>NC_044559.1:103016170-104274524 GCF_007565055.1 Rhinopithecus roxellana | reverse complement strand
GAGGGAGTGAAGGGCAGGGAGGGAGGAGGGAAGAGGAAGGAAGGAGAGAGAAGAAAGATAAAAGACAGAAGAAAGAGATAGGTATGGAGTGGGGGAGTGAGCACTCCTTCCTTCCTTCCTCCTTCCTTCCTTCCCTTCCTCTCTCTTCCCGTCCTTCCTTCTCTCCCTCTCTCCCTCCCTCCCCCCTTCCCTCTCTCCTTCCCTCCCTCCCTCTCTCTCCCTCCCTCCCTCCCTCCCTCCTCCTCCCTCCCTCCCTCCCTCCCACCCTCCCTCCCTCCTCCCTCCCTCCTCCCTCCCTCCCTTCCCTTCCCTCCATTCCTTCCTTCCTTTTTTTTTTCCTTCCTTCCTTCTTTCCTTCCTTCCTTCCTCCTTCCTTCCTCCCTCCCTCCCTCCCTCCCTCCCTCCCTCCCTCCCTCCCTCCCTCCCTCCCTCCCTCCCTCCCTCCCTCCCTCCCTCCGCCCTCCTCTAGAGACTTCCACAATGACTATGAATCTTTGTAGGTGGGCCAATATAAAGGATATATTCCCCGAGTCAGTAAGAATGTCCTATACCAAATACCATCCAGCAGCAGGGGAAACATCCCAGATAGACTGTTTTTCCTAATGTGGTTGTTGAATTTCCTCTTTCTTGGCAATTTAGGGTCACCTTAGCTGTGACCAATATTCCAAGTCTACTTCAGCCTTTTTGTACTCCAGTGTTTCTCATGTATACATTGACTATCTAAATTTTTCAGTGTCCTATTCTGCTGATGGAACCAACAATGCTTTCTGATGTGTGTGAACAAACTATGGGCTAGATGTTACATCATGGAGAGAAAAGAAGAAAAACACCTATTTTCAGGCAAATAGTTATTCCCGGCAAAAAGCTTTTCTGTCATATTGGTTAACAATTCACGCTGATTAACTTTAATCCAAACTCACTAAGCCCCAGATAAAGTGAAAAGCCCCAGATAAAGAAAAAAATAATCCAGAAGAACATATAATAACATTTTATTTATTATTATATTAATATATGGGTAGTGTAACCATATTATTTATTGTCCAAATTTAGATAATTTTGAGAGAAAGAAGGGATCATCTGACATAATATTGGGCATACAGTTATAAACCAGGATATATGACTAATTTAGTTACAGGTAAGAAATTCCCTTTTCTTTCCCAGGTTGATGCTAATGAATAAAACATATGCTATGTTTTCTTGAATGTTCTTGTTCTAACTCCTAACCATCCTTAGTAACTTCACAAGGAAGGAAGGATGACTTCAATTAGTAAGAATTGGTAAACAAGTAACCATGCTATCTTCTGCTCGACTTTTCTAGATGCTTTGCTGAGACACAGAAACTTTCTTCTCTATTACAGTCATATAGATGTAGTCCAGTTTTTGTCTTTCAGGACCAGAAGAGAGAATAGGTCAGGTTAGGTCCTTCCATCCCCTTTACAAACATTTAGGAGAATTTTAGCTTTGCAGAAGAACCTTAAACAAGGTCCCAAGTTCTACGTATCTTCACAGGAATGATATATCTGAGCAGTGTTCTCCTACATAGATTTCCTACTACTGTTGCTATTTCAACCTTTCGAATCATGTGCCTATTTTTCAGATGGGTCAGAATGTTAATTTAGAGGGATTATCATAACCGCTTCAAGGAATTTTGTTGGTAAAACTACATTTTATCTATCTGCACTGCAAAATTCAATGACATTTGCACAGTGAAAATATTATAATGAAAAATTTTAAAGTGAAAATTACCTAATAGTGAAATACTCTTCAATGGTATTGCCACACTAAAACAAACAAACAAAAACAGCTTTCTTATTAGGATACAGATAAAAAGGTAAACAATCCTGTTTTAAAATGGGGCAAATGATTTAAATAGACATTCTCTAGAGAAGATTTACAAACGTCCAATAAATATATATAAAGATGCTCAACATTATTAGTAATTAGGAAATAGCAAATCTAGAACTTTGTGTTTTGAAATAATTTATACTTACTGAAAATTTTTGAAATAGTATAGAATCCCCATATATTCTTCAGCCAGTTCACGACTTTTAAAACACCACGTATCATGACATAGATAATTATCAAAACTTGGAAATTAACACGGACAGAATACTATTAACTAACCTGTGGACATTATCTGAATTTTGCCAGTTGTTCCACTACTGTTATACTGTTGGACTTAGATCCTATCCAGGCTCTCATAATGTATTGCATAATAATGACTTCTTAGTCTTCTTCAGTCCTTTGTAGTTTCTCAGTCTTGTTTTATCTTTCATGGCCTTGATACTTTTAAAAAATAACTGGCAAATTATTTTGTAGAATGTCTTTCAATTTCAGTTTGATATTTTGATGTTTGATGGCTTAACCAATGTTATGCATTTTTAGAAAATCATAACCAAAGAAGTCACATGGTTTCTTTTGAAGTATATTGATTCGGGAGTTACATGATCCTTCATTATAATACTACTATTTTTTCCTTTGTATTTAATAAATATTTTATGTGGAGATATTTTAAGGTGATGCAAATATCTTGTTTTTCAACATTTCTGTACTCATTAATGTTAGATTCCCTTCATTATTTCTGCCTGGAATATTATTACTGTGGTATCTGTTTGACGATGATTTTCTCTTTCCACCAATTCTTCTACATTTATGAATTGGAAGTCTACTTTGAGGAATAACTATTTCTTGCTATGATTCATTTATTTATTCTTGTATCTATTCATTTATATATTCATTCAATTATTTATATAAGTATGGACTAATTGATATTTATTTTATTTTATGTGTTATAATTCCTTTTTGTCATTATTTTGTTGCTATAATTATGTAAGATTGGTCAGAACAAACAAACTCCATCTTTGTCCCAATTTTGATTAGTCATATACACCCACTTACCACCATCCTATTTCCGGATTTTTTTCAGTCATCTTATGGGTGATGAATCTCATTCTTTAGTAGCTACCTTAAGATAGATACATGGATGAAGTGGAATTATCTAAGTATTCTAAAAACTGTTTTTTTTTCCTCACAATAACCTTGATATTTGACTGACAGTATAACTGCATATAAATTACTTTATTCAGATCTACTATATATTATTGAGTTAAAAATACTCTCCACTTGCTGTCTTATTGTGCATATTGTTTTTCATTAATCCTTTGATATTTCAAGTTTTTTTTCTGTTGTTTTTGACATTATTTGACTTTTTTTTGGCCTGTAAATAACATCAAATATTTTATTAAACTAATATTTTTACTAGCACATATTTCTGTTTTCATTTTGGTTTTATTTTTCCAAGTACCTGATGAACTTTTCAAATATGTAGATTAAAATATTTTAACTCTGACAGTTTATTGTATTAAAGTTTTAAGTATTCTTTCTCTTTTTTTTCAATAAAAATGTGATTATTGTCTTCCATGTTTATTACTTTCTTTTTGAACCTTTTTATGTCTTTATCTTATTTTTTTAGCTTGATTGATTCTTGTCTTTCCTCAATGTCACTTAATAAGTTTTTATTTTAGTGTAGTCTCTTTTGGAAAGTCATTACTCTGTAAACAAAGCAAAATCAAGACATATACTAAATTGTTTGTTTGTTAGTTTTTATGGTGGATAGAGAAGTCATGTCTCTTGAATTTTTAGTTACATTTTGTCTTTAGCACCATAAATTTTTCCCTTAACCACCTAGTTGCCAAAAGTTGTTTCTAATTCTCCTTTTTCATTTTTTTCCTCTTCCAGAGGCTACAAAGTTTTATTCAAATAAAATATACTAGTAAGTCCATTCCCTTTATCTATTCTCTGGTCTTCCCTGAAACTTCTATAGTATTTTTAGACTTAGGACAAATTATTCTTTCTGACTGTGATTTTACATTAAAATTAGGCCCTGTTGTTTGTTGAATTTTTCTCCATTCCATGCATTTTTCTTACCTGTCTTTGCCTCATAGAGTAGGAGCACTAGAGATCACGTGCCATAACTTGGCATTTTTTTCTCCTTTTGTACTTTCACGTAATTTGACATTTTGGCATTTCTTGTCTTGAATTTATGCTGAGGTTTTCCTGTAGTTTTATTTTTTTTTCTTCTCATTATTCTATATTTCTGGGGAAAATAATTGAAGATAGAGACCTAGACGTCATTGTTTTTGGCTAGCTGGAAGTCTTGATATGATAACAATTCATATATGACTGCTTTAAAAAATCAAAATTTGTTAAGGAAAAAGGTTGAATACATTTAAGATTAGTTAAAAGGAGGATGAAAATAGTACATTTGGAAAAAGACAAACTGTAATATTCCTGGAATTATTGCGTAACTGCATACTTTTTTGTTAGTGTTAGAATGTTTTGAACACTTTCCAAACACACAAAGAAAACTATAAAAACTTTAAAGTACCAATGAAAGATTTTCCTGTTAAAAGGAACTTAACAGATGTAGCTGGAGGAACCTTTATTGGGTCTAAGATCTTCATCAAAACGAAACATAATAGACCAGCTCTATTAGAATGTCCCCAAACCAAACACTCAATATTTAGTTGATCTATAACTAAATCTGTCACTAATAAATTACCTACGAGTTGCAAATTGTGTGAGTTAAAACTGAGATAGACAGCTGTCTTGATTCTAGAAAAGAAAAAGGCCACAACAAACCCATGGTTATTTAGAAATTCCATTAGCCATTTGCCTCCTCAAAAGACCTCAGTTCCAATGTAAAGACGTGATATTGTACTGAATTTATTCTCTATGATATCTAATAAAATAATTCAAATACAGAAAACTCAACTCCATCCTAAGTATGTGGTATTTGATATAGTTTGAAAAGTAAACACCAAGGAAAGAGGAAAGAGAAAAAATGAAAATGAAATATGCTCAAAAGAAATCAAGATTAATGGTCATTTACTCTGAAAGTCTCCAGTCACTTGGTTGTCATTTATAGCTTAAGGCTATATGCACTCTCTTGCTCTCTTTGCAAGGGTATAGAAATTTCTTTCAAATATCTAAAATTAAATCATTTAAATCAATCAACATTTTCTGAGGCCCTTCATTATGCTAGGTGTAAGGAAGTGAGATACAAAGATAAACAACAAGACTTATTACTCATCTTTTTTCAGAATGAGTTTTGAGGGGTATGACCATGAGTCTTACCTTCAAGAGTCTATCTAGCATGGACACAGACTTATATACAAGACAAAATAGAAAACATAAGTTATGGAGGTAAATATATTATGGAAACACAAATGAGTAATAGAGTAATATTAGGTAGTGAGATGACCTTTAAAGAGGAAGTGTACTTGAGATGGATGCTTAAGAATGGATAAATATTTTAGCCAGATTAAAACATAAGCAAAGGACCTGGATAGATAGTTTTCCAAAGAAGACATACCCGTGACCAACAGGTATACGAAAACATGCTTGACAGACAACTCACCAGGGAAATGCAAATCAAAGCCACAAGGAGATATCACCTTACACCTTTAGACTTAAGAAAGTCTAAAGATAAAAAAAGTTGATGATGATATGTAGAAAAAGGAACACTTGTACACTGTTGATTAGAGTGTAAAATGGTGCAGCCATTATAGAAAATCATATAAACATTTCCCAAATTGTTAAAAATAGAACTATTATAGGGTCCAGCAATCCTGTTTCTGAGAATACAGGCACACCTTGGAGAAATTGCACGTTCCATTGCAGGCCATCACGATAAAGTAAATATTGCAATAAAGTGAGACACACAGAAATTTTGTTTCTCAGTGAATTGAAGTTATCTTTACACTACACTGTAGTTTATTAAGTAGTAAAAACATAATGTCTAAAAAGAACAATGTATGTATCATAATTTAAAAATACTTAATTACTAAAAATGCTAACAATCATCTGAACCTTCAGGGAGTCATAATCTTTTTGCTGGTGGGAGGTCTTGCCTCCATGCTGGTGACTGCTGACTGATCAGGGTGCTGGTTCCTGAAGGTTGGGTGGGTGTGGCAGTTTCTTAAAACAAGACAAAAGTAACGTTTGTTGCATCTTGACTATTCCTTTCATAAAATATTTCTCTGTAGCATTTGATGTTGTCTGATAGTATTTTACCTACAGAAAAACGTTTAAAACTGCAGTCAATGCTCTTAAACAATGCAACTACTCTATCAAATAAGTTTCCATAACATTCTGAATTGTTTTTGGTTGTGTCTTCCATGTTTCCAATATCATTACCAGGAGTAGATTCCATCTCAAAAAACCACTTTGCCCCTGCTTATATCCAGTGTGGTATTGCCTCGGTTGTCTTCAAGGGGTTTTCATAGTTTTTGGAATTCTCATGCTTTAATCACTTCCCAAAAGGACCTAAGTTTCAACATAAATTTTCAAGGGTGCACATTCTGTAGTTGAATAACAATTAGAGAAGATTACATTACCCAATATAATGTTTATTATAGTGGTACACTAATTAATGCAGTGTGATAGTGAAACAGGAATATAGAAAGAAACCAATGCAACTAAATAGAGAACTAAGACATAAACCTATGCCAAGGTAGAGTTTGAATATCATCAAGATAGCTTGCCAATCAGTAGCAACAGACTTAGTATTAAAATGTAGTTCTAATTTTAAGAAATAGTCTACCCAAATGTAAAAGAACCAGAAAAATCATTCTGATAATGTGACAAAACAGGGTTCTATAACACCTCCAAAAGATCATACTAGTTCCCCAGCAATGGATGCAAACTAAGAAGAAATATCTGAATTGCCAGATAAAGAAAAAAGAATTTTAAAGAATGCATAAAGCCTGCAAGAAATTTGGGATTATGTTAAAGAATAATTGGTGTTCCTGAGGGAGAAGAGAAATCTAAAAGTTTGGAAAACTTGTTTGCGAGGAAAATTTCCTGGCCTTGCTAGAGATCTAGACATCCAAATACAACAAGCTCAAAGAATTCCTGTAAAATTCATTGCAAAAAGATCATTGCTAGACACATAGTCATTGGGTTATCTAAAAGTCAAAGAAAAGAATCTTAACAACTGTGAGGCAAAGCATCAGGTAACCTGTAAGGAAAAACTTATCAGATTAACATCTGATTTATCAGCAGAAACCTTATAAGCCAGAAGACATTGGGGTCCTATCTTTAGCCTTCTTAAACAAATAATTGTCAGCCAAGAATTTTTTATCCAGCAAAAACTAAGCTTCATAAACGAAGGAGAGATAAAGTCTTTTTCAGACAAACAAATGCTGAGAGAATTTGGCACTACCAAACCAACACTACAAGACATACTAAAAGGAGTTCTAAATCTTGAAAGAAAACCTTGAAATACACCAAAACAGAACCTCCCTAAAGCAGAAATCTAACAGGGTCTGTAAAACAATAGCACAAGGAAAACAACAACAACAACAACAAAGTTTTTAGGCAACAACTAACAAGATGAAGAGAACAATATCTCACATCTCAATACTAACATTGAATGTAAAATGGCCTAAATGCTCCACTTACAAGGTACAGAGTGGCAGAATGAATAAAAATCTACCAACCATGTATCTGCTGTCTTCAAGAGACTCACCTAATACATAAGGACTCACATAAACTTAAGGTAAAGAGGTGGGAAAAGATATTTCACGCAAATGGAAACCAAAAGTGAGCAGGAGTAGCTATTCTTACATTAGACAAAACAGACTTTAAACAACAACAGTAAAAAAAAGGCAAAGAGGGACACTGTATAATGATAAAATGATTCCTCAAATAGGGAAATATCACACAGGATTATCTTAATAGATGCAGACAAGGCTTTTTGATAAAATTCAATGTCATTTCATGTTAAAAACTTTCAATAAATTAGGTATTGAAGGAACATACTTCAAAATAATAAGAGTTATATATGACAAACCCACAGCCAGCATCATGCAGAATGGGCAAAAGCTTGAAGCATTTCCCTTGAAAAGTGGCACAAGTAAAGGATGCCCTTTCTCACCACTCCTATCCAACATAGAATTGGAAGGTCTGGCAAGAGCAATCAGACAAGAGAAAAAAATAAATGGCATCCAAATAGGAAGAAAGGAAGTCAAATTCTCTCTGTTTGCAGATTACGTGACCCTATATCTAGAAAAATCCAGTGTCTTAGCCCAAAAGCTCCTTAAGCTGATAAGCAACTTCATCAAAGTCTCAGGATACAAAATCAATGTGCAAAAATTGTTAGCATTAACTACATACCAATAATATTCAAGCTGAGGGCCAAATCAGGAATACAATCACATTCACAGTTGCCATGAAAAGAATAACATGCCTAGGAATACAGCCAACTAGGGAGGTGAAAGATGTGTACAAGGAAAATCACTTCCCAAAGAAATCAGATACGGCAGAAACAAATAGAAAAACATTCCATGCTCATAGATAAGAAGAATCAATATCATTAAAATGGCCATTCTGCCCAAAGAAACTTATAGAGTCAATATTATTTCTATTAAACTACCATTGACATTCTTTACAAACTAGAAAAAGCTATTTTAAAATTCATATGGAACCAAATAATAGTCTGAATAGCCAAGGCAATCCTAAGCAAAAAGAACAAAGCTGGAGACATCATGTTACCTGATTTTAAACTATACTACAGGGCTACAGTATCCAAGACAGCATGGTCCTGGTACAAAAACAAATACATAGACCAGTGGAACATAATAGAGAACCCAGAAATAAGATCATACGCCTACAACTATTTGATTTTCGACAAAGCTGACAAAAACATGAGAAAAAGATTTTCTACTCAATAAATGGTGCTGGGCTAACTGGGTAGCTATATGCAGAAGATTGAAACTGGACACCTTCTTTACACCACGTACAAAAATTAACTCAAGATGGATTAAAGAGTTAAATGTAAAATCCCGAACTATAAAAACATAGAAGATAACCTAGGCAATACCATTCAGGACATAAGCACAAGCAAGGATTTTATGAGGAAGACAACAAAAGTAATTGCAACAAAAGCAAAAATTAACGAATGGGATCTAACTAAACTAAAAAGCTTCTGCACAGCAAAAGAAACCATCAGCAGTATACAGATAACTGACAGAATGGGGAAAAAGTTTTTGCAAACTGTGCATCCAACAAAGGCCCAATATCTAGCATCTATAAGTAACTTTAATGAATTTAAAAGAAAAAAAAAACCAACAACCCTATTAAAAAGTGGGCAAAAAGGCTGGGCATGGTGGTTCATGCCTGTAATCCCAGCACTCTTGGACACCAGAACTCAGGAGTCCAAGACCAGCCTGGGCAACCTGGCGAAACCCCACCTCTACCAAAACAATATAAAAACTTACCTGGGCATAGTGGTGTGCGCCTGTGATCCCAGCTACTTGAGAAGTTGAGGAGGGAGAATTGCTTGAGTCTGGGAGGTGGAGGCTGCAGTGAGCCCAGATCATGCCACTGCATTCCAACCTGGGTGACAGAGTGAGACTCTGTCAAAAACAAAAACAAAAATAATAAAAGTGGGCAGGGGAAATGAACAGGCAGTTTTTAAAAGAAGAAATACACATGGCCAACAATCACATGAAAAAAAGCTCAACATCACTGATGATTAGAGAAATGCAAATCAAAATCACAATGAGATACCATATAACACTGGTAAGAATGATTACTATTAAAAATTCAAAAAATAACAAATGCTGTCAAGATTATAGAGAAAAAGGAACACTTATACACTGCTGATGGGAGTATAAATTAGTTGTAGATGACAGTGTGGCAATTCCTGAAAGTACTAAAGACAGAAATCCCATTTAATCCAGTAATCTCATAACTGGATATATACCCAAAGGAATATAAATTATTTTAATACAAGGACACATGCATGTGTATGTTCACAGCAGCACTACTCACAATAGCAAGGACATGGAATTAACCTAAATGCCCATCAGTGATAGACAGGATAAGGAAAGTGTTGTACATATACACCTTGGAATACTATGCAGCCATGAAAAAGAACAAGATCATGTCCTTTGCAGGGACATGGATGGAGCTTGAGGCCATTATCCTTAGCTAACTAATCCAGGAACAGAAAATCAAATACTTCATTTTCTCACTTACAAGTGAAAGCTAAATGATGAGAACACATGGACAAATAGAGGAACATCACACACTGGGGCCTTTCAGAGTATGGAGGATGAGAGGAGGGAGAAGATCAGGAAAAACAACTCGTGGGTACTAGGCTTCATACCTGGGTGAGGCAATAACCTGTACAACAACCCCCATGACAGAAGCTTACCATGTAACAAACCCACACTTGTACCCATGAACTTAAAAGTAAAAAATAAATTAAAAAAAAAAAAAAAAAAAAAGTAAAAGGCAAAACAAAACAAAACAAAATCCCAAATGGTATGGCCATTGTTGAGATAACTTGATAATTTCATATAAAATTAAGTATGTGCTTATTGCAAAGTTAAGAAATTTACTCTTAGTTTTCTGCCCCAAAGAAAGAGAAATGTATTGACATGCTCCTGGAAGCTTTATTCACAAGACCAAAGAAAAGAAAACAACCCAAAAGTTCTTTAGCTGATGAATAGGCAAGCAAATTATGCAATAATTTATACAATGGAATTCAACCCAACAATAGAAAGGAAAGAACTACTGATACACACAGCAACATGATCTTGAAAATATGCTAGGTAAAAGAAGCCAGACACAAAAAACTTTCATTTATGTGGAATTTTCAGAAAAGGCAAAACTGTAGCAACAGAAAGTAAAGAGAGATCAGACCACAGTGGCCCAGGGAAATGTTAGCAAAAGGGCACTGTGAAATTTTGGGGAAATGAACATGTTCTATATCTTGGATTGTACCCTTAAAATGAGTTGATTTTTTCTTATGTAAGTTATATTTCAGTAAAGCTCTCATAAAAAGGGAATACTTACCATAAATAATTAGAAAAATACAGCGAAATACCATGAATCAAAGAAAAATTTATCTTATTATATAACTACTATTAAGATCTGTAGTAAACTCTTAATTGAATAATAGAAGACTGTAGAAAGTGAAAAATCGTAGTCGTGTAACTCAATGAATTTTTACAAACTGAACACATGTGTATATCCATAACCTTTATCATGAAACAGAACATTGCTAGCACTTCATGCCTCCTTCTGGGCATAACTCATGGCTCCTTCTGGGCAGAAACCCTGTAATCAGTAACACCAGAGTTTAGTTTTGTCAATTTTGAACTCACTGTATAATATATAAATATATATAAATGTATATGTCTTGGGGCCCGTGCCGGGGGTAGTGGAGAATGAACAGACACAAGAGACAAAGACAAACAGAGAACATGGCGGCCGCACTTAGAGCCTCTGCCTCACTTTATTTATACTCCATAAATCCCACGTCAGCAAAAATAACACAATGCAAAACAAACTTTCTGCACCCAGATGTAACCTTCTGCTTAGTTCCTTGTCTTTAAGTTCTTTCTTATTTTGTCTGCCTTCTTGGCGCCTACTAGAGTTCATTAAAAGTTCAACTAGAGATACTGTCCTTGACTACTGGAGTTCATTAAAAGTGCAACTAGCTAGAGATACTGTCCTTGAGCCTTATCCATTCTTAGCATATTGTTTTCAATGGCCCCTGCATTTCCCCCTTTTTTGTTTTGCCTCAATCTTAGAAAGGCAGCCCATACTTGTTCCTGGTTTTTCTTTTGTTTTGGGATGCGACGGAGGGAGCATCGGATTACCAGGAGAAGTAGACTCAATCCAAGCACCCAAAGCAATATACTTCCAGAGATTGTAGAAATCCATGTTTTCATCTGGGTCCATGGATTAAGAGCAGCAAGGCATTGACCCAGCTCCTGCATAGTAGCTGCTCCGGACAATACATGTAATTGTTGTTGAAATGCTTCAGAAATGTTTCGAGTGAGTTCTTGGATGTCCAAACTCATATTTTTATGGCCTATTAATAATCTTCGGATTTCGGTCCAATTCTGAGAAACATTAAAAGACACAGGTGTTACGCAAAATTGAGTGGAGTTCCAATCACATTGCAATGTTATTCGAGTACTGAGGACAGTGAGCTGATCTCCAAGCCACGTTAAGGCTTGCTCCACGTTCTCCAATCTTTCAGCAAGTTGGGAGTCGATGTTCCGTTGTTGCAGCCACAACCGGTGAGATTGTTCGTGCCATTGCTGTACAAATTCAGCATTTTGTATGCCTTGATGTAGCGCGAGCCCTGCCACAGCCGCAGTGGAGGCAATGGCAACAAGGCTCATCACCAAGGCAATTATAAGTCCAAGGGCACGACGGGTCCGCTGAAGGGAAGTCCAAATATAAGTCTCAAGAGGTGATGCCCCCCATGGTCGCGTAGGTTGACAGGTAGCCAAATTTCCTTATGAGCCCTGAGGATATAAATATCCCCCGTAAAACTGCGCCACCAGGAATGATTGAGGCAAGACAAAAATGTACAGGTATCTTTACAATTAACAATCCCCGTATCATTATCCCATATTAAATTTCCTGCTAACAATAGGTAAGGCTTTCGGACACAAGCAATAATATATCAGGAGACATTCTGATGTAATTGAATATGAAAGGGGTTATTCGGGTTAGAAAGATTAAGGGACATATTCCCCACAGAAGTACTAATAGCATCACCTGCAGCTAATAACTTCCAAAGATGACTTTGTACTTGTAAAGAGTATTTAAGATGAGGCATAGGTGGCAACAAGCCTCCTTCACACCATACCAAAGTTTCATTACCGTCAGCAACAATACTTTTATTTACTCGGTGCCATTTCAAAGGTATGTGACTAAATTTTGTTTGAAAATCACCGTGCACACTCCAATCAATTACTTGCAGCCCATTATATTCTAATAAAATCCGGGGCTTAGTTCCCCGACAATGTTGCCACTCCAATACCTCAATATTAGGGGAAACCTCTGGAATAGGACAAAAAGGTAAGGAACTAGGAATAGTCTCATTAATATATACAGTATGATTATAATGAAAACTTCTAGTTACAATAATAACAGTATTGGCAGCCACATGGCTATGATTATAGCGAACAGCCCAAGCTTCATGCGATTTCCAGAGACAATGAGGACTATTTCCCATGCAATTCGGAAGTCCTTCCACTCCAAATTGGTATATGCTGTTTATTATTCCCGTTTCCCGTTCTATGTTGTCCTTGTCCATATAGGGGGACGGCATCCATGTAGTGTCATTGGTGAAAACCTTAACTTCTGCCTCCCCCCAGGCGACTCCCTGATACAAGGGTGGAAAGGGAATATAAGTCCAATATTCATACAAAGCCTCACTAAGGGAAATAAATCCCCTGCTGAGACACATCCAGCAAAGGAATAGATGCATGCTGAGTCCAGTTTTCTTTTCAACAGGGTTTCAGTCGCCTTGTAGGAAACCACTCAGGTCCGCTCCCTGTAAGGACAAGAGCATAGCCCCGTCCCTGTTTTAGAACTTGCCCCTGTGCATACTTACCTTCTTCATTAGGATGCCAAACCTTTAAATTATCAGCGGGGACTATTGTCGAGGGAGGTGAGGAAAGATGAGTTACGGCAGCGGAGTCCTGCAATTGTCCTCATTGATTCAAAAAATTTAAGGTAAACAAAACCTTTAAAATCTGATTTCTGGGGGACTCATTTCCCCCTTTTTTGTTTTAGCAGTTGAGTTTTTAAGGTTAAATTTGCGCGCTCAATGATGGCTTGACCTTGACTGTTGCCCGGGATACCGGTGAGATGTTGAATATTGTATTGCTGTAAGAAAACTTGTAACTTACAAGAAACATAGACAGGGGCATTATCAGTTTTAAGTATTAGAGGAATGCCCATGATGGCGAAACAAGCTAAGAGATGAGTAATAACAGAATCAGCTTTTTCAGATGGCAAAGGAGTTGCCCATTGAAAATGAGAGAAAGTATCAATGGTATGATGAACAGACTTTAATCGTCCAAAAGAAGGGACGTGTGTGACATCCATTTGCCAAATCTGATTAACTTGAGTACCTCGCGGATTAACCCCAGGATGGAAAGATGGAATGCTCAAAGGAGCACAAGAAGGACAAGCTCGAATAAGAGAACGAGCTTGTTTACGAGTTAAATGAAATCGTCATTGAAGACCAGAACTATTAGTGTGATGTAGAGCATGTTCTTGTTCTGCAGCCTGTAGGTGGCCGATTAAAAGTGAATCAATCTGAGCATTACCATGAACTAATGGTCCAGGAAGTTGAGAATGAGAACGAAGATGAGTGATGAATAAAGGAGCTCGACGTTGGCTCAAAGTAGAAGACAACAAAGAAAAAAGTTTTTGAAGAGAAGAAGTAGCACAAAGAGGTAGAGTGGCTTGAGAAATATAAGAAGTAACATAGATGGCGTATTGAGAATCACTAACAATGTTACAACTGGTGGAAGGGAAATCAAGTAAGACCATGAAAATAGCAAACAATTTTCCCTGTTGCACCAAGGGATAAGAATAAACTGTAACTCGAGATTGATGAACACTCCAATATTCAGCTTTACCACTACTACTAGTATCAGTGAAAAAAGTAGGACCTTAAACAGGAAATATAGATATTGGTGAGAAGGGCAATACAGAATGCTGCCTAAAGAATGAAAAAATCGGAGACTTAGGATATTGGGTAGAAAATTGTCTGACAAATGAAGCGCAAGCAACTTGCCAAGAATCAGAAGTGGCAAGAAGATAAGTAATCTGACTATGAGTAAATTGAGAAATAATGAAGGAAGGATTTCCTCCCCAGAGTTGTCGACAGCGATGTCGTCCTTTGATGATCAATTTAGCTAAACGATCGATATAAGTAGTCAAGCGTTTAGATGTTTTGTTGGATAAAAAAATCCATTCTAATGGCCGATTTGTTTGATGAATCATACCTGTAGGAGAATGCAAAGTATGAAATAAACAAAAGGAAAGGGGAACGTCGGGAAGGATATAATGTAAATGGGCTTTTTGAAGCTGCTCTTCTACCAGCTGGAGTTCCTGTAAAGCCAAAGGAGTTAAATGACGTGGGCTGTCCAAGTGACTGTTTCCTTCTAGAATAGAAAAAAGATGTTGTAACTGATACGTTGGTATTCCTAAAACAGGACGCATCCAATTAATATCTCCTAAAAGCTTTTGAAAGTCATTTAATGTTTTTAAATGATCACATCGAATTTGAATCTTTTGGGTCGAATATTTTGTGGTCCCAAGGCATAACCTAAATATTGAATAGGAAAATCCACTTGAATTTTTTCTGGGGCTGTATTAAGTGAGTATAAAGAAAGCTGAGTTTGTAACGATGCGAAAGCATCTTGCTGCTTTTCTTTAGTAGGTGCAGCAAGAAGAATGTCATCCATATAATGATATAAAAGAACAGAAGGGTGACACTTTTGAACAGGATCCAGAGCCCGATGGACAAATTCTTGACACAAGGTAGGGCTGTTTAACATTCCTTGAGGTAAAACCTTCCACTGATATCGAGAAAGTGGCTGAGAATTATTAAAAACAGGGACAGAGAAGGCAAAACGCTCACAATCCTTTTGATCCAAAGGAATAGAGAAAAAACAATCCTTTAAATTAATAACCATGAGCAACCAATCTTGAGGAATCATAAAAGGGTTAGGAAGGCCAGGTTGTAAGGATCCCATGGGTTGAATACATGCATTAATAGCACGAAGATCTGTTAATAGTTTCCATTTACTTTTTTTTTTCTTTTCTTTTCTTTTTTTTTTTTTTACACGAAGACAGGGGAATTCCGTGGAGAAGTACTAGGCTCTATATGGCCTAAGGATAATTGTTCCTGAACCAAGTTTTCCAAGGCCTTAAGCTTTTTACGTGTTAAAGACCACTGTTTAATCCATATAGGAACATTAGTTTTCCAAGTCAAAGGAAGGGCTTGAGGCTGCTGCACAGTGGCTACATGTTTAAAGATTTTTCAAGGGGATTGTGGCCCATGCGGAACATCATATTCTTGGCAGAATTAGAGACATGAGGAATAGAAACAAAAGCTCCAAATTGTTGCAATAAATCTCGGCCCCATAAGTTTATGGCAATAGGAACAATATAAAACTGAACTTGGGCCACTTGACCATCCGGCCCTCGGCAATTTAAGGATTGAGAACTTTGATACACCTCAGAGGCGGAACCTAATCCTGTAAGAGAAACAGCAACAGGCCGTTTAGGCCATTGCAAAGGCCATTGATCAGAGGCAATAATAGAAACGTCAGCTCCAGTGTCAACCAAGCCCTGAAAAATTTGTCCCTCTACTTCGAGGGGAAACAGGGGTTTTTATTGAGTTACTAAAGTTTCCCAAAAAATATGTTTACCCGTGCTTCCAAAACCTCCGGTTCTTTCTTGCCTCCATGAAGGAAACTGAAAATAGGGTAGTACAAGGAGTTGTGCAATTCGCTGCCCCTCTTTCAGGGATATAGGTTTATGAGCCTGAGCCATAATTTGAATTTCCCCTTTATAATCAGAATCTATAACACCCAAATGAACTTGTAAACCCTGTAAAATGCTACTACTTCGTCCTATAAGCAATCCAACAGTATGTGGAGGTAATGGCCCAAAAACACCTGTAGCCAATTTAACAACTCCCATTTCTGGGGTGAGTTCAACAGCCTGTAAAATCGCTACATCAGCAGCGGCGCTACCGGAAGTAGCAGAGAAAAGCTGAGCTACTAAAAATTGGGAGTTAACATTGATTGAATGGCTTGCTGATGCTGGACTCCCGAGCTGACTGGAAATTACAAATGAAGAGGGCTTGTATTGTTGTTGGGGCCCCAAGCTGAAGGGCCCCTCTGCAAGTTTCCCGATCCGGAAATGAGAGAGTTACCGTTTTTATCCACCTTAGAGTGACATTCATTAGTCCAGTGTCGTCCTTTGCCACAACGACGACAGGGCTCAGTAGGAAGCTTTTTAAATTCTACTTTGGAGGAGTCACTCCTATTAGAGAACTTACGGCACTCCTTTTTAAAATGACCGGTCTTTCCACATTGAAAGCAAACTCCCTTTTTTCCCATGAATGCCTTAGATAAAGCTCCAGCAAACAACTGAGCGTTGTAGGCAGCCCCTCCCACTCCTGCACAGGCTCTAATAAAATCTTCTATTTGTAAGTTTCCAGTAGCTTTTAGAGGACGCAACAACCTCTGACATTCCTGATTAGCATTCTCAAAAGCTAGTGTGGTTACCAGGATTTTGCCTGCTGCCCCGTTACCCACAGTCTTTATTACAGCATCTTGGAGCCGAGCAACAAAATCAAGATGAAGTTTATTGGCACTCTGCAAAACCTTAACAAAAGACAAGGCAGCTTTCCCCGATGATTCTACTTTACACCAACCCTTTAAAAACAGTCCTTTAACTTGTGATAATGCCATATCATCTAGTCCAGATTGAGCCGCTATGGTAGCAAACTAACCAGTATCTGTTAATTGCTCCTCTGTTGGCTCTGGAGGATTTTTAGCAGCAATACGGTGGGCCTGTTTTTTAGCATCTTCCAGCCACCAACTGCGTAGCTGAAGCCACTGAGAGCGGTCCAAAACAGCCTTCCCCAAAGTCTCCCAATCAAGAAGCAAAAACAAATTATCAGAGGAGAAAGAATCTAGAAGCGCCATGACAAAAGGAGATTGAGGGCCATAATTAGCAACAGCTGCCTTCATTTCTTTAAGAAACTTAAATTGAAGAACATTATACTTTACATTTATACCCCCTTGAGGAAATTGGTCATTAGGACCAAAAGGTTGCCTAATAATGGGGAACAATTGTAAAGGATCCTCATCCTCTGGAGAATCCAATACCTTAATTACAGCTTTAGCAGTAGAAGCAGGAACAGCAAAAACCGTGCCTAAACGAGGCAGCATTTCCACCGGCGGTGGTGGTGGCGGTGGGGGAAAACTGTCCTCCTCCTCCTTAGGTACTGATGGGGGTGGATGAACCACGGGAAAAGTAAAAACAGGAGTGGGTGGAGGAGAAGGTTGAGGGGGAGATAACTGCAATTGTAAAATTTGTTGTAACAATTGAACAACCGGCTGAAGCTCCTTTTGAATTTCTGATTCCTTTTCATGAGACACATTATCACACAAAGGACCTTCTCCTTCAGTTACAGAATTATCTAAAGGAGGGGAAATGGCTATCGGAGACTTCAAAGACTCCTCATCCCCGCCTTCTCCCTTTTCAGAGTCTGTCTCTAAGAGCTCCAAAGCCTGAGTAATAGAGGCACAAAGGGCCCACAAAGGTGCTGACATTACATCGCCGCGCTGATGCGCTTGACGAAGGGTCTTAACAACCTGTTGCCACTCTCGCTTATTTAATTGTACTTCAGTTTGATATTGAAACCAAGAGCAATGTTGTTCCACATGAGCAAACAATTTCCGCAAAGTTCTCTCTTTTACATCAACCCCAATCGAAAATAAAAGCCCTTGTAATAACCTTAAATATTCTGAGGCCAAGGAACTGGAATTCCCCATAATGAAAGCTTAAGAAGGTTCCCCTTAATGATTTCCCCTTAATGAGTTCCGGGTTTTACCCACTCCTAGGGGGTTCCCCTTCTTGTTCCCCACTACTCACCCTGTGCACCCTGCTCGCTGCGCCACTTCTTGGGGCCCGTGCCGGGGGTAGTGGAGAATGAACAGACACAAGAGACAAAGACAAACAGAGAACATGGCGGCCGCACTTAGAGCCTCTGCCTCACTTTATTTATACTCCATAAATCCCACCTCAGCAAAAATAACACAATGCAAAACAAACTTTCTGCACCCAGATATAATCTACTGCTTAGTTCTTTGTTTCTAAGTTCTTTCTTATTTTATCTACCTTCTTGGCGCCTACTAGAGTTCATTAAAAGTTCAACTAGAGATAGTATCCTTGACTACTGGAGTTCATTGAAAGTGCAACTAGCTAGAGATACTGTCCTTGAGCCTTATCCATTCTTAGGATATTGTTTTCAATGGCCCCTGCATATATGCAAGTGAAATCACATGAAATTATTTATTTTATATATGGTTTCTTTAGCCCAAAAATAGCTTTGCAAGATTCATCCACATTGCATGTAATTGCAGTTTGTTCATTATTATTTTGTAGTTTTTCATTTATGAATATGATACAATTTATCCATTCTGCGGTGAATGATCATTGAGTTATTGACAGCATTGGAGTGGTAAGAATAAGATTTCTGTGAACATTCTTGTGTCTATCTTTAGATGAACAGAATGTATACTTGTTAGGTATATACCTAGGAGTGGGATTGCTGCATTTACGGTGTGCATATATGTAAATTTTATTGATACTTTCGAACAGTTTATCAATGTATTGTACCAATTACACTCTCACTTGCAACACAGGAAGATTTTTATTGATCCACATACTAATGTTTTAATAATTTTTACAGAATATCTCCAAGTTGATTTTTTAAATTTCTATAACTCTTAATAAAATTGGGTCTACATGTTATACAGAAAAAAATTTTTTTAATTAAAAATAAAAAGAGGCTGGGAGCGGTGGCTCATCTTTGTAATCCTAGCACTTTGGGAGTCCCAGGTGGGCGGATCACTTGAGGTCAGGAGTTCGAGACCAACCTGGCCAATATGGTGAAACTCCATCTCTACTAAAAATACAAGAATTAGCCGGGCCTAGTGGTGCACACTTGCAATCTCAGTTACTCTGCAGGCCGAGGCAGGAGAATCTCTTGAACCCGGGAGGTGGAGGTTGCAGTGAGCTGAGACATGCCATTGCACTCCAGCCCGGGTGACAGAGTGAGACTCCATCTCAAAAAACAAATAAATAAATAAATAAATAAATAAACAACAAGAAAAAGAAAATAAAAAATTTTAGATAAAAAAGTTCTTAAGTATATGTGTGTGTGTGTAAATATATACACATCTATACATACCTATATATACACACATATATACAAACATATGTACATATATAGGTATATACACATATATGCATACCTATGTGCATACCTATACATATATACATATATGCATACCTATACATATATACATAGGTGTATATATAGGTATGCATATATGTGTGTATATATACATATACACATATATACCTATGTATATACACACACTATATATATGTTTATATACATACACACTTGTACTGAAAAATATAAAGTATTTTCTCTTCCGTGGAAAGAAACATACTTTAAAAAAAAAATGACAAAACGTACAAACCAGAAAGAAATAGAGTTAAAATTAGCAATTTTATTTTTAAAAATGTTAAGCTATAGCTAGTTAAATCAATACGAATACCTTAAAAGTACAATATTGAACAAAAAAAAAGAGCAAATACATAGTTTGATGGAATTTTTTTTGTGTTGTTTTTGAGACAGTATTTCACTCCCCTCACTCAGGCTGGAGTGCAGTGGTGCGGTCACAGCTCACCACAGCCTTAACTTGCTGGGCTCAAGTAATCCTCCCACCTCAGCCTCCCAGGTAGCTGGGACTATAGGTGTGCTGCCATGCCCAGCTAATTTTTGCATTTTTAGTAGAGATGGGGTTTTGCTGTGATGCCCAGGCTGGTCTCCAACTTCTGGACTCAAGTGATTCTCCTGCCTCCACCTCCCAAATTGCTGGGATTACAGGTTTGGGCCACTGCACCAGGCTTTAACATTTTTAAAATAAAACAATAAAGTATATGTTTTTTTAGATAACTTGTTTTAAATCATAAAGAAAATTTTTAAAAAATGGAATGCTTAGAGAAAAATTAGTAGAGAAGTGCACAAAGGAGACTCCAAGGTTAATAGCTACATTTCTGTGTTAAGTCAGACAATGGCATATGGTGTTAATTTTATTCTTACTCATTAAACTCTACCTATAAATAAAGTATAATGTTTTAAAAAGATACTTTATTAGAACAGTTTTAGATTTACTAAAAAATTAAGGAAACAGTATAGATAATCCACATACCCCATACCTGGTTTCTTCATTATAAATATCTTAGTTTATTATGGTACATTTTTTTAAATTAATGAACTAATATTAATATATTATCATTAACTAAAGTTCATATTTTATTCAGAAATCCTTGATTTTTACCTAAAGTCCATTTTCTGTTCCAAGATCCCATCTAGGATATCACATTGCAGTAGTAATTATCATTAGGTTTCTCCTAGCTGTGAAATTTTCTCTGTCTGTCCTTGTTTTTGATGATCTTGACATTTTTGAGTAATACTGGTCTGGCATTTTGCAGAATGACAATCAGTTAGATTTTGCTTGGTTCATTTGTCATGATTAGACGGAGGTTATAAGTTATTGGGAGGAAGACCACAGAGGTAGGTGCCATTTTCATCACATCATACCAAGGGCACACGCTTTTAATAAGACTTATGACCATTGATGTTAATCTTGATCACCCGGCTAAGGTAATGTAGTATATACATTTTAATCCCTAATATTTTTATTATGTAGTATTTTCTAAGGTCACAAGAGCAAAACAATGTTAATTATCCATGGAGAAAGAATTCTACAATTTTTAAATTACTACTTGCTCAGCTTCTCTTCCCTAGTAGATTCTGTGTCTTCCTTTGAAACTAACTCTAGAAAGA
Organism: Rhinopithecus roxellana; assembly: GCF_007565055.1. Lineage (NCBI taxonomy): Eukaryota > Metazoa > Chordata > Mammalia > Primates > Cercopithecidae > Rhinopithecus > Rhinopithecus roxellana. The sequence continues at coordinate 104,253,028 of NC_044559.1, read as the reverse complement.
TAAATTGAGTTTAAAACTACCCATTGTTACTCCTTATCAAACATCAATAACTTAGAAGAATAACAAATATTCGTGAATGTTTTTAGGAAAGAGCACTGATTTTGACCTTATAGATTGATTTCAGGTTTGTAAATTCTGTCTTAGATTTCCAATATTAGATTTCGTTTTCCCTGTTGTGCCCTACACATGGGGTCAGTAACCCCGGGCTTTAGTCTCCTTTAGTAGATTACTTTGTGAAAAATTCAACTTTATCCTTTAGCAGCTCCATTTTGTCATTTTCCCCAGAAAAGCTCTCTCAGAAAGTCTAATGGGGGTGGTAAGTATAACAGATATGAGGACTTGGCCTCTCCCCCTCACTCCTGGCATGCACCTGCACCTGTGTGGCAGTCATAGTTATGTCCATGTGTACTGGCAGAAGTTGCCATAGGAGCAGTTTTTGTTTCCTTTTTTTCATACTTTAAAAAGAGCTGTACAATTTTTTTTTCTTTACCAGATTTATAGATTGTGTTATTTAGATTCCTTGAATCCATGTTTGGTGCAGAAAATGGCCTAATTTTCAAAATAAATCTTCCACTATATGTTCTCTTTTGACACTGGAACTTTAGTTCAAAAAATTCAGCAAGTTCAAATTGCAATATTGCTAGGTGACAATCATAAGGTAATAAGCTTCTAAATGAAGAAACTAAGCAAAAGAGACCAAACATCTTCTCAAAGATAATGCCAAATAATGTGTTTAAAAAAAACAGGATTAACACGTCTTTTCCTGTTTTTCTTCTTCCCACAGTAATTTAGATTTTTCACTGTGCCAAAGTAAAGCAGATAAATGTAGCTGTCTTAACATTATAAACAGTGCCTGGTGTTCATATGCTGCTTCAAAGTTCCAAGCTTATTTTTGTAAAACTGAAACATCATAAAAAAGCCCCAGAGGTCGAAACATATTCCTATATACCTTAGCCCCTCTCCTCTCACTGCCTTCATTTCTATTACCCACATTCTACCTTATCTGTTATCTGTTGCATGTGATTTGTGTCTTAGCCATGCATTTGAATCAATAGTTTGTCAAACAGCAGTGGACAGAGTGACAGAAAGGAATGGAATCAGTGAAGAAAGAAGAACAAGAAAAAAAATTATTTTTTTAAAAAATCATATGCTATACTTTTTTATATCACTATCCCCACCAAACTCGGTGCAGTTTGACAACTGCCACCATACTCTTTGCAAATTCCACAATAAACCCATCATTCCGCCATATTTCATTTTAATACATAAAAACTTTTTATCTTTTCATATGTGTCAAGATTGACTGTATTAGTCTGTTCTCACGCTTTTAATAAAGACATACAAGAGACTGGGTAATTTATAAAGGAAGGGGATTTATTAACTCACAGTTCCACATGGCTGTGGAGTCATCACAATCATGGCAGAAGGTGAATGAGGAGCAAAGTCACATCTTAATGGTGGAAGGCAAGAGAGTGTGTGAAGGGGATCTCACCTTTATAAAACCAACAGGTCTCTCGAGACGTATTCACTGTCGCAAGAAGATCACAGGAAAGACCTGCCCCATCATTCCATTACCTCTCATTGAGTCCCTCCCATGACACATGGGAATTATAAGACTTACAGTTCAAGATGACATTTGGGTCAAGACACAGCCAAACCATATCATTCATCAATATCTTGATAACATTATTTTTTCTTGGGATCAACCCAGAAAGTTTATATATTTATTTATATTTTTTTACTTTTCTTTAATGTTCAAAGGAATAAAAGAGAGGACCAACATGCTCTTTGCTTTTTTACTGCTGCTTCTAGTCCAGATCTTTATTCTGCAAACATGTACTGACAACTTCTTTTTTGTCATTTTTCCTAGAAAAGTTCTCTCACAATCTTTTTAGGCAATTCATTGCCATTCCTCATCTTGTTTATTGCTGTGTTTTCAGTCATAGTTTACTCTTTCATCTAAATTGATTTCACCACTTGGATCATAGTACTTGATATAAAGCCATTTCCTTTTATTGATTTTACTTATTTTAATGTGTTCATCAAAGATCCATAGCACATCTGCTATATGGTACTGCTTTCCCCTCAACTATAACAACGACCACATTACATCCCTGTATGCCCATGCTTCTGCCATTCCTTTTGAATTTCCCTGCTCCCTACCAAGTTTCCAAGTTATCTCCCTTCTTTGTCTCACAGCAGGATTGTAAAAATATTTTTCTACTTTAACCACGTTGACATCCCTAATACACATTTATAGAAATGCATATATTGAACAATCTAAACAAATATATTCTTTAAAATCTAAATTTTTCTACCTATGAGAACTATTCACTCAATGCTTTCTGATCCAATACTTTCCAGATCCAGTAACCTGTTTCCAACATGAAAATCTCATCTAGGATAGGCTATGCTGGCATAACAACTGAAATCTTGAATCCCAATGATATATGAATACTTTTTTACTCACTTATGAAAAGACAAATACAGGTGGATATTGCTGCTGGTTTTGTTCTCTTGAGTAGTTCTCCTTGATTTATTGATTCCAGGGCCCAGGCTTATTCTGTGCTGTGGTTGTCCCCATCTTCAGGTGTGCCTTAAATGTCATCCTGGTGTCATTCAGATGAGCAGGCATGAAAGAAGCAGGGTAGAAGAAATGAAGGCATGTGCAGTCAATACAGCAGCTTTTCATTGCTTTAGACTTATCATTTTCACTCCTTTATCAAGAACTTGACTCATGGTTCAATGCAGATTGCAAAGGGATTGAGAAATGGAGCTTGTCTTTGTTCCTGGAAAAAGAAAGGCCAGTCTCTGTCACAGTGCTTCTCTAAAGGCACCTCTAAAGCACCTTCTATTTTAGCTCTCAGCAAATCGCATTATAGTTATGGTATATGGTCTGTTTTTTTCTCTTAATCTTTAAATTCATGAAGGCAAATGGCCAAAAATTAAACATGATCATACTCCCAGAGGCTAGAACAGCATATACCTCATACAAGGCCACAATAAATGCTACTCATGGATAATAACTAATTTCCTCTTGTACTGTATTAGTATTTTAAGCTGTGGACTACTTGCTATTTCTTATTCTTTGTCCCTTAGTGTCTTCATTTGTTTTCAATCTCAAAACCTTCCTGTTTATTTCCCTAGATGTTTATATACTTTCATTCTACAAAAATAAAAAGTCTCCAATATATTATCAATGGCTCATGTTTTCTCAATAAAACCATTTCAGCTACTACATACATGTTTGTAACTCACTTGTCTACCAAAAGCCTTTAAATATCTCCCAATTTCCAGCCCTATATCTGTAACCACCAGTAAGACAACATTTACTTTATATCCCTTGTATATACTTATTTTTTAGCATATCCATAAGACATAATTAATCTCTTTCCTACAACTCTTCTCTGTTTCATTTCTTATTTTTTTGTAATAGAAGCATTGATTTCAAACTATCCAAGACTACATATACAAGAATAAGCATATATTTCAGTGAATAAAAATTTAGTCTTCACATTTTCTTAGAGTAAGCACTATTTATTTTAAAAGAATAAGATAGAAGGTAAAATCTCAGGATGTTTTCAAACCTTCAAAAGGTGATCACTAAACAAATATGTGTAAAAGTAGTCAATAAATTTGTTTTATTTTTGAGTTGCAAAAAAGAAAATGTATTTGAAAGAAAATAAAAGTAAAATGCTGTGATATGACAAATAATATTTAGTTCAGTACCAATGAATTAAGCACAAGATTGAGATGTGCATGCATGTGTGTGTGTGTGTGTGTGTGTGTGTGTGTGTTTAAAATTGTGAAAGATTCAGTTTAATATCAGAGCATTATCATTTTGGGTATAGGCTACAACCAAGAAAATCAGAGACTAATAGAGCAGCTTAGGTTATATTTAGCTATGTTGACTGAACATAGCATGTAGATTCTTGACATTGGGAATTATGAGTAGGCTTAAGTTATATCCTTGACTCTAAGGTGAGCAAAGCAGTTGAAGCTCTCAGAGTTGATTTATAGAATCATCGGCCACATTTCCTGATGTATAAAGAGTTTTCAAGGCCGGGCGCGGTGGCTCAAGCCTGTAATCCCAGCACTTTGGGAGGCCGAGACGGGCGGATCACGAGGTCAGGAGATCGAGACCATCCTGGCTAATACGGTGAAACCCCGTCTCTACTAAAAAAATACAAAAAACCAGCCGGGCACGGTGGCGGGCGCCTGTAGTCCCAGCTACTCGGGAGGCTGAGGCAGGAGAATGGCGGGAACCCGGGAGGCGGAGCTTGCAGTGAGCTGAGATCCGGCCACTGCACTCCAGACTCCAGCCTGGGCGACAGAGCGAGACTCCGTCTCAAAAAAAAAAAAAAAAAAAAAAAAAAAAAAGAGTTTTCAAGAGGAAGATACATGCCCCTGATGGCCACTGAAGACAAGCATACTTTTTTTCTCTCTGACTAATGGTTCTGATCATTATGGGATAATATTATTATTTATTTATTAGAAATGTTACCAATAGAAGGGTTAATAAAATAATTGCAATAATTATTATGAGATTATTATGGGATATGATTGTTATTGTACTAGGAAGAAACAGAATTTGAAAGGAATCAATGAATACATTATAATGCTAAATTTATGTTATTTTTAGGCATGGACTATTCCTTTCTTTGGATCTGTGTTATCTCACTATCTTTACTAATTCCATGGTGCTGGTAAATATTTAGGGTCAGTAAAATATCCTAAAATTCTGCATGCCAAGTTACTATCTGTCCTTTATAATCACCTGATTCTAAAGAAGTCTGCAACTTTCAGGGGAGCATTGTGGAGACAGCGAAACATTATTTTTCATGACTTGACTTTTGCATTTGTTTTCTTTTTCCATAAACTCTGATGAAGCTGAACTGTACTGTGAAATATTCAAAGATACTGCTGACATGTTCACTGAAGTTCTCAATCTTTTCTCCATTTTTTAATTAGATCCTTAAAGTACCAGTTCATAAACACTTCCTCCCTCTGAAGCATTTTCTCAGGTATATCTTTCCACAAAACTTTTTTCACTAAATATTAATTAACAAATTATTTATTAGAAATATTACTAGTAGAAGGGTTAATAAAATAACTGTAAACAATTTTATTTAGAAATTTATATCTATCTCCACAATGCCAGTAAGCCTCTTGTGGAAATTTGGTAAGCATTTTTTTATATAGGTTTTACCTTGCTTCAGTTTACAAATATTGTTGTTTCTTTCTTTAAATGTGAAGCTGTGTCTTCCATGTGTGTTTTACTTAACAATAGCTTCAACTTAATTTATTTTAAAATTGTCAAAACATTTATTTTTAAACTTATTGAAATAGCAGTAGAATTTTCATACATTTGTGGCTTTCTTTGCTACTGTTGAGATAGTTACAGTGTATTACAACATTTCAAGTTAGAAAATCTGAGTTTAAATTCTGCTTCTTCAGCTTACTATTTCTATGGAGGTGAACCTCTAACCTTCTGTATTCCATTTTTCTTTACACAAAAACTAAGAATATCATAGTAACAGTTTAAACATTAAATTATTTTGACATAGGATTTTTTCTTCTGGTACTATATTAGTATTTTAAGCTGTGGACTTTCAGTGCTGCTTTGCCAGCCAGAGACTTCCACTGCTGGCAACACCCCCACCTGGGCTCCGCTCGGTCCTGGGCTCCTAGGTGGAGGTACCTGGCCCACTCAACCATGCGGATTGCACTTGGCATGCACCCCAGCCAGATCCCGTGCTCAGCCTGCAGCTGGGCCAGGTGAGTCCTTGCCCAGCTGTGTTACAGATTGTTCAGTCCTGCTGCCCTGCTCAGGCCCATGGCTCTGGGGCTGACCCAGCCCCACTGTTGCTTCACATTGTGTGGGGTGGCTGCTCAGCACTAGTGGAGGGCTAAGGGTCACAGTGTTAAAGCCTTTCTTATACCTGCAGTTTGGTGCATCCTGAATTCTTGTCCTGTGTCCAAGAAGAATGAGGTTATGCTGACAACTGAAGGGTGAGAAGGACAGAGAGGAGTTTTACTGAGGGACATAACAGCTCTCAGCAGAGAGTGGACTCGAAGTGGGGTGGTCCATCACCCAAAAGCAGGTAATCCTCCCACCACCCAAATGTGGGTATTCCCAACATGTGGCTGAGTCCAGGACTTTTATGGACTCAGAATGGGGGAGTGCATGCTGAATAGTTTGTGAGTATGCCAAAAAAGGTTAAAACAAAGGCATCTCTAAAGGTGGGCATGACAGTGTAAAAATTCAATTAGAGAAGAATGGGAATTTGTAAAATAGGTAAAGGGTGGAGATCAATCAGAGGAAAGTGCACCAAATGGGAAGAGAGGTTCTCAACCTAGTCTGTGGATTTATCTGGGACTTGTAGCCAGGCTTCAAATTGTCTTCAGCTTGAAGGTTGGGTTTCACTGGGGACCTGCCCCTGTCTGTCTAGGATTTGTCTGCTTCCTGCTGCTATTGATTTTACATATGAAACATTTAAGCCTTTTGAATTTTATTCAAAATTCATTTATTTATCCATTCCTGCATTGTTTTATTCATTCGCCTATTCATGTATACTGTGATAATACAGAATGTTCACCTGAGCAAATTGCTTTCTGGTAATAAGTTTAGATAATACAAGCATATTTAATATTTCATCTCAACACCAAAAATCCAACATTTTCAAAGTCCAGAAAAATCTAACATTTTCGAAGCCCAGAATAAAATGCTGCAAAGGTATAGTGATTAAGTGTGGAAAAGGCACAGCTGTCTGGAGTACTTGTTGCCTTGATTCTGCATCACGTATCAAAGACTGAAATCAGGAAACCACCCTATAAAGATGGAACAGATTTGCACAGGAATAGTTATGGCTCCTATTATATTGTTCCCATTCACTCAGCAGTAAACAACATTCTTGATCATTTTCTCTTCACTCTCCTCTTTTGATATATCATTCTTTTGACTTTTGTCTTCTATTATTATTATTATTATTATTATTATTATTATTATTTTGAGGCAGGATCTAGCTGCTGCCAGGCTGGAGTGCAATGGCACAACCATGGCTCACCACAGACTCAGCCTCCTGGGCTCGCTCAAGCAATTCTACCTCCTCAGCCTCCGACTCAGGTGGAACCAAAGGCATGTAGCACCCCATCTGGCTAATTTAAAACAAACATGTAGCAATGAGGGTCTTGCTAGGTTGCTCAGGCTGGTCACAAACTCCTGGGCTCAAGCAATCCTCCTGCTTCCCAAAGTGCTGGGATTATAAGCATGAGCCACTGCACCTGGCCCAACTTTTGCCTTCTTTTATGCTATCTCTTGCTAGTTCTAAATTTTCTCCCAAGGTATTTCAAGTCCTTAACTTGTCTACAGCTTCCTTCTCGTCTTACATGAATGCCCAAATAATCATCTCAAGCTAAACATGTCCAAATAGAGCTATTAATTTTTCCTGTCTTCTCATTCTCCCCTGTCCATGGTATCCCCCCAGATTGTTTAATTCCTTTGTGCTTCTCCTCTTGGTAATTAGTAATATTATACCCAGAGTTGCAAAAACAAATACTAAGATGCGGCCTTGATTTATGTCTTTTCCTAATTCTTACTACAATAAATCCATCACCAAGTTCTCTCTACTTTACATTAAATATGCAAATATAATATTTGCACACATAGCACATCTGTCCTTTTGTCTCTGTCTCCATTATTGCCATTCTTGTTCAGGCTGCCATCATCTCTCCCCTGAAATATGCTAGCCTGTGATTGGTTTTCCTGGTTGCATACTTACCCTCTACATTACAACATCAAGACTAATCCTTATAAAATACGTATTGGATAATATCACTCCCCTGCTTACAACAATAAAAGTCAAACTACTTACCTATTGTCATATAGTAACCCATGTAAAGCACTTAGCATAGTGTCTTACACATCACAGGCCTTAAATAAATATTAGTTCTCTCTTCTCTCCCTCTTTTCTGTACACTTTTATCTTTCCACATGCCCAATTGTTAGATCTAAAATGTTCCTTAAAATTGCTATTAGATGTTTTCTTAGTGCAGTTTTACCTGAATTGTTTAATGATTTTGTCCAAAGGAGTTATTAATTCCTCCATTTCTATGCTACCACAGCTTGATGATGGACTTCTGTTATAGACCTAATGGCAAAGATTTGCAATTTAAAACAGGAATGTTAGATATAAATGATGACATATATGTGATTTCCTTAAGAGCAAATCCATGTTTGACCTATTTTTGCACCCTCAGTATACGTGACATATAGTAGGTATTCACTAAAAGCTTTCTTAAATGAATAAAACACTTTACAAACCTAGTAGTACAATGGAATCATTTGTTTTCTTAAGTAAGTCATAGATAACATAGGAAAAGATGTATAAAACTAGGGAGAAAAGAGTGGGAATAGACAATCACAAAGTAACTATTCCACAGCATGACAATTCAACTTTAAAAGAAGGTGAAGGAATTATCAGAATGTTGGGAGTATGTTTAATACTTATTTAAATCAAAGTAAAAAAACTCAGGATATTTTTTAAACATATAAGCTAGGCACAGAAAGCCAAATACTATATGATCTCTTCATGGAAGAGATTTACGTGGAATCTAAAAATACAAAACTCATAGAAACAGAGAGTAAAATGGTTGTTACCAAAGGCTGGGGGCTGGAAGAACTGGGGAGATGTTGCTTAGAGGACACATTTCAGTTAGACAGGAGGAACAAGTTCAAGTGATCTACTGTACTTCATGGTGACTGTGGTTAATAACAATATATTGTATTCTTGGAAATTGCTGAAAAGTGTAGATGTCAAGTGTTCATACCACAAAAAAAGATAAGTATATGAGATAATGTATATATTAAATAGCTTGATTTAGCCATTTCACAACATATACATCTATTAAGGTATATACTGTACCCCATAAATATATATAAATTTTATTTGTCAATTAAAAATAAAGATATATATATAGAGAATATACAAATAGGCAGAGATAGCTATTAAAATAAACCTTTTGATGATAACAATTTCAAATTTATAGTTAAATATGTAAAACACAGACTTCAGGGGGCAGGTAATCTGTACCTGATATCTGAGTGTTATCATTATGGAGCCAGTTTTATTTGACTTCAGCATTTAATTTACTTGAGATCTGAAAGTTCTGGAGAAGTTATACAGATTATATAACCAAAATGAGGTCTAGTATTTAATAAAACTCTTCAAGAAATGTTTCTGTTGTTGCATTCTACAAATATTTTTTATTTATATGATATTACCTCAGAGATTGCCATCAGAAAGAATTTTTCTCTAAGAATGATGGAATGTTACAAGCCCCCAAAAGGCAGTTAAAATAATCAATTGAAACCTTATGTATCCCCAAAGTAAACAAATATTTATACTTAGTAAACTTAAATATAACCTTACTTTAGAAAACATTTATATTTAAATGTGTACATAACATGTACAACATAATAAGGTATAGATATGCCATGGCAATTCTTCTACCTATAGTAGATTATTATTAAACAGTTTCACAGCATAGGTTATGTCATGTTTCTATACTAAAAATAATATAGCAGTACTCTTTTTACATATGTCTTTGCTCAAAAATCCAATTTATTTAGAATAAATAGCTTAAAGGTTAATTATTCAATAATTCCTTTATTGTTTAAAATTTTGGTTAAATAGCTAGATGTATATATTTCTAATACCACAGAATAACTGACAATAATATACAAGAAAGTTTATATACAAGAAACTTTATATACAAGAAAGTTTTGCCCTAATAAATGACCCAGTAATATTACATATGGTATAACTTTTGAGGGTAAAATTTAAGATTTTTATTTTCCTATTATGGATTTAGACACATCTTAATTAAATCAATACAACATTATAATGATAACATTTGGTTTCAGAATACTTATTATTTTTGATTACTTAATGATCAAGAATTAGGTATAGATGTCTTTTGTTTTACATCTTTCATGTAAAAAAGATGAAAAAAATTTTATTTTATATTTTGACACTATTGTTTTTAACAACTAAATCATAATACAATGTTCGTGTCCATGTGGTTTTGATTGCACTTCTTATAGAATTCAAATAAATATATTTGGTTTTCATTAAATTTGAGGATCACTTTCTCTTAATGCAGGACTTAGTAATTCAGAACTGTAATCCTTTTTTTTCTATATTTTGTTTTCTTTTGATTTTTTTCTTTCCCTGTCTTTTATTTGATGAAATATGTCTCCCTCCCCCATTTTTTAGAGTTTTTGTACTTTTGGTTTGTTTCACTGCTCTTTGTTGAGCTATGCATTCTCTTTCTAATTATTCTATTTGTTAAATTTTTATTAAAAACAAAAATAGCAATGATACATTTTACATATTTATCTAATTATAAGCTCAAAGCATGAAATAGTATATACTGACTTCCATATACATATTTATGTACATGTATATTATGAATAAATTAGTTCATCTCAAATATGAAACTTTAGCATCTTTACCATTGTTTTCTTTGGAATAGTCTAGGATTTTAGACACTTCTTAATCTTGTTTTACCTTTTATGTTATATATTTTTCATTAATAGTAATACGCTGCATTATATAGGTGCTCTTGCAAAAAGTAGTTTTATTTTATGTTTTGATAGTCTCAGTGTCAACTGTGACACCTTCTGTGTTTGGCTTTCTTGTTTTGGAATTCTTTATCTTGATGTGCATCTCATTGCACATTGTTATGTTCCTTAAAAGATTATTTAAATGTTATGTGTTTTCATGATCACTCGTTTTTGCTTCATATATGCATTATTGCTTTAAATATGAAAAAATACTTGTTTTGATGTGCTTTTTATCTTTATATGTGAAAAATCTTTGCTGGCTAATGTGTCTTTTGTCACAATCATTTCCTCCTTAATTCTCTTAATGAAATAAGAGATTATTTCATTTTCTTCTGGCATTTTATGTGGTAGAACACATCTGAATCTGTCCTCATTTTTCTTACATAGGTTTTTCATTTTCTTTTTCTGCTTGAAATTGCCAATATATATCCCAATGTGGACCTACTTAGTGTTATAGTGACTTTGATATTTCTTTATCTTTTAATATAATTATCTTTACATTTTCAAATTAACTTGCTCCTAAGGCTGAAAGAAATAAGAATGAATGTGGCTTCTTTTTCTCCTTTTCTGATTCCTATATCAAGGACACCAATCACATCTTTGTTGGCTTTCTGATATCTTCTCTCTATGATCATTCATTAATATAACCATTTTATATATTTATTGTTTCCTCCTGTACTTTTGCGAATGTTAACGAGCTTGCTCTCCTCTCCCTTTGTTGAAACTGGGTACTATAAATTTTTTCTCTATAATTTCAGTGCGTTAAGATAATACTGATGTTGCTCTAATTGTTAATTTACAATGGTAGTTTATTTCTGACATCATTTTTATTTTTCAACATCATTTTTATTTTTCTATCAACCATCTTCCTCTTCATTAGCCTTTGTATTATATGTTTCTTTTTCTATATTGCAAAACTTTAATTCTTGATTTTTTAAATATAAAATGATATCCTCTGAATTCATTTAATTTCTTGCCATTATTATATTTTTAGATTTGTTATTCTTTTACCTCTTTCCTGTCTTTGTGCCACATAAATCACAAGTAAATTTAATGATTATATATGTATATTTAAAAAAGCTTTGAAAAATATTTAAACATTTTTTGAAGACCATATAATTTTATTAACAATAACACACAAAAGATAGTATATTGCTGTGTTAAAAATTTACACTAAATATAAATATATTACTAAGAACTACAGCTTAAACATACAACAACTTAGAAAAAAATTTAGAGAATTGGAATTTGGTAGATTTGGATTCATACCATGGCTCTACAACTAACTAGCTATGTGTGATAAAGTTAATCTCTCTGTGGCTTCCTCACTTTCATTATCTTTAAAATAAATGTAGTGAATTTATAAATAAATTATTTAAAATACAGTAAAATAAACATAGTAATTTTTATATTATATTTATAAAGATTTATAATAATATAAACAAATTTAGAGAAATGCCCAGCTCCTAGTAAATTCTAAATCAATAGTAGATAAAACAATTATTTTGTTAAAAAGTATTGAAAATGAATTAATTAATCCTGAAGTCTCAAGTACCACATATTTATTTCTTTTTGCTATACTATAGTTTCACTTCTTATTATTTATTTTCTCTTCTTAATTTAGTTTATTTCCAAATCTTTTGTATTTCTCAATATTATGACTTCTGTTAAACTTTGCATGTAAAACGAATTCATTATATACATATATGTATGTATATACATATTCTTATTTCCATGCAGTTAAAAATATGTCCCTATAAAACTATTGGTTTATAAGACAGATGATTACAAAATGGGGGAAAACCACTGGTTAAAAAAATCATCGAATTTTTCCAAGCTTAGTAACATATCAACCAAGAGCAGATGGGGAGAGAATTTTGTATCCCTTCCTTTACTGACTAAATTTGCATCTTCAGTAAAACGTAAGTTTTTGTTTTGACAAAGGTTTCAATAATCCTCCCTACCCTCCACCTCCCAACGCATGCCAGAAGCTGTATTGTACCTGACAGCTGCTGGTGATAGTGCATGCAACCTTTCCTGGGTAATTAAAGAAGACAAGCTTTAACCCTTTCCCTATATAGACTCAATAGTATCAGAATAGCTCTGATGAATGGGACCAGATTCTAACTTGTTCAAGAAAGGAAAGGAGTTTCTTGGTAAAGAAAGGAAAACAGGGGTCTACAAGGAAGAACTAATTAGGCATCAGAGGATGAGTTTGGAGTGAAGGCTTGGATAAAACTCGACATTCCTATCATGGGGAAAGTGGAGGAATGGGGCTGGTCTCAAGTGTAGCATATGGCACAAAAACTTCAACCTAACCTCTCTAGGTCTGTGGGTGTGTATAAGAATAATGGCTGTTGGCCAGGCACAGTGACTCATCCCTGTAATCCCAGTACTTTGGGAGGCCAAGGCAGGTGGATGACTTGAGGTCAGCAGTTCGAGACCAGCCTGACCAGCATGGTGAAACCCCATTTCTACTAAAAATACAAAAAATTATCCAGGCGTGGTAGCAGGCGCCTGTAATCCCAGGTACTCAGGAGGCTGAGGCAGGAGAATCGCTTGAACTTGGGAGGTGGAGGTTGCAGTAAGCAGTGTTCGTGCCTTTGCACTCCAGCCTGGATAACAAAAGCAAAACTCTGTTCCAAAAGAAAAAAAGAAAAGAATAATGGCTGTCCAGATGAAATAAAGAGCGGAAGCATTGAGAACTTAGGCCCTCAGTGGTGTGGGATTACTATAGGAGGAGTATGTTATCAGCAGAAGAGAATGCTCCCTTTCCCACATCCCTTTTGCTTCTCTCAGGGAAGGTGTGAAAAAGGTTCTCTCCCATCTCCCAGAGATGTATTTTTTTGAGAAGTTTCATGCCCCCAGCAGACTTCAGAGAATAGCTTTTTGCTTTAGCTTTACTTCTGGTAATGATAAAGATGTTTCAGTTCTCTCTCTGAGAGGTGCTTGAAATGAGAGATACTGAGCAGATAATGGTACTGATCCTCCTTCTGGAAATAAATTGGCAATGATTTGGATGTGGCACAAGATACAAGCTGAGGGTATCTCATAAATCAACAACTAATCTTCAGTGTGATTGTGTAAGTGGAAAGACTCATTAATTTAAAAACAGCCTCTAATTCTCCTTGTAGTTTCTCCGTTCTTAAGTCAATGTATATAAATCCCAGCGTCAATAAAGAGGCTGAACTGATCAATCGGAAAGGAAATATAGAAGTAAGTATTGTAATGAGACTGTCTACCCTTTGATGGGTGACCTTGAGGGAAGAGAAGGGCAATTTCACAGTAGCAAGATGAGGACTTAGAGTTATAGCAATTGAATTTATTGAGATAAAAAATACTAATATCTAACATATATTGAGTTCTCAGTGTGTCATCATCATCCTAAGTCTTTTGTTTTTATGTAATAATTTTTAATCCTCTTTTATAAACTCTCATTTTAAAGATGAGAACAAGAAGACGTAAAGAGTGTCACCAAGGTCTTGGCAAGTTTGCCAAGGTCTCGTATCTCCTAATTTGCATAACTGAGATTTGTGCAAAGAAAATTTGGTTTCTGAGCTTGGGTTTTTAACCACTGTTACAGACTGAACTGTGCCCCTTCAAAATCCTGTGTTAAAATCCTAACACCCAGTACTTCAGAATACAACTGTATTTGGAGATAGGATATTTAAAAAGGTAAAATAAGATCATATAGCGTAGGGTCATAATCCAATATGTCTTGTGTTCCTATAAGAAAACACAATAAGAACATAGACATGCAGAAAGTTCATGTAATAATTGCTATTTATTATTATTGCTATAATAATTATTAAACAATGAAAAGAGCGAGGGAAGAATTCTGCCATTGAAAATGGTCTCTTATTGCACTTATGCAAACAACTACATTGCCATAAGAATACTCACCAATAGTTTCCATTTTCTAGAGCAGCCAGGCAGGGAAAAACAAACATGCTTCAAGTCTTGATCACAGGAGTATACCTTACTTAATTATTATTATTATTATTATTATTATTATTATTTTGAGATGGAGTCTCACTCTGTTGGCCAGGCTGGAGTGCAATGGTATGATCTCAGCTCACTGAAAGCTCCACCTCCTGGGTTCACGTCATTCTCCTACCTCAGCCTCCTGAGTAGCTGGGACTATAGGTGCCCACCACCATACCTGGCTAATTTTTTTGTGTTTTTAATAGAGACAGGGTTTCACCATGTTAGCCAGATGGTCTCGATCTCCTGACCTCATGATCCACCCACCTCAGCCTCCCAAAGTGCTGGGATTACAGGTGTAAGTCACCGCGCCCCGCCTACCTTACTTAATTATTAAAGACCAAAAATAGTTCAAAGTTTCCTTGACTCTGAAAAACAAAACATGGATCAGCAATATTCCAAGCAAAGGTTAAAAAGATTTGTTCAGTATTTTTTTTTTTTTTTTTTTTTTTTTTTTTTGAGACAGGGCTTCACTCTTATCACCCAGACTGGAGTACAATGGTTTGATGTTAGCTCACTGTAATCTCTGCTTCCTGGGTTCAAGTGATTCTCCTGCCTCAGCCTCCCAAGTAGCTGGGATTATAGGCATGTGTCAGCATGCCTGGCTATTTTTCTTTTTCTTTTTTTTTTTTTTTTGTGCATTTAGTAGAAACAAGGTTTCGCCATGTTGGTCAGGCTGGTCTTGAACTCCTGACCTCAGGTGATCCACCTGCCTCAGCCTCCCAAAGTGCTAGGATTACAAGTGTGAGCCATCGCTTCCAGCCTGATTTCAGTTTCCTGAGTTCAGTCCATTTAGTTAACTCTAGTTTTGTTTGATATTCGTGAGCATTTCAGCTCCTTGTGAGTCCTGTACATTTTCGTTTATTCTAATGTTACAATTTCCAAAGTTATCAGAAGCCTGTGTTTGAGAGCACCTGTTGAAGTTCTATAGCCTGTTATAAATCATCTTTGAAAAGGATTAAAACAAGACAACAATTGTCTGTGAACACCAAAATGTCCAGGGTAGTTACAGTTAGAAACACGATTTAAGTTTTGTTATCTCCGTGGATTACAATAACTTAACATAACAACCTTAATTATGATTGATAGCATATACTCAGCCATTGGAATTATAACCTAAAGAAGATTGAGCATAATTTTTGCAATCCCATGGACCTAAGCATGTCAAATATTCCTGTTTACCTCTCTTTTCTGGACACTTCAGGAGCCCTCTGACATATTTGAAAAGCCAGGTACCAGGGAAGACAATTTTGAAACTGAGGTTTGATTTTGGGAAGGCTGCTAAATGTTTGAGGTTTAAATAACTTGATACAATGAAATAGAATTCCAGATTACCATAAGTTATTTATTTTGTGAAAATCATGACTCAGAAATTTTAAAGAAGCAAAAACCTGTTATAACCCTTTACAAATGTGCCAAAGAGCAGATTAGCACCTGAGGAAAATCTTGTTATGCTTTTATTTCAATTTACAGAAAAACCAAATAATACCCTTTTCTGAATCTAGTCAGTATGTTCACACAGAGAACCTCTTCTGCAAGATTAATTTCCACAATTCTCCCAACACTTCTTTGAACCTTCAGCTTTTTCCTAATTTAACTCAAAACAATCCTTTAACCCCAGGCAGAAGTTCACATTTCCTTGCCTTCTTAAAACCTTTTATTAAAAACACATTTTACTGTTCTTACTCACCTTGCATGTAAATATATTTCGAGTAGTTTCAACTCCTAGCAGTTTTGAACTTTAAGGTAAAACTTGGAAAGTTGCTTTCATCCTGTGCTAACTGCAGCCAAGGCTTGCCTTCTTAGTAAGGGGCGTAGTTAGTGCCCCATGTCCTCAGGCCTCATCAACTGTGAAGCCAGCAAGTCAAATAGTTCTCAAAACCCCAAAAGCGGTTTGTAACCTCAAAACACTTAGCAAACCTTGCATCTAACCTTCATTTTGCCAATAATCTTTTCTTTCTTTCTTTTTTTAAGGCATAGTCTTGCTCTGTCGCCCAGGCTGGAGTGCAGTGGTGCTGTCTCGGCTCACTCCGCCTCCGAGGTACAAGCTATTCTGCTGCCTCAGCCTCCCGAGTAGCTGGGACTACAGGTGCATGCCACTACGCCTGGCTAATTTTGGTATTTTTAGTAGAGACGGGGTTTCACCATGTTGGCCAGGCTGGTCTCCAGCTCCTGACCTCAGGTGATCCATCCACCTTGGCCTCACAAAGTGTTGGGATTATAGGCGTGAGTGAAGCCCTTTAAGAGACACGGGACATGCAAATACTGAATCAGAGAAGGCTCATCCCCTAAGGCAGGATTGCTAAACAAATCCTTGCCACCAGAGTTACAAGCTATGGCCTCAGGATGTAAAACAAAATAGAGGATTTATTTCACAACCAAAACTTTGCAGAGCATACAGTGATAGTTGGATTTTTTTTTAAAGTAAACCACAATGTATCAGAGAGTATGCTACAAGTGCAATGAGTCCAAAAAATATCAGAGCCAAGAGAAGTAAATAGGGGGTCCTCTCTCCAAGAAACTTTAAAAGCTATAGAAAAGAACACAAAGGAAAAAAACTCTCCAAAGCCTGTAATTATTTAAAGATTTAACTTTTTATAACTGTCTTTTTAACATTTCTAAACTTACATGACAAACAATAGCATATGTTCAGACAATGGAAAATATAAAATTCAATAATTGCTATATTTTTATAAAATAAAATTGACCATTTACTCTTTGGCATATTCAAAAATTATATAATAGATGCCATATTCAAGATGGCTGGTAATTTTAGCACAGAAAATAGAACAAAGACAACAAAATCTATGCTCTTATAATAATAATAATTTTTAAAAAACCTCATATCTTTGGTTTCACTTATTTGTGTATAGAACTTCTAATTAGTAAAATTGCCAATATATTTTTATGAATCCTTTGGTTTTACTTTCTGGATATCTAGAAAACATAGATTTCAAATGTATAAATGGTATTTAAATGCAATCCCAAAGTTTTAAAATATTCAAAATATGATATTCAGAAGGCAATAGTATGTGCTTGCAAAATCTACTCATTTTCTCTTAACATTTTGGAGGTGAAATCTTTTACTTCTATACAAAAAAAACCATAATCTTTAATTTGGGCTGGGAGTCCCAATCTTTAACTTGGCTACATGTGGTCAAGCTGCATGGCTCCCTAACAGAAATGATTATTATCCACCCCCACACAAAAACCCAACAAACACACAACATGACATCAGAAAAATCTTTGAATTTTATGTAATATACATATTCAACATAATATACAATTCATCTAAAGCTGTTTATAAATTTCTACTTGTCCAATATTCAAGTAAAGACACAGATGATTCAACTATGAGGTATAACAGTGAAATGTGTTCTCTCCAGTGTTATTTGTCGTTATGTTTAAATGATATGCAAGGAAGAAGTCAGAGCTAACGATAAATCTTTATTTTCTCTCCTTTCTTACTCATCATGCACACAGACACATCTACACACACCACATAAAATCTGCACAGACACATCCACACAGTTACAAGCATTTATATAGACACAAACACAAACACACACACTAATTAATAGCCGCATATACCTCAACTAATACAATTTTTCTTAACTTTCCACAGTGCCCCCTAGTTGTTCTAGTCTGCTAGACAGTCATTATAAGAAATAATTATTCCACAGTTTGAACATATAAGTATAGATATTCTTAGGCTAACAGATTACCATCTTGCCTGATTTAAAAATACAAAAACAAAACTCAGTCTCAAAGTGGACAATATCAGATGCCACTCTTGGTTTTGAATATTACTTTCTCCTAGTTAGGGCCATGGATGCACATTTTTATTTCAACTTTAAGCTATGAAATGTAAAACTATTTAGGAAAACATATGAGAGTTCTATTGTTTGAGTTATAAAGTAGACACTGATCTGAAGAATAGAAAGAGATTTCTAACTGTGCTCTCCAGAAACTGAAACCTGGTTGTATTAAGAGTGAGTGTTCTTCCTCTGGAAGTATTCAAGCAGAAACGGCACAGTCACTACTCTTAAACCTTTCTGAAGGCATCGATCCATGAGGCAGCCAGTTAAATGAGATGCCTTCTGAGGTCACTTCCAAACTGTAGTTTCTATAATTCTACCAATTTCTCCTGATTTTAACATCTCAACAGTTTATCAGAGCGAAGTGCCTTCTAACATGATCGCTTTGCCTAATTATTTTCAGAACAGGTTAAGTTATATATACATAAATATTTTTTAAAAAGAGAAGACATGAATAATTAGTTATTATCTCTAATTATTACATATGACTTTTCTAACTGAGACTAAAACTTTTTTTGGAATTGCGTATGTATGTTTTTTAAGAATATAGTTTTCAATTAAAGTAAGACAACTGACCCAATTATTTGAGAGCAAGTAGATATTCAAAGAAAGAGTTTAGATCTTTACAATTTCTTTTCAGATGGAAGAAATGTATTAACTCCTCCATTCTGTTCAGAGGAAGCAAAAGTAGTTGTATATTCAACATGTTCTGTTAATGAATGAATTGGGAAATACCTTTTAGTTTTTGAAATGCCAGGATTTGTGAGGTTCAAGCATAGAAGTTTTTGAGGAAGGCGAAATGAAAAGGAGCCCTGACTGCCTGAGGTGGAGATGAAAAAGCACGTTAAAAACATTCAAAAGGAACAGAAAGGCAGAGATAAGCATAAGTGGATTTTGTAATAGGATTGCTGAGATAGGTTCATGCTCAAAATCATATGAAGCATTCTGTTTTCTTGGTTATTGGTTAGCAAGAGATATTTTATAGAGAACTCTTTTTCAACCATGCACACCTTTTTAATTAATAAAGAATATTCATGTTTTAGAATATCAAGCAAGGAAAATTGCAAAGACAAGTCATTGTTTTCTACATAAAGATAAAGAAACTGTTTTGTGCATAAATTCAAGAAGATTGAGAGTATCCTGTTCTATCTGCATAATGCGGCATTGAGCAAGGTATGGAGTTTTTATTGCTTTTTCCGTTGTTATTTTGAAAAACATTTAGAAAAAAAAAATACCAGTCTGAGTTTCTTTCCACAGGACTCAAATGACAATCTTGCTCAACCAGTCTTAATGCTTTACAGATTATTTTTGTACATTCTCATTGTATTCTTGGAGTATATTACTTATCAATTGTGTTCAAGACACTTCCTACAGATATTTTATCTCTTCATGAAGACAGTAAACTAGAAACTTTATGTCATTCATTCTTTTTCTTATTTATTTCTCCAAAATTCATAAAATATTGCTTTATTGTCATTCTATCTGCTTTATTAACCTACCCATAATGTCATATTTTTCTCTTTCAAAAATAATACTAAGTTAGTCACAGAAAATATACCTCTAAACATGCATATAACTATCTACATATACCATACTAGATTCATTCATGGCTGGTAAGTGGTAGGATCTTGCCATTATAGCCAAAGAAAGCATGAAGCATAACTCATCCTTCTTTACAGTGAAAACTTCTCAAAGGCAAGAGTCACTAGTTTTCATCTCTTCACAGAGATTACCATGGTCTGCTTAAGTATTATTTGCTGAATTTAATCAGAGTAACACTAGAATTAGTTAATGGCTGTGAAAACTATGAAATAGACTTTAATTCTTTACATGGCAAAAGTATATAGTTCATACACCTTTCAGTTCTATTTTTCTATTTCTCTGTATCGGTAAGTGCCAGCCATAGGTCCTTAAGTATATAGCAGTTAACAATGGAGGATATTGGTAAGTTACGAAGGCATAGATTCCCCAGGGTTTAGCTTTAAAGGTATCCATACATTTAATGGTCATTCTTGATTATATGTGTCTGCTCATCAGGAACTATCATGGCTCAATGCTATTTAGCAAATTCCCATGGTTTTTAACTATTTACTTCTGGAATCCAAGAACTTTGAAACTTATCTTTATTTTGTGGCTTTCACTGAACTATGTACCATAAAAGATACACTAATTAAAAAAAAATGAATTTGTATACTCTACTTAGTTTAGTAAATGAGTATAAAATGAATATACCATGTATGTATACATTAGATATAGAAGTATACATACATATTGTAGTATGTATACTACAATAGAAGAGTGTCCACTGTTTACATTTTAATATATAATATTTTCTAACACAATTTAGGTGTGTATATGTATTTGTGTGTGTGGTGTATGTGTATTTTAAAACACTACTAAACTCTCTCCAAAAGACATTAGTGATTTAAACTTCAAGCACTGACATTTCAATATTTATTTTTATTTTGTATTATTGATATTAAACCAACCAAAACTATACATTTGCCTTTGTGTAAACAGATGGTGGTATCACTGAAATTTTAGTAATTTCATATGTTCGTATTAATACTAGTCTCCTTTGCATTCCAAATCTCCCTGATCCTAATCTAACCCAGCACATATACAAACATAGGCTTGTGAATGTGCATATTCATATAGGAGTCCAAAATAGGCAGCTTTCTTCATATAAACAAAAGATGCTAAGAATTCTTATTATATGTTGCTTTATTTATTCTTATAATTTGAAAAGTGATGTTGTTATAGAAAATTGTCTAAGTAGAATTCTTATTTTGCAATTTCCTTGTGCCCACAAGTAAAATACCGATATCTCTATATATTCAATATTGGATTTATGAAAAAGAAGAAATAGTTAAAAAAAAAAAAAAAAAAAGAAGATACTAAAAAATTTAGTAATTTCCCCAAACTGAAAAATCTGTATTTCTGTGCAACAGGCTCTTTCAATAACAGATATATGAAAATATAATCCTATTCACTCTGTCAATGAGATATTAAGAACTGGAAATGCCTGAATGACTCTAAGAATTTGAAATTCAGATTTTATCTATCTCAATTTAATATTCACATAAAAATGCAAATTCCAACTGTATTTTAAGATAAGTATTGGTAAATATTTTTGAGTGTTTTCAAACACTTATTTGTGAAGGTTTTGCTTTTATGTTGTGATAATGTCTCATTATTTACTTCATTGGGTCATTAGAGGAGGTATATATGGCCGCATAATGTATTTTAAGTGTATCTCAGAGCTGACACTGATTTGTTGAATCATATATGGTAGATACACACTGTAAGCTAACCATGTTAATAAACTATACTATTATTCAGGATTCTAGTCTGTGGAGAGAAGTGACAGGGTTCTGCAGTGTAACCTTTTCAAGCATTCTAGAATAATTAAATTATGAAGGAAGGGAGTAGCCCAATTAATTGAGAGCTATGGCTATATGTCTCTTACCCCCCAGCATAAAAAAGCAAACCAAACAACTGGCACTGTTTTATGGGTATGTCATAGAGGTTAGTAAATGAAATAGTGGAAATTAGGGAATTTGCAATTTCCTAATGACATATAATGTAGAAAACTTTTTCATAAGCTTGCTTGTGCCTCTGTATGTTTTCTTTAGTGAGGTGTCTTTTTCGATTTTTGGCTTGCTTTTTGAATTGGGTTCTGTTATATATTGTTGGGTCTTAAGAGTTCTTTATAGATTGTGATATGTGTTTTTGCAAATATTTTGATTTTTGCAAAACACATGGCTTATCTTTACATTTTCCTAAAAATGTCTTTTCAGAGCAGAAGTTTTTAATTTTAATGAAATTCAATTTATCAAAACAGACCTGCCTCATTAAATTGGGCTTTGCTTTATTGCCCTTCACATATCCGCTTTTTAGAAAATGAAAGTTTGTGGCAACCCTGCACTGAGCAAATCTATCAGTGCTATTTTCCCAACAGCATGTGCTCACTTTGTGTCTCTGTGTGACATTTTGGCAATTTTCACAATGTATCAAATATTTTCATTGTTACAATATGTGTTATAGTGATGTGTGATCAGTGCTTATTAATGTTACTATTGTAATTCTTCTGGGGTACCATGAACTGCACTTGTATAAAACAGCAAATGAATAATAAATGTTCTGTACCTTCATGCTGCTTTACTGACTGGCTGTCTCACCCCCTGCTTGGACCTCCCTATTAACCAAGACACAATAATATTAAAATTCCATCAATTAATAACCCTACAGTGGTCTCTAAATGTTCAAGTTAAAGGGAGAGTCACACGTCTCTCACTTTAAATCAGAATCTAGAAGTGATTAAGTTTAGTGAGAAAAACACATGAAAAGCTAAGATAGGCTGAAAGATAGGCCTTGTGTGCCAAATAGCCAAGTTATGAATGCAAAAGAAAAGTCCTTGAAGGAAATTAAAAGTGCTACTTCAGTGAACATAGGAATGATAAGAAAGAGAAACAGCTTTACTACTGATATGGAGAAAATTTTAGTAGTCTGAATAGAAGATCAAACCAATCACAACGTTCCCTTATTAGGCCAAAGCCCAATCCAGAGCAAGGCCCTAACTCTCTCCAATTCTATGAAGGCTGATAATGGTGAGGAAGCTGCAGAAGAAAAGTTTGAAGCTAGCAGAGGTTGGTTCATAAGTTTCAAGGAAAGTGGTCATCTACATAACATAAAAGCACAATGTAAAGGAGCAAGTACTGATGTAGAAGCTATAGGAAGTTATTCAGAAGACCTGGGTAGCTAAGATAAACAACTAAACAAGAGGTTTTCAATATAGATGAAATAGCCTTCTATTGGAAGAAGATGCCATCTAGGACATTCATAGCTAGAGAGGAGAAGTCAATGCATGTTTTCAAAGCTTCAATGGATAGGCTGACTCTCTTGTTAAGAGCTAATAAAGCTGGGGACTTAAGTTGAAGCCAATGCTAATTTTCCATTCTGGAAATCCTAGGATCATCAAGAATTATGACAAGTCTACTTTGCCTGTGCTCTATAAATGGAAAAACAAATCCTAGGTCACAACACATCTGTTGACAGTATGGTTTACTAAAGATTTTAAGCCCACTTTTGAGAGTTACTACTAAAAAAAAATTCTTTCAAAATATTACTGCTCATTGACAATGCACCTGGTCATGCAAGAGGCCTAATGGAGATAAACAAGAGGATTAATGTTTTTTTTGTTTTTATGCCTCCTAATACAACATCTATTCTGCAGCCCATGGATCAAGGAGTCATTTAGACTTTCAAGTATTTGTATTTAATAAATACCTTTTGTAAGGCTTGTGAACCCAAAACATCTGAGACAGGTCTCAATCGATTTAGAAAGCTTACTTTGCCAAGGTTAAGGATGCACCTGTGACACAGCCTTAGGGGGTCCTGATGACATGTGCCCATGGGTACAGCTTTCTTTTCTACATTTTAGAAAGATATAATACATCAATCAATACATATAAGATCTACAGTGGTTGGACCTGGAAGGGCTAAGGGGTGAGGTTCTTGGGTCATAGTTAAATTTTAAAATTTTCTGATTGGCAATTGGTTGAAAGAGTTATTATCGGTAAAAAGGAATGTCCAGGTTAAGATAAGGGGTTGGGGCTGGGCATGGTGGCTCACGCCTGTAATCTCAGCACTTTGGGAGGCTGAGGTAGGCAGATTGCCTGAGGTCAGAAGTTTGAGATGAGCCTGACCAACATGGTGAAACCTCTTCTCTACTAAAAATACAAAAATTAGCCCGATGTGGTGGCAGGCACCTGTAATCCCAGCTGCTCGGGACACAGAGGCAGGAGAATTGCTAGAACCCGGGAGGTGGAGTTGCAGTGAGCTGAGATCATGCCACTGCACTCCAGCTTGGGCAACAGAGCAAGACTCCATCAAAAAAAAAAAAAAAAAAAAAAAAAACCTGATAAGAGGTTAGGGAGACCAAGGTTTTATCATGCAGATGAAGTCTCCAGGTAGCAGGCTTCAGAGAGAATACTTTGTAAATGTTTCTGATTAGACTTAAGTTCTGCATTGACATTAACTCTTGAGGAGTATAATGAGGTATGTCCAATCTCCTACTCCATCATGGCCTGAACTAGATTTTCAGATAAATTCCAGAATACCCGTAGCCAAGAGGAGGGGTCCACTGAGGTGGTTGCGGGGGGGGTGCTTAGAATTTCATTTTTGGTTCATAGACTATAGCTGCTATAGATAGTGATTCCTCTGATGGATTTGGGCAAAATAAATTGAAAATCTTTTGAAAGGGATTCACCACTCTAAACACCATTAAGAACACTTGTGATTCATGGGAGAAGGTCAAAATATTAACTTTGACAGCAGTTTAGAAGAAGTTGATTTAAACCCTCATGGGTAATTTTCAGGAGTTCAAGATTTCAGTGAAGAAAGTAACTGCAGAATTGTAGATGGAGCCTGAAGATATGACTGAATTGCTACAATCTCATGATCAAAGTTGAATGCACGAGTAGTTGCTTCTTACAGATTAGCAAAGAAAGTTGTTTCTGAAATGGGATCTATACCTGGTTAAGACACTGTGAACATTGCTGAAATTACAACAAAGAATTTAGAATATTTTCTAAGCTTAGTTGATAAAGCAGTGATAGGGCTTGAAAAGATTGACTCCAGTATAGCAAGTTCTATTATTGAAAGTGCCATTGCAAAATCATAACTGAGAAAGTTATTTACAGTGAAAGGGATCTGACCTAATTGAATCCATCTTGCTTCTAACCGCCAAGCCATCCTTATTCATTCATGGGTGTAGGCCAAACTAACTTTGAGAGGAACTTAGTTTATAATTTAGCTTTGAAACAAAGTTAGTAACAGCCCTGTTCCAAAACAAACCCACTTCCTGCCTGGGGACTGGACTGGCTTTGCAGGACTATCAAATTAGCCACAAGATTAGAAATTATGGTTTAGGAGTCTTGCAGCTGGAGGCCACAAGATTCTGACCCTCCTGAAATTGCTCCTACAGATAACATCACTATTGTAAAACCTAAGATGAGTGCTTAAGATATTTTGCAGACTCTGCACTTGATGGATCAGCTGGCACTACTCAGATCGATACACTTGTTCATCTGGAGTTTTGGCCCCCATAGAGAAACTGACTCAGCGCAAGAGGACAGTTTTGACTCCCTATGATTTCATCTCCAACCCAACCAATCAGCACTTCAGATTAACTGGCCTCCTACCCACGAAATTATCTTTAAAGACTCTAATTCCAGAATTTTCAGGGAGACTGAGGTTTGAGTAATAATAAAACTCCAGTTTTCCTTACAGCTGGCTCTGCATGAATTATTTTCTCTTTGTTGCAATTCTCCTGCTTTGATAAATTGACTCTGTCTAGGCAGCAGGCAAGGTGAACCTGTTGGGCAGCTACACTACAGGTAAAACACTACCAAACAGCTTTGCATGCTACAGGTAAATCTTTTGTTAAAGGAAGAGTAAAGTAATATGCCAAACTCCACTGCTGGCTTTTTGTTAAGAAATTTTCACAACCATCCAGCCTTCGGCAACCTCTACCCTGATCAGTCAGCAGGCATCAGCATGGAGGCATGATCCTTTACCAGCAAAAAGATTATGATTTGCTGAAGGCTCAGGTGATTATCAGCAATTATTTTTGGCAACAAATTATTTTCTAATGAAGCTTCATACTTTTTCAAACATAAGGCTGTTACATACTTAATAGGTTACAGCATAGTGTTAACATAACTTTAATATGCACTGGGAAAGCAAAAAGCTTGTATGGCTCACTTTATTGTAATGTTACTTATTGTGGCAGTTTGAAACCAAACCTGCACTATTTTTGAGCTATGCCTTTTTTTTTTTTTTTTTTAATTCCATGTTGCTTTGGTCTTATGTTTAAGACTCTACACCCAACACAGATTTTCTCCTATGTTATCTTCTAGATTTTTATGGTTTTTCATTTTACATTTAAGTCTATAAGATACCTTGTTATTTTTTGTAAAAACTGTCTAGATTCCTTTTTTAAAAAATTTCACTGGATGTGTATTTGTTTCAGTTCCATTTATGAATTAAATGACCTTGTTCTAGCAAAAATAAGACCAATTAAGGTGTGAAAGAAGAGCTTCCCTTGAGGACAGGCTTCTGTTAAGGAGGACACAAAGCTCTGAGTGCATTTCAAAATGGCTACTTTTCCCTTCCCTCTGCTGGAAACAGGAAGGGATATTTTTTTCTCATCTTCTCCGTAAGAATCTATTTAGGCTCCTGAAGGTAAGACTCATGATAGTGTTGTGATTCTCAGTACAAATTTTCCTTGACACACAATGGGGTTACATCTTGATAAACCCATCATAAATCTTATAAATTGAAAATGTATTTAATACACCAGATCTACAGAACTTAGCCTTGTTCACCTTAAATGTACTCAGAACACTCACATTAGCCTATAGTTAGGTAAAATCACCTAATACAAAGCAATATATATATATATATTCATATATATATATATATGAAAAAAAGTGTCAAATATCTTATGCACCACATAGTCCTAGGCCAGGCAAAGATCAGAATTCAAAATTCAAAGTATGTCAAATTATGATGGTTTTGCAACGTTGTGAAGTTGTAAAATTGTAAGTTGATTGCCCTTCTCTCCAGTTTCTATGGTGGCAGCTTGCCCTGTGACAGCAATTATTAGACACATTTAAGAAGAGTTGTTCTTTTTCAAATTGTTCCATTATTTTCTTGTTGTGAGAATGAGAGTGAGAACTTCCAAGTCCCAAAACAAGAAATCCATCTTACTTTTTACCATAGTCTTGACAGTAACTTCTGGGTAACCTTGTGTAAATCAGTGACATTGACTTCTAGGTTTTGTTTGTATAAATAAAAATTGGACAAGATCAATATTTTCAAAATAAGCTTTATGATATTTTAGGAGACTTTAAAACAGAACACTAGTTGATGGTAAAATAAAATGATTACATATTTGTTAAAGTTCTTCAGAGGCAACTGATAAATAGTAACTCTTTTTCCCATAAGACTTCATTTGTAATATAGAATGGAGTAACATATGGAAGCTAAATTATAACTCATAGAACGTTCAGGCTGCAGAATGTTATTCCGCATACACTGAGCCTGTCTGCTCACTCAAACACAGTCCCTAAATTGGGCAAACTATTCAATCACTGAAACCAAGCCACTCAGGTCTGGGGCAGCAATTTTCTAAGTAATAAAGTACCTGACAGAACAGTGGCAGGTCCCTTTGCTTGAGGAGCAGTTTACTTCAAGAGGAAGAAAGGAAGAGCAGGGCTAGGCATACTAAGTTCTTGCTCCCATACTCACTAACCAAGCATCACTTCACTACCCTTCACTACCCTTTGGGACAAAGTGAGTAATGGTATAGTTAAGAGGCCAGAAATATGCTTAAGGAAATCCTGTCTATATAGAAACCAGTGGAGAGGGGGGAAATAACAGAGTTTAATAACTTTAACATTGTTGAGCTTTTATTAGGCCAGTGCTCGGAGATTTACTGATAGGGTTAGAGTTTGATTTGCCAACTCAGATTTTCTTAAAATCTAAATAGATTTCTCAAACTGATAGTCTGCAACCAGACTTTTATTATTTCCAATAGAGTATGGTTTTTCCTTTGTAAATTCCTGCCCACACTTTTAGTAAGAGACTTCACCTGAAATTGTAGATATTCAGCTCCTCATAAATCTTTAGATGTCAACATTGGGCCTTATTTTCAAATGGCAATAATTGCCTGCACCTGAGTAGCAGCTGTTCTCACCAGACAATGTGAATACTCTTCATTTTGCCAGTTTTCACCAATTACTCACTGTGTTCATAATGCTCTCACCCAGAATCTGCTTCATTCATTTATATATCTGTCCCTAGTAGGCATCTGGGTTTGTGATCGCTGCTCTAAAGAGAACCGGGTGGGCTTGTGTTTTTTAACATTTTTTCAATAGGTATTTTATATGCTATATCTATGTTTAAGTATTTTCTTCTTTTCTGTGGTTTGAATACTTCATATATACTTCTTTTATCACATTTCCATTTGGCATATTAATTATTCATCTTCATGGGTTTTTCCTTTACCTGGCTGACAGTTAAAGGAGAGAAAGCATTCTTTCCATTGCTAGTCCCTGCTCTACCTACAACGATTATACTACATAAAGATTACACACAACATAAAAGACTCAGAGAATTTCTTCAGTTTTTACCTTCCTGAATCTCTTAACAGTTTTCTCAGTTTCCAGTGCTCTTAGCTTCACATATTACTTTGCCTGTATTTTACTCTAA
The DNA here is from genome assembly GCF_007565055.1 of Rhinopithecus roxellana. Taxonomy (NCBI): domain Eukaryota; kingdom Metazoa; phylum Chordata; class Mammalia; order Primates; family Cercopithecidae; genus Rhinopithecus; species Rhinopithecus roxellana. The sequence continues at coordinate 104,224,321 of NC_044559.1, read as the reverse complement.
TTAGAGTCTTAAGTTGATTCTTGAATGTCCACTTTGTTACTGATGTAAAAACATAATATGTTCATTTTTTTTTCTTCCTGAGATAGAGTCTCACTCTGTCACTCAGGCTGGAGTGCAGTAGTGCCATCTTGGCTTACTGCAACATCTGCCTTCTGGGTCCAAGCGATTATCCTGTCTCAGTCTCCCAAGTAGCTAGAATTACAGGTGCATATCACCATGCCCAACAATTTCTTTGTATTTTTAGTAGAAACAGGGTTTCATCATGTTGGCCAGGCTGGTCTCGAACTCCTGACCTCAAGTGATCTACCTGCCTGGGCCTCCCAAAGTGCTGGGATTATAGGCATGAGCTACCGCACCCAGCCCGTATGTTCATTTTTGATATTATTTCCAAGCTGTACATTTCACATCTGGAGGAAATCCCTGTTAGGCTAACACTTTCAAGACACAGAGTCTCAAATCCTCAACCTGTGTAATTCAGTAGTGGGAGATTGTACAAGGTATACAAGGATAATAATCACAATGATTGTGGTAATAATGTAGCAAGAAGTCTTAGCATTATGTGCCACAAATTGCATGGCATAATTTGTAACAATTATATGACTTACTGTCCACAGTTATCCTGCAATGTAGAAATCATTATTTACCTATCAAAGTTAAGGTTGTAAATGTGTAAAGATTAACTAACTTGCCTGAGTTCATATAGTTTATGAATAACGTATGTAGGATCCATACCCAGATATATATTCCTCAAGCCCTCACCCTTTCTTCTATAATTCTTTTACTTAAAGTTATATTTTTAAGTCACTGCCTAACAAAATGCTTAATACATAATTCTAGTCAATAAACATCGCTTAAATGCATGAATGAACAAATGAACAAGAGATGGATAGATGGATGAACAAATAAGCAGATTTATAGTTAAGAATAATATTTTAAAAAGTCATGTGTAGAGGATTAAAGTTTAGAAAGGTAATGAAGGTTCTTCATACCAATGTAGGAGAAAATCTACCAAACAACAAACAGAAACTTTCAAATTTCTTTATTAATTAGTATAAATAATTTTCTCCCTGCTGGAGATTATTCAAAGTAGAGATAATAATCATAGCAGAGAAACTTCAGTGTGCATACCACAATCTAGGATGTTTCTTTAAAATGCACATTCCTGGGGCTGGGCGTGGTGGCTCACCCCTGTAATTCCAGCACTTTGGAAGGCTGAGGCAGGTGGATTGCCTGAGGTTAGGAGTTCGAGACAAGCCTGGTCAACATGGTGAAACCTCGTCTATACTAAAAATACAAAAATTAGCCAGGCATGGTGGCAGGCACCTGTGGTCCCAGCTACTCGGGAGGCTGAAGCAGGAGAATTACTTGAACCTGGGAGACAGAGGTTGCACTTAGCTGAGATCATGCCAATGCACTGCAGCCTGTGCAACAGAGCGAGACTCCATCTCAAAAAAAAAAAGAAAAACAAAAACAGAAAACAAACAAACAAAAACAGCGTATTCCTGGGCTCCACTCCAGGAATTCTCCCAAGATAGTGTGGTAGGGCCATGCGTCATATTTTAACAATTACATCAGGTGATTCTGATGTAGAAATCCACAAACTATACCTTGAGAATCTGTTACTGAAGAAAGTAGACAAGATATAGTTTTTTTACCTTACCCTCAGAAAGCTGGAAAAATAATAATTTAATTCTTAATTGAGACTTTACTAGAATAATTCATTTACAGAACTTCGATTCATGTCTCAACTTCAATTCCAAGAGTCTCATGAGTGTCCTAAGCCACTAACATGGGGCTGTTTATGCCGCACAGATCAACATCACTGATGGTTGGTGGCTTTCTGGCTGCATTCCATGGCAATTCTCACCAGGTAGCAGCAAGGAGAAAGGAAGGTGATGACAGGACTTCTGGACATCTTGGACGTCTTGGGACTCCATGGGGCTTGCTGATATCAAACTTTCTTCTTTCACCTGATATTCTCTCTTTCTCTTTCTTTCCTTTCTACTATCTTTTTTTTTTTTCTTTAACTCAAGCATCTTTCATGTAGCATGAGAACAGAAAAATACTCTTTAAAAAGTTTTATTTGAATCTACCTGTTAGATTAATCACTGTTTTCGAACTTAACAGACAAGTATTGGCAGTCTTCATTTTCTCATTCAACAATGAATGAACTCAAGCTTTATGCTTTACAATCTAGGAAAGATGAACACACTCAGAACACAAGTAAAGAATTTACTACGGGGCAATGGTAACCCCTTAAGTAAAACCTCAAAGTAGCCAAACAAAGGACACCCTAAATAGGTAGAAAATAATTTGATAATTAGTATCATGTCTTAGATTATATAAAGGATTCTAGTGGTGTGGCTAGAAAGAACAGCATGTATTAAAAATGAAGAAAGAGTGAGAAGCAATGACTCATTGGTTATTGGTAATACGGCTACAGTTTTCTTGAAAATATTAGGACTTGGATACTATCTTAGTCCATTTAGTGTTTTACAAAGGAATATCTGAGGCTGGGTAATTCATAAAGAAAAGAGTTTTATTTCACTCATGCTTCTGCAGGGTGTACAAGAAGCATGGTGCCAGCATCTACATCTGATGACTACTTCTAACTACTTTTACTCATGGCGAAAGGTGACGGGGAGCCAGCATGTACAGAGATCATATGGCAAGGAGAAAGCAAGAGAGACAAGGAGATACAAGACTCTTTTAAACAACCAGCTCTCTTGGGAACTTACAGAGCAAAAACTCACTTACCATTACTCCCTTTGAGGCAAAACATTTATCTATTCATGAGGGATCTGCCCCCATGACCCAGACACTTTCCATGAGACTCCACCTCTAACACTGAGGTCAAATTTCAAAATGAGGTTTTGAGGTATCAAGTATCCAAGCCGTAACAGAGAATAAAAGAAAAAAAAGATATGAATACTGACTTGATGTTTTAAACAGAAAATAGCTGTCAAAAGTTCTGCCAGGTAACTTTAAAAATTTTTGAAATGTATTTCCTCTATATTACGTCTGAAGGATCATGCTTAGATCCTATGAAAGAAAGACATGGTGAACTTCTTTTTAAACATGATACGTTAGACACACGTTTATCTCTAAATCCTTTTAAATTAACAATGAAGACGTTTTCAAAGGGAATACACGCCAAGTGAAAAGGAAAGGAGAGGCAACAACAGCAGTATTTTAGGAGGTGATAGGACAACAGAAAAGCGACAGCTTACTTAGCAGAATCCGCAACCAACCAACGCTGAGAGTGGAGCGACACCCAGTTACAAGTTACTTGTCTGCAAAACCAAGAATAACTCAATAAGCATGAACACTTAATAGCCCTCCAAGTGCCAGGGGACTTGAAAGCACTTAGCCTACCAGCTGCCTTCTCATCCGCCCACACAGCAAAGAAGAACTTTTCCCCAATCCAGTAGGGATTGCTGTAGAGATTGAATCTGAGAAACTCCGAATCCAGGAACAACAGATATCACTAGGGTCTGGAGGCAAAACAGAAACAGAGGGATTAATTGATGGACTATGTTGCAATCCACGGGGCTCATGTCCCTGTCCTGATTTTGCTCTCAGGACATTTGCTGTCAGGATGTTCTCCCCTAAGACTGGAGAATTCTCTTAGGGGAATTTACCTTCCCAAAGAAGGAAAATAACCCATAGATTTTGAAAATCAGAAATCCTCCAAGAATTTTATGGAAAGTTTTTCAAGTTAATGTGCCATCTGCTAGTGAAAAATCTCTTTCGTATACTTGGGACTTCCAATCAGCTTTTTAGTGCTTTATTTGTAATAGAGTAGACAACCAAGGATTACTGGGTAATTATGATGTGGTATGAAAGACGGAGACCTCAGCAAACAAAAACGAGGAACTTACAACCAACAGAGCCAGTTCTGAATAAGAACAATCTCCAATATTCAAATATCATATCCAGTGACATATATAGGAAAGAAAATTTAGATATTCTAAAATAAAAACCTAAATAACAGATTATTGTACCTACAACATACAATGCAAGATTAGTAGATAATATTGATATCTGAATCTAATGTAAGGGTAGTAGTGGATATCTACGTCTGAATTTCAAAATCCTCCAAATACAGTACAAACGTATTCTATGAGAACATGGACAAATAGAACAAACAAATTAGCACTAAATTAGAGTTAAAGTAGCTGAGGATGATTACTGCTGTGGAGTAGGAATCAAGGAACAGGAAGGGCAGGGGAGGGAAAGGAGCAGGAGACTGCTGTTTGTTTGTTTGTTAATTAAGTCAATAAGACTATTTGATATTTAAAATCATTGCCATATGTTATTTGATAATAGCTAATGTCACGTTACAAAATATTTTATTGATATCCAAGAAACTAGAAATCTTCATAAAATGTGTCTATTATTGGATAAATAAAAGAAAGTGTTCTTTTAGTCTCTGTTGCTGTTTTTAAAAAAACCTGAAAATAAAGAGACTGAGTACTTTTTAAATAAAAATGTGTCTTTTGCAGTTTTTACAGATCTGCTTTAAAGTCCAAGATCGAAGTGCCTGTATTTGGTGTCTGCTGAGAGCTTTTTTTAATGTCCTCACATTGTGGAAGTATGAAAGAGCCAAAAAGAGCCTAAGCTGGTTCGCTCCAGCCCTTTTGCAGGTGATCAATGCACTCAAAAAGGTGGAACCTTCATGATTTTTTTTTAAAAGCTTTTATTTTAGGTTCAGGAGTATATGTGAAAGTTTGTTATATAGATGAACTCACGGCATGGGGGCTTGTAGTACAGATTATTTCATCACTCAGGTATTCAGCCTAGTATCCAATAGTTTTTTGTGTTTTTTTTTTTTGTCCCTCTCTTTTCTCCTATGTCACATCCTCAAGTAGACCCCAGTGTCCACTGCTCCCTTATTTGTGTTCCTGAGTTCTCATCGCTTAGCTCCCACTTATAAGCGAGAACATGCAGTATTTACTTTTCTCTTCCTGTGATTAGTTTTCTGGGGTTAATAGCCTCCAGCTCCACCCATGTTCTTGCAAAAGACATAATCTTGTTAGTTTTGGGGTTTCATAGTATTCCATGGTGTATGTGTACCACATTTTCTTTATCCAGTTTGTTATTGACGGGTCCTTAGATTGATTCCATGTCTTTGCTATTGTGAATAGCACCACAATGAATATTCATGGGCATGTGTCTTTATGTTAGAATGATTTATATTCCTCTGGGTAAATAACCCTGGTAAAGAGATTGCTGGGTCAAATGTTAGTTCTGCATTCAGCTCTTTGAGGAATCACCACACTGCTTTCCACAGTGGTTGAACTAATTTACACTCCCCCAACAGTGTATAAGTGTTCCTGTTTCTCCACAACCTCACCAGTATCTGTTATTTTTTGAATTTTTATTAATAGTCATTCTGACATGATGTGGTATCTCATTGTGGTTTTGATTTGCATTTCTATAATTTTTAGGATGCGGAGCATTTTTTTCATATGCTTTTTGGCCACATGTATGTCTTTTTTTGAAAAGTGTCTATTTGTATCCATTTCCTACTTTTTAAAAGGGTTGTTTGTTTTTTTTTTCTTGCAAATATGTTTAAGTTCCTTATAGATGCTGGATATTAGAACTTTGTCAGACATATAGCTTGCAAAAACCTTCTCCCATTCTGTTGATTCTTTAACCTGTGGATAGTCTACAAGTCTTTTTAACCTGTAGATAGTTTCTTTTGCTGTGCAGAAGCTCTTTAGTTTAATTAGATCTCATTTGTCAATTTTTGCTTTCGATGTGATTGCTTTTGATGTTTTTGTTAAAAAAAGCTTTGCCTAGGTTTTCTTCTAGGTTTAAGGAAAACCTAGGTAGTACCATTCAGGACATAGGCATGGGCAAGGACTTCATGTCTAAAACACCAAAAGCAAAGGCAGCAAAAGCCAAAATTGACAAATGGGATCTAATTAAACTAAAGAGCTTCTGCACAGCAAAAGAAACTACCATTAGAGTGAACAGGCAACCTACAGAATGGGAGAAAATTTTTGCGATCTACCCATCTGACAAAGGGCTAATATCCAGAATCTACAAAGAACTCAAACAAATATGCAAGAAAAAAACAAACAACCCCATCAAAAAGTGGGAAAAGGATATGAACAGACATTTCTCAAAAGAAGACATTCATACAGCCAACAGACACATGAAAAAATGCTCATCATCACTGGCCATCAGAGAAATGCAAATCAAAACCACAATGAGATACCATCTCACACCAGTTAGAATGGCAATCATTAAAAAGTCAGGAAACAACAGGTGTTGGAGAGGATGTGGAGAAATCGGAACACTTTACACTGTTGGTGGGATTGTAAACTAGTTCAACCATTATGGAAAACAGTATGGCAATTCCTCAAGGATCTAGAACTAGATGTACCATATGACCCAGCCATCCCACTACTGGGTATATACCCAAAGGATTATAAATCATGCTGCTATAAAGACACATGCACACATATGTTATTTGTGGCACTATTCACAATAGCAAAGACTTGGAATCAACCCAAATGTCCATCTGTGACAGACTGGATTAAGAAAATGTGGCACATATACACCATGAAATACTATGCAGCCATAAAAAAGGATGAGTTTGCGTCCTTTGTAGGGACATGGATGCAGCTGGAAACCATCATTCTTAGCAAACTATCACAAGAAGAGAAAACCAAACACCGCATGTTCTCACTCATAGGTGGGAACTGAACAATGAGATCACTTGGACTCGGGAAGGGGAACATCACACACTGGGGCCTATCATGGGGAGGATTGCATTGGGAATTATACATGATATAAATGATGAATTGATGGGTGCTGACGAGTTGATGGGTGCAGCACACCAACATGGCACCAGTATACATATGTAACAAACCTGCATGTTATGCACATGTACCCTAGAACTTAAAGTATAATATTAAATAAATAAATAAATAAAAGAAAAAGAAAAAAAGAAAACAACAACAACAACAACAACAACAACAAAGCTTTGCCTATTTCTATGTTTAGGATGTGTTGCCTTGGGTTTGTTTTAGGGTTTTTATAGTTTTGGGAACCTTCATGATTTAATCACTTCCCCGAAGGACCCATCTCTTAATACCACCGCCATGGGTGTTATGTTTCAACATAAATGTTTGAGGGGGCACATTCCAACCATAGCAAGTGTGTAGCATCTGTTTTTGTTATTGTAGCTCCTACTTTTACTGCAGTAATTGGATATATAGAGTCTGACCAGGATACTGCAGATGGCAAGACTGCATATGAGAAACATGTAGCCTTCTGAGAATTACTGGGTTTTTAGACCGCTGAGCTATGGATATCAAATACCACATAGGAGATACGTGTGAACAATCTTAGTATGTGTAGTCTTACAGACTATGCTGTCTATAACAGGAACATGACTGTGCACAACACATTGAATAAACGTTATTCTTTATTTTATGTTAAAGACTTGTAGATAACACATAAAGTCCATTCTTTAAAAATAAAGTGGATTCCAATGATATTACATACATGAAATGAGAAGCAAGCAAAATTTAATTTACCGACACTGCTATGGTAGCAGATTTTTGGAGTCCGTTGGTAAACTAATTAAAGTATTTACTAAACACTGATTTCCTGGAAAGTACAAACAAACCAGAATAAGTTTATTTTCTCCCTTAGGACAGAGAAAGCCCCGAGGAACATATTTTGTCTGTTTGTGTTGCTGTATTATAGATTTGGGAATAAGGGTGAATAAAACAGGTTTAAAAGTGGTTTCCTGTGCTTCATGAGGCTTGCTGATACATTCCCACAGTAGATTTCTTCCTTTGGTTAATAAAAATGTGTCCAGGCCCTTTATGAATACAGTGCCTTATCTCTTTAATTGCTTTTATTGCCAACTCTCATCAGGATTAAAAATTTATAATTATAATGAAGAAAAAAATCATAAAAATAACTCAAGGTTTATGAGAGTAAGCATCTTTTGAATATCTTTTAAATGAATACTGACAATTCTTATAGTAATTTATAGTTTATAGCACATAATTTTGTGTTATCTCACTTGTTCCTATCAAAATTGTTTGACAGGTAAGGTAGTGATTTTACAGAGAAGTTCATGAAAGTTCCAGAAATAGCTTTATAAACAGAAAGCAGGCTCAGTCCCATATTCACAACTTCTCACTCTAAGTGCTGTACTGCTCTGTGTATATATCTCTCTCCAACTAACTTACCTCCTTCTGTCATAAGCTGAAACTTTGATCAATTTATAACTATAGTCTCACACCTAATCTTTCTCTCTTTTCTTTTATCTCCCCAGTTTTGTGTCTTCAAGTCAGTTAATTCTATAGTTGTCACAGAAATTACAGAAACAAAAGAAAATCCTGCAGAGGCTGTTTTTATTGGAAAAGAAATAACCAAAGACTGAGAAGTGAGTGAGGGAGTGAGGTGACTGTTAGAAAAGGAAAAGTAAAATTTCTGCATTGAAGCCTCAGAAAACAAGACAAAAATGCTGGAACCTCACTCAAAGAGTGGGTCGGAGGAGGCGGGTCAGAATGTCTTGCTAGACTTTGATTTGTTCCCACATGAAGTCTTAATAAATAAAGATGGAGATTTCCTCTTTAGTTAAAGGAAAGCCAAAAGTATTAATAAAGCGCTGCCCAATCTATTTTCCATAAAAAGCTCCAAATTATTCAGTAATTCAGAGCATACACAGCCAGGAGGAGAGTCTCTTCTAAGTAGCCAGCCTCAAGTAAATCACGCTTTCATAAATGTATGTGTATGGCACTGTCAGGAGACCTGATTCTTTTTACCTCACATATGGTGTTACTGAACAAATTCTTTTTACCCATATGTCTTACTCTGGCAGTTATAAATAGTGTCTGAGTAACTCTCTGCTCTATGGTACCTGTAGCTGAAGCTATTCCAGGTGATTTGTCAGCCGGCTTTTGTTCCTAAAGACAAATCCTTAAGTGACCGGTTTCACATTCCACACTCTGCTGGTTGCTCTTATTAAAGACAAAATTGCACCAGACATGATGACATGATGAGCAGACAGAAGACAATTTTATTCTAATACTGTTGCTAGCATGGAGCAGGTATAGATACCCTGCTCCTCAGCTATAAAAGCTGAAGAGTTATTAAAAGCTGGACATGGGGGAATCTAGGCCATATGGGTTTGCCAGTTGGCCTTCCCCAAAGGAAAAGTAAACTTCATTTTCTTTCCTCTCTCTCTCTCTCTCTTTTTTTTTTTTTTTTTTTTTTTTGATATGGAGTCTCACTCTGTTGCCAGACTGGAGTGCAGTGGTGCGATCTCGGCTCACTGCAACCTCCATCTCCCAGGTTAAAAGTTCTGTCTCAGCCTCCCAAGTAGCTGGGACTACATGCTCCCACCACCATGGCCAGCTAATTTTTGTATTTTTAGTAGAGATGCGGTTTCACCATCTTGCCCAGGATGGTCTCGCTCTCTTGACATCAGTGATCCACCCACCTCGGCCTCCCAAAGTGCTGGGATTACAGGCATGAGCCACCGCGCCCAGACACTTTCTTTTTTTTCATAATAGGAGTTGGTTTTATGACTTGGAACATAGCAAGCCCCTTTTGTTCAAGTGGAAAGACCCCTACGCTCCCACTGGAACTGGGAGATAGGGGCACTATCTTCTTTGCAGTTTATATTTTACATTGCTTTTCCTTTTTCAACTTTCATTTTAAGTTCAGAGGGGACATGTGCAGGTTTGTTATGTGGGTGAATTACATGTCTTTGGGGTTTGGTATACAAATGATTTCATCACCCAGGTAGTGAGCATAGTACCCAATATGTAGTTTTTCAACCTTCACCCTCCTCCTACCCTCCACTCTCAAGTCATCTTCAGTATTTATTGTTCCCTTCTTTGTGACCATGTGTACTTAGTATTTAGCTCTCACTTCTAAGTGAGAACATGAAATATTTCGTTGTCCGTTCCCGCATTAATTTGCTTAGGATAATGGCCTCCACCTGTATCCACATTGCTGCAAAGGATATTATTTCATTCTTTTTTATGGCTGTGTAATATTCTATGGTGTATAGGCACCACATTTTCAAAGAAATGGTTCTCAGGACCTTAAGAAAGTCATTTTTGCATTGTAAAAAGGGGCAGAGGCAGGATTTACAATCACAAGTTTTGTAAAGTAAATGCTCCAAGAAAAGGGAGGCCAGCGGCCTGGAGTCATGAAAAAACTTGTCTAAAGCATAGTCAAGTTGGAAGGAACTCTAAGTCCATCTTGGTCAGGCCACAGTCACAGTCATTGCTCTGGACTCTTCTGTAGCTCTAAGTGACCCAGGAAGGAGCCATCAGTGCTGCCTGGATTGTTGCTTTCAGTGTCTTTGTGCTGACTTTGCTGCCACCATCAGTAGTGCCTCATGAACACACACTCCATTCAGCTGTCAAATGATTACTTATTTAACACTTACTTTGTTCAAAGTCCTGTCCTAAGCTCTAGGAATCACAGGTGCCCCTGTGATTGTAAGGGGCATTGACAGTGTGGGAATTCCCTGCCTTTGAACCCTCATTGTCATGTCCACCGTGAACAAAATTCCTTCCTAGAGAGAATAAAAACTTCTTCTCTTTTCTTTCTTTGCCACAAAGGCAAAACCAAAACAAAACAGAAAACAAAAATCTAGAAACTGAAATCAAAAAAATTAAAAATAAAACCTGACAGAGCAGGATAACTGTTCCAGTGTGAAGGAAGTTTTATACTCTGAAAGTCTGAGCCAACTAAAATCATAGTAGAGGCTTTTGGAAACACACAGAAAATGGAAACTTTTTTGGCATAATGACAAATGGAGTTAAAAGACTGTGCTAAGTCTCAACATTAGGAATGCTTGCTTTTGCAGTAGGTTATTCCCAGTCGAGGGAGACCACCTTTCCTGCATTCTTTACACTCATTTTCTCTCTGAGAAGCTCTTCATACCTCAATACCTGCAAAAAAGTTTAAAGGGAACCTGTTTAGAATGAAATGCCTGCACATGGATCAGGGCTATGAGGAAGAAGAACAATGTGGGGAAGGTGGAAATGTCAAAAGATAAAGGACCACAAGAAATGAGAGAAAACAAAACGATTCTCAAACAAGCAGCCCTCTTATGTCTCTCCATTGTGGATTTGTCAAAGTGAACCTACTGCAATAAATAAATACTTGGTTTGCCCCATTTTCAGGGTTCCATATAAGAGTCTGCAATAAGGGATTATTCTTTGTAATATTTCTGAGCATGAAAAACAGAGCAATGTCTGATTAAGAATGAAAAGGAGGGAGAGGGAGGAGTAAAGAAAGAAAGAAACAAAGATGTGAAATCATCTGTTAGACTCCCTGTTTTCAAATGACAAATCAAGGGATCTCCATGTCAGGGTCTTTTCATTCTTCCCATTGCTAATATTTCATTGCCTGAAGAATTCTAAGGTTGCCATTAAACTCACTGAATTTCTCACTACAACCCTATGAGAAATAGCAGCAGAATTTTAAACTGAGGGAAGAGATACTCTTGCCCAAAGTCACACAGCTGGTAAGTAGTTAAGGCAGAAATCAAAAGCAGAACCTCTGGCTCAGACCCTCATGATTTAACACTGGGCTCCACTGTTTCACTAGGCACTACTTTTCTATTTGAAATGGTGCATGGTGTAGTGTGAGAAAAAGTTGCTAATTCTAATGTTAATTAGGGCTAGAATTCTAACAGTCCTCATTAAATCGATCCTTCTTCACCTTCACTGCTCCCGTCATAGTTGATGCCTCTGTTGAGAAGAGAATTCCATTTATCCCAAACATCAGCTCTGTTATGTAATGTTAGACTCCCACAGCTTTATGTGGGGCTAGTTTGTGATTATAATTATAATTATAATGTGATATAATCTAATACCATCTGAGATTATTAGGTCCCATGTTCTGAGGAGTTGTAGAACAGAGGCATCAGTTATCATTGGTTCTTTTTGCATGTTTGACATAATCAAATTTAGTAGAGCTCTGCCGAGTATACAGAATGACACCTGAGAGACACAAATCCAGAGTAAGGGTCAAGAAAGTAAATGAAAATGAAACAAAACAAAACAAAAAACAAAACACACATTGAAATCAGTAAAGAGGGTTTGTCATATATTTGCCAGAATAGGAAGAGGAAGCTAAAAAGTGGATAAAGCAGTCTATATATACTAAATATTAAGAGTCAGAAAGGCTATCCACAGGCATTGAAATGCACAGGAGAGCAAAAGATCCTTGTGACAAGTTTATCAGGCATAAAGGCACCCAGAGTGGAGTTCAACATATTTTTCATACTCCATTGGCTGACTAAGGTTACCGTCCAAGTTGATCCAAAATTAAATCCCCACCACACTCTCCCCAATACTATTAGTGCATTAAGGGGCCACAGCACAAAGGTAAAGGATCAGTAAAGTTGGTAAATTATACTTTTATCATTAGAAGAGTTTACATAAACAATAATCATTCAGGATTAAGTGACTGATACAGGAATAGCTTTTATTCACCTGAAAGGATCACCAGGAGAGACATTTCTTGACATAAGTCGTGAAGATGGTTACATATTCATCATGAATACAGAAGTAAGGAAGGAGCTTGAATGAAAGCAAAGGAGGTCTAAAGAATTTAAAGTATTTAGGCATAGCTGAATTAAAGTGTATACCTAATGCTCATAGGTGATGGGGTTGTCGTGAAAAATAACAGTGGAGAGATTTTTTAAAATTCCAGAACTCATAATGCCTTCGAAATCATATCTTTGTTTTGTGGTGTGCAGTGAAAGTGACTGAGAGCCACAGCAGGGTTTTACTTTGGAAAATAACACAAATAAATTTTGATAACGTTAAATTAACTTTTATAGCTGGGGGGAATGCTTGGAGAGGTGCAAGACTGGAAGCAGAAGCACCAGTCAGGAGATTGTAATGATCAAAGTCAGAAAAGAAAAAAAAGGAAAGATTAGGGGACTCTATCAGTCCAGGCAGGATCATCAAAGAAAACGATTATAAAAGACAGATAGGTAAAAAGATAGGTATATGATAGATAGATAAAAATTGATGAGACACAGATAGATATACTTACATAATTTATTAAAAGGATCTGTCCTTGTACAACTGTGGACATTGGCTAAAGAGTTGGTGAAAGGCTGCTGTCTTCTCATCTGATCCTGGAGCTTGACATCTGAGGTCAGACAGAAAGGAAGATGGATATGAAATAGGAGAGAATGAATAGAAACTAGAACTTGTGAACGTGGGCTTAAACCCACCAGGACAGACTGGAACTTGTTTAAGTGTCTTACTGCTTCTAACTTCAATGATGGTGTCAAAAGAAACTGGTGCTTTTCCTCATGAATCTAAACGAGTCCTTACCCAGGACTTGGAGAAGTTGAAGAAAGATCTGGAAGAAAGTGGGTTATCTAGTGTCCCAAGCCAGCAGGTAAATGACAATATACATGAGCTGCAACACCTTCTTTTGTTTCCTAGCATCAGACCTTTCTTAGCGTTAGAAAAATAAAAGGTTGTGGTTCACTTTTGCCTTCTAATCTCTAAAATCTCTCCTGTGATCCATTGGAAGGAATATACAACAATGGGAATTCTGAGAAACATAGTTCATCCTAGCCATGTAGGCCCAATACAAAGACATCAACAAAAATTGATATGACATGGTTTTATAGAGGTAGGATTGGAGTTGGGACCTGATTAGGTATGTTTTGTGGGGGGATGTAGTGAAGCAACATTAGAACTAAAGTATTCATTACATTTGATAGCTGCAATTCATATAATGAGCATTCAGGGGTAGATTCTTCAAACTTAAGATTAAGAAATAAATGGGAATTATCAACAGAAAGAAAGAGGAGAGACACGTGCATAGCTTTGGAGGAATCATATTCAAGGTAGTAAAATAGTTATAAGTATAATATGAAAGAAGTTTGCATTTTAGCATAGTCGTAGTCTTTACAGAAAGAGCCAAGTTGCAGAGGACTGGTTAGAATGCAGAGAAAAGAAGGACAATCTGAAGAAACAATGATCCATTGATGTTAGAGAATATTATATATAAGCACAAACACAGGGGAAAGAGAGGTGTCAACCTAACAAGAGACACCTTTACTCTGAGAGTGAGAGAACAGAAGGTGAGGGGAGAGACTGTCACCAAATTGAATCACCGAAACATCCCTGAAATGTACAATTTTACACAAGTTCACTGATGTTCAAAAGAGTAAATGTCTTACTAACAGTAAGTGTCTTATACCAACTTCATAATGATATCAACTATATTTGTGTCTACACAAACTTCTTAAAGTTTTATAAGAAACTTAAGTTTTATATAATATTTACTATTTGAGGACATTCAAAAACTTAAAATATTGTGTAATATTTTTAATCTGTGTATGTTGCATGTATGTATTTAGTAAACACTATGTGAATGGTGTTAAATTCTAAATCATCACTAGGCTAATGCAAATTGAAATTGTAAAGCTATTTCACATTAACTTAACAGAGATTTTCAGTAATGTTATATACATTTACAGTTAGTAATGTACATAAAAAGTTATTGGATTTGTCATGTTACCATTCTATCGTAAACTGCACTTACTCGTCTGACAAAATCTGTTAAGTATACAAAGTTGAAAATAAAAAACTTTGGGGACTTTTCTAAACGTAAAAATAAGTTAGTAACTTTTAAACTTATAGCTAAGGAATGACAGTTAACTTTGATACTTGCTTTAGACAAACAAGTCAGCTATTACTTTAAAATTTAAGGTCACATCCTTCTTTGCTCAAGAGTAAGTGAAATAATATAGGATGAATAATGGATGCATTATAAGACCAAAATATTCCCTATTTTTAAGCCATTAATAATGCATAAAACCTGTTGATAATCATTTTTATTTATTTATTTAAAAGGAAAGTAAATTTGAAAACAAAAGAGATAAACTTAAAATTCTGGGTCATAACATGTCTGCAAAATTGGCATTATCAGAAAAATCATTGTAAATCCATTCAAGACTGTAAGATAGCATTAAATAGCATGCTATTCAGCATAAGCTTAAATCCCAACACCTCTGTGATTTAAAAAAACAAATAAAAAATGAAACTAATAAAAAGTCTCTCTTTCTCCCAAACCCATCAAATGAGGCAGAAATGCATGTCTATTTTAATTTAGCAAAAGGGAAAACATTTGTCAATCAGATATGAAGTGAAACAAACAATTGTTTAGAAAAGTGATCATAAATTTGATCATGAAAGTGAAAGTAAATTATATTTAGTCATGTAGAACAATGAGATATTTTCTTCAATTCTTTTATGCCTTCATACATTTAAAACATGATTTTGAAAATATTTTCCTTTTGTCTTTTCCTTTCAAAATTTTTACTGTCTGGTCAGAACACTACTCTTTTTTGTTGTACTTATTTTTGTCTTTTTTCCTTATTTTTCTTTATTTTTAACATATATAGTTAAACATATATATATGTTTATCATATTTTATAATATATAATATATAACACATATAATATATAATATATAACATACATTATATATGTTTTATATATTAAACATATATATAACATATATAATTATATATTAAACACATGTATATATATGTTTCTTTATTCTTTTCTTTTCTTCTCTTTTTTTTTTCGGACAGGACCTTGCTCTATTGCTCAGGCTGGAGTGTGCAGTGGCACAATCTCAACTGACTGCAACCTCTGCCTTCCGGGTTCAAGCGATTGTCCTGAGTCAGCTTCCCAAGTAGCTGTGACTACAGGCACCTGCCACCATGGTTGGCTAATTTTTGTGTTTTTAGTAGAGACAGTGTTTCACCATGTTGGCCAGGCTAGTCTCCAACTCCTGACCTCAAGTGATCCACAAACCTCGACCTCCCAAAGTGCTAGGATTACAGACCTGAGCCACTGTGCCCAGCCCAATTTTTATTTTAAGTTCAGTGGTACATGTGCAGGTTTGTTACATAGGTAAATTTGTGTAATGGGGGTTTGTTGCACAGGTTATTTAATCACCCAGGTATTAGGCCTAGTACTCATTAGTTATTTTTCCGGATTCTCTCCCTTCTCCCACCCTGCACCCTCCAATAGTCCCCAGTATCTATTGTTCCCCTCTATGGCCATGTGTACTCATCCTTTAGCTCCCATTTGTAAGTGAGAACATGCAGCATTTGGTTTTCTGTTCCTGTGTTAGTTTACTAAGGATAATGGACTCCAGCTACACCCATGTCCCTGCAAAGGACATGATCTCATTCTTTTTTTGGATGCAGAGTATTCCATCATGTATGTGTACCACATTTTCTTTATCCAGTCTACCATTGACTAGCATTTTGGTTTAATCCCCGTCTTTGCCATTGTGAATAGTGCTGCAGTGATCATACACGTGCATGTGTCTTTATGTTAGAACGATTTATATTCCTTTGGGTAGATACCCAATAATGGGATTGCTGTGTCAAATAGTAGTTCTGTATCTAGGTCTTTGAGGAATTGCCACACTTCCTTCCACAATGGCTAAACTAATTTACACTCCCACCAACAGTGGATAAGGATTCCTTTCTCTCAACAACCTCACTAGCATCTGTTATTTTTGACTTTTTTTTTTGAGACACAGTCTCACTCTGTCACCCAGGCTGGAGTGCAATGGTGTGATCTTGGCTCACTGCAAGCTCTGCTTCCTGGGTTCAGGCCATTCTCCTGCCTCAGCCTCCCGAGTAGCTGGGACTACAGGCGCCTGCCACCACACCTGGCTAAATTTTGGATTTTTTTAGTAGAGACAGGGTTTCACTGTGTTAGCCAGGATAGTCTCGATATCCTGACCTCATGATCCACCCGCCTCAGCCTCCCAAAGGGCTGAGATTACAGGCATGAGTCACTGCACCCGGCCTTGACTTTTTAATAACAACCATTCTTACTGATGTGAGATGGTATCTTGTAGTTTTGATTTGTATTTCTTTAATGATCAGTGATGTTGAGCTTTTTCTCATATGATTGTTGGCCACATGTATGTCTTCTTTTGAAAAGGATCCTTTGTTCACTTTTTAATGGGATTATTTGTTTTTTTCTTGTAAATTTGTTTAAGTTTCTTATAGATTCTGGATACTAGACCTTTGTCAGATGCATAGTGTGCAAAAATTATCACCCATTCTGTAGGTTGTCTGCTTACTCTGTTGATAGTTTCTTTTGCTATGCAGAAGCTGTTTAGTTTGTTAATTTTTGCTTTTGTTGTGATTGCTCTTGGTGTCTTTGTCATGAAATCTTTTCCCATTTCTACTAGGTTGTCTTCCAGGGTTTTCATAGTTTTGAGTTTTACATTGAACTCTTTAATCTATCTTGAGTTAATTTTTGTATGTGGTGTCAGGAAGTGGTTCAGTTTCAATTTTCTGTATATGGCTGGCCACTTATCCCAGCACCGTTTATTGAAATGCTTTTCCTTTCTTTATTGCTATTTTTTTTTTTTTTGTCAGTTTTGTCAAAGATCAGATAGTTGTAGATGTGTGGCTTTATTTCTTGGCTTTCTATTATCTTTCATTGGTCTATGCGTCTGTTTTCGTAGCAGTACCATGCTGTTTTGGTTACTATAGCCCTGCAGTATAGTTTGATGTAGGGTAGCATGATACTTTCAGCTCTGTTGGTTTTGCTTACGACTGCCTTGGGTATTTGAGGTCTCTTTTGGTTCAACATGAATTTTAAAATAGTTTTTTTTTTTTTCTAGTTCTGTGACAAATATCATTGGTAGTTTGATAGTAATAGCATTGAATCTACAAATTGCTTTGGGCAGTACAGCCATTTTAGCAATATTGATTCTTCCTATTCATGATAATAAAATGCTTTTCCATTTGTTTGTGTCATCTCTGATTCTTTTGAGCAGTGTTTTGTAGTTCTCTATGTAGAAGTCTTTCACCTCCCTGATTAGTTGTATTCTTAGGTATTTTATTTCTTTTGTGGCAATTGTGAATGGGATTATGTTCCTGATTTGGCTGTCACTTGACTATTGTTGGTGTATAGGAATGCTATTAATTTTGTATTCTGAGATTTTGCTGAAGTTGTTTATCAGCTTAAGGAGCTTTGAGGTCAAGACTATGGAGTTTTCTAGCTATAGGATGATGCCATCTGTAAAACTAATTTGACTTCTTTTCTTCCTATTTGGATGCCCATTATTTATTTCTCTTGCCTAATTGCTCTGGCTAGGAACTTCCAATACCCTTTAATATGTTATTCTGAGTTATCTTTTCTATAGGAGACATGTTGGTAATATTCTCCAATTTAAGCACTGTAGCTAAGTCTCTGAGAACATCAGTCTTCACAGATAAATATACCCCTGCCACTATGCACTTCATAATTTTAATTCTATTATTAGTCAGGATATTTTAAAGAAAAAGAGCTATTGGATTCATAAGTAATACGTGTATAAAAATGATGCCTGCAAAATAAAGTGGTTGATAAGCTGATGAAGAAAAACTGTATATTTTGATACCCTCAGAAAATTATTAATGGGAACTGCAAGCCACTTCTTTCTGAATAGATTTCTGATTTATGGGACTCAGGAAAAATATTTTAACTGAGCTGTGAGTCCTCATATCAGAAGCTGAATATCTAGATTAATTCATCACATAGCATTTCTATTTCAAATTAGCTGGAGATTCTGCCAGTTTCTTAGTGAGTCTAGAGGGACTTCTAAAGAAGTCAACAGCATTGATAAATGTAGAATTGAAGCTGAAGACAACTCATGAAATTGTTGATATGCATCACTTCAAACATACACAATAACATATTGTTTATGTCCTTAGGCTTCCTTTGACAAACAAAAAGTTTAGGATTTCACTAATTTGAATACCCAACAACCCTCTTGTTTTAGGATATTGTTTGTTAAGATTGTACGTATACTATATCCATCATATTTTCATTGTGAAGAGTTTCTAAAAAGAAAACTACAACCAAGGAGAACTGGATCAAAATTGAAGCTACACGTTACAGCTGGCCCTTTTGATCCTATATCTCTAAACAAAGAGAAAATTATCTTTTGTTTAACAAATCTATAACCTTGAATACTTAAAATTAGAAGAATAACTACAAGTACTCTTTCAAAGGTATTGTGCTATGAGATCTGATTCAAGAAGAAACCAGAGCACACAATATTTTCAGGAAAACTAGTGAGAAAAAGAAGGTGCCCCTCTGGATGTAAGCCAAGCATGGGTGCTGAGAGCATGAAGAGGCTGGGGTGGACCTGCCTCCAATTCTGACTTCTCCTCCTGCTTAGACCAAGGCAGGAATTGATCAGAGACAGGATAGTGCCCTGTGGACTTCAAGAGGAATGGAGGAAAATGTATTTTTTTGCTATTTGTTGCCCATTCTTTTTCTATATATTTTAGAATCAACTCACAATTTAACAATTAAAAAAAGAACTGCTACAATTTTGGTGGGGATATATTGAATCAAAAAATAAATTTAGAGTGAAGTGACATTCAAAATATGAAGTTCTCATTCATTAACAGCATATGTCTCTACATTTATTTGGACTCTTTTCATTTTCTTCAACAGTGTTTTGTAGTTTTCACATCATCCACTGGATTTATTCCTAAGACCTGTGTATTTTTGATAAAACTAAAAATGGTTATTCAAATTTTTTTAAATGTTGCTGGTGTATCAAAGTAAAATTGATTTTTGCATAATAATTGTTTTTCCAGTGAATTTGCTAAATCCACTTATGATTCTAAGAGTTTCTTGCAGATTCATTTGGACATTAGCACAAGAGTTAACTTTACCAATTTTTATTCTTTTATTTCTTTTTCTTTATTTATTCCCCAGTTTGGTACAATGTTGATAAGAAGTGATGATGTTATGGATTTTTGCTTATGTGTTTTTGACAAAGATTGGCCTTTACATTTTCATCTTTTGAAATCATTGTCATGTTTATTCTGACTTCCTAACATAAGGTGGAAAGAGTTCCCTCTCTTTCTTCTCTTCAAATATTTTTTATGAAACTGAAATTATTTTGTCCTTAATATTTAGAATATTACTTACATTAGCAAAATGTTTTCTACAGAAGAACAATTACATAATTACTTTATACACCTAAATGAAATCATATGGATTTTTGACATGATATACTTACTATACTTGCATTTATCACACCTATATCAATAATATGAATGGGAAAAGCTAGTTACAGAAATAATACTGTATCATTTATACAGAGAAAGGATCTGAAACAATACCATGGTTTTCTCTAGGGAGTAGAGTGAATAGGTTGTGAGAACTCTGAGTCATATCAATATACTGTAAACATTATAGTTTTAATAACTTATCAATCGTGATTTAAAATGGCACAAACATGAACTTTTCCATCTACTCAAGGATGGGAGAAGGGAAAAGAGGAAGAAAGAAATATTCACACAAAATGGCTGAACACTGATCTCTTTTCTTTTTAGCAAGTACATTTATTGACTTGATACTGGTGTAAGTGCTTAGAGACTGTTCCCTGAGCAGACTATATGGTGTGGTGTTCCAACAGAGAGTTGTCTGCTGTTTTGTGAGCAGAAGTTGTTAATGCCTGCAAATTGATGCTATTCTCCAGTCTCGGATTATAAAGGGAAAGCAGATGTTCATGTGCAACTAACCCAAACACATTGAGAAAGGCTACAGACATTTTCCCATTTCAATTACCATAATTTAATGTCTAGAATACATGCCCAAAAGCTTTTCATGGCAGT
Organism: Rhinopithecus roxellana; assembly: GCF_007565055.1. Lineage (NCBI taxonomy): Eukaryota > Metazoa > Chordata > Mammalia > Primates > Cercopithecidae > Rhinopithecus > Rhinopithecus roxellana. The sequence goes on along the minus strand of NC_044559.1, from coordinate 104,203,630 downwards.
GGATCAGCACATCCCATGCAACACAAACCAAGTCCCCAAACTCTTCTGTATGCCTGCTCATTTTCGGAGATGAAATCATTTTACTGAATATGAGTTCAAACTGTTCTGAAGTGCTTTTGTTGGTCTATCTTCAAATATTACAAGGGTTTGTTACCTAGTAGTTTTCATTATAGATTCCATAGAAGAGTTGTTTACCTTCTTGCACTTTCATATTGTGTTTTTTTTCATGTGTGATTGCTAAGGTTGAATTGAATTTGCTAGGCCATTACTTGAGATGTAACAATCGTATCTTATTCCTTAAGATTCTCTTTGCAGGAAATTGTCATTAAATAGTCGAGGTACATTCTTTTGAAGCATGTAAAATAATTAACATCCTCTTAAATATGAGCAGCTTAATACAAAAGACAAAATATTTGATTTTTCAAAAATAGACCAAATTAAACAAAAATATCATTTTAATAAAATAGAAACATAAATGTAGGTTATATTTTGAACAGATTATAAAATATTAAAACATTAAAATATTTATGATGGAATACTTGCAATAAAGAAACTTTAAAATGAATATAACCCTGTTTGGTTTATAAGAAACACACCCATGCATATGCACAGCAAAAGATACTACCAAGAAAAATATGATTGCTTTGTTCATTTCCTATTGGTGGGTATTACAAAAGCTTTGAATTTTTCTTCTTTCTAGGCATCTGTAGTTTATAAAATTTCTATTAATTTTCATGAAGAAAAATTCTATTGTCTAATCAAATATAGAAAATGTGCTTTGAAGTAAAATTTGAAGAAACATGAAACACAGGCAAAACTTTCATGTTACTTCCTTAATACCTCAAACTGTATAATTTCTAATAATTTAAATTTGGAAAATATGATCATTTATTTTTATAAATGTATTCTTGTTTATCCAAATAACATATTCATTGCAAAAATAAAAAGCAACTAAAAAGCTCACTAACATATTAAGGAAGTTATTTGGATTTTGGTATATGTCTTTCACACAGTTTTATTTGTTATCACTAGAAAACCTAAGAGATTTTAAAGAGATACATTAAGAGGGGAAATAATTAGACATCAAATTTGGAAAGTAAGTTGATTATTTCTTACCTTGAATTCTTAATCCTTATCCTCAAATCAGCATTACCTGTCTATGATGTATTCTTCCAATGAGGTTTGGGATTCTGTGAATAAACAAGTATAAAGTGTCCGTGTATGTGTGTGTGTGAGAGAAGAGAGAGAGAGAAAGGAATGAGTATTTACATAGAGACAACTTTTTCTTACAAAAATGGTTCATTATGTACAGTGTTTACTATTATTCTTTCTTCACTAAAAGTGTCTCTTCTAATTTTTTATACTTTTAAAAGAGATATATTATTTTTAAATGATTGCATGTTGTTCTACTGTGTGGCTCTAGGGTAATTTATTTAATAGGTTCCATATTATTAGATATTTTTGTTATTTGTTTTCTGTTTTACACTATAAAATTTGATCAGATGAATATTTCCTATGCATATATGTGACTATATTTGCTGGATATATTTTTAGAAGGAAAATTTCTTGGTTAAGAATATAAACTTAAAAAAATGGTATGTAGTGCTAAATTGTTCTTCATACATTTTAAGCAATATATGTCAATATACGACTGTGATACTTTCCATATTTTTGCTAGCAGAGTATGTCTTTTTAATTGTTAAACAAAGATTTGTAATTAATTATAGTTTAAATTTGTCCTTTTTCCTTCAGAGATTTATCATTGTATCATTTTGTTAATGGTCATTTGCCTATTTTTGCACATGTTCATGTGTGTTTATGGTGGCAGTGAGTAGCCTGTTTATGTTCTCTGCTCATTTTTGTATTTATTAGATCGTTTGATTTACTTTTTTTTCTCATGAGCTGTAAGAGATCTTTATGTACTAAGGAAATGTGCCCTTAGTGAGCCATATTCTTTGCAAATATTTATTCCTAGTTTTATTATTCATTTGTCTTTGACTTGGTTTATTGAATTGAGCTTAGTTCTCTTTCAAAGGAAGAATTTATTGAGCCAGCTGTTACCAGAAGTTGTCCCCTAAGGGAGTTTTCAGCTGTCAGCCCCTTCATGAATTGCCTCAGCTTCTAGTTACCCACTCTCTGCAAGGAAGGCCCTTCTGGAATAGCCTAATATCCAATGACTGCTTCAGGTTGAGCTATAAATGTCCAACCTGATGGGCCGTGTTAGCAACAGAGATCCTCATAAGGTCAGCTGAGACTGCCTTTGCGCTTGCACTGCATTTTAACTTTTCCCTTTGTACTCCTCTGCCTCCTTCCCTTCCCTTCAACAGATCTCTATCTCAAGGACACTCTTTAATAAATATCCTGCACACTAAATTCTGAATCAATGTTTGCTTCCCAAAGACTCAACCTGTGCCTCCCCCAGAACATTTATATAGTTGAACACCCTTTGTATTTTGCCTTAATCCTATATATGCCTCATCTAGAGGTAAATTTATTCCTGGAGGAAATTGGTAATGTCTCTCTCAGCATGTGTGTGTGTAATATATACACATATATTGTGTATATAGTGTGTGCACTATATATGCACACACTATATACACAATATATGTGTATACACACTGTATATCCACACACTCTTTCTCTCTATATATACACACTATACCATATATACACACACTATTATAGCTATGCATGTAGTATATATAGTGTTCGTGTGTGTGTATATGATGAACATAAGTTTTTTTTCAATTTTCTACAATCAAATTTTTTTCTTGCATATGTGTATGAGTTTCTCTGTAGTGTAGGTAACTAAGAGTGGAAATGGTGGTTCATAGAAGGTGGGAGTTTCAATATTACTAGAGAATTCCAAAGTTCTCAAAATGGAGATTCCATACATGTTCAAATTTTAAAACCCATTGTCCAAATAATGTCTTACCTATCTATGAACTTTGTAGTTGGATGGAAGAGTTACCTTTCATTACATTAGATGCCAACTGCACAAGAGTTAGAAAATGGCTTTGTCACATGAGCTCTATTAATGGCCTTACCCTCCTTCTAGTCCCTGAGGCAGGACATCTGTAAGCCACCTTTGGAAGAGTTTTATTATTTCATAATCAATCTTCTAATAGTCACACTTATTATTGAATATTCTTTTCTCTATTTACTTCTGTTACTGTTAATTTTATGTGTCATCTTGACTGGATTAAAGAATACCTAGATAGCTGATACAACATTATTTTTGGTGTGTCTGTAAGGTGTTTCTGGAGGAGACTAACATTTGATTTACTAGATTGAGTAAAGAAAATCCACCTTCACCTATGTAGTTCCTTACCCAGTTCTTTACTGCCTAAATAGAACAAAAAGGTGGAGGAAGGATATGTTTCCTGTCTCTCCTTAAGCTGAAACATCCATCTTCTCCTGCCCTTGGACATTTGAACATCAGAGATCTTGGTTCCCAGGCTCCAGGATTTATACCAGCTCCCCACTACCCCTACCCTCCACCCCTGGCTTCTCTGGTTCTCCAGTTTGCAGACGGCATATTTTTGGACTTCTTGGCCTCCATAATCACACAAAGCAATTCTCATAATAAATATCTTGCTCTCAGTGCCTATATACACATCTTATTGGTTCTGTTTCTCTGGAAAAAAACTAATACAACCTCGTGGCCCTCATATAATAAGTTTGAGGTTCTGGCCTCAAACTTATTTTATGAGGGCCACGAGGTTGTATTTCTTACAAACATCATCAGCTTTTGTATTAACAAAAGTCTTCAGGCTATTTTGACTTTCTTAGGGCCTTGAAATTCAAGACATTTTTATACTTGCTATATTCAATTAGAACAAGAAAGCAAACAAACATTTTCAAAATATGCTCTTTCCAAGTTTTACTTGAGAGAACATGTTAAAACTGCATCTTCTCAAGCAATAAGCTTTACCTGGACACCATACTTTATCATTTTAGTGAGCACCCTTATCTGGGAGTTAAATGTGTTTGAGAAAAATTACTTAGTGTCTCTGCAGACTCTTTACTACACCATTCTTGCTTTCTCTGCCATAAACAGCTCTTACTAAACTAAATCTCCTCTAACATAGCAGCTCTTCCTCCCATTGCAATTAATAACCATGAAAAAATCTAATGTCTCTGCCTCATGGCCACTCCAACTGAAATAACTTTAAATTGTTCCTTAATGCAGGCTCAAATCCTTCCTACAAGCAGGCACATATATTTCTGCACAACTGGATGTCACTGAGGTTTCTCTGAGAAACATATGAAATGATAGAGTATGAAAGGGAGGAGTTAAATTCTGGCTTCACTACTTAGTGCTTGTGTTGGTATAGGTACATGAATCAAACTTTTCAAATTTTCAATTATTTTATCTGAAAAATAACAACATTTTAACTTGTTAGGCTATTTGTGAGGGTTAACTGGGAAAAATTATGCAAAAGTTTTAAAAGGCATATCTGGCACACCGTAGACGTTTAATACATGATGGCTCTATTTCTTGTTTCTTTTCTCTGGCATTCCAGCGATAGTTTCTCAGATACCTGTAACCAATTGGTAAACTCTAATTTGATTTCAACATATTTAAAATGAATTTTAAATAACAAAATATATGAGACTATTTCAAGTTTCCAAATACTTTACTGTAAAAGTAATCATATTTAAATTGTTTACTTTTACTTCCTCAAATTGTTTCATTTATGTTTTTTACTTACAGGAATTCTAGTCTTGGTATCTATGTTAATATTCTTGGCTTTCTCATATGTTCTGCCCATTTCTATTTATGTTCCATGTTGAAAATGATATTTCTAATACACTTACATTCTCATACTTCAGTGTGATCTCAAATATTTCTCTCACTAGCTCCAGTAAGATTTCTGGTTTCCAACATTTTGAAGATTCACCAGGTAACTTTATTATGTTTTCTCTGACTTATCCTGAAGAAAACCTATTTTTTTAAGAAGAAAAATTTAATCATTGTATTTAAATATTATCAGTGCCTACTGCTGGCCATTTCAAAGGGACAATGCATTTATGAATACATAACACTTCGATTTTTGAGAAAGCTTTCATGGCTAATACTAATTTGTTTTTAGATTACTCTCTGCCCCATAGAAAATAAAACAAATGATTGAGGTGGGCAGCAATTTATTTATCTATGCTGTTAGAAACAGACGCTCTTTGGAGTACACCACAAAAAAGATGTGCAAACTTTTATAAAAGTACGTGGGAAAAAGTGAAAACGTTTTAAAGAAATCCACAGTTTGTCATCTAAACGAACTTTTAAAATGAGGAGGGGAGCTGAGAACACATCACATTTGTAGGTAAATGCTTCAAGAGAAAGAATGTTTATGTAATACTGAATATGTTATGGACCACATTACCACTGCAGAGCATATGTTCTTTGTAAGTAAGAGAACATAAACCCACTATAGAGATGAAAATGGCGAAATTTGGAATGACATGAGAGACGTGTTCAACTTCTAAACTTTAACAGATTCATAATGAACCTGCAAATTGAGAATTAACACCTGTTCTGGATCATTATCACTAGTAAAGTGCCAAGTGGAGACTTGTTTGTACGTGGGAAATGTTGTTATTTTTCAAGGTCAGTTGCTAATATGTATCATTTACATAAATGTTTCTATTAGCAGCCTCATATCAAATTAGGAGGATAAAAGTAGAGTGTGAATTCTCTGCCAATTTTTTCCGCTAGGATAAACTGGAAGAATTCTTTATCTAGATTCATGGACCAAAAAGTTTTTATACTATTCAGAACAAAGTGATGTGGCAGAAGAAAAAATAATGCCTATTTTTCAGCAATGTTCAGATGAAGTATATTGGGTATTGGCCATGAGGATAGCAAGGGTGTTGGAAAAGTTGTCTCAGCACTTTTCAGGAGGGATCAGAGAAAATAAATGAGCCTTATCGATCATTCTTCTTCTCTGTGGATCAGAATACTGCCAAGTACATTCTCAAATGATAACAACCAGAATGAAATCCCATCATCAATTTATTTCAAAATATTAATGTATCCACCGTACATACTGACAACATGTTTAAGAGATATAAAGGGATAAAAGTAGGAAACAAAAATAGGTCAAAAAAGGAGGAAAGAGGAAAGGAGAGAGGTAGGTACCCTAGAAGTAGTGGTTTGTTTCTATCTCTTTATATAGTAAACAACCAGAGGACCACTGTTTAGACAGGTACATATTGATTATTTTGAATGCCAAGTTTTCTGAGAATTAGGCTTCTATCAGAAATAATTTAATTCCTCAGTTAATCCTAGTTATTCATAGGATTTTTATAGTTTGGGGTTTTACATTTGGATTTTTAAATACTTTGATTTAATTTTTATATATGGTGAGAGATAGGAGTCTAATTTTATTCCTCTGAAATCATGTTCTTTGAGGCAACATGGACAGATCTGGAGGTCATTATCCTAAATGAGCTAACTCAGAAACAGAAAATCCAGTATCAGGTGCTCTTGCTTATAAGTGGGAGCACAACAGGTACAAATGGACATAAAGAGGGAAGAATAGACTATGGAGAGTCCAAAAAAGGGGAAGGGTAGTGGTGGGGGATGAAGGTTGAAAAATTACCTACTGCATACAATGTTCAATTTGGGTGATGGGTGCACTAGAAGCCCACCCCCACCGTTACACGTGTAATAACCATGTAATAACAAACACATGTACCCCCTGAATCTAAAATTTAAAAACAACTAATTTGAGAGATTCACGGAGGTATTAATAAGTAAAATGCATATTGCTAACATTCCAATGTTGCATATTAAATAACAATATGATTGTACTTATTAAAGCAGTTTCATTTGCAATTTTTCAATGTTTAATTGTATCTCTGCTGCTTCTAGATTCATTGATGAAATCAATAGACAGAGCTCTGCTATAAAATAATTGTCAGTTAAAGAATCTTGTACATTTTTACAGTCTTTTAGGGATTAAATCCTTTGTTTAAATCTTAACTTTGTTAGAAGTTTTATTAACTTCAAGGTAGCCATATTTGTGATCTTAAACATTATTTAGTCCAATTTGGAAGCACACCCTGAATAAAACATATTTATTAGAGAAAACTTAATGATTTTTGATGTGAAAAACACTCTGATTATAGCTGTAGAAATAAGTTCCTTTAGTGATAATCAAAAAAATCTATGGATAAACATTTATTGTGTCAAATTTATTAATTCAAGCCTTTTTAAAATGTATACTTTATACAAGGCAATTTGATAAACATCTTGAAAGATGTGGACATATAAAATATGATCACTGATCTTAAAGAGGTAAAGTCTCATAGAGGAAATGGTACATGTATCTGAGCGATGACAGTTCAAGGTTAAAAGCTTTAAGGAACATGAGAAGCAGAATGATAAATAGGTATGGGAATTTAGAGAAGATAGGAAGTTTACGAGAGGGTCCATGGGAAGAAAAAAATTTAGCTGTTGGCAATGATGGGTAAGCAAGCTTTTAAAATAGTATTTCCTTAGGAAATACCAAACACACACTAAAGTAAAATGAGCAAAAGGAGGGTGAAGGAGAACTTCGCAGAAAATAATTAAAGTCAGAAAGAAGGGGCTGGTTGTTATGAGTGATCACACTGCCCGCACCTTTCCCTCTGGCATATCCAGAATCTCGTTTCCTGGCCTCTACTTGCTTTCCTGATGCATTCTTCTTCTCTTCATCTTTGAGAAGCAATTGTCAACCCCTTTCTTCAAAACAGCCTCTCTAAAGTCAGAAGTATGATTGAAATAAATCAACTTGCTAACACATACTGGTTGAATATGAAAATATATTTTGAGTTGCTGAAAACTTCTTTCTTTCCTATAAGACCTTTAATTTAGGGTTTATAAATACCAGTAAGGTTAAACTATAATATATTATAGTTGAAGTAATTGGCCACGTGTTTTGACTTTCTTTGTCAAAATTAACCAACTCAGAAGCTGCAGAGTGGAATCAAATATTGGTTTGGGAAGACAGAGGGGTGTGTGTGTGTGTGTGAGAGAGAGAGAGACAGAGGAAGAGAGAGAAATAGAAATAGATAGAAGAGAGGCATGCCTCCTTGCCTTCTTCTACTGAGACGTAGACTCTATGAGCAACACCATTATTGTTCTATTATTTTTCACACATTTGCTTATTCAAAGCCCTTGCATTTATTGCATTTTAATTTCATGTTTTTGCTGACTCATTTTCTGCTGGGCTTTCTGATTAGATAGTAAGTTTGCTTATTAATCATTTATCATCAGAACACAACATAGTGCCAGACGCATAGGAGTTCATTAATTAATTGCTAAAAAAAAAAGATCTCCAATTAGGTCCTGTAATGTTTTTAATGGTTTACCTTGATATTCAGAGGGTACTACTGCCAGAATATATAAAGAAAGAATTACTATTTATTAAAAATCCATCATGTATCTCTACTGTATATTTTTACTCTTATGTAATCTTCCTAAAAACATGTTAAGGATAAAATATGATTTATCAATTTATCAATTTTTATCCCCAATGCATAAGTGGAGCTCAGAGAACCAGAAAAATGTTTCTGAATTTTGCCATGAATAAAAGGAGCCACAATTTTAGGATTTCAAGCTCACATCACACTTGGTAAAAGTTCTAAAGTCCATTGTATTCTGTTGATTTCCAGGGATTAGCGAGAAGGCAAATCATGAGGTAGATAAATGTGATTTCAGTAGATCAAAAAGATATGAAGAGATGTGATGTTAATACCATTGCAATATTTGTATGTTAGGCTGTATATATAAAATTTTCATTTTTCTTTTTGTAAAAACTTGTGAATATCAGTGCTTTCTGGTAATTCAACTTAGTATTTTATTCCAGTCCTAGAATCCTTTTTATTATCATATACTTCTTCCAAATGCTATGGTCTAAGAGGAGAGTGTGATGATGAGTTCTAAGCTGTGACTGTGCTAACAACTAACTGAAATAAAGTAGAAAGAATCACTAGAGTCCTGGGTGTCAAGGCATCGCTAAGTAGCACTTGGTGAGGTTCAATAATCTGGATATTAACACCTCTAAGAATACCTGCAAGCTACTTATAGTGAGATAGCTTTAACTGAGGGTTTGCAGTCAAGAAAGTTAAGAAAGAAGGCACTCTGTACTTCAAATGTGTGCATTTAAATACATATATATGTTTATATACACATACATATACACACATATATATATACATATATAACAACTGTCTGAAACTCTGCCATTCAAGCCTTCAAATATTTATTAGTTATAAATCACTACATATTTTTCTAATACTAGATGACATCAACAGTGATAGAAAGTTGGGGTGGTTGCACATTTTTAATTTTTAAAAATGTGTTAGGTTGACAACATTTGAAAGGTGTGTGTAAAGGATTTTATACTCTATTTAAATGTCTTTTGTAAATAGTCATCCCCTATCTCCATGGACTGCTAATTGTAGCTAAATACAGAAAAAAATACATATGCTATGAAGGCAAATTTCATTTAAAAGCGATGCACTGTATTCAATTGTGGGTATTAATAATTTCTGTCCTTTATTATCACTGGTTCTCTTTCACTCACATCCACAAAGTCTCAACAAAACATTGTCATTAAATTATAAAACATTCTGATTCATTTGTTGGATGAGTTTGAAGTGAAACATAAATATTGGTAAATTAGAAATTAAGCATTATAACTATCATATTTGGTATCTCCCCACAAGGAAACTTTTGAAAGGGAAGGAAATAATTTTAGACTTACAGAAAAATTTCAAAAATGGTTCAGCATTCCTGTACATCCTTCATTCAGTTTTCCCCATTATTTTACGCTAATGTGATATAAACTAAGTTTTGTCAAAGCTAATAACCAATGTTGGTAATGATTATTTAACTATACTCCATACTTTATTTATATTACACTGGCCTTTCCATTAATATCCTTTTTCTGTTCCATGATCCAACTGAGGTTACCACATTGCATTTAGGAAGCATTTCTCCCCAGGCTACCCTGGTCTGTGACAGTTGCTGTTTTTCCTTGTTTTTCAGGACACTGACAATCTCAAGTAGTGCTGTCCAAGTATCCTGAAGAATGTCCTTCATTCTAGATTTGTCTAATAGTTTTCTCGTGATTAGTCTGGGGTTAGAGGTTTGTAGAACAAAAGTACCAAACAGCTGAATCACTCTTCTTATTATATTATATCAGGATGGGCATGATATCCACATGACATTACTAATTAGTGTTAGTTTTTGTCAGGTTTCTCTATTGTAATGCTACTTTTCTTTCTAAACTTGATTCATTGGAAATAAATCTTTTGTTTAATCCATCTTCAAGAAGAAAGGGGTTTAAGACTTGTCATCATTGCATACTCATTCCCAACAAGACTACCCTACATCTGGCCTGGAAAATATTCAGATCCACCCTCATTTCAGTATCCTGTGTGTATACACACATAAAAAATGTACATTATTGTACACAAACATGCAATATACAATACCTCCCTGCGGTTCACAATTTGGGCATAATTGGCATATGGAATAATTGATATTGTCCAGTTAGAGTCATTTTTATTAATTCTTAAGATTGCCACAGGAAAATATGTATATCTATATAAATCTTTCATGGAGTATCTGAATCTCTCAATGATAATTTTGAGTCTACCACAAAACACAACTGTATTGCCCTGAAAAAAACACAGAAGCTTTGTTTAGAAATATAGGTCTCCTTCAGATTTTGGCAGTGCAATCAACAAAAAAGTAGTTTACCTCCTGCGAGAAACACTGAAACCAAGGATAGTTTCATGAATAAAATATTTTCTTGAAACCCCTTTCCCAGTCTGAGCCGTGTAAGGCCATCTTCTCCATATCCCTAACGTCTTGTGCAGCACCCTTCATGTTCTTCTGGAATCACTGGTGTTTTATTTCACCAAGTAGACTCTGAGCTCCTAGAGGGAAGTGATGTGGTTCTGTTTATGTCTCCATGCTTAACTCTTGACACATAGCAAATACTGAGTTGTATTTATATTCATTGAATAAATAAGCAAATATCCTATAAAATTTCCATTAGAAAAATGTAAGACACTACACAAAAATAGTGTTTACATTTAGAATCAATATCTTTAAATTCATTATACAATTTTATCACTCTAAAACACAATTAATAAGTTCACTATAGCAACACATCTGATATTGATCACTGCTGCCTAGGATGTTTTTTTAACTCTCTGCCACTGAGCATCGTCTACTCTTCTTCATGTTCCACTGATGGCTTCTAAACTTGAAGTCTGGATTGCAGCCCTCAGCCTGTACTGATTTTAGTTATGCTCCATTATCTGAAAATTAATGCACAGCAACTGTGTTGGGCTCAGTGAATCTACCTACTTTGCAGAGTTCCTCTCCAGGAATCTCATTACCTCCCTGTCTCTGTGAAGTCGGTAGCTGTAGGAGGCTTCTGCTGTAGATCAAAGTTCATTCAAGCCTGTTATTCTGTGTATAGTTGCTCCTGTCTTGAAGACACATTGTTCTCTTCTTCATTTGTTTTCCACACACAGAGAATGCTGATATTAAATACTGAATAAAGGGAGTTTGTATTATATTTTCCTCAAATTCCCCTGTATTAGAGTGGTGCTAATAATAAATACCTATTTTGTGAAATACAATACAGTGCTAAATAATTAATTTATGGTAATTCATTTAGATGCAAAACATAAGGGGACATATAGATTTTAAATTTCATATAGTCCAACTAATGGTTGACTACCTCTATAAGATTCCAGATGAAGTAGTTTTCTACTATTTAGGTTCTCAAAAATGAGAACTGGAGGTTGCCAGTTATATATATATATATCTGGTATGAATATATATATATATATATTCATAAGAACCAGAAAATCAGAGGAGTGCTCACAGTATCTGGTTTTAACTTCATATTACCAAAAGAGGCACTGAGGAGAGGAAGAAAGACAATATTGAATTGCTGATGCCATCACTCCCTTAATTTCCTGGCAGCAGCCACATATCATACAGACAGAATCTGTGCACTTGAGGGAGGGAGAGAGCAGTGATTGTGGGGCACTGCATTGGGACTCAGTGGTGCACTATCATAGCAGAAAGCAACACCAGGCAAAACTCAGCCAATGCTCACAGAGGGAGCAACTAGATGAACCCTAGCCAGAGAGGAATTATCCATCACAGTGGTTGGAACCTGAGCTCCAACAAGTCTTGCCACCATGGGGCCAAAGTTCTCTGAAGTCCTAAACAAACTTGAAAGTCAGTCTAAGCTGCAAGGACTGCAATTTTTGGGCAAGTCCTTGTGTTGTGCTAGGGTCAGAGCCAGTGACCTGAGAGACACACAAACCAGTGAGACACCAGGGGTACTTGTGTCACCCCTCCCACAACCCCAGGCAGCACAGCTTGCAGCTCTAGGAGAGACTCCTTACTTCCACTTGAGAAAAGGAGAGGGAAGAGAAAAGAGGACCTTGACATGCAACTTGGACATTAGCTCAGCCAGAGTAGGATAGAGCACCAGGCAGGGGTTTCCATTCCAGGCCCTAGCTTCCAGATTACATTTCTAAACACACCCTGAGCTGGAAGGGAACCTGCTGCCTTGACGGGAAGGACCCAGTCCTGACAGGATTCATCACAAGCTGGCTAAAGAGTCCTTGGGCCCTGAATAATCAGCAGCATTACCCAGGCAGTACTTGCCATGGGCCTTGAATGAGACTCAGAGCTGCGCTGGCTTTTGGGTGTGACCCAGCACATTCTAAGCTGTGATGGCTAAAGTGAAGGATTCCTTTGTTTGGGAAAAAGATACAAAAGAATAAAGGGGACTTTGTCTTGCAGCTTAGTTACCAGCTTGACCACAGTGGGGTAGAGTACCACGTGTGCTCTTGGGGTCCCTGATTCCAGGCCTTGGCTCTTGGACAGCATTTTTGGACCTGCTCTGAGCCAAAGAAGAGCCTGACGCCCTGCAAGGAGAGTTTCAGGCCTGGTAACATTCACCACAAGCTGACTGAAGAGCTCTTGAGCCTTGAATGAACATCAGAAGTAACCAGACAGTACTCACTGCAGGCCTGGGGTGGTGGTGTCTGTGGGAAGTGACTCTCCTGCTTGTGCAAATGGGAAGGAAGAGTGGGAGGACTTTGCCTTGTGATTTGGGTGTCAGCTCAGCTGCAGTGGAATAGAGCACCAGGTAGACTCTCCTAAGGTACCTGACTCCAGGTCCTGGCTCACAGATGGCAGCTATGGACTCATTTAGGACCAGGGAGAAATCACTGCCCTGAAGGAAAAGGCACAAGCCAAGCTGGCTTTGCCAGCTGTTGATTGTAGAACCCTAGGGCCTTGAGCAAACATAGGCAGTGGTTACCACAAGCTCTGAGTGAGATCCAGTGCTGTGCTGGCTTCAGGACTGACCCAGTGCAGTCCCAGTTGTAGTGACCACAGGGGTGCTTGTGTCACTCCTTCCCCAGCTCCAGTTACCTCAGCATAGAGAGAATCGATTTGTTTGGGAGAAAGTGAGGAAGAGAACAAGAGTATGTCTAATGATCTAGAGAAATCTTCCAGATTTTATACAAGACCACCAAGGTTGTACCTCTACAAGTCTATAAGAACCATAGCATTACTGGACTTTGGGTGATCCCCTAAGGCAGATATGACTGCAGTGAACAGATACTTAGATCGTAAAACCTAAGTCCCTTTGAATACTACCTGGAAAATTTTCTCAAAAAGGATGGGTGCAAATAAGCCCAGACTTCAAAGACTTCAATAAATACCTAACTCCTCAATGCCCAAACACTGACTAACATCCACAACCACAATACAATAATAGCTAGAGAGTTCAACATCACACTTTCAGCATTGGACACATCATCCAGACAGAAACTTAAAAAAGAAACATTGTACTTAATATGCACTATAGACCAAAAGGACCTAGTAGATATTTATAGAACATTTCATCCAATTGCTGCAGAATACACATTCTTTTCCTAAGCACATGGATCAGTCTCAAGGATAGATCATATGTTAGGCCACAAAACAAGTCTTACAACATTCAAAACATTGAAATTATATTAAGTATCTTCTCTGACCACAATGGAATAAAACTAGAAATCAATAACAAGAGGAATTTTGGAAAGTGTACACACATGTAAATTAAACAGCTTTAATTTCCTGAATGATCAGTGGGTCAATGAAGAAATTAGACATTAAAATTTCTTTGAAACAAATGGGAATGGAAACACAACATACCAAAACGCATGGGATACAGCAAAATAGTGCTAAAAGAGAAGTTTGTAGCTGTAAGTGCCTATGTCAACAAAGTAGAAAAAGTTCAAATAACCTAAGAATGCATCATAAATAACTAAAAAAGCAAGAGCAATTCAAACCCAGCATTAGTAAGCGTAAAGAAATACTAAAGATTAGTGAATAAATAAATGAAATTAAAAGAAATAAAACAATATAAAAATCAATGAAATGAAAAGTTGGGTTTTTCTAAAGTAAAAATTTTAAAGTAAACCAGACTAAGAAAACAGGAGAAAAGACTCCAAAAATAAAGTAGGAGATGTAACGGGAAGCACTACAATCAATACTGCAGAAATTCAAAGGCTCATTAGAGGCTACTATGAGCAAGTATGTGCCAATATATTGGATAACCAAGAAGAAATGGATAAATTCCTAGAAACATATAAACTACCAAGATTAAACCATAAAAAAAATCCAATACCCAAATATACCAATAACAAGTAACAAAATTGAAGCTGTAATTAAAAAAAAAAACAAACAAACTCATAGCAAAGAAAAGCTTGGGACCTAAATTACCAAACATTTAAAGAACTAGTACCAATTCTATTCAAACTATTCCAAAAATAGATGAGGAGGCAATAGTCCCAAACTATTTCCACAAGGCTAATATTTCCCTCTTACCAATACTAGACAAAGACACATCAAAAAAGAAAATGACAAGACAGTATTCCTGATGAAAACTGATGCAAAAATCCTCAAGAAAACACTGGCAAACTGAGCTCAACAGCACATCAAAAAGATTGTTCATCATGACCACGTGGGATTTATCACAGGGATGTGAGGATGTTCAACATGTACAGATCAATCATTGTGATACATCATATCAACAAAATAATGGACAAAAACCATATGATCATTTCAATTGGTGCTGAAAACCCATTTGATAAAGTTCAACATGTTTTCATAGTAAAAACCCTCCAAACACTGTGTATAGAAGGAAGATATCTCAACACAGTAAAAGCTGTATATGACGAGTAGTACCGTAGTGAATGGGCAAAAACTGAAAGCCTTTCCTTTAAGCTCTGGAACCCAACAATGATGCCCACTTTCACCACTGTTTTTGAACAAAGAATTGAAAGTCTTCGCTAGAGCAATCAGACAAGAGAAAGAAATAAAGGCATCCAAATTAGAAAGGATGAAGTCAAATTATCCTTATTTGCAGATTATACAATCTTAAATTTGGAAAAACCTAATGATACCACCAAAAAACTATTAGAATTCATGAATAAATTCAGTAATGTTGCAGGATAAGAAAAATCAGCATAAAAAAATTAGTAGCATTTCTATACACCAATGCCAAGCAGTGTAAAAGACAAATTAAGAAAGTAACACCATTCACAAACTTTAAAACTATAGCTACGAATATAATTAAACAACTAGAAATTAACTTACCAAAGAAGGAAAGATCTCTACAATGAAAGCCACATAACATTGATGAAAGAAATTGAAGAGGACACACACACACACACACACACACACACACACACACACAAGATATTTCGTGGTCATGGATTGTAAGTATCAACATTGTTAAAACGTCTATACTACCTAGAGCAATCTACATATCCAATGTAATCTATTTTAAAATACCAATGATATCCTCCACAGAAATAGAAGACAATGCTAAAATTTATATAGATTCACAAAAGACCCACAATAGCCAAAGCTAAACTGAGCAAAAAGAACAAAACTGAAGGAATTACATTAACTGACTTCAAATAATACTGGAGCTATTGTAACCAAAACAGGATTATACTGGTATAAAAGTAGACATAGACCAATGAAACACAATGTAGAACCCAGAAATGAATCCATATTCCTACATAAACTAATTTTTGACAAAGGGACCAAGAACATACATTGGGGAAAGGACAGACTCCAGTAAATAGTGCGGGGAAAACTAGATATCCATATGCAGATGAATGAAACTAAACCTACTCTTTCACTATATACAAAAATCAAATCAGAATGGATTAGACTTAAATCTAAGACCTCAAATTATGAAACTGCTAAAAGAAAACTTTGGGGAAACTTTCCATGACATTGGACTGGGGAAAGATTTCTTGAGTAACACACTGCAAGCACAAGCAACCAAGGCAAAAATAGACAAATGAAATCACATCAAGTTAAAAAGCTTCTGCACAAAAAAAAAAAAAAAAAGTGAAGAAACAATCCATAGAAAATATTTGCCAACTATCTATTCAACAAGGGATTAATAACGTGAATATAGAAGGAGCCTAAACAACTCTATAGGAAAAAAAAATCTAATAATCCAATTAGAATTGGGCAACAAATCTGAATAGACATTTCTCAAAAGAAGACACAAATGGCAAACAGTTGTATGCAAAAGTGCTCAACATCATTGACCATCAGAGAAATGCAAGTCAAAACTACAATGAGATATCTCATCCCGGTTAAAATGTATTTTTTTTTTCAAAAAACAGGCACTAACAAATGCTTGAGGAGATGTGGAGAAAAGGGAACTCTTGAATATTGTTTGTGGGAATATAAGTTAGTACAACTCCTATGGAGAACAGTTTGGAGGTTCCGCAGAAAACTAAAAATAGAACTGTTTTATGAGCCAGCAATCCCACTGCTAGGCATATACACAAAAGAAAGATAATTGGTATACTGAAGAGATATCCGCACTGCTGTATTTATTGCAGCACTATTCCCAATAGTCAAGATTTGGAGGCAACCTAAGTTTTCTTCAAAGGTGAATGGATAAAGAAAATGTGTCACTTATACATAATGGAGTACTATTCAGTCATAAAAAGAATGAGATGTTGTCATCTGCAACAACATGGACAAATCTGGAGGTCATTATGTTAAATAAAATAAGCCAGGCACAGAAAGACAAGCTTTACATGTTCTCACTTACTTGTGGGCGCTAAAAATTAAAACACTTGAACTCTTGGAGATATGGAGTAGAATGATGGGTACCAGAGGCTGGGAAGGGTAGTGAAGCAGGGGAAATTGGGAAGGTTGACGGGTATAAATATGTAATTAGATAGAATGAATAAGATCTAGTATTTGGTCTCACAACAGGTGACTACAGCCAATAATGATTTACTGTACATTTCAAAATAATGAAAAGACTATATAATAACTGAGCTGGGCACTGTGGCTCATTCCTGTAATCCAGCACTTTGGGAAGCTGAGGCTGGAGAATCACTTGAGGTAAAGAGTCTGAGACCAGGCTGGCCAACATGGTGAAACCCCATCTCTACTAAAAATACAAAAAGCCGGTTGTGGTACTATATGCCTGTAGTCACAGCTATTTGAGAGGCTGAGGCTGAATGATTGCTTGAAACTAGGAGACGGAGGTTACAGTGAGTTGAGTTTGCGCCACTGCACTTCAGCCTGGGTGACAGAGCAAGACTCTATCTCAAAGAAAAAAGGTATAACTGGTATAACTGGATTGTTTAATAGCATGAAGAAAGGATAAGTGCTTGAGATGATGGATACTCCATTTACTCTTATGTGATTATTATGCATTGCATGCCTGTATGAAAACACTCATGTACTCCACCAATGTATCTACTACGTATCCATACAAGTTAAAAATTAAAAACAGTTTTAAATGAGAACTATTTCCATGTTCAAAACATGTGCTTAATTCTAAGAATTCTAAGAGGTGAGGTTCCTATTTTATGAGAGAAGAATTCAATGAACACAATGTGTATTTGTGCCTCCTAAGTGCATGGAGATATAACGAAAATATAATAGATGCCATTAACATTAATATATAATTAGTTGGAACCACATTGTTTCCCCAAAAATTAACCAGCTAGAGCTATTGTAATCCTAGATTTTTAAGAAAACTAAAGATTTTAGATTTCAAGAGCAGAGTGCTGCTGAACTATGAAAGACCAGAAGCAGAGCCTAAATAGTTGTCAGGGATTCCAGAGAGCCAAAAGGCTGTGTCATTCTTCACTCTGAAAAGCTGCCTTCTCTGCTACTTAGTTTACACAGGGAATGAAAGGTAGAAAGCACACGGTTTACTGGCTTACATTACCATTGACCTGCATGGTTTGTGTCAGACATCCTCTCTGTTCCAATCAACCATGTCCAAGAGGAGGGGCTATTTAGCACAAATGTAGATAATTGAAATAAACCATTGTATGCAAGAGAAGAAATTAAGGGCATCATTTTTAGCTGGTCATATACTCTGTGAAATGATTACTACAATGCTGAAATTATAACAGCTCTTGATGCCTCTGGCTGGATAGGAACGTTGGCCCTTACAAAGTTCCTCTTTCCAAGATGATTTAGGAAGTCCTCCAGGAGTGTCTTAGCCCTGTCCATGAAAAAAGTTACGGTTCCCCTGCTCTTTTGGAGTTAGCCAAACTAGAACAATGTGGCCACTGGCTACCATAGCTCCATAGAGATGCCAACTGCAACAAAGAGCCATTGCTTCAGCAGCTCTCTGCTGTTAATCTTCCATCACAGACACACTTTAATCCTGATTAAGCTGAAGTTATCCCATCATCATTGATATTAGCATCAGACAAGCAGTGATATGGCAGCCCTTGGTCCTAGTGCCATTACAAGGTAATTCGTTGAATCAGAACGAGGTGTTTCCACTGGTACAGATCTCCAAGGCCCAGATCTCTGCTTATTCACCCTGGATACTAATATTCTTATGAAATGCAAAAAAGAATTTTCCCTCCACATCTTCTTTTTCTTCTTGGAGAAGGGTACAGCAGTGGGTTCAGTGAAAGGTAAACATTTTCATGTTTACCTATACAGTCTTTCCTTTTTCTCTCCATAGTGTGCCACTATCTTTCTGGAAACATCACATCTCACAACATGAAAAATGAAATATTCCATAATTCCATAAGCTACATGGACTCACACTGTTGTGTATATTCCTTGTTCACTTCTTTTTCTGTCCTCTAAGATTTTTATAAATATTGAATGATACCATGAATATGAAAGTGCTTGAAATCTATTGTGTCACAAAATCATAAATATTTTTATGAGAAATTTCTGTCAAGACTGTATCCTCTGTGTTCATACCCAATAATTCAATTTTACTTTCCAATATTAGATTCAAATTTGTCTCCTCTCTACTTTGTTGGGAGACTGTTGATCAAACTTCCCTCTGAAAAGTCTATGGTAATTCCAAGACAAGGAAGGGTCTGGGGAGTAGGAGCTTCCACATTCCTAGAAGCTAAAGAGAATATTTACATTTAGATCTTACTATTTTCTTCCATATCTCTCCATTTGTTTCTGTATCTATGAATTTGTTGCTAATAAAGTAAGTCATGATAGTTTTCTCATAATTCATCTCTGTGAACCAAGGATAGGAAACTCCTAATTTACAACGATCACACATGCAGATACCAATAAAAAAATCTGAAAAAGGACAAAAAAGAGAAAATACAAAATCTAATAATACAAATATGTTCAATATCACTGGCAATAAACAAAATCTTTACTACGAAATGAGCAAAACAAAATATGATAATATTTGATGATGGCAAGTATGAATGAGTCTATTATCTACTATTTGTTAATGGAAGTTTATTCAATTTTTTCATGAAGCAATTTGGAAATATGTGCCAAGGGCCTCTAAATTGTTCATTTTTGAACCGATACTTACAGTTGAATAACTCACTTTTAGGGAAAAAAATCCAAAACCCAGTCACAATATTTATGCTAGTACGATATTTGCATAGTAAAACATTTGGAACCCAAATGAAATCTTCAACAGAGGAATGGTTAAACAATTATGCTCAATCCATGTTATGAAATATTGATCAAACATTAGAATTATTTTTACAAAGCATTTCAACGAGATAGAAAAGTTATCTGGAATACATGGTGAGAGAGTATAAAAATATAGCTTCTACATTCATATACAATTTCACTTATCCATATTCCAGTCATTATTGAACACCACAATATATGTAATTTTGAGTACATTGCACGTGTTGACTAACTTACGTCTCTAAATGATACTATTAAGTAAGTACAACCACGCATCACTTAACAATGGGGATATATGCATTTCTGAGAAACACATATATTTCATTGTTGTATGAACATCTTAGAGTGTTCTTACCTAGAGTGTATAGCTTACTACACAGCTATGCTATACATTATAGCCTCCAAGCTACAAGCCTGTAAAGCATGGTACTGTATTGAGCACTGTTGGCAGTCATAACACAATGGTAAATACTTGTTTATCCAAACACATATAAACATAGAAAAGGTAATGTAAGATGCTATGACATTACAACAGCTATAGTGTCACTAGGCAATAAGAAACTTTCAGGTCCATTATCATCTTATGGAACAACCTCTTATACGCAGTCTGTCCTTGACTAAAACATTGATACAAGGTACACGACTGTGTTTTCATAACCATTTAATTTAGTTTCAGAAAGACTTTCAGGAAGTTTCATCATAGTGGCCAATCTAACCATTGGCAAACCAGTGCAGTATTCACACTGAGAAAGTTTCAATATTAAGTTGCCCTTATCAGGTCATGGTTGGTGTGATGGTTAAATGTCAACTTGATTGGATTGAGGGATGCAATAGAGAACCCTGACTAAAGCCAATTTTGATACAGGAGTGGTTCTAGAGGAGCAGAGTATTAAGGATGGAGTTCTTTTTGTGCTTTTAGGGTTTCTGGAGTTGGCTGCTTAATATGATTAAACTAAAAAATGCTAAGGACTCTATTTCTACTAGCATGGAGAATACTGATAATCTTTGGCATGAACTGTTTAGAGAGTTATGCAAAATAAATGCATTTAACACTCCTGATTCACTGCTTGTGAGAGGCAAGGAGTTTAGTGACTCTATACGTAATAACTTTGACTGTATGTGGAGAACCAAGGAATATAATGAAGTTGGTTGGTTGCTTCTAAGTTAACTGGAAAAGGGATGAAAGAAAATAATGAACTCAGGGATTCTAATTCACAGCTTCAGAAGCAGATACTGAGTTTCAAATCTACTAAGGTTGCTGAGTGAGAGTCTTATCTCCTGTAGAGAAAAAGGTAAAATTGTGGAAAATCAGAGACAAGCTCTTATCATGTGAGCAGCTGACCTTCAATGAAAGGTGCACGCACAGCCTCACCAGGTATCTACTGTTAAAGTGAGGGCATTGATTGGAAAAAAATGGGAACTTGCAACTTGAAATGGGGATGTGTGGGAGGACCTTGATGAAGCTGGCATACTGAGTTGTGAACTCTGATGAACCTTTTTTTGCCAGAAGAAACAGCTTTCCCGCCCCCAGTAGTGGCAACATCCCCTCCCTGACCCATGCTGCCATCAGCCTTTCTACTTTTTTCCGAGGAGATAAGCTCTGTGCTTCCTAAGGCAACAATGATAGCCTCCCCTGAGGCAGCTGCCAGGCAGGATAATGTTGATTTTCTTCAGGAGCCACCTCCAACACTCTTATTTGCTTCTAGACTTATAGCTAGACTAAAGTCCTGGCAGGCCCCTAGAGGTGAGGTTCAGAATGTGACCCACACTTGAAAAGAAGTGCTTGAGTTTTCTAATTTATATAAGCAGAAATCTGGAGAACAGACATAGGAATGGCTATTAAGGGTACAGGATAATGGTGGAAGGAACAGAGATGGATCAGGCTGAATTTATTGATTTGGGCCCACTAAGTAGGGATTCTGCATTTAATGTTGCAGCTTGGGGAGTTAAAAGTGGTTCTAATAATTTATTTGCTTGTTAGCTGAAATATGAATTAAAAGATGGCCCACTGTGAGTGAGATGGAAATGCCTGATCTCCCTTGGTTTAATGTAGAAGATGGGAGTCAAAGGCTTAGGGAGATTGGGATGGTGGAGTGGATTAGTCACTTTAGACCTCCTCATCCCAGCTGGGAGGGTCCAGAAGATATACCCTTGACCAGTGCTTTGTGAAATAGATTTGTGAGCACAGCACCTGCATCTTTGAAAGAGCCCTGTAATTGCTCTTCTCTGTATGTCAGATCTAACAGTGGGAACAGCAGTCACTCAACTACAAAACTTAAATACAATGGGAGCCAAAAGGTTCCCATTGGGAGCCAAAATTTAAATACAATTGGGAGCCAAAAGGATCCCATAATTGGATCCCAAGGTGGCAGGGGCCAAATGGCAGCACTCAATCATCAAAGGCAAGGTGGGCATAGCTACTGTAATGGACAGCAGAACCAAAGCAGCAATTGGGACAATTTCACTCCTATAGAGCTCTGACATTGGCTAATTAATCATAGTGTGCCTAGAAGTGAAATTGATAGGAAACCTAAGTGCATTCCTACTTAATTTATATAAGCAGAAAACTTCCAGGTCGAGTGGACAAGACTAATTTGAAACATAAAAACAGAGAACCACATTCCCTCAATCAATTTTCAGACTTGAGCCAGTTTACAGACCCACAACCCCTTGAATGAAGGGGCGGTTAGGTCCCCTTGAGGAAGGACCCCAATACTCTACCGACAATTTGTGCTGTTAATCTTTCTCCCATCCTTCCCCAAGAAGACCTTGGCCTTGGCCTTTTACCAGGGTAACTGTAAGGGAAATTATAAGACATTTCAGGAACTATAGACACTGACTCTAAGCTGACATTGATTCCAGGGCACCCCAAACATCACTGTTGTCCTCCAGTTAAAGTAGAGACTTATGGAGGTCGGGTAATTACTGGATTTTTAGCTCAGGTCCAACTTATAGTGGGTCCAGTGGGTCCCTGGACTCATCCTGTGGTCATTTCCCCAGTGCCAGAATGCATAATTAGCATAGACGTACTTAGCACCAAGCACAACCCCCACATTGGCTCCCTGACTAGTAGAGTGAGGGCCATTATGGTGGAAAGGACAAATGCAAATCATTACAGCTCCTCTACCCAGAAAAATAGTAAATCAAAAACAATATCACATCCCTGGAAAGATTGTGGAGATTAGTGCCACCATCAAGGACTTGAAAGACGCAAGGGTGGTGATTCACATCACATCCCCGTTCAACTCTCGGATTTGGCCTGTGCAGAAGACAGATGGATCTTGGTTAATTATAAGCTTAACCAAGTGGTGACTTCAATTGCAGTTGCTGTACCAGATGTGGTTTTATTGCTTAAGAGAATGAACATATCTCCTGGTATCTTGTGCTCAGCCATTGATATGGCAAATGCCCTTTTCTCCATTCCTGTCCATAAGGCCCACCAGAAGCAATTTGCCTTCAGCTGGCAAGGCCAGAAATGTACCTTTACTCTCCTACTTCAGGGGTGTATTAACTCTGCTGCTTTGTGTCATAATCTTCTTCGAAGAGACCTTTATTGCTTTTTTGCTTCCGCAAGATATCACACTGGTCTATTACACTGATGATATTATGCTGATTAGAACCAGTGAACAAGAAGTAGCAGACACACTGGACTTATTGCTGAGACATTTGTGTGCAAGAGGATGGGAAATAAATCTGACTAAAATTCAGGTACCCTTTACCTCAGTAAAATTTCTAGGGGTCCAGTGTTGTGGGTCCTGTTGATGTGGTTCCTTCTAAGGTGAAGGATAAGTTGCTGCATTTGGCCCCTCCTACAACCAAGAAAGAGGCACAACTCCTAGTGGGCCTACTTGGATTTTGGAGGCAATACATTCCTGATGTGGGTGTGTTACTCAGGGCCATTTATTGAGTGACCTGAAAGGCTGCCAGTTTTGGGTGCTGTCCAGAACAGGAGAAGGCTCTGCAGTGGGTTCAGGCTGCTGTGCAAGCTGCTCTGCCACTTGGGCCAAATGACCCAGCAGATCTAGTGATGCTTGAGGTGTCAATGGCAGATAGGGATGCTGTTTGGAGCCTTTGGGAGGCCCCCAAAGTGAATCACAGAAGGGGCCTCTAGGATTTTGGAGCAAAACTCTGCCATCTTCTTCAGATAACTACTCTCCTTTTGAGAGACAGCCCTTGATCTGTTACTGGGCTTTGGTGGAAACTGAATGTTTGACTATGGGTCATCAAGTCAACATGTGACCTAAACTGCTTTTCATGAACTGGATGCTTTATGACCCATCTAGTCATAAAGTGGGTCATGCAGAGCAGCATTCCATCCTCAAATGGAAGTAGTATATATGTGATTGAGCTTGAGCACATCCTGAAGGCACAACAAAGTTTCATGAGAAGTGGCTCAAATGCCCATGGTCTCCACTCCTGCCACCCTTCCTTCTCTCCCCTGCCTGCACCAATGGCCTAATGGGTAGTTCCTTATGATCAGTTGACAGAGGATGAGAAGACTAGGACCTGGTTCACAGCTGATTCTCCACAATATGCAGGCACCACCCAAAAGTGGACAGCTGCAGCACTACAGCCCCTTTCTAGGACTTCCCTGAAGGACAGCAGTGAAGGGGAATCTTCCCCATGGGCAGAACTTTGAGCATTGCACATGGTTTTGCACTTTGCATGGAGGAAGAAATGACCAGATGTGAGATTTTATGCTGATTCACGGGTTGTAGCCAAAGATTTGGCTAGATGATTGGGGACTTGGAAGAAGCGTGATTGGAAAATTGGTAACAAAGAAATCTGGAGAAGAGGTATGTGGATGGACCTCTCTGAATGGTCAAAAACTGTGAAGATATTTGTATGCCATGTGAGTGCTCATCAAAGGGGGAACTCAGCAGATAAGGATTTTAATAATTAAGTGGATATGATGACTCGTTTTGTGGACACCACTCAGCCTCTTTCCCCAGCCACCTCTGTCATCGCCCAATGGGCCCATGAACAAAGTGGCCATGGTGACAGGGATGGAGGTTATGCATGGGCTCAGCAACATGGACTTCCACTCACCAAAGCTGACCTGGCTACAGCCACTGCTGAGTGCCCAATTTGCCAATAGCAGAGACCAACACTGAACCTTCAATATGGCACCATTCCTAGGGGTAACCAGCCAGCTACTCATTGGCAGGTTGATTATATTGGACCTCTTCCATCATGGAAAGTGCAGAGATTTGTCCTCACTGGAATAGACACTCTGGATATGAGTTTGCTTATCCTACACACAATGCTTCTGCCAAGACTACTATCCATGGACTCACAGAATGCCTTTTCTACTGTCATGGTATTCCACACAGCATTGCTTCTGACCAAGGCACTTACTTTATAGCTAAACAAGTGTGGCAGTAGGCTCACACTCATGGAATTCACTGGTCTTACCATGTTCCACATTATCTTGAAGCAGCTGGATTGATAGAATGGTGGTATGGCCTTTTGAAGTCACAATTACAATGCCAACTAGGTGACAATACTTTGCAGGGCTAGGGCAAAGTTCTCTGGAAGGCCATGTATGCTCTGAATCAGCGTCCAATATATGATACTGTTTCTCCCATAGCCAGGATTCATGGGTCCAGGAATTAAGAGGTGGAAGTGGAAGTGGCACCCCTCACCATCACCCCTAGTGATTCCCTAGCAAAATTTTTGCTTCCTGTTCCCACGACATTACGTTCTGCTGGCCTAGAGGTCTTAGCTCCAGAGGGAGGAACATTCCTACCAGGAGACAACGATTCCATTAAATTGGAAGTTGAGATTGCCACCTGGACACTTTGGGCTCTTCCTACCTTTAAGTCAACACGCTAAGAAGGGAGTTACATTGTTGGCTGGGGTGACTGACCCAGACTATCAAGATGGAATCTGTCTACTACTCCATAATGGAAGTAAGAAAGAGTATGTGTGGAATACAGGAGATCCCTTTTGGTGTATCTTAGTATCACCATGCCCTGTGATTAAGGTGAATAGGAAACTACAACATCCCAATCCAGGCAGGACTACAAATGGCCCAGACAGACCCTTCAGGAATGAAGGCTTGGGTCACTCCACCAGAAAAAAAAAAACAAACAAACACAAACTGCTGAGGTGCTTGCTGAAGTCAAAGGGAATACAGAATGGGTCGTAGAAGAAGGGAGTCATCAATGCCAGCCACAACCAAGTGACTATTTGAGAAAGAAGGACTGTAATTGTCATGAGTATTTCCTCCTTCTTTTGTTAAAAGCATATTTGTTCATGCATACACTTGTACTAAGAAAATATCTTAATTTTATTTCCTTTTTCCTTTATCATGTGATATAAGATTTATTGACTTCATGTTAGCATTTAAGTGTTTTTAACTTTATGTAATAACATTTGGATTGGGGATTGGTGCTTTTCCAGCTGTATGAAGGATAGTTGTATTACGTTAGGCATAATTATGACCTTATAATTGTCTTTATTTGAAGATTATGTATAATCTCAGGAGGTGTGTATGTGTTCAAGTTGACAAGGGGTGGACTTTTGATGGTTAATACTGAGTGTCAACTTGATTGGATTGAAGGATGCAGAGTATTGATCCTGGGTGTGTCTGTGAGAGTGTTGCAAAGGAGATTAACATTTGAGTCAATGGGATGGGAAAGGCAGACCCACGCTTAATTTGGATGGGCACAATCTAATCAGCCACCACTGTGACTGGGATAAAAGCAGGCAGAAGAAGCTCAGATTGAGATTGAGAAGAGCTCAGATTGGCTTAGCCTCCCAGCCTACACCTTTCTCCCAGGCTGGATGCTTCCTGCCCTCTAACATAGACTCCAAATTCTTCAGCTTTGAGACTCGGACTAGCTTCCTTGCTACTCAGCTTGCAGACGTCCTGTTGTGAAACTTCGTGATAGTGTGAGTTAATACTCCTTAATAATTTCCCCTTTATATATATATATCTATGCTATTAGTATGTCCTTCTAGAGAACTCTGACTAATACAGTTGGCATGAGGACCTGCAGTATAAATTCATAGATTAGGCCCATTATTCCTTTTTTGTCTCATATTGCAGTACCCTGATCAAGTACCGTATTATGAGTCATAAAAGCAATATCCTTCTCTACCCAAAGATATGACAGAAGATAAGGCAACTTAGGCAAGCATAGTGGTGGTGAAATAGCTATAAGTAAGTTTTTTTGCATATACTTTGTAGCTATATTAGTTACAACAAAGTTCTTAGACATTCTAATAACTCTGCTATTTAACATAAGTCCAAGGGATTCCTCATGATGTTTCCTACTCCTGGTGAAGGACAGAAGAATCATTTTCTCACAAATAAACCTATAAAAATAAGATAATGACCTAAACTAAAGAAACATATATACATTCTTGGGTGTGTCTTGGGTGTGTAAGTATACATAAAAGTGCACACACATACACTTACATATATATACACACACATACATATATGTATATATAGTAATATACTGTATATATAGTAATATACTGTATACTATATATACAAATATATGTATATATAGTGATATACTATATATATAACTATATATACAAATATATATACATATATTTACATATATAGATTCGCTGAATATATATGCATATTGAAATCAGGGGAAATCAATGAAACATATTTTTTGGATATGGTACCAATATATACAAATAATAAAACAGTTAGTCCCAAACAAACTGATAGATAGGCTAAATGCTGGAAGTGTTTTCTCCTTCACTAAGAAAGGTATACTATTTACTAATTGCTAAATGTATTCCCTTCATAAATTAGACTGCTTATAGCAGACATTCTACTTTCTGTGCTGTACTACTCAGAATAGTATTTAGCAATAAATTACTCTCTGGTAGAAATCTCCTGTGGGCTTTTCTTGTTTGAACTTTTAATTAAATTGCTAAAAGCAAACAATAACCCCCACCATATCATATGAGACTGTTCATTCCCCAAAACAATGAATCTAGCTTCTGTTTTTAATGGAAATCACCTCTCAACAAATATGTTTTTGACTCCTTTTTTGTCATAAAAATAATAATAAAGAGAATACTTCCAGAAAAAAAAATTCTGCTGTAAAAGTAAGGATAAAAGAAGAATATTTTCTTCAGAAATATTATAAACTAAAGTTTTCTGTCACCTAAAACCTTATTTCTAGTTTCAAGTTTTATATCATCAGATAATTTGAAGTTTCACATTATTTGTACTTTCCATTTGAATAACAAGGAAAATTTAATAATTCAAAGAAAGGTCACCAAAAAAATGATTTGGAATTGAGATCTCAATGCCCAGGCAAAGCACAATTCACTGGGTTAAGCTGCCCTTTGAAAAATGTGACTGAAAATATCATACAGAATACCAAACATGATCAAAGTATCAGATCTTCTTTAAGTTGACAAATGATATTCTTTTCGGATGGAATTACTTTTCGTCTTCTGACATATCAGCCGTTTATTCTGTCCCATGTTCTCTCAAATATTCATGTCAGGTTTGTCCTCCACTAATGAGAAGGTAAAAACTTGTAGTTGAGTATCAGGCTGAGAAACAAGTGTAGGTGGATCTATTAACAGCAATGTGGCACACTAAAGGTAGACTACCTTTCTACCTTTTACCCAGGTTAGTACCAAGGGTGGTGTTGACAAAAGTTACATAGCTCTTCCTATTTAAGTTGTTTTTCACTGATAATATTATAGAGGACTGTCATAACAAACAAACTGAAGCATAATTAACTTTAAATAAATCCACAGGTTGGAATAAATTGTGCATAGTAACTCTTTCATTCAATACTGCCTACACCAGGTCTACACCAGACATTAGCTTCAGTACTATTCAGGAATACCATCTCTAATAAACACAAAAACACAAATAACAAAATAATAAATTTAAGGCAAAAATATATAACAACAAAAATATATAACAATTATATATATTAAATATATATAATAAATAATTGTCATTATTTATTAAGCAACTAACAACATGATATTCTTTAAAATATAACATATTAACTAGGAAAGTGAGAAAACCCAAGTAGGATTACAAGATTTTAATTTACTTTTCTCAATAGATCAAGTAGACTCAAATTTACCAAGTTCCTAAATAACACACATATCTCCTGTAACCTTGAAAGAGCCGATCCTTCCAGATGGATCTTGTGTGGCTCAATGGGCCTATATTCAAAATGGGGCTAATTGGCCATTTGCTGACTAGACATCACCCATATACTATGCGTTCCTGGAAAAAAAAAAAAAAAACTATGCTTAAGTAGCATAGGAACTTTCATAGCTGTCTGCTCTTGTTTACATAGCCTGGATCAAAGGCTGCTGGAAAGTCCCATTTCACCAACTGGACATAACCAATAGACTGCAACCTGTGATCAATCTTAATGTCAGTGCACCTTTATTTTGTACTGAAGACTGCATCTCTGTTTTGCAAACTGCTCACTGGAATGGTCTCTTTCTTTTACAAAAAAATCTTTTTGGTGGATTTATTAACACTATAAGCACAAATACCTGTGTATGTGTGTACATATATGTAGGTGTATACACAAATACATATATACACATATATTTATGCTTTACTCTGAAAAATTTAATCACCCGTTTATTTTTTTAAATTTATGCCTTTATTCTATTAATGTTTTGAGGAATCGAATATGTGCAAGTGATTCTAGGCTCCAAAAATGAAGTATTGAAGAGGACGGATGAGTTACCACTCTTATGAAGCTTGAATTCGGTGAGTTAAAAAGACAACTTGTATACAAGTTAACAAGTAAGATTATGACAGTGTGCTATTGTGGAAATAAAGAGGCAAATGTGACATAACTGTGGAACCACATGTCAATTAAGAAATTATGACCTATTCAAAAAATGGTGCTGAGAAAATTCACCAACAATTTAAACAAATGTTTAACACCTGCCTCACATTATGCACAAATTCTTTGTGAAGTGCTAAATTAGAAAATTAGAAAAAAAAAAAGAAAATCTGTAGAAGAAATATTTTTTAAAATGTTATTTTGGCTTCTTGCTAAAGGGGTAAAAGGAATAAAATTATATATGTACGTATTTCCCTGGTAGTGTAAACTTAAAATTTCTAAAGGAAAACAATACCATAAAAGTTTTTTGTTATATGTTAAAGAGATAAATTTTAGTGCCAAGTATTTGTAAAGAGCTAGACTGAATCAGTTAAAATAGAATGTTAGGAAACAGGCAAAAGTTATGATGAAGGAAATAAATATAAATTCCTGATAAATGTTTGAAATTATGTTCAAATCCAAATCAGTTATTTTATAATAAATATCACACACAAACTTGAAGAAAATTCTTGAGAAGATATGAGATGAAGGGATGTTTACAGGGTTTTATGACAGCTTTGAATGATCATTTTTGGAGCAGCAAAGAATAAGGAATTTTCAGAGTGTTTATATTATGAAGATCTTTTTAAAACTCACCTTGAATATATCACTAAAAAAAAATTATCCATGAATTTCTTTCATTCTCTTGCCAATACACTTGAAAGTGTTCAATCTTAGAAAATAGGATCATGAAATAGCCTCTGGACTACAAAACAGTGAGCACATATACTTAGAAGTAGATTCTCTAGGAACATTGGTTTCTCCTGTGGAAGAGCAGGGTGACCTGATTCCTAAGCATGCAATAGAAGAAAGATAATAACCCAAAAGAAAATTAAGATCTTTAAAAAATATGCTGTTGATGGCAAGTGCCAAAAGTAGTCAATATTTATGGTGCCTTTCCTTTCTTCCTACACTTACATGGCTTCCAAAATGCTCTATTTACAATACTAAAGCTCTTTCTCAACCCTAGGAACACTTTGCCCTTTTCAAAGTGAGACAAGTCGAAGTCTTATTGCTGCTATAAACAAAATCTATGTTAAAAGTTGTCCATTTCTCTTTTGCTTTGCACCGAATTTCTTTCATTCTACAGAGTAATTGGTTAATACCTGAATCCATCAACACATCTTATATGCCATAGTGTAAGAAAAGAAGACGAGAAATAAAATTAAAATATATATAAATGTAAGCAAAAGAACAACAAAGGAAATAGAGGTCCTCTGTAAGTCCTATATTTGTCGCATGTTAATATATTGTAGCTGTTTTTTAAATAATTTTCTTTCTTCATCATCTATTGCATTATAGTTTTGCCTTTGGCCAAACCTCTTATTCAAAATTTATTTACATATTCAGATCAAAATGAAGAATAATTTATATGTCATTAGCTGAATGCCTGTTATTATATGATGATTGGATTTTCTGTAATGCATAGAAGCTTTCTTAGATTTGCCACTGTAATACACCTATAGTAATCCAATGTCATTCTCAGATCCTGTTGTGTTATGCACCCAGTCAAATGGAGATTGAAATGAGAATGCAGCAATAACTGCACTTCTTGTTTTTTTCTTTCTTTTTGTTTTTTTGCATCATTCAAGTCACTGAATAGAATATTATCGCCTTATTTTATAATCTTTGTTCTTTCATATAATTTGCTTCCTATTTGAGAGCATTTGTCCTTGCTGTTCCCCTGGGAAATCTCCTTTCTCAGATGGCTTAATCCTCTGTGTTATTCAGGACTCCGCTTAAATGCCACTTCCTCAGAGAAGATTTCCTTGGTCACCCTTTCAAAAGCTGTACCTATTGTTTATTCCTTGCCCCATTCTTTTTTCTTTATAATATTTAGTACTACCTGAAATTATATTTGTATATTTATGTTTCTTACTTTATTGTCTGTCTCTTTTATTAGACTATAAAGTCAATAAAGATAACATTTTATTAAATGTACAAGTGAATTAGAATGCCTAGATTGTGGATAGGGCACGGTGGTTTACAAAATGTGTTCCCTAGATTGGCAGCATCAGCATCAAGTGGAAACTTATTAAAAATGTACATTTTGGGGTTCCAACACACACCTACTAGGTTACAAACTCTGGGAGTGGCCTCAGCAGTCTGTGCTTTAAGAAGTTCTCCATGTGATTCCGACGCTTTCAGAAGTTTAAAAATTATGTCATAGCAATGGCTGGTGCTCAGTAAATGTCCTTAATGGCAACTTCACAAATCAGGAATTCACTGGGGAAATCCTCTCAGTTTCTGAAGTTATCTATTTCGACTCTACATGAGAAAATAATCAAGGAAGGGTTTCAAGTCCTGTAGGATTTTCCAAGATATGAACGAGGGTTAAAATTTCACTGATCATTTGGTTGACCTTGTAAGTTCCCACATTGGTAGGGCCACCTCACTGGCACTCTACCTACCCTGGAATTTGTGTTGGTCTAGATCCAAATACACGATTTCTTTTTTTTTTTAATTTTATTTTTTTATTATACTTTAAGTTCTAGGGTACATGTGCACAACGTGCAGGTTTGTTACATATGTATACCTGTGCCATGTTGGTGGGCTGCACCCATCAACTTGTCAGCACCCATCAATTCGTCATTTATATCAGGCATAACTCCCAATGCAATCCCTTCCCCCTCCCCGCTCCCCATGATAGGCCCCGATGTGTGATGTTCCCCTTCCCGAGTCCAAGTGATGTCATTGTTCAGTTCCCACCTATGAGTGAGAACATGCGGTGTTTGCTTTTCTGTTCCTGTGATAGTTTGCTAAGAATGATGGTTTCCAGCTGCATCCATGTCCCTACAAAGGACGCAAACTCATCCTTTTTTATGGCTGCATAGTATTCCATGGTGTATATGTGTCACATTTTCTTAATCCAGTCTGTCACAGATGGACATTTGGGTTGATTCCAAGTCTTTGCTATTGTGAATAGTGCCGCAATAAACATACGTGTACATGTGTCTTTGTAGTAGAATAATTTATAATCCTTTGGGTATATACCCAGTAGTGGGATGGCTGGGTCATATGGTACATCTAGTTCTAGATCCTTGAGGAATTGCCATACTGTTTTCCATAATGGTTGAACTAGTTTACAATCCCACCAACAGTGTAAAAGTGTTCCGATTTCTCCACATCCTCTCCAACACCTGTTGTTTCCTGACTTTTTAATGATTGCCATTCTAAGTGGTGTGAGATGGTATCTCATTGTGGTTTTGATTTGCATCTCTCTGATGGCCAGTGGTGATGAGCATTTTTTCATGTGTCTGTTGGCTGTATGAATGTCTTCTTTTGAGAAATGTCTGTTCATATCCTTTCCCCACTTTTTGATGGGGTTGTTTGTGTTTTTCTTGTAAATTTGTTTGAGTTCTTTGTAGATTCTGGATATTAGCCCTTTGTCAGATGAGTAGATTGCAAAAATTTTCTCCCATTCTGTAGGTTGCCTGTTCACTCTGATGGTAGTTTCTTTTGCTGTGCAGAAGCTCTTTAGTTTAATTAGATCCCATTTGTCAATTTTGGTTTTTGCTGCCGTTGCTTTTGGAGTTTTAGACATGAAGTCCTTGCCCATGCCTATGTCCTGAATGGTACTACCTAGGTTTTCTTCTAGGGTTTTTATGGTATTAGGTCTAACATTTAAGTCTCTAATCCATCTTGAATTAATTTTCGTATAAGGAGTAAGGAAAGGATCCAGTTTCAGCTTTCTACTTATGGCTAGCCAATTTTCCCAGCACCATTTATTAAATAGGGAATCCTTTCCCCATTTCTTGTTTCTCTCAGGTTTGTCAAAGATCAGATGGCTGTAGAGGTGTGGTATTATTTCTGAGGACTCTGTTCTGTTCCATTGGTCTATATCTCTGTTTTGGTACCAGTACCATGCTGTTTTGGTTACTGTAGCCATGTAGTATAGTTTGAAGTCAGGTAGCGTGATGCCTCCCGCTTTGTTCTTATGACTTAGGATTGTCTTGGCAATGCGGGCTCTTTTTTGGTTCCATATGAACTTTAAAGCAGTTTTTTCCAATTCTGTGAAGAAACTCATTGGTAGCTTGATGGGGATGGCATTGAATCTATAAATAACCTTGGGCAGTAT
This sequence comes from Rhinopithecus roxellana, assembly GCF_007565055.1. Taxonomy (NCBI): domain Eukaryota; kingdom Metazoa; phylum Chordata; class Mammalia; order Primates; family Cercopithecidae; genus Rhinopithecus; species Rhinopithecus roxellana. Next base: position 104,169,696 of record NC_044559.1, on the reverse strand, counting down.
GGTCATTTTCACGATATTGATTCTTCCTATCCATGAGCATGGTATGTTCTTCCATTTGTTAGTGTCCTCTTTTATTTCACTGAGCAGTGGTTTGTAGTTCTCCTTGAAGAGGTCCTTTACATCCCTTGTAAGTTGGATTCCTAGGTATTTTATTCTCTTTGAAGCAATTGTGAATGAAAGTTCATTCATGATTTGGTTCTCTGTTTGTCTGTTACTGGTGTATAAGAATGCTTGTGATTTTTGCACATTAATTTTGTATCCTGAGACTTTGCTGAAGTTACTTATCAGCTTAAGGAGATTTTGGGCTGAGACAATGGGGTTTTCTAAATATACAATCATGTCATCTGCAAACAGGGACAATTTGACTTCTTCTTTTCCTAACTGGATACCCTTTATTTCTTTCTCTTGCCTGATTGCCCTAGCCAGAACTTCCAAGACTATGTTGAATAGGAGTGGTGAGAGAGGGCATCCCTGTCTTGTGCCAGTTTTCAAAGGGAATTTTTCCAGTTTTTGCCCATTCAGTATGATATTGGCTGTGGGTTTGTCATAAATGGCTCTTTTTACTTTGAAGTACGTTCCATCAATACCGAATTTATTGAGCGTTTTTAGCATGAAGGGTTGTTGAATTTTGTCAAAAGCCTTTTCTGCATCTATTGAGATAATCATGTGGTTCTTGTCTTTGGTTCTGTTTATATGCTGGATTACGTTTATTGATTTGCAAATGTTGAACCAGCCTTGCATCCCAGGGATGAAGCCCACTTGATCATGGTGGATAAGCTTTTTGATGTGCTGCTGAATCCGGTTTGCCAGTATTTTATTGAGGATTTTTGCATCGATGTTCATCAGGGATATTGGTCTAAAATTTTCCTTTTTGTTGTGTCTCTGCCAGGCTTTGGTATCAGGATGATGTTGGCCTCATAAAAGGAGTTAGGGAGGATTCCCTCTTTTTCAATTCATTGGAACAGTTTCAGAAGGAATGGTACCAGCTCCTCCTTGTACCTCTGGTAGAATTCAGCTGTGAATCCATCTGGTCCTGGACTTTTTTTGGTGGGTAGGCTATTAATTATTGCCTCAATTTCAGAGCCTGCTATTGGTCTATTCAGGGATTCAACTTCTTCCTGGTTTAGTCTTGGAAGAGTGTAAGTGTCCAGGAAATTATCCATTTCTTCTAGATTTTCTAGTTGATTTGCGTAGAGGTGTTTATAGTATTCTCTGATGGTAGTTTGTATTTCTGTGGGATCGGTGGTGATATCCCCATTTATCATTTTTTATTGTATCTATTTGATTCTTCTCTCTTTTCTTCTTTATTAGTCTTGCTAGCGGTCTGTCAATTTTGTTGATTTTTTCAAAAAACCAACTCCTGGATTCATTGATTTTTTGGAGGGTTTTTTGTGTCTCTATCTCCTTCAGTTCGGCTCTGATCTTAGTTATTTCTTGCCTTCTGCTAGCTTTTGAATGTGTTTGCTCTTGCTTCTCCAGTTCTTTCAATTGTGATGTTAGAGTGTCCATTTTAGATCTTTCCTGCTTTCTCTTGTGGGCATTTAGTGCTATAAATTTCCCTCTATACACTTCTTTAAATGTGTCCCAGAGATTCTGGTATGCTGTATCTTTGTTCTCATTGGTTTCAAAGAACATCTTTATTTCTGCCTTCATTTTGTTATGTACCCAGTAGTCATTCAGGAGCAGGTTGTTCAGTTTCCATGTAGTTGAGTGGTTTTGATTGAGTTTCTTAGTCCTGAGTTCTAGTTTGATTGCACTGTGGTCTGAGAGACAGTTTGTTATAATTTCTGTTCTTTTACATTTGCTAAGGAGTGCTTTACTTCCAATTATGTGGTCAATTTTGGAATAAGTGCGATGTGGTGCTGAGAAGAATGTATATTCTGTTGATTTGGGGTGGAGAGTTCTGTAGATGTCTATTAGGTCTGCTTGGTGCAGAGATGAGTTCAATTCCTGGATATCCTTGTTAACTTTCTCTCTCGTTGATCTGTCTAATGTTGACAGTGGAGTGTTGAAGTCTCCCATTATTATTGTATGGGAGTCTAAGTCTCTTTGTAAGTCTCTAAGGACTTGCTTTATGAATTTGGGTCTCCTGTATTGGGTGCATATATATTTAGGATAGTTAGCTCTTCCTGTTGAATTGATCCCTTTACCATTATGTAATGGCCTTCTTTGTCTCTTTTGATCTTTGATGGTTTAAAGTCTGTTTTATCAGAGACTAGGATTGCAACCCCTGCTTTTTTTTATTCTCCATTTGCTTGGTAGATCTTCCTCCATCCCTTTATTTTGAGCCTATGTATGTCTCTGCATGTGACATGGGTCTCCTGAATACAGCAGACTGATGGGTCTTGACTGTGTATCCAGTTTGCTAGTCTGTGTCTTTTAATTAGAGCATTTAGTCCATTAACATTTAAGGTTAATATTGTTATGTGTGAACTTGATCCTGCCACTATGATATTAACTAGTTATTTTGCTCGTTTGTTGATGCAGTTTCTTCCTAGCCTCAATGGTCTTTACATTTTGGCATGTTTTTGCAATGGCTGGTACCGGTTGTTCCTTTCCATGTTTAGGGCTTCCTTCAGGATCTCTTGTAAGGCAGGCCTGGTGGTGACAAAATCTCTAAGCAATTGCTTATCTGTAAAGGATTTTATTTCTCCTTCACTTATGAAACTTAGTTTGGCTGGATATGAAATTCTGGGTTTAAAATTCTTTTCTTTAAGAACGTTGAATATTGGTCTCCACTCTCTTCTGGCTTGTAGAGTTTCTGCCGAGAGGTCTGCTGTTAGTCTGATGGGCTTCCCTTTGTGGGTAACCTGACCTTTCTCTCTGGCCGCCCTTAAGATTTTTTCCTTCATTTCAACTTTGGTGAATCTGGTAATTATGTGTCTTGGTGTTACTCTTCTCGAGGAGTATCTTTGTGGTGTTCTCTGTATTTCCTGAATGTGAATGTTGGCCTGCCCTACTAGGTTGGGGAAGTTCTCCTGGATGATATCCTGAAGAGTGTTTTCCAACTTGGATCCATTTTCCCCCTCACTTTCCGGCACCCCAATCAGACGTAGATTTGGTCTTTTTACATAATCCCATACTTCTTGCAGGCTTTGCTCATTTCTTTTTCTTCTTTTTTCTTTTGGTTTCTCTTCTCACTTCATTTCATTCATTTGATCCTCAATCGCTGATACTCTTTATTCCAGTTGATCGAGTCAGTTACTGAAGCTTGTGGATTTGTCACGTATTTCTCGTGTCATGGTTTTCATCTCTGTCATTTCGTTTATTACCTGCTCTGCATTAATTAGTCTAGCTATCAATTCTTCCACTCTTTTTTCAAGATTTTTAGTTTCTTTGCGCTGGGTACATAATTCCTCCTTTAGCTCTGAGAAGTTTGATGGACTGAAGCCTTCTTCTCTCATCTTGTCAAAGTCATTATCTGACCAGCTTTGATCCGTTGCTGGCGATGAGCTGCGCTCCTTTGCAGGGGGAGATGTGCTCTTGTTTCTTGAATTTCCTGCTTTTCTGCCCTGCTTCTTCCCCATCTTCGTGGTTTTATCTGCCTCTGGTCTTTGATGATGGTGACCTATACGTTTTGGTATAGGTGTTCTTCCTGTTTGATAGTTTTCCTTCTAATAGTCAGGACCCTCAGCTGTAGGTCTGTTGGAGATTGCTTGAGGTCCACTCCAGACCCTGTTTGCCTGGGTATCAGCAGCAGAGTTTGCAGAAGATAGAATATTGCTGAACAGTGAGTGTACCTGTCTGATTCTTCCTTTGGAAGCTTCCTCTCAGGGGTGTACTCCACCCTGTGAGGTGTGGGGTGTCAGACTGCCCCTAGTGGGGGATGTCTCCCAGTTAGGCTACTCAGGGGTCAGTGACCCACTTGAGCAGGCAGTCTGTCCGTTCTCAGATCTCAACCTCGTGTTGGGAGATCCACTGCTCTCTTCAAAGCTGTCAGACAGAGTCATTTGCATCTGCACAGGCCTCTGCTGCTTCCCCTTTTGTTGTTTAGCTGTGCCCTGTCCCCAGAGGTGGATTCTACGGAGACAGGCAGGTTTCCTTGAGCTCCTGGGAGCTCCACCCAGTTCAAGCTTCCCAGCGGCTTTGTTTACCTACTTAAGCCTCAGCAATGGTGGGCGCCCCTCCCCCAGCCTCGCTGCTGCCTTGTGGTTAGATCGCAGACTGCTGTGCTATCAATGAGGGAGGCTCCGTGGCGGTGGGACCCTCGAGGCCAGGTGTAGGTATAATCTCCTGTTGTGCCCATTTGCTTAAAGCGCAGTATTGGGGTGGGAATTACCCGATTTTCCAGGTGTTGTGTGTCTCAGTTCCCCTCGCTAGGAAAAGGGATTCCCTTCCCCCTTGCGCTTCCCAGGCGAGGCAATGCCTCGCCCTGCTTCAGTTCTCGCTGTTCGGGCTGGTGCAGCTGACCAGCACCAATTGTCCGGCACTCCCCAGTGAGATGACCCCAGTACCTCAGTTGAAAATGCAGAAATCACCGGTCTTCTGTGTTGCTCGCACTGGGAGTTGGAGACTGGAGCTGTTCCTATTCGGCCATCTTGCTCCGCCCCCCAAATACAACATTTCTTAAAAGACTTGGTTTTCTCATTTCATGGGACAGACACTCGTACAAGAACATTCACGTGTATCTAAGATTAGAGTACTGATAATACACACGTGTGTTGTTACAGAAGTGCTCCTCCTCAGGAGTACTCAAAATCTCCTCTCTAGCTATGCCTGAGTTGTAGACAGACCCAAGAGTGGGAATGGTTTACATTTAAAGACATAAAGATAAAAATACAAAGATGAAAAGATATATAAATCTATATAATTTTATACTACTGTGGCAACTCAGTTGATTCCTCTTTTATTTATTTATTTATTTGCATTACAAGTTTTTAATTTGAATTCTATAAGATACTTTTTGTTCCCAGGAATCTCCTGACTATTCATCATAGCTAGAATTTTCTTATTTTTATGGATATTTAGTTTTTAAGTAAAACAAGTTGACTCAATGACTCTTTGATTAGAGTGATATTTGACTTGAGTGATAGAGTCTCTCTTTGATTACAGTGATAGAATCAGCTGGAAACTAGAAAAATAAATTTAGAAAGTAACTGGAAGGTATGCTCTACCAGTTTGGGTTTTTAGCTATCTTTGCATTAACTTTGAATAGAATTCAAAATCCTTGGGAAAAGAGTGCCAGATTGGATTAGCTTACTTCACCCATTCAAGATAAGGAACTGAGGGAGCATTGAATCATAGTACCACCAAGAGTAAAAGAATGAGAAAGAGTTAGTTTCCCCAAACAAATTTCACTGCAGTTAAGAAAATTGTTGCTTGGTAGCCCAAAACAGCAAATCTCCACTAATCTTGTTTAGTGTTGACTGTGGGGCACAAAGCCAAATATTTGAGCATATTTATACCTTGGAAGAGCTGAGTCTAGATCAACTTTTTTTTCCATGGTGTTGTTGGTCAGGAAGTATTTGTTTAACTTCGAAAGAGAAGGAAAGCAATATTGTTCTGTACATAGCTCATTTTTTTTCCTTTCAAAGTTCTTTAAAAGCATTAATGCATTAATTTTCACCAATACTCCAAGAAAGAAGAAAGTGTTATTATCCTTGTTTTTCAAGTGAGTAAAGCAAGACAGAAAGAGATTAAGTAACTTGCCAAAGCATGAGGTCCAGATTAGAATTTGTGAATTTGAGCAAGTTTCCCTGTAGCAGCACTTTCCCTCAGTAAAAGCAAGAGGTAGGGACTAGGGCACTGGGGGGAAATTGCAAATACAGAGCTTTTTTCTGCAAATCATTTTCAGCTTGTCATCAAAATTCTGATTTTGCTCCTTGAATACAATAGCAATAGATATGGTAAAAAGTGTCTGCCAAATATACCACAGAATTATAACATTATCCTTTGGTTCATTTTCTATTGGCACCTTCTGAAAAGCCCTGAGGCCATTTCTGCTGTGTCACAGAGCTCCAGTGCCCTCTCCTGTACAGAATTCCCAAGAACAGATCCCCTCTGTGAAGAAAACTTCAGGTTCTCCTGCAAATAGCACTTAAAAAGTAAAAAAAAGTGTTCTGTCTGGTGTCAGGCTCTATGAAATACATTACCACACTGCTTTTCATTTTGGAGCTCAAAGATTGTTGAAAATTATTTTTTCATCCAGTAAATAAATCCCAAATATTTTTGGCATATTTTACTTTAACAATAGTCGAATCCATGGGAGTTTATCATAAACATTATTAATTGGACATGCTAGCTAGCATCATGTTCTGCTTATCAGGAAAAAGTTATATGACATAGGAAGGTACAGAGTCTTAACAGATTCTCAATTAAAATGAGGATAAACATTCCAAACACAGTGAAAGAAATTTCAAAATCATAATGATATTAAAAATAGTAAATCAAAGTGTATCCAGATAACTCATGCCTCACTTCATCCTTGCCTTTCATTGTAGACATGAATATTGAAACAGAAACCACTGTGATGGGTAAGAAGGTATTTCTGGTCTTACTCAGTGATCAGTATTCCTTCCAATTCCGTTGTATAAGCTTTCTAATTTTCCTTTCCCATTTTTTAGAAGATTTACTCTGTGTTTGGAAATGTACTAAGTACTTTATCTGTGAGCGTAGACCCCAGTTTTTCCCCCTCTGTTTATATCTCACCTCCATAACTCACCAGTCATTTGAAATTAAGTAAGTTACTCAATCTCTCTATGCTTTAGTTTCCTGCTTTATAAACTGGGAATGATATTTATGATTATCTCATAAGATCTGTGAGGAAAATAAATAATGCTCTTGACAAATTCCTGGCACATATTAGGTGTTAATTTTACATTAACTATTGCTGTGAAGTTTCATGATAATTCTACAAGTAGTATTGTATTTGTCATTTCAAAGATGAAGAATTTTAAATTGAATAATCCATAGCTCCTTGATCTCATTTGCGTGCACCTAAATCTAGGCTTCAGTTTCTTTACCCTTATTTTGATTATCTTTGTTACTGGAAAGGGATCCTAATACAGATGCCAAGAAAGGGTCTTTGGAGCTTGGGCAAGAAATAATTCAAGGCAAATCCACAAAGTGAAAGCAAGTTTGTTAAGAAAGCAAAAGAGTAAAAGAATGGCTACTCCATAAGCAGAGCAGCAGCAGGGGCTGCTAACTACATTTACTTATTTCTTGATTATATGCTAAATAATGGGTGAATTATACATGAGTTTTCCAAGATAGGGGTGAGCAATCCCTAGAACTGAAATTTCCTGCCTCTTTTAGCCCATATAGGGTAATTTCCTGATGTTGTCATGGCATCTGCAAACAGTCATGGTGCTGGTGGAAGTGTCTTTTAACATGTTAATGCATTATAATTAATGTTTAATGAGCCATGAGGATGACCAGATGCCACTTTCACCACCATCTTGGTTTTGGTGGGTTTTGGCAGCTTTTCGCCTGCATCTTTACTGCAACCTGTTTTATCAGCAAGGTCTTTGTAACCTGTATCTTGTGCTGACCTCCTATCTCATCCTATGGCGAGAACGCTTAACCTCCTGGGAATGCAGGCCAGTAGGCCTCAGCCTTATTTTACCCAGCACCTATACAAGATGGAGTTGCTCTGTTTCAAACACCTGTGACACCTTGATTGATCATTTTGTTTAAACTTCATTTTCCAGCTCTGACCTCAAATCCCTTCAACAATATGGCTTCCATTTTCATCCATGGGCTCTACCAATGATGACCTTGCCTGTACTGGTAACTGCCCGTCCACTGCCAGGACAACTCTGAGCTCTGTGAGACCCAACGATACAGCCTGCTTCCCAAACAGCCATCAATTATTTCTATTGGAGGAGGCTAGAAAATAACAGCTTCATGGGTCTGATTATACCAATGGCTTTCTGATTTTAGCCTACATCAGAATCAGTTAGAGAACTTGATAAAATATATTTCTGGCTTCTATTTCCGGAAGATTTGGTATATCTAGGGTAGGGCTCAACAATTTGAATTTCTAAGTTTACAGAGAATGCTGATACAGCTGCTCTGCGGAACACATTTGAAAAATCATTGGTCTGGGCCGGGCTCGGTGGCTCACGCCTCTAATCCCAGCACTTTGGGAGGCCAAGGTGAGTGGATCACCTGAGGTCAGGAGTTCAAGCAGTCTGACCAAGATGGTGAACCCCATCTCTACTAAAAATACAAAAATTAGCCAGGCGTGGTGGCGGGCGCCTGTAATCCCAGCTACTCAGAAGGCTGAGGAGTAGAATCGCTTGAACCTGGGAGGCAGAGGTTGCAGAGAGGCGAGATCATACCATTACACTCCAGCCTGGGGGACAGAGGGAGATTCCGTCTGAAGAAAAAACAAAGAAACAAAAAACAAAACCATTGGTCTGTGTGTTTTTCTCAAAAACCCCAGTAGAATATTCCTGTCAGAAAAATAGACGTTTTTTTCCCTCAAATTAAGAAATTGCCAAGTCATTTATGTTAAACTATGGTTATGGTTTTTAGTGAGTTCCAGTTTTAATCAGCATTTGGAAATATCAAGTACTTATTAATATTTACACTCCATAGCAAATTTTACAGCTATTAATTTGAATGTTGCTAGTATGGTTAGAATACAGTTATTTAAACTTGAAAATCAAAAGTGCTTGCATTAAACAGCGTCTTTCTCCTGAGAAATTCAATGTATTCCATACTAGAAAGTTACTTTCTCTGGTATAAAGATAAGAAATTAGTTTTATTTATAATATTTGCAAAGACAAAACTAAGAAGTTGATTTTATCATTAGTTTAAAAACTATAAAAGCACAACCTGACACTGTTATATTTTGAAAATCTACTTCCTATAATTTAGTGATTTTAAAATATTTATATTATTTTCAATCTCACTTCTTTTGACAGTTTCTATTGGGAATAGTAGGTCTATGAAAGGATTACTTGGGTAAAAGACAACTTAATGTTCAAACATATTTGGTAAATTACACACTTGGGCAATCGAGTTTCCTATGTTTTTTAGGATTTATTATATACACATAATTTGAATATCATTCATTTTCAAAGCAATTCAATATAATGCACTACTTTAGTAGTTACTCAATTAATCTAATGTAAACATATTTTTGCGCTTCATAGCCTGTGCTTTATTTTAAATGGCCATGGCAATTGTTCTGGCAAAAAACATAGTTAATACAGATATATAAATATTAAGGTTTTAGGTAAAATAGCTTTAATTACTTATAATTAAATATTTTAAAAATATTTATATTTCCCATTTCAGTATTTGACTAAATGCAGACTTAATGGGATATTAGGAACCTAAAGATTTGCTAGCAACCTGCAGTTTCCATCATGTAAATATTGACACTTCCGGATACTGAATAATGGGTATGACATTTGTGTTCAAATTTCTACTATAATTTTTTGTCTACATAATTCTGTGAAAAGTGTACTTCCCACCTTCCTTGACCAAATTACATGTTTTGAACTTCCTTTTACTATTCTCTGAATTTGATCTTAACCAAATGTGTTTCTTGAATAACGTGTGTACAATATTGCATTGTTAAATTAGGGAAATAATATGGGATTTAAATTTTAATTAAGGCAAACATCTGAGCCAAATGTTATGCAGCTTATTAAAGTAATATTTATGAACTGATTGTGGGATAACAGCAGTTAATTACTGCAGCTCACATTGTAAAAAATATCAAAGTCTAAGCTTTCTATAAATCATAATAATTAATTTTATTCACTCATTCACTCACTCTCTTGCTTACTCAATTAAAAAAAGACTGTTTTCTCTATAATGAAATGTGCTCTCTTAATATTAAAATGAGTGATTATAATCTAGGGTTGACTCATGCTCATCAAAAGACTATTTAACTCTTTACATCGTCTTTCTATTTCAAAAGGTCTGCTTTCTTGCCGGACTTTAAGGTCTGCTTTTCATTCACTTAGTTTTTCATTCACTCATTCAGCAAACTTCTGTTGAATACCAACTTTAAGCAAGGCACTATTTGAGTTGAGATAAAAAAGTAATACATTTGTCAAGAAATGACATGTACGTAGTTACTCTAAAGCACACTAGATTTTGAAGTTATATAAGAAATAATTAAACCAAACCCAAAAGCTACTTGAATTCACAGGAAGAATCTGCCTGGAGCTGGAAATGTTTAACATTCAGGTGCCATCTAAATCCTGTGATTATTACTGCAGAAACTCTGTGGTATTTTGGGTCTTTAAGACATTGCTCCATTTGAAAGTGCTCAGTTGATGGAAAAGTCAGTACTTTTGGGGAATTACATATAATTCCCAGAACTCCTAGCACTGAAACTCGACTGCCTTCACAGACAAGGAAACATGGTTGCAGAGACAAAAACTTATAGACTTCCAATTCTCATTCTGGTAATATCCACACTAGTACCTGCTGCCCTTTCATTAAGAGCATTTTCTGCATTGAAGACTTATGCTGGTTGCTCAGGGAAATTAAGATCAAGTAGAGATCACTTTGCTGCAACCCTGAGTCTCTGGGACTGCCTTTAAAATCTCTATAATCATGTAGCATGGAGCTTACAACAACCTCTATAATGTATGTATTAGCTTTGGTTAGAATTTGACACTGATATTTTAAATTTCAGTCATTCCTAAGACCCATTTATGGCAGTTGGTTTTGTTTAGCTATATAACAACTGTTTGATTCCAAAGGCAGTGCTCTAGTATTGCATCATTTATTAATGAATATTTATTGAGAATAGTTTTTCAATACTATACATTTTTTATATATAATATTAAATAATAGGAAGCTCTGTAAATTTACTTTTGCACCAATATTTTAAACTTCATTTATTTTGGAGAAAAATAAGATATATGTCTAATATAGCTTTAAAACTAATTGGACTTGTCTTCCTCATGCTATTTTCCTCTAGGGATTACTCTTGAGCTACTCTTTATTAATAGCAAGCATGAATGATTTAGCAGCAGAATTGGAACAAATGCATATCCCAGTGTAGAGCTACATGGAATAATCCCTTTATTGAATTTGTATTTTAGCTTAAATCTCACACAGTAACAATCACACTTAAAAAAAGAGTATCCACATTTTATGTACAATGCAAGTAATGAAGCTAGTTCAACTTCATTTCTTAAGAAACCAAAATATTTACACTTTCGATGTATTTTGGTCACCCATTTGAGGCATAACTTACCTTAACTTTGTTTTGAGTAAACATTTAATTTACTGGAGGAACTCCAAAACTAAGATATTATAACACCATTTACTCAAATAGTTGCTCTAATGTTTTTAATGTGTCAATATAACAATGAGATATTTATAGAGAGTCTACTTTTTTCGTTGTTTGATATGAACCAAACATCAATTTCTTCAGCTTTTATTGAATAGTGACTTATAATCAGGGGGACTCATTTTATTTACTTATAAAAGTCTTCCTTTACAAATCTTTTTTAAAAACGTACATCCATGTTGTAATCATACATTAATAGAATATCACTCTTTCTCACATCTTATGAATAATAATAACAGCCACTAAAATGAGTGCCTAATTTCAAATAAACTACCCTGAGTTTTAAGTAAATTTTATTTTGTTTAATAATTATAATGCTAAAACTATACAGAATGTTAAGAACACGTTTTAATACAAAGTTATGCTAAATAGGATAAAATAAATAGTATTTGAGTTTACTCAAAAATAAATATTTTCAAAAATAAAGTGAAAAAGCATACGATTGGAAAAAATGCTGAGATGCCAGAAGAAAAAAAATGTAGCCAAATAAAATACATATTTTTAATATACTGTATTATACAATAAAAGTATTGTAAAACTTGACTTAAAAAATAACTCTTTTTAAAGTTATTTCTAATTTAATACCCAAAAACATATTTTACCTATTTAGCCATTCTTCTATTAATGGACGTTTAGATTAGTTCTAAATTTCACAACATCACAATCTTTGCCAATCTAATGGATGAAACATTTGGGTCTCTGGACTTCTGCTTCCAGGAATGGTGAACAAGATAATTTGAGCCAACCTTCCCAATGAAGACAACTAAAATACCAGAATGATTTTTATATATAGTTTTTATCTATAGTAAATTAATGCTAATTGAATTTATTAATTTATTATATTCATTCTTTTCATGATTACATATTTTTAAAAGCCTGAAATATCAAACAGTGTAGTATGAATCAGAATCCAAAAGATCATACCCAGTTAGAGTTACTTTTGTAGGAATTTGGGGGGCAGATTATATATAGAAATACAGCAATGAGCGTATTTTCACCTTGTGTCCCACAACCTTGATAAACTCACTTATTAGTATTTGAATTGCTATAGCTTAGATGTTTGTCCCCCCAAACTTCATGTTGAAATTTGATCCTTCATGTTGAAGTTCAGACCTAATGGGAGGTGCTTGAGTCATGGGGGCAGATCCCTTACAAATACAAAAAAATTAAAATAGATATAGGGCTTTACAAGCTATCTAATTCTTCTTCAGCAAATGTCTTCTAAGTATTTTTCCTTTTTTTTCTAAATTATCAAATTTGATGGCATACACTTGTTCATAATATCACCATATTACTTCAGTATCTTTATATCTACAGCAAAGTTCCTTTTCTACTTCTGATTTCAATTATTTGAATCTTCTCTATTTTAATTCCTCTCATTGTTTTCTACTGATTTGCTGTTTTCTGTTGACTGATTGAAGCTCTTTTTAAAATTTATTCATCTCTTTCTTAATTTGCTCTTTCCCTAACTTCTTAAGGTAATTGTTTTAGACTTTTCATCTCTTCTACCATAAGCATTTATTGCTAAAACTTTCTCTCTAAACATTGCTTTGGCTGCATCTTGCAATTTTTTATAACTTGTGTTTTTATTTTTATTCAATTCTAAATATTTTCTTTCCTGAATTTTTATATTTAAATAGCTTTGAGGGTGCAAGTGATTTTTTGCTTATAAGGATAAATTGTATAGTGGTGAAATCCAGGATTTTAGTGTACTCATCCCTGAATTCTGTACACTGTACACAACAGTAGTTTTTTTATCCCTATCCTCTTCCCACCTCCCCCACTTCTGAGTCTCCAATGTCCATTATACCACTCTGTATGCCTTCGTGTACCTACTCATATCTTAACTCCCACTTATAAGTGAGAAAATGTAACATTTGGTTTTCCATTTCTGAGTTACTTCACTTAAGATAATCGCCTCCAGTTACATCCAAGTTGTTGCAAAAGGCATTATTACTTCATTCATTTTGATGGCTGAATAAGTAGTCCAATAGTAGTTCATTTTCTTTATCCAGTCATCCATGAGTGGGCACTTAGGTTGATTCCATACCTTTGCAACTGTGAATTGTTCTGTGATAAACATGTGTGTGCAGGTGTGTTTTTGATATTACGACTCATTTTCCTTTGGATAGATACCCACCAGTCAGATTGTTGAATCGAAAGATAAACCTGCTTTTTTTTCTTTGAGAAATCTCCGTATTGTTTTTCACAGAGGTTGTACTGATTTACATCTCCATCAGAATTGTATAAGTTTTCCCTTTTCACCACATTTGTGCCAATATTTATTTATTTAATTATTTATTTATTTATTTATTTATTTATTTTATCTTGAGCAGTATCTGAGCTATTATTATTATTATTATTATTATTATTATTTTACTTTTAAATAATGGCCATTCTGGTTGTGGTTTTAATTTGCATTTCCCTGATGATTAGTGATGTTGATCATTTTTCAAATGTTTATTGACCATTTATATATCTTCTTTTACAAAAAGTCTGTTCATGTCACTTGTCCACAATTTCATGGGATTGTTTTCTTAAGAAATGTTTGCACCTATGTTCATCAGGGATATTGATCTGTAGTTTTATTTTTCCATTATGTCCCTTCTGGCTTGGTATCAAGGTAATAATGGCTTTATAGAATGAGTTAGGAAGATTCCCTCCTTCTCAATCTTTTGGAATACTTTCAGTATGATTGGTATAAATTCTTCTTTGAATATGTGGTAGAATTCAGCTGTGCATCCATCCAGTCTTGGGTTTTTGTTTCTTGGCAGATTTTTAACTACTGCTTGTTATTGGTCTGTTCAGCACTTTTGTTCTTCCTGATTCAAGGTAGGGTGGTTGTATGTTTCCAGAAGTATATTCATTTACTGTAAATTTTCTAGTTTGCATGCATAGAGATATTCATAGTAGTCTCAAATGATTTTTTTATATTTCTGTGGCATCAGTTGTAATGTCTCCATTTTCATTTCTAATTGAACTTATTTGAATCTTCTGTCTTCTCTTTTGGTTAATCTAACTAGTGGTCTACCAATTTCATTTTTTGAAATGAACTAAATTTTGTTTCACTGGTCTTTTGTATTTTTTTGTTTGTTTGTTTTAATTAAGTTTAGTTCTGCTCTGACCTTTTTTATTTTTTTATTTTTGGCTGGGATTGGGTTTATTTTGTTTTTGTTTCTCTAGTTCCCTGAGGTGTGACAATAGGTTGTCAATTTGTCATCTGACTTTTCGATGTAGTTTTTTAACACTATGAATTTTCCTCTGAGCACTGCTTTTGCTGTATCCCAGCAGTTGTGATAATTTGTGTTACTGTTATCATTCACTTGAAAAATTTTAGATTTCCATCTTTCATTGCTAATCCCAAAATCATTCTGACAGATTGTTTAATACGTATAGTTTTCAGGGCTTCCTTTGGAATTGATTTCTAGTTTCATTTTGCAGTGATCTGAGAAAATACTTGCTATGTTTCTATTTGTTAAAATTTATTGAGGCTTGTTTAGTAGTCTGTCATATGATCTACCTTGGAAAATGTGCCAGTAAGAAGAATGTGTATTCTGCAATTCTTGGGTAGAATGTTTTGTAATATCTGTTAGGCCCATTTGTTCTAGAGTGCGGTTTAAGTACAGTGTTTATTGACTTTCTACCTTGATGACCTGTCTAGTGCTATCAGTGGAGTTGTGAAATCTCCCACTATTATTGTGTTACTGTTTATCTCTTTTCTTAGGTCTAGTAGTAGATGTTTTATGAATCTGGGTGTTCTAGAGTTAGGTGCATATATATTTAGGATTCTTATGGCTTCTTGTTGAATTAACCCTTTTATTATAACATAATTACTTTCTTTGTCTTATTTTTAATACTTTGGTTCCTTTAAAGTCTTATCTAATACAAGAATACCTACTCCTGTTCACTATTGGTTTTCATTTGCATGGAATGTTTTTTCAAAAGACTTCTTTTTGTTTTTGAGGTATGAATTATTTTGATATGCTTTTTAAATTTCCAAATAATGTGTGATGCCCCACATATCTTTCTATTATTGAATTCTAGCTTAATCACATTACAGTCAGAGAAAATTCATTTTGTGATTTCAATCTTATTGAAATTGCAGGGAGTTATTTTATGGCTCACATATTTTATAGAAGAGTATAGTCTGAGGGAGTACATAGTCATGTTACTGTGCATCACAGAGTGGAATTCTTTCAGGTCTTTGGATCCAACTCAAATCTTTCTTGTGAACACAAGGAGGGGGTCTGTGAAAAGAGTTGGTCAATCAATGTCAAGCCAAGAAATCTTGCATCTGGAGCTTTCAAGTATTATAAACGCTCATAGTAGCGAACACTTGATCTTTCAAACTTCATTTTCTTTCATCTACTCTATGGTGTTTCCACCTAGTGACCATGATACTTCATTTCTTTTATGGGTTTTATGAAAAGTTTTTATTTTGTGGGCTGTTCACCTTTTTTGTCATTGTTAGGGTGGCTGCAACGATCTAATCTCATTTTTTAATATACTGATCAGAAGCAGAACTGGTCCAATACACTTTCTGCAGCCTTATAAAAATAAGCATTACAAAAATAAAACCATAAATCTCTTGAACTTTTTTATTAGTATTTTTTCAAATAATATACTTTATTTCTTGCTAATTAATTGTGATTGAATGTTTTATATTCTTAAGTTTTTAAATTTTATTTCTGCAATATAAGTAAGCTATTGCTTTTGTAATTTGTTCTTTTATGTGCCATTTTCCTGGAGTGCATTATTAGATATACAGTTGACCCTCCATTTCCATAGGTTCTGCACTAATGGTTTCAACCAACCACAGGATCAAAAACATTCAGAAAATAAAAGTTTGTCTCTACTGAAAATGTACAAACTTTTTTCCCTTGTCATTATTCCCTGAAAATATAACAACTATTTACCTAGCACTTACATTGTATTAGCTGTTATAAGTAATCTGAAGTTGATTTAAAATGTGAGGAAGGAGGTGTATAGGTCATATGCAAATTCTATGGAATTTTATGAAAGGGACTTGGGAATCCAAAGACTTTGGTATCACTGAGAGGTCTTGGAACCAATTTGCCATGGATACTGAAGAATGACTATAATAATTTATGTTTTAAATTTTTGGAACCTCCATGTAAGTAAATTTGTGACAAAAAGGTGACACATAATTTTGTTTATAAATTTTAGCTATTTTGTATAATGTCAAGAAATAGTAGTGATGTTGAAAATTCTTGTCTTGTTCCTTATTTTAGCAAAAATGCCTCTTTGGCTTTTATCTTATGTGTAATGCCTTTTGGAGGTTTCTCACAGGTTATATATCAAATTAAATAAAACTGCATGTATTTTTACTTTGGAAAGATACAATTAATGGCTGTTAAATGTTAGTGAGTAATCTTTTACAGGTATTGTAATTATTTTTTTATTATTATTTTAATTTAGTAGTTTATAACAATCAATTTCTAAATGTAGACAAATTATAACCTTGAGGTAAGCATTACTTGTTCAGAATGTATTAATCTTTTAGTGCATCAATATTTAAAAACAACTTTTGCTCCTTAATATGTAAGTAAATAAGTTTTCTTTTATGTAGTTGTAGTTGTAGTTTTCTTTTATGTAATTGTTGTAGCATCAAAATTTTGCTAGCAGAGTATAATGGGTTACATTATTTTACGTATTTTTCTAGTCTCTTAATTGTGTTTGTGTGTGTGTGTGTGTGTTTGTGTGTGTGTGTGTTTATATGTCTATTTCTGGAGCAGAAATATTTTCCATGTATGTTCTTGTACTACCACATTGCTTGTTTATGGTAGACAAACCAGAAATAAAGTAATTTTTTAGCTGTGAAACATGCCTTGATATTTACTGTTCAGTGTATGTATGTATTTTCTTGTAATATGGAGGAAGCAAAATTTCCCCAGGAATACTATACTTTCTTTAAAGTATTATATGTATTTAATGATAAAAGTATTATGATACACATAATAATTTAGACACATATATATATTTGAAAATATTTATATATACACATGCAAACATCAGAAAAAAAATTTTAGAAACCATCTAGATGAACTTGTTTTATAAAATAAAGTAGAAGTTTTGCTTTAAATGGTGATGGTACCAGAGTCGTTGCTTCACCATGAGAACATAATAAAAACGTGGCAGGCAGAACGATTCCCAAAGATATCCACACCATAATACCTGGAACCTGTGAATGTTTCCTTATATGTCAATGGGAAATTTCCAGATATAATTATAGTTACAGACCTTATGAGAAGGAGAATATTCTGTATTGTTTGAGTGGTCTGAATGTAACCACAGGAAAACTGAAAAGAAAAAATATATTTATTTGTAGTCAAAGATGCGCAACAGGATAGACAAGGGAGAGCGGGAAGTCAAAGAGATTGAATCATGAGAAGAACTCAACTTGCCTTGATGACTTTGGATGTGGTGAAAGAGGGTTGCAAGCTAAAGATTATGACAACATCTAGAATTGAGAATGACCCCTGAGTAAGAGACATCAATGAAATGGAGATCTCAGCTCCAAAAGTACATGGAACTGAATTCTGCCAATACGGTGAATGAGTCCGGAAGGAGATTCTAACCCAGAGGCTCCCAATAAAGAGCTTAAGCCAGTTGACACATTTGTTTTAGCCTAATGAGCTGCTAAGCATAGAACCCAGAAGAACCCAATAGAGTTCTGACTTCTAGGACAATGAGATAATAAATGAGCATTGGTTTCAGCAGTTAAGATTATGGCCAGTTGTTAGCAACAGAAAACCAATACAAATGTTCAACAGATAGTTGAGGATTGTAAGAATAAATATATGGGAAAACAATGATATGAACTCTGCATTTTTCCTGGATTTTTGCCTAGAGACACTGTCAAGATCTCAATGGAGAAAGTAAAGCACAAGTAGTGTGTAGTAATAACAAGAAAGTGGAGTTGACAGAGATCAGCATCAGGGCTGTTGAAGTGAGTGGAGTTTGTGGAACAGACTGCCAGAGAGAAGAGAGATACATGGATAAGAAGTTTCAGAAATTGCATGAGATTGTTTTAGTCTTTGGCCAGTTACTAAATTGTACTTATGCAGAACAAGATGCAGGAGGGCTTAGCAGGCAACAGCTTCTAGAAGTCATGAGATAAATGAAAATTCTAGAGGTCTGACAGTGATGAGAGACATAGGACATCTAAATATGTAAAAGGAAGATAATATCCCAGATACTCAGTTAATGCCCTGTACAGATAAGGTCTTACAAATAGGAGAATGGACACTGTGGCTCATGCCTGTAATCCCAGCAGTTTGGGAGGCTGAGGTGGGCAGATCACTTGAGGTCAGGAGTTTGAGACCAGCCTAGTCAACATGGTGAAATCCTGCCTCTATAAAAAATACAAAAATTAGCCAGGCGTGGTGGCAGGTGCCTGTAATCTCAGCTACTTGGAAGGCTGAGTGAGACAAGAGAATCACTTGAACCCAGGAGACAGAAGTTGCAGTGGGCCGAGAGGATGTCACTGTACTCCAGCCTGGGTGACAGAGTGAGACTCTGTTTCAAGAAAATAAAGAAAGAAAAGGAAAAGAAATAGAAGAATTATACCTCTAAAATAAGGGGTTATATAAATAGGCCCTAATAAAATATAAAAACAAATCTCAAATGAATCTCGTGAATTAACCACCTGTCAGAACAAAAAAGTTAACACAGTATAAAAAAAAAATCTAGACATTCAAGTACACAGTATTAAAAATGTCTAGTGTATAATTAAATAAAGCAGGGCATGTACAGAAGTAGGAAAATGGTACTAGTAATTAGGAGAAAATGTGGTCAACATAAACCAACAAAGGGTTGACTCATATATTCAAATGAACAGGCAAAGACTTTAAAGCAGCTATTCTAAATATGTTTAAGAACTTAAAATATGTTATAACTAATGAACAGGTAAGAAACCTAACCAGAGAAATAAAAAAGAAGAAACTATAATAGGTAGACCTAACTAAAATGCAATATTTTTGATGATAACAAGTCTCCTGAGATTAAAAATAAAACAGAATAAACACACACACACACACACACACACACACACACACACAGATTTCGCTTAACATTACATGTAAATAAGGGTGAAAAGATTCAATAAACTTAGAAATGAGCCAATTATTTATTCAAAATTACATAATTTGAAAGAAAGAAAAATTACACTATGAATAATATTAACACAACCACAAACTTCTATGGGAAAATATTCAGTGATGTTTACATATTTTTGGTGGTCCATTGTAGAAAGAAGTGAAGGAAGATAGGAAAGAATAAATAACGAAAAGAAGAAAGGAAAGGAGGAAGAAAGGAAGGAAGAGAGGGAGGAAAGGAGGGAGGGAGGGAGAAAGAGAAAGAAAAGAAAAGAGAAAGAAAGAAGAAAATAAAAGAAAGAAAGAAAGAAAGAAAGAAAGAAAGAAAGAAAGAAAGAAAGAAAGAAAGAAAGAAAGAAAGAAAGAAAGAAAAGACAGAGAAAGAAAAGTAAAAAGAAAAAAAAAGGGAGGGGAAAGGAGAAAGGAAAGAAGGAAGCAAGGAGGGAAGGAAGGAGTGAGACTCCTGAGTTACAGCCTAACAAAATAGCTGTTCCTGTTAGATAAAAAGTCCATGTAGAAACATTTGCTTGAGTTTAGTCTGGAAGCTGTTTCATTTCCATTTTTCACTAAATTTGTTAATTTAAGACATAATGTTTTATGATATATTCTTCTATTCATTCAAGAGGAGAAAAAGTTAGTTTTTATAAATTTGTAAATTTATATACTTTTAATAAAGTTATAAAAAGGGAGGGAGTGCTATTACAAATAGCAAACTAGCCATTAATATATTTGAACAAAACAGACTTATTTTTAGAAATGAGTGATGGGATGATGAAGTGATGGGAGAGACGGGCCTTATGGTTTTGAAAGAAAAGAATATAGACAAAAATTCTAAAGAGAGAGAGAGGGAAATTGACCCAACATACAGTTTGGAGGCATGGATTTAGAAGAAAGATAGGTAAGGAGGAAAGCTAGGGAAGGTTAAGAATAATAGGAGCAGTGATGCTGATATTTAAATTTAAGATGTTTCTTATTTTGTGATTTTTTCTCATATTTTCTAATTAATATTTAAAAATTATAATTCATGCAGAAAATATAGTTCTTCGTAAATTTAACAAATATATATTCACAAGTATTATGGAATTCTTGAATCAAAACGTGTTTGCTTTATATTTGTTTTCTCATTCTCCTGTCTACTGTCCACAGGAATTTCTTGCCTTTTATATTATCGCTAAAATATGGGTACCACATTGACATTTTTTTCTTGCAAATTGGAAATAAATTCTCCCCTAGATATTCAAACACAGATATACCTAACACACAATAGACTCTAATGTGAAAATATTAAATTCCTTTCAAAAAGAAAGCGTCATTCAGAAAGTCTTTATTTCATCCAACAAAACAGGTAAAAAGACAATCACGAAAATGATCATTTGCATAGAAAATCTGAATATTCTACATATGAAAGCAAGTTCTCGCCAAGCAATTCATAATTTAGGACATTTGACAGGTGGCTTTATTTTGGAATACATGTCTAATAGCATTAAATGTTTGAATCAAATAATAAAATTCTATTTCAATCTCATACCCATCAAATAACATTCTGAATAAAATTTGATGTTCTGTGCTAATGTGTCTACAGGGAGACCATACACGATCCCTATTGCAGAGAGACTCTAAGTTATAAATTAAATTGTCATTCTGATGGTTTTCATCAGCTTCAGAAGCTCAGTTACTAGGAACCCACCTTTAAGGAATGCAGAGACCCCTGACTTCTGGCACTTCTTGTAAATGTAGCAAGATGATGCCTGCCTGTGAGTACCTAAGAAGGAAGCCAGTGGGTCCATTCCAGTCTACAGTCTCATGTAGTTTTCGTTATTACAGGCCTCTCCTTCCCCAAACCACAATATCTATTTATTGTTGTCTGTTATCATTTTATGTAAAATAAATATTTTTGTTAAAAGAATCAGCATGTATTATCTTGGATTAGAAAACATATAAAACCATTCAATTTATCTCTCTATTAATATATCTCTCCAATAATAATTACAAACATACTAATTCCTCTTTCTCTAAAATAAGATTATCCCTATTTTAATAATTTAGTGCAATTCTAAATGTCAAATATTCTTTGGAAAGAGAATAATAGCTGAGGACCTCTGCTGCCCTTGACAATTTTAGATTTTTTTCTCATTTAAGTTTTGGATGTGTTACAATTCTCTTGCCTCAGCATCTCTAATAGCTGTGAACACAGGCATATGCCACCACGCCCGGCTGATTTTTGTATTTTTAGTAGAGATGGGGTTTCGCCATGTTGCTCAGGCTGATCTCAAACTCCTGACCTCAGGTCATCCATCCTGCCTCAGCCTCCTGAAGTGCTGGGATTACAGGTGTGAGCCACCACACCCAGCCAATTCTTTCCTTTCCTTCCCTTCTTACCTATCCTTTTTCTGTGCAGCAAAATTTTAATAATATTTTGATGAGTAACAGGACCCAACCTAATTCCCCAGTTTCCAGTCTGACTCGTGGATGTCACAGCTCTTGAACTGAAAAGATTGAGATGTGGAGAAACCGGTAGCATGAAAGAACAAAGGCTAATACAAAGTTACCCTGAAACTGAGCTTAGAGGCTGCACTGGTGCATTCAAGGAATAAACAAATTCTGAGCTTACCATTGGTAGAAATCAGTGGCCCAGTAACTTTTATCTTTCCCTCATCGACAAAGAAAGTATATTATATTGTTAGCAATCATGAAAAACCATTACTCAAGAGTGGACCAAATTCCCATTAAAAAGTGATTTTCTTGTTTTCTAACAAAGGAAGGAGCACTAATTGGACATGGATGCACATACAATGGAAATCTCAGGGGCCAGAGACCTGTGCTGGAGCAAATTGTGCTATCTGGATATGATAACTCTAGAAAATCTCAGCCGTGGTTGGTGTCATAATTCCTAATACCTGTATGAACTTCTCACAGGTTGGGGTAAATGATAAAGAGAAACATTTCTAGTAAAAATACTAAAGCCACATCTGCTCTTTTCAGTCCCACTTCCAACCCTCTAATTCACTCTCTTGTCAACTGTAGCTTGAATGAATAATACTGATCCTCACACCTCAAGTTTAATGTCTATCCATTTTACTCTCACAATGCTTCCGAAATATTTTTTTGCAAAATAATACTTTTGTCCAGCTTACTAGAAAAAAAATCTTAAAGAGCCCATTAATAACTGAGTATATACTTGGATTCAAAAATCTCCACAGTCAGGCACCTATGTACCATTTCAATCTTAATTTCCTCTCCTCACTTGCACACAATTTCCAATCTAGTTTAACTGGGCTCCCACTGATATAAATACATTTTAATGCCTTATGTTCACAGTGTTAATTATTTTCCTCCCAATTCTGCAAACATCTTCTATAAATTTAAGCTTTATCCTTTCTCAAAACCCAGTTTAAAGCCCTCATTTAACCACAACTATCTGTGAAATACTTCATGCCAAAACACCCATTTCTTGTCTGTTTCTCCAGAAAACAGACTCCTCTTTGCCTAAACCTCCTCTTTGCCTGCCAGTGGTTACAACTTTTGTATCTTCTAGGTGAGTTGATGTGTCCGTTAAACTTTTTACGTGTACATTTACCTCCTCCACATGAATAATGGGTTCCTAGTGTCCAGTTCTTTGCATGTATTAAATTTTCAGAACTGTTCACTTCTTGATTTATATATTAACCAATACCATTAGAGATACAATGAAGAAATATGAATTATTGCTACCATCCTATATTACACCCCATCAAACGTCTCATTGCGAAAATAGAAAGACATGCCTGGATTTGGTCAAGTTACTAGAAAGATAACTATGTCGCTATCAGATAAATATGTTACCAGGTCAAATAATCAAGCTTATATAGTTAGGTAGCTAAACATTTTCATTAATAAACATTATGACACTTGTGAACAGATTCTATAAACTTTTGAATTAGAGTTTTAAATCAGAAGAATAAAAAGTGTCATGGAAGATATGGCTGCATCTGCAGCTCCATAGGAAGAATGCCTACCTGCATAACTACCGGTTGCTGTGGCTAATTGAAGGTATGTCATGTCCACATTTATAAAGTAATACAAATTGTCTTCTGCCTCCGCAATCTTCTTGGCCTACAGTCTTCCTCTGCCAACCCACACTGCAATGCGGTTCGTTTTTCAAAATCCACCCCAAACATGCTTATCTTCATAACCTACTTACTTTTTCACTTCAGCTGGCCCTCTTTGAGTGAAAACACCAAAAAAATCTCATTAATTATCCTTTTAAATGGGTGATTGACTTTATATTCCTTCTGAAATGATTATTCACATTACCGCATTTTCTTTAATTAGACATTAGGACTTCAAGCCTTCTATATTATAACTGTGTTTTTCTTTCCCTCCTACTATTCCAAACCCAGTGGAATTTCAACTGTCAGCTGGGGAGATTTTTGTTGGCAGAAGAGGAAAACCCTGCCGTACTCACTGTTAACCACAGTATTTGTCCATAGAAACAGAAAGTGAGTCTTATAGGTAATTTTAAATATTCTAGGGGCTATATTTTAAAAAAAGCAACAAAAATTAATTTCAATAACATCTTATTTAACTAAATGTCCTCAAAGCATTCAATTTGTAATACATGTAAAAATTATTTGTGAGCTATTGTGCATTCTTGTGTTGCACTGAGCCTGTATAATTCTATGTATATTTCACACCATGACACATCTAAACCTGACTAGCCACATTTTAAGTGCTCAGTGGCTATGTGGACTACCATATTGGCTAGTAGTTATCCTATTGGAAGTGCAGGCTAGAGGGTAATTCAAGGAAAGGTGGAACAGGTCAGAAAGTCTAAAATCTGTTCCCCACGAAAACAATCCCAGATCTCCAGAAGTGGGGGAAACAATCACAATGTAGGAGAAACTACATAAAATAAAGTCTCTGCCTGGCATGGTGGCTCATGCCTGTAATCCCAACACTTTGGGAGGCTGAGGTGGGAGGATCATGAGGTCGAGGGATCGAGACCATCCTGGCCAACCAACATGGTGAAACCCCATTTCTACTAAATATAAAAAAATTAGGCATACATAGTGGTATATACCTGTTGTCCCAGTTACTTTGGAGGCTGAGGCAAGAGAATTGCTTGAACCCAGGAGGTGGAGGTTGCAGTGAGCCGAGATCGCACCACTGTACTCCAGCCTGGGCGACAGAGTGAGACTCCATCTCAAAAATAAAAAATAAAAATATATAAAAAAAAAGTCTCAGAAGAGTTTTGACCTTGCAAGAGTCTGTTACTTCCTCACCAGGTCTCTCATGATGGGATCTGGCATCCATGTCACTGGTTTGCAGTTCCACTGCCAGGTTGCTTCATTAGAACTTTCTTCTTAGCAGAGCCTAATATTTAATATTCCCTAAATATCTTTAAAATGACCTGAAGATATGATTTTCTCTATAGCTGAGTAAAAAAAACCCAGAGACATATTTTATTAATTCTAACATATTGACTCTTCCTTGGTGTCTTTTTAAAAAAACTTTAGCCCTCACTTTATAAAACTCTAGAATATACCTCTGCAAGTTTAGTATTTTACTTCCTTTAAGAAGAAATTTGTTCTGAGAAAAATGTATGTTTCAGGGAAGCAGCCTCTTCGTTATGAAAATTATTACTGCATACCAAATGAAAATGTCAAATGCATGGATAAAGATTCCAGAACACAGTGAAACCTCAAAGCAATAGTACTTTCATATCGAAGGGATTTTTAATCCTTTGTAAGCACCTAGAATTATCAGTAATCACAAGGGGTAATGCAAGGTAGGTTTTAATATTTCAAACACATTTCAATCTCAACACTTCATTTATTCCACAAATTCGTTCACTATAAATGTATCATTGGTAACAAAATTTATATACTGTTTCATAAAAAAGTGATTTCTTTTATTGCTTTTCACATTTGGTGCACTTTTTTCTCTGGCTTTTCATGCCCAAGTAAACATATATATCTTGTCATCCCATTATGGTTCAAATTGTACAAAATCTCTCATCATCACTGGGGACAGTTTGACACATTGCATTATGCCAAACACCATGTGAGTGCCTTGTGTCCTTAACATTTAGGTTTTATTAAAATCAGCATAAGGAAAATAAAATTTGATTTTGCCAAATAACAGCAAAAAGGCATGCTCAATGCTTTTAGAGTGAGTTAGCTAAGAATTAATTTAACTGAAATCATCAGCCTATTGAGAAATAAGAGTGACAGTTTATAAGCTTCCTCCTCTTGAATATAAATATTATTGAAACATAAATATAAATCACAGAATAAAAACAGTCTGGGATAGTGATTCAAATGTTTCTTTTGTACTCAGTAACCAATCTTACTTCAATTGACACATGTAATTTCATAAATCAATATCTTTCTAACTTTCCTGTCTTTCAGGGTAAATCTTTTTAAGGCATTCACCTTGGAGCTAAGAAGTTATAGATAATTTATCCCACTTTTTTTCTTTAGCAGTGATGGAAGTTGCTGGCCCTTTATTTTCTCATTAATTTACACATATACTAGATGGCAAAAATAATAAAATGACATGGTGGCTTTATTAAAATTATTCCCCATAAAAGAGTTTGGATTGTGGATTCAGAATTATACATTTGTATTTACAGAAAGTAACTGTATATGAGATTCTTTATAATTTAAATATGTTTATAAAATCAGTTCAACTGCAGTGTTTCTTTTTAAAAATTTTATTTAGATTATATTATTCATTTTAAACCAAACTATTATTCAATCTGGTAGTTCTCAACCACTGCCATCTCAAGTCACACCAGTTACTCATCCATGTACACCACCAAAACAAAAACAATTTTTTTTCTGAGGAAGGGATATTAGTAAAATCATTATTAATCAATATTGTAAAAGCTCTCCTTCCCACCAATGTGACATTTTGACATCAATGGTGGCTGGAATATAATTTATTCCAAACTACCATTCCATTGGCATTTACAATCATCATCATTGTAGTAATGAGAAGAAAGAATTTAAAATTCCTATTGCACTGAAGAATTCATATGCCACTGCTGGAATCCAATTTGATATTTCTTTCTGAAGAGTGATTGGAACACATCTATATAGAACAGTAATACAGTGTAAGTTCCCTTGCCTCAGCAACTCCATTTCTGAACATTTTTTCTTAAGAATATAAACAGCAATAGTCACAGAGGGTTGCTATAAATATGTAGTAAAAAACACAAGAGTTTAACAATAGTCAAACAAATGTATAATTGCAATTCTGCTAAGTCCCATGAAGAGGAGTCATGTGTGCTTGCAATGGTAAAAATGACCTAGTTGCAGAAGTCTAAGAAGACTTCCTTTGTAGATGAATCCCAGTTTGATATCAGAAGCAGGAAAACAAGTTAAAAAGCAAGGAATATGTGAAACAAAGGTAAACAGAGGTATAATAGATTCTGAGGAAGGGAATGTGAAAAATGCAAGCAACTGACAGAAATTCAGTGAAGGCAGAGTAAATACGATGACACAAAACACAAAAGGAGGTGTCTTGAGATATAGGTGCGGATGAAGCTGATTTAGAACCTCATAGAATTTAGCTTTGAACAGTGGGAAGCCATTACTAGGCACTGAAATATTAGATTTGTAATTTGAGAATATGCCTCTGACTATGGTGATGAATTTAGAATGGACAAGTCCAGATTGCATCAATACAGATCCTGTCAGAAATTGCAGTTGATGAGGTAAGGGATAGATAGTGGCTTGAATTCAAGTAGAGATAGAGAGAGATGCCATTGGATAGACATCAAGATATACAGAGTAGAAAGAAATCACCTGGGAATGAGGAATTAGGATGTGTTCAGGTTGATTCCCAAGTTCGTAGCTGTGGAAAGGGTTTGCTGGAGAGTTTTTCAGTGTCGACCTCAATGTAGGTCATTGGTTTGCATTTAAAAATGAAATTTCAAGAGCCTTTGAGACATTAAACAGGATATGACAGAAAGGCAATATGATATATAGATTGTGAATTCAGAGAAGTGGTCAGTGCTGGAGATAAAAGTTTCTTATTTTTCTTGGTAGCAAATGAACTCTAAAATCTGAGTTAGATTTTCTGAGGAGAAGGTGTAGAGCAGATAGTATGAAAACCACAGAAAATACAGTGCCAAACTGAAACAAATTTCAAAATTTAATGTCAAAGTAGAAAAGGATGATCTTAGAAAGATGGCAATGAGAAGTCAGGGAAGCAGAAATAAAACAGCAGAACCTTGTACCAGAAAACCAGAGAGCATTACACCTGATGATTAAGAAAAAATAATGTAAGTAAAGAAAGAAGGAGGCATGAAAAGTGTTCAATGGTAATGGAATATTAGGAGGAAGAAGGGAGAAAAAATGCATGTTGAATTTAGTGAGGGCATTGGCCAATGGCTTGGCCCTGAGAGCCTCTAGGGGGAGGGATGGTAATCACCCTTTATGACACAAAAAACTAAATATAATGTGAATGTGCAGAAAAAAGGAACAAAAATATATAATTACAAAATAAAATCTTCAAAATATGTTTAAAAATTAAAACAGTTCTTAAAATAACTTATGGGCTTAATAAATAATGTATATTTTATATTTTATGGTTGTATATAATTGAGCTATTTGAAAATATGTCATGCATAGAAATAAGAGACATACAGGTTATTCAGAAGAAAGGTCTTCAGATATTAAGATTATATAAATACTCTCTGGACGAGGGGGAAGGAAGGACCTCAAAGACAAATTAGCAAACAAAAATGTATTTATTTATTTAAATAGTATTTTTATAAAGTATATGTGTACTATTCTACTAATGCATTATACTCTCTGAAAAACATGAGAATGTAAATTCATATGTCAAGACATGCAATTTCTTATGTTTTGTTATTGTATGTAATGTAAGGTGCTGACGAAGCGCTCACAGAAGAGTAGGAATCAAAGTTATCAGTTTACCACCTTCTTGTTTCATTCTTGAGCTTGCTTTATTAATACTATTTTAGATTTACTGTCTCCTTGTAGAGAGTATTTTTAAACCATATATTGCTCAATAGCTTAGTGGGAGATTTTTAATATTTACATGAAAAAGTCTGTAGTAACTAGGATTAATATTATTACTAAACTACATCAAAGTTTAAAAAACTTCAGGATATCCTTTGATAAACTCTATCAAGGGTATAGAGGAAAAGCCAAGTTTTAGTCAGCCTTCTAATGAGATTTTGATATATTTTTATTGAAGGAATAAAAGAGAATAAAGGCACTATTGCCCATCCATTGAAAACTCTCTTTTATCCCTTTGAGCTTTATGTGCTGGGACTTGTGATCATCTGATGCGTGAATTCAGTTGATTTCATTGTATGTATTAATGCAGATTTTTCTTATTTAGTTAAAATAATAAGAAAAATAGATGTTTTGATATTTTCTTCTTGCACCACACCGGACTATTTTACACATTCCACTTTGAAAAACATAATTTAGAATAGCATAAGGTTACAAAAATATAATTTAAAAAACTAAACAGTGATCTTATATAAAGCTTAGGGGAGATAGGATGATGATCAATAATAGGCTTTTGTTATTCTCACAGCAAGATATCCCTCCACAATTTCCAAAATTTCTTCCTCTTTGTTTTAGCATCAAAATATGTGAGGATCTGATAATTAGTCAACTACACTGGTATAGAAACTGGCTCTAATATATAACAAATTGTCCCACATTAAGATATTATATCAAGTAAGATTTTTGTTTGCTGGCTGGCTTTTTTCAGACTAGCTTATTTAATGTAGCATCATCCATAAGTGGCTTGCAGAATCAATGAAAGGAATCCCAGTCTCCTAGCTCCTGACTCTCTACTGATATTATTAAACTGCACATGAAAACACACTGACCAATGCAAGCATGTACCCAGATACACACACAAACACACACACACACACAGCACACACACACACACACACACACACAGAGAGAGAGAGAGAGAGAGAGAGAGAGAGAGAGAGAGAGAGTAGAATTCCTAGATCTCTTTGTTAAAAACAACACATATTTTTGAAGATTAAAGAAAAAATTGGAATACATTTTCTAATTTATCCCCATTTTCTGAATATTACCTTAATTCCAGCTTGGCACAAAAATATGTTCTCTCTGCATTTGTGATTTTAACAAAATATTAAGCTCATTAGCCATTTTAGCAGTTCTGAAAGCCTCGTAATATATCCTTTTTTCTCTTCAAAATTGCTGCCACCCAACAAAATAGGAATAATCCAATTTCTCTGAATAACTCAATTTCTCTGAGATTCTGCCAATATAATATTATCCCGTTAACATTAAATTTGATAAGCAGATTATGAATTCATAGCAGAAGTAAAAACATGAGTTGTAAAGGCAGTTAAGAAGGTTTGAGAAGCACAAATGCCCTTTAGCCAGACAACTTGGGTTTAAATACTGACTTTGCCATTAAAAAGCTGTGTGATTTGGATAAATTATTCAAATTCCTACCTCTTAGCTTCCTTATCTGTATATGTATCTGATAATTGTTGGAAGGAAGAAAGTGAGTTAATCTATGGAAAAAGCAATAATTTTATCAATAACTTAATAAATTTTAATTTTACTAAATATGATGCTCTTTATTAAAGATCATAAAATGATTTCTTTCCTTGAGAAGCTTAAGTTTTTCTGCTTCTGTTCCCATGATATGGAATAAAACCCCCAAAACAATACAATCTCAGTTGAATCATATTAGGAATAAAATAAACTTTTACATCATTCAAAATAATTTAAAAGACTCATATGTGTCATCATTACCCTCAATCACCTTGAATAGGGTTTTCATGGGTGAAAAACATCATGAATGACCCTTTGTGAAGAAGAGACTATGTCCACAATTGTCTCTAGAGATTTAGTCTCTATTTACACTCTCCTTTGACAATGAAGGCTCATAGTGGTTGCTCTCAGGAATTCAGGATTGCAAAATATTTTTGTGTTAGTTTCTAATTAGTATTTCAATCCTAATAGCCTAATGGGAGACCTTTAGTATTTACACAAAAAAGTCTGTACAAACTAGGATTAATATTTATTGTAAAACTAAATAATATTTAAAAAGCTTCTGGACATTCTTTCATAAACTTTATCAATGATAGGAAGGAAAAGCCAACCTTTAGTCAGTCTTTTAATGAGATTTTTATGTACTTTTATTGAAGGAATGAGAATCAAATTAACGTCAAATGCAGAATTGTTTTAATGATACCATCGCGATCAAGTAGTATATGTGGTAACTAATATGAAATGCAATTTTTCCAAAACGTTAATGTAAAGCAAGCATCAGTTAATGTTCCATTTCTATATTTTAATGTTATTCCCTCTAGATTAATAAAACTAAGTTCAAAGCCTTCAACATTAAACATTCCAACATTTTATTTATTTATTTATTTTTAACACTTACGATGAAATATTTATTCAGCCTTTATAAATGGTGTTCACAGAAAGTAAGTAAAGATGTAAAAAACATCAATAATACAAGCAGATAAAAACATTTCACAATGTAGAAATACGTAAACAGCATAATCTTAACTGTGCAAAGTACATATATTTGTGTATATATGTTCAAAAACATTGGAAGTAAACGGACTAAAATTTTAATGGCTATTATCTCTAAATTTAGGGTTTAAAGATGATTTTTATGATGAGAACAGATGGACACATAGAGGGGAACAACTCACACTGGGGCCTACCTGAGGACAGAGGTTTGGAGGAGGAAGAGGATCAGGAAAAATAACCAATGGATACTAGACTTAGTATCTGGGAGATGAAATAATCTGTACAGCAAACCTCTATGACACACATCTACCTACGTAACAAAACTGCATATCCTACACATGTACCCCGAACTAAAAAGTTAAAAAACAAATAAATAAAGATGATTTTTATTTCCTTCTTTATGTTTTCTCTATTTTACAAATTGCTAAAACAAGAATTCAATCTATTGATAATTAGAAAATAAAACTTTTTTTTAACTTTTTAAATTTTTTATTGATACATAATAGAGGTACATATTTTCAGGGTAATATAATCTTTTTATTATACTTTAAGTTCTAGGGTACGTGTGCACAATGTGCAGGTCTGTTACATATGTATACCTGTGCCATGTGGATGTGCTGCACCCATTAACTAGTCATTTACATTAGGTATATCTCCTAATGCTATCCCTCCCCCCTCCCCCAACCCCACAACAGGCCCCAGTGTGTGATGTTCCCCTCTCCTGTGTCCAAGTGTTCTCATTGTTCAGTTCCCACCTATGAGTGAGAACATGTGGTGTTAGAATTTCTGTCCTTGTGATAGTTTGCTCAGAATGACGGTTTCCAGGTTCGTCCATGTCCCTACGAAGGATATGAACTCATCATTTTTTATGGCTGCATAGTATTCCGTGGTGTATATGTGCCACATTTTCTTAATCCAGTCTATCATTGTTGGACATTTGGGTTAGTTCCAAGTCTTTGCTATTGTGAATAGTGCCACAAATAACATACGTGTGCATGTGTCTTTACAGCAGCATGATTTATACTCTTTTGGGTATATAACCAGTAATGGGATGGATGGGTCAAATGGTATTTCTAGTTCTAGATCCTTGAGGAATCACCACACTGTATTCCACAATGGTTGAACTAGTTTACAGTCCCACCAACAGTGTAAAAGTACTCCTATTTCTCCACATCCTCTCCAGCACCTGTTGTTTGCTGACTTTTTAATGATTGCCATTCTATCTGGTGTGAAATGCTATTTCATTGTGATTTATATTTGCATTTCTCTGATGACCAGTGATGATGAGCATTTTTTCATATGTCTGTTGGCTGCATAAATGTCTTCTTTTGAGAAGTGTCTGTTCATATCCTTTGCCCACTTGTTGATGGGGTTGTTTTTTTCTTGTAAATTTGTTTGAGTTCATTATAGATTCTGGATATTAGCCCTTCATCAAATGAGAAGATTGTGAGAATTTCCTCCCATTCTGTAGGTTGTCTGTTCACTCTGATGGTAATTTCTTTTGCTCTTGGTTTTTGTTGCCTTTGCTTTTGGTGTTTTAGACATGAAGTCCTTGCCCGTGCCTATGTCCTGAATGTTATTGCCTAGGTTTTCTTCCAGGGTTTTTATGGTTTTAGGTCTAACATTTAAGTCTTTAATCCATGTTGAATTAATTTTTGTAAAAGGTGTAAGGAAGGGATCCAGTTTCAGCTTTCTACATATGGCTAGCCAGTTTTCCCAGCACCATTTATTAAATAGGGAATCCTTTCCCCATCTCTTGTGTTTGTCAGGTTTGTCAAAGATCAGATGGTTGTAGATGTGTGGTATTATTTCTGAGGGCTCTGTTCTGTTCCATTGGCATATATCTCTGTTTTGATACCAGTACCATGCTGTTTTGGTTACTGTAGCCATGTAGTATAGTTTGAAGACAGGTAGCATGATGCTTCCAGCTTTGTTCTTTTGGCTTAGGATTGTCTTGGCAATGCAGGCTCTTTTTTGGTTCCATATGAACTTTAAAGTAGTTTTTTCCAATTCTGTGAAGAAAGTCATTGCTAGCTTGATGGGGATGGCATTGAATCTGTAAATTACTGTGAGCAGTATGGCCATTTTCATGATACTGATTTTTGCTATCCATGAGCATGGAATAGTCTTCCATTTGTTTGTATCCTCTTTTATTTTGTTAAACAGTGGTTTATAGTTCTCCTTGAAGAGGTTCTTCACATTCCTTGTAAGTTGGATTCCTAGGTATTTTATTATCTTTGAAGCTATTGTGAATGGGAGTTCACTCATAATTTGGCTCTCTTTTGGTCTGTTATTGGTGTATAAGAATGCTTGTGATTTTTGCACATTGATTTTGTATCCTGAGACTTTGCTGAAGTTGCTTATCAGCTTAAGGAGATTATGGGCTGAGACAATGGGGTTTTCTAAATATACAATCATGTCATCTGCAAATAGGAACAATTTGACTTCCTCTTCTCCTAATTGAATACTCTTTATTTCTTTCTCCTCCCCGATTGCCCAGGCCAGAACTTCCAGCACTATGTTGAATAGGAGTGGTGAGAGAGGGCATCCCTGTCTTGTGACAGTTTTCAAAGGGAATGTTTTCAGTTTTTGCTCATTCAATATGGTATTGGCTATGGATTTGTCATAAATAGCTCTTATTATTTTGAGATATGTCCCATCAATTTATTGAGAGTTTATAGCATGAAGAGCTGTTGAATTTTGTCAAATGCATCTATTTTATGCATTTGAATCTTTTATGCATCTATTGAGATAATCATGGGGTTTTGGTCGTTGGTTCTCTTTATATGCTGGATTATATTTATTGATTTGTGTATGTTGAATCAGCCTTGCATTCCAGGGATGAAGCCCACTTGATCAAGGTGGATAAGCTTTTTGATGTGTTGCTGGATTTGGTTTGCCAGGATTTTATTGAGGATTTTTGCAGTGATATTCATCAGGGATATTGGTCTAAAATTCTCTTTTTTTGTTGTTGTGTCTCTGCTAGGCTTTGGTATCAGGATGATGTTGACCTCATAAAATGAGTTAGGGAGGATTCCCTCTTTTTCTATTGATTGGAATAGTTTCAGAAGGAATGATACCAGGTTATCCTTGTACGTCAGGTAGAATTTGACTGAATCTGTCACGTCCTGGAATTTTTTTGTTTGGTAAGTTATTAATTTTTGTCTCAATTTCAGAACCTGTTATTGGTCTATTCAGAAATTCAGCTTCTTCCTGGATTAGTCTTGGGAGGATGTATGTGTCCAGGAATTTATCTATTTCTTCTAGATTTCCTAGTTTATTTGCAAAGAGGTGTTTATAGTATTCTCTGATGGTAGTTTGTATTTTTGTGGGATCGGTGGTGATATTCCCTTTATCATTTTTTATTGCATCTATTTGATTCTTCTGTCTTTTCTTCTTCATTAGTCTTGCTAGCAGTCTATCAATTTTGTTAATCTTTTCAAAAAACCAACTCCTGGATTCATTGATTTTTTGAAGGGTTTTTTTGTGTTTCCATCTCCTTCAGTTCTGCTCTGATCTTAGTTATTTCTTGCTTTCTGCTAGCTTTTGAATGTGTTTGCTCTTGCTTCTCTAGTTCTTTTAATTGTGATGTTAAGGTGTCAGTTTTAGATCTTTGCTGCTTTCTCTTGTGGGCATTTAGTACTATAAATTTCCCTCTACATACTGCTTTAAATGTGTCCCAGAGATTCTGGTATGTTATGTCTTTGTTCTCATTGGTATCAAAGAACATCTTTATTTCTGCCTTCATTTTGTTATGTACCCAGTAGTCATTAAGGAGCAGGTTGTTCAGTTTCCATGTGGTTGAGCAGTTTTGAGTGAGTTTCTTAATCCTGAGTTCTAGTTTGATTGCACTGTGGTATGAGAGACAGTTGATTAAAATTTCTCTTTTTTTACATTTGCTGAGGAGTGCTTTACCTCTAACTATGTGGTCAATTTTAGAACAAGTGTGGTGTGGTGCTGAGAAGAATGTATATTCTTTGATTTGGGGTGGAGAGTTCAGTAAATGTCAATTAGGTCTGCTTGGTGCAGAGATGAGTTCAATTCCTGGATATCCTTGTTAACTTTCTGTCTCATTGATTTGTCTAATGTTGACAGCAGGGTGTTAAAATCTCCCATTATTACTGTATGGGAGTCTAAGTTTCTTTGTAGGTCTCTAAGGACTTGCTTTATGAATCTGGGTGCTCCTGTATTGGGTGCACATATGTTTAGGATTGTTAGCTCTTCTTGTTGAATTGATCCCTTTACCATTATGTAAAGGCCTTCTTTGTCTCTTTTGGTCTTTGCTGGTTTAAATTCTGTTTTATCAGAGACTAGAATTGCAACCCCTGCCCTTTTTTGTTTCCATTTGCTTGGTAGATCTTCCTCCATCCCTTTATTCTGAGCCTATCTGTGTCTCTGCATGTGAGATGGGTCTCCTGAATACAGCACACTGATGGATCTTGACTCTTTATCCAATTTGCCAGTCTGTGTCTTTTAACTGGAGCATTTAATCAATTTACATTTAAGGTTAATATTTTTATGTGTGAATTTGATCTTGACATTCTCATGTTAGCTGGTTATTTTGCTTGTTTGTTGATACAGTTTCTTCCTAGCATCAATGGTCTTTAAAATTTGGCATGTTTTTGCAGTGGCTGGTGCTGGTTGTTCCTTTCCATGTTTAGTGCTTCCTTCAGGGGCTATCATAGGGCAGACCTGGTGGTGACAAAATCTCTCAGCATTTGTTTGTCTGTAAAGGATTTTATTTCTCCTTCTCTTATGAAGTCTAGTTTGGCTGGATATGAAATTCTGAGGTGAAAATTCTTTTCTTTAAGAATGTTGAATATTGGACCCCACTCTCTTCTGGCTCCTAGAGTTTCTGCCAAGAGATCAGCTGTTAGTCTGATGGGCTTCCCTTTGTGGGTAACCTGACCTTTTGCTCTGGCTGCCGTTTACATTTTTTCCTTCATTTCAACCTTGACAAATCTGAAAACTATGTGTCTTGGAGTTGCTCTTCTCGAGGAGTATCTTTGTGGCATTCTCTGTATTTCCTGAGTTTGAATGTTGGCCTGCCTTGCTAGGTTGGGGAAGTTCTCCTGGATAATATCCTAAAAACTGTTTTCCAACTTGTTTCCATTTTCCCTGTCACTTTCAGGTACACTAGTGAGACATAGATTTGGTCTTTTCACATAGTCCCATATTTCTTGGAGGCTTTGTTCATTTCTTTTTACTTTATTTTCTCTACACCTCTCTTCTCACTTCATTTCATTCATTTGATCTTCCATCTCTGATACTCTTTCTTCCAGTTGATCGAATCAACTACTGAAGCTTGTGCATTCATCATGTAGTTCTCATGCCATGATTTTCAGCTCCATCAGGTCATTTAAGGACTTCTCTGCATTGGTTATTCTAGTTAGCCATTCGTCTAATCTTTTTTCAAGATTTTTAACTTCTTTGCCATGGGTTCGAACTTTCTCCTTTAGCTCAGAGAAGTTTGATTGTCTGAATCCTTCTTCTTTCAACTTGT
The DNA here is from genome assembly GCF_007565055.1 of Rhinopithecus roxellana. Classification (NCBI taxonomy): domain Eukaryota; kingdom Metazoa; phylum Chordata; class Mammalia; order Primates; family Cercopithecidae; genus Rhinopithecus; species Rhinopithecus roxellana. The sequence goes on along the minus strand of NC_044559.1, from coordinate 104,133,306 downwards.
CAAAGTCATTCTCCATCCAGCTTTGTTCCATTGCTGGTGAGGAGCTGCATTCCCAAACACCGCATGTTCTCACTCATAGGTGGGAATTGAACAATGAGAACACTTGGACACAGGGCGGAGAACATCACACATCAGGGCCTGTCGTGGGGTGGAGGGATGGGGGAGGGATAGCATTATGAAAAATACCTAATATAAATGATGAGTTAATGGGTGCAGCAAACCAGCATGTCACATGTATACATATGTAACAAACCTGCAGGTTGTGCACATGTACCCTAGAATTTAAAGTATAATTTTAAAAAAATAGTGAAAATAAAAAGTTTTTAACAGCAAGAAGTCAGTAAGACAATTACTGAGCTTGGAAAATGTTGTGACTAAATAATGTCCTTATGCAAGATAAAGGTACAATAATCATATCTCATTTACTAACTTAAAGACGATGTAGCACATAAGAACAAGAATAATTTTTTTAAGTTCTCTTTAAAGCAATCTTATATGATCAGATACAGTAAATTAATGGATTAAAATTTGCTTAAATAAAAGGCCAAAAATTCAGAGTGCTTATAGACGTAATTATGTAAAACAATCTATAAATTTGAAGACATTTCAGTCTTTCAGGTATGAATTCAATTACAATAAATTAAAAAACTATTATTGCTAAAATAGGTTTCATGATACATTTTAGTATTGAAAATGTTTGAAGACATATTTTTATCATGGTTCTGCAGAAATTTCTGATTAATTTGTTAGTTCATGTTTTAGTGGATTCACAATACCAAAGTCAAAATTAGAAAAAAACCCATAAAATTATTAAAATGTGTTTAAAATTTATTTTTGTCTTTCATTTATTTGTACTCTGTTTGCAAAGGTGCTACAAACTTGCTAAAGAAAATTTAATAAAATATAAATATAATAGAGGAATGCAAAAGTTTTCTAATTATGCCATCATGCGACATAATCATCAATCTTTGAACAACTTTGTTCAGAACATTCTACATGTATTTATGCACCTGGTAATACATATGTAAATATATAATGCATATTTATTTTAAAATTTTACCATGTGTTTTAAATATGTACATTTAATATTTAAAGATATTGAAAGTTAATAAATTTATTTAGATCTATTAGTTTAATTTAATTTAACCATGTGAATTAAGTTTAACATAATTAATTAAACAAATTTTATATATTATTGCACATGTCTATATAATGGCTAAGCTGAAATATAAATAGACGCAACATTATTTATTTTAACAAGCTACTATTCAATAAAAAAGTATTTGGCTTGTTTTTTATTTTGTGTTATTATCAATACCATAATGCTAATCTTTGCAGATAGGTATTTTTCTACTCATCTCAATATCCATTGTGGATTAATTAACTAGAATGAGGCTCCCCTTGTACTAGTAAATTAAAAGGTAAAAGGTATGCTTGCTTCTTTAGAAAAAAATTTTTGATGCATATTATCAAATAGCTCTACCAAAAGGTAGTGATATTTTTCCCCAACAAATAGTTTTATCAACTTGCCCATTCAATAAGCAAGAATAATCACTTTTATTTTAACACACTTTATTAGTTATGTAAATGTTACATTTCACATGTTTACTTTTTTTGTGGTGAAAGGGAGAGCAAAACTTTTTAGTTTAATGAACTTGATTTTTTTAAGTCAAAGTTTAAGAAAAGTCAATATTTTATTTCCTATTTATAAATTAACAACTATTTATTTCTTTACCAAAAATTTTATTTTTCTGTTGCTAATAAGAGGTATCAATTTAATTTTTAAACTGTCAATTATTAACTGTTTTTAAGGCTTGTAACTCTGGAACTTAATTTCTTTTTGTGTTTCTCTGAATTCTTCCAGCACAAGTGCATTAGCTGTGCAATTTGAACAATTGGCCTGACTTTTCTATAACTTAATTTTCTCATTTGGGACAATTGAGATATGAACAATGTCAACCTCTTAGTTTTGTTGCTAGGAATATACACACCAAGTAAAGCATTTAGCACTGTGCTTAAACATTGCAGGTTTTACTAAATTATAGTTAAAGTAATAAATATGTCAATAATATATTAATTTAATGATAATAATATAGCATATCTACTTTTGTTCATAATAGATGTATGACGCTTATTACTTATGTCTAATAGGACACACGAGAATAGTTTCAAAGAAACAACTAAAGGAATAGTGAGAATTTTGCATCCATCTTCTTTCATGCCCGTGATTTTACATTTAACCACACTTTAAAAGTCTGGTTTTGACATCAGAGGTGGTCCACAAATCAAATTTTGGAAAATCATTTTTTGAACTTAAACCTTCCAGTTTTCTCGCTTAGTTGTGTGATCAGAATGACCTGTGTTAAAACTAGCTAATCCATTTGATTATGAGGTTACCTAACAAAGCATCAGTTTTATAATCTGTAAAAATAGGAATTAAACTGTATAAAATTTGTAAAGCAAAATAATAAAGTGGTAATTTAAATTTTCAATAACAGTTTTTAAAATATGGAATTTATTTTTCCTTTTCTTCATGCATAGACTGAGAATGAATATACAAAAACAACATTTAACCACCAAAAGAATAAACATTTTGAATTTTTAAGATGTATTTCTTAAATATGCTGACTAGAAATTACATTAGGCAAATGTTTAGGTGTACACAGGGAAAATCTAAAAATGAAGGCAAAATGCCATATGTTTTTGAAGTGTTAAAAATTTGGTTTGAGAACAATCATAAAAACACATTATTTTCTTTCCCTATTACTCTGACATTTGAAAAGCTGTATTCATTTTAAAATTTATTAACTCATTATGCTACAAGATGAATCTAATACTCCTAATTGTTATTGGCAGAGGGAAAAACAAAGAGTCTATTTCAATGTTTAATTAGGAATACATACAGAAATGTAACTTTATTAGTGTTGCTATTTGCACGAGCTCTATTTAAAAAGTTATATTCCACTGAAATGGTTACTGTTGCTGTAGACATAATATAATAAACTTTAATGATGACATTAATATTGATTTATCATAATCCCAGGTAAAGATAAAATGGTAAAATAGCCATTTAAACTAAATTACTAACAGTATTCATTTTATTGCCACTTCTATGGATGTGACAGAATGCTTTAATTTTAGTTCCAGGTATGACAAGGCACTTTCGTTCCTTCTGATTTTAAGAGTCTGAGGGTGCTCTATATGGGTGTTTCAAATCTAAAAATATTTAAAAATTGAATTTCTCCCTGAATTTCATCAACTTGATTTTTTAAAAACAGAAAGAAATGTTCTCAAAATAGGTTTCTTAAAACAAAGCATTTTTTGCTTTCTTTTCCTCTGACTTCAGTGTTCGTTCTGACTTACAAAAAGATAAATGTACATAGTAACCACTTAGAAGTGAACATATATATGTTCGCTCACATGTATATATAAATATCTACATATAAATATATATATACACACACACACATATGAATGTTCTTCATACTTCACACCTTTTATTTCACTTTTGGTTAAATAATGATCTGTTACTAGAGATGAGTGACACTGTAAATAATCTTAAATATTCCAGGAATTCTTTTTCAAAAGATCATGTATTAAAAGGGTCTAAGGATGTCAATCTAAAATACATATAGTAAGACTGATGATTTATGTAAAAACTCAAGATTTTTAAAAATTCAGGACTCATCTCCTGAGCACCTGAAACAGACCAAGCTAGAAATTCAAGTTTAAACAAAATAAGATTTTTTCCTTTGAAAAGTACTGTTTTCTTATATTCTCTTCTTGACAGCAGAAAATAATTGTAAGAAACTTTGCAGTTAGGGGAATTTTATTGTCTTATTGTCTATGGATTCTTAGGGAATTAATAACCAATGTCTCAATAATTAACTAAAAATGTAATTTTTTATTCTTTTTATGAATAGCATTAACATTAAAATTTGGAATATATAAAGAAAAAAAGTCCCTGGCCTCAAAGTGATTATAATCTATTCAGAGACATAGATATATTCACATTTAATTCTGGAGACAGTCAAATGTAACTTATGTTCATTTGGAGAAACTTTTTCTCTTTCTCTTTCTTAATTGAATACTCCAATTCTTAGGTGTATTGAAAAGTCTTCACATGCCAAGGAAACATGAGAGGCAACTTGAGGCATTTCACATGCCAACAGATTGATTTTAACTAAAATTAATAGCAATTAGCCTGGAGATAAAACGATGTAATATAAAAATGAATGCAAACTCTATTGGGGACATACTTCTTCCTCTCAAGGTTGAGTAAGAAAAGCAAAGAAGGTATGAACTGGATCTATAAACCATCACTATGCACTGCTCATATTATAAACTCAAGATCATAAAAAGAGATTGAAAGGGGAGGAAACATTTTTGTGACTGAAAAGGGTTCAAGCAAGATGAAGACGGGAAAGTATTTTGTCTTATTCTATTTGGCTGTTATAACAAAGATCATAAACTAGGTAGCTTATCTCTGTAAACAACAGAAATTCATTGTTCAGAGTTCTGGAGGCTGGGAAGTCCAAGGTCCAAGGTGCTACCAGGTTCAGCGTCTAGTGGTCTAGTGATGGCCTGCATCTTTTATAGAGATGCCTTCTTACTGTACCTTAATATGATGGAATCAGCAAACAAACCTCCTAGGATCCCTCTTTTTTTAACTTTTAAGTTCATGGATACAAGTGCAGGTTTGTTACATAGGAAAGCTTGTGTTGTGGGGATTTGTTGTACAGATTATTTCATCATGCAGGTATTAAGTGTAGTATCCATTAATTATTTTTCCTCAAAGTGTCCCTCCTCCCAACCTACACCCTCCTAAAGGCCCAGGTGTGTGTTGTTTGAAACTAATGAAAACAAAGATACAATGTACCATAATTTCTGGGACACAGCTAAGGTGGTATTAAGAGGGAAATTTATAGCATTAAATAACCACTTCAAAAAGTTAGAGAGATCTCAAGTTAACAACTAACATCACAACTAAAAGAATCAGAGGAACAAGTGCAAGCAAATGCCAAAGCTATCAGAAGATAAGAAATAACTAAAATTTTCCCAGCACCATTTATTAAATAGGGAATCCTTTCCCCATTTCTTGTTTCTCTCAAGTTTGTCAAAGATCAGATGGCTGTAGATGTGCGGTATTATTTCTGAGGACTCTGTTCTGTTCCATTGGTCTATATCTCTGTTTTGGTACCAGTACCATGCTGTTTTGGTTACTGTAGCCTTGTAGTATAGTTTGAAGTCAGGTGCTAGCCATAAGTAGAAAGCTGAAACTGGATCCTTTCCTTACCCCTTATACGAAGATTAATTCAAGATGGATTAGAGACTTAAATGTTAGACCTAATACCATAAAAACCCTAGAAGAAAATCTAGGTAGTACCATTCAGGACATAGGCATGGGCAAGGACTTCATGTCTAAAACACCAAAAGCAACGGCAGCAAAAGCCAAAATTGACAAATGGGATCTAATTAAACTTAAGAGCTTTTGCACAGCAAAAGAAACTACCATCAGAGTGAACAGGCAACCTACAGAATGGGAGAAAATTTTTGCAACCTACTCATCTGACAAAGGGCTAATATCCAGAATCTACAAAGAACTCAAACAAATATACGAGAAAAAAACAAACAACCCCATCAAAAAGTGGGGAAAGGATATGAACAGACATTTCTCAAAAGAAGATATTCATACAGCCAACAGACACATGAAAAAATGCTCATCATCACTGGCCATCAGAGAAATGCAAATCAAAACCACAATGAGATACCATCTCACACCAGTTAGAATGGCAATCATTAAGAAGTCAGGAAACAACAGGTGTTGGAGAGGATGTGGAGAAATAGGAACACTTTTACACTGTTGGTGGGATTGTAAACTAGTTCAACCATTATGGAAAACAGTATGGCAATTCCTCAAGGATCTAGAACTAGATGTACCATATGACCCAGCCATCCCACTACTGGGTATATACCCAAAGGATTATAAATTAGTCTACTACAAAGACACATGTACACGTATGTTTATTGCGGCACTATTCACAATAGCAAAGACTTGGAATCAACCCAAATGTCCATCTGTGACAGACTGGATTAAGAAAATGTGGCACATATACACCATGGAATACTATGCAGCCATAAAAAAGGATGAGTTTGCGTCCTTTGTAGGGACATGGATGCAGCTGGAAACCATCATTCTTAGCAAACTATCACAAGAAGAGAAAACCAAACACCGCATGTTCTCACTCATAGGTGGGAACTGAACAATGAGATCACTTGGACTCGGGAAGGGGAACATCACACACTGGGGTCTATCATGGGGAGGGGGGAGGGGGGAGGAGGGAGGGATTGCATTGGGGAGTTATACATGATATAAATGATGAATTGATGGGTGCTGACGAGTTGATGGGTGCAGCACACCAGCATGGCATAAGTATACATATGTAACAAACCTGCACGTTATGCACATGTACCCTAGAACTTAGAGTATAATAAAAAAAAAAAAAAAAAAAAAAAAAAAAGAAATAACTAAAATTAAAACTGAACTGAAGGAGGCAGATACACATACACAAAATCAAAAATCAACTAATCCAGGAGATATTTTTTGAAAAAAAATAAATAGACAAAGAAAAGAGAGGAGATTCAAATAAACACAATCAGAAACAACAATGCGGATATTACCACTGACCCCACAAAAATACAGGCAACTGTCAGAGAATATTATGAACATTTCTATGCATATAAACTAGAAAATCTAGAAGATAGATAATCTAGAAGACAGAGAAAATCTAGAAGACAGATAAACACCCTTCCAAGACTGAACAATGAAGAAATTGAATCCCTGAACAGATCAATACCGAGTTCTGAAATTGAGGTAGTTATATACAGGACCTCTTTAATAGGGACATTAATCCCATTCTCTGCCCTCAGGATCTAATCCTCTACCAAGGACCCTGTTTCTTAATATGATAGATAAGCCACATTGAGGATTAGAATTTCGATACATAAATTTTTAGGGGACACAAACATTCAGACCATAATGTGGCCTTTGAATATATTGAAAATGGAAAGCTAAAGCTGACTGTTTAGGTAGAGTCTTTCATATATATAATTATTATATATAATATATGCATTATTATATAATTATTATATATTATACATATTATTATATATTATATACATTATTATTCTGTGGATAAGGACAAATTATATGTTTATTATTGTGCTTATGGTTCAGAGAGATATGTATTTTTTATTTAACCAAGAAAAAATTTACAGCAGAGGAGGGATTTTCTACGTGAAAAGAAGAATGATGGAGTAAATTTTTGGTATATAGGTAGTTGGGTATCAAAATGACAGTTTGAAGAATTTTGGGGGCATCAAGTATGGTATCTCAGCATCTTTTTCTACAGAATATAGATGACTGTGAAAGAAAATTATTTTATGAGTAAGGGTGAAAAGTTAAAATAAGTTATCACAATTTTTTCCAAAAAGACCCACACCTGCCGGGCGTGGTGGCTCAAGCCTGTAATCCCAGCACTTTGGGAGGCCGAGACGGGCGGATCACGAGGTCAGGAGATCGAGACCATCCTGGCTAACCCGGTGAAAACCCCGTCTCTACTAAAAAATACAAAAAAAAAAAAAAACTAGCCGGGCGTGGTGGCGGCGCCTGTAGTCCCAGCTACTCGGGAGGCTGAGACAGGAGAATGGCGTGAGGCCGGGGGAGGCGGAACTTGCAGTGAGCTGAGATCCAGCCACTGCACTCCAGCCTGGGTGACAGAGCGAGACTCCGTCTCAAAAAAAAAAAAAAAAAAAAAAAAACAAAGACCCACCCTATAAGCTAGGAATGAAGAAAGGACTGGATGCAGATCTCAGGGACAGCATCAGTATTTGCAAGTTTGCACAATAAGAATATAGTTACAGATTGCTTAAACCTGAAAAATCAGGATGCTTTCTGAGAAGTAGGAACTATTAAGATGAAAAGAAATTGATAATTCATAATAAATTAGTAGAGTAAAGAGGCATGAGGACATAGTAGCATAAGATAATGGAAATAGTAAGGAATTGTGATTAGAGAGTAGGTGGTTAGCATTTATGATGTCAAAAGGGCAACAGATTTTGAAGAGATGAGGAGTTCCAGGGTTTAACCATAGGGATATGTCTGGGCCATGAATGTAGAGAGCCAGTAAACATATTTAAGTTAAAAAAGACAAACAGCTTTGAGGTTGTGGTTTTAAAAATGTCTATCCTGAACTCAAGTCGTCCAGGGCTGAGATTGATCTGAAGCAGAATATTGAGAACTAGGTGCCAAAGCTACAAGGGAAAAATTGTCTTAAGTGTGATAGAACAGAGAGAAATATAGATAAATGAGCTTATATTTTATCATCCAAACTGAGATATGTGTACTGAATAAATGTTAAATTTGATAGGGTCCAGGACATTAGATGTAAACTGAGACTGCCCCAGGAAAACCAGGACATAATGGTCACCCTTAGTTACCAGAAAATGACCTGAATCTCAACAAGGATACGTAGAAAATGATTGGAAAGTCAGAGGAATGAGAAACATGTTAAACGTTAGTCTGGCTACCCTAGTTGATGATAAAAGTGGAAAGGGAGAGACAGTAATGAGTGTGGGAGTGAAAGAGAAGCCACAACTCTATGTGAGGCAAGTGTCAGTAGTGTCAGGTTTGGCACACACATTCTGTCAAGGAATTAAACACATAAGGATATATGCGATGGAGATGTCTTCCTACGCACCCTTTGTTTCCCCTATCATGGCACCACCTCACAAAATATTACAATTATGTTTCCTTACATCTATGTTCTACTGGACTGTGAACTCCTTGAGCATCACTCCAAACAAATTGTCTTCATTACAGAGTTCCCAGGGTTTAGCAAAGTATATAAGTCGTATTATAACAGAAACTAATGTTATAAGTGAGTAGGTAAATGAAAAAGAATTGAAGCCTGATGTGCAGTGGGATGATGAACACTGAAGAATAACATATATGGTAACAAGAATAACAATGATAAAGAGACTGGTGAAATGATTGGTGCCTGAATTGACCTACAATGTAGGAATGAACTATCTCAAAGCTTTCACATTTTTTATATAGGATGATTTGGATGATTTGGTGACAGAAGTGGAAACAAGCAAACAAACAAACCACTGGAGTTTCACAAAATGACTAGATTTCCATTTAATTCTTTAGGAAGACTGTCTGGTTTGGTGACTTTCAAATCATTGTAAACACAATCTTCTCAGATTCTAATTTGTACATTTGTAGATTTTTAAGAGGTTTCTAGCTTTGTCCAAATAAGAACGGGCTAATCCCAGAAAAATTCCTTATAATTTGGAAGGAGAGAAAGCTGGAAGGTTACAGAACATTTTTTATTCAGATATTCTTGAAATCATTTTTTGTTTCCTGAGCAGCCAGCACTGGCCAGATGCAAAATGGTGGCCAAGTCCAAAACTGGCTATGGTTGGTGACCTCAAGGGGAGGAAAGCGGGAATAATAGAACAGAATGCAAGGAAAACAGACATTTACGTAATAATCCTGTTGTGGATTCAGAAAATATGCCAAGTTTGTTAGGTCTGAAGCTCAGGGAGAGTTAAGGTATGTGGATTTCCCAAATTCATATACTAAGGAGAAGCCCTGAGTAGTTTTCTGAGGGTTTCCCTTGCAGAGAAGGGTAAGCAGACACTAGTTAATACCCACCCCTCTATTTTGCCTATGAAGGCAATCCAAAATCTTGCAAAAATTTTAAAAATTTTAATCGGAAATTGGCCTGGTGCGGTGACTCACGCCTGTAATAACACTCAGCACTCTGGGAGGCCAAGGCGGGTGGATCATGAGGTCAGGAGATCGAGACCATCCTGGCTAACACAGTGAAATCCTATCTCTACTAGAAATACAAAAAAAAAAAAAAAATTGGCCAGGCATGGTGGCGGGCACCTGTTGTCCCAGCTACTCGGGAAGTTGAGGAGAATGGCGTGAACCCAGGAGGTGGAGCTTGCAGTGAGCCAAGATCGAGCCACTGCACTCCAGCCTTGGCGACAGAGCGAGACCCCATCTCAAAAAATAATAATAATAATAAATAATAATAATAACAGGAAATTGTATGACTAAGTTCCCCTTTCCTCATATATGTCATGCATTAATTTATTGGATCACTCATTTATAACAGTTACCACTTTGAAAAAAGCAAACGCTATTTCTGTCCTTATGAAGCTTCCATTCTTGCAAGGTGGAACAAACAGAAAAGATAATTTCGGATAAAAGAAAATGCCATGAAAAGAATAAAGCAAATAACTTTTATTTGTGTTAGGAACCTGACAGTGTAAAGATTGCCTTCTGCCTGTGCAGTGAGGTATGCAGTAAAGATTGGCAAAGTGCAAAATTTTAAATATGCTTTAGAAAAAGACATGACTCCCAGAAAAGCCTCTCTAAGACTCAGCATTTTCTAAGAGTGGTACTTATGTATATTTTAAAGACCTGTTAAAGTCATAAATGCATGCTTTTTATGGCTTTAATTACAGAGTAAATTTCTTAATGTTATAAAATCCGGAATGACTGTTGGGAAGAAATCCTCATAATAGTTTGATGGTATTCAGACAATACTCAAAATGGCTATTAATGAGTTCTGTGCATAATGCATTGCCTGATTACTTACTTGCTTGAGGCAACTTGACATGGAAATGAAATTAACTGAACTGGGCTTTAATCCTGGCCTTAGCCCTAGCTAGATGAATGTGAAGTAACAACTTTGATTCTTAGCTACTTATTTGTAAAACGAGAGGATGGTGTAAGACGGGACCCTTACTGCTCAATCTTGTCGTAGAGACTGGTTAAGTGATAAGAAGACCTGATGATGCCTTCCAAGCTCTGTTCAGGGAGGGAATGCAAAGGAGCACCAGAGGGTGTTGTTAGAGGGATACTGGCATTTCCAGTCAATAGAGATAAGTGGTCAAAATCTCTCAATCTCCCATCCTTTATTGGCGATAAAATTTTGTAGAGATAAAGAGTGGTCTCATTAAGGAAATACATGAATATTTCTAAGTAATAGAGCCTTTAATGTGCTTTCCAATTCTATAGGTTCTAAAATTTACTCAAAAATCTTCAGCTTTAGGGAAAGAGCATTAATAATTATCTTTAGAACTGTTTCTCAAGCCCTACTTCATTTTGGTCTAAGTATCCTGATAATCCAAAATTTATCTGAGTATTTTATTGTACAATTGAAACCTGACAGATAATATTGTATAGCCAGTAAAACTGTATGTGACTCTGTAGGAATGTGGTTTTACAAAGTGTCATCTTTTATGCATCATTTAATCTTAATATAAGAATGAATGGGAAGAGATGGTTGGTTTTCTCAGATGTGAAGTTAGTATGGATGAGGCCAGATGGGCCTTTGGTCTGATGTAGGCCACAGTCAGTAGACTATGCTTTACTCATTACCGTATTCAACTGTTTCATCATTACCTGTCTTACTGATCTTATTTTTTAATGCACTTTATTAAGTCCCTATCTTTCAAGTATGGGATTTCTTTTCTTTTCACTTGTCTTAATATTTAAAGAGATTTCTTACTCTAACAATCTTGGATCTCACTTTTTGTTAATTAAAACCAATTTTACCTATTTCAAAGGTGGAATTGGGTAGTTTTATGTCTTCATTGGTTCTGTTCTGAAATTTTGTATAACTATATACACAATACAAATCAAAGCATTAATTAAATAGTATGTTTCATAAAACATGATGTGTCTGTTATATGGAATTGTATTTTTTTAAATAGTCAAGATAGTTATAGGTCAGATATTGATTTTCTCTTCACTTTTAATCAGTGACACTCAACTGTAATGGTATGATGCATACATCAGAATGTCCTGTGGTCCCAGATACTTGGGAGGCTGAAGCACAAGAATAACTTGAACCTGGGAGGCAAAGGTTGCAGTGAGCTGAGATCATGCCACTGTACTCCAGCCTGGGCAACAGAGCAAGACTCCATCTCAAAAAAAAAAAAAAAGCATATATATGTCCTGGGGTAAGATACATATATTGAATATTGAGTTTTAATTTTAAGTACCTAGTATTTATTATTTCATTTTCTGAGTCTTATTCTATTCGATTTTTAAAAATTTCAAATAATATTAAACAAGGTTGTAAAATGGGTCAGCTTATCAAAAGGATCCAAGTATTATAATGATTAAGAATAAGATTAATTGGTCACTCATTTTGTAGATGTCACAACAAGTAATTTCAGTATAATGGCATTGGTCCATGATCTGCAGATCATCTATTTTTTCATCTATTTTTTCCCTATTTTTCTAAAATTCAAACCTTTAAACGCTTGAACAAACGCTACCCTTCATCTAGGTCTCAGAAGATTGTTTTCCACAGGACCATTTTGCATTCAAGACTTTAGTAAAACCAAGGGAGCTACTGCAGATGCTGGAAGAGGGTGAAGTTATTGCAACTTCTACAACATCAAGAATTCATTCAGCACACAGTACTCCAGTACATGGGGGAATCCATTACTCAAAATAAATGCTCAGAAAAGCAACACATTTTCTGTCTTCGAAGGTGACCATAGACTAATCTTCTTATATAGATGAAATCACGTATGAAAGAACATATTCAAAAAATTATTTAAAAGGATAGATATTTCAGCTAACGTTTTCCAGAAATAGTGTTTTGACTGGTTTGTGATGATTCTTGTTTGTTTTTTAAACCATCAACAGAACTCAACTTTACTTAAGCAAAACAAACAATTTCATGTTTCACAATAACAAAAGCTATAGAAAGAATATTTTAGTGCTCCTCAAATAACTTTTTTGCTTTCAAAACAAAAACACATATTTTAAAGTAAACTTATTAGTAATTCTCAGGACTCACAATGGGATATCTGTTACATCCTTATATTGTACTCTACATTTAAGTGTATTGTATAACCTAACAATGATTAGACTACATGCAGGTAAGCACTTTCCCAAGGCATTTTTTGCATTATATTATATGTTTACATTATTTTCCTTTCTATTAGAGTTGCAACCACAACCAGCACTCCATAACTACAGGCTGCCTCTTGAGGAAACAGAGAAGTCTCAATTATTTTTACATCTTAAAGCCAGAAATTGCCACTCTTCTTAGTAGCAAATTTTATTTTGCAATTTAAAAACGGGGGAAGCTATTTTTACATCCTGTTTTGGATTCGATGAATAGCTGTCATTTTCTCAAATCATTTTGAACTTACAGTCACAAAAACTACCTGATTAGCAACCTGCCTAAGTAGAGCGCATGATAAGGCAGAAAAAGCAGCAGTATCTAGATGGGAAATGTGCTCCAGTTTGCTGCTTGCTGCTTGCTGCTCTGTTGATTGAAAGTTCAGAATGAAAAAGCTGCTTCGTTGATGACAATAGGTACGGATTGTAACCTTTGAAATCAATGAAATTTGCCCTTTACCAGCAGGATTTTTGGATCCACCATGGATTTTTTTTTTTTTCCCAGGCCCTCTCTATCCTGTATTCATGGAAAATATTACCCTCAGCTCTTTTAGTAATAAGAGTAGCCCAAAATCAGAGCAACTGACTTTGACTGACTCCTGGCTGAGTTGAGCTGTGTGTTTTCATCTAGTAAATCAAAGTCATATCTTGTAACACAGGAATAATACATATGTTCTACCTTTGCCATGTCTTATAATAAAAGAAATCTTCATGTCTTGATAGGAGAAATTTCTGATTTTTTGCATAGAGATAACAAAGAAGAAAATCTCTTTGATCAGAAAATATTCCCCAGGGCAAAAAGATTTGAAAGGGCCCATGTAGAATATACAGGTAAATGCGACTATATAGTGAAATGGTTTAGTATTTGTGGCTTGTATGTGCACATGAATTTCCAGATATTTAAATTAGAATGGAGACAACAAATGAGCCTAATAAATTTAAAATATATATATAAATTTATATTTAAAGGATCTTTAAATATTTAACAAACTTCTCTTGAATAGGAATAAAAAAATTATCAGGCAAAGATGACTTAGCCACTTTGCATACCAGCAAGACATAAAAATACACAAAAATCAGAAGGGAAAATCAATTAAAAATGCAGATACAGAAAGGTGAAATAGCTACTCTTGTATAAGAAGAATGGTTTGAATCTATGTGAAGATTAAAAAATACTTCCTTCTCCCCACTACACCTCTGTCTCTCTCTCAAATCACAAAGTCAGATTTTCTAGGGTTTTTCTTTTCTGTTTTTTTCAAGAAAGGGGAGTAAACTCATATACATTGAGTTCCTACAATGTGCTGAGGGGACACATATTACATTATTGAATCCTCAAAACAAAACTTACAGGTATTAATTCTAAGAAGTACTGTTAATGATAATATTATAGTAAGCACGTTGCAAGAATTATCTAATAAAATCTTCACAAAAATACTCATGAGATAAATATTAACATCTACATTTTACATTTTGGAAAATAATCTATTATAGATTATGCATTAAACATATTTCCCAAGGACAACTTAACTAGAATCAGATAGTACAAACCCATAGATTAATTTGGTATCTACATATTGACTCTTAAAGGAATCTATTTTTAAGAGAGAACTGCCTTTCATTTTCTTTTATCACCACTTTAGGTTTCAAGCTCAGAGAACTAACTAGAATTTTAACAAAGAAAAAAACTGTAAGTCTTAATAGATGTTGCCAGTGTGAAGATGACATGTTGCCAATTTGGCAAGGCTTGACAGAAATCGGTATCGCAGAATGAAGGAAAATTGGGGAAGCTTACCATTGAAGGCAGCCGGACACACTCATGACTAGTCACAAAGACAGTCACTTCCATATGCATTGATGGGAAAGCATATTCCACTTGGCTTCAATCAAAAGAAAAAGCTCCAAATTGAGTGAAGGTTTCCTCTAACACTATAATTATACAAAAGAGTTTACTTATCAACAACTCCCTGATTATGTTGTGCATCTTACAAGTAATTCAACAAAACAAGTGCATTCATAAATTAGTAACCTCGAAATCTCTGTCAGTTTAACATTTTAGATATATAGAAGAAATCCACGTCAATTTCATAGTCTGTATCTGAAATTTGTCACCCTTTTATTTCCTATATATTAATTCATATACTTATAAACATAAACCTAGTTATTGGCCAACATCCTTTGCATTATTTGTATAGTTTCTTTCTCTCTGGAAACTCATTACTCACGCTTTTTTAAAGGCCTTACAGGCCTTTACGCATATTCGTTTGCTACAGTTGCCACAGCAAGCTGCTAAAGACTGGGCGGGTGAAACAACAGACATTGATTTTCTTATAGTTCTGAAGGCTAAGAGTCCAAGACCACACTGTAACCAGGGTTGGTTTCTTCTGCAGGTTTCTCTCCTAGGATTTTAGACTGCCATCTTCACCTTGTGTCTTCATGTGGTTTTCCTCTGTTTCTATTAATCTCTTATTCTTATAAAGACACCGGTCACGTCGTATTAGGGCCCATCCATATGACTTTATTTTCCCTTAATTATCTGTTAAAGACTCTGACTCCAAATGTCACACTTTGAGGTAGTAGTGGTTAGGATTTCAACATAGGAATTTGGGGTGGGCACAGTTTGATCCATAACCCTTAACATATGTTTTTATTTTCTAACTGTTGCTGTGGAACATTTTCTATGCAATTTCAAATGGAGTGATCATAGCAAAGCCATCCATATAGCTTTCCTGAGCACCCGAGCATACTGACAGAGAAGATATAATTTCTGCAAAGATTCTGAATGAAATTAGGGAGGTGGGGCAATCTGCTTCATCCCCTTTGAAATACTGCTTTTATTGAGTGTAGACAAGTCAGGTGCATTCTTATTTACCAATATGCAAGTCATAAATTTTAAGGCACAATCGTTGTGGAGAAATAATGAAGTTTTTTAGCATTTATAGTACAGATTTATAAAAATAATTACTCAGATAATTCCTTGCAATTTTAAATATTAAACAAAAGTCATCCCCAATGAAAGCGTACACCAGCAGAAATTATTTCAAATGCAAGTGCTAAAACATGACCCTTAAATAAGTTTGTGAGATGAAAAATATGCATTTACCGTCTGAGTTGTGAAAAACAAGACTCTGAGTGCCAAATGGGTAATTACACTCCAAAATAGCCTCCAGGTCAGGCAAGCCCCAATTTTCATGTGCAATCATCTATCTGAATATACAATACTGAATCATGTGTAAGTATTTGATAGGGGTAATTTCTGTATGTCTCTCTCTCTCTCTCAGTATGGTCCTTTGTCTAGTTTATAGGAAACGTGATGTGCATTTTCTGTTTTTTTTTTTTTTTTTTTTTTTTTTGTACAGTTAAAAAGGAAAATAGCAACAGCAAATTTTAAGTTGAAAACTAACAAAGGAACTGCAGTTAATAGTAAAGGTTTCACCTAAGATTTTGTTAAAGCATTCTACTTGACCTTTTTTTTTTTTAACTTTTATTTTAAGTTCAGGGGTACATGAACAGGTGTGTTATAGAGGTAAAGTCATGTCACAGGAATTTTTGTACAGATTATTTTGTCACCAGGTATTAAGCCTAGTAACCATTAGTTATTTTTGCAATTCTCTCCCTCCTCCCAGCCTCCACTCTGCAGTAGGCCTCAGTGTCTGTTGTTCCCCTCTGTGTATTCATGTGTTCTTATGTTTTAGCTCCAGCTTGCAAGTGAGAACATGCAGTATTTGGTTTTCTGTTCCTGCATTTGTTTGCTGTGGATAATGGCTTTCAGTTCTATCCATGTTACTGCAAAGGACATGATCTCGTTCTTTGTTATGACTGCATAGTATTCTATGGTATAAATGTACCATATTTTCTTTATCCAGTCTATCACTGATGAACATTTAGGTTGATTCCATGTCTTTGCTATTGTGAACAGCATTGTAATAAAGATATGTGTTTTTATAATAGAACAATTTATGTTCCTTTGGGTATATACCAAGTAATGTGACTGCTGGGTCAAGCAGTAGTTCTGTTTTTAGGTCTTTGAGACATCACCATATTGTTTTCCACAATAGTTGAACAAATTTACTCTCTCACCAACAATGTTCCCTTTCCTCGGCACCTGTTCATCAGTACCTGTTATTTTTTGACTTTTAGTAATAACCATCTTGACTGGTTTAAGATGGTATCTCATTGTGGTTTTGATTTTCATTTCTCTAATTATCAGTGATGTTAAGCTTCCTTTTATATGTTTGTTGGTTGTATGTATGTCTTCTTTTGAAAACTATCTCTTCATGTCCTTTGCCCACTTTTTAATAGAGTTGTTTGTTTTTTTTTTCTTGTAAAGTTGTTTAAGTTCCTTGAAGATGCTGGATATTAGAACTTTATCAGACGGAAATTTTGCAAATATTTTCTGCCATTCTGTGGGTGGTCTGTTTACTCAGTTGATAGTTTGTTTTGCTTTGCAGAAGCTCTTTAATTAGATTTTATTTGTTAATTTTTGCTGTCTTCATCATGAAATTTTTGCCCATTCCTATGTCCAGAATGGTATTGCCTAGGTTATATTCCATGGCTTTCGTATTTTTGAGTTTTACATTTAAGTCTTTAATCTATCTTGAGTTAATTTTTATATATGGTGTAAAGAAGGGTTCCTGTTTCAATTTTCTGTGTATGGCTAGCCAATTATCCTAGCACCAGTTATTGAATAGGGAGTCCTTTCTCCATTGCTTGCCTTTGTCAGCTTTGTCAAAGGTCAGATGATTGTAGGTGTTTGGCTTTATTTCTGGGCTTTCTATTTTGTTCCATTGGTCTATGTGCCTGGGCCATGCTATTTTGGTTACCGTAGCCCTACAGTACAGTTTGAAATTAAGTAGCATAATGCCTCCAGCTTTGCTATTTTTGCTTAGGATTTCCTTGGCTATTTGTATCCTTTTTTGTTTCCATATGAATTCTAAAGTAATTTTTTTCTAGTTCTGTTGAAGAATGTCATTGGTAGTTTGATAGGAATAGCATTGAATCTATAAATTGCTTTGGGCAGTATGGCCATTTAAATTATATTGATTCTTCCCGTGTACTAGGAGAACGTTGGTTTCAGCTAACCAACCTGAATTTAAAAGAACACTCTTTGCAGTGAGGGGCACTTAAGTAGAGATTATCAGGATAGTATGAAGCTAAACTCTTAGTACATATATATATAGACCATTGTAATTAACATCAGGTCATTTATTTAATATGACTCTATACTGTGACAGCATTTCCAGAGAGAAAAACAGAATAGGAGAAGGTGAAGGGTGACCTTTGAGTATTGCCCTATATATTTATGTCAATGTAAGTTTTCATGTGGACAATGCTTTCATAAATGACTTATCTAATAATAAGTAAACATGAATAAGTAAAACAATATTGCTATCACTATACAGCATTGCTATGGGGATTGGATGCAATATATGTTAAAATACATAGCAGAATACTTGGCACCTAGGAAACAATCAAACAGTTATTAAAATTACTATGCTTAGTTGCTAGTTCCAATTCTACCTGACGATTTGTTTATCATAATTAGGGCTCAATCAATAAATTATAGCTTATTATTTTAAAAGGCTGTGCTGATTTCTGTATAAACATGACAAACTGAATGTATGCATTTATCTTTCTGTCTTTTAAAATTTTATTAAAATGATGGAGTAGAAGAGAATAATCCTACAAGGATGGGAGGTTGTCATTTATTTTCTTTTATCATCATTTTCATGGAATATTAGGAGGGAGTGAAGATCCATGACAGTGTCTGGTCTCAGACTCTGGTTAACATTTAACCAGATATACAGAAGGGATTTAAGGCAAATTTAAAAGGCATGCCAACTTTATCAAATAGCATGTGTTAAAGATAAGAAAAGGAAAAAATGAAAAGTATGAATATCTATAACAATATTCTAAACACTTGGTTTGATGCCTACAAAGTTGGCAATAAGTTTTCTAAGCGCCAAAGTGGAAGAAAGGTCATTCAAGAAATCTGCAAGACCCCACAAGATAAAGTTAACTAATTGTCTAGGAAAAGTAGAGCTATTATTGGAACCCATTCTGGGATACCATGGAAACGATGAAAAGCTACTGAGTTACATAAATAGTAGCCTGAAAAATAAATATATCAACTAATTTAATTCATAGAAAGAAATTTCAATATACAATTGGTGGCGTGTTAGAGTTCATTAGAGGTAGTTCTGGGGATGCCAATAAGATAGAGTGTTTGGTGCCAAATTGACTTTCAAATGTAATAAACTTCTGAGCAATTTTCCAACATTTTAGATCTTTTACTTTACAAATAAATGCCCATACATTTTCCCAAGAGCACAACACCATGTCAGGTGGCTTGGCCCATGGCAATTTTCACCTTCAATATGATACATTATTGGAGGTAACCCATCCTCCCACAAATTCCCAAGACCTTGTTGTGTCTAGATCACTAGATCAGAGTCTGTCATCTCATAATAAGAGGGCTTTGGTGACTTTTCTTTGTCGATAGACCTCAGTTAGAGCTATCCTATTAAACATGATGAGTTTCAATTATATTGCACCACCAATGGGAAGGTACCAGGGCTTTAACTATTTTCTCCTTTGGAGCTTATTGTCATCATATGCAAATTTATCCATTTTCTTCCTAGTGGGGAGATTTATATGACAAGAAATTGTGAATACTCAAAAAAATTTTGAGCGGATGTGATTTAACCAATAGCTAGACTATCATGTAGCAGTGAGTCTTGGTGTGTGGGCCAGGGAATTTGTTCTCTTTCCCCTTAGATGAGTCCCCAAAGACATTAATCTCTAATGGGGAGAACCCTTTTCTGAAACCCTTCAAAGCAAGATATTCTATATTCACAAATACATCCCAGTGACCTTGGCAAGTAAATAAATACATAGTAGAACGTAAACACACTAGTTTGAATGAAAGAAATTTCTTGTCATCCTCAAAGGCTCTTTATATTCTTACAAATTGACATCTAAACAGTTGAGTTTTTTTTCATCCAGAAATACATTTCTACATACTTACACTTCATGTAGTTTTCTCATATGTCTTTTGTTAAATTTTGTAATTTCTTATGGAAGAATTTTACATACTTTTTAATGTTTGTTTTTAGGTATGCTGTTTCTTAGGTCATTGTTAGTATAATTTTTCATTACATTTTCTATCTGTTTGGTACCTTGTAATATAAGAGTATTCTTTTTTCACACAATTATTTTGCACACTTACCTTTACTAAACTTTATTTTTATCTAAAAATTTTAGTTATTTATCTTGGATATTCAGGATATATAAACAATGATCGTGTCCATAAATGTCTAGATATTCATTTACTGTCAAAAAGCTTTCTTAAAGCAAAAACTTTTATATAACCATAAGCAATTGAACGACTAGAGATGTATTTTGCTGAGAAGTGGGTCTTTCAAAGTTGGAAGTCAAGATAGACAGCTGATAAAGACATCAAAAAAAATTCACACACATCTCATGGGATTAGATCTTAGATATCATGATGAGCTTGCCTTCTTGTAGCTCACATACCTAGATCTCAGAGTTACTGTCGTAACAGATATTATTTAAAGTTAGTCTTTTAAATACAAAGGATGAGTTATGGTATGATTTTTTAAATGTCTTTTGAAAGTTTAGAGATCTTTTTAAGACTCTGAAAAATTAGCACTTTAATATGCTATTAGGTTACTCCTTCTAAAGTCTAATAATGATATTTTATCTTCCATACCAGCAGTCTCCAATCCTGTGACATTCGTAAACACTTTATATGAGATTGTAAAGGTAATAAAGCCACCAGACAAAACCACTTTGATTTATCTCTTCTATAATGATAGATTACATACGACTGTGTCTTTCTTGATTCTCTTAATGCAATATACATTAAATAGTTGAAAAGTATCACACACGAAATGTCAATTTTAAAGATATTTCTTTCATAAAATGATTTTGTTTATAAGACATGCATACATCTATTAAAACTCATAAAGTGTCAATAATCTTTTCCCTAATAAGCTTTTTGTCCCTATACTTTATCTCTGCTTTCATTACAATACTTATGGACAAAGCTTTGGTGTCTGCCATCAGTGTATTCTGCCTTCTCTAATTATAGAGCCCTCTCAATACTATGCTTAATTTGAATCTATTTTTTTGCCTTCAGAATTCATCTGTCAGCAAATTATAGTTTGGTGATCCTAAGTGATGCATAAGGTTCATAATTCCATGCAAAAAATATGGTTTACTGAAAACTACAGTTACTTTAAAATGTTTTAAGGAAAAAAGATGAGTATTTTAATATAAAAATATTCCATAAAAAATAATTAATGGAAAAGTTTTGCTAACTTCCAGATTGTTTTATGAGTTTAGTATAAAAATCAGGGACAGGTATATACAAATTGTTCTGCTCATTTTTGTCCTTGATGAATAAGAAATTGCTATAATGACATTTACAATTTCATTAACACATTAAAGAGAGATGTGTGAGGAATACATAAGGAGCTCTTTATAGAGTCTAGTGATTTAATATTTTGCTTTGTGTTTAGCTGAATTTATCTGCACACTTTATAATAGATAAACAATTAACATATATAAATATATGTTTGTTTCTGAACTCCAACATAAATTTATATTTACCTAAAATCTGTTAGAAATAGAAAAATAGCTACTGGATGCAAAAAAAATGAATAGTCAAAAAATTATTTGAGATACTTAATTTTGCATAGATTTTTCGACTCAGTATAAAAAACTCTATAAAAATTCTGACCAGCAAGCACTGAAGGCTCAATATCAGAATTCCTAGACAAATGACCGTATGTCTGGATAAGTGAGAGGGAGTGCATCCAGATAGTTTTACAAGTATGCAGATTCTTTCCAAACAGCTGTCTTTATAGAGTATGAATCTAGTGAAGGATTACCCATCATGGGTGGGGACATATGCAGAGAATTAGCTATATGATTATGAGGTGTACTATAGCAGATATTGGGCTAAGAGAAATCCTGAGATCTGGGCCCAGCCCTGTCACTAGCTGTGCAAACCTAGGCCAAAAATATAATCACTAGAGATATTTTTTTAGTTTGTAAATGAGAAAGTGACATGAAAGAAAAAGTTAAAATGCTTGTAAAACTATAATGTACTATATGAATGAAAGGCATTTAATCATTACAAAATTGTGAACAAGGTTAAGTAGTTCAAAGTTGATATTATTGTCTGGTTTAAGAGCTTTCTCTGTCTGTACCATCTAGGCTCTTACATAATTTTTTGGAGGATCATTTTACCTCTACACTGATTCCCTTATAATTTAATCATTATTGTATTGATTTTGTTTCTTTTTATCATTTTGTAGCCATTTTGTTGAGGAACCAAGCTTCCTACTCCTTCTCATTATTTTTATCATGATGATGATGATGATGATGATTTTAATAATTATTTTTACATACACAGAATTGTCTTGCATTGTTTTGGTTGTCTTTTTCTTTTCTTAATCTGCTTTGAACACTCACAAACTCTTTAGCCAGCTTGTCATATCATAGAAATGACAGTTTTATAAGGAAGGCCATGCTGCTGCCCCGGCCTTTGGCCTAACGCGGTCAGTTGCATACAAGTGCGATGCAGTCTGTGACAGTCACAGTGACCAAGGAAAAACACAAAGCAGGGTGTGAATGGAGCAGAGAGGGCATTAGCATCCTCTGCTGTAGAAAGAAAAAAAACAGCAAAATCCTGAGAAAAATCTGGAGATTATTTATGAGTGGGACCCTAAATGATAATGATTGCAGTTGCTTTATATATTCTCCCTATAACAGCTGATAATGGTGTGATTTGAATCATCTTATAATTTCAAATCCAATATTGCCTCATCTGTACAGGGTTCATGAAGCTACACGCAGTAGGTTTAGGTAAAATTCTGATCAATTAATTCCACTTTTATTTTGACTGTCAAAATACCAATCTTTCATTGAGGAGAAAAAAGCTATGGTGTTTACTAATTTGATTAATGGCCAGATAAAGAGATTCTTACTACAAAGAACAAAAGTAACAATGACGAAGTAGGAAGTTGGTTAAATCTATAAGGAATTTTAAAAATTTGATTACATTTTATTACTCATAACACATCATTTGATAGAAATACTTTGAAAGATGCATTACTACTTTTTTAAAGAAATGCACTTAGAAATAAAATTCTTAAAATACCAGAATAGTTACACCAACATTTGATAATTCAAATGTAGAAAATAATTCTAAAGAGTGATTAAATTTCAGATAAAATGACCATTAAATTGAGCATTAAAAAAATTGTTTGCACCCAGGGAGGCGGAGGTTGCGGTGAGCCGAGATCGGGCCATTGCACTCTAGCCTAGGCAACAAAAGCAAAACTCTGTCTCAGAAAAAAAAAGTACCAGCGTATGAGGTAACTAGGTTGGTTCTCTCCAGAGGTAACCTGCCAAGAAGAGATGCTATAGATGTTACTCTTATACTGTAAAACATTGTGAAATCAGATTACTTTAAAATGATGTATTACAAAGTTATGGAGAAAAGCAGTTGTGACTATGGAAGCCCAAGGCTTATATCCCAGCTCTGTCTTACACTAAATATGGGTACAGTGATTCCACTCTGTCCATAAAATGGGAGCTAATACCCTCCAACCTGTGTGCCTGACATGATGACTAAAAGGATTAAGCAAAACAATAGTTTGTAATTTACTCTGTCAGAGCAAACTGCTGGTAAATAAAAGGGAGTAAGTTGACTAAAAATGAATTAAAAAAAATTCTGATAAGTTTGTAATTTATAATTGTATACAAATAAAAGATGTTACAAAAAAAAATGTAGATTTTAATTATATTCCTATCGGGGTGGTGGTCTTCAAATTTAGCTGCTCAAATAATCTGATGATAGTCTATTAAAAAGATAGAATTGTAGACTTTGACTCTAGGGATGCTGAATCAATACCTGCCACAGGGTCTAGAAAGTTGCACAGGTGGTAATGGGTTAAATAGACCCTACAATGCTCTGTGAAACACATATTTGTTAGACATATTGATTTAGAACCATTAAAATCTCATTAGAACAGGTGAGTATTAGAGATGTATAGAATAAAAGAGATTGGTAGGGATCACTCAAAAAATCCACAAAAGGATTCTGAGAAGTCCTAGCAATGCCATTTAACTACAGCTCATCATAAACTGAGATATGAATAATAAAAGATTGTTGAATTGAACCAAGTTCATTCTGTTCTTTTTCATGAGGAAAGTGAATTACACCACTAATTCCTTTGATTAATGTTTTTCTTGTTTATTTGTTTTCTTTTTGGATATGAATATCTCCACACATAGAAATCATTTGTTTCATTGTTTTCTGAAAAAGACAAATAAATGACAAATGCAAATGAAGAATAGTTGTTCTGTACTTTTTTTTTTTTTTTAGCAGAGTTTCACTCTTGTTGCCCAGGTTGGAGTGCAATGGCACAATCTCAGTTCACTGCAACCTCCTCCTCCCAGGTTCAAGCAATTCTCCTGCCTCAGCCCCCCAAATAGCTTGGATTACAAGCATGAGCCACTACGCCTGGCTAATTTTGTATTTTTAGTAGAGATGGAGTTTCTCTATGTTGGTCAGGCTGGTCTCAAATTCCTGACCTCAGGTGATCCACCCACCTCAGCCTCCCAAAGTGCTGGGATTATATGCATAAGCCACCGTGCCCAGCCTACATTCATATTTTGTAATTCCAAGAAGAAAAATAAAAGGAGGGAAGGGTGCCATAATCTTTCATGGATGGAAGCAATTCCTGGTAGAGACTGCAGAAAGATAAAGAACACAGTTAGATTCTCTTCCATAATCTACACTCATTTCCTGAGGAAACAAAGCCAGTTTGGTAGACCAAGACTCTTCATCAGACTATTGATGATTATAACCTGCTATGGACTGAATGTTTGTTTCTCCCCAAATTCATATTTTGAAACTCTTATACTCAGTGTGATGGTGATAATAATAGGGCCTTTTTGGAAATAGGGCATTTAGGCATTTAGGTAACGAAGGCAGAGCCATTACAAGAAAAGACTCAAGAGCTGGCTTCCTCTCTCTCTCTTGCTTTGTCTGCATGTAAGGCTACAAGGAGAAGGCCTTTTCTACAAACCAGGAAGAATGACTTCACCAGATACCAAATACACAGATATCATGTTCTTGGACTTCCCAGACTCCAGAACTCTAAGAAATGAATGTCTGTTTTTTAAGCTACCATATATATGGTATATTTGATATAGCAACCTGAAATAAGATATCAACTTGATTATTTTAAGAATGAGTATGGTAAAAGTAAGATAGGTGCATTGCTTGGGCATTATATTTGATGAGAAATGACCAGGAAAAACCTCTGGCTTCTGCTCTTTGTGTTTATAAAGTTCAATCTCATTCTAACAAAAATAAATTATATGAGAGTCAACTCCAGGTTTGTCAAACACTCAAACACACAGACATTGTTTTCATTCATGAATGAGCAAAACAATAAATATAAATGTATGTGTCATATTCCACATATATATTTAGGACATATTAAGCACAGTGGACATAATGTGGTAGGATACAATGATGGACATAATGTCATAAAGGAGATAAACACGTATATACTCTAAGATAGAGAGTAACAGAGGTCAAATGAGATGCAGAAAGTTCTCTAATATCTCAGAGGACAAGAAAAATCATATGTACTTGGTGAGAATTGGAGAAGGCTACATCCAAAGAAAATAAATGTGGGGCTTATTTATGAGATGACAAGCAATTTCTTTTAATGTAGATGAAGACTGATTTGCACATCTGTAGCCACACCTTACATATTTCCCAGCAAAACTAGAAAATAGGTAAGGTGTGGGTGTGGATGAGAAAATAAATGAGCATAAGGGGTGAAGGGTGAAAAATCTGGTTGGAGCATAAGATAAATACAATGTCAGACAATGGGCACAGCCACCAATTCCCTAGAAGTCAGTAAATGTTTACTTTGTCGCTAACAACAGCAGAATCATCTTATGACCCTTACCACATTGTGTATCTAAAATAGAGTCAGGAATTTCTACCAAAATGTTAGGAAATACAGAAGAAATTATTTTTTGGCAGGTGAAAGAGCTACATCTGGAAACTCATCTGAACATGATTTGCAGCATTATGTTCAGGAATTCCTCAGACTATATCAGCTGGAAATCCTGAAGTTGATAAATGAGAATTTTTTTATATTTGTGTAAGTATAGCATTAGAAGATATTTGTGTAGGTATAGGATTTTAAGGTATAATTACCTTCTAATTATATATACACAATATATAAAGACATATATTAATATAAATAAATGTATAAATGTGCATTATGTTATATACATTATAATTATATATGTTTGTATGTATATGTGTGTGTATATGTGTGCATGTGTGTGTGTGTAAATTTCTCCAAGACTGATAAGCTGTATCAGGACAAGATGAAGGAATCTCTGACTACTTTTAGGATAACTTAAGTCTGAAACTTGACAGAAAGTCTTATGATTGCATATGTTTATATATGTTCTTCACTCTATTATCCACTTCTGTAGTGTCTGCTAAGACTCAGGATTATTTATATTTCTTGAGCAATGTTATTAATTCCTCTGGCTGTGAATCCTCTTAATTGACTTATTTCTATGTATTTTAGAAAAAAATTAATTTCTCGAGGAAATATGTGTTCAGTCTTTTTCCATAAATTCATAATTTCCATTAATAGCACGATTGAGCAATGGATCTGTTTTATAAAAAAATTTGGAATGCCACGTGCTCTAAAAGTGGGATCCTATGCACTTGTAAGTAATTCTGTGACAATTAATGGCTAGAAATCCTTAGGCAGTACAGATAAGCATCTGAAGATGCCAGAAGCAAAAGGACCAGGAAGCCTTTCTGTTTGTGAGCATGCTAGTCTAGCACTTAATCAGTAAAGCTTCCTCACTCTGTTAAGGACAACATGCAACTCTGTTGGAGATTAAAATTGTACTAAGAATTAGAGTATGAGCAAGCTAAGGCTTCTGGCCACTCTAGCACCCTTGCTTACTACCAGTCCAAATCCCCAATTTTTTTGTCATTCTAGTTTCATAGAGATTATCAAACTCATGGAAAAAATAATTACAAACTTTGAATCACTCTGAAAACAACACTATCACATTCTGTCATGAGACCATAGGTTGAAGATTAGTTTTTCTACCCATAGCTCAGAAATAATTATCTTATTTTTATGAAATGAAAAGAAGAAAGGAAACTAAAAAATATCTCAAGAAAAGAGGTCTCTTGACCAAGTCTGAATGAAAGGGAACCTCTTGAATGGAGTACCTTTTTCCATTTATAGTCTTTCTCCAAGTATGCTTTAGATGATCATGGCTATTAGAAAGATGTAATTGTTGTAGCAGCACTGAGCCTACCCTTAAGAGATGGCATTACATTGCTGAAGGAGGAGTAATAGATTTTCCAGGATCTAGGCGGACAAAAACTGTGGTCAATTGTGATTCTGAGAGAGAAAGAAAATTATGAGTGTGATATATGAGATAAATGAGAAACAAGGTGTACTAGGTGGCTACATCTTGGGGGAAACAGAAATAAGGATGTGAGCATAGGATGAGTAAAGCTGTATACTAACCCATGGCACCGTGCTCAATTGATATGATAGATTGTTTTGCATAAGATTTATATTGTATAATCAGTGTGACCAGTTTATAGGTGGTGTTGCCTGTATTCTAAAGAGATGTCTTCTACACAATTAAAAGCAAGGTGAATTGACAGGCAAAAGACTTACCAAAAAGTTAACTGAATGAATAAATCAATAAACTATCAGCCACGTTTGTATTATCTCATATTTGCAAAAACAATACCAAAACAGAAACAAAATACTGGTACTGCCACAAAATGGAATAATTTGAGATGCTACATAAACATACTTATGTGTCTATAGTTTATATCTTCCATCCATTCTCTACAATAAACTGAGACTTGAGTCAATCATTTGTAAGATCTTTATGGCATCACTGATCTGAGGAAAGTTTTTAAACAAATTTAGATTCAATCTCCATCTTTTACATAACAAAAATGCATAAGATCATCTCTAACAGGATTACCTTTTCTAATGGTCCACTATTCCTTTCAAATGATAACAAATGATTTATATCCTAGCGCTGCTTGACTTTGACTTCCTTTAGGAAACTGACTGACAAGACCAAATTAACTTTTCCATGACATCTATGTGTCATAGAAATTGGTCACTATCAATTGAAGTCACAGGTGGATACCTATTTGTTCCTACTCTATTCACCTTTGAAATTATTATTTTAAAAACCTCTTGATATTGGAAACAAGGTAACAACCTACTCCTTAGTCTTGATTAGGGCTGTCACACACAGTTGTACACTATTTGTTCTGCACAAAAATTCTTGGCTAAGGGGACTAAAGAAGAAAAATGCCAACTACCTTCTCCTTCTCAATCCGTATGCCATAGTCAAAACTTACTATGCAGATGGGACAACTTATTTCTAATTGTACAAGGGACATGTTGATTTCACTTATTCATACTTATACATTTGACATGACTTCAGTGAGTAATAAACTTTCTCTACATTAAGTGAAACTTTTGAGTCCTACGTTCTAACTCAAGCCGTATTTGTGGTACTCATTTGGAAGTTGATTCTGACACCGAGAAGAATCCTAAGGCAGCATCACCAGAAAAATAAATGTTTCCATTGATATTGTCCTTTTAACTACAGATATCTTCCATAAACTGATTGAATTTTATATGTTTTTAATATATTTTCGTGTTTTTGTTTGTATGAATAAGGATTTTCAGTATGCATATATTCATATGAGTTATAAAGTATAATATGTATTTATCCAATAATGGTTAACAGGATGGTAAAGAGAATAGCACTGACGTGGGGACTAGTTAATTTTCTTATGCTACCGTATCAATCACACAATTTCATCACTGTATAAGTAAAGATTATCCAAATTCCAAGGTACTTTCCATAATCGTCATCCTCCTGATTTTGAGAAAGGAAGTACTTATTAAGCCCTTAACAACTTGCTTGCAAGATAAAGTGGAAAAGTCTTCTAGAGCATGACTTCCTCGTAAGAAGCTTTCAATCCAGTCAAAGTAAATAAAATCATACAAGAGTATAAAAAAAAAAAGCTATAAAAGCCATCAATTGTGGTACTGTTCAACTACACTTTTTACAGAAAATGAAACTTGGCTGAGAGTTTGGTCACTTAATTTGTTTGAAATCACATTGATATTTGTGGCAGAGAAAATTAATTTTAACTGCACCGGACTTCCTCTGAGAGCCTGTTCTGTGTCAATCTGGTGTAATGAATGAGAGTATGAACTTCCAAATGCTTAGGTCTGAATCTCGGCTGGTCTACCTTCTGGGATTTGAAATTATTAAAGCACTACCTTCTGGGTTTTGAAATTATTAAAGATTAAATTAAATGAGCAATTAAACTAACTTCTCTGAGCAATTAAACTTACTTCTCTGTGCTGCTGTTTTAGCTTCTGTAAACTGGGGAAAATAACAGTACCAACTTCCTTTCTATATGGATACAGTGAGTTAAAATTTCTGAAGTGCTTAGACCAAGGCTTGCCATATAACACTAATAGGAAACAAGCGCATTTGATGATGTGATGATGGTGATGATGATGATTCTTTTGATGGCTTTGAAACAATGGAGTCATTTTTTACTGTTGAATATTTGAATATTCCCCAAAACACTGTAGTGGAATGTCTCAAAATAAGCTAATCAAGAGAAACTACAAATGGTCATGAACTGTGCTAATTTGATGAATCCCAAAGTTAATAAAGAAATTCAAACAGTATCTTTTAGTAAATGAGTTATAAAACCATCATTTACTCAAGCCTGTAATCCCAGCACTTTGGGAGGCCGAGACGGGCGGATCACGAGGTCAGGAGATCGAGACCATCCTGGCTAACACGGTGAAACCCCGTCTCTACTAAAAAATACAAAAAAACTAGCCGGGCGAGGTGGCGGGCGCCTGTAGTCCCAGCTACTCGGGAGGCTGAGGCAGGAGAATGGCGTAAACCCGGGAGGCGGAGCTTGCAGTGAGCTGAGATCCGGCCACTGCACTCCAGCCTGGGTGACATAGCGAGACTCTGTCTAAAAAATAAAATTAAATAAAATAAAATAAAATAAAATAAAATAAAATAAAATAAAAACCATCAACAGAACATTTCTAATGGTATCTATCTGAACATTTAAACTAAAACCAGTCTTTGAGACTTATAGAAACCATTAAAGGTCCTACCCATATACACCAGAGAAAGATATCAGCTGAGAAATTAGTACTTGCAAAGAACTACAATTGCACTTTTCTTCAGAATTTGATTTCACTTAAAGTAAGATAAAGTATTATGAAATTGCAACAATTGTAATAATAGTGAAACTGAAGCTTTGCCTGATAGATATTTTCAATTTATAGCCTTTAGCATACAGCTTTCTTTAGCCCTTTGCTCTAGTTTGCAAATTTTTAGTGGTCCTGATGGTTAAAACATGAAGTAATTTATTTAAAAGTATATATAATCCACAAATTTGATAAATATAATAATTTTTGATTGTTCTGAGCTACTATTTTGCAGGACGTTATTACGATACACTAAACACACTTCATTGACCATGTTGTTTGACTCAAAAAGCCAAAAGGAATAAGAACTATTAATTATGATTATTTTAGTTGATAATATCTTAAAATATCTCAAAAAGATGTTGGCAGCAACATCATGGAAAAGTGAGTAGCTATGCTATGGCAAAGGTAACTAATCCTATTTTAGCAAACTGCATTACTTTTGGTGAGGTTTTTTTTATTGCATTTATAGATTTATTTTCTTTCCACATTGTAAAGAAATTTGAATGTGTTTACAATGTCATAAAATGTACGTGATAGTTTCCTTAATGTAGGTTTTGACAATATAATTTTATTTGGGATGTCATCACCTTTTTAATGACACCGTACTTGTTTTACGCCTTCAATAAGCTCCCCTTCTTAAGTTCTTCTGGCTGCATACCTAGAGTCTCTCAAATGGTGGCAGTGTCAACATTTCCCCATCAAGTATTTCTACTGTAACTCAATTCCTGTGCAATTATAGTTTTACTTCCAACATTATTAATTTATTTATCAGTATACTTTCACCTTTGTCTGCCAGATCCATGTTTTGATTATCAATTTTTGTGAAATGTCATGTCGGTTTATGTGAGTTTATCACTGGAGACAAGAAGGCAACAACACTACATACTTTGCCATCTGTGTGGGAACCAAATAACAGGCACAATGACCAATCACTGACAGACTTTAAAAGAGGTGACATCAATGGTCACTGATTATGCTGTCCATGTGCTACTTATGTAGTTATTTGTATGGGTTGAAGAACTGGCAGCAGAGATTATATTTTATTCAATTAATAACAGTTGATAACTACTGGTAACTGAAATTTAAACTGTGTTGTTGGAGGACTGGCACCATTTAGCTAAGCCATGGTACTTGAAATCTGTGCATATCAGGGCCATGCTAAGTGAGGACTGCCTGCATTGCGTGGTTTTCAGCATCCAGATACTTCACGTACTGGTTAGGTTTATAACAAATCATTGCTTGTTTTGTTTTTATAGCTATCATAAATGACAGTCTTAATATTTTTCAATTGATTATTGGTAGTATTTAGAAATATAATTGCTTATTGCTTTATTGATTTTGACCTGAAATCTTGTTATTATCACTTACTAGTTCTAGTCACTTATTCTTTTGTTATTGTTGTTAAATTTTCTGGTATTTTTCTACTTGGAAAATTATTTTTCCTGAAAAGGAAGATACTTTATTTGTTTTTCTCCAACCTGTATGCTTTTATTTTTATTGCCTTATTGTATTGGTTAAAATTCCCAGTGTAACATTGAATAAACAACCTTGCCTTGTGTCTAATCTTATAGGAGAGCATACTATTAAGAAGAATATTAATTATTGAATACAATACTACTTACAGCTTTTTGTAGATGCTCATTGTTAGGCTAAAAAATTCCTTTCTATTCAGAATTTTCTGTGGGCTTTGAATCATGAATGAATACTCAATTTTGCCAAAAGCTTTTTCTGTATATACTGAGATGATCATATGGTTTTTCTTCTTAGTCTCTTGACAACATAAATTACACTGATTAGGCCAAGCATAGTGATTCACACCTGTAATTCCAGCACTTTGGGAGGCTGAGGTGGGGAGATCACCTGAGGTCAGGAGTTTGAGACAAGCCTAGACAACATGGAAAACCTGTCTCTACTAAAAATACAAAAAAAAAAAGTGAGCCAGACATGGTGGCAGGTGCCTGTAATCCCAGCTACTTGGGAGGCTGAGGCAGGAGAATCGCTTGAACCTGGGAGGTGGAGGCTGCAGTGAACTGCGATCATGCCATTGTACTCCAGCCTGGGTGACAAGAGGGAAACTCCATCTCAAAAATAATAATAATTGCACTGATTGACTTTCTAATGTTGAACTTAAGCAGCCTTTCGTTTCTAGTATCAACTCAATTTTTTCGTGCTATCTTATCATTTTTTATACATCTTTGCATTTGATTTGCTAATATTTTAAAGCATTTTGAATAAACATTTATGATGAAATGGTTTATAGTTTTCATTTTTGGTGACATTTTGGTCTACTTTGGAATTTACAGTAATAGGGCCTCAAAAATGTGGTGAAAAATGTTTTCTGCTCTTCTATTTTCTGCAAAAGTTTGTGAATAATTTCTATTTCTTCTTTTTTTATTTATTTATTTTTATTATACTTTAAGTTCTAGGGTACATGTGCATAATGTGCAGGTTTGTTACATATGTATACTTGTGCCATGTTGGTGTGCTGTACCCATCAACTCGTCAGCACCCATCAATTCATCATTTATATCATGTATAACTCCCCAATGCAATCCCTCCCCCCTCCCCCTCCCCATGATAGGCCCCAGTGTGTGATGTTCCCCTTCCCGAGTCCAAGTGATCTCATTGTTCAGTTCCCACCTATGAGTGAGAACATGCGGTGTTTGGTTTTCTCTTCTTGTGATAGTTTGCTAAGAATGATGGTTTCCAGCTGCATCCATGTCCCTACAAAGGATGCAAACTCATCCTTTTTTATGGCTGCATAGTATTCCATGGTGTATATGTGTCACATTTTCTTAATCCAGTCTGTCACAGATGGACATTTGGGTTGATTCCAAGTCTTTGCTATTGTGAATAGTGCCGCAATAAACATACGTGTGCATGTGTCTTTATAGCAGCATGATTTATAATCCTTTGGGTATATACCCAGTAGTGGGATGGCTGGGTCATATGGTACATCTAGTTCTAGATCCTTGAGGAATCGCCATACTGTTTTCCATAATGGTTGAACTAGTTTACAATCCCACCAACAGTGTAAAAGTGTTCCTATTTCTCCACATCCTCTCCAACACCTGTTGATTCCTGATTTTCTAATGATTACCGTTCTAACTGGTGTGAGATGGTATCTCATTGTGGTTTTGATTTGCATTTCTCTGACGGCCAGTGATGATGAGCATTTTTTCATGTGTCTGTTGGCTGTATGAATGTCTTCTTTTGAGAAATGTCTGTTCATATCCTTTCCCCACTTTTTGATGGGGTTGTTTGTGTTTTTCTTGTAAATTTGTTTGAGTTCTTCATAGATTCTGGATATTAGCCCTTTGTCAGATGAGTAGGTTGCAAAAATTTTCTCCCATTCTGTAGGTTGCCTGTTCACTCTGATAGTAGTTTCTTTTGCTGTGCAGAAGCTCTTTAGTTTAATTAGATCCCATTTGTCAATTTTGGCTTTTGCTGCCGTTGCTTTTGGTGTTTTAGACATGAAGTCCTTGCCCATGCCTATGTCCTGAATGGTACTACCTAGATTTTCTTCTAGGGTTTTTATGGTATTAGGTCTAACATTTAAGTCTCTAATCCATCTTGAATTAATCTTCGTATAAGGAGTAAGGAAAGGATCCAGTTTCAGTTTTCTATTTATGGCTAGCCAATTTTCCCAGCACCATTTATTAAATAGGGAATCCTTTCCCCATTTCTTGTTTCTCTCAGGTTTGTCAAAGATCAGATGGCTGTAGATGTGTGGTATTATTTCTGAGGACTCTGTTCTGTTCCATTGGTCTATATCTCTGTTTTGGTACCAGTACCATGCTGTTTTGGTTACTGTAGCCTTGTAGTATAGTTTGAAGTCAGGCAGTGTGACGCCTCCAGCTTTGTCCTTTTGACTTAGGATTGTCTTGGCAATGCGGGCTCTTTTTTGGTTCCATATGAACTTTAAAGCAGTTTTTTCCAATTCTGTGAAGAAACTCATTGGTAGCTTGATGGGGATGGCATTGAATCTATAAATAACCTTGGGCAGTATGGCCATTTTCACGATATTGATTCTTCCTATCCATGAGCATGGTATGTTCTTCCATTTGTTTGTGTCCTCTTTTATTTCTCTGAGCAGTGGTTTGTAGTTCTCCTTGAAGAGGTCCTTTACATCCCTTGTAAGTTGGATTCCTAGGTATTTTATTCTCTTTGAAGCAATTGTGAATGGAAGTTCATTCCTGATTTGGCTCTCTGCTTGTCTGTTACTGGTGTATAAGAATGCTTGTGATTTTTGCACATTAATTTTGTATCCTGAGACTTTGCTGAAGTTTTGTATCAGCTTAAGGAGATTTTGGGCTGAGACAATGGGTTTTTCTAAATATACAATCATGTCATCTGCAAACAGGGACAATTTAACTTCTTCTTTTCCTAACTGAATACCCTTGATTTCTTTCTCTTGCCTGATTGCCCTAGCCAGAACTTCCAACACTATGTTGAATAGGAGTGGTGAGAGAGGGATCCCTGTCTTGTGCCAGTTTTCAAAGGGAATTTTTCCAGTTTTTGCCCATTCAGTATGATATTAGCTGTGGGTTTGTCATAAATAGCTCTTATTATTTTGAGGTACGTTCCCTCAATACCGAATTTATTGAGCGTTTTTAGCATGAAGGGCTGTTGAATTTTGTCAAAAGCCTTTTCTGCATCTATTGAGATAATCGTGTGTTTCTTGTCTTTGGTTCTGTTTGTATGCTGGATTACATTTATTGATTTGCGAATGTTGAACCAGCCTTGCATCCCAGGGATGAAGCCCACTTGATCATGGTGGATACGCTTTTTGATGTGCTGCTGAATCCGGTTTGCCAGTATTTTATTGAGGATTTTTGCATCGATGTTCATCAGGGATATTGGTCTAAAATTCTCTTTTTTTGTTGTGTCTCTGCCAGGCTTTGGTATCAGGATGATGTTGGCCTCATAAAATGAGTTAGGGAGGATTCCCTCTTTTTCTATTGATTGGAATAATTTCAGAAGGAATGGTATCAGCTCCTACTTGTACCGCTGGTAGAATTTGACTGTGAATCTGTCTGGTCTTGGACTTTTTTGGTTGGTAAGCTATTAATTATTGCCTCAATTTCAGAGCCTGTTATTGGTCTATTCAGGGATTCCACTTCTTCCTGGATTAGTCTTGGGAGGGTGTATGTGTCCAGGAATTTATCCCTTTCTTCTATATTTTCTACTTTATTTGCATAGAGGTGTTTATAGTATTCTCTGATGGTAGTTTGTATTTCTGTGGGGTCAGTGGTGATATTCCCTTTATCATTTTTTATTGTGTCTATTTGATTCCTCTCTCTTTTCTTCTTTATTATTCTTGCTGGTGGTCTATCCATTTTGTCAATCTTTTCAAAAAACTGGCTCCTGGATTCATTGATTTTTTGAAGGATTCTTTTGTTTGTGTGTCTCTATCTCCTTCCATTCTGCTCTGATCTTAGTTATTTCTTGCCTTCTGCTAGTTTTTGAATGTGTTTGCTTCTGCTTCTCTAGTTCTTTTAATTGTGATGTAAAGGTGTCAATTTTAGATCCTTGCTGCTTTCTCTTGTGGGCATTTCGTGCTACAAATTTCCCTCTACACACTGCTTTAAGTGTGTCTGAGATTCTGGTACATTGTGTCTTTGTTCTCATTGGTTTCAAAGAACACCTTTATTTCTGCCTTCATTTCTTTGTTTACCCAGTAGTCATTCAGGAGCAGATTGTTCAGTTTCCATGTAGTTGAGTGTTTTTGAGTGAGTTTCTTAATCCTGAGTTCTAGTTTGATTGTAGTGTGGTCTGAGAGAGAGTTTGTTATAATTTCTGTTCTTTTACATTTGGTGAGGAGTGCTTTACTTCCAACTATGTGGTCAATTTTAGAATAAGTGTGATGTGGTGCTGAGAAGAATGTATATTCTGTTGAATTGGGATGGAGCGTCCTCTAGATGTCTATTAGGTCCACTTGGTACAGAGCTGAGTTCAATTCTTGGATATCCTTGTTAGCTTTCTTTTTGTTGATCTTTCTAATGTTGAGAGTGGGGTGTTAAATTCTCCTATTATTATTGGGTGGGAGTCTACATCTCTTTGTAGGTCCCTAAGGAGTTGCTTTATGAATCTGGGTACTCCTATATTGGCTGCATATATATTTAGGATAGTTCTTCTTGTTGAATTGATCCCTTTACCATTATGTAATGGTCTTCTTAGTCTCTTTTCATGTTTTTTGGTTTAAAGTCTGTTTTATCAGAGACTAGGATTGCAAACCCTGCCTTTTCTTTCCATTTGCTTGGTAGATCTTCCTCCTTCCCTTTATTTTGAGCCCATGTGTGTCTCTGCTAATGAGATGGGTCTCCTGAATACAGCAGACTGATGGGTCTTGACTCTTTATCCAATTTGTCAGTCTGTGTCTTTTAATTGGAGCATTTAGCCTATTTACATTTAAGGTTAATTTTGTTATGTGTGAATCTGATCCTGACATTATGACGTTAGCTGGTTATTTTACCCGTTAGTTGATGCAGTTTCTTTCTAGCATTGATGGTCTTTACAATTTGGCATGTTTTTGCAATGGATGGTACCAGTTGTTCCTTTCCATATTTAGTGCTTCCTTCAGGATCTCTTGTAGGCCAGGCCTGGTGGTGACAAAATCTCTCAACATTTGCTTGTCTGTAAAGGAATTTATTTCTCCTTCACTTATGAAGCTTAGATTGGCTGGATATGAATTTCTGGGTTGAAATTCTTTTCTTTAAGAATGTTGAGTATTGGCCCTGCTCTCTTCTGGTTTCTAGAGTTTCTGCCGAGAGATCCGCTGTTAGTCTGACTGGCTTCCCTTTGTGGGTAACCTGGCCTTTCTCTCTGCCTCCCTTAACATTTTTTCCTTCATTTCAACTGTGGTGAATCTGATAATTATGTGTCTTGGAGTTGCTCTTCTAAAGGAGTATCTTTGTGGCATTCTCTGTATTTCCTGCATTTGAATGTTGGCCTGCCTTGCTAGGTTGGGGAAGTTCTCCTGGATAATATCCTGCAGAATGTTTTCCAGCTTGGTTCCATTCTCCCTGTCACCTTCAGGTACACCAATCAGACATAGATTTGGTCTTTTCACATAGTCCCATATTTCTTGGAAGCTTTATTCATTGTTCATTTCTTTTTACTCTTTTTTCTCTAAACTTCTCTTCTCACTTCCTTTCCTTCATTGCATCTTCAATCACTGATACCTTTTCTTCCCATTGTTCGAATCAGTTACTGAAGCTTGTGCATTCGTCATGTAGTTTTCATTCTATGGTTTTCATTTCCATCAGGTAATTTAAGGACTTCTCTATGCTGTTTGTTCTAGTTAGCCATTTGTCTAATCTTTTTTCAAGGTTTTCAGCTTCTTTGCAATGGCTTCAAACTTCCTCCTTTAGCTTGGAGAAGTTTAATCATCTGAAGCCTTCTTCTCTCAACTCGTCAAAGTCATTCTCCATCCCGCTTTGTTCTGTTGCTGGTGAGGAGCTGCATTCCTTTGTAGGGAGAGAGGCGATCTGATTTTTAGAATTTCCAGCTTTTCTTCTCTGTTTTTTCCCCATCTTTGTGGTTTTATCTACCTTTGGTCTTTGATGATGGTGACATACAGGTGGGATTTTGGTGTGGATATCCTTTCTGTTTGTTAGTTTTCCTTCTAACAGTCAGGACCCTCAGATGCAGGTCTGTTGGAGTTTGCTGGAGGTCCACTCCAGATCCTGTTTGCCTCGGTGTCAGCAACAGAGGCTGCAGAAGAGTGAATATTGCTGAACAGAAAATGTTGTTGCCTGATCGTTCCTCTGGAAGCTTCATCTCAGAGGGGTACCTGGCCGTGTGAGGTGTCAGTCTGCCCCTGCAGGTGGGTGCCTACCAGTTACGCTACTCAGGGGTCAGGAACCCACTTGAGGAGGCAGTCTGTCCATTCTCAGATCTCAAACTCCGTGCTGGGAGAACCACTACTCTCTTCAAAGCTGTCAGTCAGGGACATTTAAGTCTGCAGAGGTTTCTGCTGCCTTTTGTTTGGCTATGCCCTGTCCCCATAGGTGTAGTCTACAGAGGCAATGAGGCCTCCTTGAGCTGTGGTGGGCTCCACCCAGTTCGAGCTCCCTAGCAGCTTTGTTTACCTACTCAAGTCTCAGCAATGGCAGATGCCCCTCCCCCAGCCTCACTGCCATCTTGCAATTCGATCTCAGACTGCTGTGCTAGCAATGAGCGAGGCTCTGTGGGCGTGGGACCCTCTGAGCCAGGTGCAGGATATAATCTCTTGGTGTGCTGTTTGCGAAGACCATTGGAAAAGCACAGTGTTAGGGTGGGAGTTACCCGATTTTACAGTTGCTATTTGTAACAGCTTCTCTTGGCTAGGAAAGGGAATTTCTTGACCCTTTGCACTTCCTGGGTGAGATGATGCCTCACCTTGCTTCGGCTCACGCTCAGTTGGCTGCATCCACTGTCCTGCCCTCACTGTCCACCAAGCCCCAGTGAGATGAATCCAGTACGTCTGTTGGAAATGCACAAATCACCCATCTTATGTGTCACTCATGCTGGGAGCTGTAGACTGGAGCTGTTCCTATTCGACCATCTTCTACTTCTGATTATTATTTGCAATTATTCACCCTTTAATCTATCTACTTCTTTACATCAATTGTGAGTTTCTTGTAGAAAGCATAATTGTGTCTTGTGTTTTTATACAATATGACAATATTTGTCTTTTAGTTGTGTGCTTAGACCTAAGACTGTCAGACTATCACCTGTGGTGCAATTTACCCTGCTCCGGGGAATCCTTGTTACATCCATCTTCTTACATATTGTTTTTGGCTGCTGATGCACTACAATGACAGAATTGAGTAGTTGCAACTGAGACTAATATGGCCTACAAGCCAAGAATATTTATTATCATACTGCTTCCAGAAAAAAAGGTTGCCAACCTGTGGTTTACAGTCAATGAATAATTAATGTTTATAATTGATATAATTGTCAGTCCTATTTTTAAACCTTAAGAAGCAAAAATGCAATCTTTTATATACATCTGGAGTTTTAAAATTTGTCGATGTTTCTTCTTCCTGAATTCTAAGTTTCTCAAGTTTCCCCATGGTATAATTTGTCTTTAGCCTGAAGATATTCTAGCATATCTTTTAGAGAGAGTACACTTGTGAATAACTTCCATACTTTTCTGTCTTCTGATAATGTATTCATTTAGCCTTTTTTTTTTTTTTTTTTTTTTTTTTTTTTTGAGACAGGATCTTACTCTGTTATCTAGGCTGACGTGCAGTGGGTCAATCTTGGCTCATTGCAACCTCTACGTCCCAAGCTCAGGTGATCCTCCCAACTCAGCCTCCCAAATAGCTGGGACCACAGGCATACACCACCACATTCAGCTAATTTTTTTGCATGTTTTGTAGAGACAGGTTTTTGACATGTTTCCCAGGCTGGTCTCAAACTCCTAGACTCAAGCAATCCACCCTCTTCAGCCTCCCAAAGTGTTAGGTTATAGGAGTAGCCTTCATTCTTAAATAATATTTTCACTAGACATAGAATTCAGGGTAGATTTGTTTTTCTTCTCTTTTTCCTCAGAACTTAAAAATGTTATTCTACTGTCTTCTGGTCCTCGTGGCATTTGATGAGAAATTTTCAGTCATTTAAATTACCATGCCTCTTTATAGATGTGGCATTGTTCTCTAGCAGATTTCCATACGTGTGTGTGTATGTGTATCTTTGCTTTTTAGTAGTTTGATTATGATGCATGTCTGGGCAAGGTTTTCTTTGCTCTGATCCTGTTTGAGGTCTGCTGACTTCCTTGATTCTGGAAATGTCCCCCACCAAATCTGAGAAATTTTCAGCCATTTTTCCTGGTATTTATTCTGAAACAATTTCTGCTCTTCTTTGAGTACTCAAGTAACATGAATATTAGATCTTTTGTGACTGTCCCATTTCTCTGTGTGTTTTAGAATAAATAAACTAAATTTATTTTTCTTCAAGGTCACTGAATTTCTCTGTCATCTCCATTCTCTTTTTGAGCCCAGGCAGTTAGCTTTTTGTTTTATGAATGTTGTCTTTTTCAGTTCTAAAATTTCCATGTGATTATTTGCTACAGGTTTTATGTTTCTGCTAGGAACTTTTATCTCTAAATTTATTTCGAACTTTACCTTATCAAGCATAGTTGTAAGCATTGCTGTAAAGTCTTTGATATTTCCAATCTCTCTGTCTTCTGGAATGGAGATCTGTGAATTGTCTTTCCTCTTGAGAATTTGTCATGTCTTCTTGCTTTCTTATACAATAAATAACTGAATTTTGTACTGAAAGTTTTGAATATTACGTTGTTTAGGATCCTTTGAAGAATGCTTCTTTTCTGGTTTCTATTGGTTTTGTTTTGTTTTAGGAGGCAGCCAAAACAATTTCAGACCACAAGTTTTCTCTCAATCTTCTTAGTAATGGTGATTTAATATTATTTCAGAGCCTTTTTAATGCTGTTTACATCCATCATATGCATGTAACATGGAGAGATTAGTCTGAAACTTCAGTGGTGGCATAAGTTTAGTTCAGTTCTCAAAGCCTTTGCTTTGATACTTTCAGTTTTTCCCATGCATGCTTAGATCACGGTTGGGCCAGGACTTATGAAGGTTTACATGACAGATGATTGGTAGCTTTTTACAGCTGTCTTCTCTCCAGAACTTCCTCCTTATTCTCAATTTCTCAACAGTCATTTTTCTCAATTTCTCTGCCCTGAAAGATAAAATTTCTTTTAGAATTTCAAGTGTTTATGATACTGCCCCTGCAAGCTCTGTGACTAGTACCTTCTCTTAGAGTAAAACCACGAGAGTAAAAGAGTGAAAAAAAAAAAAAAAAAAAAAAACCCTGGGATTCTCCCCAAAACTCACACGCACGCGCACACACACACACACACACACACACACACACACACACACACGTTTTGCAAAGAAATGGCCCTGTTCTCTGTTCTCTGGCCAAAAATGACAAGGTTTCTCATAGTTTTCAGTCTTCAGTACCAACAGTATCACTCACTCCATAACTGGGCCCACCCATGGGGAAATGGTTGTAAGAAAAAAGAGAAAAAATGGAAAACTCACTCCCATGTAGGTTGCTTCTTCACATTTTGACTCTTACCAATCCAAATGAGTGACTGAGACAGCAATTTTAATCAAGGGAAGTTTATAATGCCAGAGCTTGAGGATGTGATGCCAGGATGACAGTAGCCTGTTATCTGAGTTCCAAAGTTGATTGCGTGAAGTACAGTATTTACACTTTTGTTTAAAACAGAGCTATATGTTTAGTACAGAGGGTGACCAGTGAAGCAATAGGTACATTCTTATTATTTTGATTGATGTTTAGTGATGCCGTACATAGGGAAGAGCAAATATGTGATTGAGTGGTAGAAGAAAAAGGTTAATAATTGTGTAGATATCTTAGCATCTGGTAGAAGAGTAATTGATTTCATCTTTACTTATTTCACATCTGATAAGTGTACAACCAGTACCTAGCGGTGAAATATTTAACTAACTCTGATTACACAGGTGAGGGGTCAGCTTTAGTTTCTAGGCCTTGGTTTTATTACTCAGATGTCCAAACTATCTATGGGAGGTTATAACACTTATCTCTAATGAACATAGCTGCCTTTGCACGTATACACATTCGTGGGTCAGGACAGAAATTTGGAATAGGCCTGAACTGATCAGTTTTCCTTTTGTTTATTTTCACACTCTCCTCCAAAATTCATCAGTTTTTGTTTACTTTTTAGAGCCCTCAGATGTTATATATATATATATATATATATATATATATATATATATAACATATATATATTTGTTTTTTGTTTTTTTTTTTCTCAGAGTTTTCCATTATCATTATCAGGAAAGATGGGCTGAGATGTGCTTATTCTATCTTGTCTGAAACCAAGACATCAGATGGAGGAAACTTCTGATATCTACAGAGCAGCTGTTTTTAATGATTCAATAGCACAGCTTGGAGAGAAGAGTATGAAATAATAATAACAATAATAATGATAACTAGCATACTGAGAACTTACTATGTACCGGGCACATTTTATTTTCATCATAATCTATTTCTAATATTTATACTGTGATTTTAATTCACAGCAGAAGAGCCTGAGACTTAGAGAGAACTAATGTACTGAAGTATACACTAGGAGGTAAAGATGGAGATGTGACTGAAATACAGGCCTATCACATTTAGAACCTTTTTAGCCTTCACACTGGCTAGTCACTTTCTTCTTCTACCCCTCAAACTATTCTGAGTTAACATAAGAAAGAAGCTGTGGATTGAATATAGATTTAAATTGAAACCTGTATTTTAATTTTGGCATATATTGAACAAATTGTTCAGTTTTCTGAGTTCTATGCATCTATCTATAAAGTAGAGAGAAACTTTATTGGGGTTTTATGAGAAACAGAGAATATATATGTAAAGCATCTATTCAATTCAAGGAAAATAATAATTATATAATAAGTTCTACATATTGTTATTTTTATACAGGAAATGTGAATATAAATTATAGTACATAGAGTTAGCTCAGATATAACTACTGTTGCTGATGGTATCTGAGTTATTATTATTATTATTTTTTTGAGGTGGATCTCACTCTGTCACCCAGGCTGGGGTGCAGTGGTGCATCTCGACTCATTGCAAACTCTGCCTATCGGGTTCAAGTGATTCTCCTGGGTCAGCCTCCCAAGTAGCTGGGACTACAGGCATGCACCACCATGCCCAGCTAATTTTTGTATCTTTAGTGGAGATGGGGTTTCACCATATTGGCCAGGATGATCTCGATCTCCTGATCTAGTGATTTGCCCATCTCAGGCTCCCAAAGTGCTGGGATTACAGGCGTGGGCCACTGCACCTGCCTGGTATCTGAGTTAAATTCAAACATTTTTCGTATAGTCAGTATTTAGTCTAAGAAGAGGCAAAAATATGCCTTTGAATTATAGTTATTATCCTAAATGTGGTATGTAATTTTGATGTTAATATATAACTATTGAAGAGGTTGTATCATCATTGCACTAATATTGGTACAAAGTTGATTTAGAAATAGTGTTTCAGAAACTGAAAAGGAAGTAAAATAAAAATAAGAACTGTGATTTTGGCTACACTAATAAATAACATAATATTATATAACCATTTGCAACTTACTGATATTCCTAACTATTGATGAAAAGAGTCAAATTCTGTGAAATAGTTTGGGAGACTTATTCTGAGCCATATATGAGTGACCATGGCCTGTGACACAGCCCTCAGAAGGTCCCAAGAACATGTGCCCAAGGTGGTCAGGGTACAGCTTGGCTTTATATATTTTTAGGGAGGCATGAGATATCAATCAAATACATTTAAGAAATTCATTGGTTTTGTTCAGAAAGGCGGGACAACTCAAAGCCAGGGCAGGGGGTTTCCCAGCTATAGGTAAATTTAAATACTTTCTAGTTGACCATTCGTTGTAGGAAGTCAGGGATCCCGAACAGAGGGACCGGCTGGAGTCGTGTCAAAAGAACATAAATTGTGAAGATTTCATGGACATTTATCAGTTCCCAAAATTAATACTTTTATAATGTCTTATACCTATCTTCACTGCAATCTCTGAACATAAATTGTGACGATTTCATGGACATTTATCACTTCCCTAATAATACTCATAATTTCTTATGTCTATCTTTACTTCAATCTCTTAATACTGTTACATCACCTCAGGACCACCATTGTACGAATTGATTGTAAGACGTGTATTTGGAGGAGGTTCCAAGTTGGCTGAATAGGAACAGCTCCAGTCTGCAGCTCCCAGCGTGAGCGAAGCAGAAGACGGGTGATTTTTGCATTTCCAACTGAGGTACTGGGTTCATCTCACTGGGGCTTGTCAGATAGTGGTTGCAGCCCACAGAGCAGGGCTTGGCATCGCCTCACCAGGGAATCACATGGGGTTGGGGAATTCCCTTTCCTAGCAAAGGGAAGCCATGACAGACAGCACCTGGAAAAATTGGGATACTCTCACCCTAACACTGCGCTTTTCCAACGGACTTAGCAAACAGCGCGCCAGGAGATTGTATCCCACGCCTGGCTGGGAGGGTCCCACGCCCAGGGAGCCTGGCTCACGGCTGACACAGCAGTCTGAGATCGAATTGCAAGGCTGCTCCCCTTTTAAAATCCCTGATAAAAACAGGTTTTGCAACTCAGGGGACATCACGGACTTAACAATATGTGATGTTACCCTAGAGTCCCAGCTGTAAAATTCTTCTCTTTGTACTCTTTCTCTTTATTTCTCAGACAGGCTGATACTTAGGGAAAATAGAAACAACCTATGTTAAAATATTGGGGGTTGGTTCCCCCGATAACCATTGGTTGAGTTTATCTGAAGACCTGGGATCAATA
Organism: Rhinopithecus roxellana; assembly: GCF_007565055.1. Taxonomy (NCBI): domain Eukaryota; kingdom Metazoa; phylum Chordata; class Mammalia; order Primates; family Cercopithecidae; genus Rhinopithecus; species Rhinopithecus roxellana. The sequence continues at coordinate 104,088,552 of NC_044559.1, read as the reverse complement.
GAAAAGAAACGTTTAAGTTAAGATAAAGTATTGTGGAGACTAAGTTTTACTGAGTGGAGGAAACTCAGATAGCAGAGCAGGTTGTAAAATGTTTCCTATGGGTCTTAAAAGAGTGCCTGGCTCTTAGTCAATTATCTCCTGGATCTGGAAAGGAAGGAAGGAAAACACAGGGGAAAGGGGATTTTCTACAGAATGTGGATTTTTCCCACAAGTGACTTTGCAGGGCAATTTCAAGATACGGAAGAGAAACATGTTTTGGAGTAAAACATTTTGAATTTCTTCCTCATTATGCCAGAGTCAGATTGGAATGTAAACTATGATATACAGGGTTAACTAAAATTCATCTGATGAGAATTTATGATTTGTCGGGCATCACTCCCCAGACCCCTTAGATAGAAATTTGTGCGAGATAAAGAGAAAATGAGAGTTTAGTCCTCATAACTACTTCTCTTATTAGGAATTTCCTATATTTGCTGTGAGTAATAATACCTACTCAGAAATCTACTGAGTTTTAAAGTTTTATTAAAGAGAGTGACCAAGCTAAAAAAGATTCTGGTCACTAGAAGCTGAGTCACTAAACATAATGAGGCAAATTTCTGAAGTGGGATTACATTTTTATTATAGTCAGCTGCATTCAGAGTAAATAAGAAGCTGGGTGTGGAGGTGGGAAATGAGTATAAATGTCTTTGTATTAAGCAGGTAGAATTACATTACTATTACTTAAGAATTGAATTAAAAATACAACGAGATCACTGACAGCATCTGATAGATTTACAAAACTTATAACCAGGGAAAAGAAGAATGAAAGCAAAAAGGAAGGAAGTATTCTAGCTAAATTCAAAATTAGAGATAAGGCTTTAGGCAGAACTGAGCTGAGCTTCAGCTGCAGGTGAATTCTATGCTGACCTTTACAAAGATCTGGAAAGGTCAAGTGATCTGGAAACCAGATCATTCTCCCGTGGCAGAAACTTCTTGAGACTTGCCTAGACTTGCCCTTAGCCATTTTAAGTAATAATGCCTACATTGACAAAGAAATATTTTGATTGGCAAAACTACTATACTCAAATGAGTATTGTTATCTTTTCAAAGTTTTATTTGCAACCCTGTACAATCTACATTTTTCCTCAAAAGGACTTTTTTAAGAGACATCTTTTTGTACTGAAATGTAATCACAGAAAAGTCAGAAAATGACCCAGCTTGACTAATTTAGAAAAAACGAATAATGCCTAGGGATTTGCTGATATGAGAGAAAACTATGTATTAACCTGAATCAGAATAGGAATTGATTTACTTATTTAATTTTTCCAACTTATTTATTGAGTGCACACAAAATGACAGAAGTGAGGCTAAGCACTGGGAAAATAATGATGAGCAAAGAAGGCCTTGACCCAGCCCTGATAAAGAATGCAGTCAAATGAAGCAGACGGGGAAATAATTATGTCTTAGTCCATTTTCTGTTGCTATAACAGAATACCTGAGACCAGGTAATTTATAAGAAACAGAGATTTATTTCATCCAGTTCTAAAGCTGAGAAGTCCAAGACTCAGGGGCCACATCTTTCTTTGTCATCCCATGATGGAAGGTGGAAGGGCAAGAAAGCCTACACGTGAGGGGGCTGGCAAGGTGGCCAAACTGGAGTTTGTAACAAACCCATCCTTGAGATAAGTAATTCACTTCTTCAATAATGACATTAATCCATTCATGAGTGCAGAGCCCTTTGGAGGACACATTCAAACTATACCAGTATATAAAGAAATACAATAGTTTAACTTTCTAAGAAAAAGGTATAATGTTTTATGAGAGTGTTGATAGTGAAGCTACTTAGTCTGAGAGGTGAGACAAAACTTTTCTAAGTGATGATTGGGTTAAGATTGAACAAAAAGGAGGACTTAATTATGTGAAAAGGGCCAGTATGGACAAAGAAGACATCATTGCAGATTTACTGGTGTGGATTCTATCAGGAAACAGATGACACATTCAAAATATTTCAATGGAAAGTAATTTAAGGTAAGAACTATTTCTGAAGTGTGGGTAGGGTTAAAGGAATAAAAAAGTAAATAATGATGCACACAGGAAGGCAACAGTATGACACCCCTAAGATTGCAGCCAAGTCACAATTTTACCTTGACCTTCTTAGGGTTTTTTATTCTGGGCTTAAAAATTAAATAGACATAAGGTAAACTAGTAGAAAAGCGTATGTATTAGTCTATTCTCATGCTGCTATAAGGACATACTTGAAACTGGGTAATTTGTAAAGGAAAGAGATTTAATTGGCTCACAGTTTAACAGGGCTGGAGTGGCCTCAGGAAACTTACAGTCTGGCTGAGGGGGAAGCAAACACGTCCTTCTTCACATGGTGGCAGTAAAAAGCAGACATAGCAAAGGGGTTGGGGGAGCCCCTGATAAAACCGTCAGATCTCATGAGAACTCACTGTCAGGAGAAGAGCATGGAGGTAACTGCCCCATGATTCAATTACCTCCCACCATGTCTCTCCGACGACACGTGGGGATAATGGAAACTACAGTTTAAGATGAGATTTGGGTGGGGACACAGTCAAACCATATCAAACATGTAAGACATACTAATAGAAAAGCATACAAATTTATCTAATATAAGTTTTTGGGACATGTGAACCTTCATAAGGAAATGAAGACATGGGAAATGGCAAAACCTAACTGTTTATATTTGATTTAATAAAAAGAGGAAATTGTGGAAAAGTTACTAAAGTGTCTGGAGAGGCAGAAGGCAAATAGGATTTTAACCAGTTCTTTCTGTACAGAATTATCTGTCTCAACTTTCTGTCCTTGATGGTAAGAATGTAACTTTTCTTCTGGTGTAGGGAGTACATCTTCCATATGGATTTTTATATCCTCCCTTCAAAAAGAAGGAGGAAGGGTTCTGTTTGCCCTTCTTGAATCTGCCTTTTTTTTTTTTTTTTTTTTGGACTTTTAGTAGAGACGGGGTTTCACCATGTTAACCAGGATGATCTCCACCCCCTGACCTTGTGATCCACCCGCCTAAACCTCCTGAAGTGCTGGGATTATAGGCTTAAGCCACCATGCCTGGCCGAATCTTTTTTTTTTTTTTTTTTTTTTTTTAAAGAAGCTTTGGTTCAAAGTAATCCTTATGCCAAAGTGGTATATTTTGGGGTAGCATATTCTACTATATTTTATTAATATTTTCAGCCCAGAGGAGGCAGGGTGATGATATCTCCCAAAACCAGTGACTGAAGCCATGGAAGTGCCACCATATGGAAGCTATAATGGAAAACAGTCAGTCAAAACTGTGGCATCTTAGAGAAGAAAGTGTGAAGCCTCTCCTTGCATTTCTGCAATCTCTTGCTGGTAAGTGGGAGTGAAGGCAAAGAAAGAATAACCAGAACATCAGTCAAGTAGAACAGTATATGCAGAGAGGACCAAGAATGAAAGAATAAATTTTGATTTTGATTTTGGGGATGCATAAAACATGCTAAATGCCAAATCTTTCTTGATGTGAAGAGTACTAATAAGAAGTTTAAAAGGAGAAATATGAAACATATGACTCAAAGAGAGAGAGAGAGAGAGTAATCACCAGGTATTTCTAGAGTCAACATGGGCATTGAAAAGACTATAGAAACACTATGGGAGAAAGAGCTATGTGAAAATTTGGGAAAGCCCAGATTTGAAGCTCAAATATTTGGGGATTTTTTCCAATGTGTATTGGTTTTAATCCGTAGTTTTTTCATTTACTATATAGTGGTACAAGACTGAAAACAGGATTAAAATGTGGAAGAGCTGTACTTGCTTTTGAGAATGTTCAAAAGAGTAAAATTGACTCAAGGAACTATTATGCATGCATATTGAGGAAAGTAGAGAAATCTAGGAAAAGCTTTATTTAGGAGTGGTGAAAGAAGCAAATAGACCAAATCATAGAGGTTTATAGAAAATCACAGGAGGGTATGCAAGAGAAAAACTCCAAAATATAATAGAATCAGGTTTCTACCAAAAACCCCTAGATGCCCTGATTTTGTCATCCCAAAGCAGTAATTCATTCTCCAGTTAGAAGATTCACTGCACACAAGCATGTCTCATGTCTGTGCTTTATGGCTAGTAGCGATTTTATTGACCTCAGTGTCCAGAAATGCAGACCGGAAATAACACTGTCTGCAGGCACTGCACTGTCATATTTATGATATAAATGGCAAAATCTTGCTCATGATCCATTATTTGTGACTGCATCACTAGTCTTATCACTGACATTGAACAGAAGAAAAAAACAGTGATTGATGAGCAAGAAAGAATATTGAAGAAGCAAGATGAAACGTCGTAAGGTCAGTTCAGAAGCAACTGAAAAGCTGACAAAGAGTTTTAAATAAGAAATCTTTGTCATAATAAGAGTTTAGAATTTTTTATGTGGAATTTTTCTTAAAATTGAAGATATATGCAATACACTAAACAAAATTTAGTGTATATATATGTGTGTTTGTGTATACATATATAATCACATAATGACATGAAATTTTAGTTAGTTATGGACTGCCTATATAACAGTGGTTTCATGGTTGGAGCTGACAGAATAGCATAGCACAATTACTTTATTTTTAAAATAAATTTAGTGTAGCCTAAGGGTAAAGTGTTTATAGAGTCTACAACAGTGTACAGTAACATCCTAAGAATTCACATTCACTCACCAGTCACTAACTCATCCAAAGCAACTTCAAGTCCTGCAATATATATTCATGATAAGTGCCTTATACAGGTGTACCATTTTTAGTCTTTTATACCACATTTTTATTGTACCTTTTCTATGTTTAGGTACACAAATACTTACTATTGTGGTACAATTGCCTACAGTATTCATACAGCCACATGCTGTATAGGCTTGTAGCCAAGGAGCAATCGGCTATACCATGTGGCCTGGGTGTGTTGTAAGCTATACCACATAGGTATGTGTAATTACACTCTATGGTGTTCTCACAAGATTGTCTAATAATCTGTTTCTTATAACATGTCCTCTTTGAGAGGCATGACTATACACAAACACATATATACACATATATATGTATATGAGCTAAGTGTTATTTTTATAAGCACACAATATCTTGCTAACTCTCATGAAGCTGGTCTCTAGCTGAAAATATTTTCAAGTTATAGGTGGAATAATAATATATGCATGTTTTGATCTTAAAAAGTTATACTAAGCTGAGATATTTGAAAAAAGTTCAATGACTCTGGGTATTATGGAACAGGAAATACACAGAGAAGGAATGAATAGATAAATTAAATGTAGATAAAAATTTTTGCAGAAAAAATTAAGTACTATTGTTTTATAAATTTGATGGGCTATGTATAGTGACAAATACACAATCTAACTCATAAAGTATAATAATTTCAAAAAGTCCTTTGGTTTAAATTTTAAAGGAATATATTAAAAGTTATAGAGAGAAAAACTGAATAGGATTTAAAAATTTTTAACTCCCTTCCTTGGTTTGCTGCCAGGAAATTTGAAAGCTTATGTTTTTATATACATAAAACTACTAAGGTTTAATATAAAAAGGGTAAAACTTGTTCTACAATAATAACAATCACAGAATACATTTCAAGATTTTAAAATTTTCAGTTTCTTTTTAATTTATAACAAAGTTTAAATTTCCTTTTTTAAAAATGAACAAAGAAACTGACCCAGATAATTCACATGGTGCATATGAAATTCTTTGTAAATAAATAAGTAATCCAAGAACCAGGCTGATGATATACTTTGACATAGAAAATGCTAAAACAAAAGCATTATTGCACTGTGTTTTAAAAAGAAAGACAAAGCTCATTGAAAGGCTCAAACTAAAACTAGTCCAAATTTAATTTGAGAATAGGCATAGGTAGAAAAGATTTTTCTTGGCCTGAGTTTTTTACAAACTGAGATCATGCTGTATATACCCAGTGAGTTTTGTTGTTGTTGTTGTTGTTGCGTGTTTTTAGGAAATGATGGAGATCAACTTGTTTAATGGCATGACATCTACTTACTGCTTTTACTGGTTTGAGGAATCAGTCCATCCGAACCACCTCAAGTGCTTCATTTGCTTTGCACAACACTATCAGCGTGAACAAGAGGATTATTGGTTGAATATCCTTCGAAATACTCAGCCTCTTGGCAACTGCAAAGCATCCTCCTCCAGAAATTGCACTGTGCTCTTTAACATTCCAGCTGCAATGTTGCGGAAATCATACATTCTGTAAACCTCAGTTAGCCAGGTGTCTTCCCAACTACTCCTTATAAAGGAGTCTTGCCAACATAATAATAAAGTCTCATGATGCTGCAGCACTGCTTGTCTTTATCCTGTGGCTCCAGGCCTGCAGAGAAATGAGCTTTCTCAGGCTTAATTAGGCCAACATTTGGCAAGAAACACCTCAATATATAAAAACCTCTTCTCCAGAAATGGGCAATCAAATTCTCTCTCCATATACTTTCTGGAACAATCCATCAGAATAAACTTCCAGTGAGGGTTATTATCTTTTAAGCTTCAATTTTTATCCAGAGTTTGCAAAAATCACCATGAGAATTTGAAAAAAAAAAAAAGGAAATCAATTTCTTGTATTTCAGAATGAAAAATGTATTCTTTGACTTTGCTGAATGAGGTAGTAATATCACAAATAGGTTTATCATAGAGTTGGCAAGAATTATAACACAGTAGGTGGTTATGGTTCTAGTCTGGCACTTTCTCCAGCAGCCCTTCTTCATCTTTCCTATTTGGTGAATAAAAAAAAAAAAAAAAAAAAAAAACAAAAAACCCTATCCTATTGAATTAGTTAGAGTCTTCCAGAGAAATGGAACCAGTAAGTTCAAAATCTGCTGCATTATGGACTGGCAGGCAGAGACAAAAGACAATTGATGGTGCAGGTGAAGTTCGAATGCAGTCTGCTGGAGAATTCCCTCTGTCTTGGGGAGGTCAGTTTTCTAATTCTTTTCCAGGCTTCAACTGATTGGATAAGACCCATCCACATTATGAAGGACAATTTGATTGACCCAGATTTCACTGATTTAAGTGTTGATCTCATCCAAAAATATCCTCAAATTGGCACATAAAATTAACCATCACAAGCCCAGCCCTTGTCAACTTTGCACTCATATATTTCTTTAAACCGTGTTTCCTTTCCCAATAAATACAATAACAAGGCTATACTTCCACCTGACATGATATAACTATGCTGTGCACAGCTGGAAACTCACTAAGTCTTTCCCCAGAACAAGATGCAACATCTTTGGCTGATGTCTACTCTTCTCTTTGGTATCATGTAACTTAAATATTATAGTGCAAAGTTAACAACACTTAAATACTATAAAGTCAATCTATCTTAAGTTATGTGATAAAGTGATGAGAGAGGGAAGAAAATAGAGATACACGATATACCTAATATACATACTGTATGTACATACAGTTGACCCTTGAACAACATGAGTTTGAACTGCGCTGGTCCACCTATATTTGGATTTTTTTCCCACTCCTGCCATCCAAGAAAGCAAGACCAACCTCTCCTGTTCTATGTCCTCAGCCTATTCAATGTGAAGATAATAAGTAAAAAGACTTTTATGATGATCCACTTCCACTTAAAGAATGGTAAATATATTTTCTCTTCCTTATGACTTTCTTAATAATATTTTCTTTTCTCTAGCTGATTTATTGTAAGAATGCCATATGTAATACATGTAACATTCAAAATCTGTGTTAATCCTCTGTTTATGTTATCCATAAAGCTTCTGGCAAACAGTCACTACTAGTGGTTAAGTTTTGGGGCATCAAAAGTCATATGGAAGTTTTTACTGCTTGAGGGTTGGTGCCTCAATCCCCATACTGTTCAAGAGTCAACTGTATGGCTGGGCATGGTGGCACACGCCTGTAATGCCAGCACTTTGGGAGGCCGAGGGGGGCAGATCATGAGGTCAGGAGATTGAGACCATCCTGGCTAACACAGTGAAACCCCATCTCTACTAAAAATACAGAAAAATTAGCCAGGCATGGTGGTGGGCACCTGTAGTCCCAGCTACTCGGGAGGTTGAGGCAGGAGAATGGCCTGAACCCGGGAGACGGAGCTTGCAGTGAGCTGAGATCGCACCACTGCACTCCAGCCTGGGTGACAGAGTGAGACTGCATCTCAAAAAATAAAATAAAATAAAATAAAATAAAATAAAATAAAATAAAATAAAATAAAATAAAATAAAAAATAAAGACATATTCATAACAAAATAAAGAGAAAATATTCCTGACAATTATGACAACCACAGGCCTCATCTGTGTAAATGGTCACAGGGTAATAGCTGGTATTCACAACTACCATCTATCACTATTCATTCTATGTTTTCTTTGCTTTCAGCAAGCACTTGAGCTGGTTATAGTTCTTTACCAAGTGAAGTGACTCAAACCAATCCTGAAGAGTCTGGGCATTAGTACTCCTATCTAATTGGTTGTGCTGGTTTTCCATTGACTTTATTCACAACGTATAGTAATCCTAAGAGACTCCCTAGGGTATCTCCTGTATTCCACACATACTTTTTCTTATCTCCATTGTGAAATGGAAGTCCCATTTTTCTTTGTTAGTCAGGATCAGTTAACCCAGCCAGCCCAGTAACTCCTGCTTTCCCTGTTGATTCAGAGGCATGAATAGTCCAAAATGGACTTGGTAGCAATCTTAACTTTTAATTCAATAAGATAATTGTTAGATTTTATGATGGAAGCATTCCTCCCTTTGGAACTAAGAGTTTTAGGCCAGCAGAATATAAGACCATGAAGACAAGAAGCAAACATTTTGCTAGAGTCACTAGGAGTAATAGAGATTCATGACACTCCCATTTCACCCCTCATTTCCCAGACCTCTGAGTCCTGGCTATGGGAGAAACAGTATCACATATTGGACATTTTTTCAGAGCATATGTAGCCTACTGGATAACTTTGCAACAAGTCTGAAATGTATTGCCTCCTAATTGGCAATGTAATTGAGTCTTTAAAAGGCCATTCCATAGATCTATCAATCCAGCTGTTTCAGCATAGCAGGGAATATGGTAACACCAGTAAATTTCAGGAGCATGGCCCTATTGCCTCACTTCATTTGCTGTAAAATGAGTTCCTTAATCAGAAACAATCCTATGTGAAATAACATGATGGTGGATAGATATTATGTATGTCCATAGATGGTAGAAGCATTGTGTGCAGGGAAGGAAAATGCATATCCAAAGTAAATGTCCATTCCAGTAAGAACCAAACACTGCCCCTTCCGTAGCAGAAGTAATCAAATGTAGTTAAGTGTGCCACCAGGTAGCTAGTTAATCACCCTGGGGAATGATGTCATTTTGTAGACTCAGTGTTGGTCTCTGCTGCTGGCAGATTGGGCATTCAGCAGTGACTGTAGCCAGGTCACCTTGGTGAGTGGAAGTTTGGGCTACTAATCGTATGCACAACTTTCCTCCCTGTCACCCTGGCCAATCTGTTCATCCCATTGGGCAACGACAGAGGTGACTGGAGAAAGGAGCAGACTGGTATTCACTGAACAGGTCATTGTACACACTTGATTATTAAAGTCTCCCTCCACTGACTGAAGTTACCTTTTGGTGAGTATTCACATGGGTCACAAATACCTTCATGGTTTTTGGCCCATTCAGAGAGGTCTACCCACCTCCTATCTCTACCCTAGCCTGTTTTGTCATTAATTTTCCAACCCTGTTACTGTCTAAGTCCCTGACCATCCAGCCAAACCACTGGCCATAGCCTATGAATCAGTATATAGTCACCTACAGGAGCACCCCAACCAGTCACTTCAGCATCCCTAACTGCCACCGACAATGACCACACCATTGCACCTGCTGAATCACATGGCTCACCTGCACATACGGCAGCTTAAATGGCAGCCTGGAGCTACTGCAGACTTTTCTTTTATTCTGGGTCCCATTCAAAATCAGCAACTTTTTGGATCACTCATCCTTTTTTTCTCCCACTTTATCCAGTGACATTGGAAGTATAACAACAACAAAAACTTAGGCACATTACAATTTTAAAGAATTAATTTCAGCATTCAACAATTTATGAATTGGGAAAAACAAGACTGAAAGTTGTTTACCATTCCAATGAGAGGAATAAGAGAGTAAATTTTTATGTTTGCAAAATCAAGACAAATATATTTGATTGCTCGAAGTGGAAAGTACTCAAAGATCAGTTGGTGATTTCTCATTAGTTACACTTAAGTTTTGTTTTACTATTTATATTTGTTTTGCTTATGTAGGAATATAAAATTCTGGGCCATCTCAGCCTAATGGCCTCAGTATTCTAGGATCTCTCCAGGACCACTCAGATCCTTGCTTCTTAAAAGCATTTGGTTATGATTATCCATTGTTGATATTTTGTGGATCTATATCGCCAGATCATACCATGAACTATTTTTACCACTGAAAATAGTTGTTAGTGACTTTAAACCTAATCAGATTAAATATCCAATTCTGGAAACCCCAAAACCAATTCAGAAAATTTGCCCTTAAGAATTTGTTCCTCTAGAATCACTCTCAGTACCAAAATCTGTATTAGTCAGGGTTCTCCAGAGAAACAAAACCAACAGTGTGTGTGTGTTGACTCTGTGTGTGTGTGTATTCATATGTGTGCGTGTGTGTGTGTGTATATGTATGTATATATGGAGATACAAGCATTTGGCTCATGTGATTATGGAGGCTGACAAGTCCAAAATCTGCAGTGTGGGACAGCAGACAGAGCCCCCACAACAGCCAGTGGTAGATAAAGTCCAAAGGCAGTCTGCTGCAGAATTTCCTCTTACTCGAGGAGGTAGGTTTTTCTTCTATTCAGGCCTTAAACCGATTAGATGAGGTCCATCCACATTTTGGAAGGCAATCTGCTTTACTGAAAGTTTATTTATTCAAGTGCTAATCTCATCTAAAGACTTTGTGTACATTGACATATTAAAAATAATCATCACAGGCTGGGTGCGGTGGCTCATACATGCAATCCCAGCACTTTGGGAGGCCGAGGCGGGCGGATCACGAGGTCGGAGATCGAGACTCTCCTGGCTAACACGGTGAAACCCCGTCTCTACTAAAAATACAAAAAATTAGCCGGGTGTGATGGCGGGCGCCTGTAGTCCCAGCTACTGGGGAGGCTGAGGCAGGAGAATGGCGTGAACCCAGGAGGCAGAGCTTTCAGTAAGCCGACATCAGGCCACTGCACTCCAGCCTGGGTGACAGAGCCAGACTGTCGCAAAAAAAAAAAAAAAAAAAAAAAAAAAAAAAAAAAAAATCACAACTTTTAAGTTCTGAAAGTTATAGACAGCATCTCATAACCTAATGATTATGCTAATTTCTATTGGATTATCAAATCTGGTTCTTTCCTCTTCTAAAGATTATATTTCTGGCTGGTAGAATTGTCTTTTTATACTTTTCAATTTAAAATATTTTTAGGAACATACTTAATAGCAAAAAGTACATGACATCACCATTTTGCAATAGTTGTAAGTGTATGTGTATTTCTGTGTGTGTATACTTAAGATCAATATAGTGAACTGATGGATATGTACCTTAGTTCATTCCATGTTGCTATAAAGGAAAAACTGAGGCCAGATCATTTATAAAGAAAAGAGGTGTATTTAGCTCATGGTTCTGCAGGCTGTACAAGAAGCATGGCACCAGGATCTTCTGGTGAGGGTGTCTGATTACTTCTGCTCATGGTGGAAAGGGAAGAGGAGCCTGTAAGTGTAGATCACATGGTGAGAGAAAAAGCAAGAGAGAAGGGAGGGAGGTGCTACATTCTAACAACCAGCTGTCTCAGGAACTAACAGAGAGAGAACTCACTCAATTACCTTGAGGATGGCACCAAGCCATTTACAAGGGATTTGCCCGCCAGCCCAAATACCTCCCATTAAGCCTCATCTCAACATGAAATTTGGAGAACCAAACAAACCAAACTATAGCAACATGTGAATATGAATCCATTAATACTGACACATGTTTGTGGAGAAAGGCTTCTGCTAGTCTGCTACTGCTCCTTCTACTTCTACTAGTTCTAATTGTCAGGCTCAATAGCATTTTCTTCTGCATCTTTCAAGGGCACAACTTTCTCAGTTTACTACTTAAAAATTGATATGGCTTGGCATTCTGCTCAGATTGTACATGCCCAGGCTTTAATTATCCTTTCATGTATTTGGAAAAGTTTAAATATCTACCATGTGCTGGCTACTGAGTATGAGTAGGACATACAATGCAATAAAAAAGAGATTATTTTTCTGCCTGATAGAGCTTAGGCACTAAAAATTAATATAGGTATAATTTTTAAAAATCATACCAATAAATTTCCTTTCAATGAAGTAAAGGAATAGAATTTTTAAATAAAATATGTAGTGTAGAATTTACTTAGACAAAGGTTTAAAGGAGTACATGAGGATGTCCCAGCAGTAGAATAGCATGTGTAATACCATTGCAGCATTACGGCTTATTACAATTACATTTTCTTATTTATTATTACTATTATTATTATTATTATTATGTTGCTACTACTGCTACTTCTACCTTTACTAGTTCCATTATTACTACTAGTAACTAAATGTTTGATTTCTAATCCACCTCTGAACATGCATGAATCTTGAGCTATAGACCAATATTTGCAACTTCCTATGTATTGAACATTTTCATATCGAAATAACATCTTAGGCAAGGGCAAGCCTAGCTCAACCCTCCATGGGGAATTTTTACAGGAGCCCACGGGAAGTGATATGAAGAACTGAGGAATTCTAGAGATGATGTGCAGATGCAGGGGAGGCTTTTTATATGATCACTGCCCAGTCAATCTCGTGGAAAGAGTAGTAAACATTCTGAAAGTATTTCAAATTCAATGTGCTTTTATTACTGCCTGGCAATATGGGGTAGTAAATGACTATGGATTTTGGAATCACAGTCCCTGGATACATTTAACCTTGGGTAAGTAATTTTATCTGTTTTTTCTTTTTGTAAAAGGAGTATTATAATATCTGCTTCATGGGAATGCTTTAAAAACCAAAGTAGATAATTGATAAATGCCACCTAGCACAGCACCTGGCACAAAATAGGCACATAAAAAATCAATTCTTTTTACTTTCCCCTTTTTTCACTGCTAGAAAAATGCATACTCATCTTTCAAAGAAAAGATCATATTTCATCTTATCTCTGGGGCCACTTCAACTGTATTCTCCATAGTACTTCATACAATGCTCTTTTAATATTGCTGCTTCCATTTTTTTATTATCTATTTTCCAGTCTGCCTCCCAATTACTCAGGAAGTTTCTCATGGGCAAGGCTTATATCAAGCACATCATGTTACTCCCATAACTAGTCCTATATTTGACATCTAATAAGTGCTCATTATTTGTTACACTGGACTAAACAGCTTTTACTCACACCTTATATTTGACCAAAATCTATAAGTCAACAGAGTAAAGCTATGATATCCATGTTTTAACTTACTTTTCCAAAATGTAGCTCATTTCAATAAATTCTGAACTACTCTCTTGCCCTGAAAAATACCTGTTTAAAATTATATCTAATACCACATTCTTTCTCTTAACAACTAATACTACAACTATGAAAGTCACTCTCCAGGATGGCCTCCAGTGATTTCTTGCTTCAAGTATTTAAGTCCTTGTGCATTTTCCTGACACACTGACTCTGGAATAGCTCTGTTACTCACACAGCAATACTTCAAGAACATTCAGTGAGTCAAAGTAACATTGGTGGCTAAGGCTTAAGAGTTCTGCAGCTTTTCGAAATGTTCTGTGAGGAAGCAGCCTTGTGGAGAGGCCCACATAAAGGAAAAGGGTACCTCAGCAGATCTAACAGCTGCTGGCCATCACTAATGGCCGATTATTTGAGTGAAGCTGTTTTGGGGCCTCCTGGCCTTTCCAATGCCTTGAAGAATACCATTTTAGCTGAAGATCCTCCCAACCAATCAACACAATTGTGGGAGTAAAAAAATATTGCTTTAAGCCATCAAGTTTTGAGATAGTCTGTTATATAGTAATAAATAACCAGAACAGTGAACAATGCAATGATGGTAATGGCCTTCCATAGCAACCTGTCAGAATCAGAATGGCAGGGACCATAGCAGCCACACAATCTGTTTACCCATCAGAGGTTTCCATATGCTTCTCTGCTTTTCTTTCAGGTGGCAATTTAGCCTCTGCTTAATGGCCAGGTATGCCAATAAACTAAACACGTGTTAAAACAGTTGACTCAACTTTTGGATAACTCTACTCAAATATATTTCTTTTTTTTTTTTCTTTTTTCATTTGGAAAATCTCTCTCCTATAATTACTACTCATTTAGTTCTATATCTATCCCTATAGTCAACTATGATAAATCCCTCCACCCAGCCACATATTTCCTTCTTTTGTGACTCAGTTAGAGGTCTTTTACTCTTCTGATTTTTTATTTTTATTTTTATTTTTATTTTTATTTTTATTTTTATTTTTTGAGACGGAGTCTTGCTCTGTCACCCAGGCTGGAGTGCAGTGGTGCGATCTCGGCTCACTGCAAGCTCTGCCTCCCGGGTTCACACCATTCTCCTGCCTCAACTTCCCGAGTAGCTGGGACTACAGGCGCCCACCACCACGCCTGGCTAATTTTTTGTATTTTTAGTAGAGATGGGGTTTCACTGTGTTAGCCAGGATGGTCTCGATCTCCTGACCTTGTGATCCTCCCACCTCAGCCTCCGAATTCTTCTGATTTTTAACCTCAGAATATGCTGTAGTTGTCCACAGGCCTCTTAAAACAGAAGGCACTTCTTTAGGGGTGGCCCATTTTGTGCTGGGAAGAATAAGACTATCCTCTTTTACTTAGGGATGTTAAGTGAATTTGTATGGGACTTTATATTTTTCAAAACATCTCATCATATTAACTCAAATGTTTCTAATATCAATTCTGTAAAGTAGGGTTCTTCATATCCTTGTGATAAAAGATAAATAAACTGAGACCAAAAAGGGCTAAGAAACACTTTCAGATTGTAGTCAGAGATTTCTGCATCCTATGCTAGAATTGTATTTTGTTTTGTGATGTTCTGATTTGTTTCTATCTCAGTTCCATCAAGTGTAAAGAAATAATAGTGAAGAGATATTCTTCCTCAGCTGAACACTCACCAAGAAATGACTACATTTATATAGGTAACAGGTAAAACACTGGCTAAGGTTATTACTTTTTATAAGGTTTTTTCAGTCTTGCTGAAGGTGAAGCTACTGGTATGAATATCCCAGAACTTTTACTTGTCTATCTCCTTAGGCACCCAAGCATCTGACTAAAAACATGGATCAACACATGTTCAAAATAAATTTTTTGTCAGAATAAAAAATCATTCAACTTGTCTTCATGGGGTTATTCTATGTGAGTCACAATTCAATAAATAGAGTGTTCAAAGTACATTCCTTTCCAAGCTCTGTTAGATCACTGGTTGTGATGCCATTTTGTACAGTAACTAAATGATTTCATACTAATCATGGTTATTTCAGATGTAAAAGAGATTGTTGTCCACTGTCATACCTAAAGATTTCCTGGACATGTGTGTTAATGTTGAAATTATACAAATGTAGCAAGAAATACCTATGTAACAAGTGTGGCTGTATGTCTAAATTTGTGTGCGTATCTCTGTATGTGGCTATTTAAGTGGATTCAATCCAAGACAGCAACAAACACATTAGTTAAAATGCTCAAATGCATATTTAGTTTTATAAATTAATCTATCATCTCAAATTTTAGTTCTTTCAGTTTGCTTAAATTAATATTTAATAGAATAAAATAATGGACTTTAATTTTCTATTCGAGATGGAATCTTGCTTTATTACCCAGGCTGGAGTGCAATGGCATGATCTTGGCTCACTGCAACCTCCACTTCCTGGGTTCAAGCGATTCTCCTGCCTCAGCCTCCTGAGTAAATTGGGACTGCAGGCACACACCACCATGCCTGGCTAATTTTTGTATTTTTAGCAGAGACAGGGTTTCACCAGTGTTGGCCAGGCTGTCCTCGAATTCCTGACCTCAAATGATCCACCCCCCCTCGGCCTCCCAAAGTGCTGGGATCACCACACCCGCTGGACTTTAATTTTTATAGACAAATATTCTTATTGTTTTATGTAAGAACTGAAAACAATATTTTTAGAAGAATTTTGAGGAGAGATTTGATTGAATCGTATTTGTATTTTGGGAACATTTTCAAGAAAATATGAAAATGAGGGTTTTTTTCTTATGCAGAGAAATCTGTGTAAAGCTATCTGAACAACCATTCTGTATATATGGGTATCTTCTTTTGCATTTGGATAACTAGATTTTTTTTCTGATAATTTTCACATATTTTTAAAGATTTCTCCATTTCTGCATTCTTTCAGCTTACTTTGATGTATTCTCTTTTAAATCATTTTTCTAGCATTTCACAGTTATTTTTAATTGAACATATGACCAGTTTTGTATTTGTGAGTGTTGGCTTAAGGCCAGCAAATCACTACTTTTAGCATGTCCAATGATTCCAAGCCACTTCCACTTGTACTGGCATTAGTTTCAACTCTCCTCAATCTGTAACCAATTTCATCCTTCAAAAAAAAAAAAAAAAAAAAAGACAAGATTTAACACAATATTTAAATAATAGCACAACACCAGTAATAGTGCAAACTGTGGTGACCTTGCCAAACTGAATTGATATAACAGGGTAAAACATGTTAGTTAGCTAACATAGAGTGCCTGCAATCATTTTAGGAAAATTTACTGGTGTTCGTGTTCATATGTGGAAGAATTAGACGAATCCAGGGGTCTTTTACAACAATTTTTAGATTCCTACTGTGTTCCAGGATATACATCAGATGCTTTCAAGTGGTACTGGATAATACTTGATTTTTTCAGATGAGGACACTGAATTCTGAGATGTTACATGTGGTGCTCAAGAGCATACAGCTAGCAAATGGCGGAGCTGAGAGTTACACCAAATACCTGATGTATGAACCCTACTTGTTTTTCATCCTAAGTAGAAGTCAGGGGACCTAAGTTCTACCACTTATTTTGCTGTTAAATAGCTGTCACCTCTTAGCTGGCTGCATGATCACCAGTAAAACACTTATTCTCAAGCTTCCTTTTGCATGCAAAAGTGGTGTTTAGATGAGGTCAATCTAGATTTTATGGAAATGTCGGGGAGAATACAGCCTGTAGTGGGATTTTCAACCATCTGCCTCTGTTCTAAATGCACGTGTCCATTTTATTTCCTAGAGTCCCACAAACTATTGCATTTAAAGAAAGAATTCTGCTACCATAAAAAAATCCATTGACAATTCATTTTTGCATTTGTTGATCACGCTCACTCTTCAAGGGAAGGGCAAGTTAATTAGCTCAGTGAAACTTTTCTGATCTTCCCTGTTAGATGAAGACACCCTTGCTCTGAACTACCAGAGGCATAACTCTCAAAGTATTTACTATGTTCCAGCTAGTAATTTAGAACATTTCAATTCATATGCAGACATTCCCTAAGGACAGAATCTTTATCTTTTTTCTATCAGCTATAAGGCTGACCAGCCATAAATACTACTTGAGTAGTACAAATGAATGAATAAATGGTCACAAAAGTATCTCATAGCTCTGAAACTTCATATATATTAATCTGATTTTCACACTAGTAACTATTTTTCCTCGAGCAAAATACATTAGTCTTGCAAGTAAATGCATGCTTTTAAAAATACATAATTGCATATATCTTAGCATTCAGATTTAAAATACAGGTTGACCCTTGAACAACACAGGTTTGACTGCAGGAACCCACTTATTCTTGTATTTTTTTCAGTAAATACAGTCAGGCCCTTTGAATGGGTGATTACACATCTGCAACCAACAGCAGATGGAAAATAAAAGTATTCTCAGAACGTGAAACCCTACAGACTGACTTATCATAGTGCAGATTTTACAGGGAGGACTGCAAGAATGCAGTTTGCATGGATTTTGGTGTCTGAAGCAGTCCGGGAATTAATCCTTGCAGATACCAAGGGACCACTTTATATATTTTAGAAAATAATAAGCTTAAAAAGGTTACAAAAATTAATGTTAATGGGTTTATTTTTTGTCTTTAATACATGCCTCTATTGAACAAAAGTAAACGCTAAAAAACAGGAAATAAATCTATGTATTTTAATGATCTTGTCATAAGCCACACTGCAGGACATATATTCCAAAATTTTCTTAAGATCAATTAAACGTGATCAGGGCTTTTCATTCTGTTTTTCAATACATATGTATCTACATTGATTTCTGCATTTGTGTCTATATGTGTGTGCATACATACACATATGTACATATATATGTATGTAAGCATATTTGTATAGGTGTGTCTATGTTTCTCTGTCTCTCTCTCTCTCTCTCTGTATCATCTAATCTATTTATCTTTTGTGGCAGGCCCATAACACTATTTCTAGAAGGGAATGGGAGAAATCAGGTGGCTAACTTGACCCTGTTTCTATAATTGTATATCTAGGTTTTCCTGTGTAAATAGATGCCACGTGTTATTCCTGTAGCTTCAATATCAGCACTACTGATGGCCATCAGTGCCCATGAAGGTCATTACCTGCTGTAGATAAGATTTCACCTACCCTACCCAAGCCAGTTCTCAAAGGTCTTTATTAAGTCTTCAAGGGTAATATAGGCAGGTGTTAAGGAAGTCGTTTCAAAGTCTTAGAGTCTAGATGTGTGTGTCTGGAGTGGTGGGGGAAGGGGGAAGGAGGCATCAGGCAGTGGCGTTTGCTTCATGGTTCCAGGGTCACACTCTGTTTCATCTTCTTTCCTTTCATATTTGCCTCTCACCACTGTTTCCCTTAACCTTGCCCACCACACTATTTCCTTGTACTCTTTATCCAGGGGTCTCCCAAACTTCCCTGTGAAAGCAATCCATTTCTAGGTTCTTTTTACCACTCATGAGTTATAAAATCATAGACTTCCCTAAGTGTCAGTCATTTTTTCTTCTGTACCAAATACTATCTGACTTGACAGGAGAAATAGTCTGACTTTACTGACGGTACGTGAAAGTCAGTTCCACAAGTAGGTTTGAGTGGGAGCACTGTGAGGGGCTTCCACTGTGGTCTCGAATAGCATGAATGTATTTGAAATTCAAAACACCTCACAACAAGAGTACTAAGTAATTTCTGAAGAGTTTATCTTTATAAGAAATCTGTACTTGTATTCATTCAACCAATTTTTGTGGAACTCACTATGTACCAAATACTGTGCTAAGGACTGGAAACAATATCACAAACAAAAATACATATAGATGCCCTTTATGGGTTAATGAATGAGAAATCTGTATTTAATTAAGTAATCACAAAATATTTGTTAAATTATAATTATAATAATTATGAAAGAGAAATATGTGCTAGGAAAACAGATAATGTGGGTTTCATTGCGTGAGGATGTTGGTGAAGGTTTCCTTAAGGACATGTGGATTAAGCTGGAATCTACTCATGCATCAGATTTATTCTTCTTAGTCTATAATGTGTAGATATTCACTAGGCTAAGAGATTTCCAGAAGAAAAAATACTTCTGCAGTGGGAGTGAGCATGAGTATAATGCCAAGATGACAGAGGAAGGAGCAGCTAGAGGGGAAGTCAAGGTGAAATATGGTTCAAGATAATGATGGAGAGAAAAGTGGGGTGCTGGCCATGAAGGAGCTATATAGGTCATGGCAAGAAAGTCTCTCAGGTATCTAAGAAGTTTGTTCAATTTTCAAATGTTTAAACTGAAGTGGAGATAGAGATTTCAACTTCACAAGATAACTCTAGTTGCAGGTAGGAATTAGAATGATGCGTGTTATTGGGAAAAAGAAATTGAAAAGTCAAGGAGACTTACGAAGAGGTTCAAATGGGAAAACTGGCATGACTAAAGGTGTTTAAGTTTATATCAATGAAGAATTCTTCCCCCTCATTTTTCATTATTTTCTAAAAATCAGTTATGGGGGAAATATGGCTAATTGAAATTCCAGACAAGTCAGGCATCAGTTAATTGAGTTTTTACTGTATTTGCACCATCAACTTCAACGCTTTTAATGAAATAGAACGTGCTGTCTTTGGAATTCAAATGTATCTATTCTATTTCAGACTATGTCATCTTCCATTTCTCCCACAGATTGCTATCTGTAAAACTTCTTTAAATTTTCTTCTAAAAATAACCAATAATACGTGTATTATTTGTTGTTTCCCCCAGTGGATAAACTATAACAATTTTGGTGTTGTTGTTTAAGTAAAAAATCCTTGGAACCAAAGAAAAAAATAGTTAAAGCCCTTTTCTCAATGGGTGATATGGTACTAAGAGTGATAGTATGTATTCAATACACGTTTATTTTTAAAATACTTCTAACAATTTAATGGATTATCATCATATAGTAGTCTGTGGTTTTCTAAAAGGCAAAACTTAGAAGTAAAATCTGAATTAAACTTGAGATAATATTATAAAATAGACATTCTGTTATTTTAATTTTGCTATATAATTTGAAAATATCTTAATATATAAAAGGAGATTAACAGTTTTTCTCTGTTAGATGCAAGAAAACTGAAATCAAATTGAAGCTATAGAATTTGTTTTTAGGCTTACAGAGCTCAGTACTCTCACTGAAAATTCACAGCTAAAAATCCTATTTCTCTGATTAAGACAATTGAAAAAACACTATATAAATAAGCTGAAGTCAGCATGTGATAGTTCTTCTACTTGAGAGCTTAGGTCAAGTTGAATGACAGTTGTTAATAACACTAGCAGAACCCTCCCTGGAGATGGAGTACTGATAGCCACCTGTCCAGGAAAGTTAAAGGATAACTCCATCTGGAGACAGAGAGATGGGCTTCAGAGGACCCCAAAGTCACCACTAATCCAGAAAATCGCTTCTAATCTTATGAATGTCTTTCCCTGCTGTCAGACACTGAATGTCATTTATTCTGCCTGAAAGTGTCACAAGAAGAAAGCTTGCTATTTATTAAGTCAGTGTTTACATAATTGAAAATATTTTTCTTTCTCCATTTTTGTTGTGCTGTAGTTTTACTACACTTTAGTTACTATCCCATTAGCAGATAGAGAAAATTAATTGTGGAACAATTTGTATTTTTTCTCAATAAATCAGTGTGAAAATAAAACAAACTTTTGTTATCAGAGGAATGAAGCAAAATATGCTAACAAACAAACAAATGGACTAAAACAGACAAAAGAAACCTTTCCTTTCTAGGTGGATAATGATTCAACTTCTAACATTCTTTCACAGACATGCTACTCTATGACATAAGTGTGGGCAGTACAAGCTCCTGTTTTGTGGTGCATAAAATCTTTTATTTATATGCACAGCTCCCCAATTATTCTGTATGCTCTTTCAAGTAATATCTATATTTTTATTTTCATTACACTAGTAACTAATACAATGACTCACAATGGTAGGAGCACACAAAAAAAGTTTATTTATCAATATTGACTATTTGACAGGCACTATCCTAAGGCTAAAGGATATAAAGTTGGATAAGATCTGGTACCTGTCCTCAAGCAATATAGAATAGAATCTACTGAGATAGCTACAAACAGAATTATACTAATATGCCTGAGATTTGTATACCAGGCCACAAGAACCTGAAAATAGTGCAATAAACTTTAGAGATGGTAGGGAAGACATCCTAGAGCATCAGATACTTGTGTATGGTAAAAAGAAGAACATATTAAATAGAATAACTCATTCTGGAACTGCTAGTCTGCAAGGCAGAGGGAAAACATATACTGAAGCTGAGAGAGTTTTAAGCAAGGCTGTGATGGTTAATTTTATGTGTCATCTTGGCTCGACTATGGTTCCCAGATATTTGGTCAAATGTCAGTCTAGATGTTGCTGTGAAGGTATTTTTTAGGTGTAATTAACACCAAAATCAATAGATTTTGAGTAAAGCAGATGGTTCCTCATTATATAAATAGGCCTCATACAATCAGCTGAAAGCCTTAAGAAAAAAACTGCAGTTTTCCAAGAAGGAAATAATTCTGCCTTCAGATGCCCTTAGGATTTGAGAATGCAACATCAATTTGCCCTGAATCTCCAGCCTACCAGTATGCCCTGCAGATTTTTGATTTGCCAGTCCCCCCCAAGTTGTGTGAGTCAATTCCTTAAAATAAATCTCCTTCTCTGTCGCCCCCCAACCCCCGGCTCCCACACACATCCTTCTGGAAAACCCCAAAGCAAAGACCAGAATGATCTCAGTTATCCCTGTTGTCTCAGCATTCTGTTTGATTAGCCTCCTCTTTCACTTTCAAATGGATCTTAGATTGGTTGATAAATTATATAAATAAGAGTTCGTATTAAATGTATTAATGAAGTAGAATATTTAAAACTGGACACTGTGTCTGGGGTAGGAGGATGGAGATGGGAGCTAAATGGAATGAGTCACAGTTTTCTTGTTTAAGACTCTGGGTGTATACTGATGGTTTTTACCAAAATAAGAAATAGAAGAACAGGAGAAAGATTATGGTTCAGTTAGAGACACATGGAGGTGAATGTGAAACTTCTGGTGGAAATCTCCAACAGGAAATAGATAAATGGGGGAGCTAAAATGTGAGATTGATTTAAGGATCATTAGATATAATTGATAATTAAAGCCAATGGAATTAAATAAGTCCATCCATGAAGAACATAGAGAGTGAGTAGAATAAGGAATAAAGAGCAAGGCCCACGAGGAACACCCACATTAAAATATCAATGGGATGAGAGTTCCTGAAATACTTGAGAGGTTTCTGGAATGGCAGGAAAAAAAATCATTAATGAACTTTGTCTCAAGGCACAAGAAAAGAGAGTACTTCATCAAATAGGGAGACTCTCAAACTTTTAGTAGTTTCCATCAAGCAGTAGAAATAGAAGCCATGTTTGACCAAGTTGTTCCATGACAGCAAGAATTAGGAACATAGGAGGGATGTGAGGTGATATTACCTCAGGTCTAGGGTGACCATCTCTCCTGATTTGTATGTAACTGAGAGGTGCTCCAGGACACAAGACTTTCAGTGTTAAAATTAAGACAGTTCCAGGGAAACAGTGATAGTTGGTCACCCTACAAAGGAAGGGCCTTTGAGTGAGTGTGAAAGGGAGTTATTTTGAAAAAGTAAGAGGAATCAGAAAGAAGTTGAAATTGCCACTCTCCCTTCCCTTCCTCGTCATTCCTGATTTCTCTGTATATACAGAATGGAAGAGTAAACCTTCTCCAATCACTTGATGTGTTTATAAGGATCCTGGTACCCTTGAAATAGAAACAGATTTTATTTAAGGCAAAGAGTAGAGAACATTCAGTGAATATACTGATGTCATGTAATATTGTGTTGTTTTGCTTTGTTTGCAATGGTGTGCTGGGGTTCCAGATGGCTCAGTGGAATGGGTTGGCAAAAGAAGCCTATAGTGAAAAATTAAATCCAAAGGGAGGAGATAGGATGAAGCTTAGGGTAAGAGTATAGTAGAAACAGATAACAGAAGGGACTTGCATTTAGAGAATGATACAGGATGACAGACCTAAGGGACATTATATTACCTGCTATAGTGAAACTTTGCATTCGAATTCTCTTATAATACTAGCTTTGTCAACCTATAGTGAGGAATCCATGTTATAAATCAAGTCTTGATTATATTTTGTTTCAAATACAGTAAAAATATCATGACCTTTTAGAGTTTCACATAGAATATTATTTAAAAGATAGAGAAGCAAATGGGACTTTCCACCAACGAACCAAATAAAACGAGCAACAAATGTCAAAAACAGGGAGCTCGGCTTCATATCTTAGTGAAGCTGTTTTGCCTGGGGTTTGACCTTAGCACTGTTCAGCATCAGTAAAATTTTACACCCAGATCAGAATATGAGAATGTGTGCTTACGAACTGTATTTTTAAGAATTTTTCAGGTTGTGAAAGCACAGTTGAGCTGATATATTCAGGGAAACATTGTTTCCCTGAATAAAAAATGCATGGATAAGTAAAGAAGACAAGAAACTCAGTCAACAATTGTACAGTCATACCACACAGAAATTGAAATGCCATTCTAGATAAAAGCTAAATCTAATGAGTCACCATGATAGTGACTCAGACACTTTCTGCTACCCTTATAGTTCTTTTCTCCTACACCACAACTTCTATTTAATCACGGGTTCTGCTTATTGCAGTTTCTCTTTATGTCATGATTCTACATCACGTCACTGTCTTCTGAGTTTCTCTATATTTCTCACACTCAAACTCCCCATACTTCTTCCCCAAAAGGCTCATATACTCCGATTGTAACAATTCTATTATGTGAGAGGTTTTAGAATTACCACTTCATAACTACAGAGTAATCGAGATGCCTACTTTAAGACCAAGAGATATGCCAAGAGAGGCAGAATGATGAAATTCGAACTATGATACTCAAAAAACCCTCAAAACTATAATTACAAAAAAAAAAAATGGTTTGTCAGAAAATGCTTTGGAGCTAACTCTTACCTCAGAAGAGGGCATTTGTGGTGCGTGTTTCCCTCAGGTACATGCAGACATCAATGAGGAGACAGAATGGAGTTTTTCTGAAATTTGAGCATCAACCAAGTTTAGTCCAAATACAATGAGTCTAGATTAATGAGTTGTTGAGTTGTTTCAGCATCTTGATTGATTTGGTCTTTATTTTTTTAACATGTTATTTATTTCACATCAACTTTGTCAATCATTTCTGGGTCCATATTTAATCTCCAACTTGGAACATGACATAGTATTTTGCTTTTGCCTTAGATATCTGCCTTTCATAGATAAGTCCTTGTATCTCCTCTACACTTTCCCTTATATATTTTTTCACATTATAGCTTTTTCTGGCATTTAACCAAGAGAACCCAATGAAGAATTCATATTTTTCACCTCAACGAGGTCAATGCTACAAATTCAATACAATATCTTCTTTCTTCATTTGGGTCTAATTTCTCATTCCCATAAATCCATAATCATATTCCATTTGTAATAAACACAGTGAAGTTGCAGATACCTAATTATTATAGCCAAGATATCACATAGATATCTTGCCATATTTTCTATAATCAAGCAAGCAAGGTTATTTTAGCAGCCCCTGCTTTTTTTTTGTTTTTTGTTTTTTTAACTTCTGTGATTAACTAGAAAAAAATAAAGTCACTCAGAGCTGGAGACATTGAATAAATAATTAATACATAATTTTTATTAATTTTACATATATATTATTTAAACTTACCCACAGATTTATTTTTTTCATTTTCAAGACATTTCTTTCCACTACCTCACACATGAAGATAAATTCATGAGATGTAGTACTGAGGGAAGCATGTTAGAAAAGTTAAAATAATTATTCTCATTTAATTCTCAGCAAATCTGATTTAAAAGTAACAATTTATTAAAATTGACTATGATCAGAGAAGGATGCAATTAGCAAAATCGAAACTAAAATTCATTTTCGGATCGCCATCATCTTTTCAATTCCACGTTAGTTCTCATAACCTGATCAAGGCTAACACGATGGAATGAGAATCAAGATCCTTGGGGATAGATGTACCCCATGATCTAGCTGATCTGTACCTTTCTATGTGAGGAGACTCATGGCTAGAAAGAAAAAATGGCCTAACCAAGTGATATTGCCTAAATTTTTATGTCCTACCAAAATGCATACATTAAAATATAATCCCCAACGTGATGGTATTAAGAGGTAAGGGCTTTGGGAAGTAATTACTACCTTTATATGGAATTAGTACCCTTATAAAAGAGATCCTGGGAGCTGGATCGACTGCTCTGCCATGTGAGGTTGCAGAGAGACCACATTTATCTGTGAAAAAGGAGGCCCTCACCAGAACCTGAACATGATGACACATTGACCTTGGACTTCTCCGTCTCCAGAACTATGTGGAAATTTTTGTTTTAAATTACCCAGTTTAGAATAATTTGTTATAGAAGACCAAACAGGCTAACATACAAAGTGCACAAGATAGGGATGCTTTTAGCTGCAGGTAACAGAACACCATTTACACAAACTTAAATAAACAGGCTTTTTTTTTTTTTTTTTTTTTTTTTTTTTTTTTGTCTCACATAGCAAGTATATAACAAGGTAGTTGTTGGAACTAATTAAAGGGTTCTGAGTTGTCAGTGCTGATGCCTCATTGCTTCTGTCAATACAGACACCTACAGCAGGAAGAAAGAATGTGAAAGGGCAGTAGTGTCTGTGTCAAGGGAGCAGATTTTCTAGAAAAACTGAAGCAGAAATCCTCCTTTCATCTACTAGCTAATAGCATCCAAAAGTAGCCAAAATATAGCTAAAGGAAA
The DNA here is from genome assembly GCF_007565055.1 of Rhinopithecus roxellana. Classification (NCBI taxonomy): domain Eukaryota; kingdom Metazoa; phylum Chordata; class Mammalia; order Primates; family Cercopithecidae; genus Rhinopithecus; species Rhinopithecus roxellana. The sequence goes on along the minus strand of NC_044559.1, from coordinate 104,062,262 downwards.
CAGATTTGGAAACCTGCATCACAGCAGCTAACTCGTAGAGTCTGCCATAACTCAAGCATATAGAGTTTTTGTTTCTGTTTAGTTTGTTTTTTTCTGGAGGAAAAACAAAGCTCAATTATTTCTGTCCAATGATGCAATGATCATGACAGAACTGATAGCACCTCTAGGTTCACGTTTTTCTCTAAAAGTCAATGCTGGAAAAGTTAACACAGGTAAACGACATCAGAAGGTTGTGATAAAACACAGGGATAAAGAAGCAAAACTCACATGCTGGCTTTTCTTTAGGAAGTTCAGTGAAAATATACTTTAAATTATTTCTTTCTCTAGGTAAATAAGATGACTTAGTAAGCAGAGTTTTTAGCAGAATTAAAACAAGGTAATCCCCTTGTGTGGTAATCCCAGTACTTGGACATAAAGCAGTTTCTAGACTTTTTATTGGAGATTAACTTACAGAAAGCTATAAAGATTTTTCTGGAGAGTATTATCAGCCTTAAGTGTAAGGATCACAATCAATAGCCCTGTTACCTGACAGAAAAAGGGCAGCTGCAAGATCGAATTTCCTGGCCCTCTCCTATTCTCTAGGAATATATATTATCTTAAATAATATTCACATGATGGTATTAGTATTCACATTTAACATTGGAAAAATAAGATCCAAGGAGATTAAGTGGCCCAACCATATAGCTCAGATAACTCAGATAGAGCCGATTCTAAAGGAAATGGTGTTTTCACTCTTAGTGAAAGACAGATGACACCAAAAAGTGTACTTTAAAATATTTTATTGCCTTCATAATAAATAATACATAAGGCTTTTGTTAATTAATATATTTCTAACATTTAGAACATAAAAAGGTCTAGAAATACTGAATTAAAACTGTTAATCATTTCCAAATAAAGGACACTATAAAGTGTCATGTTGGTAAATGAGATAATCAGAGCAAAATAGTGAACTCTGTACTTGGAAACCAATGGTTAAACTTTCAGTTTCTCTGTGTGTATTACCATATGCTCTGCAATCTATATCCTGATTGCTCCATTTTCCATCTACCATACTTTCTTTTCTGAGAAAACATTTTCATCCTTTTTCTTAGCATGCATGAAATATTGGCTTTCACATCTTTCAAATTGTCTTTGTAGTCCATTTTTTCCTGTGTAGTCACTATTCTCTGATTTTGCCATGTCTTATACTCCTTCTTTACCTACTAGAACTTCCATTTGCTTGACTGACACGTAATAGTTAAAGTTTTCTGATGTTAAGGTCTTTGGGACATTCCTTCCATTCTAAGAAGTACAAAGTGCTGTGAATGTCTGCTATTCTATAATAAATAATATTGCTTAAAAATAAATGGAAGTCATAATTTGAAAGAAAGCCTTTAAGTTGTCATCTCATATCTCTTAGCTGATATACTGTATAATTAGGAGTTCCTAAGTGCAATTGCTCAAAGAAAAGCTGGACAGGGAGTTCATGTATTTGTCAGTGAGTAATATATAGTGTATCTAGCTTCCTCGTGATTAAAAATTAGTCTGCTTTTCCCCCGAAAAATGCAATAGGTACTAAACCACATGTCATTTGTTGAAGAAAATGTGTGTTCTATGTGACTCATCCCTTCAAGGAGGCTTTGTGTGTCTGCTATGGGACATTTTTTAAAAGACTTGTTTCTTTAAAGAAAGGGAGAAATACATTATTTTACCCATGTGTTATGATTTGAATAATGCTGTTCCCTCTGAAATTCATGTTGAAATTCAATCCTCAATGCAACAGTATTAAGAGGCATAGCCTTTGGGAAGTAGTTAAGTCATTAAGACTCTACCCCCATGAATAGGATTTGTGCCCTTATAAAAGGTCTTGAGGTTGAAAGGTTCTCACTCTTGCCCTTCTGCCTTTTATCAAGCAAGGTGCCATTTTGGAAGCAGAGAGCAGCCTTCACCCAACAGCAATGCTGGCATCTTCATCTTGGACTTTCCAGCCTCCAGACTGGAAGAAATAAATTTCTATTCCTTGTAAATTACCCAGTCTAAGGTGTTTTGTTATCGTAGCACTAACAGACTAAGACATCATGTTATTTGAATTCTCTAGTAAATCTCGGTAAAAACAAAAATCAAAGAAGCAAAAAAACTTTAAACAGTTTTTTTAGTGAGAGGAGAACATTGTGTTTACAAAACCTAAGCCACATTTATTACTTTCCCCAATAATCAGTTATTTAATTTTGATCAAAATTTATAGATTCAATTTAGATGAAAAAAATTGATGAGTGGTGTGTTTCTTATAAACAGTTACTACAACAAAGGATAACTGTCTCAAATGCATGCTCCTAAATAATGTTAGCTGTCACCATCTTCACTGACTGGTAGGGTATGAGAGGTGCTATAAGTAAGATATTAAATAAATAATAAAAATAATTCAAAATAGCCTTGACCTCACCCATACACACAGTACTACCTAAAGTACCAGCTCAAAGAGGCTGAGATTAACTCTTTACTTAAACGTCAAAGCCAAAGCCACATGCAACAGCAAAGCCACTTGGTTTTACTCTTTTTATATGTCTTTACAAAAATACATGTTATTATCCATCATCCTCTCCTTTTGTTTTATTTATTGTTTTCTTCCCAAATCTTTCTAAATTTCTTACACTTTTTCCTTAAAATTTTCTCCTAAAACTTCTCTCTGCCGTTTACAAAGATTCCTCTGAAAATTCAAAGTGATATCATTAATTTGTCCATAATTTCTGTTGTTGTAGTATGTATTCTTGATATATAATTACATGTAATACATATGTTACACATTTATTATATATACCTCCTTACTATGTTAATGTTATTACAGAATCGTCAATATGCTTGTAAAATTATACTATTTTCCTTTGATGCAAAAAACTGAGAACTTGAATTTTTAAAAAGTGCTCTTATATGTGTTTTTAAAGGTAAAGAACATATAATATGTTCCTAATATAAATAGCAACAAAAAAATATATATATTCTGACATAAAAACAACCACATGTATGTATGCATATATATCATAATATTATGTGGTTAGAGAAATTATAATACATATAATTAAGAATATTTTAAATTTGGAATCATATGCCACTATATATTATCAGTTACAACAAAACTGGAACACACATCAATTTTTATTAATTGGGTTATATCTTTCAGTAGGCTATTGAAATTTAACATGCATGGTACTTTGTCTTTGTGATTGTCCAAGAAAAATTGCATCAAACAAGTTAAATGACAAGAAACACTTTATTCAAGACTATTGCAATAGGGATCAAGACTATTTCAATAGTTGAGAAAGACTGAACTCAATTCCTCTGATACAAAAGTCAGAAAAGTTTTTCAGTGCTTGGATAATCTAGTGAAAAATTACTGAAGAACATTAGGGGTGATGTTGGTCAATGTGATTAGGCCATTTATGTTCTCACGTTGGTGCTTACGTAAGTTAAGTTCCTTCCCTCCTAGAAAGACTGGAAGATAGGAGCCCTATTTTTCTTGACATTTCAAAGGATGACTCCTAGGTCACTGAGAAAGGCATTCCTGAGTTGTAGAAGTGGTTATAGGCAAGAGAAGATTTATATCTCAAAGGGACAGAGAAATAATTTATAATTGAAAGCTTTCTAAAGTAAATGTTCTAAGAAAAAAGAGATTGCCAGCCCATAATCAGGAAGAAACCTGTCTAAAGTTTAGTCAAAGTGAGGGGAAAGTTAAGGCCAGCCATCTTGTTCTGGTCAATTACCCCAGGAGGGACCACTATATGTTCCCAAATTTTTCTCGGGAGTTGACCTGGGGATGAATTCATGTGTGGCATCAAAAAAATATATTGAACAAAATGAGAGTCAATGTGAAACTGAAGTCAGGCTGTACTCTTCTATAATACAAGCTACTTGCAGAAACCATTGTTCATCCCTTGCCCTTATCCTTTCCCTCTGAATTAGACAAAATATGTGTACAGAGAAGGCTGTGGCTCTTTCTGGTCCCAAAATACCGTCTTAAAAGCTACACAAATTTTAGAGAAGAAATTAAGGGGAAGATGACCTGTTTTTACATATAAAAAGCTGCCTATTAGGATAATATCGTTGCCAAAGGAGTCAATATCCTTAAAACAGTTTTATTGCTGTCATGTGGAATAAGACTTTGGGGAATTTAGAGGGAAAATGATCCTAATTTGATCTTAATTATCTCTCTTTTAATTAGAGCTAGGTTCACTTAGTGAAATTTACTGAGGTATCACAAGAACAGCTCAGAAGATCTCAATTTTATAAGTTGAAGATACCTAGAGAGTATGAGGTCCATCCAGTTTATTTTGAACATGAAGTAACTGAGATAAAACAAATTATCCACTGTACCTATATCTTACTCCTCTCACACACACAATGAAACACACACACACACTGAAAGCGGTGAAATATTTTCTTTGTTTATTTTTATAACTGTACATTTTATCAGAGTGAAGTATCCCATCAAGTTCAGTTTACATGGTATTACGATTTTTATAATTTATGATTACATGCTATTTCAAACTAGTGTACCATATTTTGCATGGGGTAGAAATTATGATAAATGCTTGATGCAAATATTCCTGCATTCTTTTAATTACAGGTTAATTAAATATTTTAAATTATTCCTCAGTTACCGCAACGTATTTTATATGGAAATAGTAGAATTCCTAGTTGATTGAATTCTCATTCAGGTAAAATGAGCTTTATGAGCTGGGCAATGAGAAACAGCATTTTCAAATTGCTCATTACCAAATAGCCTTATAATGAATTCATCTATTTTTATACTAATGCTTTTTAAAAAAAAAAAAACACCAGCCCTCATTCAAACTTTTAGGAAACAAGACAATCTTTCTAACTGTCTTTAAAAAAGATAATCTATCTTTTCCAGAACTTTTGACTCTCTCTAGATTTTGTAAAAATAAAACTTAAATCTATTTTTATTATTAAAATACATGTTATGGATTGAACATCTGTCTCTCCCCAGAAGGAATATATTGAAATCCCAATCCCAGTGCAATGGTATTAGCAGGTGAGGCCTTTCGGAGGTAATTCGTCATGAATGCAGAGGCTTCATGAATGGGATTGTTTTTTTATCAGTAGAGACATGAAAACTGGCTTGCCTCCCCTGCTCTGGCCATGTAAGGATACTACAAAAGGTGGCCATTTGCAAAGCAAAATTGACGCCTTCACCAGACATTGGGTTGGTCAGTACAGTGATGTGGGACTTTTCAGTCTCCCAAACTGTAAGAAAAAAATGTTTGTTGTTTAAATCATCCAATCTATGGCAATTTGTTATGGCAGCCAAAATTGACTAGGAAAACAGCTAAAACTGTCATGAAGTACAGTAGATTCACCTTATCCACAGAAGCTATGTGGATATCCACCCCTAGGGGATGCCTAGAACCACAGATAGTGTTGAGTTCTCTCTCTATATATTATGTTTTCCCTTATACATACCTACATATGATAAAGTTTAATTTATAAAATAGACACAGTTAGATGTTAATAACCATTACAAATGACAAAATAGAACAGTTATTATAATATAATAAAAGTTACTTGAACGTAGTCATTCTCTCCCTCTTAAAATCTTCCTGTATTTTACTTATCTGACAGTAGCTTCTTCATCAACAGAAACTTTTCAGTCATTTTCACATTTTTCAGCCCAAATTCATTTCTAAATTTGTCAAAGGAGTAAGAGATAGGCGCAGTGGGCAATTTGTTTTATCTCAGTTACTTTATTTTCAAAATAAACTGGTAACTATCCTGTACTTTCAGTAAACGGTTTGGTATCACTTGTTTCAAGGGATCCTTTGCTGAGGTATTTGTGTAGGCTCAATGCTTTTTAGTGCAACACATTGTCAATCAGAACATGGTTTCTGTTCATGTCTTCCACAGACATATTTAATGCCTCTTCCATCTTAACTAAGCACTATCAAGCTTTGTGGTCATTAGTTTTGCAGTTTGAGGTTGGACAGCAAAACTAGCATATGGTTTTGTCCTTCTTCATAATTTCTTGGATGCAAGAGTCTTTCCCACTATAGATCTTAGCAAACTCAACATACAATTTTTGTCTTTCCTTAATGTGAACGTTTACCTTTTCACTTAAAGAAATCACTTTCTGATATTTTTTGGCATATCTAAGCTGCCAGCAACACTACTCTTGCACTTCCGGCTTATTATTAAGTAAAGTAAGTAAAATGTTATTAAATAACTTGCACACAAGCCCTGCAAATCCTGGACAGTGAATGTGACAACAGAGAGGGCGATTATGTGACTAACAGATCAATAGTGTAGACGGCAGGGACACACTAAACAAGGGGAGGATTCACATTTTGGGAGGGACATAGCAGGATACTGCGAGATTTTTGCCATGCTACTTACAATGCTGTGCAATTTAAAACTTATGGTTTTTTTGTGTAGAATTTTTCATTAATATTTTTAGGCCGTAGTTGACTGCAGGTAACTGAAACCATGGAAAGTGAAACTGGATAAGGGAGGAAATATTGTACTTATAATAAACAATTTGTAAGATATCAGATAACTTACATGAGAGTAAAATCATGATAATCTTGCATGTTAGATTGTTTTTAACCCATAATTGAGTATCTGTTCAAAATAAAAATCATATGATATTATAATTTCAAAACAGTTGTTTAATAATTAATGGACATGGATAACAATCAGCTACATTTTACACTGTGCTAAAAATACTCTTAGAATAAGTCTTCTCAGTATTCCTTTGCAAATGAATTCTTTGCTACTTTTTCAAATTTTTAATTTAATTCTTTGGCAGGTTAGTTTTTAAGAAATGCTTCTTGTTGAACATAATACAAATATGAACGTTAAAATTATCTCTAAACCATAGCAAAATAAATGTTTTATTTCTGTATGCAGATACTAATTTTAGATTCGTGCAGCCAATTTGAAAATATGAAGAGTATAGTGACTGCTTGTCTCTTCCATAAATTTTGTTAGTACAATTCAGATGATTTACAGCTGCTTCTAGGTATTAAGGAAAACCACTTCCAACTTACAGAAAACATTTGTTCTTTAAACTTTGTGAATAAATTTTACCAAAAATGCTTTCTTTTTTGAAGAATTTAATCACCAACATACATAAATAAGGTCCAAAAAGCAACGTGATCTTGTCATAAAGTGGTAGGTAAGGTAGAAATTGGTGCAAATATTCTCTAAAACGAATTAGAAAAATACCAAGATCGTTCAATTGCTTTGAGAATATAAATACTCTTATAGGAACATGTGCTAAGGTGTTCAACTGTAAAGGAGATAAATGTATATGTTCAAAGAAGTTCCTTTTAGCATTATATATCATTGTGATATTTTTAAAAATCAAAATATACAATTATAAAGGATTGATAAATAAAGCATGAATTTTCAATGCTATGAACGACTTTGCAACCACAAAAAATATGTTTGCAGTTTTATTATACTCTGGAGAATTATTTCTACAGAATTTAAAAGCAAAAAAGATATAATTACATGTATAAATAATCTCAGCTATATAACAACAAAATACATAGAAATTAAACTGTAATTAAAATTCTGAAAATAGCCATAACAGTTGATGTTAAGAAGGGAAATTATGAGTACATTTTTCCATCTTTCTTTTTTTCTGCATTGCTAACTTTCTAAGTTAGCCATTAACTATTTAAAATTGGTTTTAAAACAACATAGTTGTTAAATAACAGTTTAAAAACACTCTACACAAAAAATATAGTATAATCAGATATTTTGTAGTGAGATCCCTAAAAAAAGTATCATTTTGTGAGAAGAAAGAAAGTCAAACCATTTTGACTGCTGCATAATAGCTCACTATATAAAGTTACTCCAGTATATTAGTCTATTGTATTTACCTGACAATTTTTCAGGTTGTTTACACTTTTTGTTTTGTTTTGTTTTGTTTTGCAACAAAGTCTTGCTCTGTCACCCAAGCTGGAGTGCAATGGCACTTTCTCGGCTCACTGCAACCTCCGCTTCCCAGATTCAAGTGGTTGTCCTGCCTTGGCCTCCTGAGTAGCTGGGATTACAGGCCTGCACCACTACGCCTGGCTGATTTTTGTATTTTTAGTAGAGACTGGGTTTCACCATGTTGGTCAGGCTGGTCTTGAACTCATGACCTCATGATCCACCTGCTTCAGCCTCCCAAAGTGCTTGGATTACAGGTGTGAGTCACTGCGCCTGGGCTACACTTTTTTGATATTAAAACTTATGCTGCTTTAAATATTACTGTACAAAGTATACACACAATTCTATACACTGGATATAGTAGTCCTATCGACTACTGTTAAAATTATTTTAACAGTATTTCCTGGCTTCATTATAATCCATTATATACATAAACAAGTAAATATATAATCTCATTTTGAACATTTGTAACATATGTTTTAATAATTTTATGTGAGTTTCTTAAAAACATTGTATCATTGAGTTTTGCCTTTAATCTGACAATCTCTACTTTTTAATTTAATGTACTTATTCATATGGTTAGGCTTAAGTTTATCCTCTCAATAGGGCTTTTTATTTGTATATATTTTTTTAATATTTCTCCTACCAGTTTCTTGTTTCTACCAGAGTCACTGCTTCTAGTACTTCGTAGTGTACATAATAGGAAATACATGCATGTAAGTTACTTGCATACAAAGCATATCTTTATATACTTCTTTATCTATTCATCTAACCATGTATACATCAAGATACCTATGAGTCCATTAGAATTGATATCTTCAATTCTAATCCAGCACATAAGGTTAATTCTAGCCACCACCCATCTCTACTTGCATATCTGTAACTTCTGTCTAGGACATTGAGACACCTAACTCTCAAAAATTATAATTTATTTACTTATACATTCAGTCCTAGCACTCATGTAAAGTAGTTTCAGAATTGAGAAATCATATCATTGTTAGAAATAAATTTAATACGAATACACTGTTAAAACAGTAGCTTTTGTTGGTCTTCAACCTTATCCTATAAAGTCAAAGCATTGTCTTTTAAAATTACTTAGGTCAATAACTTTGACTTTTTTTCAGGAAGGTTATGTCACATATTTACAATACAGTTAGATTCACATTTTTTTTAGTCTGTATTTCATTCTGTAATCACTTGGCATCTTGGTTGATCTTTTCTAAAATTTTGCACACAGCTAAGTTAACTTTTTGTTTTGTTCAATTTTAGGGATTTTGACAAATGCATAAAGTAAGGTATCCACCAACACAATACCGTAGAGAACAGTTTCGTTACCCAGCTACTCTGGAGGTTGAGGTGGGAGAATCACTTGAGCCCAGGAGATCAAGGCCAACCTAGCCAACATAGCGAGGCCCTGTCTCCATAAAATAAAAATTAAAATACGCTTTCTGTCTTCTTTAAAGTCAATTCCTCCCCTTTATCCCAATTCCTGGAAACCACTGATCTGTTTGTTTGTTTGTTTGTTTGTTTTTCTTAGAGATTAGCCTTTTTCAGAATGGCTAATTAATGAAATAATACAGCATGTTGTCTTTTGGGTTTGACTTCTTTCACTAAGCAGGATGCATTCAAGATTAATCCACATAATTGAGCGATTTCGTACTTCAGGTTTTTGTTGTTTCAGTTTGAGTTTTTTTGTTTGCTTTCGCTTTTTCAATTGCTGAATAGCATTCCACTGTATTGATAAACCATGGTTTATCCTATCATGTGTTGAGGGATATTTTGGTTGTTTCCAGATTTGGGTGATTATGAATAGAGTTGTCATAAATATCTATAAAATGATTTTTATATAGACTAAAGTTTTCCATTTATTTCAGTAAATATCTCAGAGTGGGGATGCTATGTTGTGTAGTAAGAGTAAGTCACACTGCTTTTCAAAGTGATTATACCATTTACCATCCCATCTAGCAATAAATGAGAGTTTCATTTATTCATTATCCTTGCTAGAATTTGGCATTTTCTATCTTTTAAAATTTTGGGGATTCCAGTAGTTATATAGTGATAATGCTGAACTTCTTTTTGTGTGCTTATATCTCATCCATATATATTGTCTGGTATAGAGGAGTCTATACAGATATTTTGCCTATTTGTATTGGATTTTTGGTTTTCTTACAGTTGAGTTTTAATTGAAAATATTTTCTTTCAGGTTTTTTTTTTTTCATTTATTTAACAGTGTGTTTTGCAGAGCAAAAGTGATTAGTTTTGTTAAAGTTCAATGTATTTTTTTCATTTTATTATGATTTTGTTTTATACAAAACCCCCTTTTCCAGGGTGACACAGATTTTCCATTATATTCCCCAAGAAGTTTTGCGGTTTTACCATTTATGCTTTAGGCCTATGATCCATTTTATGTTAACATTTATATGATTTATATATGTGAATGCTGTGTCAAAGATTTTATTTTACACAGGGACATTTCAATATTTTCTGTACCACTTATTGAAAAGACTATCTCTTCTCCAATAAATCTTCTATGCATCTACATTATATTAAACTTGTGTGGATCTATTTGTTGACTTGCTAGACTTTCCATTGATCTGTGTGTTCTGTTATTACTTGAACTTAGTATGGTGGCCAGGTACATCAAAAATTTTGTCTGCCTTTCTACTCCACTTTTAGCTTTCAGGAGTCCCTGATGCCTAAACTAGTCACAGAAGGGTTTCTCCACACTGTTGCCTCTCCCTGAGCTGGAGACTCTTTGTTTCTTCATCATGATGAGATTAAACAGGTTCTCACTTTTCCTAATCCAGGCCTTGGGTTTTGGAAATTCTCTGATTTCCTGCCATTCTCCTTGTTTGGAAACCAAAAAAACAATCCCTTACGTCTACGGTGAGTTTGGGGTGGGAAAAGTTTGCCTGTACTACGCAAAAGTATAGCAGATCTCTATTTTGTGTTGGAACAAATTCTGGGACCAGGAGATTTTTTTCCCCCTTTTTTGAGGGACAGAAGATTTTAACCTATCTTCCCATCAAAGTAGCAGTGTGAGGAGTGGGAGAACTTGTGGGCTTAGAGCAGAGGCAATTCCTGGCCTTCTTCTGAGCCAGATAGACTTTAACCTGCTCCTTCCCCTGAAGCAAGTTCTTCAGGGATACTTACTGGACTACTTAGCAACAGTCACTGTAGCAATCTAGCATCTCAGGTTTCTCATATCCTTCAAGTTTGGGTTTATTTCTAAGAGAAGAGACTGTCTCATTCTCTATCCACCATGCAACTAAATAAAAGTCTTAATTTTCATGGAAGAATTAAGTAGGTCATCAACTGATTAAATAAAATTTTAGCACGTCAGTTTAAACTGTGTCTTATTTATATCACATTTTTTGGTTGTTTTTGGTAATGATTCAGTGGTAGATAAAGAGATATCTTTATTTTCCCTGCCATTTAGACACTTGGTAGAAAGGATAAATTAAAATCATATTATACACAATGGAAAGCAAGCAGAGCAGAAAATGGAATTATTTTGAGGATTGCAAACTTTCAATTGCATAGCATAAATAACTACTTTATTTTTATCTCACATTTCATTTCTTCTTTGATCCTAAGTGCAAATGGGATCAGCAATAAGTTTTCCTACAGATATAAATGAATTTTATTCCAATAAATAGCTTTAACATCTTCACTAATTTATAAATAATTCACACTTAAACATAAAATTGAATTTAAAAACACATTTTTCACTGCTTGTTTAGAATAACTTTCTCAGGGGTTTTCAACCAATTTACTGACAGTTTTAGAGCACTTACTATTTCATTAATAGTGTTCTTACCATAGGGAGAAGACATAACGAAGACTAAAATACTAGCCTACATGATTATTATACAAACCCTGAAAAACAAGCAGATACAGATGCTGCAATATAGAAATTAAGTGAGTTTGCGAGGTCTTAGGGTCAGAATTATCTGGAATATCATTATAGTTTTTCCTCTACTTCACACACTGCTGCTAAGTGTTACTCTCTCTCCTATTTAAAATGAGAATTGTTCAGTTTCTCATACTCTACTCCATTCCAAAAGTACACTTCATCTTTTCCCCACTATATTTTTTCTGTTCTAATTCACACACACACTCACACACACATACGTACACATATGGATCCAACTTCCCTGCCTTATTTTCCAGTGGGAGGTAACTATCAAGAAGTGCTGGATAAGCCTAATGCATAACACCCTCAACCACTTCTCCACATAGATGAAGGAACCTGAGGAGGAATGTGTAAAAGAAGCTCCCTTTTCAAAGGGACATGAAAAGAGTTTAAGTACCTGAGTATGCAGTATCCTAGTATTCTAGGAAATAAGCCTATATTATTCTTTAAAGTTCCAGTGGTGAATTCTGCTTCCATTTAGGATGTAGAAAGCTGCAAGTGAATACTACTTTTACCCTAAACAAGTAAAAATTGGAGAATATACAAAATCATAAATTTCCTTGGGTCTATTATAAAGCTAAGGTTTTATGTCAACCAAGTGAACAGAATTTTAAAGAGTGACAAGTATCTCCAAGAAGAGATGGAGACTTTCAAACTGTTTCGCATTTGGCAGAGTGTGAAAGAGGTGGCTGTCACATAGACAGGCAAAAATTAAATCAGCTAAAGTGACAACAAATTATTAAAAGCTAAAACTAAGGCCGGGCGCGGTGGCTCAAGCCTGTAATCCCAGCACTTTGGGAGGCCGAGACGGGCGGATCACGAGGTCAGGAGATCGAGACCATGCTGGCTAACACGGTGAAACCCCGTCTCTACTAAAAACTACAAAAAACTAGCCGGGCGACGTGGCGGCGCCTGTAGTCCCAGCTACCCGGGAGGCTGAGACAGGAGAATGGCGTGAACCCGGGAGGCGGAGCTTGCAGTGAGCTGAGATCCAGCCACAGCACTCCAGCCTGGGTGACAGAGCGAGACTCCGTCTCAAAAAAAAAAAAAAAAAAAAAAAAAAGCTAAAACTAGACCAATATGTCATTTTAGAAGAAAGGTTGTAATCCACAGATACAAAAAGAGTTCACAGTTCACAGAGGTCTTTTCCAAGGGCCTCTGCTGGGTGCTTATGAGAGAGATTGGGGGAAAGACGGGAGACAAGAGACAGTTTTGCTTGCAGGCACAGGTATCTGTGAGATTGTTGATTGCTCCTAGGGACCAGAAAAATACATTGCCCATGTCTAGAAACTTTTCTTTCAAATGAAAGAAGGCCTTCAACTGTTGGAGGAAAATCAGGAAACACTGGGTCCTCAGAGCTCAAGAAAAGAGCTACTGCTTCTGAAAGAGAGATAGAAGTGAAACTATCTGCCTATGGGCAAGACATAGGAAAATCTCTTAGGCCCAGAAGGTCTATTATCATTTGCTAAGGGCCAGGACACCTTATCTCACCTAAGACACAGATACAATGCAGATCCCGGTTTCCATGAGGATGATTGATGAGAATGCTGAGAATGAAACATCTCAACTTCAAGACTTAATGCAGTTTCCTTTTTTCTTTCTCTTATTTTCTTAATTAAATTTTGCCTGGAGTTCTATTACCTGAAATGTGTAGTTTATGTTTCCCTCTCTCCTTTCCGTTCCCTTCCATACCCTCCCCTCTCCTCCCCTCCTCTTCCCTCCCCTCCCCTCCCTTTCCATCCCCTCCCCTTCCTCCCTTCCTTCTCTCCCTTCCTTCCCTCCTTTCTTCCTTTTCTTTCTCTTTTATTAAATTTTGAAAACTCAACGATTATCTCCTCAAATACTTCTTTTGCTCCGCTTTCTCTCACTTGTCTTTCTAGAACTCCAGTTACCCTTATGTGATAACGTTTGATATTGTCCCAGGGCTATTGGATGCTCTGTTTTATTTTCTTTTCTCTTTATTGAAACATAAAGATTTCAATTTCAAAACATAAATATTTCAATTTCAAAACAATTTTGTACACAATTCCTATTGGCCTCCACTGTTGCTGGAAGTTTATTATTCTTTACCGCTGATAGTGGTTTTTTATTTTTAAATTTCTAGAATTTGTATGTGACCTACCTTAATAGTTTCCATCTCTCTCCCCAAATTCCTCATCTGTTCATAAACATTGTCTAATTTTTTTCAGTTTATCCTTTAACATATTAGTGTGATAGTTCCTGTATAATAGCTCCAATATCAGCATTAACTCTGAGTCTGAATCTGTTGATAACTTTTTCTCTTCACAAGTTTTTTGTTTTTTATTTCTTGCTCTTTGCGTTTCTCATAATTTTTGAGTGTCAGTAGAGAAGAAGAATAGAAAAACAAGCAGATAAGATTTGATTACATCTAAAATGGACACACATCTGTCAGATCTTTAATGTGGGTTAGTGAGTGGATTCAATCTAGTCAATTGGTTTCTGTTGTTACTAGGGTCACCTTTAATGTGTCGAACCCTTTATGTTTCTCTAGCAGTGGATTGATGTTACATGCTACCATCTGAGATATAGATACTTAGAAGTAGAGTTTAAAACAGTGATTATTGGCCGGGTGCGGTGGCTCAAGCCTGTAATCCCAGCACTTTGGGAGGCCGAGGCAGGCAGATCACGAGGTCAGGAGATCGAGACCATCCTGGCTAACACGGTGAAACCTCGTCTCTACTAAAAGTACAAAAAATTAGCTGGGCATGGTGGCGGGCACCTGTAGTCCCAGCTACTTGGGAGGCTGAGGCAGGAGAATGGCGTGAACCTGGGAGGCAGAGCTTGCAGTGAGCCAAGATCCTGCCACTGAGCTCCAGCCTGGGTGACAGAGTGAGACTCTGTCTCAAAAAAATTAAAAAAACAAAAAACAGTGATTCTCGAACAGATGATTTATTGAGGGGTCCTCTCAGAAGAAGGGAATGAGTAAAGCATGTTAATGTTGAAGGAAATGTAGGCAAAGACATGGTGTCAAGAAAAGTCTAAGGTAAGTATAGTATAATGGTAGAATCTGGAGTGTAAATACCATGACAGAGGTTGTCTTACCTAGAGATAAGCTGTTGTACCCCTAGCTGACTCGATCATTAGCTAGAGGCTGCCCAGCAGGGAGGAGGCACAACTTCCTAGGGGTTTCCCATTGGGGTAGCTCCGTTTGCCATGGACAAGCCTCTGGGGAAGGCTGGAGTTGCAACAGCTGGAGAATGGGTGCAACAGCCAAATAACAGGAATCTGGTCAGGTCACCCAAAGCATCCGATATATACAAATTCTGACTACATTCTATATTCAGTCATTCCAATCAAATTACAGATGTCAGTTTGCAGCTAGGACATTCGTATATTTAGTCAAGGAGTTAGAAGTAAAAGAATTAGATAATATTTTCACGAAGTGTTTAAGACCAGCATGCATTAAGTGTTACCCCTACAATTTTAAAAAGTAATTTTTTCACACAGTAGATTGAGAATAGATGTTCAAAATTCATTGGTTACATTTTTGTCATAAATTTCTTGTATATGTATTCGTACTGTATGCCTAGAGCTGGCATTCTAAAATTAAATAGATGTGTTGTATAATCATAAGCATACCATATAGTGAATCGAGATACCTGAGTCCTAGTCTAGAAATTACTACTAGAAAACTCTGTGACTTTGGGCAAGTCACTTAGCCACGTTTTCTTTATCTGTAAAAGCCAAATAAGAAAGACAACACATAATTTTAAGATTCAATTTGGTTGAGGGAAATTTTATTCAAGTTAAGAGTGGATAGTATGTGCCTTTCCTTTATTGCTAAGAGCAAAATGATATTCTGAAATGCAGACTCTTTTCCATGCAAATTAACAGTGATTTGAAATACCATAATGAGAAATTCCAAATTATGCTTAAGTAGATTAATTTACACCTGCATTTTTAAGTTTCATATATACATATTCTTGCAAAACATAAATAAAATGGTGCTGGAAAAAAAAAAGAAATTAAGTAAAATTGTAAATCAGGGGATATGTGAGTGAGGAAAGAGATGATTAAAAATAGCAGGTTAGATGTAAGTATAATTATTTTTAAATGTCTTTTTTTAGTATGCTAATGTTTTATTTTTAACTGACAACTAAGACAAACATAAATTTAAAGATATATAAAAATTTATAGTTACATACATTTAAGTAAAGGAAGGATCTTAGTTTCTCCTTTAATTCTCTGAAGTTTATAAATGAGAATTCTAACGTGCAAAGTGTTGGGGAGAAAAGGGTAGGGACTTTGATGAGAATTAAAAGTGCTCTTCTGGACGCTGCTAAAATTAAAGATGTATATTATTTGTTTGCCCAGAAAATGTGGTAGGATTTTATTTTAATCACCCTGAATTTACTTTGCAATAAAAGGGTCACCCTGGACACCCTGCACTGTCATTTGGCCTAATTAAGTTTTACATTTCCTCTAATTCATGAGTAGAATCTATATACATGTATTATTTTGGTTTTCTGTTGATGAAGTACATGGGGAAGACACAGGTGAAATCTTTGGTGAAATACAGAGAGAAAAGGCATAATTCAACAGTAAACATCATATGGTCAGAGGCAAATATCGTAGCCTTTAAAAATTCATAAAAGCTTGGGAGGCCGAGGTGGGTGGATCACAAGGTCAGGAGGTTAAGACCATCTTGGCCAACATGGTGAAACCCCATCTCTACTAAAATACAAAAAATTAGCCAGGCGTGGGGGTGCATGCCTGTAATTACAGATACTCAGGAGGGCAGGGGAATTGCTTGAACCCAGGAAGCGGAGGTTTCAGTGAGCGAAGATCATACCACTGCACTCCTGCCTGGCGACAGAGCAAGACTCCATCTTAAAAAAAAAAAAAAAAAAAAAAAAAATTCATAAAAGCCCTAAAAGATAATGTTTGTTTATAAGACAAAGCTGAGAACAAAAATCACATTGGTAATGCACTCTTCATTTTTGCTTAAAAAGTTTCTGTCATATGGTATAAGATGTGAATTCTTATGGTTATGCAACAAAAGAAAAAATAGAAAAAACAAACATACGAAAAGTAAAATGGATGAACAGCTTCTGAATCATAAGTCTTTATCTTTTCTAAATCCTTCATGAGATCATGCAGGATGTCAGTAAAATATCCAAAGATATTTCAGCAGACAGACATGTGTGTATACTTTGTGCTATTCTAGTACTCTGAAGGCTTACAGTGTTAGAAGAGCAAGGTAAGTATCAGTAAACAAGAAAGTTATCGATTTACTGAAGTACAGATCTATATAGAATAATATAATAAATGAACATTTTGATTTTTTTTCAAAATTGATGCCGTAGATAATATTCTGGAAGAAAAAACTGAATAAATCACGAATGTAATGAGATTTCCTTGGGTTGATCTTGTGAATAAAATCAATAGATAAGCTACCCAACCCTAAAGTAGCTTACTTAACACGTTTTTCCTTTTGTTTGTTTTGGTTTATTTTGTTTTGTTTTTTAACTGGTCTGTTTCTGCTGTAGTCAACAATCCAAAATAGCACTAAGAGTGACTACGGAAATTTTCCTAAGCATCAGTTTATATTGAATGACACACATTTTTAAAATTGTAAATATTTTTATAATGGGTTAGATACTTTAACTTCGCATTTAATGAAATAAACAATTTCTTAATCTTCCCAAAGCAGTGACAAAAAAAAATTTATTTTCAATGACGAGTGTGATAAGTGAATTGATCTAGGAATAGATTTGGAATCTAGGGAACAAATGAAAGCTCATTAGTGCTTTAATCATAAAAATAACCATTATTATGGTCATGCTGCATTTCTATGTAAATTTTTTTTTAGAAAAACCAGTGTTTTTCCTATTTATATACTTTATGTATGACTTCATTTTCCTAAAACATGTATTAACCTCCAAAAGGGCAATGAAATTATTAATTATACACAATCTTAATATGATAAACATGTGACAAGAAAATAACACATTTTTCCACCCACCATGTTGTATTCATTTGTAGTTATAAAGCCTTTCTTTCAAATTATTTAATTAAATTGTTCTATTCCTAACTTGTTCACTGATCTCTATTTTACATATATTATGTCCCAAATAATTCATTTGTGTCTTGTATTATTTTAAAAACACATACACAATATGGGAAAGTCAGTAATTTGTATTTTAAATCATGAAATACAAAAAAAGTCTGTGTGTTTCACAGAATTCGATTTTTAATTTTTAGATACTGTTGGAGATTATCTGGTTAAACTTTTCATTTCACAGGGAAACTTGTAGACTTTCTAGGCTTAAGCCTTTTTTTTTCCCCACCCCTCTGGAAAGTTAAAGAATCTTGAAAGCAATAGAAAAAGCAGGTGATTAATTGCCTGTAGGCTTAGTCCTATTGAAAAAAAATGGTCCTGCATGGTGGCTCATGTATGTAATCCCAGCACTTTGGGAGGCTGAGGTGGACAGATCACTTGAAGCCATGAGTTCAAGACCAGTCTGGCCAACATGGTGAAACCCTATTTCTACTAAAACTACAAAATTGGGCAGGGAGTGGTGGCACACACCTGTAATCCCAGCTTATTGGGAAGCTGAGACCAGAGAATCACTTGAACCTGGGAGACAGAGGTTTCAATGAGTCGAGATTGTGCCACTGCACTCCAGCCTGGGCTACAGATCAAAAAAAAAAAAAAAAAAAAAAAAAAGAGATAAAGTTGCTATTCAAGTGTAGGTCTCTGACCAGAAATAGTGGCATCATCTGGAAGATGGCTCGAGATGCAGAATCTCCAGCACCACTACAGATTCATTGAATCAGAATCTGCAATTTATCCTAATTCTTGATGATCCATAAACAGGTTAAAATGTTACAAGTATTTATTAAGAAAAATTTGGATTGGAATGAGATTTGCTTTTAGGATCTCTGCTCACTTCCATATCCAACTCTACTTCTTAGAGTCTAAAAACATGATCCTACGTGTTCACCAACGTAGGATGCTCATGGCAATCAGTCCTTCCTAATCTGTGGAGAAATACTGTGACATATTTGTATATAATTTTCAAAATTGTATTAAATTGGTCATACTCTGTTCCTCAAGATCCATTCTTTACCCTGTTCCCTGCTCTGTGCCATAGAGAGGCTGTACTCTAGGAACAGTGACCTGGGTTCCTTGCACTTTTTATTTTGGTTGGATTTTGCCAATGAAGAGAACCAGGTAGAGATTAGATAACGAAAGAGGAAGTTAAGGTGACTATTTTCTGACTCCTATTTTCTCTTTGCTTGGGCACCAGAATCCTAGAAATAGCTGTTCTTCTCCACAGTTACACCTGGTGTTGGGCAGCTCCTCTTCCAAGACTTGTGCTTCCTCCTGGCTCTAGTATTACTAGTTCATCCCCTAGCCCCTTCAGGGCTACAGGTGGTACCATTTTCTGATGTTGCTAGTCCATCAACAATCTTTGCTGATTCCCTCAACCCTAACTACAGCTCTGTACATAGTCTCTTCATTGTGTTCAAAGTTCCAAAATCATCAGTTTCCTGCAAGGACACTACCTAATACATCCATCTTTTCTAATTTATTTGTATATTTTATAATGTTCTATAATTAACCTATCCATGCACACACACACACGTGTAACATAAACATCCATACAAACACACACACACTGGTATAGTAGGGAGCATAGTAAATTTATTTAGAGATCACTGCTAACATCATCCAAAGTTGACAAGTAATATGTTAAAAAATGTGCTCTTCTAACAAAGCAATTGTTCTATAAGAGTAATTGAGGTCACCTACAGATAGGTCTAATCAGTTAAAAACATATTCATATTTTTTCTAGCATTACTTTTATCCTTGTGATTCATATCATTAATTGGTTTGGTATTTTAACAAGACATCAAGTAAAGAAATAAATGATTAAAACCTGCATAAATAACATGGGATTTATTTTAACTTGATGTATTTGCTAATTTATGAATATGCATATATGTACTAACTGGCAAAAACCTCAACTTTCTCTCTCTATTTGTAGTTAAGAAAGTTAGTAGCCAGACTTTCTCACTCCCCTCTCTACCAGATAGGAAATTGCTGTACCTTTTCTGGGACAACTGACCAACCAAAGAAAAAAACTCACTGCAACTGATAGGTGGTGCCCTCCCCCAACAATTGCCAAGCCAATTCATCTTATACTGAAGCACAAGAATCCACTCTACATGCTGATGGTAGGCATGTCCAGCCAATTCTTAAGGTCTCATTTTTTATAAATAAAACGAGAGTCAAGAATTGGCTCCTCATATGAATGACGACAGAACAAACAGAAAAACAGTAAAGATGACAGAAAAGATTTAAAATAAAGGCGATGCTGGCAACAGAAAAAGAAAGCTTTTGGAGCCATGAAACAAAAATAAATCTTTAAAAATCTTATTCAGAGAACAAACTTATGTCTTTAAAATTCAATTGTAGTAATGAACACTTCAGTTGAGGACAAAATGAAGACAATCTTTCAGAAAGACAACATAAAAATACAAATATATAGTGAGAGACAAAAGAAGAAAATTAGAAGACTATCTAGAAAACCCAAAACCAAATAATGAATCTATGAGGAATAAAGAAGGAAATGAAGCCAAAGAATTAAAAAAAATTCACTTATACTGTCCAAAATTAAAGGTAAAGCACATGCGTTTCCATACTGAAACTATCCACCTACCATCCAGTAAAATGGATGAAAAAGATCTGTACCAAAGCTCATTATTGTAAAATTTCAGAACACTTGTGCCTAAGGGGAGATTATAAACACTACCAGAGATGGGAGATTAAAAATAAAATATTATAAAGAGAAGATCAGAAATCAAAATATAATCGATTACTTTAAACAGCCGCAATGAAAGCTTGAGGACCATGAAGTAATGCCTGAAGATTTAATGGAAGTGACCATCTATGGAGAACTCCATATCTAGACAAATAATCAAAACTGCCAAGACATTCTCAGACATAAAAACTCACAAACTACATAAGCATTCACTCATACACAAAAGCCATTGAAAAAATGTGTACTACCAAAATGAGAGAATACGTCAAGAAAGAAGGAGTTGTGGGAATCAGAAAACAGGGTATCCAAGACAGAAAAATGGCTTAAAGGATTTTACAGGATCATGGTGAAGACAGATTGCAGAACAGCAACTGAGCAGCAGGCCTAGAGAGTACTCATTCAAAAGCAAAACATACTCCAGGAGAGATACTGCCAAGAAAGAAAAAGAGAGAGAGGAGAAAGAAAGCTTTATAGATTATCTCATCAATTTGAAAATATCGCATGGAAATTTGTATTTTTGGAAGATTAAAAAAAATCAAGAGGGGGGCGGAGCAAGATGGCCGAATAGGAACAGCTCCAGTCTCCAACTCCCAGCGCGAGCGACACAGAAGACCGGTGATTTCTGCATTTTCAGCTGAGGTACTGGGGTCATCTCACTAGGGAGTGCCGGACAATCGGTGCTGGTCAGCTGCTGCAGCCTGACCAGCGAGAGCTGAAGCAGGGCGAGGCATCGCCTCACCTGGAAGCGCAAGGGGGAAGGGAATCCATTTTCCTAGCCAGGGGAACTGAGACACACAACACCTGGAAAATCGGGTAACTCCCACCCCAATACGGCACTTTAAGCAAACAGGCACACCAGGAGAATATATCCTACACCTGGCCGGGAGGGTCCCACGCCCATGGAGCCTCCCTCACTGCTAACACAGCAGTCTGCGGCGATCTATCGGCAAGGCAGCAGCCAGGCTGGGGGAGGGGTGCACGCCATTGCTGAGGCTTAAGTAGGTAAACAAAGCCGCTGGGAAGCTCGAACTGGGTGGAGCTCACAGCAGTTCAAGGAAGCCTGCCTGTCTCTGTAGACTCCACCTCTGGGGACAACGCACAGCTGAAGACCAACAGGGGAAGCAGCGGGGGCCGGTGCAGACGCGAACGACTCTGTCTGACAGCATTGGGGAGAGCCGTGGATCTCCCAACGGGGAGGTTGAGATCTGAGAACGGACAGACTGCCTGCTCAGGTGGGTCCCTGACCCCTGAGTAGCCTAGCTAGGAGACATCCCCCACTAGGGGCAGTCTGACACCCCACACCTTACAGGGTGGAGCACACCCCTGAGAGGAAACTTCCAAAGGAAGAATCAGACAGGTACACTCGCTGTTCAGCAATATTCTATCTTCGGCAACCTCTGCTGCTGATACCCAGGCAAACAGGGTCTGGAGTGGACCTCAAGCAATCTCCAAGAGACCAACAGACAGTCCTTCTGACTGTCAGAAGGAAAACTATCAAACAGGAAGGACACCTATACCAAAACCCCGTCAGTACGTCACCATCATCAAAGACCAGAGACAGATAAAACCACAAAGATGGGGAAGAAGCAGGGCAGAAAAGCTGGAAATTCAAAAAATAAGAGCGCATCTCCCCCTGCGAAGGAGCGCAGCCCATCGCCAGCAACGGATCAAAGCTGGTCAGAGAATGACTTGGACGAGAGGAGAGAAGAAGGCTTCAGTCCATCAAACTTATCAGAGCTAAAGGAGGAATTACGTACCCAGCGCAAAGAAACTAAAAATCTTGAAAAAAGAGTGGAAGAATTGACAGCTAGACTAATTAATGCAGAGAAGATCATAAACGAAATGACAGAGATGAAAACCATGACACAAGAAATACGTGACAAATGCACAAGCTTCAGTAACCGACTCGATCAACTGGAAGAAAGAGTATCAGCGATTGAAGATCAAATGAATGAAATGAAGCGAGAAGAGAAACCAAAAGAAAAGAGAAGAAAAAGAAATGAACAAAGCCTGCAAGAAGTATGGGATTACGTAAAAAGACCAAATCTAGGTCTGATGGGGGTGCCTGAAAGTGAGGGGGAAAATGGAACCAAGTTGGAAAACACTCTTCAGGATATCATCCAGGAGAACTTCCCCAACCTAGTAGGGCAGGCCAACATTCAAATTCAAGAAATAGAGAGAACTCCACAAAGATACTCCTCGAGAAGAGCAACTCCAAGACACATAATTGCCAGATTCACCAAAGTTGAAATGAAGGAAAAAATCTTAAGGGCAGCCAGAGAGAAAGGTCGGGTTACCCACAAAGGGAAGCCCATCAGACTAACAGCCGATCTCTCGGCAGAAACTCTACAAGCCAGAAGAGAGTGGGGGCCAATATTCAACGTTCTTAAAGAAAAGAATTTTAAACCCAGAATTTCATATCCAGCCAAACTAAGTTTCATCAGTGAAGGAGAAATAAAATCCTTTACACATAAGCAAATGCTTAGAGATTTTGTCATCACCAGGCCTGCCTTACAAGAGACCCTGAAGGAAGCCCTAAACATGGAAAGGAACAACTGGTACCACCCATTGCAAAAAACATACCAAAATGTAAAGACCATCGAGGCTAGGAAGAAACTGCATCAACTAATGAGCAAAATACCCAGTTAATATCATAATGGCAGGATCAAGTTCACACATAACAATGTTAACCTTAAATGTAAATGGACTAAATGCTCCAATTAAAAGACACAGACTGGCAAACTGGATAAAGAGTCAAGACCCATCAGTCTGCTGTATTCAGGAGACCCATCTCACATGCAGAGACATACATAGGCTCAAAATAAAGGGATGGAGGAAGATCTACCAAGCAAATGGAGAACACAAAAAAGCAGGGGTTGCAATCCTAGTCTCTGATAAAACAGACTTTAAACCATCAAAGATCAAAAGAGACAAAGAAGGCCATTACATAATGGTAAAGGGATCAGTTCAACAGGAAGAGCTAGCTCTCCTAAATATATATGCACCCAATACAGGAGCACCCAAATTCATAAAGCAAGTCCTTAGAGACTTACAAAGAGACTTAGACTCTCATACAATAATAATGGGAGACTTCAACAC
This sequence comes from Rhinopithecus roxellana, assembly GCF_007565055.1. NCBI lineage: Eukaryota > Metazoa > Chordata > Mammalia > Primates > Cercopithecidae > Rhinopithecus > Rhinopithecus roxellana. The sequence goes on along the minus strand of NC_044559.1, from coordinate 104,038,526 downwards.
TCCACTGTCAACATTAGACAGATCAACGAGACAGAAAGTTAACAAGGATATCCAGGAATTGAACTCATCTCAGCACCAAGCGGACCTAATAGACATCTATAGAACTCTCCACCCCAAATCAACAGAATATACATTCTTCTCAGCACCACATCGCACTTATTCCAAAATTGACCACATAATTGGAAGTAAAGCACTCCTCAGCAAATGTACAAGAACAGAAATTATAACAAACTGTCTCTCAGACCACAGTGCAATCAAACTAGAACTCAGGACTAAGAAACTCAATCAAAAGCGCTCAACTACATGGAAACTGAACAACCTGCTCCTGAATGACTACTGGGTACATAACGAAATGAAAGCGGAAATAAAGATATTCTTTGAAACCAATGAGAACAAAGATACAACATACCAGAATCTCTGGGACACATTTAAAGCAGTGTGTAGAGGGAAATTTATAGCACTAAATGCCCACAAGAGAAAGCAGGAAAGATCTAAAATTGACACTCTAACATCACAATTAAAAGAACTAGAGAGGCAAGAGCAAACACATTCAAAAGCTAGCAGAAGGCAAGAAATCACTAAGATCAGAGCCGAACTGAAGGAGATAGAGACACAAAAAACCCTCGAAAAAATCAATGAATCCAGGAGGTGGTTTTTTGAAAAGATCAACAAAATTGACAGACCGCTAGCAAGGCTAATAAAGAAGAAAAGAGAGAGGAATCAAATAGATGCAATAAAAAATGATAAAGGGGATATCACCACTGACCCCACAGAAATACAAACTACCATCAGAGAATACTATAAACGCCTCTACGCAAATCAACTAGAAAATCTAGAAGAAATGGATAATTTCCTGGACACTTACACTCTCCCAAGGCTAAACCAGGAAGAAGTTGAATCCCTGAATAGACCAATAGCAGGCTCTGAAATTGAGGCAACAATTAATAGCCTACCCACCAAAAAAAGTCCAGGACCAGATGGATTCACAGCTGAATTCTACCACAGGTACAAGGAGGAGCTGGTACCATTCCTTCTGAAACTATTCCAATCAATAGAAAAAGAGGGAATCCTCCCTAACTCATTTTATGAGGCCAGCATCATCCTGATACCAAAGCCTGGCAGAGACACAACAAAAAAAGAGAATTTTAGACCAATATCCCTGATGAACATTGATGCAAAAATTCTCAATAAAATACTGGCAAACCGGATTCAGCAGCACATCAAAAAGCTTATCCACCATGATCAAGTGGGCTTCATCCCTGGGATGCAGGGCTGGTTCAACATTCGCAAATCAATAAACGTAATCCAGCATATAAACAGAACCAAAGACAAGAACCACATGATTATCTCAATAGATGCAGAAAAGGCTTTTGACAAAATTCAACAGCCCTTCATGCTAAAAAAGCTCAATAAATTCGGTATTGATGGAATGTACCTCAAAATAATAAGAGCTATTTATGGCAAACCCACAGCTAATATCATACTGAATGGGCAAAAACTGGAAAAATTCCCTTTGAAAACTGGCACAAGACAGGATGTCCTCTCTCACCACTCCTATTCAACATAGTGTTGGAAGTTCTGGCTAGGGCAATCAGGCAAGAGAAAGAAATCAAGGGTATTCAGTTAGGAAAAGAAGAAGTCAAATTGTCCCTGTTTGCAGATGACATGATTGTATATTTAGAAAACCCCATTGTCTCAGCCCAAATCTCCTTAAGCTGATATGAAACTTCAGCAAAGTCTCAGGATACAAAATTAATGTGCAAAAATCACAAGCATTCTTATACACCAGTAACAGACAAGCAGAGAGCCAAATCAGGAATGAACTTCCATTCACAATTGCTTCAAAGAGAATAAAATACCTAGGAATCCAGCTTACAAGGGATGTAAAGGACCTCTTCAAGGAGAACTACAAACCACTGCTCAGTGAAATCAAAGAGGACACAAACAAATGGAAGAACATACCATGCTCATGGATAGGAAGAATCAATATCGTGAAAATGGCCATACTGCCCAAGGTTATTTATAGATTCAATGCCATCCCCATCAAGCTACCAATGAGTTTCTTCACAGAATTGGAAAAAACTGCTTTAAAGTTCATATGGAACCAAAAAAGAGCCCGCATTGCCAAGACAATCCTAAGTCAAAAGGACAAAGCTGGAGGCGTCACGCTACCTGACTTCAAACTATACTACAAGGCTACAGTAACCAAAACAGCATGGTACTGGTACCAAAACAGAGATATAGACCAATGGAATAGAACAGAGTCCTCAGAAATAATACCACACATCTACAGCCATCTGATCTTTGACAAACCTGAGAGAAACAAGAAATGGGGAAAGGATTCCCTATTTAATAAATGGTGCTGGGAAAATTGGCTAGCCATAAGTAGAAAGCTGAAACTGGATCCTTTCCTTACCCCTTATACGAAGATTAATTCAAGATGGATTAGAGACTTAAATGTTAGACCTAATACCATCAAAACCCTAGAAGAAAATCTAGGTAGTACCTTTCAGGACATAGGCATGGGCAAGGACTTCATGTCTAAAACACCAAAAGCAAAGGCAGCAAAAGCCAAAATTGACAAATGGGATCTAAACTAAAGAGCTTTTGCACAGCAAAAGAAACTACCATCAGAGTGAACAGGCAACCTACAGAATGGGAGAAAATTTTTGCAACCTACTCATCTGACAAAGGGCTAATATCCACAATCTACAAAGAACTCAAGCAAATATATAAGAAAAAAACAAACAACCCCATCAAAAAGTGGGGAAAGGATATGAACAGACATTTCTCAAAAGAAGATATTCATACAGCCAATAGACACATGAAAAAATGCTCATCATCACTCGCCATCAGAGAAATGCAAATCAAAACCACAATGAGATACCATCTCACACCAGTTAGAATGGCAATCATTAAGAAGTCAGGAAACAACAGGTGTTGGAGAGGATGTGGAGAAATAGGAACACTTTTACACTGTTGGTGGGATTGTAAACTAGTTCAACCATTATGGAAAACAGTATGGCAATTCCTCCAGGATTTAGAACTAGATGTACCATATGACCCAGCCATCCCACTACTGGGTATATACCCAAAGGATTATAAATTATTCTACTACCAAGACACATGCACACGTATGTTTATTGCGGCACTATTCACAATAGCAAAGACTTGGAATCAACCCAAATGTCCATCTGTGACAGACTGGATTAAGAAAATGTGGCACATATACACCATGGAATACTATGCAGCCATAAAAAAGGATGAGTTTGCGTCCTTTGTAGGGACATGGATGCAGCTGGAAACCATCATCCTTAGCAAACTATCAGAAGAAGAGAAAACCAAACACCGCATGTTCTCACTCATAGGTGGGAAATGAACAATGAGATCACTTGGACTCGGGAAGGGGAACATCACACAGTGGGGCCTATCATGGGGAGGGGGGAGGGGGGAGGGATTGCATTGGGGAGTTATACATGATATAAATGATGAATTGATGGGTGCTGACGAGTTGATGGGTGCAGCACACCAACATGGCATAAGTATACATATGTAACAAACCTGCACGTTATGCACATGTACCCTAGAACTTAAAGTATAATAATAATAAAAAAAAAAACAAAAAATGAGTAATTATTTACCCCATAAAATAAAATGTATGTAGCACTATATAACTCATCAGTAATATGTCAATGAAATGTAATCACTGAAAATACATCTAAGAAATTTGTAGTACAATATATTGATTATAAACCAAAATTCTGACTGTCCATATGAAAATTGTCATTATCTAATCATTAACACTAAGAAATAAAGCAATTCAAGGAAAAGCAAGTTACTGAGAAATAATGGTGAATACCATAAATGTAAGACAAAAATCTATGATTCCAAAGTGATTGCTTCTGGAAAGCAGTGATAATTAGCATCTGCATAGTTTCCTTCTACTCTCACCCAAATACATTCAGTTGACTAACATCAATACTGATTTAGTGCAGAATAAAAGATTTGTAAATTATACTTTTTTACAATCCATTTTCTGAAGCCCTACGTAATTACTCAGAATCCATATAATGTTGCAGCTATTTAGTCTTCATTGTATTCTATAGCAATTTTTAAATTAACAGTCAGGAGTGAGTAGGCACTATGACAGGCACTGGGCATACAAATGCTGTAATCTTGTATATTAACCCTGGAACAGAACACACTCTTCATCTTCTCTGGACCACCCATCAATTCCTTCTCTTGCCATATCTCTGTTGTGACTCGAGTCTTCCCAAGAAGACGATTCAACCTCCTCAATAATTATACTCCTGCTTTAAGAACTTGATTTTTAAAAGAAGAAATATCAAAATGTTTTATGAAAAAAATCATAATCATGAAATCTTTCTATTTCACTCACTTCAGTCTGTGAGTGATTCTACAAATTTCTATTCTCTATTGGGCACGCTGTAAGTGTGTTCTAGATAATTTTCTTCTCTATAGTTAAAAATTTCCCATATATTATTTCTTCCATTAATGCTTTCTACAGTTATCTGGGAAGATTTGATATGTTCTCCCATTTGGATACGAGAATATCATTGTTATTTTCCCTATTCTCACCTCATTGACATATTTCTCCTTGCTCCTGAAAGATATTACATAATTATAGTATAAATAGCAACAATATGTGTCCATTAAATGCTTCCTAATATATTTTTGTTCTTTTTCTATTTGTCTATCTCATGGCTGCCATTTGGACTATAACTTTTTAGAGGAGAATGGGCATATCTGTATGCAGAACCTGGTCTAGACATAAGGATCCTTAATACGTATTAATTCTTGACGGTACCTGGTCATAGCCAGTTAAACCCCCTGTCCCATTTACTTTTTGTAAATTATTCTTTTCTATCAGTACTGTTTCATAGTATTTGCTATTTTAATTAAAATAAATATTTACCTTAATTATTCCTCAAAATAGGCAAAATGGGTGAGAGAGGGCAAAGACAGGTAGAAGGATGTGTCATATCTGATAGATAGTTTTATATACTTCTGGCAAAACATACTAAATAATTTTATTATTTATTATCACTTTTTAAATACTATGCTTTTTTATCTGATATTAGATTGAGTATATGTATATAACAAGATTTATTCCAGTAACCATTAGAAAAATATTTTAACAAAAATGAGTGATAACATAATTATAACTTAAATCCAATGCACTCAGTCTGTAAGTCCTTTGTCATTCTGTCATCTTTTTTATTATATCATTAGAGTAGTGATTCACATTTGCTGAAATACGAGAACACACAAAATACAAAGAGGCAATCCAGTGGAATCTAGAGGAGTAATAGAATGTAAGGGCTTTTATCAAGCTAACTTGGCTGGGTTATAAAACGTCATGGGTGGACAACTGCATGACATATGAAAAGAGATGATTATCACGTTAGAAAAATATTAAAGATAATTCTTAATATTTTGACCTTTGCACAGCCAAAAAAATATAGGCAGTCCTGAACATTTTCTTTCTTCTAAAATGGAATATATGTCATCCAAAGAGTCTGTTATCTCATGTCTTTATATTTCTATAAAAACAAATCAGGCTAGATAGACCAAGATGCACAATCAAAAAGAGGTTATTCTTCTTTCATTAAAAAAATCCATAATCCTGAATAAAAAAATTAGAAGATATGAACCTGTTCAACTGTTGAAAATATATTCTATGCTTCTTTAAAATGACCATTTTTAAAATGTTAGTTATGTGAAAATTTACTGCCATTTAAAAAAATAATTCTTCTTGGACGTTCAGTACATGCTCACCATTTTTCAGAGGAGGAAACTAAGGCTGAAAAAGAAAAAATAATTTTCCAGAAGTTGCACAGTAAATTAGAAGGGCAAGACACAAGTAGTCCTGGGCCCCTGTTTCTCAGCTAAGGCTTATTTCTTCTCATATGTTGCTTTTTAAACATTTTGAGCATTCTATATGAATTCATTTTTAGAGCCAAGATCATGCCACTGCACTCCAGCCTGGGCGACACAGCAAGACTCCATTTCAAGAAAAAAAAAAAAGAAGAAGAAGAAGAAGCATCACACTAGAGCAGAGCAGGGCACAACTGAAGGGAGGTAAGAGTAGAGAAGTGCAGATGACGATGCAAAGACTATTAAAATTTTTCAAACAAGGTATGGTGAACTCCAAACTGCTTCAATAGACACTAGTGAGGATGTATATAGAGAACAAATATTTAAAGATTGTATAAACAAGTTTAACCATGGATTTTTTTTTAGGTAAATGAACTAAAGAAAATCTACCAATTAATTAATGTTTTCAAGTGAGATAAAATGTGTTTATCTATTATAAATATACATCATAGTTGTTCCTTGGGTATAGATCAATTGGTAGGAAGAATACAGTGTGATAAGGATTTAAAATGTAGACTCCTGCAGAATGTTGATATGACAATGCATGGCAAAGAGGAGTTCACAGAGCATATTGAGAAATGGCCAGAGGTGTATAAGGTAAATGGAAAATGAAAATTATCCCAGAAACCTTGGGAGAAAAATATGTTTGAAGAAGGAAACACTGGTCAGTAGTGACAAATGTTGCCATGAAATAAAGAAAACTGAAGTCTAAAGATGCTCATTGGATTATCATACTAAAAATTTAATTAAAATATTTTCAGTGACCTGATCAGGTAAACATTTAGCTTAAAATAAATAAATCATTGGTCGAACAGGATATACTAAATTCAGTACTTATAGTGTAAGCTACTATTTCCCAAAATGTTTGGAGAAAAATGATAGGGCACGTAGAAGGGATTTAACACCAAAATAACATATTTTGTGGATGGAAGCATTTTCAACATATTTCTATATAGAGAGAAAGAAACAAATGTAGAGGAAGATATTACAGAATATTTGATGAAATAAAGATACTGAGTATTTGGAAAGAGGAGAAGAGCCAAATAAAAGATAAAAGAATAAGTTTTTGATATAAGCCTGAATATCACTATCTCTGACTTGAATAGATATTAGATAACATTACAGGTAAGCATGTCTAACCTTAGAGCATTGATAACTGATAAACTCTATTGTCTTTGTAAAATTTGAAGCAAAGTCATATGAAAGAGATAAAGACAAGATAGCATATTTGAGAAGAATAAAGACAGTAAAGAATAGATTTCCCAGAAGTAAGATAAGAAGAGTAAGACCCTGGCTAGACACAGTGGCTCACACCTGTAATCCCAGCATTTTGGGAGGCTGAGGCAGGAGGGTCACTTGAACCCAGAAGTTCAAGACCAACCTAGGAAATATAGTGAGATCTCATCTCTACAAAAAACAAAACAAAAAAGATTAGTCAGACATGGTGGTGCATGCATGTAGTCATAGCTACTTAGGAGGCTGAAGTGGAAAGATCGCTTGAGCCCAGGAAGTAGAGGCTAAAGTGAGCTATGATAACATCACTGCACTCCAGCCTGGGTGACAGAGCAAGACTCTGTTTCTAATCAAAACAACAACAACAAAAGAAAAGTAAGACTCTGTATGCGGATTTCACCCAAGCCAGTTTTGATCCTGAGGGTGCCCACATGTGGGTGAGCAGCTGTATTCAAATAACATATTGTGCTTAGGCCGGGCGCGGTGGCTCAAGCCTGTAATCCCAGCACTTTGGGAGGCCGAGACGGGCGGATCACGAGGTCGGGAGATCGAGACCATCCTGGCTAACACGGTGAAACCCCGTCTCTACTAAAAATACAAAAAAACTAGCCGGGCGAAGTGGCGGGCGCCTGTAGTCCCAGATACTCGGGAGGCTGAGGCAGGAGAATGGCGTAAACCCGGGAGGCGGAGCTTGCAGTGAGCTGAGATCCGGCCACTGCACTCCAGCCCCGGCGACAGAGTGAGACTCTGCCTCAAAAAAAAAAAAAAAAAACTGTAAAACTTAAAAAAAAAAAAAAAAAAAAAACATATTGTGCTTAAATTAATGTTCTTAGACTCAAGCCAATTAATACAAAGTTATATTATTTTAGAAATGAAAGCGTTAATCATCTGCAAAGGTTTATGTCAAGTTAACAAATCAAAAATTAAATTTAAATATACTGACACTATGCTTCATTGAATATTTATCTTAGGATTTCATTTACAGTCAGATAACTCATTTCTAATTCAGTCAATGAATCAACTACTAAGACTTAGTTTTAAGTATCAAATATGAGCCTAAAGCTAGTCTGGAGGGCAATACAGGAAAATTGTAATAAATTATCCCGATCTTCAAGATTCTTAGACTCTAGAGCAGCATGTAATATAAAAAGTGACAAATCAAATAGCACATTGTTGTCAAAATTCATAACTAGACAACTAATTGCAAATTGGGATAGCAGTTAAATCAAGTCTGAATATTTATGTATTTATGAAGCTCTGAAGTATGAGTCAAAGTCTTTGACTTGAAGTGCGTTACATTGTGATTTAGAAGAAAAAATAAATACCCTCAAATTATTTTTAGGAATAGAAGGCAATACTTATCAAATGACAAATGACAGGAATAAAATATTTATGTTACTAACTAGATAATTATGGAATAGGTAATAGTTGATAAAAATATTAAAATGAGTTTAATGTTTTATGAGAAAAAACAAGATACATAAGTAAGAATCAGAGATCTGAAAACAGTTTTTTTAAAAAGAGAAGTATCAGCCCCAGTGGACAAACCCCTAAAATTTGCAGACTACATTTGGATTAAAGAGATGAATTCCCAGTTATAATGAACCAAGGATGCATTTGCAATGACCCTTGTTTGTGAGCACATGTTGCATTCCTTATTACCGTTTCTCCTAAGACTGAAGAAAATGTACAGGGTGGAGTAAGTATGAAGTCACATTCCTAGGAAGCATTAAACAATAATTAGTGAGACAATAGTCAGTAAGGGGATGGAAAACTTAGAGCACTATTTGGAGTGTGCCTCTTAGTAGAAGGAATTTAAGGGGAAGACAACATGAGTGAAGACATCATCATCAAAGACTAAGACAGAAATAGTAGCCATTTAACAATAGTAGTGCACTGGCAATATCCAAACATATGATACAATTTGGAAGAGTGAAAAATAAGACTGATTAGGTAAGAATAGAATACACAATGGGTGGCTTTGAAAGTCAGTGAGAAGAAATTAGGTTTAAAGCAATGAAAATTAGGAAACCATTAAAATAATTTGGAGTAAGAAAGTGGTAAAAATAGTATTGTCAGATAATCTACCAAGATCTAGGGTAGAAGAATATTTAAAAATAATTAACCCCAGCCTATAGGAAGACTAAGCTATTGTTCAGGATAAATTGAATTCAGATAGAACCGCAAGGAGAGAAAACAGCAAGGAAGACCATAGAGTAAAACGGTCCCTTCTCCCCTGTTTTTATGCGCTAGGAATGGGACTATACCAAATCAATGCAAAATTTCTATTTGTGACGGATTATCAGCATATGTTTCTAGTGAGGCTTTCAGGGCATTATAATAAAATTTTTTAAATATCCACATAAATTCCATGGTGCTTTTAGACAAATATAAAGTCTTCAGACTTTAGACTTTAGTCTTTACACTATAGACTTTAAAGTCTTTCAACTTTATATTAGTATAAAGGCACCATGGAATTTATGTGGATTAGAGTTTTCCAAATAAATAGAACCAATAGAATATAGAGAGAGATATATATGAGGAGATTTATTATGAGAATTGGCTCATACAATTATGGAGGCCAAGAAGCCTCACAATAGATAGATATGCCATCTGTAAGATGGAGAGGCAGAAAAGCTGGTAGTGTAATTTAGATGAAAGATGAATGCCTGAGAACCAGGGAAACCGATGATATAACACCCAAGGACTAAAGCTGACAAGCTGGTATAAGTTCTGAAGTCCGAAAAGAAGGCGCATCAGCTGTCCCAAACCAGAAGAAGATGTATGTCCCAGCACAAACAGAGAGAGAAAATTCAACTTTTCTCTGCCTTTTTGTTTTATTCAGGTTTTTAATAGATTGGATGATGCCAACCCCACAGTGGTGAGGATGAATCTTCTTTACTCAGTCTACTGATTCAAACACCTATCTCTTCTAGAAACACTCTCAGAGACACACTCAGAAAGAATGTTTACCTGGGCATCCCTTAACCTCATCAAGTTGAAACATAAAATTGACCATCACAGTCTTGATATGTTAAAACATCAGATTTATCTCTGGAAGTCTACACTAAGCTTTTATTTTTAAATGTTTTGTGGGAACAATCTTAATAAAATCTGACCAGTGATGTGTGATGAGATTAAATTAGTCTCAACTTATTTAAGTGCAGGCACGCAATATCAATCTAATCTAATAACATCAAATAGTTCTTGACAAATATGTATGGCACATGCCAGAAGCCAGATACTATATGACAATGAATTCACATATAAAATTGGTTATGAAAAGAAATGTTGTCTAAATTCATTATTCAAGTTTTCTGCTAAAATAGTGGTTTAAAAAAAAACTCTATAAAACTTGAATTCATCCATTATTTTTCCTATCATAAAACACAGATTTCGTTTAAATGGTCATCAAAGACAAACTTTGTCAGGTTTTCTCAAGTTCAATGTATTTTAAGATGAGGGAGGCAAATATTGGAGGTTTCAGACACATACAGGCAAATTAAAGAATTTCTACTACATATAATACATCTAAGTACAATAGTTAACTAAAGGTGTCAAAAGGTCCGGGTGGTTCGCATGATCTAGGGAAAGACTGGGCTGGTGTTCAAAAGAAAGGCATAGATTTTTAACTTGATCCGCTACTATGAAAATTCAATTACACTCACCAGATCTTGTTTTTCTTGTCAGTGAAATGGTTAGAAGAGTGAGGTAATAACACTAATTTAATAATACTAATAGGCAGAAGTTTTGATATAACATTTTGGGAGCTTACTGTGAGTGAACTGAGCATTATAAATGCTTTACATGCATTATTTTCATTAATCCTTAAAACAGCTAGAAGAGGAAGTGTCACTCTCATTTCCATTTTTATACCAGGGAAGTGTAAATTTGAGATGAGAAAATTGAGTTTAGTAAATTATACAACTTTTCCAATATACTTAGGTCATAAGTGCCGTGAAGTATTATGCATTGCTACGCCCCTCTACTGTGGAATGACAATGTATAGATAACAATGGAAAAAATATTAAGAAATACTTTGCATACTATAAAGTATATTATAAATATACTATAATTATTTCATTTTACTGTATTATAAATATCCTATGAAAGTTTTTGAGGCTAATGAATATTTATGTTATCACAGTACTTTCCATTATAAATAATGAATAAGTATTTGTTCAATGAAGAAAGGAAGGAAAGAGAGGAGTATATTAACACGAAGTAGCTTACCGGAGAAAGTAAGGAAAACCTATGAAGTTGAACCATATGAAAGTACCATTTTTGTAAGACATAATGGCTGATAATATGCAAATTCATATAGCTCTAATGTAAATAACACAACAAAACTTTGCTCAAATTATCTTCAACTTATCTTAAGTTGAAGAAATTATTTTATTTAAGAAGAAGTGCATTTTGGCTTCTGGTGTTGTAGCTAATGATAAATACTGTGGCAATTCTTTTGTTCCCTATAATACCCCAGAACACCATGGCTTAAGACAACAATTTATTCTTTCTCACAATTTTGCTTTGGACTTAGAACTTCCATATTTGCAAATTCTGCCTGACAAACGAACACTTCCTTCATTTGTTCATCACTCTTTTTCCGTATCTCACAATGTATAGGTCTAAAATAAAATAAAAATAGCTGATGCTATGAACAGTCTACCTAAAATTCCCCTAAACCAAATACACAAGTTCCTTATATACATTCTCTATTTTTATTTACCACTGATGATGTTTTACCACTTTTATTTTTCCTTCTATATGACATCGTCTCCCTTTCTTTCGCATACAGCGGCAGTTTTCTCTCTGCCCTTCCAGCCTCCACTCATGATCTCCTTGCTATTCTCTTGTCTCCATTCCTGACCAGTCCCAACCCCAATGTTAAGCCCCTAATCCTGATTTAGGGTATTTCAGTTTTCCATATCTATGTAAACCATCCAAGATTCTCATTGCTGAGAACAGCTATTTATTTTTTTCACAATTCTGTGGATGGCCTGCTGGCTCCCCTGCTGGCTTCTCTTGGACTCCCTCATGTAGCTGCATTCAGTGGGAGGGTTGTCTGAGCTGGAAAATTCAAGAAGGGCTCTATAGCCTGTCTGTCTTTGGTGTCTGCTGTTTGCTGGGGTGCCTTGATTTTCTTCCACATGGAGTTCAAACTATTATCAATTCCCCTTTCCACCTCCTCACTTACATTCAAAATGTAGGCATATTCTCCTCAAATTCACCTATGCTGCAAAGTACTAAATGATTGATTCTAGTAGATTTCAGAGGTGTTACACTGCCCTTCAGAGACAATTTTGAATATTTTTGGAGGTATTTGTGTCTTTTCATAGAGATGTTTTTAGGAATTTACATATAGCAAAGCATATTTTAAGAATATACTTTTCCTCAAACTTACTTTGAGTTTCAGTTATACACTGTATTGACATTATCATTTTTAAAGTATAATGCATGCAATAAAATTTAATACGTTAAGGATACACTTCGATAAGCTTTATAAACGTATAGTAATGAAACTTCCAAAAAAACCATGAATGAACATAGCCATCATTTCAGAAAGTTCACTCCTGGCTTCAGCCCAATGACTCACGCCGGTAATCCCAGCACTTTGGGAGGCCAAGGCTGGAGGATTGTTTGAGTCCAGGATTCAAGACCAGCCTTAGCAACATAGCAAGCCTCCATCTTTGCAAAAAATAAAAATAATTAGCCAGGCACGTTGTTGCATGCCTGTGCTCTCAGCTGTTGGGGAGGCTGTGGTAGGAGGAGTGAGACTGTCTCAAAAAAAAAAAAAAAAAAGTGGCCCAGCACTGTGGCTCACGTCTGTAATCCCAGCACTTTGGGAGACTGAGGAAGGCGGATCACTTGAGGTCAGGAGTTGGAGATCAGCCTGGCCAAATGGTGAAACCCTATCTCTACTAAAAAGTACAAAAATCAGCCGGGCATGGTGGTGCATGCTTGTAATCCCAGCTACTTGGGAGGCTGAGGCAGGAGAATCACTTGAACCCAGGAGACCAAGGTGTCAGTGAGCTGAGATCGTGCCACTGCACTCCAGCTTGGGTGACAGAGAGAGACTCCGTCTCAGAAAACAAACAAACAAAAGTTCCCTCATCCCCCAACATTTGGTCCCTGGCAACCATTGATCTTTTGTCTGCTACTTCAGTCTTATCAAAAGGTCTGGCATTTTCTGACTGGCATTTATTTTTTGGATGGATAACATACAGTGTGTATATTGTGGTGATAAAAGAGACATCAAATTAAGAAGACTCTTGAGTAGGGTAAAGTTTTGACTTTACATCAAAGGCAGTGAGGACCTATTAGTGGATCTTTAATAAGCAAGATTCTTGATACAACTTGCATTTCCAAATCTTCCAGAAGCAGAAGATGGAAATGTGAACCTGGAGGTAAAGAGTAAGTTCAGATGAGGAATGATGATACCTGGAATAAGACAATAACACACACTTGTTTTGTTGTTGTTATTGTCGTTCTGTTTTGTTTTAGGCTTTTAGCAACCTGAACCATGGGTTTTAGTTTCTTTATTTAGTGGTAAGCAGAAAAGAGGAATGAGGAAGGGGCTTTACTGGTCCAACCAGAAACAGAAACTAAGAACCCATGACTGTATTCTCTCCCTTGGACACTCCAATAGGAGGAGTAGAGTAGTGGGTACAGGGCTGGGAGATATTGAGCAGGTTGCTCTAAGCAAAATTTGGAGAAATGAAGGGTTATAGTCAGGATTTGGGGTTCAAAAGCAGGAAGGGTAGTAGAGCTTTAGTCGCACACACACACACACACAAACAAAACAGAGAAGCAGGATTGAGGTACAAAGAAAAAAAGAATGATGGAGTTAAACTTTGATAATATTTAGTCTGAAATATTTGTGAAATATTTAGGTGAAAATGTCTAATCATTTCCAAGACCAAGAAAAATGTCTAGATTAAGGCTACTGATTTGAAAGTCTTAAAGTAGATATTGAAAGCAATATGATTTGTAGACCTATTCCACTAACAAAATGTATTTCTTCTCCTATATATTTTCCTTGAAGTTAGAAATATTCTTCTTTCGTAATATCTGTACCCTTCTATCTCTTTCTACTTGCACTTACCTTTTTTGGGCTTTGATCATTTCCAACATGTAGAACCATAATAACATCCTCCCGTAAGTCCCCCACCTAACAGTCAAATACTGCTATCACAGTCCTTGGCCCCCGCCCCTCTGTTTGGCTAAAAGGCTCCTCTTCTTCCAATCACTACCTGTAAAATTGCTATCAATCTCACAAAATCCAGTTCTAAAGAACTTCTTCATTTAACCCTGTTATGATTATATCCCTACGCACACATGCAATTTCTATTTTCTATTTTCTACTTGTTTCTAATATTTCTATTTTCTGCTATTTTCTACTTTCTAGTTTCTATTTTCTACAGAAAATAAAATGTACCTATCACTTTAAGATACAGAGCTGATAATTAAACAATAGAATTTTACCATTGTCATTAAAAACTCAGATAAAATGGGAGAATAGCTCAAAATGAGAAAAATTAAACATGCAAACTGTTTAATAAAAATAATATACAACTTAGCATGGGATGTATAAAATGAATTGAATTTATAATATATGGTTGCACTAAAAAATCTGTATTATAAAGAAAACAATGCTTACTATAATTAGTAATGACTTAGTGTAATCAATAATGACCAATGTCAAAAAAGTTATTGAGATCATAAAAGACACATTATTTCTTGTAACTTTAAGGTTCAGCTCAACTTTCCCTCATAGATGTTATTTAAAAAATAAAAACATGAAAATGCATTGTTAAGACAGATTACCTTTTAGAAACCATCAAGGCATAGAAAGTAAATCAAAAAATCATTTTCGATGTTTCTTAATGAAATCCCATACTAGTATTTATAGCTCAATAAAGCCTTAAATATTTTCCCTAAAACGTAATGGTATATATTTTAATACATTACAGAACACTTGTAAATTAGTGCTGTCCCACTGGCCCTAGACCTTGGAGAAATTTAGGGCTGAGATGGAGAAGCCATTTACTATTCACCAAGTCACATAGATTAGTTGCTATATCTCTTTGTGGTTTGAGTGTGCATTAGAGACCAAATCCTATTCATCTCAATTTATTTTTAAATACCCATGATGAGCCTTGGCTTTTCTTTTTACAGAGAGGATGGAAATATCAATGAAAGAGCTAAAAATCAGACACTTCTAACACTTGGCAGCTGCATCCACTTGCTGTTTCAGGGGGTATTCTAGGTATCCATGTGAGGCAGCTCGAGCCCCCAGGAGGCCTATTAACAAGGCTGGTTTCTTTGTGCCTGCTGCCTTGGACAAAAAAAGCATTACATGCTTGTTATGGCTTTATCTTTTACACTTGTTTCTTTAGATCTCATGCAGTACCATACATATTTCCCTGTCTTCAAGTTTTCTTTGTTTTTGTCTTCCTCTCAGGCTTATAACCCAGCTCCTTGCCTTGCTTTTTTTTTTAACAAGTTTTCAGATTGAACACCTATCGTAATCTATCATCTGACTTGCCTCCGTTATCAGCTCGATCCATTTTCCTTATGCTTATTCTTACTGCCCACATAATTAGAGAATTAACTGCTTCCCTCCTCGTTTATACACAGAGTTGATTTGGAAATGTGACTTTGAAATCACGCTACTCCCATTCCCACAAAACAATATGGAATTCCATTCAATTTTGGAATGGAAATTTGGGCATGAAAAGCATATTGGAATTAACCTATAAATTGATGCATAGTAGATGAAATCAAGGATATAGAGTCAACTTAAAGAAACACAGAATAACCCTCATGGGTTTGGTTAGTAAATTGTGTGTGGGTGTGGGTGTGTATGTGGGGGTGTGTGTGTGCGTGTGTGTGTAACTTAGAAATATTTTAGCAGTGCTCTTCTATCTATTTTTAGTGCCTACACTTTTTTTGTTTACACAGCCAATAAGTAGCTATAATGACATTTTTAGCTTTAATTTTGCCAGGATGCCATGGAAATTTTCTAACATAGGTAACTTATTTGGCTATAGTTCTACTCTAGCGCCTAGGGCAGTGCAATTCCTCCTTTCCCCAGCTGCTTCTACAGGAGATCATCATCTGGTGGTGAATTCCTTGTAGCTGTATGCTAGTCAATTAGGAGATGCTGATCAAGTCTCCAAGTCTGTTTGAATACTGCTTCAGAGGGTGTTTCACGTAACTTACTCTTGCAAAGAAACCTGAAGGTAAATTAGTTGTACGCATTGTTTGGAAAATGAATAGTCCCAGTGCTGTAGAGAGTCTGTGGGTGGTGAGGATTGGTGAAGATATTGGGGATTGAGGAATTGTCCCATGCCCTGGTTTATTGTATTTGCTAAAAACTACACCTCACTGCCTGGGTCTAAGAAGTGATGGATCATGTGTATTGCCTCCTTTTCCTGACTCAGTCCCTCCTCACTTCCTATTGCTTTTTCCTATAAAAACTTTCCCTCTCTATTCCATCCCTCCCTTCCTCCGTTTCCTAGGTTCTGCTAACTTTTCTTGCTGAAATAATCTCACCTCAGTTTTGTCGATGAAAAGAGTCAAATTCTGTAAAATATTTGAGGAGATTTATTATAAGCCTAATACGAATGATCATGGCCTGTGACACAGCCCTTAGGAGATGCTGAGAACACGTGTCCAAGGTGGTCAGGGTGCAACTTGGTTTTATACATTTTAAGGAAATATGAGACTTCAATCATTTAAGAAATATTTAGGGTAGTAGTGGGCGCCTGTAATCCCAGCTACTTGGGAGGCAGAGGCAGGAGAATCGCTTGAACCTGGGAGGTGGAGGTTGCATTGTGCCACTGCACTCCAGCCTGGATGAAAAGAATGAAACTCCATTTCAAAAAAAAACCACAGAAATATTTAGATTGTTGCAAGAGTAATTGCTTTTTTCGCATTGTTGGAATTTGCCATTTCATATTGGAATACATTCTTAAATAAATGTGGTTATGCTACATATCATTTTAATGGGCATTTCTCACTTTATGTTTTTTTTTTTTTCTTGCTAATGCCTTATTACTTGTCCTTTATTTTATGTTTATTTTAGACTATGGAAATGTTATTAGACAAAGCAAATTCAAGCAATTTTTGTATTTGAGTTCAAAACGGGTTTTAAAGCAGTGGAGACAACTCGCAACATCAACAATGCATTTGGCCCAGTAAGTGCTAATAAATGGACAGTGCAATGGTGGTTCAAGAAGTTTTGCAAAGGAGATGAGAACCTTGAAGGTGAGGAGCATAGTGGCCAGCCATTGGAAGTTGACAATGACCAATTGAGCACAATCATTGAAGCTGATCCTCTTATGATTACACAAGAAGTTGCCAAATAACTCAGTGTCAATCATTTTATGGTTGTTCAGCATTGGAAGCAAATTAGAAACATGAAAAAACTTGATAAATGGGTACCTCATGAACTGACTGAAAATAAATTTTAAAAACTTGTTGTTTTGAAGTGTCATCTTCTCTTATTCTACACAACAATAAATCTTTTCTTGACCGGATTGTGACATGTGACAAAAGTGGATTTTATATGACAACTGGTGATAACTAGCTCAGTAACTGGATTTAGAAAAAGCACTAAAGCAATTCCCAAAGCCAAACTTGCACCAAAAAAAGGTCCTGGTCACTGATTGGTGGCCTCTTGCCCATCTGATCCACTACAGCTTTCTGAATCCCAGGGAAGCCATTACATCTGAGAAGTCTGATCGGCATATCAATGAGATGCACCCAAAATCACCAACACCTACAGCCGGAATTAGTCATCAGAAAAGGCTCAGTTCTTCTCCACCACAATGACCGACTGCATGTCACACAACCAATGAGTCAACATTTGAACAAATTGGACTACAAAGTTTTGGCTCATCTGCCACATTCACCTGACTGCTTGTCAACTGACCACCACTTCTTCAAGTGTCTTGACAACATTTTGCAGGGAGAATGCTTCCACAACCAGCAGAATGCAGAAAATGCTTTCCAAGACTTCACTCAATCCTGAAGCCATGATTTTTGTAATCCTTAGGAGGATTACAAAACTTCCTTAATGATAAGGAATAAACAAGCTTATTTCTCATTGGTAAAAATGTTTTGATTGTAATGGTTCCTATTTTGATTAGTAAAGATGTGTTTGAGCCTAGTTGTAATGATTTAAAATTCACTGCCTGTAACTACAATTACTTTTGCACCAACGTTTACACTGGTTCAGTCCAGAGAGGTGGGACAACTTGAAGTGGGGATGGGTTTAATTCTACCCAGTTTATGGGTAGAATTAAAAATTTTCTCTTTGACAGTTGGTTCAGTTTATCTAAAGACCTGGGATCAATAGAAAGGAATGTCTGGGTTAAGATAAGGTATTGTGAAGACCAAAGTTCTTATTATGCAGACGAAAACTTCAGGTAACAGGCTTCAGAAGGAATAGATTATAAATGCTTCTTATCAGACTTAAATGTCTGTCTGGATGTTATTGCTGGAGAGGTTTAATGAAGCATGTTCAACTTCACCTTCCATCATGTCCTGAACCAGTCTCTCAGTTTAAATTTTAAGAGTGCCCTGGCTAAGAATAAAGCCCATTCAGACGGTTGGGGGCCTTAGAATTCTATTTTTGATTTACAGTTTCCTTCAGGTACTTCCTATTTCTTAGGCCTCTTGTATCTGCTTTTATCCAGTGTTTTGATGCTGTGAGGGTTGGTGTCTTGATCTAGTGCTATTGACTCTCATGGAGGTAAGAGGATGAGCTTTGTCCAATGGGAGAGCAAGGGACAAGGTCAGGCTTGGTGGAAGGTTGGGGTCTCTTTCTTGAGGTGTAACTGAGCTTCTATTATGGTAACCATAATTTTGAAACATACCTAATTTTCTGAGGATTAATTTTCTCTTCCAATATTTTCCAATCAATATTTTCACCTTCCATACTGATCTAGGTGAGAAATCCCTATCACTAACATAATGTTGATCCTATTTCTGACAAACAAGTAAACCCTTATGCCTGGCTCAGTGGCTCACACCTGTAATTCCAGCACTTTGGGAGGCCGATGAATGCAGGTCACCGGAGGTCAGGAGTTTGAGACCAGTGTGGCCAACATGGTAAAACCCTGTCTCTACTAAAAATACAAAAATTAGCTAGGCATGACTGGCGTGCACCTGTAGTCACAACTACTTAAGAGGCTGAGGCAGGAGAATTGCTTGAACCCAGGAGACAGAGGTTGCAGTGAGCCAAGATCACGTCACTGCACTTCAGTCTGGGTGACAGAGTGAGACTTCGACTAAAAAAAAAAAAAAAAAAGGAACCCTGGTTTTATTTCATTAAAAGAGCATTTCTTCTTTACAAAATCTCCTCCTTAGGAGGATTAAAAATCCTTAGGAGAATTGCAAAACCTCTTCAATGACAAGAAACAGCACTATGCCCAAAGAGCTTTTCTCTAATAACTAAGTGTCTCTCTAATCAGAGTGTGAGTCAGAAGAATAAAAGGTAGGAGGTGAACTGTGACTGCCAAGTAGAGCTGGGACATGAGGCCTCTCCAAGTGACTTGGGCATCTCACAGAATAGCAAAAGGATTTTGAGATGGAGCCTCCCATGAGGGAATACTCAGAGACCAAATGATCCTCAACCAATGGATGCAAATGGTATGGACTATACTGATGAAGCTTTGAAAGATGTGCAGCATCCCTTCCACTTTTGAGTTCCTAACGCCAGCCTTGATGCGGCTGACGAGAATTAGGCCTCACTTTTAGATGAGGCATAGCAAGGTCATATTGCAGAAGAACATGCAGGATGGGAGGTACCCTTGCAGTTATTTTTGGAAAATACAATCTGGGACACAAGGCATTCCTGCTGGGATCTGTCCAAATTCCTGACCCACAGAATCTGTGAGCATAATAAAATGGTTGTTGTTTTACAGCACTGAGTTCTGGGGTGGTTTGTCATGCAGCAATAGATAACCAGAACAGTAGCCTATGAGGCAACTGCTGCTGCAAGGTTTATTGCTGCTGCAGGCAACATTCAAAAGCTGACTGATACAGCCCAGCTGAAGCTCTCACAGCTTGCATTCAATGAAATGAGATCCTGGATGCTCTAACTTTGGTAAACGAAATGCAGACTTTATTTGAATGCCACAGAAGCCAAAGTCATGGGAGAAAAACAGATGGTTCTAAACAACTTTGAGGTTCCTTCATTCAGAGTCCCAAACACCTTCATAGGGCCCTCTGTTGTGCTATTTTTTGAAACAGCTACTTACATGGCTATCTTATGGAGAGAGAGAGATCACGTAAGGCCTCTGGGCATGGTGATACTGATCTTTGCCCTTGATTAAGCTCTTGCTTTATTTATTCATTTATTTATTTCCAGTGGGACAGTGGGAACTAGTGGAAGATAGTTTGTAAAATTACCATGAAATTTGTAGAAAGAACTATAAAATGTGTTCCTACTTGCCTTTTATTTATTATTATTTATTATTACTATTATTGAGACAGAATCTCACTCTGTTGCCCAGGCTGGAGTGCAATGGCATGATCTTGGCTCACTGCAACCTCTGCCTCCCGGGTTCAAGTGATTTTCCCTGCTTCAGCCTCCTGAATAGCTGGGATTACAGGTGCCCACCACGCACAATTAGTTTTTGTATTTTTAGTAGAGATAGGATTTCGCTATGTTGGCCAGGCTGGTCTCAAACTCCTGACCTCAGGTGATCCACTCCGCTCCCAAAGTGCTGGGCTTACAGGCATAAGCCACCGCTCCTGGCAACCCTACATGCTCTTTGTCCTTGTATTTTATCAGTATGGGGACATCAAGATCTTTAAAAGCATGTATTAAAAAGTACATTCTAACTAGTTTCTTCACAGTCTAGCCCAGCACCCCTTCCCATACAAACCGAACATCATTCTCTAAAACTCACCCATAAGCTAACTAATTATAACTTGATGTTACATATAGCCACTCTATAGCAAAAGAAGATATATGTATAAGTTGATACATATATGTATATATACATATATATGAAAGTAATATAGATATATGCATTATATATACCAATATATTGATATATACACTCACATACATTAGCGTGTACATATACATACATATATGATTTCTCCTTCGACTTTTTTCTTTCCTATTCTAAATGTGAAATTCTGGTTTATGCCTCTAAATAAAAATTGTACACTTTGTTATTTAGTCTATCTTTGAGAAATGATTTATTATATGTGAACTTACTAAATCAAGAGTCTGGTCATAAAATACTCCAAATCATGAGGGATTAAATAAGACAATTTTCAAATCAAAATGGTTCTAGGTATTCAGCTTAGGATTCCTACTGTGATATTGCAATATCTCAGGGTGCCGCTTTCTACTATGGGTGCATATTATCCAAATAGTGACAGAGAATATTGAAGAAAAAATGAAAAGAGGTGCTTTTCAGTTTGGCAATGTGCATTAGTTTGCCTTTTAGTAAATCAAGACTACAGACCATATTGCAAATATGGAACTTTCCCTAACTTATACCATCATCCAAAATAACTAGCATATGTCACATACTTTCTTCCATGCATGTGTGTATGTGGTGGTATGTATGTATACAAAATTGCATGTAATTGATTATACTCTAGCAAACCCCTCTTAGCTTCAGGAAAAAAAACACATTAATTTGAAATTAAATTTTATACAATTTGAAAAATTAAATATATCATTATGTATATTGTTATGAAAATAATAATACAGGAGTTATTAAGAAATTATTTTTAGGCAGCTGGAAAGGTTGACAGTTCTCGGTAGAATTTCCCTTTAATAAAAAACAACCCCCAAACCATTTCTTCTCTGCCAGAAAGCAGCCTGAGAAGTCAGGCATAAATATGCAAACTAGAAGCTTTTATATGTAAATGCCAGCAGCCGTACCTGGAAGCCCGGTACATTTAATATGGTGTCTCCCACCCTCTTTTCCTTGTCACCGCTGTGCCAGGTGTCATGGCAGCCTCCAGATAAAGTCACGTGTGCAGGACAACATGGCCGCCAGTCAGGCAGCTGCATTTGCATATTAAAAGGCTAGTGTGGGAGGGCCAGTTTTTTCACAGACTATGTAAATAACACACCTGGTCAAACCAATCCCCTGAGCCCTATGTAAATCAATCATCGCCTCCTCAAGCCCTTGTACAAAATTGATTGCCTTCTCCCTCCCCCACCCCCCCGCCAAAGCAGAGACCCTCTTTTGGAGGACCTGCTTTCTCAACAAGAGGAAATTTTTTCTCTTTTCTTTTTCTATTAAACTTTCTGCTCCCGAACCCACTCTTCATGTGTGTCTGTGTCCTGAATTATTTTTCAACTAAGGGTCAGGGTATATACCCCAGACAACAGAGCCGTTTCACTACCTACAAAAGTTATTCCAAAAATAGCTTTTATCTCAGACTGGAAAATATTATTATTGTTCCACGCCAATAGTTATAGAAATGACTCAATATATTTAATGGCTATGTGGAATAGTGGTTAGTAGCACCAGCCTGTCATAAACTACCTTCAGCTCCTATTTTTGGTATGACATTCGAAAAGTTATTAAACCTGCGTGAATTTTAGTTTTCTTCTCTGTAAAATAATAATAATAAAAGCTATGAGGACCAAGGGTGAATACATAATAAAGCTATAAGAATTAAGGTAGTTATTTTATGTAAAGTGCTTAGAACAGTGGTACATACATGGTAAACAATAATATCAATTGTGATTATTAGTATTATCATCTGTATGGGAATATACTATAATTTATTCAACAATTTACTATCATGTGCACCTGAATTGTTCCCAGCTTTTTGCTATCACAAACATTCCCTTGATGGACATGTTATTATGCACATCTTTTCCCATTTAGGTCCTTAGTATTTGTTTCTTAAAGTAGAATTTTGGGGTGAAATTAATGTATGTTTTAAAGACTTTTGATCTCTAGAGTCAAATTGCCATCCAACTTTTCTCTTACCAGTGTTGTATAAAATAGGAAATTGAAGTATAATACATCTTACTTTAAAACATTTTAAAGTAACTTCCAGATATTTTTGAATTTTATTGTTTTAAAATCCTAATATATGTGAAGGAAGATTTTTAAATGATTTAAAGAAATGCTATACATTTGATTGATATGTAAATAATTCAATGATGCCAGATAATTTATTTGTAAATTATTCATTCTGTTGATGACTACTAGAACATTGTTTAATTCCAGCTGATTGTGCTATATGCTTTTCAGTATGAGCTTGGACCAATCCATCCATAGTTTGTGATTATGGGATTGGTCTGAAGGACTTATTTTAAATTTTACATCAACCAATAATAACTGTTAAGTGAATCTACTATCATAAATATTATGGAATCTGGCATCCCACACATAAGTAATGCACTAAAGACATAAGAGTTACATGGTGTTGGCACCTATTCACGCCCTAGTCTCTTTGTTCCCATGGATGCTTAGGAATTATAGATGCTGATTTTATCAGATATTTAACTTTCAGGGTGCATTTACTACAATTAGAGTAGCAACTCCTTTCTTCTTCTTCCTCCTCTTCCTTCTTCTTTTCTTCTTTTTGCTATTTGAAAAGATTTATTTCCACTGCAACCAAAAAGTAAATTATTTGAACAATTTCAATAATTTGAAACAGATACAGTTTGGAACAACAAAATAATTTAATACGAGCTGACATAAAAACAAAATAGTCTCAATATTGTTCTCATTGCTTCTCCATTTAGTGGTCATAAAATTTTAAAGTGAGTTAATTGTTTTAGGTCAATGCAGGAGATATCTTCACTTTGGAGACCTCTTTAAAAGAAGTAAGAACCCTGAGATAGTCATTAAAATGGGTTGAGTTGGCAAGTTCGCACTCATTCTGATATCTTCGTGTTCTGCTGGTTGCCAGATGCTGTAATATCTGTTCTGGATATTGTGGCTGTTACACAGAAGCAGGAGAAGAACACTTGATTTTTCTTAATTGATTTATTCTTCATGATGTGGCTGTCTACCCCAGTGCTCTTGCATGAGGACTTAATGGAATTTTATCGATATTTTAAAAAATGCAGACACAGGCTTACATTTTCTCACTTTCTGTTTGCTAGAGGTTGAATTGTCAGATTACATAGGAGGCTAATACAGGGTAACCTTGTATTCTCAGTGCCTGAAAAGAAGGAACTGGTCAGAGACCAAACAATTAGTGGTTACTTGTGCATGTCAGAAGCTCTAGCAAACACACAGTCAATTACTGAACGGGTTTTGCTCCAAGTCAATGTAGTTCAGTGTAGGCAAGATAAAATTGCAATCTAGCTGATAAAATGCAACTTTTTTTTTTTTTTTTTTTTTTTTTTTTTGCTGAGGAGTAAAGTAAGGACTTGGTACTATATCTGCAAGCAAAACCAAAATGATCATCAGCTTGACATGAAATGTTACATTTTTTGTTTTGTTTTGTTTTGTTTTTAAAGCAAGCCATCAGCTCAGCATGGATTAACTCTTAAGGTTTGTCAGGGGGTTCAAGTTAAATCCATTAACATTTTCTGTTACCACTGCATTGTTTTTTAGTTTTAAAAAACTATAAACAATTGAACTGGAGCCTGACATTTGGCAGCAAGCCACTGACGCTCTTCGTCTCTTTTGCCTTCTACATGCTTGGCTGTCCTAATAATAAGCATCATTTTAATGAATCGCTGACTACTTTACTGGCTGACCTCAGAACTTGGTCAATTCTTACTAGATTGAAGTCATTAATTTAGGAAGCATGCATTGCAGTTCTGTCCACATCAGATTCAAAACATTAATAAGGACAGTAATAACATGCCTGCCCTCATTAGAATCTACCAAGTCTGAATTGCTTAATAAGGCTCTATTTGTAAAAAAAATAGAAGAAAATAGCACTTAAATCCTGAAGAAATGAGAAACTATGCAAATACATTTCAGTAATAGCCATAATTTTACCAGGTGAAGCACAAAGAGAAGAAAACCCAGCTCCCAGCCTCTTATAATGCTGCTTCTATGTTAGGATTGTAGAAGAATCATGCCACATAATGGGGCTATAGAAATTTCCTGATTCAAAGAGAGGAATGTGTACTTACATCCGATTTGCTTAAGTAGTTTATATGTTAATTAAATTTAAAAATTTAATGGTTGAAACCCTAATCATCTCTCAGCTCTATCTGAGCAGCAATTTTGCTGTTGGAGTTATGACAATTTTTTTGATAAGGAATATCTCTTAGCTGGTAACAAAAACTGATTTTAGGCAAAACTAACATGGAGAAAATGAACAGATGCTCAACCAGTGAATTTTTAAACTTAACCCTTTTCATTGGTGGTAAATATCACAGAAAGCCATGTACCATTTTTTCTTTCTCAGAACTGGAAAGGAGAAAAACAAGATTTTATGGCTGAATATTTCAACCTCCCCCTCTGAAATTCATGTCATGTCAGCAGTGCTACATCACACACAAAAGACCAGTAAATTCAAGAAGAATTTATTTCATACAAAGTAAAAAATATAGGGATACTTTAGAATATAATATAGAGGTTTAAAAAGGAGTATTCTAGATATGTATGTCATGTGAACAGGCAGATAGTGACTTTTCATCATCATGAAAAAGTTTTTTAGTCAATAACCAAGCAAAACAAAACAAGAACAAATACTGAGATTATAATAAAACTTTATAATAAAAAAATTCAATTTCTAACACCATAGGCTTAACAATAAATAATTTTTAACAAAATGCAGCTACACTTTTATCAATGTCTATCATACCTGCTCTGATGAAATAAACATCAAACGAATAGTGGTTGTGAATTGATAGAGAGTTTAGATTATTCTTTTGTTCTAGTGGAAAGATTAAATATTCTAATAATATTGTTATTTATATATACATTTCATTTTTAATTATAAATAATATATATATCATATGATCAAAATTTAGAAAAATACTGCAAAGAATAAATTTTTTACATGAATGTAATGAGAAGTTATATTTAAGATTTTAATAGTTAATATAATGGAAATATTGAAAATTATATCTTATTTGTATGATGAGGAGTTTCATATTGACCAAAAAGAGGTTTGGCCTCCTGGAAGTAAAATCTGGATCCAGCAATGTTTTGCATACTAGGATGGTCTTGGTTTCCTGGATATTCTTTGTTTTATTTTGTTTTTTTTTTTTTTTTGAGACGGAGTCTTGCTCTGTCGCCAGACTGGAGTGCAGTGGCAAGATCTCGGCTCACTGCAACCTCTGCCTCCTAGGTTCAAGCAATTCTCTTGCCTCAGCCTCCCAAGTAGTTGGGACTACAGGCATGTGCCAGCACGCCTAGCTAATTTTTGTATCTTTTTTAGTAGAGACGGAGTTTCACCATGTTGGCCAGGATGGTCTCGATCTCTTGACCTCGTGATCGGCACCACCTTGCCTCCCAAAGTGCTGGGATTACAGGCGTGAGCCACTGCACCCGGTCTACTGGATATTCTTAACAGTGTGACTTCAGTTGGCGGGTTTGAGTAATGTAGTATAGATCAACCTGAAGACTGAAATAAACTATGTGGACAGTCAATTAGTCAATCAATGAATCAGGCCTACATAAGGGAACCATCAAAAAAAAAAAAAAAAAAAAAAAAAAACTCTGGACTCTGATATTTTAGGTGAGCTTCTCTGGTTGGCAATAATTTGTGCATATTGGTACACATTATGCTAGGAGGGTAATGTTTCCTGATTCCTGGGGGAGGTTATCTGTATCCTTTCTTGTAATAAACCATAGAGTAAGTATAAGTGCTTTCAGTGTGTGCGGTGAGTCTTTCTAGTGAATTCTTAAAAGTGAGAGTAGTTTTGGAAACTTTCTAAACTTGCAGTTGGCATCATAAATTAGGGTTATCTTTGGAATTCTGCCCGCGAACTTGGTCGTTGGCGTAAACTCCTCAAAACTTCAAATAGGCTACATGCCTTATAAATGATGTACTTTCATGTAAATCATCCATGAAATCAGTATGACAATTTCTCAATTATTGTTAATTTTTACCAAGTATTTGTGTGATGTGTTTGGACATGGCTATCACTATCCTGATAATAACCTGTTTGAACTATGCTTTGGTATATGGAACTACATTAAGCTTTTTAAAAGACCATCATTAAATTAATATTCATTGTATGACTTTAATTTTAAAAATGTAGAATTTTATTAATATCAACAATATTATTCATCATAATCTATCTTTTCTCAACTTCAGCAGAACTAACAACAATTGCATTAAAACTTTTGTAGCCCTTAAACATTGACCATGATTTTGTTAGTTCCACGTCTGTATCATCAACATTATCACATTCTATCACAAATGTTTACGGGACTGCCTGAAATATGCACCATGGGACTTGTGATGTAAGGCTTAAAATTAAGGCCCAATATTATGTGCTGCCTCAACATTTAATGAAATCCACAGGGCCATGAATGGTTTAACCATAAACCCCCCCACTGTATATTCATGCTCCGGTTTTCTAGCAAAACACCACAGTTCCCACTTACCCTTGAGCAGCAGTTCTCATCTTTTGCCTACCTAGAGATTTATTCATACAAGTCAATTACATTCTTCTGTATAAACCAGGGTGCACTTTACTCTCTTGATACTACACATTTGCCTCCCAAAGCTCTGTTTTACAACTGTGTTCCTGATTGAAACCCCTATGGATATATGTGACTAATAAGCTGCTATCAATCTCATCTATCTATTTTCAATGGACTGTTTGACCATACTCACAACCCTAAGGTAGGGATCCCTTCCTCACTAAGAGGACGAATAGGAAGCAATTAAAGCAATACTGTCAGTTAGATTTTAAATGTCATATTTGGGCCTAAGTTTATCATCAGTATAATGAGGATCATAGTGAAAATTACAGTATTAATAGGGCTAAATATATATTAGAATTGTGTGCAATATAGATTCAACAGCATATAAGCATTATCTTTCACACCTAATAATTAAGCTGTTTTAATACCCACAACGTGCAGGAATTCCATTGGTTTTAATAAACTGTCTCATTAAATAACAATAAAATTCAACTCTTACAGTAAAAAGAGATACTCAAACCATTGGTATTTTCCTGCCCCCTACAACCCCAAAATCCCTGTCCGCTACTCACATCATTTTGCTGTTGCTTATAAGCCCTCTTTGCAAGAGTCCACTGCACCTGATTAATGCTCAATTTGTCCCTCGTTACTGTACTGTCTATGACTTCATTCTCAGTCTTCCTTAAGGCAAGTTCTGTGTATGCTGCAGTTTGATTAGCGGTAGTGACAGTGACTGCAAATGAATGTGTCTAATAACATATGGCCATTGTCTGTGGGCACGCAAAAGGAAACTGAGAATTTTCTCTCTGATGTGCTGTCATTATCATCATGGAAGACATTTCCTTTTCTTGTATTTGGGCTTACTCTGACTATGGAGATTAGTGAGAACAGGTGTTAAAAAGCCATGGTGAGCTGACTGACTCACACACATGGGACAAAGGTGGGGAAGAGCTAACTGTGGTACCTGAAAGGTGGACTTTTCGTAGCAGGAAAACCACCAATAAAAACCAACAGCAGACAGAACTGGAACAGGATTCTATAAAACCCCTGTGTGGAGGCTCAGGGATTCAAGTTAATTTCCAGGATAGCCAGGGCAGTGGATAGAGTGAGAGAAATTCTGAACACTTGAGAATTTGACCAAAAACATAAATCACTTTAGCATCTTCACAATCAATAAAGTCATCCTAGTGTATATAAACTAAACATCAATCTTGGTCATAATTACGCTTTCTCTTTTTAAATTTTTTTACCTATTACAACTTTTAGATAATTTTGTCCTGGTGATTAAATTACTAAAATTTAGAAAGTAGAATGAATGAAAACAATGAGGCTTTACTGGTATATGGAGATAGCTTACTGGACCCTAACAAAGTAAATTTGCTATTAAGAAAGCTATCTCCAAAACTATGTTTCTAAAAGGGACTTCCAGGGTCAAGCTAGGTCAACATTTTGGTAGGATTGATGCCAGAAAACGCAGCTGCTACTAAAATATTTTTTCAGGAAAGGAAGTTCGCCCTCTGAGTCATTTCAAATTAAATCTTCGTCACAGGCCTGTGTATGTGTTTTAAAGGAAAGTCTGTAATCAGAGGTCCAATTGTTAGCAACTCTGGACATAATCTCAGGGTAACAATTCAACCATTCAAATGCTCAAGGCTGAGAGTAAATACCACTTTTCTGTGGTTAAGAAAATAATAAATTCCAGAGGATCCACCACAGATAGCTTAACTACCCCATCAAGAATTATCAACTATAGTCAGTTCTCCTCTGTGCTCTCTGGTGATAATGCACACAGCATCTGTTCTATTTTTCTCTTTGCCTTGCCACTTCTAGGTAATGCTGTTATTGAAGCATCATCAATGGGTTAAACGAAAGCTGACACTTCAAGAGGAAGGAATGAAAAAGTTTCAGTGCTCGGAATAAGACTGTTAAACCTAGAAGGAGTGAATCGAAACCTAGAACAGAGAAGATGGAATGAGGTAGAACTGTTTTCACTTTGGAAACAGAGGCAAAGAAATATAAGTGAGTGGGAAACCTGGAAGGAGTCCAATTAAGAAAACAGTAGTGTTTCTCCTATCCCTCTGGTTAGTAATATAGATCTGGGAAGTCCCAGTGTGAGCAGACATCCTTGACCTTGTAGTCTTAGAATAAATGTGAAAGGAATTGTAAGAAGGGCATACATTTTACAAGATTGCCATAACGCAGCTCTAATGTTTTACTGAGAATAGTGACAAAGTATAAATATATTGCTATTTTATTTTAGAGAAATTCTGAACTAAGCCTGAAGGAAATTGTTCACTAACAAAACAAAATACATTTATTGAATCTTAGGAGATAAAGTTCACATCTTTTAAACTTGGCTTAAGCCATGCTTCAGGCATTATTACATAGGACAGTAAGACTTTTAGTTTTTAACTTTCTGTTAACTAAACATGGTCTCAGGTTTTACTATATTTTGTTTGGTTTTAATTGGGAAGTTTAGCACTAGAAGATATATGGAGCAGAATTATAATAATAATAACAAAACAACAACAAACTACAAACACGTTTTGCTCTAATCAGTTACATTGAGTCCACGCTATTAACTACCTCAAATTTGAAGTAGATGGAAAGAAATACAGGAAAGATAGGAAATACTGGATGCCTACAGAGTTCCCACAAAATCACCATATTTCTGGAATTGTTTTCACTATTCTACAAATGAAGAATTAGAACTCATTTAAGTATTATTTTAAAGCTCACATAGCTAATAGATGCGTAAACTGGAATGCAAACATAGCACGTACGATTTTATACCTTGTGTTCTTTCCACTAAATCTTACCACATACCAAACAATTGTATTATGCATTCTATGATGTGAGCCTAATCGGCAGAAAATAGCATGTTCTCCTCAGTAAGCAACAGATAAAGAGAACCATGGCAGCCCTAAATAAAACAGCAAAGGAAGCCATGGAAAGTTTTGATAGGATAATTTATTGGTATCACTGTTTCTCCTCCACTCCTACTAATAAAGTTACTACAATTTCCAGACCATATGTGTCCCTCAGCCTCTGGGCAAATGTAAGGCTAACAGAAGAAACTAAAGACAATTCCTCTTCCTCTCATTGTGAATATCCAAGCTGAAGAAATGATGCTTGATGCGCCTAAAGGAAGGAGGGAAATGTCAAGGCCTTTAGAGGATATAGACAGGAATAGGGAAAGGAGGAGTGTTTTCCCCAAGTGTCAAGATAGATTTGAGAAACACAGATTTTCCAAGATACAGAATTAGATTTATGCCTTCAAAAATGCTAAAGCAGATGAAAATAAATAGAGCTATTTTCATTCTTCAGGTGTCGTGAGAGCCACAAAACCCTTAATTATGCAGATTTAGTTCATGAGCATCTCAAGAGGAACCTATGTGAAACAACGTGGAACCACGGAATGCTTTCTCAAATGGTCTTGCTTTGAAAAGCTCAAAAATAGGAATAGAGAGGGAACACCAATAATGACAGATACATACTTTTCTGGCAGTCCGATGGAAGAGGGACTCAACATTTATTTCGTTTGTCTGAAAAAAAATTTATAAGTGATTGTTCCTTCATAGCCCTTTTTGTGGAGTGAGAATCTTACTGGTTTACCTAAGGTGAAAAAAAAATGTCTTACAACCTAAGCTGTATAACTAAAACGGAAACAGAAATGGAGAAACAAACAAAAACGAATCCTGAATTTGAAATGAAGGGAGTGCAATTTTGCCTTGGCTCTTTTAACTGGTTTAGAGCATTGAATTTATTATACAATCATTTTCCACTGTAGATTCTCATCTGTAAAGAGAGAAATTGTGTTAGGATGTCAGTATAGTTGCTTTCCAATATAATATGTAAGAAATGGAATATATAATTATCAACTGGGAAATTTTTGAGAGTTAGAAGGAGTGTTAAAAACAATTAAAATTGTATATATTTAAATAATTACTTAGCTGACAAATTCATTTAATTATATTAGAAGATCTAGAAATATTTTGTTTCAAAAATTATTTTCAAAATCACTTTTCCTAAAGATTAAAAATAATATTTATCTCTGTACATTAAAACCAAAAATCTTTGTATTGATTATTAAATATGTGAATATGAAAAATAACATTTATATACAGTAATTTGTTTTCTAGTTATATCTCTCTAAAATTCAATATCACTGGTTTTATTTTAATTTTTAAAGAATATGTGTTTTTTAATATGGATTTATTTTCAGTCTTTTTTCTAATTACCTGCAACCTTCTTTAAATTTTATTTTAAGGTTAGTAATATTAAAAATTTTTACATGCTGAATTTATTTTCTCTGAATCATAATACTTTCAATTGAGAAAATACTCTGTGAGTGCTGAGGTATCTCGTAAGTTGAGAGAAAATTCTACTAACTGGAGTATATTTGTAATTCTATTTCTGTACATTAAAATTTGTAAATATTTAAGCCTTTCCCATTGATTCACCGATTAGCAGCCTGAATGCTTAGTATATTTTCCAGATTGTACCCTGAATTACACAAGCTCACTGGCTCGTAGCTTGAGTACATGGCAGGGGCAGCATCATCATATACTTCCTCATCACTGAGAGCAGGAGTTAGCCATCCCTAGCCATTTCTGTCTCAGAGGCCAAGCACATTTTATTTTATCAGCAAAACCCTTCTTGCTGTCCTTGAAAGAAAATGTTAGTTATGCTGCATCTGGAAAGCACCAGGTTATTGCTGGACATCTTTCTGATTTAACCACATGTTAACAACAGAAATCTATTGACTGTATGTACGTTTCAAAGACTGTTAAACAAGAACATAGTAGAAAAATGGAGGTCAAATTCATCCTGGCTTATTTTAGTGCAACCGTTATTAAAAATATCTTATTAAAGAAGTAAAACCAAGACAAAGTTTAACCAGACAGGATGTCAGGACAACAGGTGTAAATCAGGACTGTACTCGCAATATACATATATGGTCATTTTAATCATGGATTATTGACAGAGAGAGACCTTATTTTCCTTCTGAAATGGCTATGGTTTTATGGAGTTAAGTAGTTGATTTCTAACTATTTATTAAGCTGCTAAATTATTGGAAAGCATGCTGAGCAAATTTCTTCCTCAAGAGAAATATAAGTAAATCATGTGTAGGGCTTTTGATCAAAGAATATGACTTCCACAGCAGAGTAATAATTTCTTATTCAGGATGAGGGTATATGATGGTGTGTAGTTATTGTATCATAGTACAACATTTTTTTTTACTACTTAGCTAATGGCAGCAGTGTAAACATTGGTTATAATACCTGATAGTTTACTTCAAATTTTATAATAAAACAAATTAGAAAATAATTTTTCACCAATAGATCACACTTAAAATATGAAATAAGTAATTGAACATGGCCAGCATTCGGGATAATGCAAGAGTAGGTATATGAATGTAAAAGTTACCCGTCTTTAGCATGAATCATAAAATAAGGCAGAAAAAAGATACAATACTGGTCAACATTGTCCATGATGACTTAATAATATTCTACCTAGGATTAATTTATGTAGTTATTTGGTTCATCTATACATCAATTTGCAGGAAGAATAAGCCAGTTTTCAAAAAAAAAAAAAAAGGGTAATAAATTAGGGTAGAATGAAGATAAAAATAAAACATAATATAAAGCCAAACATGGCATCAGAACTTAGAATTCATAAGTTTTATAATATTGTTAGGTATGTTTCATAAAATAAGTTCTTGAGAATCCCCACAGGTAATATAAAGTGAAAATTTTAGTATTTGTGGCTTCACATTGTTCACAAGCTAATGACAAGCTAGATTCTCAGGAAAAATGTTCTCTTTTTCTGATACTAATACTGGTAAAAAAAAAGATTCTTGGAACGCTACAGAACACCTACAAACATTGAATAGTTCCTCTTCTCTTTCTTTAAATAAGTACACCAGGCCTACAGTGAATGCAAAGAAGCTTGAAACCAGCAATGCCAGGAGCTACGGTAGAGCCAAATTGATGGGTGTCTACCTTGTCCAGAATATATTCCCACAGTTGTCACTAGAGAATAAGCTAAGGAGGCTGTATTCACTAGGAGAAAGATGTATCATTTATCCCCTTTTATCCCTCAAGCTAAAATCCAGCACTACCAAGTATGTTCTTTAAGTAAGCATATGAGAACTTTTAGATACAGATAATATATGACTCTGAAATGTTGACGCACTGGAAACAATTGCTTCATTCTCAAACTGTTTCTAGTAGAACCTGGTAGAACTTGTGGCCAAATAATTTTCTAAAAATAGATTAATAGCAACTGTAAATCATAGAATACACAAAAATTTATTGATTATATATATATGCTTGTTTATGTAATAAATACGTTTATGTATATATACATAAATTTAAGTACATGTATATATACATAAATATGTGTACATAAATTCATATAGTTGTACACATGTGTATGTAAACATACATGTACATTTTTGAGGTCCTTATAGCGTAGAGTGAGTTATAGAAGTCTTTACATATGTGTCCATGGATTTGCAATACACACACACACACACAGATGCATCCATATGTTCACTTACAGAGTATGTCCCCTTACATAGGCAGAGATAGGCAGTGTTAAGAATTTAATACTGAGTACAGGAAAAAGCAAGTGCATAAAGCATCCTAAATCAAACACCTTTAGTTTACCCTTATCAAACACACACAGAGCACAAACTGATAAGATACAGTGTCATACTCTCAGTTGTTGATATGTATGGACTAAGATGTCATGTCAACATAAGTAGCTGGCTTTCAATCTGCTAGAGAGGAAAAGCAAAAGCTGATCTAAAGGCTCCTTCAGGCTCCTATGATAATGGGAATAACATCATTAAGTTTAGTTGATAAACTTATCATTGAAACCCCAAGCCTTCGAAATGTTACAGTGGAACTCATCTTTTAAGTAGTATACCTTTACTTATCCATGCACAAAATATTTGAGAATTTTTAGATTGAATATTTTGAAGGCTATCAATAGACCTACCTCCTTGTATTTAGTTAATACACTTCTATGTTGTTCTGAAAGTCAGTGTCCTGAAGCAAACACTTTAAGAGAAAAAACAGAAGAGAGTAAGTTATTATTATTGTTATTATTATTATTGTTGTCATTATTATTGTTTTGAGATGGAGTTTCACTCTTGTCACCCAGGCTGGAGTGCAATGATGTGATCTCAGCTCACTACAACTACTGCCTCCCGGATTGAAGTGATTCTCCTGCCTCAGCCTCCCTAGTAGCTGAGATTACAGGCATGCACTACCACATCCGGCTAATTTTGTATTTTTAGTAGAGACGGATTTCACATGTTGGCCTAGCTGGTCTCAAACTCCTGACCTCAGGTGATCTGCCCACCTTGGCCTCCCAAAGTGCTAGGATTACAGGCCACCACATCCAGTCAGTTTTTTCTGTTTTTTGCTTTTTTTTTTTTTTAACTTAGAATTTTTAAGGCTGGGTGCTGTGGCTCATGACTGTAATCCCAGCACTTTGGGAGGTCGAAGGGGGTGAATCACGAGGTCAGGAGATCGAGATCAGCCTGACCAACATGGTGAGACCCCGTCTCTACTAAAAATACAAAAATTAGCCGAGTGCGGTGGTGTGTGCCTATAGTACCAACTACTCAGGAGATAGAGGCAGGAGAATTGCTTGAACCCGGGAGGTGGAGGTTGCAGTGAGCTGAGATCATGCCACTGCATTCCAGCCTGGGTGACAAAGCTGACTTGGGATAAAAAAATATATATATAGAAATAAATACATTTAGTATTTTTTAATCTGTTAGTTGAATCCTTCACAACCCATCAGCTCTCCCTAAAAGGAGCTCCAAACATGCTTTAAAGTTTTGGAATTTATGTTGGAGATTCAGGTGTCTTTTGTTACCATTCAAGTACCCACTGATGTGCATCTCATCTCTAGAGTATCTATTTCCATTTCATCAATGGATTTAATTACATATTCTCGCTCAGATGAATTTCTACAGCTTTTAAATTTTGGTTTCTGGTTTTTATTTAAATTTTGGTTTGCAATTTTAGCTGCAACTTCGTATGCAGGTGCAAAATAAAACCCAAGCTTCTAAACTGCCCCCAAATGAATAAATTTCACTTATTCATACATTTAAAATTTGTTCCAAATTTTAATTTGTAAGTTGGACAAACATTATATCAAGAATGTATGTATATATATAAATATATGTATATACACATATACACGCATATTTTAATTTTTAATTGAGTTTTTTATGGAATACAGTGTTATATAACTTTTTTCACATTAACATAATTATGAAGGAAAATCAAAATAAGCCTCATATCACAACAGCACTAGAAGAAAGAGCTTATTAAACTTGTGCCAAAAGTGGGATAATAGTTCCGTTAGCTCTGTAGAACCAAATAGAAAGAAGGACCAAACCAGGAGGAGATAAATAGGGAGAAAGTAAGAGAATATTGCAACTTATCTTATAAAATTATATCTAAACTGCTTCAAAATAATCTGGAAGGTTGAATAGAGGTATAAGAAACACAAGATTGGCCAAGAGTTTACAATTATTGAGGTTAGATGAAAGGTATAAGAGAGTTTATTATATTGTTCTTTGTTCTGTAGTATATATTTAAAATAACATCTTTTAAGAATTTAACAATTTTGAAAAGACAAAAGCTGTTTTTGGAGAAGACAATAAACCTTGTTGATTGAACCAGTGACTTTGGTGTTACTAACTAAAAAGAAATTATATTATAATAATATAAATATTCACCAGTGCACAATAATCCCTTAGTACCTGAATCTCTTAGTCATCTTATATTTTGTCAAATTAAAAACAGGACTAATCAGCTGAATCTTCAGAGAGGGGAAAAGTCATTTCTATCACACTCACAATAACCAGAAAGTCCAGTATCCTCAACTCTTTAAATTTCTATGAGCTTGGTTCAGTAAAAACCATCTTGAAACACGGCCACAAACACCCTTTAACTCTCGACCATCTCCTCCTCACAAACCTCTCTCCCAACTCTGCCACTCTGGCCATCTCTCATCCTGTTCCTAACCAGCTGAATGTTGCTGGACAAAAACAGCACTAATTAGAGTGATACCTGCATATGCTCCTAATTACCAACTTCAGTGTTAATTACTCCCAGATAGTCTTTTTGTATTTCTTTAGGAAACTAACCAATCACCCCTCCTTCACCGCCACTCCATCTGCTTCATTTTATACAGAGTACTCAAATTATAACATTTTCCTACTTAGAAATTTCCAGTAATTTGTCATTCATATAAAATTCAAAGTGTCAGTTACGGTATTGTCTGAACTTTGTATTTTCATCATCATCTTCTGCTATCATGCAGGCTTCTCCAGCTATGCTACATTTATTTAAATTCCCGGAGACCCTCAAAATATATTTGGATTGCTCTGCCCATACTCTGGTTAATTCATGTTTACTCTTCAGTTCTTAAAAGCATACTCAGATACTTCTTTCCAATGTAGGACTCATAGCTTACCACATTGACCCACCCAGGTAGCTGTGACTATCTTGGAATAAGATTTTCAACATCAAAATCAGATTTCCTAGATTTGTATCCTGATTCTATCCATTACTAATTGTGTCATTATACAAATTTCTCAACCTGTTAAATATATATATATTTTATATATGTAGATAGTATATAATTCCATTCTTACACTATTTTAAGTAATTTTTACATTTTGCACATGTTCTTACAATATAATTCCATTCTTACAATATTTTAAGTAAGTTTTTACATTTTGCATATGTTCTTACAATATGCAAAAAAACCACATAAAATATTGTAAGAATGGAGTTATATAACATACTTAGAGCTTTTAGAACCATGGCAAGCATCTTACTAAAGACTCAAAAAGTTTCAGTAAAATGAAGCATTTTTGATATATTAACAAACTGACAAAAATATTGTGAAAGCCCTGATTAATATCTCCAATCTTTTTTTCAAACAAGGTCATTGCACATTTTCCCGTTTTGTTAAAAATATTTTTATGCAAATTTCTGCATGAGAATAGTCACTATAACAAACTAATAAAGAGAAATCATACTACAAAATAAAAGTACATATCAGATATGATTCTATTAATCCAGCATGGGTCTGCATTGAATAAGACTGACAGTTGTAATGTTATGAAAACCTCTAATGTCTGAATTCAGAAGTTGCCAGCACATGGTTCCAAATGCACGGCAGAAATGTCCCCAGGCATTACAGTCTCAAAGAAAATCTTCCAATCTAAATAAATTATCACTTTGAAGACTGTGTGGGAAGATTTTTTGAGCTATGCTTTTTTCTGATGTTACTTGCTTATTTTTATATATATTCCTGTCCATTTCCGTATCACCAATCCAGAAGACGAAGCATGTGTACTTAGCTTTGTTTTGCAGTACACAGCCAAACACCATCTTCTTGGCCTTTGAACTGTAAAATTTAACTAAATTATACCACTTATGCTAGAGGTGAGGATGTAGGTTGGAGAACAAGGTATCTGTATCTGTTTACCATAATATAGACTTAGTATATTGTTTTAAAAAAATTTATATGATAGCCCTTATATAAAACTTTTAGTGGTTTGGACATGGAATTTAACTTCATGGAAAGCCCATCTCCCCCTTATTCATTTGAGGAAATCCTACTGATTTCAAAGGACAACTTGATAAAACTCTACAAAGTTTTGATTTTTTTAAATCCCCTTAGCAACGTTAATCACTTGTTCTATGTGCCTACCAGGAAATTCAATCATCTCCTTCCTAACACATAGTATGTTATTTTATGGTTATCTGATTGGAAAAATTGACTTTTCATCACGAGAGTTTGAGAGTGTTAAAGAGAGTATGGCACATAAAAAATTTTCAGTAAAATTTATTGAAATAATGAGTGAATGTGTATGCTATTAATCTATTCACCATTTTTACAACGCAGGGAATTCAAAAAATTACAATTTACTACTCTTCAATTGGCAGCTATGCCATTGTAATGTCTGCATTTTAAATAAAATGTTGTCAGCTAAGTATTAAATTCTTATATAATCATACATATGATTCTATATAAATGATTTTATGTATACATGATGATGAAGTATGCACTTAAAAAGGGGGAAATTCACTTTCTCTAAGAAAATCAGGATCAGATAACAGAAATATACACAATTTTGACATTGATAGCATTAAGAAATGCAGAAAACTTCAAATTTTTGAAAATTATATAATACACTTCTACATAAGACATGGATCATACAAGAAACTACAAGAGAAAAGTAGAATATCTTGAACTTAATTATATTGAAAACATGAAATGTATGGAGTATAGCTAAATAGTCCCTTAAAATGCAAGCTGTAGCTTTTGAAAGGGTTGTTGGAGCTCCCTTTGTTGTCAGTTACTCTTAAATAAGTTACTGTTTTAAATACTTCTACTTGCATTTGGCAATATGTAACTCTTTTATTTAGCTGTGCCTGGCTAAATTCAGATTTTATTACTAAAAAGAAAAAGAATGATCAATGTTTGGGTAGACAATAAATTATCTCTGCCAAAGTTTCAACTTCAGAGACAACAAAATGTTACATGATAAAGAATACACAATCACATGTTAATTAGATCGATTTAGTAATTCTACAAGGTACATATATTTCAAGATATCGTATTGTTCATGATAAATACGATTTTATCAGTCACTTAAAAATGTTTTTAAAAATAACATGTAATCATTATGTACACTGTGGTTTAAATGTAACAATATTTAAGTAGTCATTCACGCAAACTGAATTTTATTTAAATATAATTATGGTGAAAAATATAATGGTTATATTCAGGAAAGTGAAAGCAATAGGGTGATGAGAGCAGTAGAAAGGGTGGGATAAGAAAGTCTAATCCTCATCTGGAAATACTAAGTTACTTATGTCGACAAAAAGAGTCAAATTCTGTAAAATATTTGAAGAAATTTAATCTGAGCCAAATATGAGTGACCATGGCCTGTGACACAACCTTCAGGAGGTCCTGAGAACATGTGCCCCAGGTGGTCGGGCTACAGCTTGGTTTTATGTATTTTAGGGAGGCATGAGGCATCAATCAAATATATTTAAGAAATACATTGCTTTGGTTCAGAAAGGCGGGACAACTCAAAACAGGGAGCTTTCAGGCTATAGGTAAATTTACATATTTTCTGGATGACAATTGGTTGAGTTTATCTGAAGACCTGGGATTAATGGAAAGGAATATTCAGGTTAAGACAAAGGATTGTGGAGACCAAGTTTTATTGTACAGAGGAATCTCTCAGACAGCAGACTTCAGAGAGCGAGAGAGAGCAGGTTGTAAAATGTATTTTATCAGACCTAAAAAGGGTACCCGGCTCTTAGTTGACTATTTCCTAGATCTGGAAAGAAAGGAAGGAAAACAGAGGTGGAAGGGGATTCTCTATAGAAAGTGGATTTCTCCCACAAGAGACTTTGCAGGGGAATTTCAAGGTATGGCAAGGAAACATATTTCGGGGTTGAACATTTTTTCCTTGTCTCATAATGTTATGACAGAATCAGATTGAAAAATAAGTCACAATATATAGGGTCAAATAAAACCCATCTGATGAGAATTTATGGTTTGTAGGGCACTATTCCTCAGACCCCTTAGGTAGCAATTTGGGCAAGATAAAAAATCAGACCTTAGTCCTCACATTGCAGGACAAATTATGGCTAGAGGAGCGAAAACTGGTTGAGTAGAGAGAGAACTTTTTTAAAGACTTGTAAGCTTATTTTATATGTAAATTATGTAAATGTAATCTTTTTTAAATAATAGAGATTAAATTAAGAATATGCTCAACTAGGAACTATGAATAATATTCAGAATGTACAGAAGATCCTTACTCTTTCTATTCCAGTTCCTTAAAATAAAAGGTAATACAATTTCTCATCAATAACCAAAAAAAATTTAAACAAAAGAAAAAAGATAAAACTCTATGTAATGCATTTAAAAAGTAGAAGTTATGGGGAAAATGTAAAGAGAAAGTCATAACACTGCAACTAATCCTGCCTTTGTGAACAGTAATATCTGTGATATATACACCTGGAAATTTACCATGTAAGAACAGTGAGTGACAAAATATAGAGTGAGGACTTTTGCTTCTAACCATAAATTTGTGGCTAAAATTAGGCTTGCCCTCTCTTTAAAAACAACTGGAAAAACTGGAGAAAATACATGGAAAAATCTGTTTGCAGAAATTATTTAACAGCCAGTATAGGATTGTGATCTCTGAAAGAGGTAAAACAATTGAAGTAAGTACTGCAATTGTCATGGATTTCTGCCTGAGGCACTTCTTGGACTATAGCTCAGAGTGAGAAACAAAACAGAATGAGGGCCTTAGTTAAGAATACAGAGCTTGGGCTGAGGGGGAGACTGAAGTACCCATAGTTTACCAGATAAAGTGGCAGAGAAAAGTGAAATATACAGAGAAAGAACTCCAGAAATCTATGTAGTACTACCATTGATTCCTTGACTGAATGGTTTCCACATGTCTGGTGAAATTCAATGAGGCTCATGTAAGGATCAGTGGAAAACTTCCTCTTAGCCTTCTGAAGGTTCACTGAAAATCAACTGATGAAAGACAGATTAATAAGAGAAAAGCCATATCAATATATTAATGTGCATGGGGGAGAACCACAGAGTTATTATGGTACCACAGAATGAGGTACAGGTGACTATGTTCCCTCCTTCTTAGGGCAAGTGGAGATGGGAAAGTGTGGATAATTTTAGGGGAATAGTAAATGATTTTTAGGGGAATTCAATGGGCTTGAAGACCCTACAATGGCCTGCGACAAAGTCTGTTGGGCCCATAGAGCAGACAATGGTTTGTGACAAGAGTCTGTTCTGGTGTTCTCACAAACTTCAATCTTTTTTCCTACAATATGAGTCCAGTTATTAAAAACTAAGGGAAGGGACTAGAGGTATTGATTTCTTCCTTGGTGTTTCCAGCCTTTGGCAGGTAAGGAAACTTTGGAGAATAACTTCATCCTGTGCTTGGGAGAGACAAAGGATGGAGAGACAGGAGTAGAGGAAGGTTAGAAAGATCTGGAGGCTTCTTCAGTTCAGCACCTCAAAGTGCCATATGTGTGGGTATCAGTTGCTGAGCCCCAACACTGCTTAAGAACCACCTGCAACTTAACCAATTCTGACAACTTACACGACTCAAAAAAAATGATATTTTTAACCAGTAAGATTGATAAGACCTTAATTTTAAACATTGAAAATTCATAAAAAATATAAACAAAAGTGACATGAGTGAAATTTCAAAAAATCTTATGTTTATTGTAAAAATTACAGAAGTTATAGAAAACTTATGAAGTAAAACTCTTGCTTAGTTTTCTTGAATTATTTCAAATATTTAAGGAACAAATAGCATCTTTTCTTTCAGGAAAAAAATAAAAGAGAATAGAATTTATTGACTAACATTATAAAGCCAGAATAACTTTGATAGCAAAAATCAACAAGGATATTATAAGAAAGTAAAATGCATACTAATCTTCTCATGAACTTAATCAAAAACATGAAAGAAAAATATTAGAGAACTACATTCTAATTTTATAGTATATAAAATACTTAATATGTCAAGTCCCAAATGGAGTGGATTTCGGAAATGAAAGTTTGTTGTAATAATTGAAACTCAGCAACGCAATTATCTTTATTTGCAGGATAAAAATATTTCAAAAGGTTTAGAAAAAAATTAACAAAATTTAACACCCATGCAAAAAAAAGTACTGATATCAATCATAAACGAATTATTATTGAAGTAAAGCTTTTCCTAAATCACAAAAATTACCTTAAAATAGTGTAGAAAACATCATTCTTAATGGTGAGTTATTAAAAGTGCTTCCCTTGAGATCAGGCAGGAGACAAAGATGTCCACCATTATCAGGTCTAATTCATCACTGTATTGGAAAACAGCCTATGAAGACGTTGAGAAAAAGAAATAAAAGTTATTAGGCTGGTGCAAAAGTAATTGCAGTTTTGTCATTAAAAGTAATGGCAAAAACCACAATTACACTTGC
The DNA here is from genome assembly GCF_007565055.1 of Rhinopithecus roxellana. Classification (NCBI taxonomy): domain Eukaryota; kingdom Metazoa; phylum Chordata; class Mammalia; order Primates; family Cercopithecidae; genus Rhinopithecus; species Rhinopithecus roxellana. Next base: position 103,995,763 of record NC_044559.1, on the reverse strand, counting down.
ACCAACCTAGTATCTGTACTGCAATGGAAGAAAACTGGCATTATTTTTGCAAGTATCATGATTTTGTACATGAGGAATATAAGAATTATATTATTGCTCAATACTATTATTATATTATTGTTCAATACAATACTATTGTGGCTTTTATACTCCCATAGTTCAGCAGGCAGGCACGTTACAGCTCTTTTACTTCTGCCAGCAGCTCGGTGAGGAGGAGCTTACCAGTTCTTTCTCTCTCACCTGGCGAGTTCCAGGTTCTCATCTTATGACCAAGAGGAATAAGGTATGCGGACACAGGAGAGGGATTAAGGCAGAGTAGGATTTTTTGAGTGAAAGAAAAGCTCTTCATAGAAAGAGGGGAACTAAAAGTGGGTAGCCCTCTGTGAGGCGCTTTCTCCAGGGTTTTTATGGGCTTAGAACGGGGGAATGTATGCTAATTGGTTTACGGGTGGGCTTGGAAAAGGCACCATTTGATTGGTTAAAAGACATAATTCAAAAAAAACCAATCGAGAGAGTGGGTAAGATGGAGATGGAATTTCTCACTGTGATCCGTCGATTCTATCCAGAACTGATAGCAGTTTTCAGGCTTTATACCGTCCTTGGCTTGAAGGTTGACTTTCACTGGAGACCTGTTCCTGTCTGATTAGGAATTTGTCTGTCCCCTGATGTTATCAATAGTAATTTTATTTTAATACTAGCAATTTCTAAAATGCTGTGACTTTTATCTTTGATTTTCATCTTTGAATAAGCCTTACTAAATATATGCAAGATCTCTACACAGAAATCTACACAGCATTAGGAAAATAAATTAAAGAAAGAGGTAGGTATAATCTTTATGGGTTAAAATACAGTATTGGAAAACTCATTACTGTAAAAACAGCACTTGCTTTCCAGTTGAACTATAGATTCTGTGCAACCCCAGTAAGAACCTATCAGGTTTTTAATAAAAATGATAAGCTGATTCTAAAATTATATATGAAAGCCAAGAGCAACATTGAATAATCCATACTATCAGATAGTAACATATTCTAATATTACAATGTATTAATTCATTTTTCACGCTGCTAACAAAGACATACCCATGACTGGGTAATTTATAAAGAAAAAGAGGTTTAATGGACTCAGTTCCACATGGTTAGGGAGGCCTCACAATCATGGCAGAAGGCAAAAGGCACATCTTACCTGGCAGCAGACAAGGGAAAATGAGAGCAAAGCAAAAGGGGAAACCCTTTATAAACTCATCAGATCTCATGAGATTTATTCACAACCACAAGAACAGTATGGCGGAAACTGCCCCCATGATTCAATTATCTTCCACAGGGTCCCTCCCACAACACAGGGGAATTATAGGAGCTACATTTCAAGATGAGATTTGAGCGGGGACACAGCCAAGCCATATCATACAATAAATAAACCAGTGAGATATTAGTGAAAAGTGAAACGAATGGATCAATGTAACAGAATTGAAGTTCACAAAAATCATTTAATTTTTGATAGGGCTGATACTATGGTGCAATTAGGGAAAAGGAGATAATAAATCATACTGGATCAATTAAATGTTCATTTAAAAATGTATCTAGACTCTCTCCTCCACATTACATTTTGTTCAAACATCAATTCTTAATGAATTTCATATAAAGTTTTTAAAGGAAAATATAATTATTCTTGTAATCTTAGTGCTCTTAGAGTATACAACAATTTTTTCAATAGAACATAAAAACCCTACTGTGCTTAACAATAGGGAAACAACAATAGGGAAAAATCAATGATGCCAACAGCTGGTTTGTTGAGATCAATAACATTGATAAATCCCCAGCCACCCTGAGGAAAAAAAGAAAGAAAGAAGACACAATGTAGTAATATCAAGAATGAGACAGTTGACACCACTAGGTATCTACGGATATTAAAAAAGATAATAAAGGAATATTTTAAACAATAAAAAAGAATGACACATTGATACAATGTGGATGAGTTTCACAATATGGATGAGTTAATTATCCAATATTAAAAGAAACTAGACCATTGTTAAATTTGAATTGAAACAAATGATTGTTTCATAACCTTCTTCTAGTTATCTGTTCATTGGCCTCCATCATTTTTTAAACTTGGGAGAAGAAATCATTAGGACACTGAAAATAAGTTTGAATTTTTTACAGATTTGTTGATGTGTATAACTGATATACAATAAATTGCACATATTTAAAGTGTACAGTATTATAAGTTTGACATATACATTTCATCTAAGATTAGGAAAATAAACATCACTGCAAAAAGTTTCATTACTTTCCTTTGTAATCCTTTTCCTACATTCCCTCCCATTCTTTGGTCCCCCTGTCAACATGCAACCACCGATTTGCTGATGTGTTTTCTGTCACTATACATTAATTTGCCTTTTCTAAATTTTATATTAATTTAATTTATAAGTTAAATAAAGCAAAATGTTCACTTCTTTTACTCATAATTATTTTGCATGTACGAATGGTTTTTTTGTGTGTGTATTAATAGTTCGCTCATCATAATTTTAATCACTGTAATTATTTTTAGTACATCAAGAGTTTATTTTTATTTATTGCTAAGTTTGGGCCTCCAGGTGCAAAAAAGGCCAGTGTTCAATCAAAGCCTTTGACTCCATTTAAGATGAGTTGTGTAACAACTTTAAATACTCTCCTCTGTCACACATAGGTACCACCTAGATGTCCTGTAATTTGCTGGCTCAACTATAAGTGCATGCTTTCCTGTAGAACGATTATCTCATAGCTGAGAACAAAGATTTCAAAATCTTAATGCACTAAATTTGAGGGGACTCTACTGGAGGCATTGTAACATATTGCTAAGTACACAAATTCTTGGTTGTGTATCACCCATGTCCCCTACACTTTTCCATTACTTAAGAGTGTGTTACCTTAAGAAACGTGCCCCATACCATGAGATACTAACTATCCAGCTATAGGAAAGAACAAAATCATACCCTTTGGAGCAATATGGATGCAGCCGAAAATCATTATCCTAAGCAAACTAACAGAAACCGAAAACGAAATACTGCATGTTCTAACTTATAAGTGGGAGCTAAGCATTGGATACACATGGTCATAAAAATAAGAACAATAGACACTGGGGAATACAATAATGGAGAAGGAGGGGAGAAAAGATGGAAAACAAACTATCTATTGGTTACTATGCTCACCTGCGTTATAAAACTGCACGTAAACCCCCTGTTTCTAAAATAAAAGTTTTTTTTTTTAAATAAAAGTCATAACTCAGTAACCTTGTTTAGCACCTGAAAAAACAAAGAAAACAGCAGTAAGGAAATAATATGTATCAATGCATAAAACAATGAAATAGAACACAGAACAACAATAGGGAAAAATCAATGACGCCAACAGCTGGTTTGTTGAGATCAATAACATTGATAAATCCCCAGCCACCCTGAGGAAAAAAAGAAAGAAAGAAGACACAATGTACTAATATCAAGAATGAGACAGTTGACACCACTAAGTATCTATGGATATTAAAAAAGATAATAAAGCAATATTTTAAACAATAAAAAAGAATGACACATTGATACAATATGGATGAGTTTCAGAATAATTATGCTGAGTGAAAGAAGACAGACAGATAGGAGTGCATGCTGAATTATCTCATTTATGTAAATATCTAGAAAATGCAAAGGAACTTACAGTGAGAGAAATCAAGGCAGTGGATGCCTAAGGATCTGGTGGGAGGAGTAAAGGGGAGGAATTTCAAAAAGGGATGTGAAAACTGAAGGGCGATGGATCTGTTTTTACCTTGGCTGCGGTGATGTTTTCACAGGTATATACATATGTCAGAATGTATCATATTGTACAATTTAAGTATGTGCAACTTATCATATGTCAATTATACTTCGATAAAGCTGTAAAGACAGCAAATTTTAAATGTTAAAAAAAAGAAAGAAAGAAATGCCCCCATATTATGCCTTCTTTTCTCGTGTGTAACATAAGGCTGATAATAGTATGTAATTAACCAATGTTTGTAAAGATAAAGTCAGTCAATATATGTAAGGCAGCTAGAACAGGGCCCGTTCTCCCACTATGCAAATGTTTGCTGTTGTTATTGGTGGTGGCTGTTGTGATGCTGTTGATGACATTTTTTCACAGGAAGCACATACTTCTGACTCACATCAATGTTGATGAAGCACAATTTTTTTTAGCTTTTGCAACAGAAGGAGATTTTAAAGCGGCTTTGAGACTATAGAGAAAGAGTGTTTTTAGAAAAGCGTGTATACTGGAGAAGAAAAAGGCATCTGAGCAAAGCTTCATTGAAATTTGTGAATGATTCTGAATACAAGAGATAAGACCTCCTTTCTTACTCATTTATATATGCATTCAAAAAAATTTTCTGTGCTCACTGACTGACAGATATTATTCTAGACATTGTGGATAGAGCAGTTAACAAAACATTACATTTGCCCTCATGGAGATTACGTACACCACTGGACAGACCTGAGTGTCACAGAAGATGATAAATGTTAAGTGATATGAAAAAAGTTAAGCATATTAGAGTGGACATGATGGGCTAGTGATAGAGTGGGCTGCTATTTCAGAGTATTAGGCAACACTTAATTCAGGTTATCTGAAAGCAGAGACCTACATACACATGAGGAAAAGCCATATAGGTATCTGGGGAAGAGTATTTAAGGAAAAGAAAACAGCAAAGGTAGAGGGCCCACTCTGGGATCAAGTTCCACGAATAATGCGAATAGTGAGAAGACAGGGCCAGTGCATAATGAAGGAGATGGAGAGTGGCAGCAGAGGCAGGAAAAGATACAAGAGGAGAATATGAAGGACATGGCACATTTTTGGCTTTTACTTTGAATCAGATAGGAAGCTGTTAGAGTCTTCTAAGAGGAATGACATAATCCGATTTAAGTGAATAAACAACTGTGGAGAATCAAAGGCAGAAGAGAAAGCATTTAGAAAAGCTTTGTAGTAATCCAAGTAAACTTCGATGAAAGTTACTAATAAGCCAAAATGCAGATGCCTTTGATACTGTGAAATCAAGGAAGAAGAATGACAGAGAAAAGAAGTACCACAGCCAAAGAGAGGCTTGCAAAAGTAAATAATGTAAAGCAGGAAAACAGAGAATTCTGTTTTGCACAGAATTCTGCTTTGCATTTGATCTGTTCTCTTCATGCTCTGTAATTGTTGCCTGCCTAGCTGCCTTCCTGCCATCCACACATCCCCTTTGAGTGTACTGGCATAAAGTGCAGGTGAATTAGGTCAAGACTTAGATTTTGCCTTTGAGGAATTCATAGTACAGGAGGAGAGTGACATATTCATAGGCAATCACAATATTGAACAGTAGGCAAAAGAATGAGTTATGGAGAAAGTGCTTCTTTGAGCTGTTTATAGATCTTTTAGTATAATCTTAGCACAATCTCAGTGGCATTTTTGTAATTCCTTTAAAAGGACCGATTCCATGTCACAATGTTTGTCCTCTTTATCACTACCCAAATATACAAATAAACACCTGGGTGATCACAAGCAAAATTATACTAAATGTACATTATTAAATATAAACAGTTTTAGCAAAATGTTACTAAACATATATTTTTAAATATTTTACTAATCTAAACTATTATATATTCTATTAAATGTTCTACTAAGCATGTATTATGAGATATATGTTTAGCAGATTTTTCTAGAACTGTTTTGTAGATTCCTGTGTTTAGTCAATTAGTTACTCAGTTTTACACATCATTTGTTCTGAGGTAGGTCATTTTCTCCAGATATTTTTCTAAGAAAATCTCATTTTCTTTCCATTTTGCCTGAAGCCCTAAGAGACAAGAATTATGTCTTTATTTCATTTTGAATTAATTAAAAATTTATTGTGTGTTTTTAATAACAAATAGCAATCATGGTGATTTTCTTTCCAATATTTCATCTAGAAAAGGAAATTTTAAATTATTTTTTATTTGTTTATACCAACCATTTCCCCTCCAAAATGACATATTCCTCCATGCTTATACAATCATTCTTCTATGCAAACTAACAGCTGCAGAGAATAATTTGTCTATGACAGTGTTTTTTTCTTTTTATTTTTCCCAGAAATTACTTTGAGCTTCTTGAAAGAAGAAAAAATAACTTGCAAGTGTTTAGCTGCCTGACTCAGTCATGGATTTACAATTTTGTTAAATCAAATGATTTAATTGTCAAATACCACACATTTTTAATAAATTAATATTACTGGCCACCTTCCCCTTTCCCATTATTCAATATATTTCGGACTTGTCATTTTATTTGTAACAAATATTTGTTAGTTTACAAAATAGTGTTATACACATACAGTAGCCTCATAACAATGTATTAATATTTATTATATTCAGAAGATTACAGAAAAGCCATGACCTTTTAGAGCACAGGTTACTCTCCTTAAATACAGTCATTTGCTTTGGGTTAAATAATTCTACACTGTGATAAATATTTTAAGTTTTTGTTTATAAAAGAGTCCCTTGCCTTTTTTAAAATCATAGACTCTTTAGAGCACATTTTGGGTTATGAAGGATTTTTTTTTTCCATTGTGTATTCTTTAATATGGAGATAATTTATCTCCTAGGGAATAACATTAAACAATCTACATGTTTTAAAATTACATGAAAATGGATAAAAAGTTCTGAATAGAAAATCCACAAATGGAAAAAAACAGTCATAATTAATAGTGAAAGAAATTAAATTTAAGATAGAATTTGCTTGAGAATGATTATTTAAAAATAATGATACTGGCAAGGATATATTGAAACAGGAATTTGTGAGCTACTGATATAATATAAATGTATACAACTCTTGTGTAAAACACTTTGGTCATATAACTCAGAAATCTTACATATTCTTACACCTGATGATGTAGTAAGACTATGATGCATACATTCTAAGAAAACTAAATTTTGGAAAATAGATTTTTGTATAAAGATATAAATTGTGCCATCATTTCATCAAAAAAGCTCCAGAATTTTAAACTGGTACTCTGTAAGCATAATTCCTCCTAAATATGTTTGCGCAATATTTTTAATAAAAATTCCTTTGCTTTCTATTCTCTATATTAGCTGCCTGGTAACTGAAGACATTTTAAATGTATGATGACTGAATCAACTTCTATGAAATCCATAACATTAAATATTGTTTTAGCCTTTCATAATGATATTTACAAAATAGCTACAAGTAAGTATTTTAAATTTTGCATTATTTAGAATTATATACCCTCACTGTCAATAGGAATAAAAATCTCCCTGAAATAGATTTAATAATAATACACCAATAGGTTTAGCAGGGGTTATGTTTTGGATGTAAAATTATAGATGATTTTTCTTTCTTCTTGGCATTTTGTATATCTAAATACATGAAAACAAACTGAAAATGCCAGAGAGACAGTGGACATGTCTGAAATACAGACCTGAAAAAGCCACAATAATTAGCTAGTGGAAGTTTCATTTAAATCTGCAGAATACATTTCCAGAGATGGCCTCTTTTTGTACTGGTGTTAATTTCCTAAGAAAGAAAAGGCCCTTCCTCATTTTCTTTGTGCAGAAAGTACTAGAAAACTAATGCATGCATGCATCTGGAATATTATTTACCAGCTTTGAAATTGCGAGTATTCGTGTTGCATTTTTGAATATTCAACATTCATTAATGATCCTAATGAATCTATTTTGACTTATGTATGCAACAATAACAGTATTACTTATTCACTTCTTTATGGAAGAAGAAAGAGAAGCTTCTATATTCCACAATGTCCCTCAAATTACTTGAAAATCAAGACTCTGGCAAAGCATTTGTTTTGTAATCCTAATAATAATTTCTCTCTTTTTTGGTTACTCACTCATGTTTAGCATTTCAACCTAAATTCAGTGCAGAATCACAATTCTCTTTTGTAAGAAATATTTTATTCAGTACTTTGTATTTTATTTATGTTAGCGTCTGGAGAGGTCATGTAACGTTAATACGGTGAATGCCTTATGACTGAGCCTTTGAAGTGGTTTAGGCCAAATGACCCTTTGTAGTAGCTTAAAGGAAGCCTCAGGAGATTGTGCTGAAGCTCAACTCCTCTCTAACAGAGTCCCCACAGAGGTTTTCTGCCAAAAATTATTCACTTCGTAGGTATTATTAACAAATTTTTGTCTGGAAAACCTTTGTATACCAATGTCTGTGGGTTATATGTGAAATTCAGTGTTTTAATAAAATTTTAGAAATGGAATATTCATAAGCTACAGTTGTCAGAGCTGTGAGGTTTTGGCACTGGCTTGGCTCTCGTTTCCTTAAAAATCACTGACTATAAAACCCGTTTCTCAGAATAGCAGGAAGTAAAAATAATTGTCAAATAATGGTTTATGCCTTCAATTTTTAATCTCAGTCATTTCTTCAATTCTGACTGCCTGCCTTGCATAAGAATCTGAAGTTGATAAAAGAACCCCAGTGGTACCCATTCCTTTACCCTGACAAATACTAGTGTTAATTTCTAATTGCACACAGGAATTTACCACTCTGGCCTTAACTAGTCATGAGAATAAATGCAGGAGCCTGTAATCCCAGCACTTTGAGAGGCTGAAGTAGGCAGATCACGAGCTCAGAAGTTTGAGACAAGCCTGGGCAACATGGTGAAACCCTGTGTTACAAAAAAAACAAAAATTAGCCGGGCATGGTGGCAGATGCTTGCAGGCTTAGCTACTTGGGAGACAGAAGCAAAAAGGATTACTGGAGCCCAGGAGGTCAAGACAGCAGTGAGCCAAGATTGTGCCACAGAACTCCAGCCTGAGCCACAAAGCAAGATTCTGTCTCCAATTAAAAAATACTAATAAGGTGCAAAAATGATCATTTAAGTTCCTCCTTGCAGCACTATAAATATAATGAGCTGAGGATCCCTGGGAGTTTATGTTGCATTCTTCTTTATAATTGATACATATTATTACCGCCTTCTTAATGTCAAATGTCATTCAATGTTACATATTTTGTGGTGGTTCTATACAGGCAAGATCTGGAAAAAACATGAAATAAACATACAAAACAAAACAGGAAACATGACATTGGTATTAAAATACCTAAGACAAGAATAATTTTTTGTATAAATTAAAGTAAAATAGACAATGTTAAGAGGATTTTGGTAGAGTCATTGCCACTTTATTCTCACATGTTCAGTCTGTCAGTCAAAATAAATAGTAAAGGTGAGTCTGGTTAGTCCTAATGCAAGAAACTTAATAAAGGTCAAAAAGAGGTTAAAAAAAGAATAGGCTGTTATAAATGTGTGCAGTCTCAAGAGGTATTCAGTAAAGATTGCATGAGTTGGGAGTGGAAGTAGTTGAAGAATTTAGTAGTGTTCAATATTTAACACTTGAGAAGTGAAGTGGAAAGTCACCTGGATATAAATACAGCAGAAAAAAAGGGGGAGAAAAAAGAAAATTATAGATCTAATGGTTAAGCACAGTTGTCACTTTACCCTGTTTGCATAAGTAATTAATTTATTCATATTTCCAGAAACATCTCTTATTAATTTGGGTTAGAAATAATTTTGAGTTAGAATCATTGGTAGAAATTATTTGATATATTTGGAATGCTAACAGTTGTGACCATCAGAGAATAATTTACTTCCTTTCTTTCATCAGTACATTTCTTAGTGATTCCTTAGACTTCAGATCCTGGAGCTTTTTCGGTAGATGTTTTCCCCATTTTTTTCTTATATAGATGAAGAAACAGGGACAGTGAGAAATTAACATACTTTTGGCTAATACATTGAAGAAGAGGAATAGTATCAAGTTTCTTCCAAAGTCAGAGTTCTTCCCACTGCATTATGACTCTTGCTATTATACCATATAGGGAAGTTGTTTCTTAGCCAGTTTGGGGAAGAAACATAGAAAATATAAAAGTTTCAAGTCTGTTTTAGAAAATAAACCTACTATAATTCTCTGTGTTATATGATATCCACACTGGTAGCATACATCTAAGTCATGACATTCCACTGTCTTTCAAATACAATCTGAAAGCATTAGCATACCATGACCTGGCCCTTGGTCTCCACAATGTATCTTCACTGTTATATTTAATTCTACTTACTCATCGCACATCCCCTCAAACTGGACTTGGCATGCTTCTGAGCTTTACACTCCTGCAATTGTGTAGTCACCTCTGTACCTTTGTTCTTTCCCCTCATCTAAATGCTACTTATTCATGTAGCGTTCCCAGATAGCCTAGCCAGAAAGACTGTTAATGTTCTTCGAATTTCCATATGAATTCTATCTATGGTGGTCTCTCTTACGATAGATCTCTTCTATTTTGCTTGTCATGATGGGTGTCTGTATAGACATTATCTGCTCTGCTAGTGTGTAGTAACAAGTGATGACAGGACCTGTGTCTTTAACTAGTAAACTTCAATATTCAGTAAGTGTTACCCGGAGATCCCAGTTACCTGAAGATCCCAGTTACCTGAATAGGTGGGCTCTTTCCTGCTTGGTGTCACAAAGCATATACGGTAAACACTAAGTGGGTACTGAGCAGCGTGGGCTTTATTTGATGGCCATGAAACAGAGAAGTCAGGGCACAGCTCCCACATCTACTTCTCAGCTCCCAAGAACCAAGAAGCTATAGATACAGGGTATGTTTAATAAAATAGTTGGATGTTAAAAGCAAGGGAGGGATATTTGTGCTTTTCTTGGGAAAAGATGGAGATTTTTCTGGAATCAAGGAGTCACCTCTTTTCTGTCTTTTTTTGGTCTCTCTCAGTCATTGTCATGGTGATAGTCAACTATCATGGTGCCAGGGGACATGGAACTTAGTATGGAAATTGGATTATAATGAAGCTAGATATTCTTCAGAGGTTAAGTAAGCTGCCACTTTGAATTTTGTCAGCATTGACTGGTTTAGTCGTAAGAAAGAACTTGCGACCACAGACATTGGTTTCCTAAAAATAAGTAGAATTTAGGCTGAGTAGGAATTCAGCTGTGTCATGTAGGCATTGTATTAGGCCACAAAAGCCAGGTGGGATGTAGCTAAGTCCCATAGGCACTGCAATGAGTAACGTAAGAAGACAATTTAAAAACTGTTGAATGAATAAGAGATATTCTAGGAGTATAATAGTTTGCAATGTTGTATAGCCATTCAAAATTTTAAATTATTTTGTAATGGGAAGACAATAAAACCAAGTTAAAGAAATTGCTTATTACAGCTGATCTAAAAAATATTTCAGCCATATTTATATATATGTATGTTACATTTAAATAATTATTCATTAAAATTCTCTATTAAGAATACCCTATTTACAAAATATGTCTTACAGTATAACATGAGAGCAAAATCATTAGGTCTATGGAGATTTATGGTAAAGTACACAGAACACTGACCACCAACATGGCACATGTATACATATGTAACAAACCTGCATGTTGTGCACATGTACCCTAGAACTTAAAGTATAATAAAATAAAATTAGCTGGATGTGGTGCACATGCCTGTAGTCCCAGCTATTCAGGAGACTGAGGTGGGAGGATTGCTTGAGTCCAGGAGTTCCAGGCTTCAGTGAGCTATGATCATGCCACTGCACCCCAGTCTGGGCAACAGTGCAAGACTTTGTCTCTAAAGAAAAAAAAAAAAAAAGAGTTGACTCACTGACTCACTCCTGTACAACTTACCACGTCAACTTGTCCAATAAATTATACTTATAAATTTCAGTTTCTTTGTATGTTAAATGCAAAGAATGTAATCACCCAATGGGTTCCTCCTGCCAGCTGCACAGACAAAAATTAATTCACTGAGACCATGGCTTGAAGTAAAGAAAGAGTTTAATCAATGCCAGACCAGCCCACTTGGGAGAACTGGACTTATCACTCAAATCAGTCTCCCCAGAGGCTCAGAGGTTGTGATTTTTCAAGGACTGTATCATGGGCAGGGGGATAGGGAATGGAGACCGTTGATTGGTTGGGGATGAAGTCGTAGGGCTGTGGGAAATGGTCCTTGCATGCTGAATCCCCCTCTGGGTGGGGCCACAGGACTGACTGAATTATGAGTTGTGGGTTTAGAAATGCAGAAATTTGGCTGGGCATGGTGGTTCACACCTGTAATCCTAGCACTTTGGGAGACTGAGACAGGTGGATCACAAGGTTAGGAGTTCGAGACCAGCCTGGCCAATATGATGAAACCCTGTCTCTACTAAGAATACAAAAATTAGCCAGGCATCTTGGCACACGCGTGTAATCTCAGCTTCTCGGGAGGCTGAGGCAGGAGAATTTCTTGAACCTGGGAGGTGAGGGTTGCAATGAGCAGAGATTGTGCCACTGTACTCCAGCCTGGGTGACAGAGAGAGACTCCGCCTCAAAAAAAAAAAAAATAAATAAAGACCAGTGTTACTTTCTACAATAGTGATGTTATCCTCAGGAATAATTGGCAAAATTACAAAACTTGGGACCTCCAGAACAATGGCTGGTTATCATTTAACCATGTATACATCTAGCAGAATTCAGGCCTCTCTCATACTCCTATCCCTATGGCCTATCATTAGTTTTACAAAGGCCATTGAGTTTTGGGGGAAAGGCTACCATCCTCTTTGCTTTAAGGTTAAATTATACTCTAAATTTCTACCAAAGTTAGGTTGGCCTATACCCAGGAATGACCGAGGACCAAGGACTGGTTGGAGGTTAGAAGCAAGATGGAGACAATTATGTCAGGTTTATCTTACTGTCATAAGTTTGCAAAGGTGATTTCAATAATATTTCATATCTTACAAACTTGATGAATGATTTCATGAAAACACTATAAAGAGAACATACACTGTATAGAGAACATCATAAATTAAAGTTTATCTATTACTCTATATAACATGCAAATACGAATACCAATTTTAAATAAAGACATCTTCAAAAAACAGACTGACCTGTGAACAAATAATCATGCTACATTGTGGAAAAAATGCTCCAATAGGCATATATAAAACATGTATGTTAGCTGTATAGATTGTTTTCCTGTGTCATAGCTCTTATCAACATTTATTAAGGAATCTCTATTGCTGTTTTAAAGAATTAAATATTTCACTATATTATTTTCAGGAAAATGCGAAATTTCAACATCCTAGATAGTTACTCTGGTGCTATTGAGTTTGGAATAAAAACAATGAAATGTTTTATTATTCTAACAATTTTAGTTAAGTGTTAATAACAATCTAATACCCTATGACTGATAGTAATAGAAAATTCATGAAAAAATGAGTCCATATGTCCTACATTTCTAAAACTTAACTATCATTCAACAAAAACATTTTTATTTTTTCTTTCTTACTCTTATTGATAACTGAATACAATATATTGTCTTGTATTGATATTCATTTTTACTCACATTTTAAAAATATTTTAATATTACTTGGTATTTGACTTTTGCTTTTCAAACGATAGTTTTTAGACTGGAGTTCAAGCTTTTTACTTTTAAAAGTGACGACATGCTTTTAATATCCTAAAGATTTGCCGGCATTTCTAGGTGTGAATTTATTTTTATTTTGTTGTTCAGAACTTGTCATGCTTCCTGGATCCAAGGACATTATTTCTTAACATTCACATCTTTTCCATCTCTTTATTTCTCTAGACTGTCTTATAAAATGGTTTTCAACATCTGTCTTTCAGTGGATATAGTCTTCCTCTGGGTCTAACATATCATTTTATGTTTTTCTTCTTAATATTTTAGAAAACATTTCTAGAATGTGTATATTGTTACTTCCCAATCTGCTTGCCCTTTTAAAGATTTTTTCTTTTCTTATAAATGGTTTAATTATTTAAATAATGTATATAATTATTATAAACATAATCATTTTATATTCTACTCACATATACATTATTGAGATCTAAATACCCTTACTATTTATTTTGTCTGATAAATAGACTCTAAGAAATTAATATTGATTCCTTTTGTGTCTTACAATGTTTAGTTACAAGATCATGTTTGATTGGGGTTATTTTCCTTTATTTCTCCCTATGAAAATCCCTTGTGTTTGGGTTGCATGGGTATCTTTTTAGCATGATTTTGTATTTGATTCATCCAGAAACCTAGCCTAAATCGAAATATTATGCTAATTTTGTGACTTGGGGTTCAGGAACAATGCAGTAGATCTAAACTTGAATTAAAAAAAAAAACTGTGTTCTTTAAAAGTAGCTTAGAAATTATCAATAATGCAAAATATGCAACTGTAGAGTATGATGATAGCAGTAATAATAGCCAAATAAACATAGCTTTAAATAATTCAAACAGTGGCATATTTAAATTAAACACTGTATTCATCCATTTCCACACGTCTATAAACATACTACCTGAGACTGAGTAATTCATAAACAAAAGAGGTTTAATTGACTCACAGCTCTGCATGGCTGGGGAGACCGCAAAAAACTTATAATCATGATGGAAGGTGTAAAGAAAACAGTCATGTCTTACATAGAAGCAGGCAAGAGAGCATGTGATAGAAAGTGAAGCGGGGAGAGCTCCTATAAAACCATCAGATCTCATGAGAACTCACTCCCTATCACGAGAAAAGGATAGGGGAAACTGTCCCCATGATCCAGTCACCTCTCACCAGGTCTCTCCTTGAACAGCTGGAGATTACAATTCAAGATGGGATTTGGGTGGGGATACAAAGTCTAACCATATCAGCCACGAAGCCCCCATTAAAAAGATGTGTATATGTGCATGTGTGGGATTTTATTCTGTGATAAATGCATGTGCACAACGGGATTTGCCAAATTTGAGAGGCTAGAGAAAATTAATAATTCTATAATAGTTTGTGTATATGACAAAGTAGGACTTTGAATTATGCAAATGGAATCCCAGAGATATCTTTAATGCATATGGGACTGTCTGGAAAAGTGACATGCAAATAGCAGTTACTTAATACATGCTTGACGTTTTTAGCTTAAAAAAGTATAATTATAATTATGTTTTTAATGATAAGGCTTAAGGCAAAAGAAATAAATAAAAGGGAAGAAGTTAGGCTACAACAATAATTATCCAGGCAAAAACTCATTAAGTTGGTGGTAGTGAAATAAATATTGATTTTTAGACTCTGGAGCTATTGCAGAGGTAATACTAAGAGAGCAATATGAAAATTTGGATCTGAGACTAAAGAAAAACAGTTTAAAATATTATTATTATTATTTTTATAGTTTGCCAATTTATAACAAGATTGGAAATAAGAGATATTTTAGAGGAGAAAATTAATGCTTCATTGGGACTTTATGAGTTTGAAATTCCTCCAGGAACTTTATATGCATGGGTACTATAGCTCAATACAAATGTTTATCAGGGAATATTCACCATACAAGCAAAAGTTAAATTTCTATGACTGAATCAGATTTCCAGGATAGAATGTGAGTGGGAAATGAAAATATTAAAGATGGAGTCTTGGTGATTGCATGCTTATTTACACAACTTGAAAAAGACTAATCAGCTAAAAAGAAACTGTCAAAAATGAGGAATTAGGAAAGAGTTATAATCTAAAAACACAGAGTAGAAGAATTTTATGGTGAATTACTTAAATAATCAGTGCTAAATACGAGAATTTAACAAACCCATTTGATTCAACAGGTGAAAAGATGTTGTTGATATTAACTGAAATATTTTCTGAAGTGGGGTTGATGCTTACTTACTCAAATAAGTTGAAGCACTGGGATCTCCATAATTTCTACATATCAGAAGCTATATTGCTGCAAAGCCATGTGGAGCAGTTGACAGGGCTTGGAATTGTATTTATACAGCACTTTGCATAAGATGGAGAAAACATTAATGTCCTTATTAGATGATGGTGAGGGGGTTATAGACTGCAAGATATTATTGGGAATGTGGTAAAGCAACCCTCCCCAATTGGAAGTTGTGGAAATGGAGGTAGTCTGTAATGCCAGAAATTACGGTAAAGCATAAAGAAGGGTTAATGAGGACCTATGTTAAGAGGTAACAAAGTAAAATTTACCTTCAGACTAAAAGGAAGGAGGCAGAACTTTAGGCTATAATGTCTAAGAGCTACAATTAACCAGGTTCACTTCATAAAATGTGAAAACCAACTACTGGTAGCCATTTTAAATTCCTTATGTATTTTAGATAATTATTTAACATAATAAAGAATCATCCAAAATAAAACAACAAAATATATCTAAAATAAATTTTCCTATCAGTACATTCTATACAAACACACACACACACACACACACACACACACACACATGCACACACACACTTCTTTGGGGTAGGGATAGAAGGCCACAGTACCTAAATATGTAGATGAAGGTCAGTGATGGTCTATCGGTCATCTCAAATGTGGAGTGCTTGATCTCTTTTGCACTTGACGTGGCTCTCACTATGCATTTGATCTGCCATAACCTTTCATAAAGTGAGACGTAGACCTCCTGAATAGAGAGCTCACCTTGCAGTGTTAAGAGAGTGAAGGCACAGCAGGCAACCCACATTGACAGCTGTGTCATTGAGCCATAAAAACTCAGGGTTTTTAATACTTAATGAATCCTAATATTTTGGTGCTGGTTATGATAGGTGTACACTTGCCTTAGCTAGAACCACCAATACAATTTCAGTTATATATATGTAAATTAAATTAAAATGTGTTGATCAGTTTCAGATGAAGTAGACTTTATTGGAGATAAGTGGCTCTTAGTAGTGTGCTGGGGTATAATCTGTACACACTGTATTACCACCACGTAATCTGTACACAAAAACACCACAGACACATAAATTAACGTGTCGAACAGAGAAATGTTCATGTTGAAATTAAAGGAAAGAGAGGAAATAATTGAGGGAAAAAATTTCAGAATAATAGGGTTTGAAACAAAATTTAATGCATAGATGAGTAACTGTTTTAGAGAAGAGTGAGAATAGTCCATTTCTTAAGAGTTAAAAAAATGGAATTGTATAAGAGTAAAATTGGACCAGATTATGTAAACTGAAGAGATGTTATATATAACAGTTTGTATTTCTCTGACTACACAGAAAAAAATGTCATCAGCTAATAAAAAGGGGTCAGATGAGTAGAAAGCAGTGCATACTGAAAACAGTGGAAAAGATGTGGCACAAGAGAAGAATCAGACAAGCAGCAAGTAAAATAATGGTCCGATGAGGTAATAGGCTATGAATCTGTACTGGTGCCAATAGGCATAGTAATGAGATTTTCTCCAATAAAACTTAGTATTATAAGATTAAAAATTAAGCTAAATAGTCATAAGAGGCTGAAGTTCAAGATCTTTACGTGCAGCTGGAATTATTTTAAGTGAACCAAACACCAATTTCACCTGATAAACTGTGTCCAGGGTTAATGCAATTTTCACGAAACAGTAATTATTTTTCTAATGTGCAATGGTGTTTTCATGGAGCCTTCCAAACCATAGCCTGCACCATACACAGGAGAAAGAATAATCAAGGTCTAGATTTATTAAGTCTAATGGTATTATCTTTAAAAATGTAAACGTGTATGCTTATCCATTTGTTAGATACTTTTTAAAAGGCATCATTTAATTCTAAATCTGCACTGTAAAATTTATACATGATTTTCAGAAACACAGGATTAATTCTGAAGCTTCCTATGACTTAATAATGTAATATGAAATAGAATGATAAACTCTTTTAGGAGTAGAAGAACATCTGATTATAACATTTTGCCACTATTAGTTTTATACTAAGACTTCACTGAGGAAGAAAAACTGAACTCTCATATACTATAGAAAGCAGCAGTGTGGTTCATATTTTCACAGTGTCCTTTAATAATGTGCTAAAAATGCTTTAGAGTAAAATTGCCCCATATATTAATATGGAGAAGTAAAATATTAATAGATGTTTCAAACAGATTTATCAATGTACACAAGAGATAATTTTTAAAAAGCATTTCTTGGGAAATTAAGAGAAAAAACTCATAATTTAAAACAAGTTCGTAATGCTTTCTGGGTTATTTTCACATTTTTACTAGTTTGTAATTCCCTAACATTTGACACAATTTACGCTTATACAATCTAATTTAACTCAACTCATTGAAACAATGTGGGATACACAGGAACCGTGAAATTGGTTGTATAACTGATACAAGTGCTAAACTAGAAATAGATAATTAAAAGAGTCTGTCCATAAATAAAAGTTAAAGTCCCAAGCTGGATTAATCCTAGATAAAATATTCACAAGTTGTATTCCTGCATGTATTAAACAAAATTTAGTTCCTGATGCATTTAGAGGTCAGCGTAGGAATGCAAGGAGAGTTCAACATTGTGAAATTTCACAGCTTACATGCTATTTCAAACATTTTCAAAACGAATTCCCATTTTTGGTCTTAAAACAACAATTTATTATTTATCACAGTTTTTGTGTTGGATAATCTCTGTTGGACAGTGTAGCTGATCTGGTTTGGAGCCATTCATGTATCTATAGTCAGATGGTAGCTGGGACTGGAAGGTCTTTTTTTTTAAAGAAACTCTTAGTGATCTCAGAACAGAGAAAAATGTTCCTGGAATCTTTAGATGAAATGTTTCTTATCTTTAAGAAATTATGGCAAATGTCATGTTAAATGATCAAATAAATATACTTTATCAGTTCAAAATTGCTTAACTAATGCTTTGGTAACGAATTGCAGCAAGGAAATAATAAATTGAAATATCAGAGAGAAACATAAAGATTTATTTTAGAGGATGTAGTTACCTATCTGAAAAATTAAGAGAACAAATTGAGAAAAAAGCTATTTAGAAATAAGAATTGACATTAATGTGAGTAGCAATATATTCAACTTACACACGCATGCACACACACACTCACTGACTATCCTATTATAATTATTAAATGACATATAAAATGAGGTCCTCACCTTATGACAGAAACCGATTATAAAATGTCTAAAAATAATCTCGGCATAAAAATGTATACACCTTATTTCAAAATGATAAAAGCTCTCTAATGAGCAAAATAAGCAAACTAAAAACAAACAGAAAAAACCCCACACCAAATTCTGATTGAGAAAATTCCAAAGTTTCAATATTAAAGATGTTGAGTCCCAACAAAATAACCTTAAATTTCAGTGGAATTTTAATATAAACTCAAATTACAATTTTTATGAATTTTGACTTGAGTGTTTCAAGTTTATCTGGGAAAAGGTTGTGAAATAACAGTTAATTTTATTTTGAAAAAGAAGAAAAGGGAAATTTCTCTATAATATATCAACACATACAATGAAGTTATAACTGTTTCAAAAATAAAGTCTTGGTGCAGGTAGAGAAACAGAAGTGTCTAGAAAAAAAATTGGGGCAAATTGAAGTTTAAAAAATCTATAATAATATTAGAGAAAATATATATATATATTTTGTAATTATGGGGTAGTGAAGCACTTTTAAATAACTGACAAAACTCAGAAGCCAAAATATAAATTTTTCATGTAACTATGTAAAACTGACACAGGTTTGGTGTGGTGGCTCATGCCTGTAATTCCAGCACTTTGGGAGGTTGTGGCAGGAGGACATCCTGAGCCCAGGAGTTCAAGACTGCAGTGAGGTATGACAATGCCATTCCTCTCCAGTCTGGGCAATATGGTGATACTCTGTCTCCAATAATAATAATAATAAACAATACATTTATATAAAAGAGTCATATACATATTTAAAGTAAGTAAAATATTGGGAGAAAATATTTTCACAGATAATAAAAATGTAAGGCTGGATGTGGTGGCTCATGGCTGTAATCCCAGCACTTTAGGGTGTCAAAGTGGGCAAATTACTTCAGCCCAGGAATTTGAGATCAGTCTGGGTATCATGGCAAAACCGCATCTCTACAAAAAATGCAAAAATTAGCCAGGTATGATAGCACACACCTGTAGTTCCAGCAACTTGGGAGGCTGGGGCTGGGGGGATCAATATAGTCCAGAAGTCAAGGCTTCAGTGAGCCTTGATCACATCACTGTACTCCAGTCTATGTAACAGAATAAGACTGTGTCAATAAATAAATAAATAAAAATTAAAATGTAAAATGTAAAACAATTTGCAAAAAATATAAAATTGCAAATTACCCAACAGATAAATAAGCATGGCCAATGATGATAAATTACTGAATAAATAGATATATATAAATATATTAAAAGTTGCCTAATTCCATAATTTATCAAGTTGCCTAAGAGATGAATAAAATAATACTATATATACTACTGATATGAGTTATATTTGTTTAGTATTTCTGGATGACAATTTGGAAAGCCTAACAACATTTAAAGTGTGTATGCCCTTGTACCTAGCAATTCTATTTCTAGATAATTTTTTTTACAGAAGAAATACAAAGTGCACATCTGTTCTTTTTATTAACATTTAGGTTGTGTTTACATTTTAGCTGTTATATATGAAGTTGTGAAACATCCTTTTTTTTTTTGAGACGGAGTCTCGCTCTGTTGCCCAGGCTGGAGTGCAGTGGTGCATCTCAGCTCACTGCAAGCTCCCCCTCCTGGGTTCATGCCATTCTCCTGCCTCAGCCTCCCAAGTAGCTGGGACTACAGGCACCTGCCACCACGCCCAGCTAATTTTTTTTTTTTTTTTTTGTATTTTTAGTGGAGACGGGATTTCACCATGCTAACATGGTGGTCTCCATCTCCTGACCTCGTGATCCACCCGCCTTGGCCTCCCAAAGTGCTGAGATTACAGGCGTGAGTCACCACGCCTGGCCGTGAAACGTTCTTATACTAATCTTTTTGTAGACATAGATGTTCATTTCTGAGTAATGATTAAGTATCATTGCTGGAGCAAAGATAGGGATATATTTTAAATGTGTAAGAAACTGCTAAATGAATTTTACATAGTGGTTTTACTATTTTACATTACCAGAGTGATGTACGAGAAGTCCACTTGCTTTGCATTCTCTTCAACATGAAGTATTATTAATATATTTAATTTCAATCATTGTAGTGGGTATGCATAGTAAGTCATTTTTGTTTTAACTTGTATTTTCTTGTTGACTAGTGGTTTTGAACATCTTTTCATATTCTGTTTTGCCATTTATGTATCCTGTTTCATAAAGTTTCTGCTTAAGACTATGGCTCATTTTTGTTGAATTGTTTATTATTGTTTTATAGAAATGATTTACATGCACTTTATCCAAGTGATTTTGGTATACATATTGTAAATACTTCTCAGCTTGTTGCTGTTTTCATTTTCATAGAAGTCTTTGTTTTCCCTTGCTTTATAGACAAATAAAATTTGTCTGTATTTTAGGTGTACCAACCATGTTTTGATATATTTATACATTGTGAAATGTTTACTACGATCAAGCTGATTAACATTTATCATCTCACATAGTTACAATGTTTTGTTTTTATAGTGAGAACACTTCACATCTAATCTCCTAACAATTTTCAGCATACAATACAGTATTATTAATGGTAGTCACCATGCTGTACATTAGATCTCCAGACTTACTCATCTTATAACTGAACATCTGTGCCCTTGGACCCAAATCTCCCCATTTCCATCACATAGGAAGTTTTAATTTTAACAAAATACATGTTTTTTAATAGTAAATATTTGGAAAACTCTAATGGTCCATTAATATGGCAATGTGTAGATAAACAGTGTTACATCCACTGATATGGAAAATATGCACCAATTTAAAATGATAAAGTAGGTTTTATGTATTAATATGGAAAAGTTTTCAAGATATAGGATAAGTAAAAAATAATCCAATTGATGGATGGCATATAGTCTAATTCTCTTCATGTGAAAATCTATATATCTGTGTGTGTACACACACTTACAAACATGTAAATATGTAAGAAATGGCATCCCAGTGCATACATTAAATTATTATTATTTTATTTTTATTTATTTATTTTTTTGAGACGGAGTCTCGCTCTGTCGCCCAGGCTGGAGTGCAGTGGCCGGATCTCAGCTCACTGCAAGCTCCGCCTCCCGGGTTTACGCCATTTTCCTGCCTCAGCCTCCCAAGTAGCTGGGATTACAGGCGCCCGCCACCTCGCCCGGCTAGTTTTTTGTATTTTTTAGTAGAGACGGGGTTTCACCATGTTAGCCAGGATGGTCTCGATCTCCTGACCTCGTGATCCGCCCGTCTCGGCCTCCCAAAGTGCTGGGATTACAGGCTTGAGCCACCGCGCCCGGCCACATTAAATTATTAACAGTGGTTATTTGTAAGGAAATAAGTAAGTTGTAAGTGATCATCTACAACATAATTTACCTGGGATGTTTCGGTTATTGCCTAAAAATGCCCAGCGAACATTTTTTATTTTCATTTTATTTTAATTTTTTAAAAAAGGGTCTGTCTTTGCCACCCAGGCTGGAGTGCACTGGCACAATCACGGCTCACTGCAGCCTCCATCTCAAGGCTCAATCAAACCTCCTGCCTAAGCCTCCTGAGTAGCTAGAACTACAGGCATACACCACCACACCTGGCTAGTTTTCCTTTATTTATTTATTTATTTATTTATTTATTTATTTATTTATTTATTTTTGGTGGAGACAGGGGTCTTACTATGTTGCTTAGGCTGGTCTCAAACTCCTGGGCTCAAACAATTCTCCTGCATTGCCTCCCAAAGTGCTGATTACAGGCATGAGCCACCGTGCCTGACCTTAGGGAATGTTTTCCATGGTGTATTTTTAAATAGTGAGGGATGACAATTATTGGAATTATTATGAAGCTTAATATAAATTCAATAACAAATATAAATATATGATGATACTAGTTCAAATATTTGCTATTTAAATAGATTTAATACATGGTTATAGATGAAAAACTTCAGGAATAAAGCTTAAGCCCAGAGGTAGAAATATGCAAGCCATTTTGAGAAACAGAAAATTATTTTGGTTGCAAAACACGCAGTGAAACTTAGAAAGTAGTTTACAGTCACATGTTTCTAACATAAGATTTTTAAAAAATTTAATATAGTTTGAGTATTAGATAATACATGTCTTAGACAAAACCACATGTCACTCTGAGCTATGTACCATAAAGATGAATCGGACATTAGAATACCCAATGGGTTGAAACAAACAAAAAGTGAAATAGCAAGGGAAATTTTCAGCATTTATAGTTTGTATAAGAAATCAAACTGTGGCAGGACCACTGAAAATAAAAAAAGTAGATTTGGTTAACTGGGAGAATAGTGATCCTATCTGCAGCGATGGACAAGAAAAATAGGTTTTCAAAAGACATCAGTAATTTATAAAATATGTTATACTCATATATGTGGTTTCTGATAGACATGTTTTCAAACTCCCAAATTCTGTTTAAAATTCTTGCTCTTTCCATATCATAGTGGGTAGTGGATGGTCACCCTGTTGATCAAAATAAAATTCATTGGAATCATACTAGATGCTTTTTCACCATTAATTCCACATCCAATCAACAAAAAGTTCTGTAAAGTTTATATTCTAACTGTGTCTCAAATATGTCCACTATTCTCTGTGATCATTGTAACTAACTAAAATTATGTGTTCACCACTTTTTGCCTAAGCAACTCGAACACCTTCCCTAATGATTCCGTTATCAACATTCTCACCTTCACTTTAATCTGCTTCCCACATGACTGCGAAAATGTTCTCTCTAAAATACAAAACTGACCAAGTCACGCTGCAAGTTACATAATCCCAATGTTCCCAATATACTTTGAATATATACATATGTATATAACTGACCATGTCACTCTGCACTCAAATTACATAATCCCAATGCATATATAGGGTTCTGTGATCAACCTATATATATATGTGTGTGTGTATGTATATTCAAAGTATATATGTATATATATTATATATATGTATATGTATATATATACAAAGTACACATATACAAAGTACATATGTGGATGTATGTATATATAGACACACACACACACATACATATATAGGTTGAATAATGTTCAGTCAACTTACAACACTCATTTTGATGGACTCCTCACCTTGGATTTCACATTTCTGAGCATATTTTCTCTGCAATCTAGTCATTATGAAATATTGACAATTCCTCACGGGAGTCTTGCCCTCATTCCCCTTTCTGTTTGCTTGTGATCTTTCGACTGTTTGGAATGCATATCTTGTGACTATCCACCAGTCTTTTTCTGAGGATATAAGTTAGGATCATAGCAAGAGTCACCTCTTCCAAGGAGGCTTCTAATACTGTTCACACTGAGCAATTTTTTTTTTTTTTTTTTTTTTTTTTGAGACAGAGTTTCGCTCTGTCGCCCAGGCTGGAGTGCAGTGGTGCAATCTTGGCTCACTGCATGTCTGAGCGTCTGAGCGTTTTTCACAGAGGATTATGCATGTTTTACAAATCTATGATCTACTTGAATAATCATCTCCTTTGAAGACAGAAACTGAACTTTTTCCTGGCTATATTACTATGTTTTGGCATACAAACTGTCATTTTTAAATGATTGATAAATAATTTTAATTACACGTATAAATTATAGAAGGATTTCTCCATTATAGTTTGGAGGGGATACAAATCTTATCTTCTAGAGATATTTCTAGAAATAAGCATTTAAATATGAAGATGATCTTATGTTGCAATTTCACACCTCTAGCAACACTAGCACTTTTGCTGTTCTCTGAGCATACTGAGCATACTAGTGTGACCCACTGGTTAATACTTCTATTTGGAATGATTTCCTCATATTGCCTCCTAACTACTTCCCCTACTCTGAAAATTTGGCATAAATGTCATCTTTTTAGTGAGGCCCACCATCATTCCTCTTGTTCTTTCTAAACTTGCTCAACAGTTTTATTTCTATTTTCCACAGCATCTGTCACCAGCTAACACAGTATAATTTATTTTTGTTATTTTTGTTGCTGTTTAGATCTTCTTTCCTCACTATAAAGTAGGTTCCATGACTGCTAGTAATTGTTTATTTAAATTTCTGGAATGGTACTTTACATACAGTAGATGCTCAATAAATATTTATTGATTGAATAGATGGAATCTCAAGAAAAACATATCCAAAGTGTTTTTCCTCAGCTCTCACTCAACAATAATCACAGCAGGGTTCTATGATCAAATGTGTGATGGTTTTCTTTCCCCCACATGCCAAGCAAGAAATCAACTCTGCAGCACATATTAGCTGGGCATCCTCCAATTCAATTCTGACACTACCTACCTAGAGATAGCATCAAATCCCACAGGTTGAGGGCTCAGTCCCACATGACTGTCCCCTCTTCAGGCACAGTAGCATGTCTGGGCCTCTGGAACTTCTGATCAATGGCTTCACATTAGGGTAACCCAGACTTCATATTTATGTTCAATTAATTTGCTAGAGTGACTCACAAAACTCAGGGAAATATATTTGCTGGTTAATTATAAAGGATATTTAAAGAATACAAAAATAAAAAGCCAGATAAAGAGATACATGCAGCAAGGTCTGGAAGGGTCTTGAGTGCAGGAGTTTTCCTTTCCATAGAGTTGGCGTGCACCACTCTCCTGGCACTTTGATGTGCTTTTTGTTCACTTTCCTGTAAGTCTCCAGCAGTTCAACCATTCACAAGTTCTCCAAATCCTGTCCTTTGGGGTTTCATGGAGACTTTATTATGTAGGCATGACTGACTAACACATTGACCTTGATGATCATCTTAACCTTCAGGCCCTCTCTCTTCCCCTGAGGTTGGGAGGTGGTGCTGAAAATCCTGCTTTGTTCTTTTCAGTGACCAGCCCCCATCCTGAAGCTACCTAGGAGTCACCAGCTACCAGTCAACTCAGTAGCACACAAAAAGACATAACATTGGAGATTCTAAGGATCTTAGGAATTTTGTTCCAGTAAATGAGGTTAAATAAAAAATATACATTTCACAATATCACATGGAAGAATTGCCACCACTTGAACCTTACTGGACTTTATTCTACTGAAATCATTTTTTATTTTATTTCCTTCTCTACCTATTAGATACTCTGCACAGAGGGATGATGAAGGAAGTGATATTTGTTACATTCAGGATAGAACCTTGCTGAATTGGTTGACTTTAAAAGAATAATTTTTATTTCAGTGTTTCCTTGCACTTTTTTTTTTTTAATGGGGACTCACTATGTTGCCTAGACAGGATTTGAACTCCTGCGCTCAAGTGATCTTTCTGTCTCAGCCTCCTTAGTAGTTGTGAGTAATGGCAAGCACCACTGTGGCCAGCTTTCTTTCACTTTCAATTCATCTGTTTCTTTCAGGCACATCTTTATAGAAAATATTTTCTTGACTATATTTAAATATTTTCTTTCTACCCTACATTCTACTTAAAAACCTGCAACTGCAACTTTGAAAATAAAGGTTTACAACCATCCTCACAAAAGATTAATCAAATGTGATTAGAAGTATTAGATAGCCTAATGCAAAATATGTTTTAAAGAACCAGATTATTATTGCCATAAATATTGGGTATTTTGTGAGATAATGAATAAATACTCTATACTGTGCTGAAAATAAGCTTGTAAGTTTTTGTAAGAGAAGCTGGAACATGTAAAAAACCCATGGAGATTTTAGAAAATAATAACCATCTTGCTTGCCATTCAAGGCTTCAAAAGAGTTAACTTGAAGTCAGTTCAAAGAGGAATACGCATTAACTCAGAGAAAATATTCCACTGATGGTTAGCAAAGCAGTCATATTCACCGCCACTTATTCTCTTTTTTGTGATTGTAGAAATCACATGTAATGACTCTCATTCAAATTTAGCATAAAACACTAGTTTCAAACTACTACTTTCTATTCATCTCTGTCACTTTACTTTTCATTTTGAAAGTCAGGTACACGTAAATTTAATTTGCCAGCTGGTGGGGAAATGTTTGTAAATCATCAGAAAATGTCTAATCATAACTCAATATACCTGTATCTCAAAAGTAATAAAACTAGTACATGATATAAATATTAAATCCCAGAGGAGCTAAATTAAAGCAACTGTGTTTAAAAATATGAGATTCTTCACATACCCTTTCTTTTTACAAGTGATTTGAGGAATTTGTTCCCTTGGAAAAGTGAAAA
The DNA here is from genome assembly GCF_007565055.1 of Rhinopithecus roxellana. Lineage (NCBI taxonomy): Eukaryota > Metazoa > Chordata > Mammalia > Primates > Cercopithecidae > Rhinopithecus > Rhinopithecus roxellana. The sequence goes on along the minus strand of NC_044559.1, from coordinate 103,968,795 downwards.
GATTTTGGAACTTTTCAAAATTGTTTTATGATATATTTATAGTATGTCACTAACAAATTTAATTTGCATTAATTTAAGTAGTGATAGACTTTAAAACTAAAATCAGCACTAGAAAAGTAATAGTTCTGTTCATGTTGGTCAACTTGGAGAAAGAATGCCACACAAAATACAACGTGGCCTTGGTGGTAAAAGTTGGGGGAACAGATCATTGTTTTGTTAAAGGGAATTACCCTATTTATCCTATATTATTAAACAGTGGATTGAGTTAATGCAATTAATTGCTTTGGCACTTAAATATCCGAGGTTGAGAAGCTAAACGTTACCTCAGACTTGGAACTTCAAAGACAGCTTTCAAATAAAGATCATGTGAGCGACCTTGGCTACTATTCCAATCTTTCAAAAGGACTGGTTGAAATCCTACTTCAGAAAGTACAATGAAACAGTTTATGAAAAAGTAAATGCTGAGTATTTTTAATTCTCTCCTCCTAGTTTAACCTAACAGTTAAAATACAAAGTCTATTTCTGAAACCTGGTTATCCCCTGGAGTCAGATTAATATAGGTTCATATTCCTGTTCTTGAATTGTACTAGCTCTTTAGTCTTCAGCATGTCACTTTGGCTCTGAGTTTGTTAAGCAGAGAGTTGAGAAAGACAACAATATCTAACTTCTAGGCATATTTTGAGACTTAATGGGATAATATTTACAAATGCTTGGTATAGTCTGTGTTTCAGTAAATAAGTCAATACAGTACATATTAGCTATTATTTGATTATGATGACTATAACAGAGACCCCTGCTCCTTTCCTATTACCACCAAAGAGATAGCATTAAGACCCAGAATGTCACTAAAAACAAGAAAAGGACTGTTCAAACTCAAGTCTTTTGAAAAAGCGTTATTGAAAAACTTTAAGAAAAAATTAAACAATATGAGTGACTCCGTTTTCACATTAGGTTCACTCTAGGGAGAGCCACTGGTACAGCTCTTTAACCTTCCTTGGTTGTGTTCCTCTTGCTATTTTGCCAGATACTGTCACAGTCCTTTTATAATATATTTCTTGATTTCAATGCATGGATATAATTATCACTGTTTTGAAGATGTCTATATCACACCATGGGTCCTCAAAATGTTTTAATTACTACACGTCCTTTAGATTGTCTGTGGTTGTTGAGATTTTTTTTCACTACAAATATCCAACTATATACACCTCGCTTTTTCTGGAAAAACTACTATAGCAGAGCAGATGTTTGACATTATCATATAGCATATTAACATCTGTCTTTTACTCTTTCCTCTTTTTAGAAATAGGTTTCTCTCTTTAATTTTCACCTGCAATGGATAAAGATGATTCTCTAAAAACTTTTCCAGAGGCAGTTTTTATTTTCTGTCACTATATCTTATAGTACAGTCAGCTATCCATAAATTTATTTTCTTCCACAAGATTCTAATTTCCTGTGTGTGGGGACTGAATTAATCATCTTTGATTTCCCTGCAAACAACTGGAAGTTGTCCAAAATGCTGAAATCTGGGTGAAATTGTATTTGTATACTAGTCATGATAGCCCTTGTGTCATCATTGGTTTGGAGACTTAGTGAGACAAATGCCAATGACTTCACTTGCTATAGTAATAATCTCATTTTAAACACTGTTACATCCATTCATTTCACCTCTATGAAGGTACTTGAACAGAAAATGCCACTAGCCATAAAGAGGATTGAATGGGTATTAGTCTGTCAGCACTTAGGTGTCCTGTTCTGTAGTTGACATGATTGAAGGAGTGACTTCACTGTGGGAGACTCTCGAGATTTGGGGCAGCAAAATGGGTATTGTGAGTAGTTTTTGTTTTCTTTCTTAAACCCATAACTCCAGCATACTTGTGTATATTCACTTTCTTACGCCATCTCAGCACATATACGTCCTTTAAGTAAAAGTTCAGTTTTAGCTCAGTTGTTGAAAGTGTCATCTAGGCCAGACTCAACTAGATTATCATGTTCCCCTGATTATCATGAATAATTCTAGGATGGACAAATGGCCTAAGCAGACGAAACAAAAAGTCATGCAGTGTTTTCTTTTAATGTTAAGACAGGGTCAGTGACATTTCCAGCTGGTGTTGAATCTAAGAGAATGTGAAGTCTAAGTTTTCTGTGAACATCTTCCTTCCTCCAGGGAAAAGATGGCTCGAGATTAAAACCAACTGAAGGAACGTGAACACAAAAAGTATGGAGAGGAAATAGAAGAACACATAATTTGCCCCACTGACATTTTTGAAGCCCTTGAATCAAGCAATGACTAAAGTTAGAACTTGCAAAATTAAATAATTTAAACTTAAAACTGTTAGGACATTAAATTACTTGAATCTTGAGAGAAATGTGACTATATGGCCTGAGTAATGTAGCATGCAGCTGTGGCTTCTGCTTCTCTAATTATAGATGAATTCCCTTCCTTATTCTTGTACTGCAGATGATTAGGAAAGACTGAAAAGGTGCCAGAGATAAGACTATCCTCGAGTCCATTACCCCTCCTTATGGACTGTTGAAGCAATCTTTCTTAAAATGTAGCAAACTATAACCAATCAAATTGCTGTAACATATGTATCATCTTCATATGGAGAATGGTACAATCCTGTTAAACTTTTCTATCTCTTCCTGTATAAGTGAAACCTTAACTTCACCACTTTGGAGCACTGACTCTATTCATTTGGAGTCTGTCTTACCTGGGTGGCCGTCCTCAAGATTTGTATTCAAATGATTTCTATAGTTCTATAGAAGTTCTGTAGTTAACCACACTTCCTGAATTTCATTATTTAAGGTTAACAAACTATGCTGAACTAACAGACATGATAGTTAATAAACAGCCATTTTTCTTAAGGCACATCAGGTTAGGTTTCTAGTCACTTGCAATCAATTAGTCCTTACTATTATAATACGATGATGTGTTTAAATGTAACCTTTAAGCAATAGTCTCGGGGTTTTGGGATCATGATTCCTTATAATAGGCTTATGATTGTAAACACAATAGAGTCAAACTAAAGGGATCAGACCTACATGTGTATGATGCAGAGCACACCTCCTTCTTTCCCACCTGTAGTCATAACTGGTTGTTAGGCAATATGCCTGTAATTAGTTATTTCTAGATCCTAGTGTCCTCTGGATTTGAATGCCTTCTTGTGACCAAAAAGTCAAATAACTCTACAATATATACATTTCAGTATCTAAGTCAGACATCTATCAAAACAACATAGTGCACTATGATGGAAGCAAAAATAAACTTGAAATCAAATGGATTTAGATGTAAATTTCAGTTGCAACCAATGGATGTATGTATGACCACAAATGTTTTAGGTTATCTAAGTTTAGTTTCCTCATGTGCATATGAGGGTAAAGCTGGGCATGGTGGCTCATGCCTGTAATCCCAGAATCTTGGGAGGCCCAGGTGGGAGGATCACTTGAGGCCTGAGTTTGAGACCAGCCTGGGCAACATGGTAGAACTGCATCTCTACAAATAATTTAAATATATAAAAATTAGCCAGGTGTAGTGGTGCACACCTGTAGTCCCAGCTACTCAGAGGGCTGAGGTGAAAGGATTGCTTGAGCCCGGGAGTTTGAGGCTGCAATGAGCTATGTTTGCATCACTGCACTCCAGCCTGGGCAACAGAGCAGGACCTTGTCCCTAAAAAAAAAGAAAAAAAAAAAAGAAAAAAAGAAAAGTTTAAATAAAAATAAATAAAAATTTTAAATTTCAAAAATAAATAAAATAAAATTTTAATGAGGGTAAAATATCAGTAGTATAAGGCTGTTTTATTGACTGTATAGCACCATGTTTGTTAAACAGTAGTACTGTGCTTAAGATATTTTAGGTAAATTTAGACCCTTTTTTTCTAATGTTTGGAATTAATTTTGTCCCTTAGCTAATCATATCACCCTCTGGCTAATACAAAGAAAAAGCAGTATCTATGCAGAGAAAGGTGAGATTGAAAATATATATATATATAATATAGCTATATCTGCAAAATCTAAAATAATCATTGGCAAAGTGCCATTTTAGTAAAGTAGCAAAATAAAAATATGCCATCATGAAATTCATAGCTTTCACATGTAAAGCAATGCCTATGCAAAATACTTATGTAAAAATTTAATAAGAAATGTACAAAATGACTATGTTTGGACTGAAAGCTTCAAAATAAAAAAAAAAAATTATACCCAGATTGACTTATACATTTAGAGTAATCTTAATATAAGCTATTTTTTTGTCTGCTGGAGTGATATGTTGATTATATATCATTTTGAAGAGTATACACACAGAATATCTGATATTGGTTGGAGACATTCTTCTTGGTTATTGTCAAATCAAAATTTTACCAAAGTTAAACAAGCATGGAAGCCTTTACTTACGGAGGCTACAATAGGGTAGTGAGGGCAGAACTCAGTCAGAGCACAACTTTGATGAAAGAAAGGATTGTAGAATTTCTAAGAACTGGAGTTAGGGGAATATAGGCCAACTGTGTTTGCTAATTGGCCTTCACCCAAAGGATGATTAGACTTTCTCCTATCTTCATGACAGGAGGTGGTTTTATAACCCGGTGTAGGACATCCATGGAAGTTAGGCTTCTGCCCTCACAGAGAGACTGGAGGATATGAGCACTATCTTCCTTGATGATTACATTTTAAAAGAATGATTCCCAGACACTTGGGAAAGATATTCCTGACTTGCAAACTGGTAAGAATCTTCTAAAAAGATTTCCATTTCAAAGGGGCAGAGACAGAATTTTAATTATAAGTTTTCTAAAGCAAATGCTCTAAGAAAATTGAAGTCAGGGGTCTAGAGTCATGGAAAAGACTATCTAAAGTTTAACCAAGCTGAGCCCAGCATTAAGGCCTTCTTTGTCAATATTAAATAATTATTATTATTATTCCTTTATATAATGAATAATTTTATATGTTTGTTTTACTTCTATTTTAAGTACATTTATCATTTAAACAGTTGGTGATTTCTATATAAATAGACAGATATTTCTCTGGCTAGATTCATAAGTAAAACGTCTGAGGCAAATGCTTGTAGTTAAGGATTTCTTTCTAACTATACTTATAATAGTTAAGTATAGTTAAGCTATACTTATAATTATAGCTTAACTATAAGCTAAGTATAGTTAGCTATACTCTTTAGTGGAAGGATTATAGCTAATTATACTTAGCTTATATTAAGGATTATAACTATATACACTTAGCTTATAGTTAAGAATGCAGACTTAAGAGGGAAGTGAAGGAAAGGGAAAGTGAAGCAGGAAATAAAGGAGAGGTGGTTTGAGGGAGTATGTCACTCAGATACCACAGCTTTGACTTGATTGCTCAGTCTCATGGTACTTCTTTTGTTAAAAGAAAACTTCAGACACATTAAATTTGATGCAGTTTAATTGAGCCAAAAGAAGCAATTCATGAATTGGGCAGTCTCTAGAATCACAGCAGATTCAGAGAGACTCCAGGTGTGCTTCACGGTCAGAACAAATTTCTAGACAAAAAAAGTAAAGTGACATACAGCATTGAAAGTGAGGTACAGAAACAGCTGGATTGGTTACAGGTTGGTGTTTGCCTTATTTGAACACAGTTTGAACCCTCCGCAGTCTATGAGTGGTTAAACTGTGGCCCCTGGGATTGACCAACATTCAGCTATTGTTACAGGCACATACTCTTAAGTTAGGTTTTCAATCTTGTCTACTTATTAAGCTAGGTTATGGTTCATCCACAGAAGTCAAATATAGAAATATGGAGTCCTTCTCATGCTATATTTAGTTTGCTTTAACACTTTAGAGAAACCAAATGAAATACTGCTTTTGACTGGGTATGGTGGGTCATACTTGTAGTCCTAATATTTTGGAAGGCCTAAGCAGGTGGATTGTTTAAGGCCAGGAGTTTGAGAGCAGTGTGGGCAATACAAAGAGACCCTTATCTCTACAAAATATTTTTAAAATAAGATAATTAGCCAGATGTGGTAGGGCATGCGTAGTCCCAGCTACCTGAGAGTCTGAGATGGGAGCATTGCTTGAGTTCAGAAGTTTGAGGCTGCAGTAAGCCATGATTGTGCTGCTGAACTCCAGCCTATATGACAGAGTGAGACCCTGTCATTTCAGGAAAACACACACACACACACACACACACACACACACACACAATACTTCTTTTGAGAATATTCTATCTGGGAGAAGATAAAGGAAATAATTTATGGACGGTTCCTCTTATTTTCAATTTTCCACTGGCAAAATTCCCCTGACTTTCCCTGTTGCATCATCTGACCTCTTCTGGCCATGGGAGAAGTATCACAGAAAGCCAAAGTGACCACATGTCCAATGAGGCAAGAGTGCAAGAGTAGCAACCTCTCTTGGTCAGTTAGTGCCATGAGAGTCTCCTCAATTTGTAGTAGTAGAAATTAGCCAAGTTATGTCTATGGGCAAACTACCTTCATAAATGGAGAAACAACACATGCTATTGCTGGGACAGCTTAGGTGGCATCTGAAATAAGCAAAGAAAATGTGTTATAATAAGTGGTATAGGAACAACTGGATAGCTATACGAGAAGGTATAAGATTGGATTCATTCTTTACAATGTAAAACAGAATATGTTTTAAACAGGTTAAAATTCTAAATGGAAAAATTAAAGTTATACAAGTCATAGAATAAACCATGGGTAGATCCCCTATAACCAGAGAAAGGGGAAAATTGTTTACTATGACTTAACTCTCCCCTGCCAAAAAAAGATAAAAGATTTATGAATTTGGCTACATGAAAAAATGTTTGACATGACAAAAATAAGCAAAACCAAAATAAAAGTAACAAACTGATATTTATCTGAAAAATACATTGCCAAAAATTAAAAAAAGCTGATTTGGCATAAAGCTATTCACTACATTATAATAATAATAGGCCAAGACAGAATGCCCCTTAAATATCTTTCAATAAGTACTGGTTGAAAACCAGTTTGCATTTGGTTGCATCCAAATGAAGCACTGAGCAACTATAAAAAGAAATAATATCTAGGTATTATTTTGTATATATTCTCAAGAAAAGAAAGACACAGAAAAGCAAATACGAATGCTAGTATTTATGTAGGAATATAGGAAGTATATGTATTTTTCTATTTGTATTTTAAAAAATATATTAATAACATAAATCTAATAGTAATTGCTACCTTAGCAAAAAGAAAGAATAGTGTCAATAGGATAGAGCTAAAGGCTAGATTACACTAAACCATGCAAATATTTTACAAAATTAAAGCCTAAATTTAACATTTAAAAAGGCAATTATTGAAATTAAAAAATAAATTAACAAGTTAAGCATAACTCTTTATCAACTTGGTGGTGTGGTCATACAGAGAATAACTATAAAATAACTGTGAAACAGCCTTTTGCTTGTCCATATATAGTAGTATATATCTTTATGCAAATAATGATAACACTGAAATCTAAATCTACATTACTGCATTTATAAATCGTATTTTTAATATTGATGTTCAATATCTATTTATGTAACTTTTATATGTGTGTATGTACACATATATAAAGATTTTAGTATAAGATAAACATATGTAAATAATGAGGCCAGGCACGGTGACTCATTCCTGTAATCCCAAACCTTTGGGAGGTAAAAATAGGAAGATGGCTTGAAGCCAGGAGTTTGAGAACAGCTAGAACAACACAACAAGACTTCATTTCTATAAATAAATACATCAATAAATTAGTCAGGCATGTTGGTGCACACCTGTAGTTCTAGCTAGTTGGGAAGCTGAGATAAGAGCATTGCTTGAGCCCAGGAGTTTGAGCTTGCAGTAGGCTATGAATGTACCACTACATTCCAGCCTAGATGACAAAGACAGAGTCTGACTCAAAAAAAAAAAAAAAAAGGTATATAGATAATGAACCAAAAATAACAATTAAAAACTTGACAACCTTAAATCATGAACTTAAAATATCTGTATAAAAATATAATTAATTTTTCCAAAAAATGTGCATAGTTTCTATCTCTCTAGATGAATATGATGGCAGTAGCAACGTAGTAACATTTAGCAGCCCTAGCATCTTTAAATACCTGGTCTTCAAATAGCAATTCCCACTAAAAAATGCTAGTACTCCTTAGAGAACAAGCTGATTTTTGTTGTTGTTATTTTGAGCAAGACATTTCCAATATGAGCCTGGAATATTTTATTTGGCTTGAAGGCCAGAAGACTTAAGAAATAATGATGTCGTATCTATAGGAATAGGAAAACAATTTGAAAAGGCTCTCACTGGGGAAAAATGAGACAATCTAAATATCAAAAATGATAACTGCAGTGGATGTAACATCAAAGAAACAAAAATCTCTAGGTTTAAGATAATGCTCCATAAATATATTTAAAAATATAACATCACTGATGATTTTTAAAATTAATTAGATCACCAACTCATCATTCCAAAAGTTTAAACATAAAGTTAAAGAAGTAAATATCGATATCTTTCCTACACAGATTCTATTTCAGAGAAATTATATTATTAATGAAGAAAATTTATTATTTTTTTGTAGAAGAATCATAGCTAGTAAAAGTAAAAGAGATACAAAAATCAGAAAAGCAAGCACTTTACAATCCCCTCAGGATGCTAAAACCTCTAGGTAAAGTGTTGATAGCTTTATAATGGATTGAATCAGATGAACAACACTCAATCTTATTTAATTTGAAATGACCAGAGTTTATGTGCCTCATGATGTGATGCAATAATGTGTATGCAGAGAAATCTATGAAGTGTGCTTGTTATAAAAAAAGGAAAGAAGGAAGGAAGGGAGGGAGAAAGGGAGGGAGGGAGGAAGCAGGAGTGGGAGGAAACGCAAATCTAAAAAACCCTCTACATTTAAATACCAGTTTATAGAAATGTATGGAATAAAGCAATATGGTAAGAGTCCACAAAATGATATGCTCATCTAAATGCAAACTGTAAGAATTATATCTGGAGTGGAGAAAACTGATATGTAAAAAAAAATTATTAATGGAACTATCAGCCAAATGAGTAGACTTTGGGTAGTGATTTGATCTAACAAATAGGAAAAGAATGGTTTTGTGGTAATTGGTGAAAATTGAACACATAGAGCCTTGAATATTAAGAAATTATTATTCATTTTGTTCTATGGTTATGTTTTTTAAAGTCTTAATTTATTACAGTGACATAATGAAATATTTTAAAAATAATAAAACATAAACATTTAGCAGAAATAATAGGTGAGATATACAAGAATGGAAGATACTGGTATTTGTTGAAGTTGGGTAAAATTACATAGAGGTAATTTTTTTTATCTTTGTTTATGTAAGAAAAAATTGTAATAAAAATTTAAACTAAAAATAAGTAAATAAAAATTAAATGCCTACAAAGTAGACAATTGAAAAGACCAAATATCCTTAGTAATGCCTAAGGAATTTACTAGGAAATGTCAATTGGCAGGGAGCTAGACAGAGAATAGGGCTGGTATTTGCCTAATGATTTTCATGCCTCATCTTCCATAATTTTTGTAAGAAATTCTTTCTTTTTCAGATTTAACTCTCATCCTAATGAGGCAAGAGGACCCTTTAAGACAATTTTCTTAATGGCCACAGCCCTGTTAGCTCAATACCTGTGTTTTTAAAGTCACAGTAGTATAAGAAATAGTAGAGTGGGTTTCTTTTTCTTTTTCTTTTTTTTGTGGAGACAGAGTCTCACTGGGTCACCAGGCAGTGGCACGATCTCAGCTCACTGCAACCTCCGCCTCCCTGATTCAAGCAATTCTCCTGCCTCAGCTTCCAGAGTAGCTGGGACTACAGGCATGTGCCACCGCACCCAGCTAATTTTTGTATTTTTAGTAGAGACAGGGTTTCACCATGTTGGCCAGGATGGTCTCAATCTCTTGACCTTGTGATCCACTCGCCTTGACCTCCCGAAGTGCTGGGATTACAGGCATGAGCCACCGCGCCAGGGCGAGTAGGTTTCTTTTATTCAATTTTAGATTGAAATTGGGACAAAATATTACCTTAATTTGATTTCCTGATAAAATGTTTTAGTCTTTAAAATATTGAAATCATAGGAATAGATATAAAAGTAATAATTTCCCTCCTTATAACAGGTAATGACAGTTGAAAAACCTCAAGGGACAATGTTATTTGACCCATAATTCTAGGAAATTTACTTATAACCTAGACTTTTGTTAATGCCAAAAAAAGGTAAAAACTTGTCTAATGCAGTATGCAAAACTACTTTTAAATTCAAACAATAATAGACAAATCTTCCATTGCTTTTACAAATTAAAGAGGCATTCTTTCAAAATCAAACAATATTATAATGTTTATTTATCTTCCATAAAATAGTTGCCATTTTCTGGCTTATTCTTTCTGGAAATATACATCTGTGACCCTAAAAAGTAACCATAGAACTATTTAAACTTTTACATTTATATTTCATGTTTGTTTTATTATCTAGTACTTTAATTTTCTTAATATTAGAAATATTAGAACAATACCATACTTCAAATCTTAACAAAGGAAATCACTAAATATAACACATTCAGTACACTCCATGAGATATAAAATTCATATTCAATTAGAAAATTACTACTGTCTGAGTGAGATCATCTTTTGTATAGATTAACCTTTTTCCAATAAAATACAGTAAGAATATACATTTTAATGAATATAAATGTTCCTGTATTATCATTGAACTCTGTACCTGAATATCCATTTGTCTGCTTTCTCCTCTTGGATATGTTCATGTCCAAACCAGAATTCTGTTTTCCTACAAACCTGAATTTCTTCCTGTAATCTTTATCTCTGTGAATGTACTATAATGCTCCTATATGCCTAAATAAGAAAATAAGTGGCCATTTTGAGTTATTTCCCTCTACTATTTTCCATTCAAAATCAATGTCTCAGTCTGCTTAATTCAATTTCTTGGTGTTTTTGTATTTTACTTCACTTTTAAAATTTAATTATGGCCCTCAGCATTGTATGTCTACATCCTGCAACAAATATATTAGTTTCTTACTGCCAAGTCATCCATCCATTCATGCATGCATGCCTATATACATTTAATAAATATTTGTTAAAAATCAACTGTGTCAAGCATTACTCTATCTGATGGGATATAGCAGCAAAACAAAACAAAAACAAAACAACAACAACAAAAAAGAACAAAATTGCCTTCCATCATAGAAATTTCTTCCTGGTGGAAATGTGCTGTGAGTGTGTCCCATGATTGTGCTAGCAGGATAATATAATCTGTAATCTAATTGTAGACCTAACAAAATCATTCCTCTTCATTGCATTTTGCAGCGGCTCCCCATTCCTTAAGGGAGAAAAAAAAAAGATGCTGATGAAGCAAAGCTTTTAACGTGGCAAACCCTTTATAACTTTATAACATTTCTTACGGTTTTTTTTTTTTTTTTTTTTTTTGCCTTATATTGGACACTTTAACCCTGATTCGGTTTGGCTGTGCCCCCACCAAATCTCATCTTGAATTGTATCTCCCAGAATTCCCACGTGTTGTGGGAGGGACCCAGGGGGAGGTAATTGAATCATGAGGACCCGGTCTTTCCCATGCTATTCTCATGGCAGTGAATAAGTCACATGAGTTCTGATGGGTTTAGTAGGGATTTTTGCTTTTGCTTCTTGCTCATTTATCTCTTGCTGCTGCCATGTAAGAAGTACCTTTCGCTTCCTGCCATGATTCTGAGGCCTCCCCAGCCATGTGGAACTGTAAGTCCAGTTAAAGCTTTTTTTCTTCCCAGTCTCAGGTATGCCTTTATCAGCAGCATGAAAATGGACTGATACAGTAAATTGGTACCAGTAGAGTGGGGCGTTGCTGAAGACACCTGAAAATGTGGAGGCAGCTTTGGAATTGGGTAACAATCAGAGAAGACAGGAAAATGTGGAAAAGTTTGGAACCTCCTAGAGACTTGTTAAATGGCTTTGCCCAAAATGTTGATAGTGATATGAACAATAAAATCTAGGCTGAGGTGGTCTCAGATGGAGATGAGGAACTTGTTAGAAATGGGAGAAGAGGTGATTCTTGTTATGTTTTAGCAAAGACACTGGTAGCCTTTTACCCCTGTCCTAGAGATTTACGGAACTTGAGAGAGATGATTTAGGGGAAGAAATTTCTAAGCAGCAAAACATTCAAGGGGTGACTAGGGTACTGTTAAAAGCATTCGATTTTAAAAGTATAACAGAGCATAAAAGTTCAGAAAATTTGCAGCCTGACTATGCAGTAGAAAAGATAAATCTGTTTTCAGGGGAAAATGTCTCCAGGCCATGTCAGAGACTTTCATGGCAGCCCCTCCCATCACAAGCTCAGAGTCTCAGGAGAAAAAAGTGGTCTTGTGGGTCTCCATGCTGTGTGCAGCCTAGGGACTTGGTACCCTGTGTCCCAGCTGCTCCAGCCATAGCTGAAAGGGGCCAACATAGAGCTCGGGCTGTGGCTTCAGAGGGTGGAAGCCCCAAGTCTTGGCAACTTCCATGTGGTGTGGAGACTGTGAGTGCACAGAAGTAAAAAACTGAGGTTTGGAAACCTCCGCCTAGATTTCAGAAGATGTATGGAAATGCCTAGATGCCCAGGCAAAAGTTTGTTGCAGTGGCAGGGCCCTCATGGAGCAACTCCGCTAGGGCAGTGTGGAAGGGAAACCTGGGGTCAGAGCTCCCACACAGAGACCCTACTGGGGTGCTGCTTAGTGGAGCTATAAGAAGGCTACTGCCCTCCAGCCCCCAGAATGGTAGATCCACTGACAGCCTGAACCCTGTGCCTGAAAAAGTCACAGGCACTCAACACCAGCTCCTGAAAGCAGCCGGGCGGGAGGTTTTACCCTGTCAAGCCACAGGGGTGGAGGTGTCCAAGACCATGGGAACCCACCTGTTGCATCAGCATGACCTGGATGTGAGATCTGGAGTCAAAGGAGATCATTTTGGAGCTTTAAAGCTTGACTTCCCCTCTGGATTTTGGACTTGCATGGGCCTTGTAACTCAGAACAGCTGTATTTACCTGATACCTGTACCCTCATTATATCTAGGAAGTAACTATCTTACTTATGATTTTACAAGCTTATAGGCGGAATGGACTTGCCTTTTCTCAGATGAGACTTTAGACTGTGGACTTTTGGGTTAATGCTGAAATGAGTTAAGACTTTGGGGGACTACTGGGGAGGCATGGTTGGTTTTGAAATATGAGGACATGAGATTTGGAGGGGCCAGGGGCAGAATGATATGGTTTGGCTGTGTCTCCACCAAATCTCAACTTGAATTGTATCTCCCAGAATTCCCACATGTTGTGGGAGGGAACCAGGGGGAAGTAATTGAATCATGGAGGCCAGTCTTTCTCATGTAATTCTCCTAATAGTGAATAAGTTGCATGAGATCTGATGGGTTTAGCAGGGGTTTCTGCTTTTGCTTCCTTCTTATTTTTCTCTTGCCACCACCATGTAAGAAGTGCCTTTTTCCTCCTGCTATGATTCTGAGGCCTCCTCAGTCATGTGGAACTGTGAGTCCAATTAGACCTCTTTTTCTTTCCAGTCTTGGGTATGTCCAGCAATGTGAAAATAGACTAATACAAACCCTTTGAGACCACTTGCATGTTTTAGTAGTATATACATTATTTTCTCTAGTTACTATGCCTGTGTTCAGAAGAAAACACACTCCAAGTTTTTTTCTCTAGTCTTTCATTGAGCAGCAACAGTCCATACAGAATACTTCTGTGACGGTAGGGTAGTGTGGGGTGGTGGGGAACTTGTTTCTTACCACCACCAAACTAGCAATCAATTGTGCGACAGACACCAACTGGATGTCCTCCCATTAAATTCTGACACTGTCTACCTGGAGGTAGAGTCAGATCCCACAGGTTGATGGCTTGGTCCTCAACATGGTCCCCAGTTCAGATGTTGGTCATAAGTCCAAGCCCCCTGAACTTCTGACCAACCAGCTTTAAGATGAGTTCCCATGACCACCACTTTGGGTTCAATTAATTCTCAAGAGCTGCTCATGGAATTTAGGGAAACACTCACTCCGGTGAGCAGCACAAGGTCAGAGATAGCCAGGTCCATGCATGTTTGTGTCTTTCCACATTGTCAGACTTTTATTGATGTGATCTCAATCACAAAAGCCACAAGCTGCATAGACTTTCCAAGGAGGAAATTCTCCTTAGTATTTTCCATTCACTCAATAATCAAAGCCATGGGCACACAGGCTCAAGCCACTCCACAAGTCAGTCAATATTGCAAACCATACATAATAGTATAATTACTCAACATATAAGTGTTATAGATTAAATATTTCACAAAGTAACATGTAATAATAAGAAAAAAAATAGAAAAAAAAGAAGGTTAACAAGCCAGTCCAGAATGAGTGAAGAAGGCAAAAGGATCTCCTGGTTCGGGATGGGTCTGGGCTGGGCAGTCCATAGGTCTTGCAAGGAAGAGTCTTTGATGTGGGTATAACATTTGGCAGCAGATTTTGAGTGCTTATCACAATTGATAGCAAGATGATATCAGTCAAGATGACTGATTTGCTGAAGCCTTTCTCTTTTTATGGCCACAGAGTCCTCTGGTGGGAACTGATAGTAAAAGAATGTGCTTGTTTTTGTCCTTATCTGGTTGGATTCATTCTTTATTTATTAAGCAAATCATCTTGTCCCTGTTGGCTAAGTAATCTATAAAATATAAAATGAGTGTTTTCTAAGATGGTGTCACTTATGTCAAGGGTGCTCTATACACTTATATTTCCCAATTTATTATAAATGATATTACAAAGGATATAGATACAAAGATGTGTTGGGTAACGTATGGGGGAAGAAGAGCTGTCATACCCTCCCTGGGTGCCATCCTCCAGGAACTACTACATGTTAAGCTATCTGGAAACTCTTTGAACCCTGTCCTTTTGTGTTTTTATGGAGGCTTCATAATATAGGCATAATTGATTAATGTCATTGGCCATTGGTAACCAACTTAACCTTCAGTCCCTCTCCCCATACCAGAGGAATGTGAGGGGGTGGGACTGAATATCCTAATTCTCTAATCATGACTTGATCTTTTTGTGATTAGCCTCCATCCTGAGGCTAGCTACAGGCTGCCAGCCCATTAATCAACTCATTAGCATAGAAAAAGATCTCTCTGATGATTCTAAAGGTTTTAGGAATTGTATGCCAGGAAGCAAGGTCATAGACCAAATATATATTTCACAATATTACACCCATGCTTTATTTTTCTACAGAAGACCTGTCATCATTTGTGGTAGGCAGAATAATAGCCTCCAAAGATGTTCATGCTTCAATCCCTGGAAAGGCAAAAGGGATGTCGCAGATGTGATTGAAGGTAAGGATATTAAGATAGGGAGATTATCTCAGATTGGCCAGGTCCCAAATCTTTAGAGGACTGGAGAGTAAAAGAGAAAGGTGTAAAGAAGGCCTTGGCTCACCATTCCTGGCAGTGGTGGGTTGAATTATAGCCCCACAAACATGTCCTCTTGATCCCTAGAAACTGTGATTATATTATTTAAATGGCGAAAAGGATTTTGCAGGTGTGATTAAACTAAGCATCTTGAGATGAGGTGATTATACTGAATTATCTGGATAAGCCCAATGTAATTCCAAGGTTCTAATAAGATGGAGGGAGGCAAGAGGATCAAAGTAACAAAAGATATGACAGTGAGACCAGAGGTTGGAGTAATGAACTTAGAAAAGACAGACAGTGCTATAAGCCAAAGATTGCAGGCAGCCATTAGACATTGTCAAAGGCAAGTGTTTTGAATAAAATTTTCAATTTAGCTGGTAACTACTATCTCCAGCAGCTGACAGGAACAGACGCAAGTATACCAGGAGGAAATCCACCTGCATGGGTCTCTTCAGGCAGGCCTTACTATCAGGAGTCAGACTGCAGATCAAGGCTTTAATGACAATGACTACATGAAAGTTTAAGAATGTTTAGTACTTACTGACCCTGGGGGACACACAGCATATCAGAAGGACACACACACATGCACCACACATGCAGAGGTCAAGGAGTCCAGGCAGAGAGAAAAGGGACCTTATAGGCTAATGCCTTTATTGGGTCCAGAAGATTATCCAAACAGATTTCCTATGGGGTACTTTAATTGGTGAGGATAAAAAGCCTGCACAAGTTCCAGAAGGTCACTCTGTGATTAAGAGGTGGTCACTTTAAGCTAGGGGGCAATCATCTGAATGGTCTCTTTAAAGGAAGTTGAAGGAAAGCAGGGAGCCTACCTTGCTAGGTCTGAGAGATACCTCTAAATTTTTCTCTCTGGCCATCAGTGGAGCCATTTGGGTGAAGTATAGTGTTGGATGCTGTGTCAAGGGTGACTAAGCCCTGCTTCTGCTTTGATAATGTTAAATTTATATTTTAAAATGAATACCCAGGCAACATAAAAGTATAAGCACTCTCTACAGCAAGGAAATAGATTCTCTCTTCTAGCCTCTAGATGGAATGCAGTCCTGCCAGCACCTTGATTTTAGAGAATAAATTTGCATTGTTTTAAGTCATCAGTTTTTTTTTTACAGAAATTTATTTCAGCAGCAATAAGAAATTACTACACTGGCTTTGAAGATGGAAGAAGGGGCTGTGAGACAAGGAATGTAACAAGCCTCTAGAAGGTGGGAACAACTCTCACTGACAGCCAGTAGGAAAATGAAGATTTCAGTCCTCTAAATATAAGGGATTGAATTCTGCTAACAATCCAGATAAGTAAGAAATGTATTTTTCCTCAGAGCTTCAAGAAATGAACACAGCCTGAAGACTCCTTCATTTAACCCACTGAGACCCCTTCTGAACTTCTGATCTTCAAAACTGTAAGATAATAATTTTGTGTTGTTTTAAGCCAATAATACGTTATTAATCTGCCACCAGATCCAAACACACACACGTGCGTACACACGCGCACATGTACACACACACACACACACACATGACAATGTCTTGACAATGTGAATTCCTACTCACTCATCAGGACTCAACCTAGATATACCATGCCTTCAAGATTTCCAATTAGTCTCTCACCCTGCAATCTAGATTGTGTCCTACTTATATTTCTCAACAACATCTGGAAATAGATCTAATTTAGCACTTAATTTACAAAATTCAAAATCTGTCTTTGTCTGCCTTTCTCACTACACTTTAAATCCTCTGGGAATAGAGGCTATATGTTGTCTTTATCGCTGCTTCCAAAATTTCTAACAGAAGTCACCAGTGTATATTGTGTTGAAAAAGGACATATAGAATAATAAAAGAGACTTATCAGCTTGCTTCTTCCAACAGTTTCCAGAATCATTCCATAGTAAGCTATTATTAATTATTTGAATCTTTGAGCTAAATGTAAATTTGAAAAATGCTTAGTCCCACTGTAAACAGCTAATTTTATTATTTTACCAGCTTGGTCAACCACAACAATTGCTCTCAGTTTCCATTACATTAATTTAAATGTAGGCCAGGTGCAGTGGCTCATGCCTGTAATTTCTGCAATTTAGGAGGCAGAGGCAGGTGAATAGCTTGAGCCCAGGAGTTCAAGACCAGCCTGGGCAACATGGCAAAAACTAGGTCTCCACAAATAATACAAAAATTAGCCAGTGATGTGGCACACTCCTGCGGTCCCAGCTACTTGGAAGGCTAAGCGGGGAGGATCGCCTGAGCCCAGGGAGGTCCAGGATGCAGTGAGCTGTAAGTGCACTCCAGCCTAGGTGACACAGTGAGACCCTGTCTCAACTAACAAACAAAATAAAACAAAAATCTGGTTAACAAAAATCTGGTTATCTGTATTTCACTTTGTTTTGATTGAGGTTAAACATGAAAACATGCTGACTCTTTTAGCTGAATAACTTTGTAAAAATATAAAGATCCCACAAGGAGCTGACTCACCAAAGAATGTAGTTTCCATATCCATGATTTCATCACCCTTACCCTGACCAACTAACCACCCTAATTCTCCAGGCCCTTGCCCTCCATGATCCCCTTAGAAATTCTAATCAAGAACTCCTCAGGGAGGTGAATTTGAGGGCCTCCTCCCATCTCCTCATTAGTGCCTTATGATCAGTAATATCTTTCTCTGCTGCAAACCCTGCTGTCTTAGTATATTGTATGTTACTGCACAGTGGGCATAGGAACACACTGGTTCTATAAGATAATTGTTAAAATTAAAAATTTTAAGATAATCATTGAGAAAACTTGTTTTTATTAGATTGGAAAACCTTTAAAATAGTTCTAGTCAAAATTGCTTTTAAGAATTATAATTGTAATATCTGTATATAGTAATGAAAAAATTTAATTATGAATATTATTATCTCAACATTAAAAATAACAGAACAATTATTTGTGGCTCATAATCATATATTTAAATCAATACCTTAGTTGTATATATCCTAATATTTGGTTACTCTACTTTTCTGAAAAATTTTATTTTTTAACATGGCCTTATTTCTAATTTTTGGAAAACATTCACCTATAATATTTAGCTGTATTAGTCCATTTTCACACTGCTATAAAGAACTACCTAAGTCTGGACAACTTATAGAGAAAATAGTTCAATTGACTCACAGTTCTGGATGGCTGGAGAAACCTCAGGAAACTTACAATCATGGTGGACGGCAAGGGAGAAGCAAGCATCTTCTTCATAAGGTGTCAGGAGAAAGTGAGCATGAAGGGGGACCTGCCACACACTTTTAAACCATCAGATCTCATGAAAACCACTCACTATCATGAGAACAGCATGAGTGAAACCACCCCAATGATCCAATCACCTCTCACCAGGTCACTTCCTCAATACATGAGGATTACAATGGGAGATGAGATTTGGGTGAGGACATGGAGCCAAACCATATTATTCTGCCCCTGCCCTTTCCAAATTTCATGTCCTTTTCACATTTCAAATCCAATCATGCTTTCCCAACAGTCCCCTAAAGTCTTAACTCATTCTAGCATTAACTCAAAAGTCTAAGTCCAAACTCCCATCTGAAACAAGGCAAGTCCCTTCTGCCTATGAGCCTGTAAAATAAAAAATCAAGTTAGTTACCTTCAAGATACAATGGGGGTACAGGCACTGGGTAAATATGGGGTATAGGCAATGGGTAAATACTCCTTTTCCAAAAGGGAGAGATTGGCTAAAACTAAGGGGCCACAGGCCCCATGCAAGTCTGAAACCCAGTAGGGGATTCATTAAATCATAAAGCTCCAACGTAATCTCCTTTGACTCCATATCTCACATCCAGGACACACTGATGCAAGCAGTGGGCTCCCATGGCCTTGGCCAGCTCCACCCCATGGGCTGCTGGGTATAGCCCCTGCAAAGGTTTCACAGGACAGTGTTGTGTGCCTGTGGCTTTTCCAGGCTCATAGTGAAAGCCGCTGGTGGATCTACTGTTCTGGAGCCTGGAGAAAGGTGGCTCTCTTGTCACGGCTTCACTAGGCAGTCCCCCAGTCCCACTCTGTGTGGGGACTCTGACAGCCACATTTATCCTCTGAATTGCCCCAGTAGAGATTTTTCATCAGGGCTCTGCCTCTGCAGCAGACTTCTGCCTATATCTAGGTGTTTCCTTATATCCTCTGAAATCAAGGTGGAGGCTCTCAAGCCTCAACTCTTGACCTCTGTGCACCTGCAGGACCAAAACTATGTGGAAGCCATCAAGACTTGGGGCTTGCACCCTCTGAAGCAATAGCTGAAGCTATACCTTGGCCCCTTTTAGCCATGGCTGGAGTTGGAGCAGCTGGGATACAGTATGCTATGTCCTGAGGCTGCACAGAGCTTTGTGGCCTTGGTCCTGTCCTACAAAACCATTTTTCCCTTCTGGGTTTCCTGGGTCTGTGATGGGAGGGGCTTCCACAAAGATCTCTGAAATGATCTGGAGACACTTTTCCACTGGGGAATTCTTGGCTATTAACATTCAGCTCCTCTTCACTTATGCAAATTTCTGCAGCCAGCTTGAATTTCTCCCTGGAAAATAGTTATTTCTTTTGTATCACATGGTCAGGCTACAAATTTTCCAAATTTGTATTCTCTGCTTCTCTTTTAAATATAAGTTCCACTTTCAGACCATCTCTTTCCTCATGCATATGAGCCTACACTTTTAGAAACAGCCAGGTCACATTTTGAATGCTTTGCTGCTTAGAAATTTTTTCTGCTAGATACCCTAAGTCATCTCTCTCAAGTACAAAGTTTCACAGATTGGTAGGGCAGGGACAAAATGCCAGCAGTCTCTGATAAAGCATAGCAAGAGTGTGACCTTTACTCTAGTTCCCTATAAGTTTCTCATCTCCATCTGAGGCCACTTCAGCCCGAACTGCACTGTCCATATAACTATCAGCATTTTGGTCAAATTCATTCAACTGGTCTCTAGGAAGTTTCAAACTTTCCCACATTTTCCTGTCTTCTTCTGAGCCCTCCAAACTGTTCCAACGTCTGACAGTTACCCAGTTCCAAAGTTGCCTCCATATTTGCAGGTATCTTTATAGCAGTGCTCCACTCCTGGTACCAATTTTCTGTAGCAGTCCATTTTCACACTGCTGTAAAGAACTGCTTGAGACTAGATAATTTTTTTTTTTTTAATAAAAAGAGGTTTAATTGACTCACAGTTCTGCATGGCTGGGGAGGCCTCAGGAAACTTACAATCATGGTGGAAGACTCCTCTTTACAGGGCAGCAGGAGAGAATGAGAGTGAAGAGGGAGCTGCCACACACTTTTAAATCATCAGATCTTGTGAAGCTCACTCACTATCATGAGAACAGCATGGGGGAAATGCTCCCCATAATCCAATCATCTTCTTCCAGGTTTCACCCTCAACACCTAGGGATTACAATTCAAAATGAGATTTGGGTGGAGATGTAGAGCCAAATCATTATCATTGATAAAATAGCATTTTGTGGTTAAAAATCTTTAAATAGTTAATGCTTTAATTGACTCATATTATTGTCTTTCAGTCAATAATAATTTAATGTTTCTAATCAACAAATGCTACATATCTTCTAGGTTCAGAGTAAATCACAAGAAATGAATAATAAATGGTATTTAAATTATTTTGAATTTCTATTTACATAGTTGTAGTAGTTTAGATTTCACACAAAATATATTTGTTTATAACATTTTTCAAGACAAAACCTCAAGTAAGTTATCTAAATTTGTTATATTTAGTTATTCTCCTAATTTAGATGTTGCAAGACTTGAGGATTCTCAATTTTATTTAACCTTGGCACTGACTATAAACTTATCTAATTAAAATAGAAGCTCTATTAAAAGATTCTTCCCATAAGCAGAATATTACAAAGTGCAAATACAGACTTTTACAATTAAATAGTATTATGCACCATTTAATTCTTACTTTAATTTGTTTTTATACACATTTGAGGTGCTCTTTAAAAGCACTTTTCAAAAATTGCAATTCACTGAAATTTTCAATAACTGAGTAACATATTTGATGTGTACTTTCTTTCAAGAGTTCTATTGTAGGCAATATGCTACAGTTGTATTAAACTTAGATTGTTAATGAGTTCTCTTAATTTTAGTTTTAATTTTGACCAAAATGCAACCAAATTTTAGAGAACTTATTTAGTTTAAAAAGTTAAATACTCTCTAATAATATATTGGTTTGAAAGCCAAGAAGAGGAAGTCTCTAGCATGGACCAGACGCTCTCTTTTTTAAAAGGGGAAGGACGGGTTGGATTTTATGCCTCACAGAGTTCTTATTACACAACAGAGTCATATATATTCAGCAGGTTAGGGAGAAAAGCTGTAAATATTCATGAGGGTAGCAAAGCACATGTGCAATGGGTAAACATATGTAATATGCAACCCTTGATCATTTTGGGGTGAGTCTTAGCATTAAATGAAATGGAATTTGACTCTTATGTCAAATTCATGAGACAATTTGTGTACAGCTTCTATCAGCTGGCTGATACTGGCTTAAAGTCTGCAATAGCTTATCAGAAAATAAAGATTGTAAGGCTGGTCCTCTGTCTAATCAAAGTTGTGGTCTGGGTTGTAAATCAGTGTTAGGAGGCATTTGATAACCTCTAGTGTTAGAAATTTAGAGCCATACGAATCTAGAAATTCGCTAGGCCAACTGGATCCTGAACCTTTGGCCTGTAGGTAACTTTGTGTCCTTAAGTTCATCTTAGTTGATAAAGGGGTGTCTGTTTTGTTCTCTCTGATTACATTGTGATTCTGATAAATTCTTTACATTTGCCATTAATTTCACCACAAAAATTTTTATAGCTCACTTATCCTAACTTTATATATTCAACTTTTTGTAAATTTGATTAAATATGATTTCAATCTCAATTCATAGAATGTCACATTTCATATGTAATTATAAATTATATATGAATCATGACCAAGTCCAAATTATTTCTTATAATTTCTTATGCACACGTTCATAAATTCAGTTACAGCATTGTTTTTGGCACAAGAATATACTTTATCAAAAATATGTTTATGTTATCAACACAAATCAAATAATTTTATATTTTATGTGCTAATTTGTAAAAATGTCAGATGTTTCAATCTTTGACAGAATGCATTTTTAAAGGCTTTATTTTCACTTTCAGGAATTTGCTTAAACATATGTAATCATATTGGAATTAACAATTTCTATTTGAAGCTTCTAAGGACACTTGTGATACTTAATATTTGCATTAACTTGAGTGGGCCATGAGATGCCCAGGTATTTGGTTAAACGTTATTTTTGTGTGTGCCTATGAATATGTTTCTGGGTAAGATCGACATTTAAATCAGTAAACTGAGCAAAGCAGACTGCCCTCTCCAATGTGGATAAGCCCCATTCAATTTTTTGAATGATCTTTCGAAAGCCTGAGTAGAATCAAAAGCTAAGCTAGAAAGAGTTCTTTCTCTCTGCCTGACTGTCTTCAAGCTGGGATGTGGGGCTTCTCTAGCCTTCAAGCCCAGAGTTGGACTGGAACTATCCCATTAGCTTTCTTGGGTTACTCAGACTAATACAACACTAAAAAGACAATCATATAACCTAATTATCAGCAAAATTTCTACCAATGGTAAAAACTTTAATAACTATGTCTTCATTTTTTATAAGTGCATAAGAAAACCTCAAATTGAAAATGAGTGAAACTAATTTGGAACCACATGCATTGATTCTAAATGAAAAATTCTAAATAGTGAAAAAGAGAAATTCATTATTTACTTTGCATTAAGCATGAGGTTTTATTTTTTTAACCCCAGTTGCAGCAAAAATAATGTATCACAAATATTTAAAACATTGTCCCCAAATAATGTAAATAAAGTAGAAGTTGAACTTGCTTAGTTTCATATTGTATATGAACATAAAATGCATTGTACCATTTCCCATTAACCCTGACAGTTAGCAACCTAACAGCTTCCTGTGTCTTTTTTTTTTTTTTTTTTTTTTTTTGAGACGGAGTCTTGCTCTGTCGCCCGGGCTGGAGTGCAGTGGCCAGATCTCAGCTCACTGCAAGCTCCGCCTCCCGGGTTCACGCCATTCTCCTGCCTCAGCCTCCCAAGTAGCTGGGACTACAGGCGCCCGCCACCTCGCTCGGCTAGTTTTTTGTATTTTTAGTAGAGACGGGGTTTCATTGTGTTGGCCAGGATGGTCTCGATCTCCTGACCTCGTGATCCGCCCGTCTCGGCCTCCCAAAGTGCTGGGATTACAGGCTTGAGCCACCGCGCCCGGCAGCTTCCTGTGTCTTACAGCTCCCAACAAAAGGCCATGGTACAATTGGTTAGTACAGCAGATGGCTGGCAGAAGCAGCAGTATCAATAATTATTACTAGTTACTCGTATTGAGCATACTTCAGTGATAACTCTGTATTGACAGAGAAGTGTTGTCACCTTGGAACTGTGTTTACGTAGCTTAGAAATTTAAAGTGAAGATCAGCCAAACCTATTGACTTATTTAAATAATGCTACTATTAATAATGATTAAAATTAAAACCTGTTAATAATATCTGTTTAAACTATTTTAATAATAACATATTTCTGAATAAAATCCTATAGGACAGATATTGAACTTGCTAGGATATTGGGGCAGGACTGTTTGCAAATAGGCTTTTATAGTCATGTTATATTTAGAAGAATCCAGTCTAAGATATTACAAGGATGATTTTATAAACAACATAGAGAAATTGCACTTATCTCAACTGCAGATAAACATTAGGAACTGGAACTAAGAACTAGAAGGATTTAGGGGTAGTATGGGAATAGGGGACCTAAACTGTTGCATATTTTCTGCTTCAGCCTCGCATTGTACTTCTGCATTGTTTTTTATTTTAGAAGATAGGTTTTTATCTGTTTTCATTCCGCACCATAGAAATTGCCACTCCACTGTGAAAAGGATTGTACAAAGTTTCACTCACGTACACAGACTCACTGGTTGTCTTTTAGTCCATATTTCATACTCCTGGGAGAGAACAGCTGATAATCCCAGCTTGGTTTGTGTGTTTGTCCCTGTCTGATATCAATGCCCACATCATGGGGCTGGAATCACACTTTGCATGTGTGACCAATTCTTGAAGATCAGGCTGCAATTTTTAGAGAAGAAGGGGTGATTTGTGAGCTGAATCCACACTAAAAATGGTGTTTCCATATATACATTCACATTTAGGAAATTTTGAAGAACATCATATTAATTGTATTATAGTATACAATTATAATTCATATTGTACATATATATCAATATGTGTATAGTAGATATTGATAATGCATATATTATATAATTACATTATACAATAATTGTATTCAAATTATGAATTTATAACAAAGACTTTAACAGAATTTTTTTATTAGCTTGTTATTTCTTGTTTAGCTGCCTGATAGAGACCTCCATCCATTAGTAAAAATTGTGAGAATTTCTTTCTTTTACATCGGTCATTCATGAGTTATAGTTTGGATTTTACAGTTAAAGTTAAGAAAATAAATCTTACTGCTTATGATTAATCATAAAACTGCAGGATTAAAAAACGGTGTCTAGTAAATGGCCAGTGATAAATGTAATGGAAATCAATCTAGTTGTTATGCCATAATAACAGTTAGGCAAAGTATGTAATCTTTCTATTCATTAAAAAATCTCTTCATGCTACTATTTTGCTATTTATTCAAAAGATAGCTGTATTAATTAGGGTTCCTTAGAGATACAGAATAGTATCTATATCTAAATATATATATATATATATATATATATATATATATATATATATATATATGCCTCACATTCCTGGTTGTGTGGGGGTTGGTGGAAGGATTCCTCTCTTGCTCTGCTCATGTTTGATCAGCTAACTACTGTAACACCAGATTTTATGAAAGGGTGGGAACACAACTTTCATGAATATTTTGCTCCAAGCATATATATAGGAGTTTATTAAGTATTAACTTACACGATCACAAGATCCCACAATAGGTTGCCTGCAAGGTTGAGGAATAAGGAGAGCCAGTCTGAGTCTCAAAACTGAAGAACCTGGAGTCCGATGTCTGAGGGTAGGAAGTATCCAGCATGGGAGAAAGATGTAGGCTGGGAGGCTAAGCCAGTCTTGCCTTATTACATTTTTCTGCCTGCTTTATATTCACTGGCAGCTGATTAGATTGTGCCCACCAAATTAAGGGTGGGTCTGCCTTTTCCAGCCCACTGACTCAAACGTTAATCTCCTTTGACATCACCCACACAGACATGCTCAGGATCAATACTTTGCATCCTTCAATCCAATGAAGTTGACACTCATTATTAACCAACACAATAGCCAAGACAAAGACTGAAAAAGAAGTACTGACTTTTTCTGCTTAATTTTTCAACGCTTTCTCTAATCACCTCTTTCAGTTTCTTTTATTTTCTTTCCATAATATGTTAATGGAAATTAACTTGTCTTTGAAAGGGTATTTGTTGACCAATAGTTTGTGTCAAGAATTTTACCTATCTTCAGATCAAATGAGCCAGAGCAAAAACTGTCTTTCTTGAATGTATTCTTCCTTTATCAGTTGTGGTAAAGATGTGATTAATGATTACTGTTTCCTGCTGTTTCTCGTTTAGTTTGGTAATTAGCTCCCTGAGCTGTTCTCATTGTAAATGAAGGGGTCCTGGGGAGCCATTTGAAGAATCTGAATGAATGAATTATCCATCATGCAGTCTTTTTGAAAAAGCTAATTTGTAGGGGAAGGTGCCCTGGGTGGTAAGTAAGGTTCAGCAGGACAACTTGTCAAAACATGGTTTGGTTTTGTTTGCTTCCAAAATTTTCAAAGACAAATGTCAGGGTCTATTATTTGGAGTTTAGGTCTTTCTTTGTTCTACCTTAAAACCATTTAAGAACAGATCAAAAAATCCTGGTGACCAAAACATATATGGTGGTAAACCTTTGAATATGTTCTTAGTTATAGTAGATGTTAGGCATATAAAATATTGTGTGTATGTTGAAAAAAGTCTTATTCTAAATGTGTTAGAAATGATACTGAAAATTTGCAAATCTGCTTCAAAAGATAGATGGTTTTGAGAAACTAATAATTCCCTTAATGCATTTTTGTATGTTTGCTTGTTCTGTTTGTTTCTAACTATTTATGGTATGGCCTTTTACTTCAGAATTTTCTGCATATACTACAAGATTTTCTCAATGGAATTAACAATGGAAGATAATGCATGTCAAAGTAAAATTGGCACATGAAAAATATAAACAAGCAAGGAAAACTTTAAGACTACTGAAATAGGAGAGAAAGGCTAAAACTAAGTCTGCACTTAACTTCAATAAAGCATGTAAGTCTGAACTGAACTCCACTGAAGCAGGTATCGTTAGGAATTTAAGGGCAGGGGTGAGTTAGTAGAAATGTACTGGAGGACATTAAGCCACCTGCATTTGCTAATTGATCTTTATGACAGGTGGTAATTTTGCAACTTAGAGCAAAATATCCATGAAAGTTGGGTTTCCACCCTTTCATAAAATCTGGTGTTAGGGTAGGTAGGTGGTCAAACACGAGCAGAGCAGGAGAGGACTCCTTCCACCAACCCCCATACACCAGGAATGTGAGGCAACCATCAGATAATGGTCAGGCAGTTGTTAACTGTTTCTCTAAAATAACCAGCACCAGGGAAAGGCAGTCTCCTAATAAACAGGAAGACCTGAGGCTGGTCACTGGCCGCTTCCCAATAATATGTCAAGAGTTGGGTGAGTGGGCTCACATATCATACTAAGAGGCGAAATGGCAGAGTTTAACTGGCATATGACCTCCTAGGGATATTCTGCTGGTTAGTGAAGAACACCTGAGGTGAACATGCATCTAACTCCGGTAAACATACTCTACTTGCTCACCTCCCAAGTGCTAACAGGCCTCTGCACACGCGGACAGCCCACCCCAAGGGAAAAATCAGGGGAGAAGGAAGGCAAGACCCCGGAAGTATGCCAACATATAAAACCTCAAGTCAAAAGGTCAGTCCACACACTTGTCTGTCAAGTTGCCTACTTGGCCCTCTTTCAAGTATATTTTCCCTTTTTTTTTTGTTTGTTCCTGTCTTAAAGTTTTTAAATAAACTTTCACTACTGCTCTAAAACTTGCCTTAGGCTCACCCTCTACCTTATGCCCCTCAGTCAAATTCTTTCTTCTGAGAAGGCAAGAATTGAGGTCGCTGTAGACCTATAGCTATTTGCCGCTGGTAACATACATTGGTGCTGCGTGACTTGGATAACTTCCATCACTGACACCGGGAGATAGGGGTGCTACGTCTTTCTCTGAGGTCCTGTGTAAGGAACATGGCTGTGCTTTGGTCAAGGATAGGCCAAGGTAGGATGTTTACATCCTGCGTGACTCAGTGAGTTTAGAGCACAGGCGTGTAACTCCACTTGTTATCACAGCCATGAGGCCATAACATGGAAAGGCCATCACTTGGCTCTATGCCACTATTGTCTGTAAAAGGTACAATTGCCCTGTTGACACTGTGCAGGCATGCCGGTGCCCAGAGAAAGACAGAGAGTCAGAGCTGTCCGTCTTTGCAGGCGGACACGGGGCAGCCAGGACACAGCTCAGCCTGCTCGTGTCCAGAGACAGGAAGAGTTAAACTGCTGACTTTGAAGGCAGAGAAGAGCCAGCCATGCAACTGTATGTGGGAGCCGCCAGAATAAGCAGCCGAGACAGGGTGCACAGTGTGAGAACGCTGTTGATGAGAGCTGCTGCGGAATAAAATCATCTTTCACCTGCCTACGGCCCCCCAAGTGTTCTTTCTGCCCATCTACCCACTCCCTTCGGACCTCAGCATGGGCTAATACCTGACCCCAAACGTGACAATTGGCACAGTTGTGAACTCAACACCTTGAGAACATTTCAGATTATGTAACTGGCAAGAGGCCTTTTTTTTTTTTTTTTAATGTTTTATGTATATCTCAAAGGAGCAGAGAAAAAAAAATTTACAATAACATGTTTTCTCAAGTAAATGCTAGAAGAAAAGGAAGATCAGGGACCCAGAGTCCAGAAAAATCCTGTCTTTAGTTTAGTCAAACTGAGGGTAGCATTAATGTCATCTTACTCGAGGGACTGAAGAAGGGTACACTAGGAACTTCAACTTTTTTCCAGCTTTTAACTTAAAATGTAGCTAAAGAAAATACAGCAAATTTAAAATTTGCTAAAGCTTTTTGATGTTTACTATATTATTTATTTATGGGCATTATAGTATTAACTCTTCTGTATATTTGCAATATTACCCAATATTTTTATATTATAATTTCTCTTGTAAACCTAACCTGGGTAAGAGCTCATCTTATTCTGACAAAAGTTTTATAGTAATGATCTATGTATCAATTAACATATTTCATTTGGTCACACAATATCTGGGAGAATTTATTTGGCTATTTGGCATTTGGAAATAATATTTAAAAAGGTCGTGTTTTAAGTACTTTCTATGGTCAGCTTCTACAGTAAGAGTTTACCAGCATTGTTTCACTTAATCATAATAAAAATTATCCCAGATTTACAGAGGAGAAGCCTAGGCTTAGAGAAATTAAAACTTGTACAAGGATACAAAGGTAATACAGAAAATTATCTCACTCATTGTTGGCTCTCTTGACTACACAATACCATCTCCAAAGTCCACGTTCTCTGCTTTGTAACAACTGACTACTCTATTGTGCACCTTAAAAACATATCTCAACTCAGTCAATGACAAACCACACCAAAATTCATGCAATTAAATTATTAAGTCACGCTTCTTAATTCTGAATGTATTATCTGTCTGTAAGATAGTAGGCTGATGTTTATCTTCCTGACTTTTAAAAAGGATTAGATTCCACTTTGTGCTTAACCTACTGAAAAGGATTATTGGAGCATACTATAAGAAAAAATTGAGTACAAATTGAAAATGGCACTAGAATCTCATTGCTTTATTACAGTAGGAAGGTAGGATCTTATGTTATTTGATATACATGAAAATTATAAATCTTAAATTCAAAACACTCTAACATTTAGATCGTTTCTGGAAGACATGCAGGATGGTAGTGCAATTAGCATATGATCCAGACGATTTAACCTTTTCACATGATTGCTGTGCACATTGTTCAGGTAAGACTCACAGCTGCCGTCGATATTCCTTTCTTTTACTGGTATAGCATCAACAATTATATTTAAAACTAGTTTAGAGCCAAGTCTTTCTTCTGTGAATAAAAAAATTCAAATTTGTTAAATAGAAAATATTTGCTCTCTTGTTTGCTGATATAGTTAAGTGAAAAGATGAGTAAAAATATTGATAACTTCTTGGAGATTATCAGGTATTGCTACCTGCTTGAGAGTTGTTTGATGAACTAATATTTCATGATAGAACTATTTTACAGTTACTAATGACTGGATGAAGATAAGAACTTTGTGTTACATGTAGCAATCAGCAACATGGTATTTGTTTCTGAAAAAATATATTATGTGCCCTCTGAAATGAACAGGCAGAAACAGGCAGATGGTAGCAGGCTATGCAAGAGTTGGATAATTTATTACATAAAAACAAGTAAAATATGGTTTGTGAAGTAGGGGTAAACATTTGTTTGATTAGCAGTTTGTAATTTTTTCTTTTTTTTTTTTTCCCCACTAGGTTTGGCTACTTATTCGTTCCTGGATTTTTCACTGTCCTTATTCAGAAAGTCAGCTTCAGGTGGTGATTAAGAACATTTGAATGGTTCTGAATCTGAATACCTATTCTGCCTTTTACTACTAAGTCTCAGTAACTACCTTTTTAAAAATATTATAGTAAAACAAAAGTCACTGTCCTGTAGGATTGCTTTGAGATTTAAATGAGATGTGTTGAAAGTATCAGGCTCTCAATAAATATTTACTGTTACTATTTTTAATAGAAATGACAACTTTGTCTTAGTATTTAATAATATTTTGCATAAGTCCAAAGAGAAAACAGATTTAAATTTGGCTTATAATATTGGGGAAATATAACAACTTAGAATATTTTTAAAATTATCATTCTTATTAAATCTCTATTTAAGTGAAACCCCTGGATAGCTCTCTGTGGGCTGGATCATGTATTCACTTTGGGCAGTCTATTGTCATTTATGTCACTATGGCATGGAATGTACACTAAATTGGAACTTTATTTATCTATTTTCGAGTCTCACTCTGTCACCCAGGCTGGAGTGCAACGGCGCGATCTTGGCTCACTGCAACCTTCACCTCCTGGGTTCAGATAATTCTCCTGCCTTAGTCTCCCGCGTAGCTGGGATTACAGTCTCGCTCCACCATGCCTGGCTAGTTTTTGTATTTTTAGTAGAGACAGGGTTTCACCATTTTGTCCAGGCTCATCTCACTACATTGTAACTTTAAAATATGTTTGAATGTGATGATGATTTCACAAAAAATAGCTCAGTTTTACAAATAAAAGTCTCTGTCTCTGTTGGCATACTTTGGTGAACTTAGCTCCTCTAATTAAATGATATTTTCTCCCTCACTGTTTGTTTCTCCCTCACTATTTCTGTAGTGTTCAGCAGTAGCAACTTTAACTAGGACACTTAAGTAGAATATTTAACTATCCTTTTGATACCCCTTGAATTTAAATAGCTAATATGCCTCATATGGAGACCCACATTTTTATGATGGGAACTAATTAGTTTCACTTTCACTAATAGTTTTATATTAAATATTGATAAGGGCAGTAGAAAAAAATGAAGGAATTAAAATGAAAGAAGTAAAAAAACCTATCCATCTTTTTATAGATATGATGATATGTATAGTAACTTGGCTACATGAGAGAGTCCTTATGTAAAAGGAATTTAGCCTTTATTCTAAACAGCAATTCTAAGCCACTGAAAGATTTTGACATGAGTGACATAATCTGAGGACTTTGCTGTTATAACCAGTGACCTCCTACATGGTTATCATGGATGGAGAAAGTCACAAAAATGGCACTTGATTTTCCAAACATTTGTGTTAGAACCAACATACTCTATGTTGAAAAAATTATCTTGCTCTTTCTGTCACTAAAAGTGAGTGAATTGACTTCATTTCTAGTTTTCCTCACCCTTAGAATATCTTAATAAAGAAAGTAAGTATTAAGAAATAAGGCTATTTGCAAAAAATTAGTAGAGTGATGAAAAAATCTATATAAATAATTTTATTTCATTAATGAAAATGAGTGGATTTATTGAGAACATTTAATGTATTTATATATTCTTTGCTAATACTAAATAAAACAAAAATATCAAGGTATTACAGTGTTCAGCATTATAAACTTTTTTTTATTATGCAATGTATGACTATATAGGGCAGCTGTTTAGCCGTATTTTGAGATCTACCCAGTCTCCCGCCATCACATAAAATTATTTGTAATATTTGATACTATAAACACAAACACAAATATTTGGTCCAAGGCTGGGCATCTGATAAAGAAAAATATTTTTTAATAAAGAAAATCATTTGTGTTAGGTGGGTGTGTTGGCACATGCCTGTAATCCCAGTTACTTGGGAGGCTGAGGCAGGAGAATTGCTTGAACCCGGGAGGTAGAGGTTGCGGTGAGCCGAGATTGTGCCATTGCACTCCAGCCTGGGCAACAAGAGCGAAACTCCCTCTCAGAGAGAGAGAGAGAGAGAGAGAGAGAGAGAGAGAGAGAGAGAGAGAGAGGGCATTTGTAATTGATTTGTGCCTGTTTGTTAGTTTTTGTTACAATTTGTAGCAATTGATTAAAGTGTTTTACAAATTAACACCATTTTGATTCCCTCCAAATTCTAGTTAATATGTTTTTCAGTTTTCATACTGTAAAGTTCACATTGTGTTATGTAATACTATGGGTTTTGATAATATATAAAATCTTGCATCAGCTTCAAGAATGTTGATAAAAATAGCTCAATCACTCTAAAAATTTCCCTTTATAGTTAACACAGCCCTCTACTCACTATCATGGAAAATACTGTCTGTTTTTTATCCCTGTAAGTTTTCCCTCTTTTTCATCATGCCATATGAATGGCATCATATAACTGTGCAACTTTCAAGGTCTGGCCAATGGCATCATACAATGTGTAACTTTTGAGGTCTGGCTCCTTTCACTTAGCAAAATATAGTTAAGATCATTCCATGTTGTTACATGAGTTAACAATTTATTACAGTTTATTATTGCATAATATTCCATATGGACTTACTACAGTTTATTTAATAAAGGAATATTATGCAATAATATCCAAACTGTATTATGGATTTACTACAGTTTATTTGTTTTATAGTTAAAGGACATACAGGTTGTTCCTGGTTTTCGACACTGACATGTAAAGCTGCCATAAATGTTTACACAAAGATTTTGAGTGAACATACATCTTCGCTTTTCTTTCAAAAAGTGTAAGTATGAGATTGTTGGGTCAGAGAATAAATGCATATTTAACTTTATAAGAAAATTCCAAAACAGTTTCCAAAGTGTTTCTACAATTTTTTTTTTTTTTTTTTTCCCACCAGGAATATACAGCAGTCCTGGTACTCAGCACTGCACACTTGGTGTTGTCAGGTTAGGTATACAACAGTATCTCATGGTTGTTTTTATTTGCAATTCTCTAATGACTTCTGATGCTTAGTTTATCTTCACATGCTTATTTTCTATCTGTATATTTTGTTCAGTGAAGTTTCTGTTAAGATATTTTGCTCAATTTTTTATTAGGGCCTTTAATTTCTTATTGTGTACTGAGTTTTGAGATTTCTTTATATGTTCTAAACTCCTTGTCAAAAGTAGGATTTGTAACTTATTTTTCTCAGTTTGTGGTCTTTTAATTATCTTAACAGTACCTGTTACATAGAAAAAGCTTTTAATTTGTATAAAATAAAATTTATCATTTTAAGGGGTATCTGAAAACTTTTTGCTGAACACAATAGCACAGGTATTTTCTTCCATATTTACTTCTAGAAGTTTTATAGTTTTACATTTTTCACTAAGGTCTAGGATTCATTTTGAGTTGGTTTTTCTATAAGTTGTAAGATTTTAATGAGTTTCATTCTATTGATCTATTTACATTCAACTGTTCCAGTACAATTTATTGAAGTGGCTATTTGTTCTTCATTAAATTGACTTAGATCTTTCTCAAAAATCAGTTGACTATGTTTGTGTGGGTCTATTTCTACACTGTTCTGTTCCATTGTATGATGTGTGCCTATCCTTTCACTAATATAGTACTATCTTTATTACTATAGCTTTAGAGTTTTTCTGTTTTAGAAGGAAACAGAAAACAGATTTCTGTTTTTCATCATTTCATCCTTTATGTTTGTTTTTCATTTAATTTGCCTATAAATTTTAGTTGCTTAATGTACAACATCCAATTAAAATATAGTAGAAAACAGCTTATATTCATAATGGAAATAAATACTATAAATTGTATATTTATAAAAGGAAATACTAGGTTGAAAAATGACAAAGTCTAGACTTCTCATGGAGATAACAAAATGGTTTTATTGTTGTATAGATACAAAATGGAATTTCATAGAGAGCAAAATGTATTAAACTGTGTATTTTACATCAATAGGATAAATTTTTTAAAGTTATGTTGAGTAACACAAATCAAAATACTGGGGCAAGTGGGAAAACTGGTAACAGGGAAACTGATGATTAGAAAGGCTGAAGGACTACCAGTCCCGACGGAGACCTGTTGGTACAGTGTAGAAGCTGCAACAGCAATGTTTGAGTTAAAGATCCATGAATGAGCAGCCTCTTTATGGCCCTGGTTAGTAGCCGTGAAGTCAACAGGTTGAACAGAGCACAACATCAGAGGAAGATAACAGTTCATAGTGAAAATGTGTGAGGGACTTTTTTTTTTTAATGAAAAACTCTTGAAAACAAGAGTGAAGAATAAAACTCATTTACATAATCATGTAAAAGTCGCTGTTAAGACTATTTAATTCTTTTCAAAATGTTGGCATGTCCATTTTTCTTGTTATTTCAGTTTCACAGATATCCTGTGACACATTTCAAGATGGTCACATGATATTGTTTCGCTGTGTCCACACACAAATGTCAACTTCAATGGTAACTCCCGCAATTCCCATGTCATGGGAGGAACCTGGTAGGAGGTGACTGAATTATGGGGGTGGGTCTTTTCTGCAGTTATCATAATAGGTGACATGGTTTCGGAACTGGGTAACAGGCAGAGGCTGGAACAGTTTGGAGGTCTCAGAAGAAGACAGGAAAATGTGGAAAAGTTTGGAACCTCCTAGAGATTTGTTGAATGGTTTTGACAAAAATTGCTGGTAGTGATATGAACAATAAGGTCCAGGCTGAGGTAGTCTCAGATGGAGATAAGGAACTTGTTGGGAACAGGAGCAAAGGTAACTCTTGTTATGTTTTAGCAGACAGACTGGTGGCATTTTGCCCCTACCCTGGAGATTTGTGGAATTTTGAGCTTGAGAAAGATGATTTAGGGTATCTGGTGGAAGAAATTTC
Organism: Rhinopithecus roxellana; assembly: GCF_007565055.1. Taxonomy (NCBI): domain Eukaryota; kingdom Metazoa; phylum Chordata; class Mammalia; order Primates; family Cercopithecidae; genus Rhinopithecus; species Rhinopithecus roxellana. The sequence continues at coordinate 103,933,932 of NC_044559.1, read as the reverse complement.
TAAGCAGCAAAGCATTCAAAATGTGACTCGGGTGCTGTTAAAAGCATTTCATTGGCTGGGCACGGTGCCTCACACTTGTAATCTCAGCACTTTGGAAGGCAAAGGCAGGCGGATCATAAAGTCAGGAGATGGAGACCACAGTGAAACCCCATCTCTACTAAAAATAAAAAAAATTAGCTGGGCACAGTGGCAGGTGCCTGTAGTTCCAGCTACTAGAGAGGCTGAGGCAGGAGAATGGCATGAACCCGGGAAGTGGAGCTTACAGTGAGCTGAGATCATGCCACTGCACTCCAGCCTGGGCAACAGAGCGAGACTCTGTCTCAAGTAAAAAAAATAAAATAAAAAATAAAATAAACACAAAAGTATTCTATGTAAAAAGGGAAACAAAGCATAGAAGTTCAGAAAATTTGCAGCCTGACGATGCAGTAGAAAAGAAAAATGCATTTTTTGAGGAGAACTTCAAGCCAGCTGCAGAAGTTTGCTTAACTAAGTAGCAAAGAGCCTAAAGTTAATCCCCAAGACTATGAGGAATATATCTCCAGGCCATGTGAGACCTTCACGGCAACCCCTCCCATCACAAGCCCAGAGGCCCAGGAGAAAAAGTGGTTCCATGGGCCGAGTCAAGGGTCCCTGTGCTGTGTGCAGCCTAGGGACTTAGTGCCCAGTGTCCCAGTTGCTCCAGGCGTGGCTGGAAGGGGCCAACATAGAGCTTGGGCTGTGGCTTCAGAGGGTGGAAGCCCCAAGCCTTGGCAGCTTCCATGTGGTATTGAGCCTGTGGGTGCACAGAAGTCAAGAATTGAGGTTTGGGAACCTCTACCTAGATTTCAGAAGATGTGTGGAAACACCTGGATGACCAGGCAAAAGTTTGCTGCAGGAGTGGAGACCTCATGGAGAACCTCTGCTAGGGCAGTGCGGGAGGGAAATGTGGGGTCGGAGCCCCCACACAGAATCCCTACTAGGGCACTGCCTGGTGGAGCTGTGAGAAGAGGGCCCCTGTCCTCTAGACCCCGGAATGGTAATCCACCAACAACTTGCACTAATGCAGTCCGTGAAAGCAGCCAGAAGGGAGACTATACCCTGCAAAGCCACAGGGGCAGAGCTGCCCAAGACCATGGGAACCCACCTTTTGAATCAGCATGACATGGATGTGAGACCTGGAGTCAAAATAGATCATTTTGGAGCTGTAAAATTTGACTGCTCCATTGGATTTCAGACTCTGTAATCCCTTTGTTTTGATCAAATTTTCCTATTTGGGATGACTGTATTTACCGAATACCTGTATCCCCATTGTATCTAGGAAGTAACTAGCTTACTTTTGATTTTACAGGCTCATAGGCGGACAGGACTTGCATTGTCTCAGATGAGACTTTGGACTGTGGACTTTGGGGTTAATGCTGAAATGAGTTAAGACTTTGAGGGACTGTTGGGAAGGTATGATTGGTTTTGAAATATGAGGACATGGGATTTGAAGGGGCCAGGGGTGAAATGATATGGTTTGGCTGTGTCCCCACCCAAATCTCAACTTGAATTTTATCTCCCAGAATTCCCACATGTTGTGGGAGGTAACCAGGGTGAGGTAATTGAATCATGGGGGCAGGTCTTTCCCGTGCTATTATGGTGATAGTGAATAAGTCTCATGAGATCTGATGAGTTTAGCAGGGGTTTCAGCTTTTGCTTCCTTCTGGTTTTTCTCTTGCTGCCGCCATGTAAGAAGTGTCTTTTGCTTCCCACCGTGATTCTGAGGCCTCCTCAGCCATGTGGAACAGTAAGTTCAGTTAAATCTCTTTTTCTTCCCAGTCTTGGGTATTTCTTCATCAGCAGTGTGAAAACAGACTAATACATGGTGTTACATAATTTTTTGTATCTCACTTGATTTGTTTGTTCCCTAGTTTAGATATATACAGATCTATAACTAAAATCAAGGTCTAATTAACTTACAATGTAGTGAATATATTTTGCCTTACCATTAAATTCTAGATTTCTCAACCTAAATCTGTCAAAATTTGACAAATGTATGTATCAACATTTCCCTTTTAAACATGCAGCCTAGTGCATTTGGATTTTAATAATCAATGTGTTGTTTTATTTTTATTTATTTATTTATTTATTTATTTATTTATTTATTTATTTTGAGACGGAGTCTCGGTCTGTCGCCCGGGCTGGAGCGCAGTGGCCGGATCTCAGCTCACTGCAAGCTCCACCTCCCGGGTTCACGCCATTCTCCTGCCTCAGCCTCCCGAGTAGCTGGGACTACAGGCGCCTGCCACCTCGCCTGGCTAGTTTTTTGTATTTTTTAGTAGAGACAGGGTTTCACAGTGTTAGCCAGGATGGTCTCGATCTCCTGACCTCGTGATCCGCCCATCTCGGCCTCCCAAAGTGCTGGGATTACAGGCTTGAGCCACCGCGCCCAGCCCAATGTGTTGTTTTAAAAATTAAAATTTTATCCCAGAAATTTTGAAAAAGTTCTTATTCAATGAGGTGTTTGACGGTACTCCTATAGGGTTAAAATTTAACTGTTAACAGTCACATTTTCTCAAACTGTGATAATTTAGTCCTTTAATTTCTGCCATATGTTGGTTGTTACTGTTACCTATTTCTTCTCCTTCTTTCTGTAGATGCTTGATGGCAAACTGTAAACACAGATGTCCTGCTAGTGACATGTGTTGGCATTCAGGATTCTCATTTTGAGATAATGCTTAAGTCTTAGTTTTTGTTACTATAAGTGTTTATATATAATAACCTCACTATTCCTAGGTGTACTAATTCCTCATTTTGCTTTCCTGTCTTTCACACTCTTTTCTTCAATAACTGAGATCACTGTTTTCATAAAAATGATACATGTATCTTTTTCATTATGCAAAACAGAGAAAGTACAAAAATACAACAAAATGTGAGTCCAAATCTTAACTACATGTAATAATATTTTTCTAGACTTCTCTGTGTGTGTTTAAACAGACAGATCAATAGAAGAATAGATGAATACATAAGTAAAAGGAAGAGCTCCCCCCGGAAGAGGCCATCCAGTCCCGTGACTTTAAATTTCATTTATTTCTTATTGACGCCAAAATGTATAACTTTTAGTAATAATACAAAGACAAAAACAAAACAAATCCCAGATTTTTCCAGATTTTGATCACTTCCACCACCAGTGCCACCAATGATCATAAATTCCCACGAGCATTCCTTCTGGATCATTTAACAAGTTCTCTGGTTTCCCTGCTTCATCTCTCTTTCTCTCATGGTGGTTCTACATGATGATGAGAATTATCCATTAATCATTAAAATCAGATGCTCTTATCCCTTCATTTGGAAACCCTAGAATCACTTCCTATTACTTTTACAATAAAATACAATGTCTTAGCATGGCCTGTAAGGCCCTGCCTGTTTTGCCCTTGAACTCTTTTACTGCAAGTTACATTATATGACTATGGATAATTTTGTTGCATGCATCCACTGTAGAATGTAAACCGTATGTGGGCAGAAAATGTTCTCCAATTCACAACTTTACCTGTAACAACAAGCTGGCACTAGGTGAATATACAATAAGCATTTATTGGATGTATAAATTTAAAAATAGATTGACAAAATGAGACTACTGTGTAAGTTAGTTTTAGAAATAAAATTATTAAGTAGAACATTAACGTAACTGGAATGCATGTACATTATAAGAGTTGCTAAATTAAAACTATAATCTTTTGTCAAAGAATATACATGAATGGGGTTGGGAGGTTGGGAAAGGTGACAACTTCTTTCCTGAAAGAGCCAAAAGCAACTGAGGAAGAGTGGGGAGGCATGCAGTCATGTCTCTCTCTCTCTGGGGTTCCCTGGTGGGAATGATGATTGGTTACCTCAGTGGCAAGATATGCCCATGTTCTCTCTAGAATAGGCTGCTGGGAACACAGTGGTTCTCACTGTAAGACTGACACCAATAGTGTACTACTTTTTTCTTTGTTCATAGCTGTTTTCTGGCATCTGAGCAATGCTGATCTCACTAGCAATCCTTTCTGAATAATCAATCTCCATTTTTTCTTTCTCCACAGTGTTGTTTCTGCATATTCCTTAACGTGCCTTTAAGCCCTCTCAGGGCTATTTTGGTTTGTGGATAGCTATCTGTATTTGTTTTGTTTGTTTTTGGATGGGATGAAGGGTATTATGTCCTACTCTACCATCTCGGTGACATCTGTCAGAACTTTTTATTATCACTCAACTATCTTCTGACTTGTGTTTCTATGAAGAAATGTGAATACTAACTCTTCTTCTTCTAGGATACTTGATTTTGATTATTTTTATATTGACATTGTTAATATTGTTAATGTTTTATTCTTCTCATCTTCTGGGAACACAGGTGACTGTATGTTCCAGCTGAATTTGCAGAAAGGAAGACCAAATTAATACTTCCAGGTTATGGAGTATAACATGTAGTGATAAATGATACTTCTAGGACAAATCGTAAGAGTGGGATTTTCATATGCTTTCTTAGCTACCATGGCAAAAAGGCCCTGTTCCAATTGATGAAGCTAATGGATAGCAGATCAGAGCCCACTGTCAACTTGTAGTTTGAACCTCATGAAATTGCTATCTGACCATTTTTGAACCAGAAAATGGCAATCTCATTCATTTTAACTTAATGTAAGAAACACATAGTGTAGGCTACAAACATACCTTTGTTAAATTACTATACTAAAATTAGGGGTCAATTTGTTATAGCAGCTATTATAAATCTGGTTTTTCTTTTTCTAAGATAAAGTATGCCCTTTGAATTTTCAGAATTAAGTCTCTGTTTCAGGGAAGTAATCTATTTTATCTTTGAATATGCTTTCTTTTCCATTTCAACTGTACTCTTTAAGAACTACATATTTTTACTATAAGAGAATATTTTATATATTTATTGGGTACATACCTGTGAGTATGTGTTATATGCACAGAATGCTAATGATCAAGTCAGGGTATTTGGATTATTCCTCACCTCGAGTTGTATTATTTCTTTTTCTTTGTCTTTTTCTTTTTTTTTAAATGGAGTCTTGCTCTGTCACCCAGGCTGGAATGCAGTGGTGTGATCTCAGCTCACTGCAACCTCCGCCTTCCAGGTTCAAGCAATTCTCCTGTCTCAGCTTCCCAGGCAGCTGGGACTACAGGTGCACACTGCCACGTCCTGCTAATTTTTCTTTTCTTTTTTTTTTTTTTTGTATTTTAGTAGAGATGGGGTTTCACCGTGTTGCCCAGGCTGGTCTCAAACTCCTGACCTCAGACAGTCTTCCCTCCTTGGCCTCCCAAAGTGCTAGGATTAAAGGTGTGAGCCACCGGGCCTGGCCAAGTATGTATTATTTCTATGTGTTGGTAACATTTCATGTCCTCTCTTCTAGCTACTTTGAAATAGTCAACGCATTGTTGCTAATTAAAGTCACTGCTATTGAACATGATAACTTATCTCTTCTATTTAACCATATGTTTGTATCTAGTAACCAGCCTTTCTTTATTGCCTCTTCCCACCCACACACACTTCTCAGCCTTTGATATCTATGATTGTATTTTCTACCCTCTTGACATAACTTTTTTCGCTCCCCCATATGGGTGAGAACATGCAATATTTGACTTTCTGTGCCTGGCTTATTTCACTTAACAGAATTACCTCTGTTTCCATCCATATTGCTGGAAGTGACATGATTTCATTCATTTTATGGCTGAATAGTATTCCATTTTGTATAGATTTTTTTTAATCCATTCATCTATTGATGGAGACTTAGGTTGACTTTATGTCTTGGCTACTGTGAATAGAGCTGCAATGAACATGAGACGTGCAGGTATTCTTTTGACATACTGATTTCAATTTCTTTTTCTTGGGATAAATACACAGTAATAGAACCGCTGGATCCTATGATACTTCTATTTTTCATTTTTTCAGAAATCTCCATATTCTTTTCTATACTGGTTTACTAATTTAAATTCCCACCTATGGTGTACGAGAATTCCTTATCTCTACATCTTCACCAGAACCTGTTACTTTTAGTCTTTTTAATAATAGTTATTCTAACTGGGATAAGACAATATCTCATTGAGACTTTGATTAGTGATGTTGAGCAGTTTTATATATACCTCTTGGCCATTTGTATGTATTTTATAAACATGTAATCCTGTAATTTGCCTACTTTTTAATGGTTTTTTTGTTTGTTTGTTTATTGTTGTTTGAGTCCTATGCATATTCTGAATATTACTTCCTTGTTGGATGAATATTTTGCAATTATTTTTTCCATTCACTAGGTTGTCTCTTTTATTATTATTATTATTTTCTGAGACAGATTCTTGCTATGTCTCCTAGGCTGGAGTGCAGTGGCCTGATCACACCTCACTGCAGACTTGACCTCTAGGGTTCAAGTCGTCCGCCCACCTCAGCCTCCCAAGTAGCTGGGACTACAGACACATACCACCATGCACAGTTATTTATTTATTTTTTTAAATTTTCTATAGAGACAGGGTTTCACCATGTTGCCCAAGGTGGTCTAGAACTGGGCTTAGGCCGTTTGTTCATCTCAGCCTCCCGGTGTTAGGATTGCAGGTGTGAGCCACTGTGCCCAGCCCAGGTTATCTCTTTAATCTAATGACTACTTCCTTTATGATGTAGAAAAGTTTTAGTTTCATATAGTGTCACCATCTATTTTTGTTTTGGTTTTCTGTGCTTTTGAAGTCTTAGCCATCTCTTTGCCACAACCAGTGTCTTGAAGTGTTTTGCCTATGTTTTCTTCTAAGAGTTTTATAGTTTTGGATCTTACATTCAAATCTTCAAACCATCTTGAGTTGATTTTTGTGGATGGTGAGGAAAAGGGGTCCAGTTTCATTCTTCTGCATATGAATATCCAATTTTCACAGCACTACTTATTGAAGAGACTGTCCTTTCCTCAAGGTATGTTCTTGGCAACTTTGTAAAAGATTAGTTGGCTATAAATACACGAATTTATTTCTGGTTTCTCTATTACAAGGCTACTGTAGCCTTGTAATATAGTTTGAAATCAGGTATAATGCCTCCAGCTTTGGGTATCATTGCTTTGGGTATCCATAGTATTTTGGAGGTTTAATGTGAATTTTAAGATTGCTATTTCTAATTCTGTTGAAAAATGACACTTACATTTTAGTAGGAATTGTATTGACACTGTAGATTGGTTTGGGCAGTATGGTCATTTTAATGATATTATTTCTTCCTGTTGATGAGCATGGAATATATTTCCATTTGTTTGTGTATCCTTCGATTTTTTTCATCAGTTCTTGGTAGTCATTCTTGTAAGGATGTGTCACCTTCCTAATTAAATATTTTCCTAGATTTATTTTTAGCTGTTGTAAGTAGGATTACCTTCTGATTTCCTCCTCAGCAATTTCATTATTTGTGCATAGAAATGTTACTTTTTTGTGTGTTTTGGTGTCCTGCAACTTTACTTAATTTATTGATCAGATCTAATAATTTTGTTTTGGTAGAGTTTTAATGTTTTTCTAGATATTTGGTCACATCATTAGTAAAGAGGGACAATTTGACATCCTCCTTGTCTTGTTCCAGTTCTTAGGTAAAAGGCTCTCAGCTTTTTCTCATTCAGTACGATGTTAGCTGTGAGTTTCTTCCATATGACCTTTATTATGTTGTGGTATATTCCTTCCATGCCCAGTTTCTTGACAGTTTTCTATCATGAAGGGATGTTGAATTTTATCAAAAACTTTTTGTGCTTCAATCGAGGTGATCACATGAATTTTGTCCTTCATTCTCTTGATGTGATGTATCCTGTTTATTGATTTGCATATGTTGAACCATCCCTGTATCCCTAAGAAAAATCTCACTTGATCACGGTGTATCATTTTTTTGAGGTGCTGTTGAATTTGGTTTGCTAGTGTTTTGATGAAGATTTTTGTTTCTGTATTCATGAGGGTTATGGGTCTATAGTTTTCTTTTTCTATTACATCTTTTTCTGGTTGTGGTAGCAGGATAATGTGACCCTCATGGAACAAATTAGAGAGAATTCCCTCAAATTTTTGGAATACTTTAAGGAGAATTGGTGTTAGTTCCTCTTTGAAAGTTTGGTATAGTTTAGTATAATCAGTGAAGCCATCTGATCCCAGGCTTTTTGGGGGGCGAGACTTTATTACAGCTACTATCTCATTATTTGTTACTGGTCTGCTCAGGTTTTCTATTTCTTTGTGTTTCAATCATGGTAGGTTGTATGTTTTCAGAAATTTCCTCTAGATTTCAAGTTAGCACAGAGTTGCTCATAATAGTATCAGATGATCTTTAGTATTTCTGTGGTATCAGTGGAATGTTGTGTGCCCTGACTTTCCTGTTCAGTGAGCAGGTTGGGGATACAAGGCAGAGTGGGACCACATGGCTCGCCCACAAATATTCCAGTGATGTGTGCAGACACCAACTCTGATGGGGTGTCTGGGGAACTCCTGGTGAAATGCACGGAGGTCTCCATAGGGGGAGAGGGGCTGTACTAGCTCCACAGCTTAAACAAGCAGAAACATGATCTGTTTCCCTACCCCACCCCTCTCCTGGGCCCTGTGCCTCTCAGTGCAGCCACACACTATCATCTATCTCCAGGACACCATGTGACTGAGAGCCACAGAAAATTCTCAATGGCCTCGGGGCAGAACTGCTCACTCAGCCCAGTACAGACAGGTTTGTGGTTCTTCTGTTCTCCAATGTGAGAACACGGCTGCTTCACATAGAGAGGGGCAGAGGCTTCACCTTTTGGCATGTGTGTGTGGGTGTCAGCTGTGGGGGTGGTGGCTGGTTAAGTGGGCCCGACCTCAGAACCCAGGGGAGTCTGGGGACTCAGACTGAGGGAGTGGTCAGGTGCCAGCAGTGGTGGACTGTGCTAGGAAATCTCTGTGTCCCCAGGACCCTAAATGGCCAACTAGATGGTGTATAACAGGCCTGGAGTGACTGGGCCGGGAATGGGCCAGCAGACTTGTTCTTATGTCCCTAGAAGTCAGGTGCCCTCTGTGATAGGGAGAAGCAGGCTGTTGATTGCCGGGTCACCAGCAGAAATTTCAGTCAGGGGCAGGCAGAATGCTCAGGCAGTGGAAGAGTGCTAAGATGGTGGGAGCTCCAGGGCAGATCACAGGCCTGTGGGGGCTGGGTTCTCAGAAGGGTTCCAGGGTGCATCTAAAATGATAAGGCAGGAGCAGGACAGCTGTGCTGAAGGTAGTTCACATGGAAGACAGGCCCTCCTGAGTGGGAGCAGTGAAGGGAGGGAGCTGTGTGGCACATGGCCCACTTGAGCCTCTCTCTCACAGGTGCAGTGGCAGTATCCTGCCTTGGGACCTGCAAGCGTGCCTGGCCTCCCACTTTCTTCCTGGCCTGAAGTGGTGAGGGCAGCAGTGGTGGCAGTGTCAGCCCAAGGGCATATCACCAGCCTTTGAGGCCTGTGCTCTCAGAAGAACACCGTTCATCTGTCAGAATGCTCAAGCAGGGGGAGGGGTGCTGTTGGAGAAAGCAGGCCTCCTTCAGCTGGAGCAGTGGAGCCTGGCAGCTGTGGGCACATAGCCTGCTTGCACTTTGCTTCTGTAGAAGCGGGGTGGATTTCACTGTTGGGCCATGTTTCCTGCTTTCAACATGGCTCAGTGGCAGCGACTGCTGCGGAGGCCAAAGGTCGGATTACCAGCCTCGGGTTGGGGATGCCCTCAGAACACCTGGCTGCACTCAGCATGCTCAAGTGGGCACAGGGCGGCTGCGCGGCAGACCTGTCTCAAAGGCAGGTTGAGTTTAGCGGAGAGCAGCAGAGGCAGGCAGTTGCGTGGTGCCGTCTTCTCGCCTGTTGGGTTGTTTTTTATGATATCTCTGGTAAATTTCTCATTCATATCCTAAATCGTTTTCTGGTTGATTCGTGCTGTTTTTCAGTATTCCCTTATATCGTATCGAACTTCTTTAAAATCTATATTTTGAGTTCTTTTCTGGGTTTTTGTAACTTTTTAAAAATGGGGATCTTTTGCGGAAGAATGATCGTGCTCCTCTGGAGGCATCACACGTTTTTACTGTTTTCGTGTATCCTTACACTGGTATCTGTGCATACGGTGTAACAGTCACTTCTTTCAACTCTTTGAATTTGCATTCCCCAGCCCCCTGACAGAATGCTTAGGTAGGGGGTGGCTGCAGTTGTGCTGGATCCAAGCCACTGAGGAGGGCAGGGTTGCCTTCAGTGGTGGCAACCTAAGCTGGCAGGTGGGGAACACCCACTCTGCGCTTTAGCCAAGGTGATGGCTGCTTCACTCGCACCTCAATCCTAGTGAGACTGGGCCCCTGGTCAGTGTGCAGACTTTTGTAAGTTGGGATTTCAAAATGGTACCTTGCTGTGGCTGCTTAAGACTCAGTGAGAGTGTAGGACCCAGGACAAATCCCTCAAGTGCTTCACGTATTTAAAGAGAATTTCTTTTTCCTCTATTCCAGTACTATCATCTTCTCTCAATTTTATGTTGTTTTTAAAAATTTACAGTGATTTACTTAGGCTTGGTCATTATATATAGTTTATTCTTATTCTGTTTTTATTTTTACATTTAGCTTTCATTTTTTACTTCATAGTTTTGCCTCTTTTTCCTGAAAAATGAAACCCTTGTTTTCTTCCATTTTGATCTACTGTATATATTTTTTTGGATATTTACAACTCTTGTAACTTTTTCTAAAAAATAGCATGCCTGTAATTTCATTGCAACTATTGCAAATGTTTTACACAATTTCATTTTGTGTTTTTTTGAATAGTGCTTTCTATGATATATTGTACTTATTATCTCTCTGTTTACATTTGTTTCTTTAACATTTCCCCCCACATTTCTTCTTGATTTTTATCTTCAAGTTATGATCAGTAGTGTCTGAAGAGAAGTAGTGTGAGAGGCAAGGGTAATGTTAGAAGGGTTGTGAATTGGAGCAAACATTAGCTTTCACTTTGTGTCATTGTTTAAAAACAACCTCTCACTAAATCTGATTTTTCTTTGTTTTGAGCTGTATCTTTACTAGGTGTGAGGTATTGAAAAAGAGAATGTAGATTGCAGCAAGACCCTTTAAGTCATAACCTTTTAAAAATTGCATATATTTAAGGTGTACAACATGGTGTTTTAATACAGATCAAACCTTTCTGTGCTTGAATCTTTGGCTCATTTTTCTTTACTTCCTCTTTACTTTCACATTTGGCAATTTTCCAAACTAGGGACAAGTTTGTGTATAATGTAAATAGCTTATTTACATGGTTTTTGTTAAATCTCCTCTTCAGAAGTCCCTGTTGTCAAACTAAACTTTGATAAGGCATTCCCTGTAGTCTACTCCACATTCTCACTTAACTACCTTCCTCTGAAGTACCAATCTCTGATTTTAGATATCATTATATTCCAATGATTATAGGGTTTATCTTTCAACAACAACATCCCAACATCCCAACATGTTGGGAAAGACATAGCTTGTTTGAAGTCTGACACAGCATCTATACATATTCCCTCCCCTTGACCCAGAAGTCACAGATGTTGGCCCATTTAGCTATATAGTATTTGAATTTGTGGCATTACCCATCTTTCTGGATGGTCGTGTGGTAGATAATTTGTTCATGTTTCAAAGAATGTAAGAACCACAATTGTTCTGCTTACCCTTATATTCAGAAAGATCAAACATTATTGGTTTTTCTTACATTTTGGGGCTTAAAAATTTTGTTGGATGAATGAGTAATTGAAAGAAAAAATGAAATAAAAATGAAACAGTCTTGGAAACCATTATATACATGGTAATCTGCAGTACAATCCTAACATTTTAAAGAAGATAGACCTGTATCCAGTAAATATATAATAGATTGCTATTGATTTAGCTTTATATTTAATATTTATAATTTTTTCTTTTAAGTAACATTATGTCAAAAGACCCAAATTTAGGTGAACGTGAAGTCTTTATTTTCTATATAGACACTATAGATATTTCCTAAAATAAATAAATGATATAGTGGACAGTGGAAATTTTCAATAAGGAAAAATTATTTTACTGAATGAGATTAGCAGAAATATCTAATTGCTTCCTTTCTTCACTTTTTTTATCTTCAAATGTACTGCTTGACACATTAAACACTTCTTTCCTAAAGTGTAAATAAATATACAGCTTACTTTAAGATTTGCCATATAAATTTTTCTCTACTTCTTCATTTTACTTTGGGCATTCATAATTTTATTGTAAAAACTTGTGAATACAAACAAAGTGTAACTTCTTAAAACTATTCATAAACCATGTGAAAAATAGATATAATATAGTCTTAGCGTATAAAAAATAACAGATGTATGTGTCTATTCTTTTAAGGAAAAGTAGTTGTTGAGGATATTTTGGCAATATAAGCACTGAATAAATTTTAAAATTTGAAGCTATAAAAGCTTCCTTAGAAAGAGGGTTACACTGATGAATGCTCCTTATTAGAATGGCTTCCTTGGATTGTGTACATGTCCCCAAACCAGGAAAGTAAAACACACTTCTCCATCGTGCCAGGACATCATGTTTAAGTCCTATCAGGGAGAGAAGGGAACTTAAATGCATTGTATTTCTTGGTAAATTATAATCAAAATCATTATCAAACTTTAAGAGAGACAAGTTACTAACCAATTCTTCAAAGAAATCAAATCTCTTGAGCGGTTACTGATTTTATGTATGAACACTTTCTATAAACATCAACCTCATTGATGATGTACTTTTCAGGGAGTACCTGAAGTAAAGTCAAAATCCTGACACATTTAAAACTAACAAGAATTCAGTGAAAAAAAACCTTTGCACTCAAACTATAACTATTTGGGAAAGGTGTTTTATTCAAGATTCAAGATGATTTTGAAGTCAGGATGAGTTCATTATCAGAGCATTGTAGTAATAGCTAGGCCTAGGGAGAAAGAGTAAAATTACAAAGCTGGAACAAAACAGTAGAGTTTAAAAAATCTCCAAATGCCAAATGATATTTTGAAAAGTAGGAAATAGTAAGTTGAACACAGCAATTTAAAAAATAGGAATAGATGTTTAAATTACCTCACAAACTAGAGGATCACTGGAAACAAGTGGAGTAGAAGCTCTTTTAAAAATTTGTTTAATGTTGCATTATGGGAAAGTAAAACTAAATAAAACTACCATTATAATAAATAAACCAACTGTATAGACAGTTAGAAGAGGAATTAATATGTGCAAATGTGAAAGAAACCTAGGTCTTAGAATACAGTGTATCATACATTGTCAATGATTTTGACAGAAAACACTGAATAAAAATATAAAAATAAGCAATAAGAGAAAGTGTAAGGAAGTAAAAAATATTATGTCATTTTTCCTATTATTCATTTTTAGTACTATGGTTATATATAAATAAGGTAAATATTGGAATGAATGGTAAGATTAAAAGGCAACTCATTCTCTCCATTATAAAAATATTTGTCTGAACACTATTAAGAATCCAGATTTGTGAAAACATAATGCTGGAAGTAGAAACTTCTAGAGGTAAAGATTTGACTGATTAGAAACATCTGAAATCTAGAAACAGAGTGCTATGAGGTTTAGTCCTACCCTGCAGTTGAAACAACTGAAAAATGATGAACAATTTCATAAAATATTGTATGCATATTTTTATTAATTTTATAACTCACTTTAAACATACAAACACATATAAATACACACACGTGCAGGCCAAAGCAAAAACAAAATGTGGTCATTACTAAGCACATCTAAACCAACCCTACAGTTACATAGAAATAATTTTTCTATCCCATTCTTTCTAAAAATCAAATACAAATGTTTTAATTTTCTCTATACTTAAAAAATTTTGATTCCTCTTGAGTCATAAACAGTTTCTCTTAATTGATTAATTAGCATAATTATAGTACAGCATTTTTGCTACCACGCTGGGAAATAAAAGCACAGAACTTAACAAGCAGTTGGTATACAATAAAGTTTTACTTAATGAGCAAAATAAATATATATAAACATACACAGAAGAGAAAGTTAAATACTGTTTGGAATTAAAAAGAAATGAAATTATATAAAAATATTTATATTTGGATTACACTCTTTGGGGTATTCACCTTTCCATAGTAATTATTACTGATTTACAATGTAGTAATATATTAGCCTTAAAAAATACTGATCATACTAACATTTGTAGCATAGCATGCTATGTTTTAAATTTTAGTTTAAGAATAATTATCTTAGAAAAGTTCATGAAGAAAATTATAAACAACTTACAGTGCAAAGATGTACATGCATTTTTCATGTATATATAATTGTATATATATTAAAATATATCTATTTGTTGACATGTATGTGTGTATAAATGTGTATATGCATGTGTATAGATACTGCTAACCTTGTGTCTCTCATAAATGTCTCCGTCTCCTGCAGAATACCCTGGATTTGTTTTTTCTTTTGCCTGTGTACCACCTCCTATACTGTTTTCAAGGTAGGTCTTCCAGTTACCGACCTTTTGAAGCTTCATATGCCGAAGAATATTTCTGCTGTGGCTTTCCATTTCAGTAAGAATTTGACAAGATATAAAACTGTAATGAAAGATTCTTTTGTCCATGTTTTTTGAACGTTACTTCATTTCTTCTTATATTCACAGTTGTTATTAAAAGATTTGATATCAGTCTGACCACTCTTTCTTCCTAGGTGATCAGTTCTTTATGGAAACTGAGAAGATATTCTCACTGACTTTGATATATTTACATTTCACCGTAATATATTGGCTTTTCCTAACCTCTCTTATTTTACATGCTATGGGCCCATTTATCTTTCATTTGGGATATTTATTGCTATGATTTCCGAAATATTTCTACTTTCCTACTTTTACTTTTAAATATTTTCTGTGCTACTTGCTATCCGGATGTTGGCACCTTTACTTTTATCTCCACATCTCCTAACTTTCCTTTTATATTTATTTATTCATATTTTTCAACTATTGTATTTATTTAAAATAAATTGACAGGTTCAAGTACCTGTTTTCAGAGAAGCCAGCGGCTTTTTTTCTTTCTTTCTTTTTCTTTCTTTTTTTTTTTTTTTTTAACAACCAGTGATACCTCTAGTTGGCTTCAATGTTAGCTGCAGAAAATGACCTTTGTGAACCTTTACCTCCAGGCTGGGAAAAAAAAGGTGGATTCAACAGATAGAGTCTACTTTGTGAATCATAACACAAAAACAACCCAGTGGGAAAATCCAAGAGCTCAAGGCTTCCAGAACCAAGAATCCCTGCCAGAAGCCTGGGATTTTGGTATACACAAGAACAATAGCATTTGAAGATCCTTGCAATAGGAAGTCATCTACAACTAAAGGTAATCCATAAATTGCTTATTATTACAGCTTTAGGTGGAAACTTGCTCACTTCTATTATTTGTGCCAGTCTAATGCACTACCGAGTCATGAAAAGATCAATGTGTCCTGGCAGACATTGTTTGAAGATTCCTTCCAACAGATTATGGCTTTAAAACCCTATAGCTTGTGGGAGTTATATATAATATTTAAAAGAGACGAAGAACTTCGTTATGGTGGCCTAGCAAGAGAATGGTTTTCTTGTTTTCATATGAAGTTTTGAACCCAATATATTGCTTATTTGAGTATGTGGACAAAAACAACTATTGTCTGCAAAGAAATCCAGCATCAATCATTAATCCAGACTATCTTTTATACTTCTGTTGTATTGGTCATTTTAGTGCTATTTCATGAAAAGTTTATTGACAGTGGTCTCTAGTTACCATTCCATAAGTGTATGTTAAGTACAAATCTTTTTATATTTATATTGCTTTGTCCTTCCCTTTTTTGAGAAAGTCCATCTCACTAACTTGATCTAACAGGTATCCACGCTACTAGTAATAAATTCTATTATATCCTTTATGCCACTATTAGATTTTTTTAATCCCTAATATTTTACTTAGTTATATCTATCATTTTTCTCTGTTTTTGTTTCTCATGTGCTCATGCATCTCCTTAATTATGTTTCTAATCCTTATCTTGAACCCATGGCCTTCCATCAAAATAACTTTACTTCTTATGGTACTTCTCATTCTTTTTCTTTTAAAATAAATTCACTCACCAGATTTTGCTTGTTTGTTTGTTTGTTTGGTCTAGTGTGACCATATTTCTATGGAGGGCATTCCCTAGTTATATCAGCAAAAGAAATCAATTCAAGAAGGGATGAGGCCTAGAGTATCCCATATTTGTAATTATTTCCACTGTTTATCACCTCTCTAATGCTTCTGGTTAGAGATTAACTTTAACCCTCTGCTTATCACCATAAAGCAGCATGGCATTAGGTTGAGCGTGAAACTCTTTATAATCTGGAGCCTAAATTAAGATTGATTGGTTTTGAGAATATGGAGATGAAGATGAAAGGGGGTGATGGTTTGAATAGGGGATGGGGTTCCAAGATTCCTAGATTCTGCACTAGCTTCTGCAATTTCCCTGATTTCACTCTAAGGAACAAGTTATCACTGGGCTGAGCCTTTGTAGGGCTATTAAATTAAGGGGGCCTCTCTCACAGCAATGATGGAGGAAGAGGTATGAGCAGAACTCAAACTACTTTTTTCTGATTTATCTTCCATATAAGCAGACACCTGCTATAACGACCCTCATTCATTTGTCTGTCTCTCTGGATGTGTTTTAGTTCACAGTTTCTACTTTCCTCTCTCCTCAGATCTCTTAATGACTCCTTCTGCAGTTCCTTCACATCTGATGACAAGGAAGGGAGTTTTCCACCCATGCTAATTCCCTTCTTGGCAGAAATTAGCTCTATTGACAGTTTACCAATGAATTGAAAAATTAAATAACAGTGTTATCAGTAAGCATTGCTTAGTAATTTGTAGCAATTACTCTTGGTTACATACCTAGCATTCTCTTGGAAACATTCTTTATTCTTTTCTAACAGTATCCTAATTTTTTTTCTTTTTGGTAATTATTCTTATCCACATAGCTATGACTTTCATTTAACCAACCGTTATTATTTCTTCCCCTAGCTGTACTGCTTTAAGAATGATGTGGCTCTATTATGTCCAATCACACATGATAGGGAGCTGCGTGGGAAATGTACTCTTGGAAAGCTTTTTTTTTTTTTCTTTTATCACCAGAGTAGCGATCCACATTTTATTTGGTTGTCCTGTCTGATTTCAACACATAGAACTGCTGCAGCCTTCCTGGTATCTATCTGAAGACGAAGCCCACAAATAGGCAGATAGAGTGCAAAGAACTTTAAGAAAGTAGATCTGAGCCCTGAAGTACTATGTCTAGAACCATCCTAATTCTGAACCACTTATTAGAAAAAATAATACAATACAGTAATAATCCTAATAATTAATATGACATAATGAAATAATATAACAGAGTATAACAATTCAATAATAATCCTATTGTTTAAGTCAGTTTGGAATTTGGCGTGTTTGTTACTTGAAAATAGGGCATTCTAACTGATGTGTTTAAATTTATCAGGAGTTTTAAATTATTTATAATTAAGCTTCTTGATATAGGTATAATTTAATGATCTATAAACTCAGATCTGTTGATCATAAAGATGACATTATTATTGCCAAGTAAAGCAAATTAATTTCATTGAAAATGAAAACCCCAAAGACAAATTATCATATTAATATACCTTACAAAATGAGTTTGCAAACCTTAAAACATCTATACTTAATACAGAGTCATAGAACTCAGCCAAATTAATGTATCCATAACTATATAATCCTAGGAAAGTCATCAAATTCTAAACAATCCCCGCCCATGGGAAAACAGCTACAAGAACACTATTTCCACTCTTTTAAATATATTTTTCCTGTTGATCTCAAACTACTAAAAATGTGCTTTTTTTCACAAAAACTGTGTATTTGAGGAAGGGACATATTTTATTTCAGGTTTAATTTCTTTTACTGAGGTCTACTCAATGTTTAATATACACATTGTTTTCTGAATACTAACAGGGAACATTTGTATGAATTCATTTTTTACAAATTTTCAACTGTATGTTGGGCTTAACTGAGTGGGAGTGATCTTATGTTTCTTCATTTGAATGTGGCCATTCAGGCACATAGTTGAGGATAGCCATACAAACGTGAACCGGAGGCAACTCAAAATATTTCAATGAATTGAAAACAGTACGGACAAATGTCTCCTAGGTTTTTGCATTAATTATTGACTTAGTGGACTAAAACAACAAATAAAGACTGTCAGCCTTATAAACAATAATGATTTTTTCTTTTATTTTTTGCCAAAAAAACCCATGAATGGTGTTTTTCAAACTAAATATACTAAGAATATTTTAAAGCTTTTCACTTTGAATTTTTAGTCTACAGAAGATTCATATGTTAGAAAATACAATTAGATTAATTATGAGAAAAATACTAATGCTCCTGGATTCCATCACAATTAGCAGTTTGCTAAACACTAACTCTAAAGTTCTGTTTTCATCTATTTACCTGAAACAAAATTTCTCAGCCTGACCTGATCTGTGGGCTACAATTTGAGTAGCATTGCAATAAAGCGATCTTTTTCCACTTGAAAGGAGGAAGAAACTCAACTTGCCACAGGGAATAATGTTTGTCTAAAAGTTCACAATGTATTTTTATGTTCACTACATGGCAACATCATGAATAAATCTTTATCCTGACAGTTGGTCAAAATCTATTTGCCACCAGATGATAAAGACAGTAAATTTTTATGAATTGAATCAAACTAAATAGTTTTTTTTTTTATTATGACAGGATACTAAATACAATGCATAGGATGAATAATCACATATGGTGAATATAACCAGAATTGAGGTTTAATTATTCTGAGCCCATGTGCCTAATTCATATCCCAACACCTGTTACTTACTGTCTCTTATAACTGTGGTTGATCTTGTAAATGTGACTTAACATTTCTGTTGCTCATCTGTTTGTCTACGTCACAGAATAATTACAAGTGAGGTAAATTAAAACTTCTTTAAATACCTTAATGTTTATTGTTTAGTAGTGGTAGCTGTCACTAATTATTATTTATTAGCAAATGATATTTTTAAAATTCCAGATACTGCTCCATTTCTTTACTCCTTTTTACTCAGAAGAGTAATTTATACTTACACCCTCTTATGCCCTCCTTCTGTTTCTCTGTCTTTGTTTCAATCATTCTTTCTTTCCCCCATTCTGTTTCTGTTTTGTTTCTACCTTTCTAATGAAATAGTCTTTGACAAGACCACAGGATAGTTTTAATTTGCCAAAATCAATGATCAGTAGTCTCTTCACTTAACATCTCAGCAGCATTCTATACATCTTGCCACTTCCTCTTTCCGGAAATATTATCTTCAGTTTTCCAAAACATCATATTCTTCTATATTTGTTGTTATCTGTTTTTCATTTGTTCTATTACATCATTGGCAGCCCCTCCTGACTCCACTAACAATTCTTTTTCTTCTTTTCCAGAGCTCGCATCTAGCTACATACTTTCATTAAGCGATCTTATTTAACCTAATGGCTTAAATGACTACTTTGGAGACTTCCAAGCTTACTTTAGAACCCTAAAAACTCCTGTAAGACCTAGATTTGTGTATCCTATTTGTATGCTATTGTTTTCCTTGGATATCTAATACTGATTTTAAATTTAGTATTAAAAAAAAAAAAAAAAAAACCAGGATGTTTAATTTCAAGCTCTTTTCTTTCTAAACTCAGAAGGAAGAATCTAGTTTCTCTCTCGAACATATCACAGTAAATGTCATCACTACTCATCTATTGACTTGTTCAGGACAAAATTCTAAGAGTAATCTATGATTTCTTATTTTCTCTTAGTCCTTCATCTGTCTTGTTTATGGTAATAGCTTTAGTACCTAACATAGAAGCTAGTTTATAGGAGAACTTCAAAAACATTTAGTAAATGAATATATTTCTCTCCCATTAGTGAGAGAAATACTGATTACTTGAATAATACTCTTTTGATCATTATACTCACTGTGTTGTATTTTTACAACTCAGTAACCTGTAATATTAAACATGTAATCAGCTGTATGCTTCAAAGCTTTGAATAGGCACTGAGGATTTCTGTTCTGTGAGGAAGAAGCAGAACTAATGAAGTATGATTGTGCACTGAGAAAACTTATTTCCCACCTCTATAATGCACAATAATAAAAGTCATTAAAGTTTTGCGTATAAATGTCAGAGCAGTTTTAAGAGGACAAAAGTCTGTTGATATTCATCCTCTTCCTTTCACACACTTCAAAGTTTAAGAATTCAGGTACTATGGACTGTAGTTTTACATGTATATTTTTATTCTGGCATGACTTCATTTCCAGAAAATCTTATTTTAATATCTATATCCTTATATCTTCCTGCCTTATTGTAGTCCATTTGCAAGTGAGCCTTTCTTCTATTGTTAAATGTTTGAAATGCAGATATGTAAAAAATTGCCATCTGCTATCATTCTCTGTCCTGTGTGCATATAGTCAGAGTTTAAGATAATTTCATAATATCAATTTAATATATTATTCCAATTACATATTTTCTATATGCATCTGTCATCAAGATATTAGATTCTTTGAAAAGTAATTGGATATGTTTTATGCCAAATCCAAGCACCTGTGTCAGATGACAGAAGCCCTTTTTCTTACTTGTCCTACCAAGACAAAGCAAATTTGATAATCACCTACATGTCAAAGACAAGAAACACTATGCTTTAATAACTTATAAGTTCTGGATAAAATGTTTAGTCACTGTAATTTGAGATAGAAAACTTTTACAGTTTTAAATGTAATACTTCCTTAAAACACGGCTTTTTTTTCCCTATGTTTCAATTCATGTTGAAGATTTCATTGTCTTCCTTTCTTTCCCATGTTAAAATCACATTTCTTGTGAAATTTTTATTGCTTGTGACAGAGTGGAAAGAATAGGTAAAGATCTTAGAATGCTTGAGTGTCATCTCCCAACATATGTACATTGAAGTTGCCTCAAGCAGAATAACTAGGATAATGGGGTGAGGACACTTCAAGTCTACCTTCCCAGTTAGAGCTTTTGCTCTAGAATATGCTGTAGTCTTAGCAAATAAAAATTAGATAGATCCAATGTGAGACTGAAAAGCCATATGTTCTCTATAATCAAGGACATTTAGATTCACCATCTGATCTTATCTTTTTCAGTCTTATTATTTCCAGGACAAATGAAAACAATGACAAGGTGAACTGAAAAAAAGACTCCCCTCAATGCCTGGAACGGAAATAGTATTTTTCTCCAATCACTTGTTTCATTATTTTTGGACCCTACTCTGATCTGCAAAACTTCCTGAAGAAGGTGCCTGGATCCAAGCCATAGATAAGAGCCATGGGAGAAACCGGCATATATATATTAATTACTAGACCAAACCCCTCCATGTAACATAATATTTTACATTATTATTAGTATTTCCTGAAACAGTTCTGACTTCAGATGTCAATGTGCCTTCTTTTAAGTAGGTTGAGATCAAGTATATTTATCATTCAGCCTCACAAGTAGTGATTATTTTACTTTTCTCTTTGCTTTCACAATTAATCAGTAATGATCTGTAGACTTTCTGTTGCACATACCTCTTGTCAATATAACTTTATTGGGACATATTTTACGTATCATATAATTCACTTATTTCAAGTGTACGATCAGTACAAAAGAGTAAATTTACCAAGTTGTGCAATTATCATTATAAATTAGTTTCATATTTCCCCAATAAGATCCCTCATGCCTATAAACTTTCAATCTTTGCTCCCTCGCTCTGCCTCGGGCAGACGCTAGTTGTCTCTCTGTCTCTATAGATTTGCCTTTTCTGGACATTACACATAAATAGAATCACACATTATGGGTGAAATCTCTTGGTTTTGACTTCTTTTATTTGCCATGTTTTTTAGGTTAATCTGTATTACAACATGGTTCAGTAGTTATTTTTTATTGCTGAATAGTGTTTCTTTGTCTTGATATACAGTATTTTGTGTATTCATTCACTAGTTGATGGGCATATAAGTTGTTTCTAATTTCTGGATAATTCAGATTTAAGTTTTTTCTTTTTATCTTTTAAAATTAATTTTGCCATGATATACATGGCATCCAATTTACCATTGTAACTTTTTTTTTTTTTTTTTTTTTTTTTTGAGACAGAGTCTAGCTCTATTGCTTAGGCTGAAGTGCAGTGGCATGATCTCTGCTCACCGCCACCTCCACCTCCCAGGTTCAAGCGATTCTCCTGTCTCAGCCTCCCGGGTAGCTGGGATTACAGGCACGTGCCACCATGCCTGTCTAATTTTTCAAATTTTTAGTAGAGATGGGGTTTTACCATGTTGGCTAGGCTGGTCTTGAACTCCTGGCCTCAAGTGATTCACCCGCCTTGGCCTCCCAAAGTGCTGGGATTACAGGCGTGAGCCACCACACCTGACTCATTGTAACCATTTTTAAGTGCACAGTTCTGGGGTATTGAATACATTCAGATTGTATCAATTCAGGCTGCTATAACAAAAATACCATAACCTAGGTAGCTTATTAACAGACATTTATTTCTTACAGATCTAGAGGCTGGGAAGTTCAAGACCAAGTCTCCAGAAGTTTTGAGTTCTGGTGAGGGTCTGTTCCTCATAGACAATGTCTTCTAGCTGTGTCTGAAATAGTGGAAGAAGCTAGCTGGCTTTCTGTCTTTTTCATAAAGCACTAATTCTAAACATGAGTGCCTTGTCCTTCTGAACTAATCACTTCCCAAAAGCCTTCACCTCCTAGTATGATCACCTCGGGTGTTAGAATGTCAACATATGAAGTTGAAGGGGACACAAACATTCAGATTATCAGTATCAACTATCACCAGAGCTCTTTTTATCTTGTAAAATGGAAACTCTGTACCCACTAAACAAAGACTGCCCATTACCCTCTCCTCCAGTCCCTGGCAACCACCCTTCAACTTTCTGTCTCTATGAATTGGACGACTTTAGTTACCCCATGCAAGTGAAAGCTCATAATATTTTTCCTTTTGTAACTGTGGCTTTTTTACTTACAATGTCCTCAAGGGTCATTCATGTATGGCATGTGTCAGAATTTCCATCCTTTTAAGGCTGAATCACATTCTGTTGTATGTGTGTACCACATTTTGTTGATACATTCATCCTTGTGTTCCTTACACCTCTTGGCAATTGTGAATAATGCCACCATAAAAAATAGATCTACAAATATGTCTTCAAATTTTGCTTTAAACTTTTTTGGTTGTATACACAAAAGTGGAATTGCTGTATCATATAGTAATTTTTAAAAAAAATTTTTTTGAGAAATCAACATGCTGTTTTCCATAACTACTGCACCATTTTACATCTCCATCAATGGTAAGCAAGAGTTAGTTTATCCACGTAGTAGCCATCAATTATTATCTTCTGTTTTTTTGAAAATAGACATTCTAATGCAAGGAAGGTCATGCTTCAGCTTCACTTTTGTGTGAGTTTTCTACCCACAGTTATCATGAGGGAGTGAAAGTAAAGGAGAGTAGGTGGATAATATGCTAAACTTTTAACTCTATATGTGTAAACATTACACATAGGTAGATCTTTCCTTATTTAAAGATGAATATAAAATATTAAAACAACAGGAATACAAAGAACAAAACCAAGATTTCCTCAAAGCTCTGCTGACTTGGTATGTAAATAGTTTTTGCTGAGATAAAAGCAAAACACAAACCAAAAAAATGCACACTTCACTTTGTTCTTATAAACTAGTACCCATGTTCTTTTAAATTACTGGAAACTTATTTTTAAATGATTGTTCTCCAGGGGTTTCAAAATTTTATTTTAATACTGGAGCATTTTTTGAAGCTTATATGAGCATGTTTCCTGCAGATGAAACAGAAATTGGGTACTCAGCACCTGAGCCCATTATGATGGTAACAGAGATGGGAATTCCTGTGGAAGATTCATGCCCCTGGTTCACAATTTGAAACCCAATACACTTGGTTATGGCAAAAATCAAATTAATTCAAAACAGCCATTGTATACATTCATTCATAAATAATTTTAAGCAATTTTATATATAGTTATTAGTTAGGAACAAGAAATGATATAGTTGGCATAAAAGACAAGGCTCCTGCACACATGGGCTTTAAAGTTATGCTGAGAACAATATATGCTAATAATATTAATGTTAGTAGTGATTAATGTAAAAAATAATAATAATATATGGCTACAGCAAAGAGAAGTGCTATCAAGAATAATTGCATCCTTTCATGAAAGTATGAATAAGGGAAGTTTAAACAACTCAAGAATAACAGGCAAAGCTTCCCTGAGGAAGTACATATTGACAGAGATCTAAATAGGTAAAAGTTAAACAGGACTTACAAGATCACTCTAGTTGATGTTGGGAAAAAAAACAGAGGCCACCAAATGAGGTCAGGGAGACACTAACTACAAGACTATTTTAGCGGTATTGGTGAGTGACTATAGGAATTGTGTGGTGGTGGTTGTTATAGTTTGAATGTTTGTCCCCTCTAAAACTCATGTTGCAAATGAATCCGTAATGTGGTAGTATTGAAAGGTGGGGCCTGTAAGAGGTGATTCATGGATTAATGAATTAATGGATTAATGTGTTATCATGGGAGTGGGAATGCTGGCTTTATAAGAGAAGGAAGAGAAACCTGAGTGAGCATGGTCTGCCTCCTCTCATGTCACACCCTGCACTGCCTCAGGACTCTGCATAGAGTCCTCACCAGCAAGAAGGCCTTCACCAGATAAAGCCCCTTGACCTTGGACTTCTCAGCCTCCATAATTGTAAGCAATAAATTTCTTTTATTTTTATTAATAAATTACCCAGTTTTGGATATTCTGTTATAAGAAATAGAAAATGGACTAAGACAATGTTAAAAACGGAGGAAAGTGTGGAGCTTGAGAGTTATTAAATAATTAAATGGTATTAAATAGTAAAAGATTAAGGTTTTGAACATACTAATGTACAAGACTTATCTTAAATCAGGATGAAAAAATAATTAAATGCAAAATGATAAACAATATAAAAGAGAGAGAGAGAGATCAAACATAGTCACTTTACCAACTATTGGGTCCAAGATAAGGACAATATCATCACAGAACTCTTCCACAAATAATCTATGAATTAAAAGCAACTGAGTACAAACTGATTCTAAAATGTATTTGAAACTCTACCATTGCAGTAATAACTAAAAAAAATCTTTAAAAGTATGAAATGTAGATGGAATCTGCCATGCTGAATATCCACCAATATTATTTAAAAAGCTATTAGATACTAATAGACAGATATATCAAAGGATATGAATAGAACTCAGGAAGAAATCATAGCATGTTATGGGAGCATGGTGTACTTCAGAAGTGGCAACACTAATAGAGAGACTATTAAAATATAAATGGTTTAGAGACAAGTTGTTATGCATATGGGATAATAAAGACAAAATAAATTTCTAATAGTTTATAGAATTAAATACAAAGACTTTAATAAAAATGTAATGCTATTATAAGAAAATATGGAAATATACTTGTGACCTCTGGGTAGGAACAATTACTTACACAAGATGGTAAAAACATTAACCGTAAATCAAAATTAAAATTTGGCAAGACAATCTATAGTACAGCAAGGTTAAAATATAGTTACAGATCATGGAAACATATTTGAAATTCATATATTACACAGACAATGTAACAAGAATAAATACAATATTTCTACTATGATTAAGTAGAATGGCAAAGGAAAGCAATTAGCATACAAGTTGAAATATCAACTAGTAAAAGATATTCAAACTCACTAATAGTCAGGAATAAACAAATTTTTACAAAGTCAGATATTATTTGTCAGCTACTCAATCAGGAAATTTAAAAAAAGCCAAAGTTAATGCCAGTGTGTTTATGGTGGAGGGAGATGCTACTCAGATACACCATTGCCTGGAAGTGAACTTGTTGTACAGCTGGGGTAGTATAGTTTACAAGGTGCGTTCTCCAAATCTTAGAGTGATGCTTTAGAGGTTTGCATATTAAACTTTCTCATAGATTTACAGAGACACCTTGACTAAAATATGTACTGTGCTATGGTTTGTAACAGAGAAAAACTGGAAATAATGGAATTACCCTGAAGTAGATGAAGTGATGAATAAAAAGGGATGTTATGAAATAAAATATGAAAGTTAGAGTACTGGCATATCTGTATTTACCAAAGTAGTAGATCAATATATTTCCACACATATATTACAGTGTCAAAAATTAACATGATTGTACATAGAATATAATTTTATGTAAATTAAACACAAAAGTAATGTAGAAATTGTGAACTTTTGTGTGTGTGTGTGTGTATATATATATATATATATATATATATATATATATATACACCTATTTGTATATCTATTATCTACTTCTATATCTATCTATTTATATATATATCTATTATATATCTATTAATTTAAGGATTTTTAAATGGTACCATGGCAGAATCTATACCTTGATCACTATAAAATTTGTCACAAGTGGCATAGGTGTGGGAAACTGACATATATTTTATTGGATTGAGGGTGGTAGTTACAATTCATATATTAAAAAATTTGTAAGCAAATATTAAAATGTTCATAGCTGTTAATTCACAATACTGGTAAATGGGCAATACTTAATTTATTGCCTTTAGTGAACCCTAAACTCCTTAAAATAGGTAAAATCAGAAGGCAAATATTAGTAAATAGTTCATTTTTATTTAAATTTTAGAGGAGACAAGTTAAAATTCATTGTTTCTATGGTCTTTAAAATATATTATTATTTAATTTATAGCCTTTGATTTCCTTTCAAATCCAATATTTTTTCGATTCTATGGTCTTTAAAATAATATTATTTAATTTATAACTTTTGACCTCCTCTCTAATCCAATGTTTTATAATTTAATAATAGGGATTATTAAATTTAATTAGAAACATTATACAACTATACTATTGTGAGAAAACAATTACTATTAGGTTATTGTGAGTTGAGTAATGGAAATTAAGGTAGCTAATGTAGAGAAGAAACAATCGTTGCTTTTCTACTTTTAAATCTCCTATTTATTAATCTGTAGTTATAATTTTGCTTTTATCCTCATCACTCCAATAATGTCAAAGTCATATTTTCTAGCAAAAGTTCTCCTGTTTCAGTTATTTATCACAACAGATATCTATCACAACATAGCAAAGTAATTTTGTGGCTTAAAATAGCTATTTTATGTGTTCTCAATACTGAGAATCAGGAACATAGGCAAGGCATGGCTGGGCAGTTCTTTCCCACATTGCACTGGTTGATGCCCTTTGCTGGATTTCATTCATCTTCTAGCTGGGCTTGACTGGATGGTAACAACAAGCTGTACTGCATATCTAGCTAAATGTCATCCATGAACACTTTCCACGTTGTGCCTGGAAATATTATTTCCTGTTCCACATTTTAAAAAATTGTATTTTCTATCTTTCCTGTAGCTGTGAGTGGTAGTTCTGCTATGTGTTCTGTCACAACTAAATTGAGACCTTATTTATGCAGTCTCTAGTAGTAATTTCCTCACTGACTTTCCAGCCCCCAACATAAATGTTCTCATCAACCTCAGCCTCTGACCATCACACAGATCTAAACCTAATGCTACACGTTTAAGACTTCTTTTACAACAATGTCCCGCTTCTAAGTGCCAATTTTATTTCATAATCTATTGCTGTGTAACAAATTAACACAACACATAGTGGCTTTGAAAATAATCTTTTAATTTACTTCAGATTCTTTGGGTTAGAAATGTGGATCTGGCTCTTTTGGGTGGTTCTTCTCTTTCATATGCTATCAGCTGGGATTATGCACTCTGTCACCCTGGCTACTTTTAGCTGTTGCCTAGACTGAAGTGAAAAATTCCAGAAGGCTTAGTTCACATGCCCAGCACCTCGATATTCTTACACACCTCCTCTTTGACATTTTCTTTCTCTTGCTCTTTCTCTTTCTCTTGCTCTTTCTCTTTCTCTTTCTCTTTCTCTTTCTCTTTCTCTTCATGTGGCTAGCTTGGTCTCCCTCACAACATTTTCTTCTAAGAGTAGTCAGGCATCTTAAATTGTTTATTTCTTCTAAGACGGAGCTTTGCATCAGAGGGGAAAGTAAAAGATTCAGGTCGTTTAAAGCCCAAGGTCAGAGGCTACAAAATCATTTATTCTGTTGTGTTATATTGCTGAAAACAAATCACAGCCTTGTGGAATTTCACAAAACAGGAAAACAAAACCCTACCTTTTTAATGGAAGGAGTAACAAATGTGTGGCTATCTTCATTTCTCTCTGTGTCTCTCTCTCTACACACACACACACACACACACACACACACACACACACATACACACATAATCTTTAACTGCTCTTACCTCTCTCTGCCATATGGAACCTTTGAACTTCCCTTCTCATAATCTTCAGTTTCCTTTAAACATAATCTCTAATTCTTCCAATGTTTCTTTTACTATTCTTAGTCATTCTAGTTGATCTATGATCCCCTTCATACTTCTTGTATTCCTCAGTAATCTAATATTTATTCTATACTATAGAACAAATATTATTTATGCAGTCTCTAGTAGTAATTTCCTCACTGACTTTCCAGCCCCCAACATAAATGTTCTCATCAACCTCAGCCTCTGACCATCACACAGATCTAAACCTAATGCTACACGTTTAAGACTTCTTTTACAACAATGTTGTAATATCAACATAAACTCTGATATTCTACATTCATTTTCTTAAGTGCTATAGGATGGCTTAATTTGAAATAACCCATGGTGTTCTGGGACCAACAGGTTCCTATGCCTGCTGCTCAGTAACAGATGGATTATACTGAGACAGCAGGATGTGCAGCAGAGAAAGGGTTTCATGATTGCAGCGCACCAAGCAAAAAAAATGGGAAGAGATTCTCAAATCCATCTTTCTGAGGAATTCTGGACTAGAGTTTGTATGGGGATCATGAAGGGTTTGGGGCTGGAAAACTGAGGATGTTGATTAGCTGGGGTAATGGGGATAAAATTATCAGATGTGGAAACTGCATTATTTGGTGAGTCACCATTTTATGAGATTCTTCAGACCAGTTGGCATCAGTGGGGTCCCTCAGACCAGCTGGTTCAGTAGTTTCACTGGTGTGGAGGACTTGAAAGACTATCTCAAAGGTGCTGGACATGGTGACTCACGCCTATAATCCCAGCACTTTGGGATGCCAAGGCTGGAGGATTCCTTGAGTCCAGGAGTTCGAGATTAGCCTGGCAACATAATGAGAGCTTGTCTTCATGATAAAATTAAAAGTAAAAAATAAAAAAGAATATCTCAAAAGATAAACTTAATGTTTCATGATGTCAAGTTGTTATCTATGGAACAGTTAATGTGAACTATAATCTTATGGCATCTATGTGATTCTAAGACAATCGGCACCAAAGAACTCAGAGGAAGCAGGTCAGAGAGTGAGCTGACCTCATTAATGCTCACAGTGTTTTCATTTCATTTCAACCAGCTTGGTTTTCATTTCTCTTCCTCCCTTTTTCCTTTATTAATTATATAAAGTTTATAAGGATGGTTTCAACAGCAACATGCTATTTCTTAAACTGGAATTTGAGCATATGGGAGTTTGGGTTGTTTTATCTCTATATAATAACACATATGTCATAAGTTATTTGCCTGTATATAATTCATAATTAAGGTATATATTTAAAACAAAAAAGAGAAGGAAAATGTTTTTTTTCAAATCACGGTAAGAGAGAAAAACGAATTAATTATCAAGGGCAACATAACAAAACGTGGAATAGGTTTTTTTTTAAGAGATTCCATAATTATCTTCAAATGCATCAATATAATACATATTTAACATACATATATATTAAATATGTGTTTTTGGTGTCAATCATACCTTAATTAAAAATAAGGTCTCCCAGACTTTAAAAAGTGATAGCATGAAAAACAAAACAAAACAAAACAAAATAAACGTAATATTTAATTTTTAGTTTTTTAATTTTCTAGAGATGGGATCTCTGTCACCTAGGCTGGAGAGCAGTGGAACAATCGTAGCTCATTGCAACCTTAAAATCCTGAGCTTAAGTGATTCCCCCACCTCAGTCCCTGGAGTCACTGGCACTCTAGGCTCCCTGCCACCACGCCAGGCTGAGACTTAATAGTGTTCAATAAGACATACACATAGCTTCTACACATGCATATTCTTCAATGTGGGTGTGTCCCCTGTTCTATGTAACTTAGCTCAGTATTTTTTGTGTAAAATTATGGCATGTAGGGTGTTTTTATATAAAGACACACACAATACCTATTAATTTTCCCAGAATGTCTTTAAAAATATAAAGTGATTTTAGAAGCATCTGTGTTGTCTCCTTCATTTTATGTTTTAAAGCTTATACTTTATATTTTTTGGAAAAAAAATAAAAAACTGCCATTTACTTACCTGAATTTTTACTAAGTTTTAGAAAAATTTTCTAAAATCCAAGAAACTAAATTTTTATATTAAACAACCCACTGAAAATATTGTGTATGCATTTTTTTTTCTGGCTAAAGGATTCTCATAGTGTGGTGCTAAAAGACAAATACTTAAAGGAATTAAATGTTTGGATATCCTACATTTTTGCCTTCTAGAAATATTCCAAAAAGCTATAAATGTGGTTGGAATTCAAGTGATTTGCACCCTTGCACTCCAGTTCACATTTAAATGAGTTACTGACCTGCTGTCACTTGCTGCTTTCTCAGCTCTAATAGGTTCCTTGAGTTGGTCACAGATTTGTACAAGTCATCTATTGTTATGTTCTGCTTATCAAATGGAAGGACAATTACAAGAAAGTTGAAGAAGTTACTCTGAAATGGGTAGAGATGTGAGAAAAAGCCAATTAAAGTGAGAGGTGAAATAACATACCCCTTTACCAAAGTATAGAGGATTTATATTTCTTTTATATGTTGATGCTTTATAGGGAGTGTGTAAGAACATTTCATGTCCTCTTACTTGCAAGATTCTTTTAAAATGTAAATTTTTTCCCAGGAAGTAATAAGTGGGAAGGTATTGGAGACATTTTTGTATAATCCTTCTGGACAAGTTTCCAAAAAAACCCGAAATTTACTTACAAAGTATTGTATCCCTTATTGTGTCTAGGTTGTACCTTGTAGAAACTGCAGTTTTAATATATTATTTTCAACTTGCTCTATATTTACTGCATGAAATGTTATTTAACAAATATACTTTGATCACCAGATATAACCACTTGCCATGAGAAGACATAAAGGATATAAAAAGGGAAGCCGAAGCAGGGGGATCACGAAGTCAGGAGATCGAGACCATCCTGGCTAACATGGTGAAACCCCATCTCTACTAAAAACACACACACACAAAATTAACCAGGCGTGGTGGTGGGTACCTGGCCTGTAGTCCCAGCTACTCGGGAGGCTGAGGAAGGAGAATGGCGTGTACCTGGGAGATGGAGCTTGCAGTGAACCAAGATTGCACCAATGCATTCCAGCCTGCAAGACAGAACAAGACTCTGTCTCAAAAACAAGTAAAAAAAAGAAAAAAACAAAAAAAAACAAACATTGCCTCCACTCTCAACATGTTCATATCCTTTTACCAAAAAGCTTGAACCACATTGTAAAAGGGGTTTTAATTTCATCAGATAGTTAGGATAATTCTCTTGCAATCATTGATCTTTAATATTTGATTATTAATAGTCCAGTTAAGTGACATGCAGCCTTTGGAAAAGCAAATTCACAAGGGCAATTTTAAGACCAATAGTAAATCATTTGAAAATCTAGTTTGTATATTTGTAATTGCTTTTCTCATTATAAGATTTATTTATTTTTTCCCCATAAGATTACTAAGCTAGAAATTACTACTGTGAGAGGAAATATTTTCTGTGATTACTTAAATTATGCTGTGTACAAAATGATAAAAGAAGCCCTAATACTACATCTGTGTATGTAGCTATTTATTCACTACATATTGTTCTCAATATTGAAGTGAAGGCAATTTGAATCTAGGACTTCCCTGCCATTCAAACACTAAAAGTCTTTATGATGGGGAGATAGCAATAAGTAAGTTATAAGACTGACATCTTTGTCTCTTGTCCCAAAGTTTCTCTGCTTTCTCCTCACTTGTGTGGCATAAAGGAGTGCTGTGTTTGCTCTGTAAATGCTTCTCTCTGAAACATTGTGACGATCCAAAGTAAAACAGGACTTGTGCATACCAGGGGCCACAGCGTGACGTGAGTCTTGCTGACTGACGCACAGTGGGCCATGCAAGATGGATCCAGGGTTAAGGGACAGGTAGGAGACCAGCTGGAAGTGAAAAAGTTGGCTTGATCAGGAGGAAGAAATTTCTAAACATTCCTGCTTTGTTGACTGAAAACTGACTGAAGTGATTCTGAAAGTGCACTAAGGAACTATCTGTGCCATTACTCAAAGTCCTAAAATATTGAGAATCTGTTTGTCCAATGAATGATATGATTGGAATAGTTTTGATACAGAATAGAAACTGATGTAATAGATGGGGTTCATACACAGAAAAAAAGGTGGCCGCTTTTAAGTGTCAAAATGAAAGGTACATAAATAACTACCAAAAAGATGTAGAATGATATGTGACATATTTCATAATATTGCTGATGGTAAACATCAAAATGTTTCACACTGGATTTTCAAGAATAATTTGTGTTTCTTCTTTTACAAAAACAAATGGAAAAAAGTAGGCTAAAACAAGGTTTATTCCTAGTCACTCAGAAGTGAACTGTCAAGTAGAAAAGAATGCCTAAAATGTGATAGTAAATGGAAGCAGTCACAGGTACATCCCTGATAATAGTTATCATCTATATAACTTAAGGTTGGTTATTTCACTTGCTTTTCTTCTAGGTTATTTTGAATTTAAAGTGGATTTTGTTTAGATGGATTAGATATCAGTTTGTAAATATGATTGATGATTAAAGACCAAATAATTAATTTAAACATATTAGTTACAGACAGGCTTTTCTTGTTGAAATTTAATATAAATTTTATATTATTCAAATAGCATACTATTACATTATTTTATTAATTTTTTAATAAAAGAAATATTTTCAAATGCTAATCTCGTTGAATTTAAAGAATCTGGTTAAAAAAAAGAAAACTTACAGGGCTCATCTCTGGGTACCTTTTCATACGTCAATTTATTCACTTTTGAAAATATATTAGACACCTATTAGGTACCAGACAGTATGCTAGTCACTGGACACACACGAAAAAGAGTCAGTTATTATCCTTGAATAGGTGATAGTTTATAAGGGGAAGAGAAATTTGTAAAGAATCATGGGCAATAGTGATTTATGACTAAAATAGAAAATTGCTAAAAATACAGAGAATGCACAAAGCAAAGAAAAATGACTGACGATGCTTAGTGGATGGAAAGGTGTCAGGAAATGTTACAGAGAGATGGTCATACTTGAATGGAATCCTAAAAACCCTGAGCAAGTTTGCCAAATAAATCTTAAACAGAGCAACAAGACACGTAACTGAGCTATGTTAGACTATACAAATAAAAAACATCCTGACTCAATATATAAAAAAAAATTATTGACTGGGCACGGTGGCTCACACCTGTAATCCCAGCACTTTGGGAGGCTGAGGTGGGCAGATAACAAGGTCAGGAGATCGAGACCATTCTGGCTAACACGGTGAAACCCCTCTCTACTAAAAATACAAAAAATTAACCAGGTGTGGTGGCGGGCGCCTGTAGTCCCAGCTACTTGGGAGGCTGAGGCAGGAGAATGGCATGGGCCTGGAGGCAGAGGTTGCAGCAAGCCGAGATCGAGCCACTGCACTCCCGCCTGTGTGACAGAGTGAGATGCCATCTCAAAATAATAATAATAATAATAATAATAATGATAATAATAATAATAGTTGTTTTTAGTACATAGGAAAAAGTCACAGCAGAAACCCGAAGGACCTCTTTTCTTCACAAACTCATAGTTAAAAACGTTATGCTTTCATAGAATATTTGTGTAAATGTGAAGTAGAAATACAAAGGATCTTGGCCCTCAGAAAGAACCTTAATATTTATACATTGCTAATCTCCACCTAACAAAGGAATGTGCAAAATTCGATGGATTATTTCCATGAAAAGGTAGAAAACATCTGTATTCAAGACAGATGATTTTCTAGGTTTTCATGGAAATAATCCATTTAATTTTGTGGTTCATAATAATTACCACGAAATCCTATTACAATTTTAGTCTATAATTTTACTAATTATTTGAGTGGAAGGCTATATTGTGAAATCACACTAAATATATTTAGTTTACTTAGGCAATTATAAAAGTTGGAAGTGTTTCATTACTGAGAAACACATATTTAACAACATATATCTTCCGAGATATCGACATTGTTAAAATTCATGGATTGTGTATGTGCTATTTCCAAATTTATCCACAATGTATCACAGGTTTAAATTTGTAATAGAGTAACTAAACCTAATTTTTATAAAATATAGCTATATTTTTCTACAGATATTTTTATTTACCAAATGCTGACATGAAAATACTCTTTCTTGCAATTTCCCATAATTGTTTTAAATGTCAAATAGACTGTATAGATAGCCCTATAATTTTTATATGAACATTTATACATGTAGGAATAAAAAACATAAAGGTTCTAGAAATAGTTTAGAATATTTATTTGAAATACAAGCCTTAGAATTTACAGATTGAAACACTAAAATGTCGTAAAATTTTTGTATAGAAGGAATTCAATAGAAGTTCTCAAAAAATAAGTTTCCTACCAAAAAAATTGTTACTATGTGAGGCAGTGGGTATGGTAATTAGTTAGACACAACGTTTATGTATATCAAAACGTCACATTGTACATCTATGTTAGTTTTTGTATTGCTATCAAAACCTGGGCCTGGATAATTTATAAAGAAAAAAGGTTTAATTGGTTTGTGGTCCTGCAAGTCATACAGGAAGCGTCATGCCAGCATCTGCTGTGCTTCTGGTTAGGCCTCAGGGAGCTTTTATTGGTGGCAGAAAGTGAAGTATGAGCAGCACGTCACATGGAGAGTGGAGGCAAGAGAGATGGGAGAGGTTCCGCATGCTTTTAAATAACCAGATCTTGCATGAAGTCAGAGCAAGAACTCACTCTTCACCAAGGGGATGGTGCCAAGGCATTCATGAAACATCCACCACCATGATTCAAACACCTCCGACCAGGTCCCACCTCCAACACTGGAGATTACATTTCAACATGAGATTTGGAGGGGACAAATATTCAAACCATGTGAACAATGAAAATATATACAACTTTTATTTGTCATGTATGCATCAATAAAGCTGGGAAAATTAAAAGTTAAATGGAATTAAAAGAAACATGTCAAGAATATAGTTGCAAAGAGAAAATAGACAATTATTAAGAACAGGTGTTTCTCTCCATAGTTAAAGTTTTTTTTTTTTTTTTTTTTTTTTTTATTATACCTTAAGTTCTAGGGTACATGTGCATAACGTGCAGGTTTGTTACATATGTATACTTGTGCCATGTTGGTGTGCTGCACCCATCAACTCGTCAGCACCCATCAATTCGTCATTTATATCAGGTATAACTCCCAATGCAATCCCTCCCCCCTACCCCCCCATGATAGGCCCCGATGTGTGATGTTCCCCTCCCCGAGTCCAAGTGATCTCATTGTTCAGTTCCCACCTATGAGTGAGAACATGCGGTGTTTGGTTTTCTGTTCTTGTGATAGTTTGCTAAGAATGATGGTTTCCAGCTGCATCCATGTTCCTACAAAGGATGCAAACTCATCCTTTTTTATGGCTGCATAATATTCCATGGTGTATATGTGCCACATTTTCTTAATCCAGTCTGTCACAGATGGACACTTGGGTTGATTCCAAGACTTTGCTGTTGTGAATAGTGCTGCAATAAACATACGTGTGCATGTGTCTTTATAGTAGCATGATTTATAATCCTTTGGGTATATACCCAGTATTGGGATGGCTGGGTCATATGGTACATCTAGTTCTAGATCCTTGAGGAATCACCATACTGTTTTCCATAATGTTGAACTAGTTTACAATCCTACCAACAGTGTAAAAGTGTTCCTGTTTCTCCACATCCTCTCCAGCACCTGTTGTTTCCTGACTTTTTAATGATTGCCATTCTAACTGGTGTGAGATGGTATCTCATTGTGGTTTTGATTTGCATTTATCTGATGGCCAGTGATGATGAGCATTTTTTCATGTGTCTGTTGGCTGTATGAATGTCTTCTTTTGAGAAATGTCTGTTCATATCCTTTGCCCACTTTTTGATGGGGTTGTTTGTTTTTTTCTTGTAAATTTGTTTGAGTTCTTTGTAGATTCCGGATATTAGCCCTTTGTCAGATGAGTAGACTGCAAAAATTTTCTCCCATTCTGTAGGTTGCCTGTTCACTCTGATGGTAGTTTCTTTTGTGGTGCAGAAGCTCTTTAGTTTAATTAGATCCCATTTGTCAATTTTGGCTTTTGCTGCCATTGCTTTTGGTGTTTTAGACATGAAGTCCTTGCCCATGCCTATGTCCTGAATGGTACTACCTAGGTTTTCCTCTAGGGTTTTTATGGTATTAGGTCTAACATTTAAGTCTCTAATCCATCTTGAATTAATTTTCATATAAGGAGTAAGGAAAGGATCCAGTTTCAGCTTTCTACTTATGGCTAGCCAATTTTCCCAGCACCATTTATTAAATAGGGAATCCTTTCCCCATTTCCTGTTTTTGTCAGGTTTGTCAAAGATCAGATGGCTGTAGATGTGTGGTATTATTTCTGAGGACTCTGTTCTGTTCCATTGGTCTATATCTCTGTTTTGGTACCAGTACCATGCTGTTTTGGTTACTGTAGCCTTGTAGTATAGTTTGAAGTCAGGTAGCGTGATGCCTCCAGCTTTGTTCTTTTGACTTAGGATTGTCTTGGCAATGCGGGCTCTTTTTTGGTTCCATATGAACTTTAAAGCCGTTTTTTCCAATTCTGTGAAGAAACTCATTGGTAGCTTGATGGGGATGGAGTTGAATCTGTAAATAACCCTGGGCAATATGGGCATTTTCACGATATTGATTCTTCCTATCCATGAGCATGGTATGTTCTCCCATTTGTTAGTGTCCTCTTTTATTTCACTGAGCAGTGGTTTGTAGTTCTCCTTGAAGAGGTCCTTTACATCCCTTGTAAGCTGGATTCCTAGGTATTTTATTCTCTTTGAAGCAATTGTGAATGGAAGTTCATTCATGATTTGGCTCTCTGTTTGTCTGTTACTGGTGTATAAGAACGCTTGTGATTTCTTTAAAGCAGACTCAAGAATATCTTAGGATCCAGACTTCTGAACACAAATCTCATAACAATTGTAAACATGGATGCAGTTTGTTAACTGACCAAACCAATGGGGACCGTGAATTCGAGAATGTGATGGTTAGGGTAATTGCTGGTATTTCGTGGTTGTCTAGAAATCCATTGAACAGCAATTTGCCTATAAATCAATAAGTTCAGGTTTTAATATCCTTTGGATACTTCAATTGCTTGAATAGAAATCTAGAATTGTGAGAAGTTTGAAGTTTATGCTACATGGAACTCTTCAAGACACTGTCAATATGGTAAAGCTCATGCTTCCATATAGGCAAAATACATCCTGGCTTACATGGAAGTCCTCTGAGAATCATCAGCCTCCAGTAAAAAATAAATCTCTAATGCTTCTTCCTGTGGAACGGTGTTGCTCAAAAGAGAAGCTTCCCTTTGCCATGTAATGCCTGCAGTTCACTGTCTACCTTTGTGACTTACAATGTGAGTTCAGCTTGAAACCATTCTTCATAGTATCAGAAGTCACAGGGAATTTCTCCTCATCAATATTACATGGGCTTCTCATCATACCCCAGCTTCTGTTGCCCTGGGAGATAGCAACCTGTCTCCTGAAGTGTACCCGAAACCCCAAAGGAATTTCAAATACATCATTTTGACTGGATTTAAAGCCAGGCTTCCCACACAAATGCTGAAAAATTGAGAAACACTTTTTTTCAGTCATTGTTACAGGATACTCAGGCAAATTGCAAGCAGACAGAGGCTGAATTATAAAATCAAGTTACATTTGGATCGTGTTGCTTCATTTACTGAAGAGCTCTGTTTGTGGTGTCTTACAGCATATAAAATAAAAATTTAGCTAAAATCTCACACTACAAATAAGCAGAGGAAACATTTGTTAGTTGACATTTTGACAAAAGAAACTTGAAAGAATATGAAAGTTTTGCAGAAGTATCCGATGCAAAATGCTAGAGCAAAATGGCAGTTTTATGCCATCTCTCTCATAGAAAGGTACCCCCTACTCTTTTCTTTCCCACCCCCAGCTTCACTTCTTAAAATATCCATGTGACTAATATAAAGAATGACTTCAATTTGAGTGTTCTGGCAGCTGTCCTATCCTAGCTAACTCTAAGTCCAATTCACATCAAATAATTAATTTTTCTTCCAAAGTAAGTGATTCAGGATGTTATGTTGCTGAAATTTTCCAAGACTTTGAGTAGAATAGCCATAGTTAAAACCCACTTTAAATAAATAACCATAAAGGAAATAAGGGAAAATAAAATCACAGCTTCTAAGCCTTCACTCTACCCTGCACCCCCTCTCCTCTCCTTTCTTTTCTTTCCCCTTCTCCCTCTCTACACACACATGCGCGCGCGCGCACACACACACACACACTAAGGAAGCCCTCAGGAAAAATATATTTGTTTCTTCTCCTCATAAAAATATCAGGTAAATTCAGAAACCAGAAGTCATAAAATAATACTCATTTTGGAGTTTATTGCCCACAAACAATTGAAATAGCTTCTATATAACATACTAAGCAACTGTCGATGAAAAGAATCAAACTCAGTGAAATATTTGAAAAGATTTATTCTAAGCCAAATATGAGTGACCATGGCCCATGATACAGCCCTCAGGAGGTCCTGAGAACATGAGAACATGTGCCCAAGGTGAACGGGATGCAGCTTGGTTTTATACATTTTAGGGAGACATCAATCAAATACATTTAAGAAATACATTGATTTGGTCCAGAAAGGCAGGACAACTTGAAGTAGGGGCTTTCAGGCTATAGGTAAATTTAAACATTTTCTGGTTGACAATTGGTTGAGTTTGTCTAAAGACCTGGGATTAATAAAGAGGTAATGTCTGGGTTGAGATAAAGGATTGTGGAGATCAAGTTCTTACTTGCAGAGAAAGCCTTCAGGTAGTAGGCTTCAGAGAGAACAGGTTATAAAATGTTTCTTATTACACTTAAAGCCTGTGCTGATGTTAATGCCGGAGAGGTAGAGGTATAATGAGGCATGTCTGACCCCGACTTCCCATCATGGCCAGAAACAGTCTCTTAGGTAAAATTTTAAGAGTCCTGGCTGAGGAGGAAGTCCATTCAGGTGGTAGGGGAGCCTTAGAATTTTACTTTTTTGTTTACACAACTTTACTTTCTCAATAGTTTTTATTCTGAGAAGGAATTGTGGGGTATAAATATTGCATTATAACCATAGGGAAGGCAACAATTTTCTTTATTTAATGAATATGTTTCACATTGTAGAACATCAGAATTAACAGGTAGGTAATCTTAAACATTGACTAATATTCGAATTGAGAAAAACATCCCATTTCATGACATCCAGTACTTTGATCCCATTGGAATGTAGAGGATACCTAACACATGGTTAAATTGGTTTCTTGCAGTTTCTATCATTAAAGCAGCATAATCTTAGCATAGTGCCTGATACATAGTAGATTTCTGGTATCTATTAGCACAGTGCCTGATACGTAGTAGATATCTGATATCTACTTATTGAATGGATAATAGATCTACTTTATATAGGGAAAAATGAGTCAAAGAGATTTACAAATGTGTGCCGAGAAACTGATGGCATGCAGGCATAGATATCAGGACATGGAGGAGAGGGAAGCACAGAATAGTAACATCAATGAATAAATTATGCCTTGAAGAACATCCTTAGGGTTCTTAGAGATACTAAGACATCCAACAGTCTGTGCTTTGTGAAGCCTGCTCTCTCTTTTTCACTTTATCATATGGAGAATGAATCACAGTTACACGTCATTGGGGCCAGTCTTTTATTTTCCCCATTTGGGGGCTCTCTGGTGGGAAGCTTTGGTCACACACAAGTAGGGTGTGACTAGAATTGTTCTTAGCAGGGGAGTCAGGAGATAAAATAATCTGCTATAGCACTGATATATATTTCCATGGATAGACTGATAATTTATCATTTTTTAATTTAGTGAGGCTTTTTAATTTTTAAATTTTTTTTTTTTTTTTTTTTTGAGACAGGGTCTTGCTCTGTCGCCCACGCTGGAGTGCAGTGGCATGACCCTGGCTTGCTGCAGCCTTGACTTGCTGGGCTCAAGCAATCCTCCCACCCTAACTTCCTGAGTACAGGCGTGCACCATCATGTCTAGCTAGTTTTTATATTTTTTGTAGAGTCAGGGTTTCGCCATGTTGCAGGCTGATCTTGAACTCCTGAGCTCAAGTGAACCGCCCGCATTGGCCTCCCAAAGTGCTGAGATTACAGGCACATACCACTGTACCTGGCCTAATTTTTGCACTTAAAAAACAGCATGAATGTATTTCTTATTTATTGTAACTTATCAGATGTCTGTCATGTTTTATGATCTGTCATAATTACTAGAATTGTGTGAAGCTTTCAAGTTATATTAGGAGGTGAAGTTGGTGCACAGACACATCAGCTACTTGTACATTCCAATCCCCTGCTGTACACTTAGGGCGGGCATTGTGCTGAGCTCTGTGGATATGTAGATGACATAGCTCTTGAGAAAAATAATGTCACCTAACAAAGAGAAAGAAATTGTGTTCACTTTGCCAAACATGGAAAAGACAAAGCACTCAATCGAGCCTCATGTTTATCATGCTGCAATCAGGCTTATAAGTAACACTGGAAGCAGTCCTTCAGGAGCTGGTATTATTCACTATTAGTATAAGAACAATAAAGGACTGTCTATTGTTAAGAAAACATTCAACTGGGCAATAAAATGTTAATAGGATAAAGGACATGTAAAGCATACATAACAACTAAGTAATGATAGTTGAACGGAGAGGAAGAAGTCATCACAGGATGAAGTACAATATATCTTGACTGCCATTGACAATGAAACTACTGATCCCTTTGGGTATTTTATTCAGTTTTTCTAAAATTAGAGAAGTATCTGTCATAATCTATTCTTATTCTTTATCACTTAATTTTTATGAGGCATATTTGTGCATATCAACTTAGTTTCTAGAATATAAATCATGCTCCTATAATAGAATATTTACTAGACCACCAGGAAATATAAAATACTTTTTCTACATTAATGGGACTGAATCAACTAACATAATCATGTTCATCATGAGGTTCTGACCTCTTGATTCACTTGGTCATATGTAGACACATGTGTTTTTTGTTCTTGTTATTGTTCTTTTTTTTTTTTTTTTTTTTTTTTTTGAGACGGAGTTGGGCTCTTGTTGCCCAGGCTGGAGTGCAATGGCACAATCTTGGCTCACTGCAACCTCTGTCTCCTCTGTCTCCCGGGTTCAAGCGATTCACCTACCTCAGCCTCCCTAGTAGCTGGGATTACAGGCATGCAGCACCATGCCCAGTTAATTTTTGTATTTTTAATAGAGATGGGGTTTCACCATGTTGGCCAGGATGGTCTCAGTCTCTTGACCTCGTGATCTGCCTGCCTCAGCCTCCCAAGTGGACATAGGTGTTTTATCTTGAATGCAGTGTAAAGTATGTTCTGACAGTATATCACACTAACTAAACTCAAGGAAAAAAAAAACAAAGCAAAGTAACTAGAAAAGTTTCCTTAGAATTGTGTGTGAAACTTGAATTTCACTCCTTTTACATCCCAGAAATTAGATAAAGAATAAACAGTCCCACCTTTCTCATCTACGTCTCTCTGCTTTTGCTTTAAAACAGATGAAAAATTAAAATTAATGGAAGGGAAATAGCGTTTTGTGTCAGTGTCAATTGGAAGAACATGGAGTAGAAAGAGGCTTTCTATATACTTTTAAAAACACATAATTCACACATTAAAAATGATCTGAAACCAGAGCTCTAACTACAATTTAATCCAGAGAATAATTTCTCATAACAGAAAATAGTGTGATGATATATATCTCAATTTTTAATGTAATATAACATGGGTGCAATTCTGACAGGTGAATTTTCTTTTAATAAATGATATTTTAAAAGTTTTAACAATTCTGTTTTCTAAATTTATCTTTGTGTTTTTTTTTCTCCTTTCGGTCAGTCCCAGTTACTAAGTTGAAGACACCTCCAAAAGGATATCACTATACTGTAAATTACTACATTATGCATGTTATACCAGCTTATAAAAAGCCACATACTAGACCCACACAAATATAGACAACAAACAGATCTTTGACTTAAGAGCAAAGGCAGTATAATGGATCAAAGAAAGTTTTCCAACAAATAGTCCTGGAACAACTGGACATCTACATGTAAAAAAATGTGAATCTAGACAAGACCTTACACCTTTCTTGGAAATTAATGGAAAAGGTATTATAGAACTAAATATAAAATGCAAAACTATAAAAACTTCTAAAAGGTAACAGGAGAAAAATCTGTATAAACTTCAGTTTGTTGGTGATTTTTTAGATATAATACCAAAGGTATGATCCATGTAAGAAATAATTGATAAGTTAAGCTTCATTAAAATTAAAAACACCTGCTCTGTGAAGGACACTGTCAAGGGAATGAAAAGCCCAGCCATGGAACGGTTTACAATATTTGCAAAACACACATCAGATAAAGCACTGTTATTTCAAACATGCAAAAAACTCTTAAAACAACCTGATTAAAAAGCAGGCAGATGATCTAAAGATAATCAAATAAAAATGTTCAACATCATATGTCATTAGAAAGTTTCAAATTAAAACAATGAGACATCACTACACATTCATTAGAATGACTGAAGTTCAAAACACTGACATCATCAAGTTCTGGTGAGGATATGGAGTAACAGGAAGACTCACTATTGCTGGTGGAAATGGACCATGGTTCGGCCACTTTGGAAGACAGTGGGCCGTTTCTTATAAAACTAAACATTAGCTTATCGTAAGATCCAGCAATTCTGTTCCTAAGTATTTACCCAAATGAGATGAAAACTTATGACTACACAAAAACTTGCACACAGATATTTATAGAAGCTTCATAATTATGAAAACTTGAAAGCAACCACGATTTCCTTCAGTCGGTAAAAGGATAAACTGGTACATCCAGACAATGGAATTTTATTCAGTGCTAACGGATATGACTGCACAGTACATTATTTATTTGTATGTGCCTCTTAGATATCACTAATATAAAATAGTGAGCTTAAACCTCTGTTCCACCTCCCTCACTGTAGACATTTTCTCTCAAGTTTCCTCAATTTAAGATGAAAAGTTTAGAACACCTGCATTATTCTACAAATTATCCTTCCACCATTTGTCTTTGCAACATTTGTTGCCTGTGCCTTTACTTGATGCTATTTACATTCCCTTCTGTGATGTAAGTCTTCTAGCTAATTAGTATGTTCGGATTACTTTTTCTCTCTTTAGACCCAACTTCACAAATCTTGTGCCACTTAAAGAAAATATTTCTAGTGTCAAAGCAAAATAAAATGTTGGCTTACTCTCCACCATTTACTTTAAATTGAAATCTATTGAATGTGTATTTTACATATAGATGATGATGCTCTTGTATATCTTTTGTTTCCTGGGACTTTTAATTGCCTTCTTTTCAAATGGCAAAATAAAATCTTCCTCATATCACAATACATCCACCCTATCTGAAATCTCATTTGCTCCTCCAGTCGATTTCTCAGAGAAAATGCTTCCTAGATTTTCCTAGCTGGTATATGCTCTACTGAGATCTGTTTTCATTCTAAGGCCACAGCATAGCTTTCATTCTAAAATCTCACTTCACCAGACTTTTGTCCTTAATTCGTTCTTTCCTGAATCCCAGGTTATTTTCCTTTGTGATTTTTCTCTCTTACTCTGAAGAAATAACTAAGAAACATTGTCTTTTAATTCTTTATTACATTTTAATTCTAATTAGATGTTGCTTTTTTTTCTTTGTAACTTCTATTTTCAAGAATTATTATATTCTTAATTACGTTTCTACCTCTATTATGGAGTCAACATTTTCCCTTAATTTTTCTTTAATTTTCTCTCTCATGGTGTTACTTGATTGAGTGTTCGTGGTAAAAATAAAGGATGCAGTTGATGTTTCTCCCATTATTGTGGTTTTCCTCTCCCCTTATGCAGTAATGCCAGAGTGAAGAGCACTTAACTCAAAGGTGCTAAC
Source organism: Rhinopithecus roxellana (assembly GCF_007565055.1). Taxonomy (NCBI): domain Eukaryota; kingdom Metazoa; phylum Chordata; class Mammalia; order Primates; family Cercopithecidae; genus Rhinopithecus; species Rhinopithecus roxellana. Next base: position 103,889,626 of record NC_044559.1, on the reverse strand, counting down.
TCCCATACTAGGAACCAAACGTTTCACTGCATTTCTTCAAGGAGAGCCCCTTTATTTTTTTCAATAGGATATTAAAAACTGGCTGCTCTGCTCTCATGTTCAGAAAGGAGTATAGAACTGTGTACCCCTTCCAGAGTTCAACATCTAATCAGTCTTCCTTCTTTCAGCCCCACTTGCCTAGCCCATTTCCTGCATTGGGGCAGAGCACAAAATGTCTTTCTCAGTTGTATATATCCTGGGCAGTGGCTTATTCCTCTCATTTTTATCCATCAACTTACTTTACATATTCTTCTTCCCAGAAATGTATTGAGCGTTCTCATCTGCTGATAACCACATCATATAGTTTCTGTTTTGTTTTATGAGTTTATTCCTTTTTGTGCTTTTTGCTAAATAACAATGGAATTTTATAAGGGAAAGAAGACAAATGCCTGCTCTCTCCAGCCATGATTTAAATAGGAAATTTTACATCCAGCTTTTATTTTCTCATTTTGAATAGGAATAATATCAACATGCATACATCCAACATATACATTACATTTGTTATTATGAAAAGCAAAGTTTTACCCATTAACTTCACTCTCCCCCTAAGTTATTTGCATCAAAATATATTATTTTTTCTGAGGACTCTGTTCTGTTCCATTGGTCTATATCTCTGTTTTGGTACCAGTACCATGGCGTTTTGGTTACTGTAGCCTTGTAGTATAGTTTGAAGTCAGGTAGCGTGATGCCTCCAGCTTTGTTCTTTTGACTTAGGATTGTCTTGGCAATGCGGGCTCTTTTTTGGTTCCATATGAACTTTAAAGCAGTTTTTTTCCAATTCTGTGAAGAAACTCATTGGTAGCTTGATGGGGATGGCATTGAATCTATAAATAACCTTGGGCAGTATGGCCATTTTCACGATATTGATTCTTCCTATCCATGAGCATGGTATGTTCTTCCATTTGTTAGTGTCCTCTTTTATTTCACTGAGCAGTGGTCTACAGCCATCTGATCTTTGACAAACCTGAGAGAAACAAGAAATGGGGAAAGGATTCCCTATTTAATAAAAGGTGCTGGGAAAATTGGCTAGCCATAAGTAGAAAGCTGAAACTGGATCCTTTCCTTACTCCTTATACGAAGATTAATTCAAGATGGATTAGAGACTTAAATGTTAGACCTAATACCATAAAAACCCTAGAAGAAAACCTAGGTAATACCATTCAGGACATGAGCATGGGCAAGGACTTCATGTCTAAAACACCAAAAGCAATGGCAGCAAAAGCCAAAATTGACAAATGGGATCTAATTAAACTAAGGAGCTTTTGCACAGCAAAAGAAACTACCATCAAAGTGAACAGGCAACCTACAGAATGGGAGAAAATTTTTGCAATCTACTCATCTGACAAAGGGCTAATATCCAGAATCTACAAAGAACTCAAACAAATATACAAGAAAAACACAAACAACCCCATCAAAAAGTGGGCAAAGGATATGAACAGACATTTCTCAAAAGAAGACATTCATACAGCCAACAGACACATGAAAAAATGCTCATCATCACTCGCCATCAGAGAAATGCAAATCAAACCACAATGAGATACCATCTCACACCAGTTAGAATGGCAATCATTAAAAAGTCAGGAAACAACAGGTGCTGGAGAGGATGTGGAGAAATAGGAACACTTTTACACTGTTGGTGGGATTGTAAACTAGTTCAACCATTATGGAAAACAGTATGGCGGTTCCTCCAGGATCTAGAACTAGATGTACCATATGACCCAGCCATCCCACTACTGGGTATATACCCAAAGGATTATAAATCATGCTGCTATAAAGACACATGCACACGTATGTTTATTGCGGCACTATTCACAATAGCAAAGACTTGGAATCAACCCAAATGTCCATCTATGACAGACTGGATTAAGAAAATGTGGCACATATACACCATGGAATACTATGCAGCCATAAAAAAGGATGAGTTTGCGCCCTTTGTAGGAACATGGATGCAGCTGGAAACCATCATTCTTAGCAAACTATCACAAGAGCAGAAAACCAAACACTGCATGTTCTCACTCATAGGTGGGAACTGAACAATGAGATCACTTGGACTCGGGAAGGGGAACATCACACACCGGGGCCTATCATGGGGGAGGGGAGGGGGGAGGGATTGCATTGGGAGTTATACCTGATATAAATGATGAATTGATGGGTGCTGACAAGTTGATGGGTGCAGCATACCAACATGGCACAAGTATACATATGTAACAAACCTGCACGTTATGCACATGTACCCTAGAACTTAAAGTATAATAAAAAAATATATATATATACTATTTTTAATGTGATGTTTTAAACTTAATGTGGGCTACTTTTCAACTAGAAGAGATGAGTAAGGATTGTGTTGGTAATCAATTTACTTGGCAAAATACAGCACTTCTGAAGTGATGCATTTAATTTGCATATTATTGTGCAATATAGTAAAATATCTCTTGCTAAAAATTATTTTAAAATATTTCCCAAGAAGAATGTTGGTTATTTCAGGGCATTACATGCAATTTGATGTTTTTTTTTTTTTCTTTCTAAACAACAGAGTTCATAGATCAAGTTGATGGACCATCAAACAAACATTAATTAGTTATTATATAAACACATTTGGCAGCTGCATTTATTCTATAAACAAAGGCAGGTCAAATACCTCATCACAAAAGTGGATCTAAATTAGCTATACATAGCCTGCAATTTATTATGCAGATATGAAAAATGATTTTTGGTAATGAATTTCTCATATAACTAATCAAGTTTATTTTCTAAACTCTGAAGAAACCATTAATTTGCCTTGTTATAATAATCTATTTTAATGGGCCATTTCAGAACTCCCTATATGGCTCTTAATGACTTTGAATATAAAAGTCATCTCATGTTTCATGTATTCCTAGTTTTATTTTCATTAATCATTATGGACTCATTGAAGCACTGACTATATTTTTTTTTTACACAAATCAGCAACTGAGCACATTTATGAAGAATGACTTCTGTGAAGCGAAAGAGCCCTTCTCAGAGAGGAAAGAAAAGGCGACTCCCCAGTCTGGCAACTCTTTGTCAAGGAGAACTTTAAGATAAACCATCCAAATGTCATTTACTTGTTAGGTATTCTTAGTTCTCTGAAACTTTAGAGCTCAAAAACACTATGAATCCTCATTGGGAAGAAGGGTATAGAAGGAGGCTAGCTGTCAGTGTGCCATTTCTTACAGTACCATTTGGCCCATGATACTGTGGTGCTAACAAACATGACATCACCAGTTCCCAACAATAAGCCTCCTGCTCAACTTCCTGGGTTACTCTGGTCTGTCTATTTTCTTTTGTCAGGGTGACTATGGTTTAATAAAAAATATATATTTTTATTGCCATTATGCCACTTGAGCTTGATTATGGTCCTGCATCATTTATCTAGGACCCATTTCTGTATTTATGAAAGTTCCATTGCTCTCCCAAATGTGCTTTTCTCAATAATGGATAAACTTGCCGTAATTATTATTAAAATGTTGATGATATACATTACATTTCAAACTTTCCTTTGTTTGATATATTACCTCCATAATTTTATTTGTTTTACAAAGTGAATTTTCAGGAAATAAAAACTAGGGGGAGTGTGTAAGTTTGAAAGAACTATTGTTTTCAAATTATACTCAATGAAGACAATATAATGTTAATATAATTTAGCATAGTATCCTTGCAGTGACCATTTTCCTTTACACATATAACAACTAATAATTTTGTTCATGGATTATAATACTAAATCTAGTGGCATATGCCTTGTGTGCCCAGTGCCATTCTGCAGTGAGCCAGCTTCTCTTTTAGGCCCTGGAGATATAGGAATGCACAAATCAGACAAGGTTCCTGTCCTCATGGAGCTTATGTCTGTGAAGCTATATATTTATTGGTTGATGTCATGCTTTAAGGCCCATCTTAAATTTCACTTTTTCTATAAAATATTCTTGAAATGATTTCTCCTTAACCTTAAACTTTCCTCGATAAATTTTATACAGCAGTGTATATTTCAATTGAGATGTAGTATAGTGTAATTTCAAGGGAGGGTCCTGGAACTATGGTACTCTAATTAGATTACTATCTCTGCCACTTACTAGTTGCATGTTCTTTTGTTTTTGCTTTATTTATTTATTTTTTTTCAAGAGAGGACCTTGCTCTCTCTTCCAGGCTGGGGTCCAGTGGTGTGATTATAGCTCACTGCAACCTTGAACTCCTGGGCTCAAGCCATTCTCCTTCCTCAGTGTCCTGAGTAGCTGAGACTACAGGCACACACAACCAGACCTGGGTAATTGTGTTTTTGTTTTGTTTTGGTTTGGTTTTTATTTCTTATCCAGATAGGGTCTTGCTCTGTTGCCTCGTCTGGGGTTGGTTGGATATACTTTGCCAATATTTTATTTAACCACTTGGTGACTCAGGTATCTTACACATGACATGAGGGAAATAAGAATACCTGCTTTATAAGAACTCGTGAGGATAAAATGAGTTATGCATGCAGATAATGTAAAAAAATGATATTACCGAAACACTAAAGAATGTGAGTTGTATTTACTTTTACCATTACTGTTAATAGCATTATAATTGTATCACATTGTGGAAAGGTTTTATTCTCCAGGGAAAACAGATAGTTTTGAAAAAAGAGGTAATGTTTTATTCGTTTTTCTACTACCAATGCTTATCAGAGTTCTTGGCACCAAGCGATGCTCAAGAAAAAAGTTATTTATTTGGATTTAACTCTTACACATATTAAATTAAATCTACGCAATTAACAACACAAGAGGTAAGCTGTTACACAAGAAGACAGAGAAATGAGTATTTAAAAACGACCTATGAGTCCTTTACTTTGCAAGTAGAGTCTGAAAATAAGAAATGAAAGTGGTGGGAATTAAGAGGGTTTTGATTTAAGACTGGCTTCACTGTGCCTGATACATTAGGCAAAGTTGCTAAACTCTCTCATCTACCAGTGAGAGTTTTAATGGAAATAAATTTTATTGTAAAATTGTTTTCCACAGAAAAACAAACAATATAACACAAACAAACATTGCAACAGAAATCTATGTAACTTAAAAAGGTAAAGAATGCAATTTCATTCACTTAGCGTATATTTCTTAAGAATGCGTCATACATAAAACACAGAGTATTATGTATCATGGGCTTTGGAGGTAGATTTCTCCATGACACAAAACTACACATATGTCTTTGAAACAATTGACCATTTACTCCTGATATAGGGGATGCCAAAACCACCTAAACTCATTATGATTAGGGAGTATACTTCCTCCATGTTAGTCAAGGCACAGATCCGCCTAGACAACGCTAATCTCACCAAATATTCTTTTACCACTAGAGAAATAACATTTTAAATGTACTGATTTACCTCTTTGTGTAATCAAGCTGAGGAAAAGTCTGCAAAAATGTAAAGGATTGAATGAGGCTTTTATCAATTAATAATGAGATCAAATCCCATAACAATATAGAAACTAGATGATCAATATAAATCAGAAGTGAATCACTGGGGGCAGTCTGTTTAGTTTATTGAAAACATTGCAGTAACTTAGTGGTAGCCAGGTCATTATCTCTTGTTCCCTTTGAGTGAGTCTACCAATAAATCGATGATCTAAATATTTTGATGTCTATTCACTTAATTTGGAATCCAATTGTTCATTTGCTCATTTGAAATTACATATTACTTCTGCAGCACCTGAGATCAAATTCAAGTATCCTAGATATATCAAAACATTACTATTCAATTTTCGTCTAATCCTATTGCCACAGTGAAAGCTCATCAGCTTTTCCTAGACACCATAAGAGTAAATCCAAATAAGCTTAAGGTATAAACACTGAATACATCACATCATCTCTTTTATAGATTTTTGTTCTTCTACCAGAAGATCTCTGTAAAATTACCAGCACAGGAAAACTAAACTGCATTATACTCACGGGCGATATTGAAATACAGAAAATTTCGCATCTTACATGTAAAATCTATGTTTGTATTTTAAAACCGAAACCAAACCAAACAAAAATACCTTCCATACATCTGCTGTGGAAATTACCTCTAACTATAACTCAACATTAATAAAAAAGTATAAGACAAATATATAAACTGCTAAGGAATTATCTGTTTTGTTTTGAAAGTCAGTATGTAGAAATAATGATGATTGATAATGATGATGATATTGAGCCTGATGATGATAAAGATAATGATGTTGGCAAAAAATTCCTGGTTAAAGGTAGAAACTTAAGAAGAAAAATCCAGAAGTTATCTGTTTCTGTACCCTGTAGTGACTAAAATGGTAATGTTTTAATAACAAGAGCAACAGTGATTATAGTTTGTGCAGTCTCTAAATTGCTCCTAAATTATTTTTTAATTTGGTTTATAATATGGCTATCCATTGGGATTTTATACATTAAGTAACATAATAAGAATGGAATTTATTCTCACTATTATTAAAGTTAGATATTTTGATTCTGAACATTAACCTTTTGTTTTCATATTTATTATTATTTTATTCTTTAGTTTCTTTTAAAATGATATTTATGGTTTGTATAAATACTCTGAAATTCCATATTTTATGAATTCAAAATGAAAAATTTTTCCAGCATTTCTTCCATCATTCATCATCCTTAGGAATTTCTTTGTCAGCAGATTCCTTTGAAATCTGAGAAATAACTATTTTCTAGCCTTTCCTAGCCAAATAATTTACCAGTATTTCCAAAATCCTGACTGGCTCCAAAATGATTGAACTATCATCCTTTATTTAGCATATGGACAGTTTTTGGCAAAAACTGAGTAGTAGTGTATTTATATAACTAGGATACTTGAATTTGCACTCAAGTGCTGCAGAAGTAATATGTAATTTCAAATGAACAAATGAACAATTGGATTCCAAATATTCCCAATCTTGGAAGATTTATTATGAACAATGTTTTCGTTTGCTAAAAATTGCTAGCAGTATTCCTCTCTTAGAGGTTTATATTATGTATTTCTATATTTGACAATGTAAAACGCTTGTGTTTATCTAGAATTTTCCACAATCACTTGGATTTAGAGCTTTTATCACAATCCAACCCTCTTCTGAAGAATAATAAAAGCCTTTCTACTGAAGTCTCAAAGAACACACTTGGTCTGTTGAACTAGGTTTTATTTTAGGGCTAAGTCTTCATCTCCACTGATTGCTCTGTGAATTACTTTGTCAGTACCACTCTGCTCATTCAGTTTTAATTGCTATAGCTGTAAAAAGAAAATATTATCTTAAGAAGTTTGTCTGAAATCATTGATCTTTCATTTTTAATTTGCTTAGAGTTTTTCCAGTTTATTGAAAATTCCAAATTAATTTAAGAAACAAGTTTTTGCATTCCAGTAAAATGTCATCAGAATTTTAATAGAAATTCTACTAAGTTTTAATTAAACTTTGTAGAATTGTTATGTTTATACTATTTTGTCTTCCTTTACCATAGCATAGTATACTATGGTATTCTAGTTATTAAAATCTACTTTTATGTCTCTCAGTAAACTTTTAGTTTTCTTGATTTAGTTCCTACACAATTCTTGTAAGATACTTAAGAACATTTCACATTTTTCATTAATGTTGTGAATGGAATATTACTTCCTTCCTATTCCACCTTCTACTCACCTTCTACTCACCGGTTATTACTAGGATGTAAGAAAGTCATTAATTTGTGCATATTTTTCTTGCATCTAGGTGTCAACTAGACTCATTTTTAATAACTTATTTTCAGAATCTAAGATTCTTTCAGGACTGAGTATCTAATCATGATGCCTGAAAAATGATAACTTTTTCTCCCTCTAATCATTTTAACTTTCCTATTTGTTTAATTTCTTACTGCTAGAAACTTTTAAAATAAATAGGAAATCAGAGTGTTAGGTGACATAATTCGCATACAAGTTTTAAAGATACTTTCTCTAGTGTGTCATTCTTAAATATAGTTTCCCCACCACAAGTTTATTAATGGTTTTCAGAAACTCTTTGAATGCATAAAATTATTTGCAACATTTCACATAATATATACATTTACTTGGGGAGAAAATTCTTTGCTGTAATAGAATTTTAAAGGGGGTTATACACAAAAAAGAGATTAAAAACCTACATTAAGAATATGTTACTAAATATAAAGAATATTTTTTCTTAGTTTTGAATTAATTTTGATTAACAAAAATGTATATATTTACCCTGTACAACATGATGTTTTGGCTATCAAGCTAATTGCCATGTGCATTGACTCACATACTGTTTTGGGTGAGATTTAAAATTTGCTGTCTTTATGATTTGCAAGAATTTGTATAGTAGAACTTTTCAACTTCTTCCTTCTATCTAACTGGAATTTTGTGTCCTCATTCCTTATTAATTTTAACCTTTATAAACACATTTATTTTATTTATTTATTTTTTATTTAGAGATGGAATCTTACTCTGTTGCCCAGGTAGCAATACAGTGATGCTACTATTGCTCACTGTAGCCTTGATATCCTGGTCTCAAGCAACACTCCTGCCTCAGTCTCCTGAGTACCTGGGATCACGGGCATGTATCCCCAGACCAGGCCAATGAAATTTCTTTTATGTAGAAATGTAGGTCTTACTATTTTGCCCAGGCTGATCTTGAACTCCTACCCTCAAGCAATCCTCTAGCATTGGTCTCCAGAAGTGCTGGGATTACAGATATGCACCTGGCCAACATGTTTAAAATATATAAAGTAGGATCAGTTTTCCTCCTTTGATCTTTGGTGATATTTAACAGAATGCAGTACATCAATAGCTATATTATTCTTAATTCATTGGTTAATTGCTTGAATTACAAATACCTACTTTCGTGGTTTGAAAATGAGGGCATGTGATGCCTCCAGCTTTGTTCTTTTGACTTAGGATTGTCTTGGCAATGCGGGCTCTTTTTTGGTTCCATATGAACTTTAAAGCTGTTTTTTCCAATTCTGTGAAGAAACTCATTGGTAGCTTGATGGGGATGGCATTGAATCTATAAATTACTTTGGGCAGTATGGCCATTTTCATGATACTGATTCTTCCTATGCATGAGCATGGTATGTTCTTCCATTTGTTTGTGTCCTCTTTGATTTCACTGAGCAGTGGTTTGTAGTTCTCCTTGAAGAGGTCCTTTACATCCCTTGTAAGTTGGATTCCTAAGTATTTTATTCTCTTTGAAGCTATTGTGAATGGAAGTTCATTCATGCTTTGGCTCTCTGTTTGTCTGTTACTGGTGAATAAGAATGCTTGTGATTTTTGCACATTAATTTTGTATCCTGAGACTTTGCTGAAGTTGCTTATCAGCTTGAGGAGGTTTTGGGCTGACCCGATGGGGTTTTCTAAATATACAATCATGCGATCTGCAAACAGGGACAATTTGACTTCTTCTTTTCCTAACTGGATACCCTTTATTTCTTTCTCTTACCTGATTGCCCTAGCCAGAACTTCCAACACTATGTTGAATAGGAGTGGTGAGAGAGGGCATCCCTGTCTTGTGCCAGTTTTCAAAGGGAATTTTTCCAGTTTTTGCCCATTCAGTATGATATTGGCTGTGGGTTTGTCATAAATAGCTCTTATTATTTTGAGGTACGTTCCATCAATACCAAAGTTATTGAGCGTTTTTAGCATGAAGGGCTGTTGAATTTTGTCAAAAGCCTTTTCTGCATCTATTGAGATAATCATGTGGTTCTTGTCTTTGGTTCTTTTTATATGCTGGATTACGTTTATTTATTTGCGAATGTTGAACCAGCCTTGCATCCCAGGGTTGGAGCCCACTTGATCATGGTGGATAAGCTTTTTGATGTACTGCTGAATCCGGTTTGCCAGTAATTTATTGAGGATTTTTGCATCAATGTTCATCAGGGATTTTGGTCTAAAATTCTCTTTTTTTGTTGTGTCTCTGCCAGGCTTTGGTATCAGGATGACGTTGGCCTCATAAAATGAGTTAGGGAGGATTCCCTCTTTTTCACTTGATTGGAATAGTTTCAGAAGGAATGGTACCAGCTCCTCCTTGTACCTCTGGTAGAATTCAGCTGTGAATCCATCTGGTCCTGGACTTTTTTTGGTTGGTAGGCTATTAATTATTGCGTCAATTTCATAGCCTGCTATTGGTCTATTCAGGGATTCAACTTCTTCCTGGTTTAGTCTTGGAAGAGTGTAAGTGTCCAGGAAATTATCCATTTCTTCCAGATTTTCTAGTTGATTTGCATAGAGGTGTTTATAGTATTCTCTGATGGTAGTTTGTATTTCTGTGGGGTCTGTGGTGATATTCCCTTTATCATTTTTTATTGCATCTATTTGATTCTTCTCTCTTTTCTTCTTTATTAGTCTTGCTAGCGGTTTGTCAATTTTGTTAATCTTTTCAAAAAACCAACTTCTGGATTCATTGATTTTTTGGAGGGTTTTTTGTGTCTCTCTCTCCTTCAGTTCTGCTCTGATCTTAGTTATTTCTTGCCTTCTGCTAGCTTTTGAATGTCTTTGCTCTTGCCTCTCCAGTTCTTTTAATTGTGATGTTAGAGTGTCAATTTTAGATCTTTCCTGCTTTCTCTTGTGGGCATTTAGTGCTATAAATTTCCCTCTACACACTGCTTTAAATGTGTCCCAGAGATTCTGGTATGTTGTATCTTTGTTCTCATTGGTTTCAAAGAACCTCTTTATTTCTGCCTTCATTTCGTTATATGCCCAGTAGTCATTCAGGAGCAGGTTGTTCAGTTTCCATGTAGTTGAGTGGTTTTGATTGAGTTTCTTAGTCCTGAGTTCTAGTTTGATTGCACTGTGGTCTGAGAGACAGTTTGTTATAATTTCTGTTCTTTTACATTTGCTAAGGAGTGCTTTACTTCCAATTATGTGGTCAATTTTGGAATAAGTGTGATGTGGTGCTGAGAAGAATGTATATTCTGTTGACTTGGGGTGGAGAGTTCTGTAGATGTCTATTAGGTCCGTTTGGTGCAGAGATGAGTTCAATTCCTGGATATCCTTGTTAACTTTCTGTCTCGTTGATCTGTCTAATGTTGACAGTGGAGTGTTGAAGTCTTGCATTACTATTGTATGGGAGTCTAAGTCTCTTTGTAAGTCTCTAAGGACTTGCTTTATGAATTTGGGTGCTCCTGTATTGGGTGCATATATATTTAGGAGAGTTAGCTCTTCCTGTTGAATTGATCCCTTTACCATTATGTAATGGCCTTCTTTGTCTCTTTTGATCTTTGATGGTTTAAAGTCTGTTTTATCAGAGACTAGGATTGCAACCCCTGCTTTTTTGTGTTCTCCATTTGCTTGGTAGATCTTCCTCCATCCCTTTATTTTGAGCCTATGTATGTCTCTGCATGTGAGATGGGTCTCCTGAATACAGCAGACTGATGGGTCTTGACTCTTTATCCAGTTTGCCAGTCTGTGTCTTTTAATTGGAGCATTTAGTCCATTTACATTTAAGGTTAATATTGTTATGTGTGAACTTGATCCTGCCATTATGATATTAACTGGTTATTTTGCTCGTTAGTTGATGCAGTTTCTTCCTAGCCTCGATGGTCTTTACATTTTGGCTTGTTTTTGCAATGGCTGGTACCGGTTGTTCCTTTCCATGTTTAGGGCTTCCTTCAGGGTCTCTTATAAGGCAGGCCTGGTGGTGACAAACTCTCTAAGCATTTGCTTATCTGTAAAGGATTTTATTTCTCCTTCACTTATGAAACTTAGTTTGGCTGGATATGAAATTCTGGGTTTAAAATTCTTTTCTTTAAGAATGTTGAATATTGGCCCCCACTCTCTTCTGGCTTGTAGAGTTTCTGCCAAGAGGTCTGCTGTTAGTCTGATGGGCTTCCCTTTGTGGGTAACCCGACCTTTCTCTCTGGCTGCCCTTAAGATTTTTTCCTTCATTTCAACTTTGGTGAAACTGGCAATTATGTGTCTTGGAGTTGCTCTTCTCGAGGAGTATCTTTGTGGTGTTCTCTGTATTTCCTGAATTTGAATGTTGGCCTGCCCTGCTAGGTTGGGGAAGTTCTCCTGGATGACATCCTGAAGCGTGTTTTCCAGCTTGGTTCCATTTTCCCCCTCAATTTCAGGCACCCCAATCAGACGTAGATTTGGTCTTTTTACATAATCCCATATTTCTTGCAGGCTTTGTTCATTTCTTTTTCTTCTTTTTTCTTTTGGTTTCTCTTCTTGCTTCATTTCATTCATTTGATCCTCAATCGCTGATACTCTTTCTTCCAGTTGATCGAGTCGGTTACTGAAGCTTGTGTATTTGTCATGTATTTCTCGTGTCATGGTTTTCATCTCTGTCATTTCATTTATGACCTTCTCTGCATTAATTATTCTAGCTATCAATTCTTCCACTCTTTTTTCAAGATTTTTAGTTTCTTTACGCTGGGTATGTAATTCCTCCTTTAGCTCTCAGAAGTTTGATGGACTGAAGCCATCTTCTCTCATCTCGTCAAAGTCATTCTCTGACCAGCTTTGATCCGTTGCTGGCGATGAGCTGCGCTCCTTTGCAGGGGGAGATGCGCTCTTATTTTTTGAATTTCCAGCTTTTCTGCCCTGCTTCTTCCCCATCTTTGTAGTTTTATCTGCCTCTGGTCTTTGATGATGGTGACGTACTGACAGTGTTTTGGTATAGGTGTTTTTCCTGTTTGATAGTTTTCCTTCTAATAGTCAGGAGCCTCAGCTGTAGGTCTGTTGGAGATTGCTTGAAGTCCACTCCAGACCCTGTTTGCCTGGGTATCAGCAGCAGAGGTTGCAGAAGATAGAATATTGCTGAACAGCGAGTGTACCTGTCTGATTCTTACTTTGGAAGCTTCCTCTCAGGGGTGTACTCCACCCTGTGAAGTGTGGGGTGTCAGACTGCCCCTAGTGGGGGATGTCTCCCAGTTAGGCTACTCAGGGGTCAGGGACCCACTTGAGCAGGCAGTCTGTCCGTTCTCAGATCTCAACCTCCGTGTTGGGAGATCCACTGCTCTCTTCAAAGCTGTCAGACAGAGTCGTTTCCGTCTGCACAGGTTTCTGCTGCTCTCTTTGCTGTTGTTGTTTAGCTGTGCCCTGTCCCCAGAAGTGGAGTCTACAGAGAAAGGCAGGTTTCCTTGAGCTGCTGTGAGCTCCACCTAGTTCAAGCTTCCCAGCGGCTTTGTTTACCTACTTAAGCCTCAGCAATGGCGGGTGCCCCTCCCCCAGACTCGCTGCTGCCTTGCGGTTAGATCACAGACTGCTGTGCTAGCAATGAGGGAGGCTCTGTGGCCGTGGGACCCTCCCGGCCAGGTGTGGGTATAATCTCCTAAGGCTACAGTAACCAAAACAGCATGGTACTGGTACCAAAACAGAGATATAGACCGATGGAACAGAACAGAATCCTCAGAAATAATACCACATATCTACAGCCCTCTGATCTTTGACAAACCTGAGAGAAACAAGAAATGGGGAAAGGATTCCCTATTTAATAAATGGTGCTGGGAAAATTGGCTATCCATAAGTAGAAAGCTGAAACTAGATCCTTTCCTTACTCCTTATAGGAAGATTAATTCAAGATGGATTAGAGACTTAAATGTTAGACCTAATACCATAAAAACCCTAGAAGAAAATCTAGGTAGTACCATTCAGGACATAGGCATGGGCAAGGACTTCATGTCTAAAACACCAAAAGCAACGGCAGCAAAAGCCAAATTTGACAAATGGGATCTAATTAAACTAAGGAGCTTCTGCACAGCAAAAGAAACTACCATCAGAGTTAACAGGCAACCTACAGAATGGGAGAAAATTTTTGCAGTCTACTCATCTGACAAAAGGGCTGATATCTAGAACCTACAAAGAACTCAAACAAATTTACAAGAAAAAAACAACCCCATCAAAAAGTGTGCAAAGGATATGAACAGGCATTTCTCAAAAGAAGACATTCATACAGCCAACAGACACATGAAAAAATGCTCATCATCACTGGCCATCAGATAAATGCAAATCAAAACCACAATGAGATACCATCTCACACCAGTTAGAATGGCAATCACTAAAAAATCAGGAAACAACAGGTGCTGGAGAGGATGTGGAGAAATAGGAACACTTTTACACTGTTGGTGGGATTGTAAACTAGTTCAACCATTATGGAAAACAGTATGGTGATTCCTCAAGGATCTAGAACTACATGTACCATATGACCCAGCCATCCCACTACTGGGTATATACCCAAAGGATTATAAATCATGCTGCTATAAAGACACATGCACATGTATGTTTATTGTGGTGCTATTCACAATAACAAAGACTTGGAATCAACCCAAATGTCCATCTGTGACAGACTGGATTAAGAAAATGTGACACATATACACCATGGAATATTATGCAGCCATAAAAAAGGATGAGTTTGCGTCCTTTGTAGGGACATGGATGCAGCTGGAAGCCATCATTCTTAGCAAACTATCACAAGAAGAGAAAACCAAGCATGGCATGTTCTCACTCATAGGTGAGAACTGAACAATGAGATCACTTGGACTCGGGAAGGGGAACATCACACATCGGGGCCTATCATGGGGGAGGGGAGGGGGGAGGGATTGCATTGGGAGTTATACCTGATATAAATGATGAATTGAGGGGTGCTGACGAGTTGATGGGTGCAGCACACCAACATGGCACAAGTATACATATGTAACAAACCTGCATATTCTAAAAAAATAGAATATTTATTTATTCTATTTATAATAGAATAAATAAATAAATAAATAAATAGATAAATAAAAAGAAAATGAGGGTATGATCTGACTCAATTGGCCTATAATTTAATTTTTCATGGTTTCATTATCAATTAAAGTTTTTAATTTTAATTTTTAAATTTAACCCTTTTTCTCAAATTTTTTATTTAATTGAATTTTACACTAAATGTTATAGATTTCTACATTCAAATTTTTAATAAAAGATTTACAAAAGATTATAACCCCTGTTTTGAGTTATAGTGCCCATTTCAAATTTTGTTTGTTTTTGTTTCTCAATTTAATTTCTTTGTTGAAAACATTTAATTTCTTTGGTGACAAACAGATGTTTGTCGATTGAATTATTTTAATTCACCTGTCTTTTGATATACTCACTGTTTTATTATTTTTTCCAACTTACGACTCCTTATTTCTTCATGCTTTCCTCGTGTGATAATTTTTCTTCTGTCTAAATTTTCAAGATGAATGATAGATTATTTTTTCTTTCATAGTAAATGTTGAAATGGTTTGGGGTTGTACATTTTTCCCAGAGTACAGCCTTCAGTGCATTTCATAAATTTAGATACTTCATGTTTCCATTTTAGTTATTTTATTTGTATGCTCTGTCATAAACATTTTCTGTTTACCCTCTCATATCCACTCTCACCTTTTTTCTGTTCTGTGCCCCAGTGTGATCGATCAGTGGGCATCCTTACCTTCCAGCTGCAGGTGAGTTCAGCCAGTGAGGAGCAACAGCAGATAGAAAAGAGGGCAGAAAGTGAGAATGAGGAAGATTTCTCTGGATTTTTTTCTATAGGGTCATGATGAGCTGATTGTAGCTCTCAATCAAAAATCACAGCTCTTTTCTGGAAGTTCTTCCCCAAAAGACCCTTCTGTGTCCAGTTTCTGATCACTTCTCTTCCCTTGCACTTTCAGGACAGGAGGGATCACAGTACTCCTGATGTGCTAGCCAGAGGCTGCCATATCTTATAGTTTTCCTACATTTTGCCCTCACTTTAAAAATAATTACCTAGGAAAACTCTTCTTATATTATCCCAATTTGAGTGTGTAACAGTTTACATTCTGTAACAGTTTTAGCACTATTTTAATATAAACTATTTTGTAATCATTGATTTTCTTCTTAAATCTGAAGGTACGTTTGGTTGTTTGGGTATGGTTTTGTATGATAATGTATTTTATTTATTCTCAATGGACTCAAATGTTCTGAGTCTTAATTTTTATGAACAGTAGCCTCTTTTCATTGTGATTAGAATGAACCACTGTCTGTTCAATTATTGTGTTTTCTTTCTTTTAATTACTTAATTATAACCCTTTTGATTGAAAGCCCAAAGGATCCTTGTAAAGCGACCTGCTGCAATTGAGTCCCTGGCCATTATCATTGAGACTTGTCATGGTCTACACTTGAGAACTGAGACCATCTGTGTCAACATGCCTCCGGCTAGAACATTGATCACTTTGTGCCAAGTTAATTTGCTTCCGGCAAGTTTTGTCTGAGAAAGATGAAACTTTATACCAATAAGTAACTGCTTTTTGCTTCAGGATATTCTTACAAATTGATTTATTGCATTCTGCTTACCTGATAAAGGAGCTCATTTACCAAGTCACTTTTACTTATCAGGGCTAGTTTCAAGATGCCACTTAGCTGTGTCTACTTATGGTAAACTATCATATCATGTGCTTTGCCCAATCCCAATCATTTATCTACCTTAACAAACCAACTTCTAACCACCTCACTTAAGCTTCAAAGTCCTATAACTACCTTACATCTGATTTCTCTCTTTGGAGATGCCATGATGATCACTAAAGCTGGAATTCTCCTTCATTGCAATTAATGAAAATAACCATTGTTTTAACTAATCAGCACATTGGTGATATTTGTGGGAGTTCAGCACAATTAGTCTTGGGAATTTAAAGAAAAATAGAAGAACATCAGTAAGCCTGAATACAGAGACTGAGGGGTATCTTTGCCACCCTCAACATATGAAGCATGTGGAGAGAACTGAGACCTCCTGCCATGACTGAGTCAATCTGAAAGTAAATCCTCTCACTTCAGACAAGCCTTCAGGTGACTGAAGCTCTAGCTGATATTTGATGGCAATCTCAAGGAAGAACAGCCAAGCTTCTCTGGAATTTCTGAACCTACAGAAACTATGAAAGATAACAGATATTGCTGGTGTTAGTCAATGAATTTGGGGATAATTTGTCACACAGCAATAGATAATACATACACTACATGTATTCTTCTATATATTTTGTCTGAGTTTTATTGTTGCCAATAGTGGTTCCCACTTTTCAACGTCATACTCCATTATAACTAAAATTTGATTTTCCTTCTTGAGTTGGTCATTCAGATCTAGAACCATCATACCTTGGGTTTTTGAGTCAGTTAATTCCATGGTTTGAGTGTTCAAGTTGTCATTGATTTCAGTTGTCATGAAAAGGCAAGCAGATAGAAGTCCAGGATTCCAGATTCTAGATGACTCCATTGTATTTTTCCTTCCCTCCTTTCTTCCTTCCTTCCTTCCTTCCTTCCTTCCTTCCTTCCTTCCTTCCTTCCTTCCTTCCTTCCTTCCTTCCTTCCCTCCCTCCCTCCCTCCCTCCCTCCCTCCCTCTTCCTTTTCTCTCTTTCTCTCTTTCTTTCTTTTCTTTCACAGGGTCTCACTCTGTCACCCAAGATGGCTCACTGCAATCTCTAGTCCCTAAACTCAAGAAGCAATCCTCCCATCTCAGCCTCCCAAGTAGCTGGGACTACAGGCTCACGCCACCACACTTAGCTAATTTTTGTAATTTTTCTAGAGGTAGGGTTTTGTCATGTTGCCTGGGTTGATTTTGAACTCCTTGGCTCAAGCAATCCATGTGCCTCAGCATCCTAAAGTGTTGGAATTATAGGCATGAGCCGCTGCACCTGGCCAGAGATTGTTTTTGATAACTGAGCACAACAAGGTTTTTAAAATAATTCGTAAGTATATCTGAGAGACAGAAAACCACTCAGAAAACTTTCTTACCTTTCAGTTCCAACATTTCAGCCTCCATTTCCTGAAAAATGTTGATATCCTCCACTACTTGAACTAATTATGAATTGGGTCTAATTAAAGGCCTCCTGTGGTCTCTGAATCACCTCTACTGTCTTCATGAGAACAGCACATAGAAGAATGAATATTTACATATATTCACACACATATAACAAGAAACAAAAATTCATATTATGGCTGAAAACTGACTGAATGTAAAACTATCTTTAAACTAGTAAAACTTTCATGTATTATTCAACTATGTACAAACATAATGCCAGTTATATAAAATTCAGTCATTTTCCAGTTTTATTCATTTTTGATCCTTACTACACAGATAGTATCATTTTAAAAGAGCAGATAAAGATAAAGAAAATTAAGATCTAAATTAGGTATGCTTGTTAAAGGCTTATTTTTGAAAGTAATCATTTTGTCTATAACAGTCAAAAATATTTAAGTCATTAAATAGAATATTCTACTTGAAGTGCTTTTTGGTTCTGAAGAATTTGAGAGGTAACTGAGAAATTGTTATTACTAAACATATACAAGCAATTATTTTGGAAGAGACAAACAGAAAAAGTGTAGTCTGAGGATGAATTCTACATAAAAGTCTTGTATGCTAAAATATTCATTTTGACCTGTTTAAAATTGGTTTCCTGAACATAATATTTGCCCAGATTCCACTACACACTACACACACACAAAGATTCCCACATATTTTATAAATATTTATGATGACCGAACGAAACTATTCTGAAAGGATAAAAAGCATGAATTAAATAGCAATATGAAAAAAAAAAAAAAGATCTTTTTTCTTTCAATTCTATTCAGAAACTTGAACTGAGCTAATAAAGTGCTGTTTAATAAAATTCTATAGGGAATCTCTCTTACAAAAAGGTGTTTGAAAACAGTGTTTATTTTACCTTAAATGAATTAAGCATTTCTACATGCAAACTTGTGTATTCTATTTATTCGCTTAAGAACAAGATGGGTTTTCTGTGGCAAGATAAATGGGAAATTTTAGCCTATGCTTCCTGAATTTTTATAGCTTTAATAGTAGTAGAATCCCAATGAATCACATTCTAGGATTCTATTTAGTATACAGAAGCTGACAAATGTACTGGTTAGGGATTTACTCTGAGTGTTAACTTGTACTGAAGACAAATTGACTCAAAGAAATAGAGTGGATCTCTTCTCTGAGGTCCTGATCTGTTTCAGGTTAACACTATTTCCAGAATTTCACTACCCTCATTCCAGAGAAGCTTAAATGATTAAAAAATGGAAAATATAACTGCATAATTTGAGATGCATTCTTTTAGTTGTTTCATACCCATTGTAAGATATAATTTATGGAGCATATAATCTACTTGCAGAGTGAGTTTAAATAATTTAAATAATAATTTGTTATTCACCCATGCATATAAACAGCAAAGACTCATCATAAGTACTGTTATGAGGAAATTGCCATGACATTGTTGTAAGTGTCCAGTACAAAGGGCTACAATGACAGCACCAGCCAATCACTCACAGACTCTAGATCAAGCTTGCCCAAGTGGTTTTGAATGCAGCCCTACACAAATCACAACTTTCTTTTTTTTCTTTTTTTTTTTTTTTTTGAGACGGAGTCTCGCTCTGTCACCAGGCTGGAGTGCAGTGGTGCAGTCTCAGCTCACTGCAGTCTCTGCCTGCCAGGTTCAAGCAATTCTCCTGCCTCAGCCTCCTGAGTAGCTGGGTCTACAGGCACGCGTTACCATGCCTGACTAATTTTTGTATTTTTAGTAGAGATGGTGTTTCACCATGTTGGCCAGGATGGTCTCGATCTCCTGACCTCGTGATCCACCCGCCTCAACCTCCCAAAGTGCTGGGATTACAGGCGTGAGCCACCGTGTCTGGCCTGTAAACTTTCTTAAAACATGATGAGATGTTTTTGTGATTTTCTTTTTTAGCTCACCAGCTATTCTTAGTGTTCATGAATTTTTTGTGTGGCCCAAGACAATTCTACTTCTTCCAGTGTGGCACAGGGAAGACAAAAGATTGGACACCCCTGCTCTAGATTTTCACTTTATTCTGCACCATGCTTAATTATCACCAGTGACTTGTTGGATTCCTAAAAGATTTTTTAAAAATGCATAATCATATCTCTTTTTTCCATCTAGTATTCATAAATAAACCTCTACTGGAGGTGGATACTTGATAAATCTCTGTTTTGGGGGTCAATTATGGTTGCTTGGCAAGGGAGGAAGCTTGGCACAGTGGCTCACACCTGCAATCTCAGAACCTTGGGAGCATGAGACAGGTGGAGAGCTTGAGGCCAGGAGTTTGAACTAGCCTGGCCAAGTAGTGAGACCCCATCTCTAAAAAAAAAAAAATAAAATCATAGAAATAAAAAAATGAAACCTTAAAAAAGAAGAAATCCTGTCATCTGTGTCAATGAGGATGAAATTGGAGGAAAGTGAAAAGTCAGGCACAGAAAGACAAATCCCACTGATCTCATATGTGGAATCTGAAAAACTCAAACTCAGGAACAGCAAATAGAATGACGGTTACAACAGAGTCTGGAGAAGGTGGGGTGGGAAGATTGCGGAGATGATGGTCAAAGGACACGAAATTTCAGTTAGATCAGAGGAATAAGTTCAAGAGATCTATTGTACATCATGATGACTATAGTTAATGACTCTATATTATGCACTAAGAAGTTACTAAGAAAGTAGATTGTTAACTGTTCTCACCACAAAAGATGTGTGTGAAGTAATGCATATGTTAAATAGATTTAGTGATTTCACAGTGAATACACATATTGAAACATCATGTATAACACAAATATATACATTTTTCACTTGTCCACTTAAAACAATTTAAAAATTGTGCTGTTTTTGTCCACTGTGATAATTTGTTATCATAGCAACAGGAGTTAATACAGAAACTAAGGCCTAAATTGGTTATGTAGCTTGTGCAAAGTCATGCAGACAGCAATTAGTATAGTCGGCTTTGAAGAGCAAGCATCTGGCTTTAAAAAATATATTCTGAACATCAAACTCCATTTAGTCTGATCGCTGTTTGACATACATAATATTCTAACATAAAATAATATAGCACATATGCCTCTCTGTGTGTGCATTTGTATGTGTATTTCACAAACTTACATACCACTATGTTCCTTATAATTCTCACCCAATAACCCAACAAGGATAAAGACCTGCACTGGAATCCTTTGCCAACTAAAACCAAAAGTAAGAGCTTAGCTACAATGACCTCATCTGCCAACAGGCCTCTGTAGGCCTTAGTGGCTGTTTAACTCATGAGAGATAGAAAGGTCAGGGCAGATAAAGTAATGAAATACAAGAGCCTTCTGGACAGCTCAACACCTTCTCAGGTTATCCTCCTAGTGAATTTTGAAAATACTCTCATGGTATATGTATGTGCATTAAAAAATTCGGAAATAGAAAAAATCTATTTAAACAATATTAGTCTATTATTATAAGTTAAATAGGGTTAACTTTAGAATATTTAAAATTGTTGTAACCAGAAACCTATTCAAATGAAAGTGATGCTGTCTAATGTACTAATGAAAAAGTCATCCATCTAAACTTTTATTTATTCATTTATTCAATAACTACATATTGAGTGCTCCAGTCAGTGGAGATACCAGTGATGTTACATTCAATGGGAAAGACATTCATAAATGAAAAACATGTGCCATGTATTAAGTTTTATGAAAAAAATGAGTTATCTAGGGATTCCGGTCATGCTGGTTTATAAAGGGTAATTAGAAAATACCTCTTTGTTAAGGAGAAATTTTAATGAGCTGTGAAGCAAATGAGGGAAAGAGCAATGTGGCTATGTGGTGAAAGATACTCCCAGCAAAGGGAACAGATGCACAAAAGCCCTGAGTTGGCAGCCTGCTAAGTTATTATATTAGGTATATTAGATACCAAGGGTCTATTTTATCAGAAAATAATAATAGCATACAGTATAATAATTTCAATTGTAGATGTATTTTATATACCCTGCATTATAATCATATATTGTAATTACATATCAAAGATATATATGGTCAATACTACCAGAGAGGTTGATCCGATTACTGGAAGGTATTCCCTGCCATCAACATTCCCAATCTGATAATGTGGATGTCTTTAGCTTGATTATGACTTTTATTAACTAATATTAAGATTTTATTAAGATAATTCTTCTGCAATTAATTTTCTATGGAAATTTCATCCTCCTTCCATTATGACTCTTCTGACTTCAGGGATGCCACAGCTGTGGTGTACGCTTATGCTCTGTAGGCAGTAATCAAAGAGAACTAATTACAACTAGTAACCTATACCCTTATTGCATTAACTAGTTTCAGTGAAATAAACACTAAAATGGATTGTCCTGTATTATGACTAATATGTGTTCAATCACATCACTGACAGCCAATTGTATTTATTTATTTTTGATTTTTTAAACAAGAAACATATTTTAATATCTAGTTTCATTTTTAGATGAGAGGTGTTGGACAATGTTTTGTAATTTAACATTTATTATCAGAGGTGCAGAAAAAATTAATAAGCTATTAAATACCAACAATGAATAAAATTATGGGACTAGGCATTTATAAATCCATGTTTGATTTTACAGAATTCCAGTTATACCACTGAACTGAAAGAAATGTCCTTTAACTCTTTACTTCTAATTATTGCACATTTTCATTTTGATATAATTTATACTTTTAATTCAATGACTATTTTCAACAAAATGTGTTCAATTTTAAATATTTCCTTACCACTTATGAAGTATGACTTAACTGTTACTCTTTAAGAGTTCAGTAAAAGAAATTTGAAATATTAATTTTCATTTTGAACCAGTTTGACCAAAAGTATCATACATCACTACCACATGAGTTAAAACAAAGAATGGAATAAAAAGAAAAATTGATACCTATATAATCAGCAAATGATCTGATAAGACAGTTTGACTATTTCATAGTTCTACCCAGCATAAGAATAAACGGGTTCCAAGGTACCAGAGTGTTTACCATTTTTACTAGAAGCTATAAATTGTAATGTTATTCTTCTTAACAAGTCATCTCTAAGAAAATGACAGTAAGTAAAAAATTGTTATATCCAATACAAGATAAGGTAATTTTTTATAAAATTAGGTTTCAAAAAATGCAGAATATCTTCATAATTTTCAGTGGTCTCAAATGCTAAAGTCAGAAAAATTTAGCAAATAGAAATATTCATTATTATTATTATTATTATTTTGTTTTGAGAAGGCCAGAAATGATTTCAGTCTAAGAAATAAGCAATAATGATAAAACATGCGATTAGTATAGTGCATCTCTTTCAAGCCAAAGCACACTTTTCACCTCAGGAGAGGACAAATCTGACTTTTACAATCTTAATTTTCTTTGTCCAGAACATGACCCCATTTTAGATGGAATTTATTTGAATAGAGTTAATAACCTAAAGTCATTTTTCTCCACAGGATGGCAAATGGCTAAGTCAGTTTATAAAGAATTTGTATCATAATAAATGCTAATTGACAGTAATTGTCAGTAGATACCAACAAACTTCTATACGCAAGTCCAAAAGTTACTGCAGTATTGAGGTTAGAACTAACATGATTCTTCCTGTTGGTCAAATTTCATCTACTCAACACGACTGCCAAGAAATCCAAAGAAGGAACGTCCGTGGGTCCCTCCAAAGCTGCATGATTTTTTAAAATGATTTTCCTCTGACTGAAGAGCCTGTTCATTCCTTCAACCATTTTGTAGTCGTTAGCTATATCTTCTTGACATTTTTGTGTCTTTTTTGTTGTTGTCCCTACTTCCTGTCCTCAATCATTTTGGCCAATTTCAAGACAGTACAACACTTGGTAGGTACAATGGAATGGGGGCAAAAAGGACTCTTGCAAGGAAGCCATGCATCGGTCCTTTGCAGCTGATTCCACCAGATACTCCAAACCTTTGTATCAAACACCTTCCTGGCCCATAGCAGTGTGAAAACGTGATTTGCTGAAAATGTCGCAGCCTCAAAATATGATTGGACCACTGAAATGGAAAACATAGCTGTCTGAAAATGTGATCGGCTCACTAAAAATACCAAGACCGAGTTAGAGATCACTACTAAAGCTTAAGTTTTTCTATTACATTTTCAGATGCCCCTTGATTGCTTGTCTTCTTTAGTTCTACCACACTTCTGAAAGAAGGTTTCAATTTTTAACGCGGCCATAAAAGCATGGGAGCCATGTTCACGCCTGTCCCCTCTGCCTAGGCAAAACGCAGGCCCTGGGCAGGACTCGCAAATCTAGGGTTCCCGGGGAATCCGGGCTGGGTCCTCCCACGCCTTGCGCAGCCTGCACTGCAGCAGCCTCTGCTGGGCACAAGGACAAAATCACGCAGTAACCATCGCCAGCCTCCAGGGATTCGGACCCTACTTCAACTCACCACGGGACTGGAAACTGGCCTACTGTATTTAATTATCCAGACTCGAGTTAGAGCCCATACTTAAAATAGCAAAGGTAGAAGATTTGCAGAATTATAATAGTAATGGTGTTTGCAACACCATTTCTCTCATCATCATTATGTGAGGCATATTTGGTAGAGTGAAACTAGGAATGGGAGGATCATTTACACTCTAAGTTATAGAGTTTTTTACAATTTTTATAATCAACATGTATTTCTTAATTAAGGAGATCATACATTGGGAGGTTGGATTAACTTTTTACAAATATCATACAATCTTGACTATTCTATTCTCAAGACTGGAGACCACCATCAGGAGCATGACTGTACCTGGAATCAGGCAGAACCACTCTTCTAAGTGTTAAGATGTTAAGTAGAAGGCTTGCACCGTAAGCACATTCAACTCAGTTCACGAATGGATCTTTCTTTTGCCAAAGGCTTTCTTCAATCATCTGATATCTGAGAGGGAGATTGAGGGCTGCATTTATATTTCATTCTCTTTTGATTTCCATCTTATTTATCTATATAAAGTGTGAGTAGTACAATGGAAAATAATTGGACTATATCATGTCACCTCCCCAGAGAAATATCTTTAATATTTTAATATTATTTTTATTAATATTTTTAATAATATTTTAATATATACATTACCAGCTAAGAGCAAATAAAGACAGTGCTCATTGGAAGAACTCATCTGCATTTTTTTCCAAATATTATAACTGGCAGTATCGTCTACTATTTATGCAAACCTGACATGACACCTCCTGAAATTTTACTGTATTATAGTCTTACTCATAAATGCATACAAAGCAAAAGGAGACAGGTAGGAAGTGAAAATGAAATTATGTCTTAAAATCTCAGTTCTACTGATAAATACACAAATTGTTCAGTGAGATATTACTCTATTTAAAAATAAACCAGTATTTATATAATTTTCCAATCTCTGCATATACTAATGTGGGAACACCATTATAAAAATACAGTGTAAGGTACGTAACCTATAAATAATTCTAATGAAAAAATTATTTTACTGTGAAGAGGGAATCTATAATAAATACTAGCTGTAGGAATAAACGTTCCTCTTAGCCTCAGTTTATCAAAATTTAAAATAAGCATGCAATACACTGTAAAGCAATGTCTCAACCAGATGTAACTGTGAGTAACGTAGTTACGAACACCTGAGTAATTATTTTAAGCCGCAGAGAGTAAAATACGAGGTAATCATGCAGGCTGTGTTTCCTCGTAGAAAACAGGCTCAGTGGCCCTTCTATGTGAATGCCCTCCTCACCAAACTCTCTATGACATCAAGATGCCAGGCCCTCCTTATCCTGTGATAAGGATACCCAACCCATGCTACTCACCCACTCTAGGGACACCATCCTCCTCCTGCTAAAACTCCAACATGCCACTCTTGACCACCAAAACTACTATTTTCACTGATACTTATTTTTCTGGACCTCACCTAAAGACTTCTTGACTAAATTCATCTGGAAGCAAAGAGAAGCAAAGAGGAAGGAGAAGAGAATAAGAGTTATAATAATTTTTAACATTCTATAAAGCAAAGTAAGAGGGAGTTTTGTGAAGTTAGGAAGTCTACTTGAACAAAGCCTTCTACAAATTCAGAAAATTAAAATGTATGTAAAAACTTACATAGAATTAGTACAGTCAACTCCCTATACAAGTTAATATAGGAAAGAGAAAAATAAGGAATACAATATGTCTGCACACAAATAAAGCATGAAAGAAAGGTATGTTCAAAACCAGAAAACCTCAGAAGCAAGGTTTCAGAACTCAGGAGAAAACTGGCAATAAAAGGAGATCACAAGCTTGAAAGTATATTAAGATAAATCACACTATGTGTTTTGTGTTCAAACTCTTTATAAAATAATAAGCACTAGTAGAAAAGGGTAGAATCACGGGTGCAACAAGAAATAAGTTAGACAAAACAATGGCAAAATAATATTGACTCAATAGCATAAAGACACTAATAAAATAGTTATAAGAGAAAAGGATCTCAACATCCTTTCATAAACAGGAAAATGCAGTTAATGATGAGTCTAGTAGAACAAATAGTATTCTATTTAAGAAGGTATATACAATTACACAGAAGTTGGAAAGAGACTAAAATGCATTTAATACTTTAGAAATCTATTCAAAGATTAGGAGAATGTTCAATTGATGAGAATTATTAAAAATGAAGATAAACTCTACAATGAAAGTAAATTAATGAAACTAATGAAATAATTAAAATAGGCAACATGGTTGGTGTAATACCTAATTCTACTATAAATAAATTCTCAATAAGAAACCCTATTGTTAATCACTATTAAGAAAATAAGAATTTGAAGATGAATTTGGTATTGAATTTTAGTTTGGGGGAAGAAAATAAATTAGATTGGTAAAAGTTAAAGACAATAAATAAGTGTAATATAGAATTTTTTTGTTTTTATTTTTTTAAACAACAATCCCAGACCACGATAGGATATTCTTTAAACATTTACTTAGTTCTTAATGTATTTTCTTATTTGGGAAATAAATAATCAAGATGACTTTATCTGAAATGACAAAAAGTCAATTAAATGCACATTTTGCCAGTTTTCTGAAATGACATAATTTTTTAAAGTGTATTTTCTCAGATTAGTCTAATCTCAAGGGCAAGAGTGAAAGTTCCTCTCTCCAGGGTCCCCTTTGTTTTTACTTGGTTACAGAGGACCCAGTGAGTACATTGATGGAGAAACTAGGCAAGGGGAGGGAAGACTGGCTCAGGCATGGGCTGTTAGGCATCCGTCCCCTCTGGACCTGTCTGGTAAGGTATCTCCTGGGACACAAAAGGAGAAGACAGTTTTCCATGCAGAGTAGACAGACTAGCACAGGTATTAGATAAAGGTTTTGTGAAACTGCATTGGGTTATGTGATGTGAGTGTTTCTCTGCTCAGGACTTCTGGCTTCTGGGCTATCCACTTTGCTGCCAGCTTCCTTGGGTTTTTGCTCTACCTTTTTTGTGCTTCCTCATGACACTCCTATCATTTCTAACCACCCAAACCATCTTCTTGGACCATTTAAGATGTACTACGTATAACTTAATAAGATTTGAACCCAAACCCACCAGGGTTGAAAACAGACAATCATCCCCCTAGGGAAAGCTTATGAAGCATGGTGATACTTGAACTCCATGCTGGGGAAAGTCTTTTATCCATAAAATGAGCAAAGAAAACCCAAACAAGTTAAATTGTCCAAATCAAAGCAGGTAAGCATTTACGTTCTGCCATAGACATGTTAAAGCAATTAAGAGAAGGTTTAAAAAATAATAATAATAAGTAATTAAGTAGCAACATGTAATTATAGAGAAGTTCTTTGACACTTATACCCATTTATTTAAGAGAATTATATTTCATTTGCATAGGACTTTATGATTCACAAAAATTTGACATATTTTATCCTTGTGAATATTTGGGAGTTAGAGGAGACAAGTGCTATTTACATATCTATGAGTGGCACTGAAGTGCTAATTGTTCCCAGTTGAACAGATTTACTCCACTATTCTGTCACCATATAGCTATGTGATCTTAGGTAATAATACTGGCTAATATTTCTACTATGTTTAATAAATATCTGGCACTTTTCTTGTCTGTCACATGTCTTTACTCATTTGATTCCAAACCAGTAAAGTAGGTATTTTTTTTTCTTTGTTTCTTTTCTTTTTTGGGGGGGGGGGGGGGGACATGAAGTCTTGCTCTGCTGCCAAGGCTGGAGTGCAGTGGCACTATCTTGGATCACTTCAACCTCCTCCTCCCGGGTTCAAGTGATTCTCTTGCCTCAGCTTCCCAAGTAGCTGGGACTACAGGCGTGCACCACCATGCCTGACTAATTTTTGTATTTTTTAGTAGAGACGGGGTTTCACTATATGTTGGCCAGGCTGATCCGCTGACTTCAGGTGATCCACCCACCTAGGCCTCCCAAAGTGCTGGGATTATAGGTATGAGCCACTTCACCTGGCTAGTATTATTATTTTCATATCCCTTTACTGATAAGGCAACTGAGGCACAGAGAGATGAAGAACTTTTTGAAATTCACGTAGTCTTTATTTGCTGAGCTGATTTTGAACCTAGGCAACCTGATTGTAAAACTCCCATTTATGAAGTGTATATTCTGCTTACCTTCCTGATTGGTTACCTCCTTTCTGACCTATTTTTCTCTTCCATACAAAAAAAAAAAATAGGCTTGCAAGGAAAAATGGTAAGAGACATCATGTAAGGCAATTTACACTATGTCTGGTATATGATAAAGTATTATTAAATCATTGATCTAGCATTCTTTGGGAATCTAAAGAAATCACAACTCAGAAATTTGTTTTAAAGTAAATTTAAGGAAGTTACATAGGTGAAAGTGGAGTAGCTTAATCTAAAATTTTAGTTGTATAGATTAAAATCTAGTGCTCCAAAACACATTGAATTTTAATGCTGACTGTAGTTTTGTTGTAAGAGCAGTAACACGTTAGCAGATAGATGTGTTTTAAAGGATAACCCCAGGCTAACAACCTCAGTGCTGGAAAATAGTGGATGAATGCCAGAAGTATGATGTTTCTTGTGAAACCTCACAAGTGAAGACCTACACCTATATACAGGTAAAACCTTAAGCGTTAGTGGTCAAATAGAATGAAATGCCTTGAGGCATCATGTCTTTAGGTCTCTGCTGCTTTAGTTCACTGCTGGGGCACTTACTCCCTTTGATGTAAAATGTCTTTGAGTTCTGCCTGGAAACTGTGGCCAGGGATGCTTTAGCATGGAAATCAACTAGTTTTTCTGAGGAAGCAAGACACATCAGAAATGAATATTTGGTTGCTTAGTCTTTTATGTTATTCTATTATTTCTTATCAGGGGACAAATGTAGTTTTTTAGATGTAAAGCAAAAAACAAAAAACAAAACAGACAAAAACAAGAAAGAAAGAAAAATATAAAAGAACCAGGTTTCCATAAGATCAAATGTATATTTCCTTTCTCAGAAAGTTGAGTTTGTGGCTTCTCAGTAGAGAGAGTCAGGAATCAGAACCAGAAAATTAACATAATTAACTGATCATTAACTTCCTTGACATCAGTGAAAAGATGTAAAGCTCCTAGTGATGATAACAGAAAAAAGAACAGGCCTTCTTCTAAATGTTACAGTAACTAGTTTCTTGCAGAAAATTAATGAACAACCCGTGGGTCAACATAAATCCACATTGTAAATCCACCATATTGGGAACTTTGGATTTTCATTTACATGATGACCTTCAATGTAATACAAGTTTGTTCTGGAGATTTTGGTGAAACCTTAAAATCAGATACTAACATGTATCCTTTAATTTTCATATGTATATAGATTCATTTGGGATCCAGTACTTAAACTGGCTATGACTAATAAAGGAAGAACCTAGACAGGCTCAATAATTAATAATATGTTGGGGGTGAAAAGAAATTATTGATTAATATGATACTGTACACCTGATTCCTAATACAAGTAGAAATAATGTTAATAAGATTATGGGATTGAAGGGAATGAGATACTCTATAAGGTCGTGACCTCTTTATTCGTTTCGTTTTGTGGAGAGAATTTGGTGGTTTAAGAAATTATAAAATAAAGCTGTTACTATAGGTTCATTTTATAGTTTTATGTAAAAATCCATTCAGAATTTTACTTCTATGTTTTAAATCCAATGTGTTGCAAATTTTATTTATAATACATTTGTGTGGGTTATATTATTATCAGACAAGAATATTTTAAAAATTGTTGTCTCAAATGGAGAATCCTAGTAAGATTAATTTGTTAAAATTTGATTAAACTAATCTACTTATTAAGTATATTTCTTATATGAGGCTAATTTTGTTTAGAGACACTTAAATTTACAATGTAGAAAAGGCAAAATAAATAACTGGAATTATTACTTGCTTCCAAAAGCAAAAAATTAGCAGTGACAGCAAGAAATAGGTGTGTCATAAGCAATTTATGAGAACAAGAGATGAATAAATCTCAGTGATTGAGTCGCCTCAAAAGTATACTGAAATATCTAATGTTGGTTTGAGTATGAAAACTACCCCAGGATTGTTTTCTCACTTAAAGTTGCTAAGCAAACAAAAATATCTAATGTCAATTTAACTGATTGGGGAAAAAAAGAATGAGAGCCACAGAGACTGAAACAATTCAAATCTGCCTAGGGCAGCAGACAGGTGTTTTATTTAAGGTGCTGCACTTTGCTGCCTGTCTCTGATGACTGATGTGATAACGATTGCTATTGAATTCTAAACTCCAAGTTTTAATAATGACAGTTGCCTTTGTCAGCAAAAAAAGGATTCTTTCCCTGATATTCTTTACCTTTAGTTTCTGCCAAGTGAGGGCTGAGGGTGCTTACAGTTAGTGCTAGTTATCATGATTAATTTTATGTCCAGATATTTAATCTGGAGTGCCCAGATATTACATTAAATATTATTCTGTGTGTGTCTATGAGGGTGTTTCTGGACAAGTTCAACACTTAAAATGGTAGGCTAAGTAAAGCAGATTACCCTTCTCACTATGGGCTGGCCTCAACCAGTTGAGTGAAGGCTTGAATAGAACAAAGGCTGAGCAAGAGAGAATGAGCTCTCTCTGCCAAGTGTTCTTCAAGCTGGGATATCAGTCTTCCCTTTGTATTTGAACAAGAACTTATGCTACCATTTTCTTCTCAGGCCTTTGAACTCCAGATCTTGGAACTTCTCATAAGTCCAAATCACGAGTCAATTTCTTATAATACATCTCTTCATGTATGTTTTTTCCTCACAATATAATAATATTAAATCTTTCTTTTAATTTCTTAAAATTAGTCTATATATAGAGGGAGAAAGGAAGGGATCACTATCTGTCTATCTATCTATCTATCTATCTATCTATCTATCTATCTATCTCTCTCTCTCTATCTCTCTATCTCTCTCTCTATCTTTATCCATCTACCTTTTTTTTTTTTTTTGAAATAGAGTCTAGTTCTATCACCCAGGCTGGAGTGCAGTGATGCGATCTTGGCTCACTGCAACCTCCGCCTCCCGGGTTCAAGTAATTATCCTGCCTCAGCCTCCTGAGTAACTAGGATTACAGGCACACACCACCACGCCCGGCTAATTTTTTTTTTTTTTTTTTTTTTTTTTGCATTTTTAATAGAAACAGGGTTTCGCCATGTTGGTCAGGTTGGTCTCGAACTCCTGACCTCATGACCCGCCAACCTCAGTCTCCCAAAGTGCTGGGATTACAGTCGTGAGCCACCGCGCACGGCCCTATCTATCTATTTCTATCTATCTATTATCTATCTCTCTCTTAATGGTTTTTTTATCTGGAGAACCTTGACTAATATACTAGTGTTACTTAATCTATTTGAACTCCTGTACTTTTCTACCATGAAAATCTGGCAGATACAAAATAGTTTATTCACTGTAGCTTTATACATACACACATGCACTCATTTGTATGTAACATATGATATAGATATGTGTTTATAAATGTGCGTATATGAATATATATGTGTATAAATACCCTAGTTTGGCCAGGAAAACCAACTCCCCATTAGATAATTCAATTGAGATAATTTTATATGGGGACTTATTTACAAAAGTATTTAGAACAGTGGAGAGAACGAAAAAAGAAAATGAGGCAAAATCGATTTTATTAGGCCACTACCCTCCTTAGTTATAGATGGGCAAATGGAAGAGAATACTGGAACCCAGGAGCCTGGCCTACCAGGAAGGAGGATAAAATTCAGTGGGGCCACCTGATGGGAGATGGAAACAACCGCAGAGATGAGACCACTGCTGATGACACTACTCAGAGCAGATAAATAAAATTAAAAATATCTTGGCTTCTCCCATTGGTTAAACTTAGCATGGAAGCCTGAGAAACAAAATTAGCAGAGTTCAGCTTCTGTGACTCAGAGCAAACAAGGGAATGGGTAAAAAACAATTCCGAAAACAAGCACAAGATTAGCATATATAAATGTATATGCATTAGTGTGTATATATCATATATATTATATATAATATGTGCAGGTATATAAAATATGCATATGTATATATGTATATACACACATACTCCAAATTTTTATAATGGTGAGAGTTTTTAAGAAAGACTCAGATACTATTTTCAGAGTGTCTTTTGCTCAGAAGCTTTGCATTCTCCAGAAATGAGAAACATCTGGGCATCACGGGTCAGGACAGAAAAAAATGATGGATCAAATTCCTAAAGTTATTAGGACCTGTACATTGAGACTACTCAATGGGACTGCCAGTTACTCTAGCCAAAGTAGTTAGGAAGAACAAGTATGCATAAAACTGAAGTTGAGTTTCTTTAGGGAATGATTTATTCCTTACCACCAATTAATAAACTGTTATTATTCTCTTCTTTTTGTTAAAAACTGAGGCTTAGAGAATCTAAGGTACTAAAATAAAGTACTTAATGCTACAGCGTCAACTTGAGTTCACTACAAACCTTTCACTATAACAGTCTAAATCTGTGGGAAATTACTCTGGGGTGTAAGGGCAGGTCTGGCTTTGTGGGTGTTCAACCTGTGCATTGCACAGAGGCACATGCTCAAAATGGTCCCATCCTGATTCAATGTTTTGCTATCGCCCCCTTGTAATACTATTATCTATAAACTGTCTATAGGCTATAAAACTATTTTACGGTTTACAAACTTTTTGTAAGTGAATTCTGATGAAACAATGGAGTGTGCATAAACAGAGGTGATATAAACAGTAGGTGCATCTACTACCATTTCTTGCATATAGTCTTCATGCTACCTCCTGAGCACAGAATTCTGGTGAACTCATGATAGCGAGACTCAAAGTGAGTAGTATTACATCTGCGACTGAAATGGGGCACTGACAGCCCCAAAATGCCACACTCTTTATTCAAACCAAAACATGTTTAGGACACAATAAGAGGGTAGTGCATGGCTTTCTGAAATGCAAGAATGGACCAGGCATAGTGGCTCATGCCTGTAATCTTAGCAATTTGGGAGGCCGAGGTGGATGGATCATCTGAGGTCAGGAGTTCGAGACCAGCATGGCCAATATGGTGAAACTCCATCTCTACTAAAAATACAAAAATTAGCCGGGTGTGGTGGTGCATGCCAGTAATCCCAGCCAGTAGGGAGGCTGAGGCAGGAGAATCGCTTGAACCTGGGAGGCAGAGGTTGCAGTGAGCCGAGATGGGGCCACTGCACTCTAGCCTGTGTGACAGAGTAATACTACATCTCAAAAATAAATAAATAATACGAGGCGTTGTGGCTCACGCCTTTAATCCCAGCACTTTGGGAGGCCAAGGCAGGAAGATCACCAGGTCAGGCATTCGAGATCAGCCTGGCCAACATGGTGAAACTTCATCTCTACTAAAAATACAAAAATTAGCCGGGTGTGATAGTGCACACCTGTAATCCCAGCTACTCAGGAGGCTGAGGCAGGAGAATCGCTTAAACACAGGAGGCAGAGGTTGCAGTGAGCCAGGATCACGCCACTGTACTTCAGTCTGGGTGACAGAGCAAGACTCTGTCTGAAAAAATAATAATAATAAAAAAATAACTATATGTGGGGTAGTTTCTGCAAGAATTCACTAGTAAAAAATGCGATTATTATTTGCTTGCAAAAGTAGCATGTTTAATTGTTAAACTGAATTGTTAATTTGCCTAGACATAAAGAAAATAAACTGGCATTTCCATGTTTTATTATTTTTAATTCCTAATTAAATAATTCAGGTGTTGAAAGTTTGATTCAAGCTTCTCTTGACAAAAATTTTTAAGCAGATTCAAGAGCTGTTTAGACTCACAGTTGACAGAAAAGATGGTGTTTTCATTCCTGCATATCTCCTGTCTGTCTCTAGAGCTTCTTGATGAGGATTTTGTTTCTCTTCCCTGTTATTTCTGGAAGACAAAAAGTTAACATCATACAACTATGTAGAAATTTAAGAGACATTTATACATTAAAAAGAAAGAGTAGCCCATTTACAAAAATCCAGGGAATTATTGGAGTTTATTTTTAAAACAGTTAAAATAATTTAATCTTTTTAATGACATTAATTTCCTAAAATTAACATTCAACCCCACAAATATCATAAGGATGACTATCTCCCTTATTAACAATATGCTTATTCTTTATTTCAGAGAAGAGTCATTAAAAATGAATCTTTTAAAAAGTTTAATTGTACACAATATTTCTTACTATACAAAAGTTAATAATAGATATGAAAAATAGATGTCCTATAGGCAAACAAGTGTGGGGAACATTTAAACAGGGTTCTATTTGGTTTTGATTTATTTATTTTTCCCTGTAGGCTTTTTCATAGCCTATAATGTGCAAATATGCATTTAGCATCTCCAAGACACTTTTGGAGCGAGTACCAGGAGTATCCTTTCTTTTCTCTGGTGATTACTTCCCACTGAAGAAGTGGCCAGTTCAGTTGGATCACATATCTACTGAATGCTCCAAATGTAAAACAGATATTATTATGTCTCTCCTATAGCCTCTTGAATATGCCTGCACCCAGGGCTATGGTCTCATCTCAGTTTGTGATTCAGAGGGTAAGTCAGGTAGGTACCAACACATATTTTTGGTTCCAGGGATATGATGGAAGAAGAACTCCTCTTTGAGCTTCAGATTTAAAGCCAGATTTAGATCTAGGTACCCACCAAATCTCATGTCAAATTGTAATCCTCAGTGTTGGAGGCGGGGCCTCGTGGGAGGGTGGTTGAATCATGGGGGTGGATTTCTCATGAATGGTTTAGCACCATTCCCCCTTCGTACTGTCCTTGCAACAATGAGCGAGTTCTCAAGAGATCTAGTTGTTTAAAAGTGCATAGTACCTCCCCCCTCACTCTCTCTTGCTCCTTCTCTGGCCATGCAACATTTCTGCTCCCTCTTTGCCTTCTACCATGATTGGGAATGCTCTGAGGCCTCTCCAGAAACCAAGTAGATGCTGCCATGTTTCCTGGACAGCCTGCAGAACTGTGAGCCAATTAAACCTCTTCTTTATAAATTATCCAGTCTCAGTTGTTTCTTTGTAGCCATGAGAGAATAAACTAATACAGAAAATCATTCTCTAATTTATTTTGTCTAAATTATAAAACCAATATTTGACTCTTGTCTGCATAGTAGGTGTTCCTAGACTGTAGTTCCTTCTATTTAGCTCAGACAACTTATTGAATAAAGCCTAGGAAAAAATACCCATTGTATTTGAATGAATATTTTTAAGGAACATCTTGGTTATTAGTTATAATGTGTACTGATACATACATCATGAGCTAAATTAAATTATTCTAGAAAATAACTAATGTTCTTAAATATTTTAGATCTTTTGATATAAATTTTCTAGATTACATAGCAAAATAAACAAATTTATAGTTTTTGTTTTCCATCTTTTTAAAGCAATTTCAAATAGTGCATGCTCATTATTGAACATTTAAAAGTGCTGAAATGAGGAGTGGACAATGAAAATTCTCCGTTATTATTATTCCCATAGATGACAAGTTGAGGCAAATACTTCCAGAGAGGTTACAATTATACACATTGCACATATGTATGTGTGTACCTGTGCATATGTATTAGTAAGGGTTCTCTAGAGGGTCAGGACTAACAGGATATATATATATATATATATATATATATATATACACACTAATAAACTCCTTTTCATATATATATGTACATAGAGATTGCATTGAATCTGTAGATTGTTTTGGGCAGTAGGATTATTTTAATTAATTAATGCTTCCAATCTATGAGAATGAGATATTTTTTCTATTTGTTTGTGTCATCTACAAATTATTTTACAGTTTTCCTTGTAGAGATCTTTCCTTTCCTTGGTTAAATATATCCCTGCGCATATTAATTTTTTGTAGTTATTGTAAATGAGATTGCCTTCCATATTTGGTTCTCATCTTAATCATTATTTATGTACAGAAATGCCACATGTAAAATTTGTTTTTAAAAAATGCTTAAACATTTAAAACATACAAAGATTGTTTTTACTAAATCTATAAACTTTATTCATTTATGTTCTTCAGGATGACTTACTTATAAAACAAAATATTCAGTTGACATATTCAAAATAAATAAACAGGAATATGTAATGTAATACATATACATTTGTATATATGTAAATATATACAAATATCTTTTGGTATCCTCAAGGGATTAGTTCCCAGACCCCTGTGGATTCCATAATCCTAGGATGCTCAAGCACATAATATATAATGGCATAGTAGTTGCATATAACTTTTGCATATCCTCCCATATACTTAATATCATATCTACATTACTTATAATGTTTAATACAATGTGAATGCCATCCAAATGGTTGTTACACTTTTTTTTCATATTTTTTTTACTGCTGTATTGTTATTTTAAAAATACTTTTCATTTGCAGTTGGTTGAATTCATGGATGCAGAACCCATCGATAATAAATGGAGCTGGTTTATTACTCCAAAATAGGCTGAATAAAATCCTGTTTAGAAGAAAGTTAGTGCAATGAGTTATACTTAAAAAAAAACAGTACTAAATATGTGGCTGGCAGAAAGAATCTTCTGATTATAGAGCTGCAGCAACTCTACTGGACTGAACAAAAGGATTAGAGCTGACAGCATGGGGGATCTAAGCCAAAATCGGGATTCCTTATTAGCAAAAGTTACCACATGGTAATTTAGGTAATTTAAACCACTAGTGCCAAGCAGAGTGTTAACAGAGCCATCTGGGGAAATGAAGAATCAAAGAATATCTGGCAATGAGATGTCTCTGAGACTGAGGCAAAATACTATATACTTTAACAAATGGTCAATTGCAACATTTCATTTAAACCAGAAGAAAAATACGGTTTACTCTTATAATATATAGAGTACTATGTGGTAAGTTTGATGTATAGGACCTTAAGAGAATCATTTAATTGAATAGGTTTTCCCTTCCTGAAAGCAAATCCCAATAAAATTCATTTATTTATTTAAACATAACAGGCTACATTTACAATAAGTATAAGTTAGGGCATGTGAAAGACAGTGCATGGATGCTTTTCAGCTCAAAGAAATTTGGGGCCAAAAGTCAGGGTAAAAATAATCATATAGTCCTCCAGGATACTCCTGAGATTACTCTGGACAACCCTGCTCTATCTACCCAGATTGATGCTCTTCAAGATGATTCCTATTGATTAAGAAATACA
This sequence comes from Rhinopithecus roxellana, assembly GCF_007565055.1. Taxonomy (NCBI): domain Eukaryota; kingdom Metazoa; phylum Chordata; class Mammalia; order Primates; family Cercopithecidae; genus Rhinopithecus; species Rhinopithecus roxellana. Next base: position 103,852,257 of record NC_044559.1, on the reverse strand, counting down.
TTTTGAATTAAATGCTCACGCTGTCATACAGCAGAGCAGAAAGTCTACAGAGAATGAAGCAGCAGCGATAAATCAGCTTTCTGTCATAGACTGAGTTTCTGTGTATTTTCTCTACTCTCTTTCTAAATAAAATTGATGTCCTTGAAAACAGACATGAATTTTGAATTATAACTCTTGAACCAACTACTAAAGAAGTTGACTTTTGTTTTTATGAAATTATTTGCTATCATTTTTATTGCAGGCATTCTAAAACACACAAACAATAGCTAAGCAATGAGCACGATGTCTACTTTCTATAAGAAACATGAAGGACAATACATTTTTAATTATTTTTTCATTACTTTTTGAATACATTCTCATGACCCAGTGGTATTTTGCACTTATTATATCATGCACATGTTGAAAACAATGCTAAAATGATGCAGAATGAATGTTAAGCATTTGTTGAGAAATGGAATTAAGAGTTTCTAGCATCTTGGCATAGTGCCTTCACATAACAGGAAAACAAAATATAATTCAGCAGTTTAATTCTACAAATATTTTTCTAAACTCCTACAGTATGCCAGATAACGTGTAAGATTAAGGAAGCAAAAATGAATAAGGCATAGTTATGCTCCTCCAGGCGTTAGGACGCGAAACCTAAAGGTGGGTGTAATGAAAAGGAGTACTTAACAATTTCTTATGAGAAGGAAAACTCACCTGAGCTCTGTCCTGACTGAGGAGGATGTATTTCCTCTGTCTGATGAGTACATATTTTCACTCAAGTCTAACAATGAACACCTTCCAAAATATACTAAGTTTACTCCATTTCATGTTTGTCATCCCTCTATTCTTTCAGACCTGTATTAATGAGCTCAGGTTGCCATGATAAAATACTATAGACTCGGTGGCTTACACAACATGCACAGTTTCGAAGACTGAAAGTCTGAGGTCAGGATGACCCCAGAATGGTGGGATTCTGGAGAAGTCTCTTCCTGACTTGCAGATGGCCTTTATACAGTGTCTTACATGGCAGACAAAGGGGGTTGCAGTGAGAGAGAAAAACTTTTCAGAGTTTCTTCTTACAGGAGCACTACTTCCATCATGAAGGCCAACCCCCATGACCTCATATTAATCCAATTATCTCCCAAAGACCATCTCCAGATGCCATTACATTGGGAGTTGGGACTTCAACATACAAACTTTGGGGGAGAACAAAATTCATTTCATGACAACACCTCTCTCTTTATGGTGTCTCTGACATTCTGAGTGCCAACTAGAGTGTTGGCAGTATTTTCATTGTTCAAAATCCCTTGAATTTTGCTTTTGTTTTTGCAGACAGTTGAGTAAACAAGAAATACAACTTCAGGCCAGTCGCGGTGGTTCACGCCTGTAATCCCAGCAATTTGGAAGGCTGAGGTGGGCGGATCACAAGGTCAGGAGATGGAGACCATCCTGGCTAACATGGTGAAACCCTGTCTCTACTAAAAATACAAAACAATGAGCTGGGTGTGGTGGCAGGTGCCTGTAGTCCCAGCTACTTGGGAGGCTGAGACAGGAGAATGGCGTGAACCTGGGAGGTGGAGCTTGCAGTGACCACCCCTCATATTATGTATGCAGCATCAGAAGCCTAGGAATATTGAGCAACTTTTCTAAATTCACCCATTTTTAACTGCAAAGCAAGGACTGAGTCCTTTAAGTTCCAACTCAGACTGCTGGCCACTTGACTCATTTACTTCCAAGTACAGGGAAAACGATTAAGAACATAATTCCAAAGAACTGAACTGGGAAACTATTCAGTGTTACAGTTTTAAGCATTCAGAGCCTGAATTCAATGTCTCACATACAATGATTGTTCCCATCAACAAATAAAAGACAGCATACTACTACTTCTCCCTCTTTCTTTGTTTCTGTTTTCTCTTGTGTGCTGTTAGTAGGGTTTTACTAGAAACAAACTGGAATAACTCCTGTTGGACTTCATTTCCAGCTTTTAAGTACTGGCTTACAGGGCAGGCAATACTTCAAAGGGAGTCAGTCTATAGAAATATCAATCAAGCAGAGAAAAAGTCCACTCACTACACAGAGACAAGAAATTGTTCCAATCAGCAAGCAGTGTTCAACACAATAAAAAGAAGTGAGTCTAAGCAGAACACCCCGACTTGCATTACCTTAATTTAACTATTGCAGAATTGAAATAGGAAAAATGAATGGTACATCTAAACTGTGATAAGACTAAATAAGCTGGACCAAAGTGTTTGAATATACTTCTACTTCTAAGTGATATGGAAGTAGAGAGATGACTACCACCTAAGTGCTATGTGAAACAATATCAAATTATTTTTGTTAGGTAACTGTTACCCTGAGGCTTGAACAATCCTGAGAGATTTCATAATAAATTTGAAGTTCTGAGTAAATTTGGATATTTTAAAAGCATTTTTTCACTAACATCAAAGTGAATTTAGAGTTTTCCTCAAATATGAATGTTGGCAACAAACCATGACTATTAGCAGTATCTGTTAATTTTCACCAGCCACAATTACAGGTATTTCTCAATCATGTCATAGCTGCTGCAAGTATCTTGACATATCATTAGGTAATTACAGTAGCAATTAAGTCCACAATTAGATCTTATTAATTAGTTAATTAAAAAAGCAACACATTTTAACATATTATATTTATTAAAATATAGTAAGAGCTATATTTCAATGTATTTGTTTTCTTTTACATTTGGTTTACTTCCAATCTATATAATTATTTTATGCATTTTAAAATATTATTTTGAATTTTAGGAGGGTACTAGCAGGACACTTTTAGTTGTCAAAGACAATTAAACACATGCACACACATAGATTTGAGGATTGCCTTTCAAAACCAGACATAACCAATTTCACACTTGAATCTGACATCCTGAGGCCTCAGTAATGTAGACAAATCCGCTGGAAGGAGTAGGAAACTGGAATTACCCCCCGAGGGCACCTCTGTCTGTATGGCACAGTCTGTGCATCCACCTGGCAAACTTAAATGTGGTTCAGGGTGGATTTGTTATGTGAAGATGTCCAATCCAATGGGTAGGTTACAACAACAGGAATAAGGTCAGCAGAAAATGTTTGAAATATTGTGTCATCAACAGCATCTTAGTTCTGGGAAATCATTCCACTCAAGCAAATGACTCCAGCCAATGTCTGTGGGATACTTGGATCAAAGTCCAGTCACCATGACACCAGAAGGACAATAAAAATATTTTACATGACCTACCCTAAATAAATACTATTTATAATACTTATAAAGTATAATTCGGATTCTGAGAGGGAGCCACGGTAATACTTATTGAGTGCGAACCATGTGTACATACTGCCCTTTATCTGTATTATCTCATTTAGTCAAAATAATCACTTGAGGAAGATTTTCTTCTTTATCCCCATTTAATGGGTGAGGGGTTTGAAACCAGAGAGATAAGTAAATTAACCAAGGTCATAAAATTGTAAGTGGAGTTGCCAGAACTAGTTTAAATCTTTCAGATTCCAGAATTCATGGACTTACCGCTCTAACAGATCCTTTTCCTGAATCATTGCCAAAGGATTCTTAGGCAACCCCAGGTTCAGTGGGCAGCTGAAATGCTAACCGTAAGAAATCAAGGAGAAGCACAAACTGTGCGATGTCAGGATGGCCAGATAGCCCTCCACCACAACATGGGACCAATTCAATGGGTCTCATTCAGTTACTATTTTATCCCTCACCTATAGGAACATTTGACCCTATTTGGAAACTTTTTTTGATATAAATAAATTGAAAGCATGGTGCTACCAACATCTGGGGGTAAATTTGCTAAACCATTCTACATCATCCTGAAGAGTGTCCCCTGCTCCCTGAGAATTACTGACCCTGCAATCTTACCAGTGCTGAGGCTGAGGCTGAGAAACTCTCGGTTGATCTCATTTACTTCAGGCACTCCCCAGAAGCTGGTCATATTTTGACTCCTGCCTGCTGAGCGTGGGTCTGAGTCATGACGAGAAAAGCCTTGGCATGTGGAGCCAGGCTGTGCCCACACAACATATGCAGCATACGTGACTCTACTTTGGAGGGCCTGAATGAGGAAGACTCTAGTGCCAAGTGATGAAATGAGAACAATTAGTAGAGAGTTCACTAAATTTAGCTGCTTTTCCAAAGTTTACAAGAATTTTAAAGGTTTTCCATCAAAAAACAAAAGTCTTACAATATATATTGTTAGATTTTCAAGTGTATCAGCCTTTAATACTTTCAGATGTCTTAGGATTCATCTGTAATTATTATGCTTTATTACCTAGTCTTATTTTCATGAACCCCTTCTCACAACATGGCAAGTTACAATATTCTATGGAAGTAAATGTAAAGCATGTTTTATTTGCTATTCTTGTGCATCAGTATGATATGGAATTAGCTACTAATAAATTCATGGCTTTCACAGGAAAATAATTAGGCAATAAAATTCCAGACTTTAAAAAATTTTTTCTGTGCGCATAGCATTATATTGTTACTTTACATTAATGCTAGTATTTTGAGTTAAGATCATCTCATTAATTATAATCTTCAAGAGGGTGTGGACCAGGTCTTTCTCATACCTTATACAAACGCACATAGATACAAGTAGAAAAAAGGCTGGTTAAATACTGTTCAAGTTGTAATCTAAACATTGAAATACATTTACTTTCTGTTCAGTAATTTTCATCAATGATAAAGAACAGGCAATGATGTTGTGATGTTATATTCATTTCGTACTATAAAAACACTGCCTAAAGTCAGTGAGCTTTTCAGGGCCTCACCTAAATAAGTGACATAAAAATATATGTTTACTCCAGAATACCAAAAGAGCACTTAACAATGAAAATTAATTACTTTAATTACATTTCAATAATTATAGTACCTAACTTCATTAATTATTAATACAGTGTTTCCAAATACATCACATTTTTCTTTGCTTACCAAGAATGTCTTTGCTTATAAAGACCTGACAAAATGTTTTTAAAGACCAAGTTGTAAAAATAATTTTATCTTTTCCATCTAAAATATATTTAGGAGGGAAATGTGATATACGATGAAACCTTTACAATGTCCAGGGCCTTGAGGGTCTTCAAGTGACAATTAAATCTAAACCTTTGTTTGCTATTCTGCCTTTTTTAATTATTTTACTGAGTTTACCTCCTAAGATGACAAGAAAGACTTGCTGCTAAAATTTAAATAACATTAGCAATTTCACATATCAAATGCTGAAGTGAAACATCTGTAGTCAAAAAACACAAACTCTCTCTCAAGCCTCATTGGGAACCAGAAAAAAAATTAGTAATGATGCTTTTCTTTTTCTCCCCTGTAGAAACTATTATTACATTCTGAATCAAGAGTCAATGTCTTTTATTGACAATGCATAACACATCCATGTGCGCTTGATAAATCAGGAGTTAACCTTTGTTTCTTTATAATTAGGTTATATCTCCAGTCCAGGCAAAACGATTTTTGAATGATAGGTTAATTACTATTTGCTTGTTTGAATGAATATATCAAATAAAAAGTAGTGTATTAAAATATTCATGTCCCTCAATAATTAATTAACTAGTTAGAATGGTAGATCATTTATGTCTGCAGAGAATCTGAGCTGATAGTCAAAGAAAAAAGTAAACAGAAGCAAATGTCAGGTAGAGTTGTGATTCAGACTCATATGAATATAGCCAACCCTTATAACTTAACTTTAAAATGTATCCTAGCCTACCTTTCTGAGGAAATAGAGCTTAAAATGAGTTTTAGAAAAAAAATAAAGTGTTAATGTTTATTGGGTGCAACAATTTTTCAGGGCAGTAAGAATGAGGAAAATATACAGTGAGAGGGAGAAAAATGAGAAGCAAAAGAAGGTAACTTATTGTCGCTGTAGCCTTCAAGACAAGCTACAAGGTGCATCGTGGAAGAATAGAGTGGGAATTTATACGTCAGTAAGTCTGATGCTGGTTTCCTACTTCCCATTAGTCAAAATTTGCCATATAAATATTTACCCAATTTTCAGGTTGTCTCATCTGGCCTCTTGGCAACTAGTGGGCAAATGTCACTTTGCAAAAGCAGTAATAGCAGGAGAGACACTGGGTGCCCCCCTTGAAGATTGGTCTCCATCAGAGTAACAGTGCTGGAAATGTGCCACTCAGACAAGTATCTGAGGTGGGCTAACCAGGCACGTATATAGGAGACAAAGCTGAGAAAATCTGAGGACACACATATAATTACTGAGAGAGGTAAAGCTTTTGTGAGTTGCATCACTCATAGAATACTTTTGTTATGTATGCATGTGTATGTTTTTTCTTTTTTCTTTTTTCTTTTTTTTTTTAACAATAAGGAACACTGTAACTGCCCTCGAGGGAGGGACATTGACAGAGTCAGACATCTTTAACTTTACAGGGCCTTGTGGATATAAAAAAAAACAATGACAGATTTTGAGTCTGCCCTCAAGGGTATTACAGTGAAGCTGAAAAGAGGAAAAATGTTTTTTAAAGTAAGAAATTCTCACAGATTGCTGACTACTAAAATGATAACAAAAGACATAAGTCCCATAGCGTTACAAATGTGATAGATACAGTCAAATGTATTAAGTGAGTCCTTTTCAGTAAGCAAACTATTTTTCAGGAAAACGATGTAACTAATATGCCATTATGCCATTAGGTTATCCATAAGTAAAGTCCTTATCTAGTAGTCTGAAAGAGCTTAAACATACCAGATAGAAAACCAAAACACTCAACAAGTGTTTTTTTCTATTTTCTTTCTTTTTTTTTTTTTTTGAGACAGAGTCTCGCTCTGTCGCCCAGGCTGGAGCGCAGTGACGCGATCTTGGCTCACTGCAAGCTCCGCCTCCCAGGTTCACAACATTCTCCTGCCTCAGCCTCCCGAGTAGCTGGGACTATAGGTGCCCGCCACCACGCCCGGCTAATTTTTTGTATTTTTAGTAGAGATGGGGTTTCACCGTGTTTGCCAGGATGGTCTCAATCTCCTGTCCTGACCTCGTGATCTGCCCGCCTCGGCCTCCCAAAGTGCTAGAACTACAGGCACATGCCACCACGCACGGCTAATTTTTTGTATTTTTTAATAGAGAAGGGGTTTCACCATGTTAGCCAGGATGGTCTCAATATCCTGACCTCGTGATCCACCCGCCTCGGCCTTCCAAAGTGCTGGGATTACAGACGTGAGCCACTGTGCCCGGCCAGCACTATTTTCTTCACGTAAAAAATATGCTAAATGTGAGTAGATTATTTTAAAGGTACTATATCTCCGCGTTTATCAAATGAAAGAAAGGCTGCTTTTTACTTTGGTGTAAACTTGGATTAACGACTTAAAAATATTTGTGATTGTCCATTTTCTGGTGGTATCATGGTATAACATTACCTAAAAGTTTGAAAAGTTGCAGAAAGGATAGTTCATCTCAGTAACTGCCTGACTTACGTTTCCATGTGGATGTTTTATTTATCATTACAGGCCTAACTCTATGTCATTAGAGAAAGAATTACATATTACCTTAATTCAGTAAATGTAAAACATTGATTTAAATAATCATATCTACCAAACCCATCATTCAATTACACATACAGTGTGTGTGCACACACACAAACATACACTCAGCCATTGGGAGTGTATAAATTATTGACTTAAATTTTATTGTTACCCTTCTGAGTAAGTGTATATATATGCCCCTGTTCGATATATATTATATACTAGGGATATGTGTATGTGTATATCCCTAATGTATATATGTGTGTATATTTAAAACATATATAACATACAAGCAAGGTATACAACATGATGTATGAGACACATATATATAGTAAAACGATTACTGTAGTGAAACAAGTTAACGTATCCATCATCTCACATAGTTACCCAATTATTCCTCCTGGTGGCAAGAGCAGCTACAATTTGCTCATTTAGTAAAATCCCTGCATACAATATGTTATTATTAACTACAGTTCTCATCGTGTACACTAGATCTTTAGACTTGATCATCCTACACATTTGCTACTTTGTGTCCTTGGACCCTACCATGTTTTCATTTTCTCTCTACCCCAACCCTGCTCCTTGTAACAACTGTTTCATCCTGTATCACTGCAGAAATGCAAATCAAAACATTTGTGGCATATTACCTCATGCCCATCAGGACAGCTATTATCAAAAGACAAGCAACAAATGTTGGCAAGAGTGTGAAGAGAAGGAAACGCTTGCACACTTACGAGTAGTACCATGCATCAGGAGCATTGGTGAGATTATAAAGTAAAGCGATGAGAAATCTAAAGAGACTAGCTCCTTGTACAAAAAACTGTAAAATCACACATTCACAAAATCTTTGCTCTATTTTTAATGCATAATTTTAGAACACTTCTATGTTAGATTCTCTAGCTTACTTTAGAAATTTTGAGTTAAGTGATGGTTGTTTTTTGCCTAAGGAAATTTGACAATACATGGGGAGGCCAACTTGGCGGCCAGAGCAGCGTGTAAGAAGCAAAGGTGGCTGAGCTGGACATCCACATGAGGGTAGGGTTGCCTGATTTAGCAAATAAAATACAGAATACTCCGTTCACTTTAAATTTCTGAAAATCTTTGTATAATTATGTCCTGGGCAATACTTGGGGTAAACTATACAAAAATAGCTTATATGAATTAAAATTTTACTAAACATTCTGTTGTTTGTATTTAAATCTGATATTCCTACATGAGGGTCAACCTGGTGTAGACAGTCCAGCCCAACCACTGGAAGGAGTGTGTTCTTTAAGGTATGTTAACCCAACATGCAAAGTCAAATTCCATTGCAGGGAAGCTGATGTGAAATATCAGAGCCTAAGTAGAGTGGCAAGAATGTCTGTATGCTCAAAAATACGATTTTCTAAGCACTGTTTTCTAAATATTATTTCCCACTAAAAGGAACTAGGGCTATTTGGGTAAACAACTAAGAGAAACAGAGAAACATGCAAAAGTCTTTTGGGATGATGGACCATCAAGGTGGAAATGTTCTCTAATATGGTCCAGTTTTTATAAAAAGGAAATCAAACCTCTTTGTACTGTACCTCCACTATTACTTAAACAATTATGTTTGTGATTATTTTAAAATGAAAGAGAAGAGGCATAACATTGCATAGGCATATGTAAAAATTTGGAAAATGTAACAGATTATGGTAATTCAGATTAATAGCAAGTAACAAGCAAATTACATATTTTAGATAGGTTCAAAACTATGCTTAAATAGACAAATTAACAATAGTAATTGGGGATTTCAATACACTAATTTCAATAATTGTTGGAACAACTGGACAGAAAATTAGCAAAGATAAACAAGTCTTCAACAATATAAAACAACTTGACCTACTAACTAGATCTGCTCTACAGATGTCAAACTGACATTTATAGAACACTTTATCCAATTCCCACAACACAGCACGTACATTCTTTTCCAGCACACATATAACATTTTCCAAGATACACTGTGTGCTAGGGCATAAAACTAGTCTCAATAAATTTTTAAAAATTGAAATAATGCAAATGTTCTCTGAGAGCCATGAAACTAGACTCTGCAATAGAAAGAAATCTTAGAAGCCCCACATATTTGGAAATCAAGTGACATACTTCTAAATAAACTATAGGTTAAAGAAAAAAATCAAAAGGAGAATTAGAATATATTTGGAATTAAATGTAAACAAAAACACCACATCAAGAGTAACTGGAAGCAGTTAAAATAGTGCTTGGTGGAAAAATTTAACTCTAAATAAGTATATATTTTTTAAAAATCTCAAACCAGTTACCTAAAAGGGATTCCTCACTAACTCATTTTATGAGGCCAGCATCATCCTGATACCAAAACTTGGCAGAGACAAAACATAAAAGGATAATTTCAGGTCAATATCCTTGATGAAAATCAATGAGAAAATCCTCAATAAAATATTGGCAAACCGAATCAAGCAGCACATCAAAAAGCTTATCCACCATGATCAAGGGGGCTTCATCCCCAGGATGCAAGGCTGGTTCAACATACACAAATCAATAAACATAATCCATCACATAAACAGAACCAATGACAAAAACCACATGATTATCTCAATAAATGCAGAAAAGGCCTTCGATAAAATTCAACAGCCTTTCATGCAAAACACTCTCAATCAACTAGGTATTGATGGAATGTATTTCAAAATAATAAGAGCTATTTATGAAAAAACCCATAGCCAATATCATACTGCATGGTCATAAGATGAAAGCATTCCCTTTGCAAACTGGCACAAGACAAGGATGCCCTCTCTCACCACTGCTATTCCACATAATATTGGAAGCTCTGGCCAGGGCAGTCAGGCAAGAGAAAGAAATAAAGGTATTCAAATAGGAAGAGAGGAAGTCTAATTGTCTCTGTGTGCAGATGACATGATCGTATATTTAGAAAACCCCATCATCTCAGCCCCAAATCTCCTTAAACTGATAAGCAACTTCAGCAAAGTCTCAGGATACAAAATCAATATGCAAAAATCACAAGCATTCCTATACACCAATAATAGACAATCAGAGAGCCAAATGATGAGTGAGCTCCAATTCACAATTGCTACAAAGAGAATAAAATACCTGGGAATACAACTTACAATGGATGTGAAGGAGCTCTTCAAGGAGAACTACAAACCATTGCTCAAGGAAATAAAAGAGGACACAAACAAATGGAAAAACATTCCATGCTCATGGATAGGAAGAATCAATATCGTGAAAATGGCCATACTGCCCAAAGCAATTTATAGATTCAATGCCATCCGCATTGGCTTTTTCACAGAATTAGAAAAACTGCTTTAAATGTCATAGGGAACCAGAAAGGAGCCTGTATAGCCAAGACAATCCAAAGCAAAAAGAACAAAGCTGGAGGCATCATGCTACCTGACTTCAAAGTATACTACAGGTCTACAGTAACCAAGACAGCATGGTACTAGTACCAAAACAGATGTCTAGACCAATGGAACAAAACAGAGAGCCACCATCTCTACCACACATCTACCACCATCTGATCTTTGACAAACCTTACAAAAGCAAGCAATGGAGAAACGATTGCCTATTTAAACACGGTGTTGGGATAACTGGCTAGCCATATTCAGAAAACTGAAACTGAACCCTTCCCTTACACCTTATGCAAAAATTAACTCAAGATGAATTAAAGACTTAAACATAAGTCCTAAAACCATAAAAACCCTACAAGCAAAACCTAGACAATGCCATTCAGGACATAGGCATGGGCAAAGACTTCATGACTAAAACACCAAAAGCAATGGCAACAAAAGCCACAATTGACAAATGGGATCTAATTTAATTAAAGAGCTTCGGCACAGCAAAGAAAACTATCGTCGGAGTGAACAAGCAACATACAGAATGGGAGAAAGTTTTTGCAATCTATTAATCTGACAAAGGGCTAATATCCAGAATCTACAAGGAACTTAAACAAATTTTCAAGAAAAAAGCAACCTCATCAAAAAGTGGGCAAAAGATATGAACAAACACTTCTCAAAAAAAAGACATTTAAGTGGCCAAAAAGCATATGAAAAAAAGTGCATCATCACTGGTCAGTAGAGAAATGCAAATCAAACCCACAATGAGATACCATCTCATACCAGTTAGAATGGCGATTATTAAAAAATCAGAAAACAACAGATGCTGGAGAGGATGTGGAGAAATAGAAACATGTTTACACTGTTGGTGGGAGTGTAAATTAGTTCAACCATTGTGGAAGACAGTGTGGCAATTCCTCAAAGATCTAGAACCAGAAATACCATTTGACCCAGCAATCCCATTACTAGGTATAAACTCAAAGGATTACAAATCATTCTACTATAAAGACACATGCACATGTATGTTTATTGCAGTACTATTCACAATAGCAAAGACTTGGAACCAACCCAAATGCCCATCAGTGATAGACGGGGTAAAGAAAATGTGGCACGTATATACCATGGAATACTCTGCAGTCATAAAATGGGTTGAGTTCATGTCCTTTGCAAGGACATGGATGAAGCTGGAAACCGTAATTCTCAGCAAACTAACAACAGAAACAGAAAACCAAACACTGCATTGTTCTCACTCATAAGTGGAAGTTGAACAATGAGAACACATGGACATAGGGAGGGGAACATCATGTACCAGGGCCTGTCAGGGGGTGTGGGACTAGGGGAAGCATAGCATTAGGGGAAATATCTAATGTAGATGTCAGGTTGATGGGTAAAGCAAATTACCATGGCAGGTGTATACCTATATAACAAACCTGTACACTCTTCACATGTATCCCAGATCTTAAAGTATAATTAAAAAAAAAAAAATGGAAAACAAACTAAAGGAAGTCAAAGTAAAGTGGTAAAGATTAGGTGTAAATTAATGAAATAACAACAGAAAACAATAGAAAAATAAGTGAAACCGAAAGTCAGTTGTTTAAAAATATATAAAAAATAGACAAATGTTTAGACAGATTGACAGAGACAATAAGACAAAAATTCCCAAAATTAGTAATGAAAGAGGGAACACTGTACTGACTATAAGTAACTAAAAATATTTTAATGTAATATTGAGAATAAATTTATGTCTACATATTATAGTACTTATATAAACCGAAGAATGTCTAGAATAACAAAACCATTACCAAAACTGATTTAAAAACTGATAATAGGCCAAGTGTGTTGGCTCATGCCTATAATCCCAACACTTTGGGAGGCCAAGGAGCACTGATCACTTGAAGCCAGGAGTTCAAACCACCCTGGCCAATATGGAGAAATCCCATTGGCCCACCAAAAATTAAAAAATTAGTCAAGTGTGGTGGCTCGCACCTGTAATCCCAGCTACTCAGGAGGCTGAGGCACAAGAATCACTTGAACCCAGGGAATGGAGGTTGCAGTGAGCAGAGATTGAACCACTGCACTGCTGCCTGGGCAACAGAGAGAATCTGTCTCAATAAATAAATAAATAAATAAATAAATAAATAAATAAATAAGCAATAATAAATATGGGTTTATTTATAACAAGTAAATACATTAAATTTAGAACAAAGTATTCCTGCAAAGGAAATTTTATACCTTAAAGACTTCATTGTGAATTCCATCAAATGTTTAAGAAACAAATAATATCAGCTTTGTAAACTGTTTCAGAAAGTGGAGAGAGCATTTCCCCACTCATTTATGATCACACTGATAAAAGGAAAGACAGTTAAATAACCCACAAATAAAAAAAGTTAGAGATCAATACTTCTTAACAACATAAGCCCAGAAATCCTTAACAAAACATTAGCAAAATGAATCATCAACACATCAAAAGGATTATACAAAATAAACAAGTATTATTTATCCTACAAATGCAAGGTTGATTTAACATCCCCAAATCAATTCATGTAGCACACCATACTAATAGAACAAAGGACAAAAGCAGATGGTAGTCTCAATAGATTCAGAAGGAAACATTTACCAAAAATAGAACATCTATTTATAATACAAATTCTTAACATGCTACGAGTAAAAGGGAACTTCTTTCTGCTGACAAAGGAAATCCACAAAAACCTATCACTAGCACCATAATTAATAGTGAAAGACGAATGTGGAACAAGCTAAGGATGTCTGTTCTTACCACTTTTATTCAACATTGCACCAAAGAGTCTACCACATGTAATAAAGCAAAAACAACAAGAAAACAACAACAACAACAAAGAAACACAACTTACTGGCACGCGAATTTAAGAAAAGAAGTAAAACTGATTTTATTCTTACATAGCCTAATCTTTTATATAGGAAATCCAAAAGAATCTAAGATAACATTATTATTGTCAATAAACAGTTTGGCAAGCTCATAGGATATAAGATCTATATTTATATATTAATCATGAAACAGGAAAAATCAATTGTATTTTTATATATTATCAACTAATATTCTGAAAATAAAATCCATTAAAAAACCTTTTGTTTTTAATAGTGTAAGAAGATATCAATTACTAGAAATAAATTTAACAAAAGGCATACAAAGTTTATATAGTGAAAGTTAGTGGTAGTGGTGAATGGATAGACATAAGGTGCTATATCTATAGGATGGAATATTATTCAGCAATAAAAATAATTGAAATATTGTTACAGATTCATGCCACAAGATGTATGATCTTCAGAAACATTATGCTAGGTGAAATAAGCCAGATACAAAAGACTATATATTATAAAAATATCCTATGTAAATAAGAATGAAAAATGCCCCCACAAATCAAGTTTATAGAGACAGTGTAGATAACTGGTTGCCTGGAACTGGGGATGGGAGTAGGGATTGAATGCAAAAGGCTGGGAGTAATTGGGGGTTTATAAAAACATTATCAAGCTGGATTGAGGCGATAGTTGCACAAATCTAGAAATTTATTAAAATTCATTTAATTTTACATTTACATTGGTTGAATGATATGATATTTAAATTGTACATTCATAAAGTTGATTCTAAAAATATGATGTTTTTCTATGACATATTTCCTAACATTTTCTTCCAACATGTGACTTGCCTTTGAATTGCCTTAACTGTGCCTTTCGCAGAGCAAGACTTAAACACGTTTAAATAAACTCCGATTTATCAAATTTTTATTTAAAAATCATAGCCTTGGTGTTGTATCTGTACCTCATTGCTAAACACAAAGTTGCAAATATTTTTCTTTTTCTGGAAGTTTTATACTTTTACATATTGAATTTAGAGCTATGATTTATTTTGTGTTAACTTTGTATAAGATGTGAAGTATTGGTTGACTTTTCTTTTTCCCTTTTTTGCATATGGACATACGATTTATTCATTGTCATTTGTCTAGAAGACAATCTTCCTTCAGTGAATTTTCTTTACACCTTTTTTACAAAATAGTTGGCTATATTTGGCTGGGTCTATTTCCTGGCTCTCTATTCTGTTTCATGGATCTATGTGCAATCCTTTTGCCAGTATCACATTTTCTTAATTACTATAGATTCACAGTAAATCTGAAAGTTATGAAGTGTTAGTTCTCCAACTTTTTTCTTTTTCTTTTTTTAAAAAAAGAAAAAAAAAAAGGCTCTCCTAGTTTATTTTTTCTTATATCTTTTATAATCAGATTTTTAAAAATCACAAAATAACTTGATGGAAGTTTGGATTGCAATTACATTAATCTATATACTAAATTGAGAATAATTGAGATGTTAACAGAATTGAATTTTCCAGTGTAACCCATACAGAAATGATGGAAATGTCTTAGAGATGATGGGAATGTCCCACAATGGTCAATGATGTGGCTGCATTGGAATCAGTTTGGCAGTTCCTCAAAATATTGAACATCATATTACCCAGAAATTTATTTATTTATTTATTTTTGTTTCAAGTTTTAATCAAAGCTTTTATATAAGATTACTTTATTCCTGCATCTTCTCAATTGTTTCTTCCTTGTATTTGCCCTTTTCCTTTCCTACTTGGAGAGATTTGGCTTTCCGTTCAAGGATCTTTTTGTAGTCTTTGTCCAGTTTTAGCCTAGTGAGAACCACCTTGCTGGGGTGAATGCCTACGTGGATAGTTGTGCCATTAGCCTTTTCCCACTGCACCCGTTCAATGTAGATAACATATTTCTTCCTGTAAACCTGGACTATGTTGACAATTTGCTGACCTTTATAGTGTCCTCGTACAACCTGAAATTCATCATCCTTTCGGATGGGCATGGATGGCATGTTGTACTCGTGTCTCAGCTCTTTGGAAAGAGGCGAAGACATAATCTTCCTGCGAATGTGGGAAGGTGCATTGAAATGCCTTTTGTGATTCTTGCTTTGGTCGGAAGTCACAAAGGGATTAAACTGCATTTTGGCCGCTCCCGCTTCGGCAATGGCCGCAAAAGGGAAGAGCCAGAAATTTATTTTTTATGTCTATAATCAAAAGAGATAAAAACATATGTTCACACAAAAATGTATACGTGAATGTTCACAATAGCATTATTTATAACAGCCAAAAAGTGAAAATACACAATGCTTAAAAATAGATCAAAATATAAATAAAATGTGATAGGTACATCTGTAAAACTCAATTGCATTTTTAAATAAAGCATAATATACTGAAAAATGCTACAGCATGGATGATCCTTGGAAACGTTATACTAAGTGAAAAAAGCCGCTTAAAGGACCATGTTTTATATACAATGTCCGGGATAGGTAAATCCATAGAGACAGAAGTAGATCCGTAGTTGCCTAGGGCAGGGTGGTTAGGAGTAAATGAGGAGTGACTACTAATGAGCATGGGACTTCTTTATGGCATGATGGAAATTTTCTAAAATGGATTGTGATGACTGTTGTACAACTCTGAGTATACTAAAATCTATTAAATTTTATACTTTACATGAGTGAATTACATCTTAATACATCGGTTTAAAAAGGCCCAGGTGAATGTTTATACAACTTTGTTCTTAGTAACCAAATACTGGAAACAACCCAGATATCCTTCAGCAGATGAGCAAGTTGGAGCATATTCACAAAATGGAATACAGGTAGAAATAAAAAGGAACATATCATTGATTGAATCAAGAAAATTGTAATTCAAAATGTATTTTGGTAAATAATAGAAGCCAGACACAAAAATCTATTTATTTAAAAATTCCATTTATATGACATTTAGAAAAGTCAAAACTATAAGAACAATACAAAAAATTCAGTGGCTGCCAAGATTGGGAAAGGGAGAGATGTTTTCTACAAAGACATCACACAGATAAATTTTAATGATAATAGAACAGTTGTGCAAACTTCTGTAGTGGCGGATACATGGTTCTATGCATTTGCCAAACTCTATAGAACTGTATAACATAAAGAGTGAACCCTACTATGTGCAAATTAAAAACAAACAAATGATAAAACCAGAAAGTCCGAGAAACTCAAGGTGGAATGTGACTGTGACAAATTATTCTAGCTATATTGTAAAACGATGACATAACCGCACTGAAGGGGCTGGAAAAAAATAGCTGACCTGAGTCACTTTGGAATACTGTGTTCGACTTGATTCCACAGACAAAAAGAATTCTACAAAAACACTGTACTCTGGTTGCTAAATGTATTTCTTACGTATTTACAGAATAACAATTCTGAAAATATCTTTCTTGTATACAAGGGTTGAAAGAATAAGTAAATATTTGTAGATAATGAGAATGAGATAATCACTGTCAGAGAAGGAAGCTACAAATAATCACTTAAGTAATAGTAAAATAAACCCTATGACACTAGACTAGACTAGGAGATAGCTGTGTAAACCTATGATTTTGATTTCCAAATACAATTTTTTGGGAAAAAAGCCAGAGCTCCTTGGAGAAATGGCAGGTTTTAGGTAGAGTGGGAAAAGGGAAATATAAGATGAACCTGGGGCATCTTGTAATGTCAGAAAACTAAAAGGTCTAAAGAAAGTGCTTCAGAAAATGAAAGAACAGATACATGCTGAAAAAATACACGAACCAGTTAGAAAAAGTTCCTAACAGCTCATGTTAGAAGAATTTGAAAGCGAAATAAATATTATATATTAGATTATGACCATAGACTAAAGTAAATATCTATGATTCTACTGATATAAATGACTGATTGAGTAAAGAAATGTGGATGAATTATTTCTTACAAAATAATTCCAAATTATAAATGGAGAAAAGAACCACAGAAATAGATGCTGCAGGCAAATTAAATAAAAAAAATGCAAAAATTAGTGGAAAAAACGTTAAGAAGGAACAAAATATTTTGTTTGTTTTTGTTTTTGTTTTTTTGAGATGAAGTCTTGCTGTGTCATCCAGGCTTGGGTGCAGTGCCACAAACTTGGCTCACTGCAACCTCCACCTCCCAGGTTCAAACGATTCTCCTGCCTCAGCCCCCTGAGTAGCTGGGACTACAGGTGTGCACCAATATGCCCAGCTAATTTTTGTATTTTTAGCAGAGATGGGGTTTCACTGTGTTAGCCAGTATGGTCTCAATATCCTGACCTTGTGATCTGCCCACCTAGGTCCACAGATAATTTAGTATTTCTCCCTCTAGCAAGTGGACTTAAATACCCCTTTTCTTGAATGCAAACTGGATTTAGTGACTATTTTTAACATACAGAGAACGGAAAGGGAAAACAGTAACTTTGCAATGGAGAACACCTGGTAGATGACATGTTATCCAAGTGATTCAAGTTAGTGTCACCAGGATTAAATTATGTTGATATTCTGTACCACTGACATAATATGATAAGCAGAGCACTTCACCTTTGTAATTTTTTAAAACTCATAATCTCAGTCTAATCGTGATAAAATATGGGTAAGCCCTAGTCTACAAAATAGCTGACTAGTTCTTTTCAAGTGTTAAGGTTATGGAAGACAAGAAAAGACCAAAAAAAAATTACAGCTAACAGGAGACTAAAGAGACATGAAGTAAAGTTGTGCCTACATTTTGAATTACTAAGAAAATTATTTTCAACCAAGAATTTCATATCCAAACTAAACTTTATAAATGCAGGGGAAATAAGATCGTTTTTAGACAAGCAAATGCTGAGATTTCATTACCACCAGACTTGCCTTACAAGAGGTCCTAAAGGGAACACATGGGAAGGAATCACTACAAAAGCATACTTAAGTACACAGACCAGTAACACTATGAAGCAATCACACAATCAAGTCTGTATAATAAAGAGCTAACAATATAACAGGAACAATCTGCACATATCAATACTAACCTTGAATGTAAATGGACTAATTGTCCCAATTAAAAGGTATAGAATTTCAATCTGGATAAAGAAGCACGACCCAACAGTATGCTGTCTTCAAGAGACCCATCTCACATGCAATGATACCTATAGGCTCAAAGAAAAGGGATGGAGAAAAATCTACCAAGCAAATGGAAAACAGAAAAAAGCAGGGATTTCTTTCTTCCTTTTTTTTTTTTTTTTTTGAGACGGAGTCTCACTCTGTCACCCAGGACTGGAGCGCAGTGGCCGGATCTCAGCTCACTGCAAGCTCCACCTCCCGGGTTTACGCCATTCTCCTGCCTCAGCCTCCCGAGTAGCTGGGACTACAGACGCCCGCCACCTCGCCCGGCTAGTTTTTTGTATTTTTTTAGTAGAGACAGGGTTTCACCATGTTAGCCAGGATGGTCTCGATCTCCTGACCTTGTGATCTGCCCGTCTCGGCCTCCCAAAGTGCTGGGATTACAGGCTTGAGCCACCGCGCCCGGCCTGTATTTTTAGTAGAGACGGGGTTTCACCATGTTAGCCAGGATGGTCTCCATCTCCTGACCTCGTGATCCACCCATCTCGGCCTCCCAAAGTGCTGGGATTACAGGCTTGAGCCACCGCGCCTGGCCAAAAAGCAGGGATTTCTATACTAATTTCAGACAAGCAGACTTTAAACCAACAAAGGTCAGAAAAGACAAAGAAGGAAATTACATAATGGTAAAGAGCTCATTTCAACAAGAAGATCTAAATATCCTATACACACACCCAGTACAGGATCACTCAGATTCATAAAGAATTAGGAAGAGACTTGGGTAACCACATAAAAATAGTGGAAAACTTCAACACCCACTGAAAGTGTTAGACAGATCATAGAGGTAGAAAATAATAAAGATGTTCAGAACCTGAGTTTGACATTTGACCAAATGGATCTAATAGATATCTGTAGAGCATGCAACCAAAAGACAACAGTATATGCATTCTTCTCATATGGACGTGGCACATACTCTAAAATTGACCACACAACAATCAAACATAAAACAATCTTCAGCAAATTCAGAAAACCTGCAATCATACCAAAAACAATTGAACACAGCGCAAGGAAAATAAAAATCAGTACTAAGAAAATTGCTCAAAACCATATAATGACATGGAAATGAAATAACCTGCTCCTGAATGACTTTTGGATAAATAATGAAACTAAGGTAGAAATCAAAAAATTATTTGAAATTAGTAAGATACCAGAATCTCTGGGACGGGAAACAGCTAGGGCAGTATTAAGAGGGAGAATTATAGCAGTAAATGTCCACATCAAAAAATTAGAAAGAGCTCAAAGTAACAACCTATTATCACAACTAGAGGAATGAGAGAAATAAGAACAAATCAATCAGAAAGCTGGTATATGACAAGAAGTAACCAAAATCAGAGAGAAAACTAAAATCAGAGAGAAACTAAAGGAAATTGAGATGGGAAATGATGGGAATGCCCCACAATTGTCAATGATGTGGCCTTGCTGGAATCAGTTTGGCAATTTCTCAAAATATTAAGGATCATATTACCCAGAAATTTATATTTTATGTCTATAATCAAAAGAAATAAAAACATAGTTCATACAAAAATGTATACATTAATGTTTACAATAGCTTTATTTATAATAGCCCAAAAGAGGAAATACACAATGCTTAAAAACGGATCCAAATATAAATAAAATGTGATAGAGACATCTGTAAAACTGAATGGCATTTTTAAATAAAGCATACTATACTGAAAAATGCTACAGCATTTTTCTGTCTTTATGGTGAAAAACCATATGAAAGATTAATGAAGTCAGGAGTTGGTTGTTTGAAAAAAATTAATAAGACAGATAGAATGTTAGCTAGATTAATAAAGAAAAAGAGAGGAGTCAAATAAACACAATTAGAAATGACAAAGGGGATGTTGCCATTGACCACACAGAAATACAACAAAAAATCCCAGAGACAACTACAAATACCACTATACACACAAGCCAGAAAATCTAGAAGAAGAAGACAAGCTTCTGGACACATACAAACTCCAAAGACTGAACTAGGAAGAAACCTGAACAGACTAATAATGAGTTCTGAAATTGAATCAGTAATAAAAAGCCTGCCAACAAAAAAAAGCCCTGGACGAGACAGATTCACAGCTGAATTCTTCCAGACATATACAAAAGAGCTGGTAGCGCCAGGGCGGTGGCTCAAGCCTGTAATCCCAGCACTTTGGGAGGCCGAGACGGGCGGATCACGAGGTCAGGAGATTGAAACCATCCTGGCTAACACGGTGAAACCCCATCTCTACTAAAAACTACAAAAAAAAAAAAAAAAAAAAAAAAAAACTAGCCGGGCGACGTGGCGGCGCCTATAGTCCCAGCTACCTGGGAGGCTGAGGCAGGAGAATGGCAGTGAACCTGGGAGGCGGAGCTTGCAGTGAGCTGAGATCCAGCCACTGCACTCCAGCCTGGGTGACAGAGCGAGACTCCGTCTCAAAAAAGAAAAAAAAAAAAAAAAAAAAAAAAGAGCTGGTAGCATTCTACTGAGGCTATTCCAAAAAAATGGAGGAGGAGAGAGAGACTACTCCCTAACTCATTCTATGAAGTCAGCATCACCTCAGTACCAATATCTGGCAGAGACATACCAAAAAAATAGAAAACTCCGGGCCAACATCCTTGTTGAATATAGATGCCAAAATCCTCAACAAAACAGTAGCAAACTGAATTCAGTAGCACATCAAAAACCTAATCCACCGTCACCAAGTAGGCTTTACACTTGGGATGCAAGGTTGGTTCAACATAGGCAAATCAGTAAATGAGATTCATAACATAAACAGAACTAAAAACAAAAGCCACAGTTATCTCAATAAATGAAGACAAAGCTTGTAATAAAATTCAACATTCCTTTATGTTAGAAACCTTCAACAAACTAGGCATTGAAGGAACATTGATCAAAATTATAAAATCCATCTATGACAAACCACAGCCAACATCGTACTGAAAATGTGAAAGCTGGAAGCATTCCCTTTGAAAACCACTACAAGACAAGGATGCTGTCTCTCGCCAGTCCTATTCAACATAATGCTGGAAGTCCTGGCCGGAACAATTAGGCAAGAAAAATAAATGAAAGGCATCCAAATAAGAAGAAAAGAAGTCAAACTATTTTTTGTGCAAATGATATGATTATATACCTAGAAAACCCCAGTAGTCTCTGCCCAAAAGTGTCTTGATCTGATAAAGAACTTTAGCAAAGTTTCAGCATACAAAACCAATGTCCAAAAATTCATAGTATTCCTATACACAAACACATCTGAGAGCCAAATCATGAATAACAATCACATTCACAAGAGGCAAAAAAATAATAAAATATCTGGGAATACAGCTAATTAAGGAGGTGAAAGACCTCATTTACTTATCAAATAAATTAGAGGTGACATAAACAAATGGAAAAACATTTCATGTTCTTAGATAGGAAGAATCAATATTGTTAAAGTGGCCATATTGCTCAAAGTAATTCATAGATTTAATGCTATTCCTATCAAACCACCAATGACATTCTTCACAGAATTAAAAAATTTCTAAAATTCATATAAAACCAAGAAATAGTCCAAATAGCCAATGCAATCTTAAGCAAAAAGAACAGAGCTGAGGCCATCAGGCTACCCAACTTCAAACTATGTACAAGGCTACAGTAGCCAGATCAGCATGATACTGGTAGAAAAACAGACACATAGACCAATGAAACAGAATAGAGAGCCCAGAAATATAGCCGAACACCTACAACCATCTGATCTTTGATGAAGTCTGTAAAAACAAGCAATGGAGACAGGACTCTCTTCTACTCAATAACTGATGCACAAAAACTTGCTAGCCATATGCAGAAGATTAAAACTGGACCTCTTCCTCACCCCATGTATGTAAACCAACTCAAGATGAATTAAAGACTTAAATATAAGACCTAAAACTATAAAACCCCTAGAAGATGACCTAGGAAGTAGTATCCTGGACATAGGACCTGGCAAAGATTTCATGATGAAGATGTCAAAAGCAATTGCAACAAAAACAAAAATTGGGACATGTGTGGGAACTCATGCCTATAATCCCAACACTTTAAGAGGCTAAGGTGGATTGCTTGAGCCCTGGGGTTTGGAACCAGCCCAGGCAACATGGTGAAACCTCATGTCTACAGAAAATACACAAATTAATCCAGCGTGGTGGTGCATACCTTTAGTCCCAGCTGCTCAGGAGGTGGAGGTGGGAGGATTGATTGAGTCCAGGAGGTCAAGGCTACAGTGAGCCATGATTGTGTGACTGCACTCCAGCCTGTCTCAAAAAAAAAAAAAAAAGACAAATGAGACCTAATTAAACTAAAGAGCTTCTGCACAGCAAAAGAAGCTATCAACAGATTAAACAGTCAATCTACAGAATGAGAGAAAATATATGTAAACTATGCATCTGACAAAGGTATCATATTCAGAATTATAAGGAACTTAAGTTTACAAGCAAAAAACAAACAAAAAGTGGTCAAATGGCATGAAGAGTTACTTCTCAAAAAAAGACATACACAGGCCGGGCGCGGTGGCTCAAGCCTGTAATCCCAGCACTTTGGGAGGCCGAGACGGGCGGATCACGAGGTCAGGAGATCGAGACTATCCTGGCTAATACGGTGAAACCCCGTCTCTACTAAAAAATACAAAAAACTAGCCGGGCGACGAGGCGGGCGCCTGTAGTCCCAGCTACTGGGGAGGCTGAGACAGGAGAATGGCGTGAACCCGGGAGGCGGAGCTTGCAGTGAGCTGAGAGCTGGCCACTGCACTCCAGCCTGGGCAGACATACACAGCTGGATGTGGTGGCTCAAGTCTGTAATCCCAGCACTTTGGGAGGCCGGAACGGGTGGATCACCTGAAGTCAGGAGTTCGAGACCAGCCTGACCAACATGGTGAAACCCCATCTCTACTAAAAATACCAAGAATTAGCCTATAATCCCAGCTACTCAGGAGGCTGAGACAGGAGAATTGCTTGAACCAGGGAGGCGAAGGTTTCAGTGAGTTGAGATCGCACCATTGCACTCCAGTCTGGGCAAAAAGAGTAAAACCCCATCTCAAAAAAAAAAAAAAAATACATATACTTTGCCAACAAGTATATGAAAAAAAGCTCAACATCACTAGTCATTAGAGAAATGCAAATCAAAACCACAGGGGGGTACCATCTCATACCAATTAAAATGGTTATTATTAAAAAGTCCAAAAATAACAGATGTTGGCAAAGTTGTGGTGAAAAGGGAACACTTACACACTGCTGTTAGGAATGTAAATTAGTTCAGCTACTGTAGAAAGCAATTTTGCAATTTCTCAAATAACTTAAAACGGAAGTATCATTCAGTCGAACAATCCCCATTATTGGGTATATACCCAAAGGAATATAAATCGTTCTACCATAAAGATACATGCACCATTCATCACAGCACCATTCACAATAGCAAAGACATGGAATCAATCAATGATAGACTGGATACAGAAAATATACCACATATACACCATGGAATACTATGCAGCCATAAAAGAGATTGAGATCATGTCCACTGCAGCAATATGGATGGCGCTGTAGGCCATTATCCTAAGTAAATTAACAGAGGAAGAAAAAACTAAATATCACATTTTCTCACTTACAAGTGGGAGCTGAACATCAAGTACCTATGGATATAAAGAAGGAAACAACAGATGCCAAGACCTACTTGAGGACTGATTGTCAAAAGAAAGTGAGGATCCAAAAACTACCTATCGAGTACTATGCTTATTACCTGGGTGATGAAATAATCTGTACACCAAGCCCAAGGACGTGCAGTTTACATATATGACAAACCTGCACATGTAGCCTTAAACCTAAGAAAAGGTTTTTTTTTTTTTTTTTTTTTTTTTTTTTTTTTTTTTTTTAAGTCTGAACTAAATACACATAGTATGCTGAACTCATCATAGGACAGAACAAGCATATTATTGGAAAAACTAACAAAATGTAAATAATGCATTTAATTTTGTTAGCAGTATTTTAGCAATTTAATTTTTAGTGTTGATAATTGTTATATGATAAGTGTGTAAGTTTTTACATTGGGTGAAGATGGGTTAACAGAATATGGAAATTTTCTGAACTGTCTGTATAACTTTTCTGTAAGTCTAAAATTATTTCAAAATAAAATAACAAAAATAAAGTAAACATAGATTCTAAATGTTCTGCTCTTGTTCTTTCAAGTAAAATAAGGTTCTATGTTTATTATGTGGACATATTACATAATTTATTTCCAAATTAAAATCAACAAAATCAGGAATCAAAGACAATAAATATAATTTCTTCAAAATATATTTTTTTCAATTCTGTCATTTTTCCTCAATATTCTGATATTTTCCCACTGAAGTTTCCATTAATTGTAAATGAAATACATGTTATCACGTTATTAAAAATAAGGCCTGTGCATGCTTTAATTCATAAGCTGAGCATGTATTATCAATCAATATATTTCTAAAATTGGTTTCACATGCTGAAGTAATCATTATTTCATAATTGCTTTTATTTAACATGGTTTGGAATAGTAGTCTGCTCATCAGCTGAAAGAATTAGAGGTAAATAAAAAAATAAGCATGTACATTAAACACTTTATCTTGTCAAAATATAAATGTACTTTGATTCTGCAAATTTAGGAGTATATTCAAGCCCTCTTCTTTGTGCAGACCTGCATTTAGATACCCACATAATACATATTCATAATAGTCTGTGATCTCTGTTTCAATGTATTCTATATGAGTAATCCACAGATAAGATTGGAATATTCCTTTACATGTCCATACATTTTTCCTACTAGTTGAATCACTCATCCCAAATTTGACAGAAATGTCTTAACAACCCTTGTTCATTTAGTTTTTCAGAGTATTTAACCTATTTTTTCATTGAAGGAACTCTTTTTTTGCAGTCATATTGTATCTTAACATAATATATAGTTGAGTTATTCAATTGCAGGTAACTGCTGGAAAGACAGGTGACTGTTGGTGAGTATATGAGTCAACATGCAGAACTAGAAGTGCTCACGCTCAAAGGAATGACCTATTAGAAGACAGGGTGCTGTTATGGCCATAACTCAATGTGATTATGTGAGAAAGGAAAAACTTCAGCTAATCCAGTGAACTGTTTAACTGAATATCAGTTAAGGGGCTAGAATGTATATCCTACTGTAAAAACTTTCACATGACACAGATAAGAGTTCCGCTAGAAACATTGCTTTACTTACGCTATCTGTAGAATTCTCTTCTCACAAGTAACTGTAATCAGTTTGATATGTGTCCTTCTATATTTTTTCAATGAAGATAAGCACACACAAGACACAAATACATTTGTGTATTAATTTTCATACAAATAGAACATAAATTACATACATTATTTTAAACTTTTGAACATTTTAATTGCATTGCTGGGAAGAGGTTTTATTTGTAATTGAGTATAAGTCAGTACTAAACATTATCCAATTAGTTTTGCAATAAAAATATGGGCAAGAAAGATGAGGGATAGAACGAGATTGAGAAAAAAGGAAATAAAAAAGGGAAAATGCAGACACTATTGCAAAATAAAATTGCCTGAACTTACTCTATGTCATTGGATAAGTGAGAAAAAAGATCATCTAGAATAAATACCAAGTTTCTCATTTGGGTAACTGGATAGACAGTTATGTGTGTATTAGAAAATTGGATGGCTTTGTTGAGGAAAAGAATTTATATTTTCCCCATATTGGATTTTGTTTGCTTTTGTCATATGCAAGTGTCATATGCAGTTGAGAAATAAGAGAGACATATGGACTATTGTAGCTATAAAATTCAGAAATCCTTTTGTCCACTGCACAATATTTTTGCGAGGGTCTTTGTAAAATGCTTTAAACTTTTGCTACCCAGTGTTGATAGTATTCTTCTGATCAAATTAGCTAATGGTCTTTCTTAAAAGATAAGTAAGTTTAGTTTAACATTATAGTTATAGCAAACAGGTTGAATATCAAGAGTCACGCTTTTGACAGTTCAAAAATTAGGCATGTAATTTTAACATATTTTTACAATTTTACAATATATACTTTCATTTAGATTATTTCACCATGTTATAAATACTTGAAATAATTTGCAGTAAAATATGTTACCTTTGGATAGTGTGGACAAAATCCAGAGCCTCAAAATATCAGTCAACCTGTCGATGCCCCAGTTTTCTGAATTTTACTATTAACACCAACCTCATTTCAGCAAAACCAAACTATATACACATACACATACATTTGCATGCATGCATGCATACATACATACATGGACACACATACACACATAATCCTTGAGTCTTTTTTATTGTTTCTCTATATAACTATTTGTTTATTCAAAAACATTTATTGCCGTCTACAGGAACTAACATCTACTATATACAGTAATTGCCCTGCAATGATAGTTTAGAATCATCAGTGAACAGAGCAGAAGTGATTGTTGTGGACTAGGAAATGTATGGAAACTACTCATTCCATTGATTTTCATTTAAGCCTTTGCTTGTCTTAGCAAAAATATTGTTTAATCTATTTCATGTGTGAAGGATCTAATTTAACATCAATATTCTCAGTAAATCTTTGATCGGATTGGTGTTCTTATATTACAGAAGAGCTTTCTGCAAACCTGAAAACGAAGAAATCCACAGAAAATAATAAACGTACATATTTACTGTGTTATGTGCTTAAAAATTATTAGGCACTGGACTAAGCATGCAATTTCTCACAACTCTATGGTGTAGGCACCTTTTAATTATCTTAATTGTGATGGAAATTAGGTTCAGAAAGTTAGATAAATTAACTAATGTCACACATATTGTGTAAGTGGTGTGGCTGGGTGATACAACTCTAAGAAGTGTTCTCTTAGTGACTATACATACTGCCTCTGTATGTAAGTTTTGTGGAAGAAAACCTTAAAACCTTTTTATTGCTTTCTATTCAGAGCAATATGGCTCTTTTTTCATGACTACATAAAGGAAGGAGAGAAAAATATGAGTAGAGTCAGTGAGAAATGTATAAACAAATCAAGCCGATTTGTAGGAAAATTCAATTAGGTATATTAATTTAAAATGAAAATTTTGAATTATTTATATTTTTAAAAATAATTGTTCTGTGAGATTAATCCTTCACGGTTTTCAATCTTTTTCACTCTATCAATTATCAAGATTCACTTAGGTGATGATAGGAAGTGCTGAAGTGGCTGAGACACTAAATCAGAAATGCATCATGTACTGTACATTTCAAGGTGATGAATTATAGGCTGAGCAATCATGCTGATCACTGGATATCACCACTGATTGGCTAGGGTCGGTCCAAAGTCATCCAGATATCTTTGAACATTAATCAGTGTATATCTCATAGGTTGAGAGATGAAAAGAATGCCACCGATAATGAATAACCATCTTATGTATTGACTATTTAAATTTATCAGTAGAGTGGCCGGGCGCGGTGGCTCAAGCCTGTAATCCCAGCACTTTGGGAGGCCGAGACGGGTGGATCATATCATGAGGTATGAGACCATCCTTGTCTACACGGTGAAACCCCGTCTCTACTAAAAAATACAAAAAACTAGCCGGGCGAGATGGCGGGCGCCTGTAGTCCCAGCTACTCGGGAGGCTGAGGCAGGAGAATGGCATAAACCCAGGAGGCGGAGCTTGCAGTGAGCCGAGATCGCGCCACTGCACTCTAGCCTGGGCAACAGAGTGAGACTCCGTCTCAAAATAAATAAATAAATAAATAAATAAATAAATTATCAGTAGAAAAAATAAAATAAAATAAAATGAATACCTGAGAAAATTACTGCAATATACTATTATTGTCTTCTGTTTAGTCCAGAGTTTTATCCCTGGAAAATTTTAAGGATGTATATTATAAGTGAACTGAATATAAATTATATTCTAAAATGTTTAATCCCTATTTAATTTTTCAATTAAAAAAATCAGACATTATTTACACACAGTGAAATGCACAGATTGTAATTAAAATGTTCAAAAAGTTTTAACATTTATATATATATATATGTATATATAAGATATCAGTATAACCACTATCAAAGTCAACATATGGGATATTTCCATTACCCCACAAAATTTCCTGGTGCTTTTTTGTAGTCAATCCACACTTCCTTCCTATTCTTCTCCATCTCCACTACGAACCCTGGTCCCAGGTAACCACTGTTCTAATTTTTTATCAAGTTAGATTAGTAATGCCTGCTGCCATAACTGAATAATTTAATTTTCATTGTTTTGTGTCTGGCATTTTTTACCCAGTATGATGTTTTGGAGATTAATCCATGCTTCAAGCCTCAGTAGTTTGTTATTTTTTATTGTTTAATGTTTTTTCATTCTAATAATATACCACAATTTGTGCTTGAGCCTGTCAGTGACCATCTGGATTTTTATTTAGATTTACCATGAATACGTCCACTGAGATCTTTCTTGTAAAACTAGTATTGTGTATATAGATTTTTATTTATTTTGCTTAAATATCTAGATGTGGAATTACTGGGTCATATGGCTAATGTACGTGTAAATTTATAAGAAACTTCAATATAAGATCATTCCCAAAATACATAATCATCTGATTCTCCAAGGTCTAAATGAAAGAAAAAATGTTAAAGGCAGCTAGAAAGACAGGTCAGGTCACTTAGAAAAGGAAGCCCATCAAACTAACAGCAAACTCCCAGCAGAAATTCTACAAGCCAGAAGAGATTGGGGGCCAATATTCAACATTTTTAAAGAAAAGAAATTCCAACCCAGAATTTCACATCCGGCCAAACTAAGCTTCATAAGCAATGGAGATATAAGATCCTTTTTAGATAAGCAAGTGCTGAGGGAATTCATTACCACAAGATGTGCCTTACAAGAGCTCCTGAAGGAAACACTAAGTAGGAAAAGGGAAGATCGCTATAAGTCACGAAAAAAACACACTGAAGTACACAGACCTATGACACTACAAAGCAACCACATAAACAAGTCTGCAAAATAATCAGGTAACACCATTAAGAAAGGATAAAATCCACATATGTCAATACTTACCTTAAATGTAAATGGGCTAAGTGCCCCCAATTAAACAGCACAGAATGGCAAGCTGGATAAAGATCAAGACCCATTGGTATCTTACATGCAATGACACACACAGGCTTAAAATAAGGGAATGGAGAAAACTTTACCAAGCAAATGGAAAACAGGAAAAAATCAGAGGTTACAATCCTAGTTTCAGATGCAACAAACTTTAAGTCAACAAAGATAAGAAAAGACAAAGAAGGACATTACATAATCGTAAAGGGTTCAATTCAACACGAAGATCTAACTATACTGAATATACATGCACCCAACACAGGAGCACCAAGATTCAGGAAGCAAGTTCTTAGAGACATTCAAACAGACTTAGACTCCCACACAAAGATAGTGGGATATTTTAACACTCCATTTACCATATTAGACAGATCATCAAGACAGAAAACCAACAAAGATATTGATTAGCTGAATGCAGCATTTGATCAAATGAACCTGATAGACATCTATAGAACTCTCCACCCAAAATACCAAATTATACTGTCTTCTTATCAGCACATGCACTTACTCTAAAATTAGTCTCATAATTGGTAGTAAAACACTCCTCTGCAAATGCAAAATATCTGAAACCATAACAAACAATCCCTTGGATCACAGTGCAATGAATTAGAAATCAAATGTAATAAATTATCTAAAAACCATATAATTACATGAAAATTGAATAACCTGCTTCTGAATGAGTTTTTGGTAAATAATAAAATTAAAGCAGAAGTTAAGAAGTTCTTTGAAACTAATGACAACAGAGATACAATGTACCAGAATCTCTGGGACACAGCTAAGACAGTGTTAAGAGGGAAATTTACAGCACTAAATGCCCACATTAAAAAGCTGGAAAAATCTCATTAGCAACCTAATACCACAACTGAAAGAATGAGAGAACCAAAAGCAAGCAAACCCCAAAGCTAGCAAAAGATAAGAAATAACCAAGATAAGAGTTGAACTGAAGGAGATAGAGACATGAAAAACCCTTCAAAACATCAACAAATCTGTGAGGTGTTTTCTTATTTTTAAAAAAAATATTAAGAGACTAGTAACACCAGCTAGACTAATAAAAAAGAAAGGAGGAGTAGTCAAGATGTGTGACTTCACTGAGGACCACACTGCAGAGTTCAAGGAGGATTTCCAGCTGTTTGAACAGGTGATGGCAAGATCCTGTACAGCCAGTGTGGGAACATGATGAGGGCCCTGGGCCAGAACTTCACCAACACTGAGGTGCCCAAAGTCCTGGGGAATCCCAAGAGTGGTGAAATGAATGTGAAAGTGCTAAACTTTGAGCACTTTCTGCCCATGCTGCAGATGGTGGTGGCCAAAAACAAGGACCAGGGCATCTATGAGGATTATGTCAATGGACTTCGGTTTTTGACAAGGAAGGAAATGGCACTGTCATGGGTGCTGAAATCTGGCATGTTCTTGTCACACTGGGTGAGAAGATGACAGAGGAAAAAGTGGAGATGCTGGTGGCAGGGCACGAGGACAACAAAGTTTATATTAACTATGAAGAGCTCATCTGCATGGTGCACAATGGCTGAGGACCTTCCCAGTCTCCCCAGAGCCCATGCTTTTCCCTGTGTTGGATTTTTTATGTTTCCTGAAGGCTCCCTAGACAATCTTGTCATAGCACCTTTCCCATCTTGTCTCTCTTGGATGATGTTTGCCATCAGCGTTCACCAAATAAACTTGCTGTCTGTGCCCCCCATCTAAAAAAAAGAAAAGAGAAAAGATTCAAATAAACACAATCAGAAATGACAAGGGGGATATTACCACTGACCTCCCCGCCAGAAATACAAACAGTTTTCAGAGAATATCATGAGCACCTCTATGCCCATAAACTAGAAAATCTGAAAAAATGAAGAAATTCCTGGACACGTACACCCTTCCAAGACAGAATCAGGAAGAAATTGAATCTCTGAACAGACCAATACAAGCTCTGAAATTCAGTTAATAAAAAACTTAAGAACCTCCAAAAGCCCAGGACCAGAAGAATTTAAAGCTGAGTTCTACCAGGTGTGCAAAGAAGAGCTGATACCACTCCTCCTAGAATTGCTTCAAAAACTGAGGAGAAGGAACTTCTCCCTAACTCTTTCTATGAAACCAGCATTATCCTGATACCAAAACCTAGCAGAGACACAATAAACAAAGAAAACTTCAGGCCAATTTCCTTGATGAACATAAACGCAAAAATCCTCAACAAAATACTGGCAAACAAAATCACATCAAAAACGTATCCACCGTGATCAAGTAAACTTTATCCCTGAGATTCAAGGTTGATTCAACATATACAAATCCATTAATGTGATTCATCAAATAAACAGAACTAAACACAAAAATCATGTGATTATCTCAATAGATGCAGAGAAAGCTTTTGATAACATTCAACAGCCATTCATGCTAAAAACTCTCAAAAAAGCTGGGTATTAAAGGAACATATCTCAAAATATTTAGATTGGTGCAAAAGTAATTGCAGCTTTTGACATTATCTTTAATAGTACCAACCTAATAATAAGAGCTATTTATAACGATGCTACAGACATCATACTAAATAAGAAAAAGTTGGAAGTATTCTTTTTAAAAACTAGCACATGACAAGGATGTCCTCTCTCACCACTTGTATTCAAAATAGTACTGGACATCCTGGCCAGAATAATCAGGCAAGAGAAAGAAATAAAGGGGATTCAAATAGAAAGAGAGGGAATCAAACTATCTCTGCTTGCAGAGGACATTGTCTTTATCTAGAAAGCCCTATAGTCTCAGCTCAAAAGCTTCTTAAGCTGATAAACAACTTCAGCAAAGTCTCAAAATACAAAATCGATGTGCAAAAATCATTAGCATTCCTATAAACCAACAACAGTTAAGCCAATAGCCAAATCAGGAACCCAATCTCATTCACAATAGCCACAAAAAGAATACAATACTAGAAATACAGCTAATTAGGGAGGTGAAAGATCGCTACAAGAAGAACTACAGAACACTACTCAAAGAAATCAGAGATGACACAAACAAATGGAAAAACATTCCATGCTTGATACGATTTGACTGTGTCCCCAACCAAATCTCCTCTTGAATTCCCATGTGTTGTCGAAAGGACTTGGTGGGAGGTAATTTAATCATGGGGGCAAGTCTTTCCCATGCTGTTCTTGTAATAGTGAATAAGTCTCATGAGATCTGATAGTTTTAAAAAGTGGCATTCCCCTGCACAAGCTCTCTCATTTTTTGCCTGTCACCATCCACGTTAAGATGTGACTTGCTCCTCCTCGCCTTCTGCCATGACTGTGAGGCTTCCCCAGCCATGTGGAACTGTAAGTCCAATTAAACCTCTTTCTTCTGTAAATTGCTCAGTCTCCAGTGTGTCTTTATCAGCAGTGTGAAAACAGACTAATATAGTAAATTGGGACCAACAGAGTGGACCAACAGAGTGGGGTGCTGTTGAAAAGATAACTGAAAATGTGGGAGTGACTTTGGAACTGGGTAATGGGCAGAGGTTGAAACAGTTTGGAGGACTCAGAAGAAGACAGGAAACTGTGGGGGAAGTTTGGAACTTCCTAGAGACTTGTTGAATGGCTTTGACCAAAATGCTGATAATAATATGGACCATGAAATCTAGACTGAGGTAGTCTCAGATGGAGATGAGGAACTTATTAGGAACTGAAGCAAAGGTGACTCTTGTTATGTTTTAGCAAAGAGGCTGGAGGCATTTTGTCCCTTGTCCGTGCGCTAGAGATTTGTGGAACTTTCCTTCCTTCCTTCCTTTTTTTTTTTTTTTGGAGTCTCACTTTTGTCACCCAGGCTGGAGTGCAATGATGCAATCTCAGCTCATTGCAACCTCTGCCTCCTGCGTTCAAGTGATTCTCCTGCCTCAGTTTCCTGAGTAGCTGGGATTACATATGCTTGCCACAATGCCCAACTAATTTTCATAGTTTTTGTAGAGACAGGGATTCACTATGTTGCCCAGGCTGGTCTCGAACTCCTGAACTCAGCTGATCCACCTACCTTGGCCTCCCAAAGTGCTGGGATTACAGCCATGAGCCACTGCACTCAGCCTGTGGAACTTTCAACTTGCAAGAGATGATTTAGGGTATCTAACAGAAGAAATTTCTAAGCACCAAAACATTCAAGAGGCGACTTGGGTGCTGTTAAAGGCATTCATTTTTATAAGGTAAACAGAGCATAAAAGTTTGGAAAATTTGCAACCTGACAATACAATGGAAAAGAAAATTCCATTTTCTGAGGAGAAATTCAAGCTGGCTGCAGAAATTTGCATAAGTAAGGAGGAGCCAAATGTTAATCACCAAGACAATGGGGAAAATGTCTCCAGGGCATGAGGTCTTCCCACCAGCCCCTCCCATCACAGACCCAGAGGCCTAGGTGGAAAAAATAGTTTCATGGGCCAGGCCCACTGTTCACGTGCTGTGCACACCCAAGGGACTTGGTGCCCTGCATCCCAGCCACCCCGGACATGGCTCAAAGGGGCCAGTGTAGAGCTCCAGACCATGGCTTCAGAGGGTGCAAGCCCCAAGCCTTGGTAGCTTCCATATGGTCTTGAGACTGCAAGTGTACAGAAGTCAAGAATTGGGATTTAGGAACCTTTGCCGAGATTTCAGAAGGTGTATGGAAATGCCTGGATGCCCATACAGAAGTTTGCTGCATGGCAAGGGCCCTCATGGAGAACCTCTCTGCTAGGGCAGTGCAGAATGAAAATGTGGGGTAGGAGCCCCCATACGGAGTCCTTACTGGGGTACTGCCTAGTGGAGCTGTGAGAAGAGGGCCACCATCCTAATGACAAAATAATTTGTACAACAAACCCCCATGACACAAGTTTACCTATATAACAAACCTGCATATGTTCCCCTGAAGTTAAAGTTAAATTAAAAAATAATAAAAAACTGGTAAACAGTATTCCAAAGTTGTTATATTATTTTACATCCCTGCCAGCAGAGCATGAGAGTCTTGGTTATTCTACAACATAACTGTTGTGGAATATTTAATTTTGTCAGACTTAACAGTTTAGCTATTCTACTGGAAATGTCGTGGTATCTGATTGTGCTTTTACTTTGTATATTTTTATGACTAATTATGTTGAATATCCTTTTATGTGGTAACTGGCTTTTCATATAGTTTTATTTTGAAATTCTGGGCAAATATTTTGTTCACCTTTAGTGGGTTGTCTTCCCATTATTATGTAGTAGGAGATCTTCATTTATTATGAATAGGTCCTTTATTAATGCATATATATTTTCTAATCTGTAATTTTTCCAATATGTCTTTCATTGACTTGAAATCTGTTTGCCCACCTCAATCCCCAAATACATTTTTCTTTGTTTAATTCCAGAAGACTCACAATTTTTCCTTTTATATTTAGGGCCATGATCCATCTCAAGTCATTTTTTGAACACAAGTGGGATAAGAATCAAAGGTTTTCTTTTTTTCTTTTAAATACAGATATCCAACTTTCCAGTATCATTTGTTAAACAGCATTTCCTTTCCCCATTGAATTGCTTTTGATGTCTTAGATCTATTCCTGGACTCTCTGTTCTGTTCCAACATCAAATTGTCTACTCTTATGCCAACATCCATGGTAAGTTTTGAAATCACATAGGATAAGTACTATGATTTTGTACTCTTTATGAAGCTATTTTGGCTTTTTAAAGTGTTTTATGTTTTTACATGAATTGTCTAAAGACCTTGTCAATTTCTATGAAAAAGGATACAGAGATTTAATTTATATTTTCATGATATTTTATAATTTTTAAAGATTATTATTAATCTTTTACAGTTATGTTTTATATTTTTAGGTGGATGTCTAGCATATTTTTCCTCAAATGTACTTCATGTATTTAATTAATTTGATGTGATGTAAATGGTGTTTTAAAAATTTTATTTTGCAATTATTCCTTGCTAGTTATGGATAAACAAAAGATTTTTTTTTTCTATTCTTCAGCTTCACAATTTTAAACTTATTCTTAGAGCAGACATTTAGATTGTCAAGATTTTCTATGTGTGAAATCATGGAATCTATAAATGAAGACAGTTCTCTATCTTCCTTTTCAATCATTTTGTCTTTTCCTTGCATTTTCCCCCTTATTGCACTTGCAAAGACATCTAATGAAATGTTAAACAGAAGCAATGAGAGCAGAATTTTTGTCTGACTCCCAATCTCAAGGGAAAGTGCCATGTGGCAATATTAGAATGAAATGTTATCTACTGTATGTTTCTTTATATTTCATCATTTTTTGGGATTGAGGAAATGTCCTATTGCCAGTTTTTTGATAATTTCTCTTAAAATAAATGTTGGGCTTTTTCAAGTTTTTTTTTTTGCCTTTATTAAAATGACCATATGATTTTTTACTTCAGTTCTCTTAATTTAACCAATAGTATCAATTTATTTTCTCATATTAAAACAAACATTAAGTCCTGTGATAAATGCTACTTGCTTAAAACATATTATCTTGTTTATATGTTGCTGGATTGAATTATCTAAATTATTTTAAGAAATTTTGTATCTGTGTTCATAAGCAGTATTCTTGGTCATTTTTTCCTTATAGTATTTATGTGTTGTTTCAGTATCAGAGTCATGTGGCTCTATAAAATAATTTAAAAAGTATTAACCCTATCTGTATTTTCTGAAAGGTTTTGTGTAAAATTGTTATTTTTTTCTTCCTTAAATGTTGAATTTAGTTCCCCTCTGAGACCATATTAGCCTCAACTCTTCTTCGTGGGAAGATTTTAAACTACAAATTTAATATTCTTAAAAATATAGGGCTATTCTAATTTTCTATTTCTTTCAATGTAAGTTTGATAATTTGTCTTTAAGGATTGTGCCAATTTTATATGTTATTAAATATTATTGACAAAATGTTGCTCATAATAGTCCTTTATTTTTCTTTTGTTAGGTTTAGAATCTGGAGGGATCCATTCTCTTTCAGTCTTGAAGCTGGTAACAAGCATTTTCCTTCTTAATTTCTGTATCAAAGTAGCTAAGTTTTTTTTCAATAATAAAAACCTTTTTAAAGAAACCATTTCTGGTTTTGTTGATTTTATGTATTGTTTGACCATCTTCTCTTTCACTGTTTTCTGCTCTTAACTTTATAATTTTCCTCCTTCCTTTTGCATTTATTTTGCTATCTTTTCCTAGTTTCTTAAGAGGAAGCTTAGATCATCAGTTAAAAAATTTTGTTTTCTATGACATTTTAAATTCCTAATATTCTCTGTAAGCAGTATTTTAGTTGTTTTGTACAAATATTGGTATGTTGTGATTTTATTTTTATTTGGTTAAAAGATTTTAAAAATTCATAATTTATCTTTTATCATGGGATTTTTAGAATTGTGTAGCTTAATTTGAAAATATTTGGGGATCTTTTTATTTTTTGTTATTGAGTTCAAATATAATTACATTTGAGTACAACAGCATCTATAAATGATTTTATTTTTTAAAAAATTAGTGAGACATTCTATGACATGGTATATGAAATATTTTGTTGAATATCAATTTCTCTGGAAACAAATGTATATTCTGCATGTGTTCAGTTTATTGTCTCGTAAATACCAATTTGGTTGGCAGTGTTCAAACTTTCCATATCCTTTCTAATCTTCTGTCTACTTTTGCAACTATAAGCATACCTCACAGATACTGTGGTTTTGCTTTCAGACCACCACTATCAAGCAAATAGCACAATAAATTAAGTTACGTGGTTTTTTTTTTAGTGTATATAAAAGTTATGCTTACACTCTAATGTAGTCTATTAAGGGTGCAATAGTATTTTGTCCAAAAATTTGTATACCCAAATTTTTAAAAGACCGTAGTGCTAAAAAAATCCAACAATAATCTGAGCCTTCAGTGAGTTATAATCTTTTTGCTGGTAGATGGTCTTGCCCTGATGTTGATGGCTGCTGGCTGATCAGAATGGTTGTTGCTAAAAATTGGGAAGGCTGTGGTGATTTCTTAAAATAAGTTGACAGTGCAGTTAGCCACATTGATTGATTCTTCCTCTCACACACAATTTATCTGTAGCATGTGATGCTGTTTGACTGCACTTTACCCACATTAGAACCTCTAATTTAAAGACTAGAGTCAATCCTCTCAGACCCTGCTGCCACTTCTTTACCAACTAAGGATACAGAGTATTCTAAATATTTTGCCGTCATGTCAACAATGTTCACAGCAACTTCACCAGGAATAGATTTCATATTAAGATATTACTTATTGGCTTATCCATTAGAAGCAACTCCTCATCAATCCATTAATATGGTATATTATATTTATTGATTTTTTAAAAATGTTAAACCAAACTTGAAATCCTGATTAAACCCCACATTTTGTTCTATAATGGTGGGGTAGCTTCTTCTCCCTCATGGGTAAAAACAGAAGTCAGCCATTTAAAATGCGTTCTGCTGAAAGTTACATAGCTTTGACATGTTTCAATTTCTCTCTTACTTAAAAACAACAAACTAAACAACTAAATCTTTCCTTCACATCTGTGCTTTACCATATTTTGTACTTCACTCTGTTTAAAATTATCTTTCCATATTTGCCTATTGAAATTATTATTTGTCTTTTAAGATACACCCAGAATAACACAAACCTCCTAACTTCTTTCTTTATTATCTCATTCTGAAATGTTTTTGCATACCTGAGAATTCTTGGCTTACGCTTGTGCCGCTCTTGAAATCATATAACATGTTGTCTTGTTTTGTGTTTATGTATATTTTTGCCATATTTTAGCTGCCCTTT
Source organism: Rhinopithecus roxellana (assembly GCF_007565055.1). Classification (NCBI taxonomy): domain Eukaryota; kingdom Metazoa; phylum Chordata; class Mammalia; order Primates; family Cercopithecidae; genus Rhinopithecus; species Rhinopithecus roxellana. Next base: position 103,813,720 of record NC_044559.1, on the reverse strand, counting down.
GGCCCTGTATTTTTCCCGTTTATCCAACATCTCATCCTACGTCCTTTTTTTTGTTGTTGTTGCAAAATTTCTTTCAGCAATTTTATTTCTGTGGACATCTCTGACTTTATCCCCTTCAGTTTGTTCTCATACCTCTTTTTGTGCCCCTTACAAAGTACTGCTTGTCATTCATCCATGCACTGAAATGCTAGTAAGGTTTTCAGACTTTGAGGTCAAGCATTATTCCTCCAGGAATCATTCCCCAGCTTTCAGTCTCTCTCTTTATTGCTGGTATTTTTAATGTCATCCTCTGTCTTTTGTTAATAGAACTCATTTTTACTTCTCAGGGCAGCACTCTGATAATCTTTTGAATATCAAGGATGGATAGGAGATTCAAATTAATCAGGATATTCAGTATCTCTGGACATAGAAATTGATATAATGATAGACAACACATGACCTAGGTAGTGCTCAGCATTAGTTTCTCAGTGCTGAGATGATGAATATTAAACTTGCCATTGGGTCATCACAGTAACCACCCAAATTAGGCAAAGAGTTTTGGAAGCAGAGCTCTGAGACAGAAATCAAGAATCTTTAAAAAATATCATTTGATCTTCTTATTCTATGGAAGTCTGAAGCCAGGTGCACTTCTCTCATCTAAGCTGAAAAATTCTCCTGCTTTTGTGTTTTGGCCTAATAAATTTGTTTTAGGCTTTTACATTTACAGATGTAGTGTGCAGAGTTAAAAATTTGAGGCCTTTTTCTTTTTCTTTTTAGATACACAAATGGTATTTAACATAGGATATACATATTATATATTAGAAAAATATATGTTTAATAATATTTCTGAATGAGAAAAATATATTCACCTAAATTAGGGGGAGGAAATCATGTGTGCAAAATACTATTTAACACTGTCTCTTATCAATATCTTGAAATTCAAGCATTAGTCCAGCAAATCACATTAAAGATTTTCCTATACCAAACTCCTTACTAAGAGGAAATGTAGACATTACTCTTTAAAATATGACTCTCTGTGTTTTATAAACTATCTTCTTCAAAGTCACATACTGCCTCTTGCAAATTGATACTGCTGTCTTGGAATGAAGAACATTTGGCTCATTTTCATGTACTTCTTTTTATGTCACTTTCTAAATGACAACATCTATATTTGTTATGTGTTCTCAGATTGTATACAGTGATTTGGAAGGAAGCTAGAGGCTAAACTCTTTATCATCAAAACAATGTTATTATTTCTTATAATTCAGTTAAGTGATTTTTAATATTTTAGTTAAGGTATAGTTTGCTGTATATGCATGCAAATATATATAGCAAACAGTACCTATTATTTTGAGAGTATTTATTTCACTTTAAATGAAATGCATTCACTCAATATTTCTGGAGTTGTCTTAATGCAAGCATTTAGTCATATTATTAGAAGTTTTACAAATTGGGCCAGGAGCCAAATGTGAGTTTTCAGAAATGAAACTCCTCATTCTTATTCTTACAGTAAATATAAATCAGAATTGAGGCTGAGAGCAAGATACACTATACATGTAAGGAATTAAGGCTTCCAATATTGATTGTCATTGAATACTATAATAAATCTGAAAAATCTAATCTATTTGGCAACAATTAAATTAATCATAGCATTGTTACTCTTATAGAAATTATTTTTATTGTGATAAAATATATAACATTAAATTTACTATCTTAGTAATTTTTAAGTGTATATTTCAGTCCTGTTAATTAAATTCCCATTGTTGTGCACAAATCTCTAGAACTTTCTAATCTTGAAACTCTGGACCCATTAAACACTAATCCTCTACCCCCTCCAGCCATTGGTAACCACCTTTCTAACTTTCTGTTTCTATTGTTTCGACCACTTTAGACTTCATAAAAATGGGATAAAATGTTATTTGTCTTTTTGTTACTAATTTCGCTTAGCATAATATCCTTGAGTTTCATTCATGTTGCAGCATGTGACAGGATATTCTTTTCTTTTGTAAGGATTCATAATAACCCATTTTATGTTTATACTACATTTTGTTTATCCATTAATCTTTCCACCGACATTTGAATTGCTTCTATCTCTTGACAATTGTGCAAAGACTGCAATAAGCATGGATGCATGAATACCTACTTGAGAAAGTAAGCACATTTTGTTTGGCGTATACATGGTTAATTTATCCCCACTTTAAAAGAACTCAAGGAATAAAGAAACCTAAGTATTTATCTACAGATGAAAGACATATAATAAACACAAAACAAGTAGAAATAAAGGCATTGAAAGAAGATGTTTTCAGTGCTACGTGGAGATCACAATAACAACTTGCGTTGTTACAAATACTCTAAACTTAGCCATACCCACAGGCATTCATACGTGGTGAAGGGCTGTTGGTGTGGGAAATGGTGATTTGAAGGCAAATGTAATATCTTTTCTCATCTCTATTAGCAGTTCTTCCAGAACTTATTATTCTCACACTGTAAACACATACAATATCAATGCTACAAAAAGGCTTGAAAGAAATTCATCTCTTGTCTCCCTTCCCCCTTCCCATCAATGTTATTGATCTCCTACACTTTTACTGTATGTTAGAGCTTCCTGTTCATTTATTTCATGTACCTTTATGTCCTTTGGTCATGAATTGCTTTTCATTGCTATTATATAAGCTGACATGTGTGGCTTTAATATATGCTTTAAAGTAACCATAGCATTTAAAATAATTGCATATCACAAAGTATAAATGAATATGTTTATTCCATGGACTTTCATTTTGCATGTGTAAAAACGCTCACTTGAGCATTTAAATAATCATGTCCATTTACCCAAAGAAGCAGGTTTTAAAATAAATGGGAAAAAGTATGCCATATTTCTTATTGCCTAAAGACAAGATATCCAGCATGTGGTCATATTACCCTATGCCTTATTAATTTAAAAGCTTGAAATAGCATTGCAAAAGGTCACTAAAAGTAAGAACAGTTCTTTTCTCAACAATACATTAAGATTGTTTCACTAAAATAGCTGCCTTTTCTACCCTGCTATAAATTTAGGGGAAAACAACATTCTGTTCAATTATAAAAAGTAAACACTGTGTCTATTTAAACCATCTACCATCTCATTTTTTTAAACTTTTATTTTTGGTTCAGGGGTACATGTGCAGGTTTGTTATATAGGTAAAATGCATGTAATAAAATGTAAATAATTCATTTACCTATTAAAAGTACTACCAAGAGACTCAGCAAAGAAAGTTGAAAGTAATTCAGAACAATCAAACATGCAGCTAGATGGGAATGGAATAAAAAATTGCAATTTTTATTGTATGTTGTAATGATGTAATTATAAATATTAATTTTACCTATTAACACAATGATGTAATAAAAATGCCAACTAAATTAAATCATAATGATTAAATATGTATAAAATTTCAGGCAAAGAAGCACAGCAATCTAGAAACTGTAAGTCTTAGGCAAACTGGTTTATAGACTATTGAAATCCTATCTGCATTAGAAATAGGTGAATACATGCTTACTATATTCTAATGAAAAATTTAGTAAGATACACCAGGAATTCCTTAGTTGTTTATTTGTTTGTTTGCTTGCTTATTTTTACCCCAAATGCAGTGCACTTTTTCATTTTAAAGGGTCAATGCTTTCTCTTTTAGCACTTGGAGAATATTTTGCCATTTCTTTCTGACCTACATGGATTCTGATTAAAAATTTTGTCATTCAAATTGATTTTTTTTTTTCTGACAGATAAGATGTTGTTTTTCTCTCATTGCTTTAAATTTTTTTTTAATTTGTCTTTGGTGTTTAGAAGTGCAATTATGTGTGATATATCTTGGCATAGATTTCATTGGGTTTATTTTGTTTGGGATTTGTTCATCTTCTTGAAACTATAGTTGTATGTCTCTTGCCAAATTTGGTAAGGTCTTAGTCTTTTAGTATTTTCTAGTCATTCTCTCTTTCTCCTCTCTTTCCAGAACTCCAGTGATATGGAAGTTAGATCTTTCATTATAGTCCCTTTTGGGATTGGGAAACATTTATTGTTTGATATTCCATTTTACAAGTATTTTCCTCTGTTATCGCCATTCTGCTTTTGAGCCCACTTACCGAACAGTTATTTAGTTATTACTGGGATTCTATTTGACCAATAAATCAATTTTGGGAGAGTTAACATCTTAGCAATATAAGCCTACACTATGTGAAAATGGCATATTTTTCAGCATATTTTTTGACATATTTTATTAGTATTTTATAATGTTAAGCATAACACTAATCCACACATCTCATTATAAGTATATACTGGTATTTCAGGGGTTTTGTTGCTAATATAAATAATACTTTTTTTTTTTTTTGAGAGATGGAGACTTGCTCTGTTGCGCGGACTGTAGTACAGTGGCAAGATCAGAGCTCACTGCTCAAGTGATCCTCCTGCCTCAGCCTCCTAAGTAACTAGAGCTACAGGTACACACCACCACAGCAAACTAATTGTTTAAAAATTACTTTTGTAGATCATGCCTGTAATACTGGCACTTTGGGAGGCAGAGGCAGGCGGATCACCTGAGGTCAGGAGTTCAAGAACAGCCTGGATAACATGATGAAACCCCGTCTCTACAAAAATGCAAAATAGCCGGGCATAATGGCAGATGCCTGTAATCCCAGCTTCTCGGGAGGCTGAGGTGGGAGAATAACATGAACTCGGGAGGCAGAGGTTGCAGTGAGCCGAGATCATGCCACTGCACTCTAGCCTTGGTGACAGAGCTACACTCTGTGAAAAAAAAAAAAAAAAAAAAAAAGGCCAGATACAGTGGCTCACACCTGCAATCCCAGCACTTTGGGAGGCTGAGGCGGATGAATCACGAGGTCAGCAGTTCAAAACCAGCCTGGCCAAGATGGTGAAACCCCATCTCTACTAAAAATACAAAAATTAGCTGGGTGTGGTGGCGGGTTCCTGTAATCCGGCTACTGGGGAGGCTGAGGGAGAGAGATACTTGAACTCAGGAGGTGGAGGTTGCAGTGAGCTGAGATGGTGCCACTGCACTCCAGCCTGGGCATCACGGCAAGACTCCATCTCAAAAAGAAAAAAAAAAAAAAAGACTGGCCGGGCGCGGTGGCTCAAGCCTGTAATCCCAGCACTTTGGGAGGCCGAGACGGGCGGATCACGAGGTCAGGAGATCGAGACCATCCTGGCTAATACGGTGAAACCCTGTCTCTACTTAAAAATACAAAAAACTAGCCGGGCGACGAGGCGGGCGCCTGTAGTCCCAGCTACTCGGGAGGCTGAGGCAGGAGAATGGCGTAAACCCGGGAGGCGGAGCTTGCAGTGAGCTGAGATCCGGCCACTGCACTCCAGCCTGGGTGGCAGAGCAAGACTCCGTCTCAAAAAAAAAAAAAAAAAAAAAAAAAAAAAAAAAAAAAAAAAAAAAAAAAAAAAAAGACTAATTTTGTGGAGACAGAGTATCACTATATTGCCCAGACTGGTCTCAAACTCCTGGCCTCAAGTAATCCTCCTGCCTTGGTCTCCCAAAGTGCACGATTACAAGTGTGAGCCACCGTGCCTGGCTGATGCTTGTTTTGTTATTATTTTTTTCTTTGCCATTTCTTGTTTATTTTAGTTTTAGTTTTGAATTATTCATTAAAATTATTTTGTACATTGAATTCATATTCTGATAATATCCTAAATGCACTTATTAGTTCCAGTGGCATTTTTGTGTGAACTATTTTGGATTTCTATGTAGACAATTATAGATTCTAGCAATACAATGTTCTTTCTTTCCTTATCTTAAATTTTTGCACTAAGACTTTCATTACCTAATCAAGCAGAATGAGTGAAAGAGAGTTTTTTTCTTTTTCCTGACCCTAGGAAGAAAGGATTAAGTTGTCACATAAGATGCTTATATGGTTCTACTTCATAATCTGTTGTAAAGGTGAATTGCATTGGGTGATATATTAAGAACTATTGTTGCATTATTTGAATAAAGCTTCACCAGTCATATGTAAAACTATTTCACATTTTTCTGAATGATTTTGGCATGTCTTTTCTTTAACTTGTTTGTCAAATATTATATAAATTATTTTTAAAATTCTGGTAGTTGTAAGCCTCTCTTACACAGTCTCTAATATCAAGATAAATTTTCTATTTCACTATTTTTTTAAAGAAATATTTTATCAGAATATAGAAAAGGTAAAGGTGATGAGGACAACTAAAGTGCAGTGTTGAACCCTGTGCTGGGCCACTAGAAACATTGTTCAGTAAAAACAAGTATATTGTAGTTTAAAGAATCCTGTTAGCCCTACTTACACTAGCCTCCGGGACAAACTTTAAGCCTTCACCCTGGTGCATGCATTCTTCCATGGTATGGCCCCTGACTACCTCTCTAGCCAGCATTCTGTTTCTTAAACTCTACATATCAGCTTCAATAGAACTTTACCACTCCCCAAAGTAGTTCATTTTTATCTTAATGCTGTCTCTATGTCCTGTAGATGCTCTGTATTGTTTCTTAGCTAATTCATTTTTTTTCTTCCAAAACTGAGCAATGGTGTCTCATTGTCTGGCAAAATGTGTCATTCCTTTCAAACGTAGGCTATTCTACTGTGTTTGTACATAATACTGAATACACTATATTATGACAACTTTTTGCTTTCACCTACTTATCTGTACCAACAGACTGTAAGCTCTTTGAGAGAAAACAAATAAACAAATAAAATAAACTTGGTTGATTTACTTTGATCTTAGCACAATGCCAACCACATGTACAGTGCATTAAAAAAAGAAGTGGAGTGAGTGGTTGATGGTATTGATTAGCCTTAGTATGATTAAGTATCATGGTAAGAACACACTCAGGGATGAATAATCTCACTTAGTTAGCTTATTGACTTAAAACATATTCATTCATTTCCAGGATAATTATTAGTTTACATTAGAAAACACTTGAAAAACATTTGGATAAGGCACTTTTCTTATCATCTAAGACCTGTGAACTAGTGTCAGCTTATCAATGTTATATTGCTGGTGAGAGAGCAGAAAATGTCCCTTCCAAAAATATTTTTACTATGAGACCTTTGGGCAGTGAAAAGTGACAGTCACGACTGTCATGATTGAAGAATTTCATTACTGATTTAAATTCAGCCTCATATAAATCATTTTATGACTAGTTAATACATGATTGAACTTGGACAACCAAATATAAAAAATAAAACAAATACGAATCTCATAAACCTAACAATATCTGTAATCTGGCTTGAAAAAATAGATATTTCCTTTTCTTGGGCTTTTCATTTTGTCTGCTTTATTTCTCAGGCTTTATCAGTGACAGACATACAGCTGTCGGGTTCATTTTCTCTTCAATATTCTTTATGTTTATAAAGATTCATTAAGCTCACCATCACTTTATACTTATCAATATTATGCATTCATTTCCAGGAGTAGGTCTTTCTTCATTACCATTATTATTCGGTAATTCTGTGTGAAAATTTATATTATTTTACATAATAAAATGGAACAAATATATGATTATAAGCATATAAATCATAATAAAGTATGTTTACATTGTGCCAATATTTATACCAACTTAAAAATATGAAATTATTTCTAAATTTCAAATGAAATATTTACTTTTTTATGATATATTTTAGGAAGAGAAATATCTAGTTGCCAGACCTTGTTGAGGAAACTAACAAACAACAAACAAACAAACAATACAAACAAACTGTATTTTTTGTTACAAATTACAAATTTTATTTGCAATCAAATAAAATAATAAATTAAAATTGACAGAAATTGTGAAGCATGTATAAGAACCTAGCCTCAGAAAGCCAAAGGGAATTTTAAATGTGAATTTGATTATTTCCTAGGCTTGATTTTCTCCAATTACATAAAGTATTATTCTTCCCATTAATTTTTTTAAGCTGAAAAAATATGTTTCATGAAAGGATCTTTTCGATGAGGATGGGGACAAGGAGATGGTGGAGGTGAGAAATCCAATCACACATCATTTCTAGAATAAGATCTGTTTAATTAGCTTTGTAGAATCAACCCAGAGGCCCTAAACCATAAGGACAACAGCAGCTATAATAACAATGATGATATGTTGGTGGTCACTTAGGACTTTCATTTTGATGATGATATATAAAAAATAAAATTCAAAGTACTCTATTAAGCAACTTGACCAGAGTTCCTTTATTGTAATTGCCTGTAAACGACTCCATATTTGCGCAAAAGCTGCTTGATATGTCTGTAGCTACTTTTCAGACATAAATACCACATGTTCTGAAAAGTCTAAAATTGGTGGTATAATCTTTCACTGACAGCTATATTTTCTCTGTCTCCCAAATGTACCAATAAAATCAATTGAAATTATTGCTTTATTTGCTTGGCTTGTATAATATATTTGCTGGTTGAATAGATATTCAAGCAGATTATGTTTTGTTTGAATGATATTTTGGTGAGAGAGAACCCCCCAAACACCTAGATGGATGAACCCACTGTTCTTCAGTTGATGAATAAAATGTGCAATAAAATATCATTGGAAGTAATAAGGAACCTCAAGATTTTAGGAAACTTTCTTGAGTAGAAACTAGAAAAATTTATATTTAAAAATTTTAAGCAATGTTTTTCATTATAAGAGGTGAGGGCTTAAATTTTTCTTTGTACAGGATTTATTATTCGGAAGATATTAATTAGAAATGATGAGAAGTGCCAGATAGCTATATAGGCTTTTCTGCAATGGAAGGAGGGGCTTGGAAAGGAATCAGGTTGACTGTGGTATGGCCCCTTCTCAGAGATGCCATCTATGGCCACTCTGCCTTAATTGGGTCTCTTCTGCTATTCTTCATATCTAAAAACTGTCTTCTGCTTGTTTCTGCTCCCCCCCGATAAATACCTATTACTTTTTATGATACTTGTTTGATAGTATTCAAATACAATGATTCAATTTTACATGTGCAGAAGATTATGAAAAAAATTTATTCTATTTGTGTTCCTGTCCTTTTTGGCTTATGAGCTTCAAATGGTACAGTTATTGGGAACTAAGTTATTCATTTGCTTAGCATAGTTCTATATAAAATTGATTACTTTACATCTTATTCTTTCCCTGCAGTCTTTCAGCAGTTTGAGGGGGACTCCGTGGCATGGAGATTATTGGAATATCCAAGTGTGTGTGTTTGTATAAGAGAGCAAAATGAGATAATCTGGTCCTTATCTGGAAGCCTGAGGACAGATTCTGAAAGCGGCCAAGGCGGGTGGATCACCTGAAGTCAGGAGTTCAAGACCAGCCTGGCCAACATGGTGAAATCCCATCTCTACTAAAAATATAAAAATTAGCCGGGTGTGGTGGCAGACGCCTGTAATCCCAGCTACTCCGGAGGATCACTTGAACCCAGGAGGCAGAGGTTACAGTGAGCCCATATCACACCACTGCACTCCAGCCTGGGCAACAGAGTGAGATTCTGTCTCAAAAAAAAAAAAAAAGTAGCCAAATCTAACCAGTAAAATGGCTTTATTGTCCTTCTGTTCACTTCCATCATCATAAAATATTTGGTAAAGTCCTATGTAATGTCACTGCATTATCTGTAAAGTCTTACACACTTTATTTATGTGAAGTCACAATTTAGTTTTTACATCAGTGTAATGAACAGAAATAAAGCTTGCCAGGGTGGTAATTTATTCCTGAGGATAATGGCAGCAACCTCTGAAGGAAGGTGTCTGTTAACTTAATAGTAAAGAATAGAATTAGAAGACTGGCTGACTCCGGGTTTGTGGAAATGTATGAATCACCCAGGGATTCCTAGAAAAACATAAAAAAGGGGTGAAGGTAATGGACCTTAAAGATAGAATTTCTTATCGTGAAAATCCAATAGAATCTGAACATTTTTTTTGTTTTTTTCTTCTTATAACAAGGACAGAAAAAAAATATAAACTTATTGGCTCATAAGGTTTAGTAAAAATGTAATCCTGGTCAGATTTTCTGGGTATTGACCATCTCACAATTGCCATCTAAATATAAAATCATGTTCACTTAAATCTCTTTTTATATTGTGAGGAAAAGTTCAAAGCAAATGCTGGGGGCTGAATGATACCTAGAGTTTTCCTCAGTTAATACTTCTCTATCTATTTTTACTGTGATAAAATATATGTAACATGAAAGCATTTTAAATGTTTCTAAGTGCACAGTTTACTGGTATTATGTGTATTTACATTATTATATAATGATCACCACATCCATCTCTAAAATACTTTCCATATTCCCAAGTCGAAACTCCAAACCCGTTAAATAATAATTCCCTATTTCCTCATTCCCTACACTCACTGTGCCTGGCAACCTGCATTCTACTTTTTATCCATACGACTTTGACTATTCTCAGAACCTCATATAAAGTCATGCAGTCTTTGTCCCTTTGTGACTAGCTTGTGTTAAATGCTGTGTTCTCTTTATATGCTGGCAGGATGATGTTTTCAAAGTTCATCCATGTTGTATCATGTGTCAAAATGTCCTCTCTTTTAAAGGCTGAGTAATATTCCATTGCATACATGTATCTCATGTTGTTTATCCATTCACATATCTAGGAACACTTGGGTTTCTCCCACCTTTGGGCTATTGTGTTTAATGCTGCCATAAACAAATCATCTGTTTGAGCCTCTGTTTTCAGTTCTTATGGGTATATGCCCGGAAGTGGAATAGCAGAATCATGTGGTATATATATTTTTAATTTTTGAGAAACTGCTGTTGCCCAGAGCTGCTACCCCACTTTACATTCTCACCAACAATGAATAAGGGTGAATGTAAATGAACAAAAAATTAAATAATTGGCAACAATTTATTTATGCATTTTTAATAATAGTCTATCAAAAAAATCCTAAAGGATGTGAACTAAAATTTTATGGTTTTGATTTTTATTTTCCTCATGATTAGTGATGTTGAACATCTTTTCATTTACTTAATGACTTTTTTTTTTCCCCCCCAAGACGGAGTCTTGCTTGCTCTGTCACCCAGGCTGGAGTGCGGTGGTGCGATCTCTGCTCACTGCAACCTCCCCTTCCCGGGTTCAGGCGATTTTCCTGCCTCAGCTTTGGGATTACAGGCGCCGACTCCCATGCCCGGGGAATTTTTGTATTTTCAGTAGAGACGGGGTTTCCCCATGTCGGTAAGGCTGCTCTCCAACTCCTGACTTCATGATCCGCCTGCCGCGGCCTCCTAAAGTGTTGGGATTACAGGCGTGAGCCAGCAGAGTTGGCTGTTCAAATCCTTTGCCCATTTTTAAAAGCAGGTTGTTTGTTTTGTGTTATTGAGTTACAGGAGTTCTTTCTATAACCTGGGTTTTGATCCGTTGTCAGGTATATGATTTACAAATATGTTCTCCCAATCTGTGGATTGCTTCTTCCCTGAGTTGACAGTGTCCTTTGATGCACAAACATTTAAATTTGATGTAGTTCCATGTGTCTACTTTTTCTTTTGTTGCCCGTGCTTTTGGTGTCATGTTAAAGAAATCATTGCCAAATCCAACATCATAAAGTTTTTTTCCCTGTGTTTTCTTCTAACATTTTTATAGTTTTAAATTTTGCATTTAGGTTTAATTTATTTTTGAGTTAAATATTTTTGTATATGTTGTAAGATAATGGTCCAACATCATTGTTTTGCACATGGATATTCAGTTTTCCCAACACGTTTGTTTTAAAATGTCCTTTTCTTTACATGCATTTGTAATGAATTTTAACGGACAGGAAATAATAGTACTATACTTTGAAATGGTTTCTAATATGTGGTATATTTTGGATAATGAAGAATTGTGTGATAACAGATGTTAGCAAAAGACATGTTTTACAAGAACTATACTTATTATATAAGGTATTTGAACTTTTAAATATCATATCCCATTCTTAATCATACTTTATGTATTTAAAATTTACTATACTATTCAAAATGTGAATTACCTGAACTCCTAAATCTGTAACATCTGAGAACAATAACACCTAATCTTATATAACCATATTAGAGTGTGCCCTAAAGGCAGTAAAAACTGATTGAAAATCATGTTTCCTTTTCTGTGAGATTTGGGGCTTTTAGAGTTACAATTGGGAAGTTTTTTCTTCTTCTTTAGACACTGAGACATTTAAAACTAAAGACTGAAAATTATAACTAAAATAAATATTTTCTGATGATTCACTTATATAAAAATTGCCATCAGTGAGAACAGTATTAGTATAGCTCGCCAAATATATGCAAGGTGTTTTATAAGTAGAATACAATTAATATATTAAGAACCCAAAATAGGACACAGGAATTAAAAATAGTGAGGAGTGAGATGTCCATTTTATTTCAGTTTGATAAGATCATACATTTTAATTGATACATATTTGTAACTTAAATAATTACATAAAATTGATGGCATGCGAATATTGTTTTATTTTTGCAGAATAGTATTTTGCTGTTTTGAGATTTAAAGACCTGTTGTTAATGATTGAATATTATTTTAAAAATCTATTCAAACATAAGTTTTTTAAATTAAGGACTTGTTTTCCTAACTTAGTAAAGCTGATATTGGTCTGAGATAACATGGCATTGTTATTGAAAGTGATCCTTCAATGGTTTTTCACTGAACTTCACACAAAGTCTACTTACGGTTTTGAATCTAGTCACTGAATAGATTGGTTAGACTAACCCTTTTATCTGATAATAATATTAAATGGTAGATAGACAAAATACAACATTTTTAAGGCACTGGAGAATGACAAATGCACTAGATTACTGTATTAAAATCACAGTAGAAAGTAAATGTGTGATTTATTTCAGGAATCCAAAGTTGGTTCAACATTTGAAAGTCAATTGATGCAGTTCATAATACTAACAGACTATATGAGGCAGCCATGACTATATTTTAACACTCAACAGACTAAAATAACAAACTAAATAAAACAACCATGACAAAATTTCATCATCTCAAACTTGCTAAAAATGTCCTTGACAAAATGGAAAACCAAGGCATGATTAAAAACTCTTGAGAAACTGGAAATAAAGGACCTGGCCTCAGTATTATTAAAGGCAGCTGAAACAAATAACAATAACAAATACTATAGTGAGTATCAACCTAATGATGAGAGAATGAACATTTTCCTACCCAGATCAGAAACTCCTTATGAATGTCTGCTTTTGGCACTTTTATTCAAAGTTGTATTGGAACTTCTAAGCATTGCAATAAGGAAAGAAAAGGAAATAATTGACACAGGATTTGAGAAAACAGAAGAATAAAACCTCTGTCCTCATTCTTAAATGATATGTTTATTATATTGTCTCAGAGTATAAGGTAAACATGTAAAAAATAAATGTATTTCTATAGAGCAGTAGCAAACAATTTAAAAATAAAGTTAAAATGGAACTTCATTTACAATGTCACCAAAAGTCATAATATAGTTGAGAAGACTTTTATATTGAACACTAAAAATGAGAAAATTCAAAGAAAATATAGTATAATATACCTTGTTCATTTACATTCATTAGATGAATCAACATTGTTAAAATACACATTGATCAAGATTTAATGAAACCTCAATCATTATTTCAGCAGTTTTTTTAAACATAGAAATTGTTAAGTTCATTGTAAAATCTACGAACTCTTTGGGTCTGTCGTTTGTTTATTTGTCCTTATTCTGTCTTTTTAAGTATTATTAGAATAAATTTTAGAATTCCATTTTAATTTCTCTATTGGCTTTTTAGTTCTATCCCTTAAATTATTTTTAATTGCTTGAGGTATTAAAATATCAATTTTTAAACTTCACATTCTGTTTAAAGTTAATGTTGTTCTGGGTCCTCTATGATGAAGAAACTTTGCAATTTTAGTTCTATTTAATATTCCTGCATTTAATGTTATAATTATCACATGTATTATATATCCATATACTACATATACATATATTACATCTAATTCTGGGAGTTACATTATAAATACTATGTCTACATATATAATAAACTGACAATCTCTCTTTTACATTCTCCTATATAAACATACAGGGAAAAAATATATATATATACACACACTTATAATGCAGATTTTCTGGTGATGAACATTTTAGTTTCACCTATCTGAAGATGTGTATATTTGCCTTCATTCTTGAAGAACACTTTTGTCTGATATATAACTACTATCTAGGCAGTATTTTTCTGTAAACCTCTTTCCTATTGCTTTTTAACTTCCATAGTTGCTAGTTGGTAAGTAAGCAGTCATGTAAATTGGTGTTTTCTTTTATGTAACTTGCTGTGGCTTTTATTTGCTTTCAAGGTTTTATTTTACTCTTTGATTTTCAGCCTTTTATTGATGTTCCTAACCATGTTTCTCTTTATATTTACCCTTCTTTTCAGGATTCACTGAGCCTTTTAAATCTAAAAGCTAATGTCATTTCTTAAGTTTGGAAAGATTTTTACCATCATATCATCAATTGCTTTTGTTTACTTCATTCTTTATCTTCTTTTCTTCTATGACTTGAATTACATGTCATAACTTGTCTAATATTGATCCCTCCAGCTCTGTTCATTTTGTCTAATATTGATCCCTCCGGCTCTGTTCATTTTTTTGTCAATTATATTTCTCTCTTCTCTTCAGTTTCAATGAATCTATCTTCAAGTTCAATGAAAAACTTCCTATTATTTGCATTTATTATTTAAGCTCTCAAGGGACTTTATTTTAGACATTGAATTTTTAGTTCTAAAATTACCATTCAGTATTTTTAGTTTTTATTTATTGGTTGAAATTTTCTTTTATTTACTTCATTGAAAACATATTTTATCTACTTCTTTGAACAAATAATACGTGATATAAAATACTTGTCTGCATATTCTAATACACAGTTCATCATGGAATTGGTCTTCCTAAATCATCTTTTCTGTGGAGACTAGATTACATCTTCCTACTTTCTTTTTTTTTTTCATCTTCCTACTTTCTGAATGTTATGTGATTGTGAATTGTGTCTTGAAATTGTGAATAATATTTTACAGAAGTGTTGGATTATGTTACACAACCCAAAGAATTTTTATGTTTTCATATTTTGTGCAATTAATGTGTTTATATTCTAATTGCAAACTCTGTATCTCAACTGGCAAACCAAATATAAGTTGATTTGTTTACTCTTCAGTTGCGCTTCCTTGATTCTGACCTTACAGATTTATGGTTCAAGTGTTAGCAAGAAATTTGAGCAAATATTATCATAGAATTTGAACTCCTCCACTCAAGATGTGTTCTTTCCAGGATTTCTTGTTCACCTTCTAGTGATTGTGGTTATTCTAACTTTTCTTTTCTCGTTTTTCAGTCCATAAAGACTGGAAGTTTTTTTAATCAGACTTTTAGCCCAACCATGTGGTGCCTACTTGATCTGTTCTCAGACTGAAAGCCATAAAATAGGTGACATTGTGTGGTGGTCTCTTTTTCAGCTATCAACTTTGGGTCTGAAATATATATATATTTTTCATTCTCCAGTGCCTTTAAGTTGTTTGTTCTTTTTTCAATTGAGATTTAAAGTTATTCTATGAGAGGGTCTCTTATAGAACTTATACTTCCTGAATTCAAGTTGCACAAAAAAAGTCTATAGTAATTCTTAGAGTATGGTATTGAAATAAGGATAGAAAAACAGATCGATGTGAACATAATGTAGAAATAGAACCACAAATATGTTATCAGGTTATTTTCAATTAAGGAAACGCAATTCAATGAGAAAGTAGAGTCCTTTCAACAAATGATGCAGATTAAACTGGATATCCCTATGGACAATATTGGACATATTAATAAATGCCACACTATACACTATTAATTTGTGATGATTTATTGATTTATGTGTATAAATTAAAACTATATAGATTTAAGTTTTTACAACTGTGAATAGGCAAAATTTTTGTAAAGAAGACAAAATAAAAAATAAATACAAAATAAAAATAATAGATTACATCACAATGAAAATCTACTACCTATTTAAAAATACCTTACAACAATTAATAGACAAGCCATAGTCAGGGAAAATATAGGTATTATACATATACCTGACAAAGGACTTGCATGCAGAATATACAAATAACTTCTACATCTCAATATTTAAAAAGACAACCAAGTTAAAAAGCCAAATGACTTGTACAGATACTGCAGAAAGAATGATATACAAATGTTTAATAAGCATATGAAAAATAGTAAGTGTCATCTTTAGTCATCAGGGAAGTAAAAAGCAAAAACAAAATGAACTAAGACCCGGAAGAGTTTCTAAAATTATAAACACCCAGTAGAGCTGCTAAACTTATGAGTTGATGGGTGCAGCACACCAACATGGCACAAGTATACATATGTAACAAACCTGCACGTTATGCACATGTACCCTAGAACTTAAAGTATAATAATAATAAAAAAAAAAAAGTCTTACTACACGAAATTTGGCAAGTGAAGCAACTGGAACTCTTTTACTTTTCCGAGGAAAGTATAAAACAGCCTATCCATTTTGGAATATTTTCCAAAGTTTCTTATAAAGTTAAATATACTTAAACCCTAAGAACTGTCAATTGCATTTCTAAGCATTTTATGATAATAAACTTTAAAATATGTGTTCATAACAAGACTTGCAAAATAATAATTACAGAAATTTAATTTATAATGCAAAGTTGGAAAAATCTAAAATTGAACCAATAGAAAGTGGATAAATAAACTGTGGTACACTCATACAATAGGATGCTACCCTGGAAATAGAAAATAATTACCTTCTGAGATATGCAACAGCAGGAATAAATCTCAAAACCATTATTGATAGTGAACAATGCCAAAAACAAAATGGTATATAATATGTTATTATATTGATATGATATTCTGGAATGAGCAAAACTACTGTATTGTGAAAAAATTATGACAGAGTTTGCATTTTGTCTATGTTTATGTGTGTAGGGTGGGACGTGTACCCAGCCAGAGCAAGGCAGGAGAGAATTTATGAGGTGATATTAATATTTTCTATATTAATGGGAGTCTGTGTAATACAGATACATCCTTTTTCAAAGATATAGTAAACATATACATGTTTCATACATTTTACCCCAAATTAATTGAATGAGCAAGGGGAGTGAATGGAGTCAGAAATTACACAAAACTGCAAAATGTTGATAGTTATTGAAGCTGACTGGTACATGGGAAATACATATATACATATATGTATTTGGGCATTCTATATATGTGAATTTCTTCACAGTAAAAACTTAAAAAAGAATGAGGATGCCTATATATTTTTTAAAATTTAGTTAGGACCTTCAAGTCTGGCTTGATGTTGCCTGTTCATCATTTCTTGCAGATTTTGCTTTTTCAATTACAATTCAATTGTCATATTGTTCTTTCAGTTTTCTAGAATTGCACAGTTCTTCTTGCCTCAAGGACTTTGAACATGCAACTGTTTTCTCTTTTCAATTCTTATTTTAATTTTTAATAATAATTGTTATGGATATATATATTTTTGTACATATTTATGAGTACATGTGTTATTTTGATATAGGCATACAATATGTAATGATCAAATCAGGGTAACTAGCGTATCCATCATCTCAAGGATTTATCATTTCTTTTAGAAACATTCCAAATTTACTCCTTGACTTATTTGAAAGTATACAATAAATTGATGTTAACTATATAGAAGAAATGGTTAATAGGTACAAAAATATAGTTAGAAAAAATAAAATATAATGTTTAATAGCACAATAGACTGTTTTCTCTTTCTGAAACCATCCCATGGCTAGTTGCTATATCTTCAGACAGATCTTTGACCATCTTATTTAAATTAAGTCTTGATTCCTTTTAATATCACATCCTTATCTTCTATTTTTAAAAAAGTTTGTGTTGTAATAATTTGAGATTTACAAATTGCAATTCAGAAATGCAGAAAAATGGGTTTTATTTCATTTACATAATGGAGGTCATAATACTCTTTAACACATTTACTTGACCGTGAGGGTAGGTATAGCTAAAACTCTTATCTTTTCTATTAAAAAAAGCTAATTTATTTGCAAGAACATGAAAATGAGTCCACTTATATATAATATTTAAAGTAATCCTGGAATAGAGTTATTTTACTGTAAATTAAACATGGCAGAATAAAGACATTTTTTATTTCACCTCCTTTATTTAATACTTATGCAAAACAACACAAGGAATAAAAAACAGTAAAAAAGATTTTACTTTTAAATCAAGACAACAGTGTTGCTCAAAAAGTATTTACAATATTTATTAAATATTAGGACATGTGAAAAAAATAGGATAGCTAAGAGTTGATATCTGACTCATTAGAGCTTGAAGAAAATTGATTATTATCCTAGAAGTAAATATCCCAATCCTGAAGTGCATATCATCAACCTATTGATAAGAGTTACAAGGTTTAGGGGTATCTCAGGCTATGAGGGTTGTGAAGGATATAGCCATATAGAACTACATCTTCCATATAGCAGAATAAGCAGTGGATTTGAGCTGAAAGAAGAATCAAGTGAAAGTCACATTTGGTGCAATAAGATAATAGACATAAAAGGCAGATAGCTTGTAAAAAAAGAAACAAGACTCTCTATAAACAGACCACATGAATTCCTATGTAGAAAACCCCAAGGAATCAATAGAAATAAATCTTCCTAGAAATAATGTCTTAAGCAAAATTACAGTATATAAGGACAATAATCCATAATCAATTGTTTTTCTATATATTAGCAATAAACAATTAAAATTGAATATATTAAGCACAATTTACAATACCTCCAAAAATATGAGTTACTTAAATATAAGTCTAACACAGTATGAATTTCAATGTAATTCTTCATTCGGAAAGATCAGCAAATGATGTCATTTTGCTTATTATCATTATTGTTTTTTCATAAGACTGTTCTTCCTGTAGTATCACTATCATCATAGTTCTCTATGAAATAAATTTGCCTCAACATGGATAATCCATGAGTATTTCCACTTACAGTCTCTTCCCAATATAGAATGGCACACATGCTTTTAGCCATCTTATGCTTTCTGCTTGGAATCCCATTATTCTCACTTACTTGGATTAATGTACATCTTTAAAGGCAGAAGTAATATACTCAAAGCATCTGACAAATGCTGCTTCAAAGGTATGTTCTAATACAAATAGACAAAGGCCAGAGCACTGGAACAGAGTCCTAGAATACATGCTTTCCAGGCATTGATCATTTTGTTTATAAATGTTGGGAAATTTTTGAGTCTCAGAAGTTAACCTAGGGTATCTGGGTGGCAGGAGAAGGATGTTATATGAAGTCTTTGGACAGTGGCTATTTGGCAAATTTAACAATTCACTATTTTGACATTGGATAGGGACTTGTGGGCATGTCCTGGCTGAAGAGTAGCCCTACTTGAAGGAGAAGCTGGCATTTTACCAACTCTGTAAAATCTACCCTCATCACCAAAGAAGAAAATGTTCTGTCTTCCTTTCTCATGCCACATAGCATTTGATTTTTCACATCTGCAGCATTTTATATACTGACTCATATTAAAGCTCTTTTTTTGTAATGAGACCTAATGCCACACCTAGGGTACATAATGTTATGGGGGAAAAGAAATCCATTGAGTGCAGGAATGAAGCTTCATGCATTGTTAAAACTTCCTGTGTTGTCAGAATGAATGGAATAGGTGACAAATAAATGTTTTTTTGACATTGCTCTAGTATTTATACATTGACTTATTATTTCGTGAGAAACTTGATTTTCTCCTCTTAAATTTTATGTAGTGTTTCTTCAATAATTGAAAATGCATTATTTATTCATCCACCTTGAGTGTTATCCTCAGGTGGTTCATGGAATTATATTCTAGTGTCTAATACCTGAAAAATGTTGATATGCCTGTTATTCTTCCTATCAGATAAAATCAAGCAATCTGCTAGTTATCTCACCATGACATGCAGAGTGAAGTCAAAATTCAAAGTACTGATAATATCAGTAACCTAGGGGGTCTGCCAATCACACTAATAGAAAGCGCTCTTCTCAAACTCATCTCCTTTTTGACCAAAAGAGACTTACCATAATAATCATTTAAAATATGACAATCCATAAGAAATATGTTAGAATGAGAAAAAACAGCTCTTTCACTCAACACTACCTATGGAATAGAACACAGTATGGGAGACTGCTATTGTCATAGCTGTACACTATGTTTGTATCCTCAGAAGAATTGTTTTTCTTTAAAACTGTATTCTCAGAAAAGTAAACAGGCAAATATTTTTTGTTCTTTAATTCCACTTTTTATGTTTGTTCTCTTTACTACTAACTTTATGGATCTCGCCTTCTAATTTAAATTCTTACATGTAAAATGTTAACATATGAAAATTTATATTCAGATCACCATAGGTGTTCAATAGACACTGGGGGAAATTATCACAAATTTCATATAACAGCAAGCAATATTCTATTCAATTGTATTGTATGGTATATGGAAATAAAGTATATACAGTGATGTAAACAAATCTTAATTGTATATTTTGATTAAGTTTGATAAATATGTACTTCTGTACTTCTCATTAACTAAAACCACAAGTATGATGAACTACTTTTCCATCACCAATGAAAATATCCCTGTATCCCATTTCAGTCAATCCCCCCCGAGCAGACAATCATCTCTAATTTCTTTCACAATATATTAGGGGTATCTGTTCTAGAATTTTCATATAAATGTTATAATATTGTGTACACTCTTGTGTATGGCTTTCTTTGTTCAACACAACGTTTTTGAAGCTAATTTATATAGTTAATCAGATATCGTTTTTAATTTTTATAGCTGAGCAGTATTTCATTGAATGAATATATCAAAACTTATTGTACACCTTTCTGGTGATAGATATTTGTATTGTTTTCAGGTTTTGGCATATAAATAAAGTTACTATGATATTTCTTGTACAAATTTTTGGAACAAATACATTTATATGTTGTATAGGTTTTCATTTTAATATGTATAAAAATACTTCAATAGCGTCATGAAACAACTTAAAAATGGATATTTATAAAATATTCCATCTATCAAGAGAATAATGTATGCTCTTTTATGCACAGCTTTATTGAGGTATAATTTATATACAAAGACTTGTACATATTTGACATGTACATTTGGTGAGTTTGGACATGTAAAAACGCCTGTGATACCATCACCACAATCAAAATAATAGACATATTCAACACTTTCCAAAGTTTTCTTGCACCTATTTGATTTGTTTGTATTTTGTGTGTTTGTGTTTAGATACGTGTGGGTTTAAAAATGTTAATATGAAATCTAATCTCTTAACTTTAAAGTATACAATATTATTAACTCTACGTACAATATTGTACAGCATACCTCTAGAACTAAATCATCTGGTATAACTGAAGCATACACATTGAACAACTCTCTATTTCTTTAATACCTAGCCTTTGGCAATCCCTACTTTATTCTGTTCCTGTTAGCATGAGCATTACAAATATATAAGTAGAATCACACAATATTTTTCTTTCTGTGACTGGCTTATTTCACTTAGCATAATGTCCTCCAGTTTCTTCTATGTTGTAGCAAATGGCAGAATTTCTTACCCTTTCCAGGCCAAGTAATATTGCATTACATATATATATATATGTACCATATTTTATTTATCTATTTATTTGCCATTGGACACTGGGCTGTTTCCAATTTTGGCTATTGGGAATAATGGTGCAATGAACATGAGAGTGCAGATATTGCTTCAAATTTCCGATCTTAATTCTCTTGGATATACACTCAGAAGTAATATTTCTCGATTATATGATAGTTTTATTTTTTATTTTTAAAGCAACATCCATAGTGTTTTCCAGAAAGTTTGCATCAATTTACATTCCCAATAATGGGAACAAGGGTTTCAATTTATCTGCATTCTTACCAACACCTGCTATTGTTTCATTTTTTAATAATAGACAGTTTGAGATGTGAATTGTTATCTTATTGTAGTTCTGATTTGCATTTTCTTGATAATTAATAATGTTGAACATCTTTTCATATAGTTATTATGCTTTATATGTCTTATTTAGTGTTCACTTAGAACATTCATGAGGATGAAACATATCATAGGCCATAGAACAATTCTCAATAACTTTAAAAAGACTGAAATTAATGAAGTGGGTATCAAATGGATATAAACGAAAATAGTATATGATCTGAATGATTTTGTTCACTCAAAATATATACACTGAAACCCTAACTCCCTGCTAGGAGATAGGGCCTTTGGGAGGTGACTAGGTCACGTGGGCAGAGCTCTCATGAATGGAATTACTGTTCTTGAAGAGACTTCAGAAATCTTGTTTGCCCCTTCTGCCATGTGAGGACACAGAGAGAAGGCAACATCTGTGAACCAGGAAGTAGTCTCTCATCAAACTCCGAATCTGCAGGTGCCTTGATCTTGCACCTCTCAATTTCAAGAAATATGAGAAATAAATTTCTGTTATTTATAAACCAATGTATAACATTTTGTTATAGCAATCTGAATGTATTAAGACAAACAGCAAATATAAATTCACGCTCTCACCAATATTTAAATATTAAAACAACTTACTGTTAAATATATATCACACTACAGAGAAGAAATCACAATGGAAATAGAAAATATTTTAACTGAATGAACACAATATAATATAATGTATGGCATTCAACTAAACACATACATAGAGGGAAACTTTTAGCTTAAAATGCATATATTAAAAAAACACATATACCTAAACAAGTTTGCAATAAGTAATATAAATGTCTCCACAAAAAAAATAGACAAAATACAGCAAATGAAACACAAAGCAAATAGAAAGAAGAAAATAAGTATGAGAGCAGAAATCAACTAAATATAAAAACAAAACATAGATAAAAATCAACAAAATCAAATTTGTAAAAAGAACAACAGATTTTATACATTTTAGCTACATTTACCAATAAAAAATATGCAAATGACCAAAACCTAAAGTTGAAGAGAGGGACATCACAAGCACACCTATGCAAGTTAAAAGGATCATGAGGAAATATTATGAAGAACATTTTGTCAACAAATTATACAACTACAATAAAATGAATAAAGTTCAGGAAAGACACAAACCAGCGAAAATGACTCAAGAAATAAAGAATATGAGTAGACTTACATAAAGCAAATACGTTGAATGTGTACTTAAAATAAATCCCCCTCATAGAAAACCCAGTCCAAGATTATGTCACTGGTGAGTTCTATGAAAAGTTTAAAGAATAATAAATACCAATCCTACACAAACCCTTTCAGAAAAGAAAGGATGAGGGGACATTTCTCAATTTACAATAGAAGGTCAATATTACCCTGATCACAAAGCCAATGAAATTACAAACCAATATTCTCATGAGCATAGATGCATAATCCTTAACAAAATACTAGCAAATGCAATCAGAAACCCAAATATAAAAATTACATAGTCACAAGTAAGTGGGATATATTGCAGAAAAGCCAGATAGGATAACCATCCCCAAATCAGTTTATGTAATACATCACATTAATAGAATAAAGAACAAAAAAATCATGATCTTAGTAAATGCAGAAAAAGCATCAAAGCAAATCTGACATCCACTCACAATTTAAATTAGGAATTGAGATAAATGTCCTTAATATTATAAAGAACTGGTATGAAAACTCTGCAACTTACATTATGCTTATTGGTGAGAGACTAAATTATTTTTCTCTAAGCTCGTAACAGAGCAAATATTTTCACAGTCACTAATTTTCTTCAAAATTATTCTGAATCAATGTAACAATTGCAGAAAAGAAATAGAAGGCATGTGGATAATAAAGAACAAAGCAAAACTGTTGTTAATTTTAGATGGCATGTTCCTTTATGTAAAAAGTCCTGAAGAGTCTAAAAGAGCTACTGGAACTAATACATAAATTAAGCAGGGTCCAAGAATTTGTGATCTACATAGAAATCAATTGTATTTATAAGAACAATCCAAGAATAAAATTTAAAAAATAACTCAATTAAAACAACACCACAAAGAATAAAATACCTAGAAATTCATTGGACAAAAGGAACACAAACGCATACACTAAAATCCAAATATTACTGAGAAAAATTAAAGAATATATAGATACATACAAAAACTTTTGTTAATATGTAGGAAAATTCTGTAATTGTAAGATGACAATTCTCCCGAAATTGAGCTAATAGAATCAATGAAATTCTTAACCAAAACCTAAAGGATTTTTTAAATAAAAATTAACAGCTAATCATAAAATTAATATGAAAATGAAAATTACTAAAATTAACAAAAATAGTTTAGAAAAAAGAACTAAGCTGGAGAACTTTCACTACCTGGTTTAAAATATAGTCCAAAGCCTACTATAAAGTATCCATAATCCAGAGAGTATGACATTGTTGTAATGACATATATATATTAATGGAAAAGAATAAAAAACCCAGAGATAAACCTTTACATTTTTCTTCAATTGTTTTTTGACAAAGATATCCAAAAATTCAATGGTGAAAAAAATCAATTAAAAATATTTTGGAATAGTTGGATAATCATGTGCAGAAACATAAACTTAGATCCTACCTTATAACATTTATAATAATTTACTGGAAATGAATCATAACCTGAATATAGGAGCCAAAAGTATAAAATCTATAAAAAAAAGAAGAACTTTGTGATCACAGGTTAGTTCAGGTTTGCACCATGATCTCTGAATACATTTAAACAACTGTCAGTACCATGTAAATTTTTAGAGAATGACTACTAGATCTAGCTAAATAACAAATGTTAGATATTAACATTTTTGAAAAATAACTAAACACAGAACACATAAATGAAGGTGGTTTTACTTTCATTTTTTCACATAGGATTAATACTATGCTTTAACTGTTGGACTACCGAGAAAGTTAAATTGGCAGAAGGAGAATCTCAGACAGGGTAGTTGATTATGCCATTCTAGTCAGTAACGATGAGCTTAATTGGACTGTAAAATTATTTGGCAAATGAAATGTTTTTATCCTTGTTGAAGTGTGGACAAAGGCTATACTTTATTCAACTGAATAAGTACCACAAATATGTGGTACTATATTTTAATAATGTAGGCTTGTCTACTATAAATTTAGCTTACTCTGTCATTACCAAAAGACTTTCCATTTTTTCTCCTGTACTATTATAAATTAGGTTGTAATCAATTGATTAAAATAGAATAGTTTAAGTGGTATATTGCCTTCCTTTGTCAAGCTTTCTTTCTAGATTTATCTAAATTTTCTGTTTTCATCTCTGTGATGATAGACATAGCTTAGGAAGTAAAAGTCATTTCAGCTAAGAGATACGTGAAGGAAGTTAACCTATATTTTAATTAAATAGTTTACATTGTAAAATACTTCATCAAAAATTTACTGTTGTAATTTCGGAGGTTACATTTTTTCTCAAATGGTGACTGTTCCTGTTTACTCTCTGGAGTCCAATTAGAATCCACCTATGTTGGCACTGTCTATTTTAACTCACAGAAGTCAAGCTGTAGAATTAGCACAAACACTGCTCTTTTGACTTAAATTTCTACAATCTTATTATGATTGAGGCACAGGATCCTCTTATCAACCATGATGTATACGTTATAATTGCATTTTAAAAGTTAAAAATCTGAGGTTTGGACAAAGTAGCATACAATAATTAAATTTAATAGCCAGATAAGTGTCCTAGGTTGGCCTACATGAAAGTCTTCCCATATCAAAATTTGAAACAATATGCAAGACTACCTTTTATGAATGATTATTAAATCCAGATGCATTAGTATGTATAAAATAAACATTAATAAATTTCACTATAGAAATCCATATGGAGAGAAACATAGAGAGGCTACTCGATTCTGTCTCTATTCTTGCAGTTATTCCTAATATTCCAGTATAGTCAGATTCCAATTCCCAAACCCCTCTCCAGATATTGGAGCTGTTTCTCAATTATTTTTCTAATCCTATTGGTTAATAAAAAGCCCTGATATTTCCAATATTCATCTGTTAATTTTTCTAAAATTGTCTGTTTTTTATTGGACAGCTCATTTTTAACGCTTTCCAGAGTTTCTCTGAAGTCGCTCTGCTGCCTTAAAAGGAAAAGAATTGTGGATTCGTTTATATCATGATGAAAGTTAATATTGATCAGAATATTGTTTAAACCAACCTATTCAGAAAGAACAGGAAGAGGTGACATTTTCTATATTTCATCCTAAACATTATCTTAAATAGAAGAACAGAAAAAATAAATTAGCTTAATTTCCACATCTTATAAGCAATCTTAGAGGAAGAAGAAAAGTTATCCTTGTAGAACATCAAAACACAATATACAGAATTATAGTCTGACAATAGTAATGAATCACCTGATTCCTCTTCTGGCTCAGGGAAACCCTAAAATAAGTTGGATAAAAAGTTATAAACTATTTTAATAACAACTGCATATGTCACCAAAAATTGAAGTCCAACATACAATGTAGTCATTATACATTTTATTCTAACTTAGAATTATCTTACTGGCAGGATATGCACTACATTGCTTCAAAAGCCTTATATGCTTGAACCCAAAAGAATGGTTTAACAAATAACTTAAACTTAGAAACTAATTCAAACTTGATGTTTTAAAAATATAACTGATGGTTCTTTTGCTACTATGAAATTATGTTACTTATGAGATATAATTCTCTGGCAGCCAACATTTGGTTCTGGAATTAAAACCTGTGTGTTATGTGATTTTGATCCTAAATAATGAAAACTTGGCAACAACTTTGGAAAAAGGAGATGTTGGTGAGGGAAGGAATCTATGTGTCAGCATTTACGAATGGCACAAATGGCAACCAAAGATTTGGCAATTTTTACTTGCCAGAATAAGTGGTGGCAGTTAACCATCTGCTATTCATGGTTAAAAATTGGGCTTTAACCATTTTTAAAAAGAGATATGAAGCATAGAAGATGATATTGTTTGTCATTATTTAATGGAAACATTTCATATTTTATTTAATCTAGAAGAAATCACAAACTTAAAATGTAGTTAAGACAAAAATTAAAACATTGGATGAATGGTTTACTAATTTAGTTCAGAACACACCAAATGTGTGAGAAATTGCAAATGGTCTAGATTCACTGTAACACAGGAAAGGAAATACAGCACATTATTTGTTGGAGACTAAATCTTTGCCTTCCTTCATCTTCCTTCTCTTCTAAAAAGGCATCATAAGTCATAAATATTTAAAATTTTTTATATATATATAGCCAAATTCTCACCAATAAATTTTAACAAATTTACAATGCCACCATACCACCTCCATATCCCCACCAATACTTGCTATAACTAATCCCTAATTTGTGCCAATATCATAAATAGAATGTGACATTGTTATATTATTTTAATTGATATTTTCTTCACATTTGTGCTGCAGGAATATAGTTTATATTTTAACTTATGATCAAAAACTTTAATTCATTACAAAACATGGAGTTTATACTTTTGATATATTTGGAATATTTACTCATAATATTCATTATAGTCATATAGCTCTAGTGATGCACGGTCAGTATGAAAACAGATCACAACAATAATCTGTGTTCTTATGTTTAGCGAAATTTGGAAAAATTTTAGAGACTTGGATCTCAAGTTGAGATTCAAAGGAAAAAGAAAACAGTTGTCTTTATTATGTTGAGGTTTAAAAACATGTCAAACATTTACTGGCCAATTGTATTTATTATTTTGGACACTACATGTCCATTTCATTGGCAGGTTTCTTCATGTGCAACTTAAATTTAAAAAATTTATTTTTAGTGTTTTATTTCATTTTATCAGTATTAGAAATGTGTTAAAGAAGAAAAATTGCAGAGAACACAAGTTACCTATATCAAAAATAGGTTTTGTTTGACAATAAATTAAATTTTTATCTTGTAGTCACTGAAAATGTGTTTAGTGACTATCAAATGCAAGAGCTTAACCCAAATGGACAAAGTTCTTCAAAACACAAATTTACCAAACTGTAACAAGATAAAATAGAAAATCTAAATAGTCAATAGCCTTTGGGATATAAACACGATGCATTGCCCAGGTCCACTTTCAAGTGATTTTTTAAAAATATTTTTTGTGACTGTTGAAAGTGCTATCACCAGAGAACCTTTAGCTGTCAGCCCTCTAATTGTTTAACTTTAGAGTCATCTCATTCCAGGTAGAATCCTTGCCTGGAAAGACCTCATTCAGAGATTTATTGTTGAGAGACTGGAGATAGTGTAATATGGCTCTGCCATTCTGGCGAAACATGGGAAAATTCTAATAAAGTATTTTAATTCCAGCACTTTCTTTGAGTAAGCTGTAATTGAGGTCAGGCTTGCATCAATACTTGATTAGTTCTTTACACAATCAATAAATATATTTTGTGGGGTTTTTTTTTCCTACTTCCTCACAGAGGGATCACTTCAAGACACCTCACAAGTAAGCATATTTCACACACACTAAGTCTTTCTCAAAGGCTGCTTTCTAGAGAAGCCAAGTCGCCACACCGTGTGTTTATTGAGAAAATTGCATTTATTATTGTTAATAAAAAACCTTTTCTACAATAAAAATTTCAGGTGCAATTTGTTTTACTTGCAAATTCTGCCATACAATTAAAAAGGAATTAACACCTATCTGATGTAAACTCTTTGAGAAACTAGAAAAAATAAAATACTTCCTAACTTGCTTTATGAGGCCTTCATAATATCAAAAACTGACAAAGTTCTACCAAAAGATGAAAATTAAACTAATATTCTTACTGAAAATAGATTCTGTAATCAAATATACATAAATCATATCTACATTACATTATAACCAAGTTGTGTTTATACTAGTAATGTGAGATACATTTGTCATTTTAAAATCAGTAACATTCACTGTATTGATGAATGGAAAAAATGTGATTATCAAAATAGATGCCATAAAAGCATTTCAGAAAATTTAACAACTGTGGAGGACTGCTATTCCATAACTTCAAGAGTTATTATAGAGCTACAGTTTTCAAAACTGTGTAGCAGTAGCATAACAATAGACAATTACAAGAATGAAAGAGAAGAGCCCACACATAGGGTTACACTTCTACTGTGTTTGATATTTTAGCAATGAATTCAAAACAATCCTCTGAGCAAAAAACTGTCTTTTCAAGTAAAAATGTTGGAAAAATTAGACATTCACATGGGTAATAAATGAAACGTCCTATATCTCACACCATACAAAAAGTGACCAGAGATACATTATTGGTCTAAATCATAAAAGCTGAAGCTATAAACTTTCTGGAAAAAAAAAATTGTTATATGTCTTTGTAACTTTAGTGAAGGCAATATTTTATCAGATGAGTCAGAAAGCAATAACTATAAAATTAAAAATGTTAGATTATATATAACCAAAGCTTAAAAATTCTGTTCATCAAATGGCAGCATTAATAACATTAATAGAGAAGCCAACATATTAGGAGAAATATTAGCAATACATAGATCTCCCAAGAGAATAGTAACTTGAATATAAAGATAATTCACAACTCAATAACAAAAAGGCAAATCATCCAACAAATAAAGAGGTAAAGGAATTGAACAAATGCTGACAGAGGAAGTTATATAGATTGCCAATAAGCACATGAAAATATGTTCAATATTGATCCGGGAAGAGGAACATCACACACCGGGGCCTATCATGGGGAGGGGGGAGGGGGGAGGGGGGAGGGGGGAGGGGGGAAGGGGGATGGATTGCATTGGGAGTTATACCTGATATAAATGATGAATTGATGGGTGCTGACGAGTTGATGGGTGCAGCACACCAACATGGCACAAATATACATATGTAACAAACCTGCACGTTATGCACATGTACCCTAGAACTTAAAGTATAATAAATAAATAAATAAATAAATAAATAAATAAAAGAGAAAAAAAAGATTTCGTATTCAGTAGCACAATAGGATGACTATAGTTAACAATAATTTATTGTACATCTTAAAATAACTGAAAGAGTGGGATTGGAATGTTCCTAACACAAAGAAATGAAAAATGATTGAGGTGACAGATACCCCAATTACCCTGATTTGATCATAATACATTGTATCTCTGTATCAAAACATCACATGTACCCCATAAGTATATACAACTATTATGTATGACAATAATTAAAAATAAAAATTTTAAAGTAATGATAGAAATAAAACCTAAGCAATAGAATTATCTTGATACTAGGTGAAATTATAAAAAAAAAAAAGAAAGAAAATATGTTCAATATTATTCACCAGGGAAATGCAGATTAAAACCATAGTGAAATTCCATTACACAAAACCAAAAATAGTAGATACTAAAAAGTAACAACATCAAATGTTGACAACTACATGGAATAGTCCTGCCTAATAGTAGTTTCTACAATAATGAAAAGGTCTATATCTGTGTTGTCTAATAAAGTAGCCACTGGCTACCTGTGGCTATTGTGCACTTACAATGTGTCTAGTGTGACTGTGGAAGTACACTTTTAATATTATTTGATGAAAAGCAATTTAAATTTAAATGCTTATATGTAAATAGTTGAAAAGCTAGAATTATACCTTATATATGAAAATGAGAAATTTTAAATGACTCCAGTGAGTTTCTGATTTTTTTAAAATAAAATACCCCTAGATATGTACTCAATGTTAATACAAATGTAAGTTTACAAAAAGACCAAGAAGACTTGAACAACTCTGCTTGTAACAACTTTATGCAAAATAATCTCAGAGAACCGGGAAGAACTCAAATCCCTGCCAAATGATAAATGGCTAAATGATATTCATATTTATACAATAAAGTACTATTCAGTAAGTAAAAGGAATGAGAAATGATATACATGAATTTTAGAAACATTATGCTAGGTAAAGGAAGGCTTAGAGAAAACACTATATTTTGTATGATTGCATTTATATGAATTTCTAGAAGAGACAACACTAATCTATGATTGAAATATCAAAACAGCTACCTTTGGAAGTTTGTGGCAGAGATTTACTGAAAAGGGGTATAAGGGAATTCCCTGAGGTGAGAGTAAGTTTCTATATTTGGATACATTTTGGGGTTGCACAGAATTTATCAAATTACACACTTAAGATTCACGTATTTTATTATACTTAAACTTCATCTCGAAAGAAAAAAAATGATGCTAAACAATTATACCACACTAGTTAATATGTGGTAGAAGTTTACCACTAGCTGTAGTTCACTAGTAAGGCATATACAAAATTGACAAATGAATAAAAGAATAGACAGATGGATAGATATGTGACAAAATGAGAATAATAAAATCTTATAGATCTTTGTGTAGGTACATGGGTATTTAATGTAAGATTTCTTAAATTTTTATGTACATTTGAATATTTTCATAATGAAAAAGTTGTTTATATTACATACTGTTATTTCACAATTATTTCCTGATATCACAATTCTTATTATTCCAAAAGCAAAAGAGTCTTCTAATCTGTAAGATTATTTTTGAATTGAATTTTCTTTGAATACCATCCTAAAAAGTTATTTGAAGATATTTGAAAATATTAAGAACTTAGACTGTGATGTCTTCTACTTATCTTTAGCTGCATCTATGGCAAGAAATACAAAATGAAAGAGGATCCTTCTTAAAATAGGCTGATGTGCTAACTAAATTGAGGCTGCAGTGGTCTGTGAGACACTAAGACAAACATTATGGATTGTCAAAGAAAATGAAATTCTGGTAGTTGTTTGACTACCCTGATTATTTCAATTTATGAAATATAAATTTATGCACTACCATAAATTTCAGCCATTTAATACAACACATCTAAAGCAGGAAATTTTCAGAAAATAAATACTAGATTTTTCTTGCTTGAAAGTTGTAGATTCAAAGCATCAGTAGCTAAAAACATTATCCTTAGGGATAAAGGAGAATAGACTTTCAATCTTAGTTAATTTATATTAAAGTTTCTTTATGATAAAATAAGGTATTGGGGAAAATAAAATCTATCTACAACCCATACTAGCCAGGAATACTATTTTCAACAAATTATATTAAAACATTGAGTAGCATATAAATAAAAAGCAAATTGACAAAAACTTGGGACTCATTAAGAAAAAAAAGATTGATCAAACTAAATTCACTTTATTCAAACAACTAAATTACCACTCCCAATGGATGTTTTAACAGCCTTGATAATGTAGTGACTTACATAGAAAATATAACGATAGTATATCATGTTAAGTGGGCTAGTGCGTCCTTCTGCAATACAGATAAAAGCACCATAAGTCACATACAGCGTGCTTAATTTGTGAGTGGTCTCACAGATCCCTACTATAAAATATTGCTATGTCATATTCTCAGAGTTCCCTAACTATTCATTTATGTGGCTGGAGTTTAAAAACTAAAAGCTTTTATCTTTTTTTTTTCTCTAAGAGTGAAATCACTGGGTCATGATGCATAATGTAATGCAAGACATTTCCAAGCACAATAGGTTTAGACAGTAAATGCCAGAATCATATTATACTAATTCTGCACAAAGCATAAATTATTAGTGGTGCAGGTCTAATTGCAATAATTGAACATATATGAATGTACAGTGAATTATTTGCCAGAAAGACATGTTTTTTAGATAAGAATAAACATAAATACAAATTGAAAGTTCAATTATGCTAATAATGTTGAAGCTCTGATGTAAAAATAAACTTATACACAGACTGTAATTTTACTGGTTATGAATTCCTGGAAACTACACCACAAATGTGAGATGAAACATTAATCATTTTTTCTATGCATTTTAGAAACACTATGTAATATAACTTTATAAAAATTACACCAAATGTTTTATTATTTTCAGATAATTACTTGAAAGAATGTTAATAAGCAGATAATCTATTTGATTAAGAAATAAAAGAGATCTTCTGTGTAGTCAGTTATAAAATAAACGAATGTAAGATGTCAGAAAGAGGCTCAATTTTCTTCTTCCCTGAAAATTACCTCCTGTAAAGCTAAATTACAAGTTTTGCCAAATGCAGTAAATACCGTATCTCAAAATGAAATGACATAAAGAATAAACACTTTGGACTACTGTAAACTCAAAAGGCATTGGCAAATTAGATTTTTTTTAAAGGTGGTACGACCTATTACGTAAATCCAACAGTTCTTTCGAAGGCACAGTAGAAACTGCAGTTCCAGCTGGTGATAGAGCCTCCCCAGACCTCACTTGGTAGCATGATGTCTATGGATAAGTTGACAGAGATTTCTCAACAATAAGATCTGGCCCAGTTAAAATTCTGAGGACAAAAAAAAAAAAAAAAAAAAAAAAAAAAAACTTTTTTTTTTGAGACGGAGTCTCGCTCTGTCGCCCATGTTGCAGGCTGGAGTGCAGTGGCGCGATCTCGGCTCCCTGTAAGCTCCACCCTCCAGGTTCACACCATTCTCCTACCTCAGCCTCCCGAGTAGCCGGGACGACAGGCGCCCACCACCTCGCCCGGCTAATTTTCTTTTTTTTTTTTTTTTTTTTTTTTTTGTATTTTCAGTAGAGACGGGGTTTCACTGTGTTAGCCAGGATGGTCTCTATCTTCTGACCTCGTGATCCGCCTGCTTCGGCCTCCCGAAGTGCTGGGATTACAGGCGTGAGCAACCGTGCACGGCCAAAAAAAAGAGAAGTTCTAGGTCATCTGGACAAAAGGTAAATAATAAAATTAAATAATCAGGCTCACCGAAAGCTTTTGTACAATTTTTCTCTAAGAGAATAGAATCGTGCCTGCAATGTCTTCAGGGGAAGGAAAGTGTGATCCAAGCTGTTATAACCTGCAAATATGCATTGGCGTATAAAGACCACAAAAAAACATTTCAAATCAGCAAACATCCTCCTCAACATGGTATTTATACAAGTAAGACATTAATAGAAAAATGGCAAGAGTATGACTATTTAAATATGGGACATTGTGTTAAGCTGTTGTGGAATTTTATAAACCATAGCAAATAAAAAATTCTATGACAAAAATTATGGAATGAAAAGAGGTTTAAAGAAGGTGGTAGGTAAAGTGTATCAATTTCTATATTTTGAATGTTAAGAACAAACATTTTTTAAGGCTGATAATTCAATTAATAAAGATGTTACTGCAGTTAAAGGTTTAAAGGCATATCTTTTAATTGACAAATAATTGTATGTAATTTTGGGATACACTGCAATGGTTTGACACATATGTCATTGTGCAATGAATAAATCAAGCTAATGAACATATCCATCATTTCACATATTTGTCATATGTTTGTGGTGAGAATATTTACAGTCTATTCTTGTAGCAATTTTAAAGTATACAACATTTTTTTTAACTATAGACACCATGCCATGCAAATAGATTTTTACAACTTATTTCTTCAGTCTAACTGCAAGCTTGTACTCTTTCACTGGTACCTCCTGACTCCACATTGCCTTTCCCATTCCATCTCATCTCCACCAGCCTCTAGTCACTACCATTCTACTCTGTACTTCCATGAGTTTGACTTTTTTGGGTTCCATGTATAAGAGGGATAATGCAGTATTTGTTTTTCTGTGTCTGGCTTATTTCACTTAGTATAATGCCCTTTAGGTTTATCTATGTTATCTCACACAACAGAATTTTCTTCTTTTGTAAGGCTAAGAAATATTTCATTACCACATTTTCTTTATCAATTCATCCATTTGTGGGCACGTAGGTTTTTACATTTTGGCTGTTGTAAATAATGCTTCAATGAACGTGGGAGGGTAAATATCTCTTTGACATAACATGATGAAAAAGTAGATAAAGAATCTAAATAGATATTTCAGAAATGAACACGTGCAAATGAACAACAGATACATAAAAAATGCTCAACATGGCTGGGCACAGTGGCTCGCACCTGTAATCCCAGCAATTTGGGAGGCCAAGGCAGGCAGATCACTTGAGGTCAAAAGTTTGACGTCAGCCTGGTTAACATGATGAAACTACATCTCTACTAAAAATACAAAAATTAGCCATGATGGTGCATGTCTGTAATCCCAGCTACTTGGGAGACTGAGGCATGAGAATCACTTGAACCTGGGAGGCAGAGCTTTCAGCGAGCCGAGATTGCATCACTGCACTCCAGCCTGGGCGACAGAGCAAGACTCTTTCTCAAAAAAAAGGAAAAAAAATACTCAACATGATTAATCATCAGAGAAATGCAAATTAAAACCACAATGAGATATAATCTCACCTCGTACCTGTTAGAGTAGCTATTATCAAAAACATGGAAGATAACAAGTGTCAACAAGGATGTGGAGAAAAGGGAACTCTCATACCCTTTTGGTGGGAATATAAATCAGTACAATCTCTTATGTACTGAATCTCTTATGCAAAGACTAAGAGATTCAATACAGCTGTATTAATGTAAAATACAAATATAAGATTGGTCAATACATGCCTGTCATGTCAAATTATGTAAGATGATAAATATGCCTCTGCTAAAGTTTGAATATTTGTTCCCTCCCAAACTCATGTTAAAATTTAACTGTCATTGTAATAGCATTAGAAGGCAGGAGCTTAAAGTAATTAGGCCATGAGCGTTCAGCCCTCATGAATGAATTACTGCTATATCACGCATATAGGTTCACTATCATGGGAATGGTTTTATTCTCACAGGAGTGGGCTCCTTATAAAAGAATGAGTTCTCCTTCCTTTCTTTCTCTCTCACTCTCACCATCTTTCCCCTTCCACCATATGATGACATAGCAAAAAGGCCCTTACCAGATGCTGGTCCTTTGATCTTAAACTTCTAAGCCTCTAGAACATGAGCCAATAAATGTCTCCTTATTGTGAATTATCTGGACTGTGGTATTCTTCTATATAAACAGACTAAGACAGTATCATTTTAAAATGAAAATAAAATATGGTCATGTAGGATAACAAAAATGTTACAATGCAAGGAACATACCTAAAATAAACACAGAGATGATAAAATTTATGGGCAAAGGTATAACAGACAAGGTAAAACAAACAAAGTTTAAAATTTTCCACAAACAAGATTGCATTTTTCATTTATTGTATTCTTTTATAGTCTTTTTAAGTTGGTCTTTAAAAATGCATGTGAAATTTATTACAGGTGATTTGAGATTTTATCGGTCTTGGGAATGGATTCTTTCTTTCTGGGATGTGTTTAACTATCATTTGTTTATAAGAAAATGATGTCTTTATGTATACAGATATTTTATTCATTCAATATGCAAAATTATTGTTGCTAAAATAACAGAAAAATTCTAAGAAAAATACTGTGTGTGAGCACAGTTTCTCTGAAGCATATTTAACTTACATTTGTACAGCATGAGGACTATAGTTAATAATATTGTATTATATACTGGAAATTTGCTAAGAGGGTTGATTACTGGCAGTCTTATAAAACACACAAAAGGAAAGGTAACTATGTAAGATAATAAATGTGTTAATTTGCTTGACTGTAGTACTCCCATTACTATGTATATGTGTATCAAAACATCATGTTATATACCTTAAATACATACAATAAAAATTGTCAATTGATATCATTTACATTATTATTAAGAAGTATAAATTTCATAGTACCTTGTTGGTATTTCTTAAATTGTATTTGTTATTTAAAAATTATTGCTATTGAGGCCAGGCTCAGTGGCGCACACCTGTAATCCCAGCACTTTGGGAGGCCGAGGCAGGTGGATCACCTGAGGTTGGGAGTTCAAGACCAGCCTGACCAACATGAAGAAACCCCATCTCTACTAAAACTACACAATTAGCTGGGCATGGTGGCGCATGCCTATAATCCCAGCTACTCAGGAGGCTAAGGCAGGAGAATCACTTGAACCCGTGAGGCAGAGTTTGCAGTGAGCCAAGATCATGCCACTGTACTCCAGCCCGGGCAACAAGAGCGAAACTCCGCCTCAAAAAAAATGAATACACAAATAAATAAAATAAAATATTGTTACTGAAATAAAAACTCAGACCATAAAATTTCAGCTGTTTCAAAGTTCTCAATATCTTTTAAGTGTATGTACACATGCATGGACAAAATAAAGCAAAGCAAGCAAGGACAAAAGCAGCCAAAATGCTACATTGTCTCTGATGGTAACATTTTGAGTCATGTGTTATTTATGTTTATATATTTTTAGTTTTTCAAATTTTCTTCAGTGAACCTATGGATATGTATTATGCTTTTAATCAGAAAATGAATTTTGAAAAATACAGTCAGGTAGTGCGAATGGTCCAAAATTTTATTGTACTTTTGGTAAGCAAATAAGTCAGTCTTTCACAAACTACGTATGTGTGTGTAAAACTGGAGGCCTCTGAGTCAGAGGCAAAGACAGTTTATCACTTAGAGCAAATGCAGCAGCCAGAGTAGCATTGTATTGTTAGTTCCCTGAGTCCCAGTTCCTGCAGTGCGAATGGATAATGAAGAAGTGGTAAATACACACACTGTGGGGGCAGGTCACACAAATGGAACCCCATGTTTACTAGACTCTGATCTTATATAGGAACTACTGACAAATTTGTCCAAACCTGTCTAACCTCCTTTCCAGAGAAAGAGTGATTGCTAAAATATAAGCAAATGTCTCTTTGAATGATACCTCTAAATGTCACTAGAAAACTTTACCGTATTTATCTGAAGTTACCTAGGAATGTAAATATATTTTCTCCAGAAGGATTCCCTATCCCTATCATTCTAGGGCCATTCCAGAAAACATAGTTCTAGAGCCCACTGTCTTTGAATACTTGGACATGTACAATGTCACATATTTTTGAAGAATTATTTTGTAATAATAGTCCAGTTTTGGAAATCTGTTGTTCCTTCCATTCTCATTGCTTTTAAAGAGACATTATTCTCTTGAAATTAGAGACATTATTTTCCTTCAAAATGAATGGATAGATTTATAAATATAATTTTACTACTTTTGTTAGTTGTTTAACCGAAAAAAAAACTTATGGCAGAAACAGCACCTGAAAACCCTGCTCATGTTACATTGCCTGTAATTGAGAGTGGATAATCACTATGAGCATCCAAATATTCGGAAGAGGCTTAAGGTGATCCTCAGACTTGGAAGTCTGCCGATCTCCATTATATTCCCAATTGTTAATCAATCTCAAGTAAGTGCCAGAGGCAAACACCACTAGTATTTCATTCTTCAGGTAATTGATATTACACTTCAGAATCTGTGCTGTGGCTGCCAAGTCTCTGTGAAATTATTAAAAATGACAAGAATCAAGAAGCAAGATCTTGGACTTTCTGTGTAACCAGAAATAGGCTTATATTTTGCTCTTGCCCCCACATTTAATCAACATTATTCAAATTTACTACTTGTTCACAATTTCCAACATTAGCCAAAGAGAAGCATTATATTATTTTTTGTGGTGTATTGCTTTAT
Source organism: Rhinopithecus roxellana (assembly GCF_007565055.1). Lineage (NCBI taxonomy): Eukaryota > Metazoa > Chordata > Mammalia > Primates > Cercopithecidae > Rhinopithecus > Rhinopithecus roxellana. The sequence continues at coordinate 103,775,385 of NC_044559.1, read as the reverse complement.
GTGGTAATTTCTAACTGTAAAAGTAGGAAGAATTCTGAGAAAAATATTAATACACACAATTTACAGATATGAGTAATTTCATAGCTATAGAAACACATATTATGCTTGTTATTTGTGAGACTGATATTTGCAATATGCACTATTCTTAAATTTGCTTTCGATGTTTTCCATATCTAACACAACATAGATTGTTCTTCCCAAGCCTTTGAGTATCTTACGGGCTTCTTGGACAGCCAGATCCAAAGGATAAATCATTATGCCAAATTCTAAATCAGGGGTCTGAATATATATAATTTTTTCAGAAATGGAACAGAAAGTAAATATTTTAGCCTTTGTAGGCCAGACTGTTCCCATAACAATTAGTTAAATCTGCCACTGCAGTCTGTCAGCAGCCATATAAAATGTTTAAATAAGTGATGGCTGTATTTATTTGTATTAGTTTTCTGGGACCGCCTGAATACATTTTGACATTTGGTAGCTATAAATAACAGAAATTTATTCTCTCAGAATTTTGAAGGCCAAGAGGAGTCTGAAATCAAGGGACTAGCAGGTCTTGCTGCCTTTCAAGGGTCTGGAGGATTCTTCTCTGCCTCTTTCCTACCTTCTGGTGGTTTCCTGTGATTCTTGACATTCTTTTGGCTTGTAGCCATGTCACCCCAGTCTCTGCCTCTATCTTCACATTGCTTTCTTCCCTCTGTGTGTGTCTTCAAGTGTCTCTTCTTAAAACTACAGGAGTCATTTAATGCAGGACGCACTCATCCTATCTAATAACATCTGTAAAGACTTTGTTTCTAAAAAAGGTCTCATTCAAAGATATCAAGGACTGGGACTTCAACATATCATTTTGAGGGACAAAACTCAAACCACAACACATAAACAAATTTGAATTCCTATAATTTCCATATGTCATGAAATGTGTTACATTTTGAAATTATTTTGAATGCTTAAAATGTAAAAACCATTCTTAATTTGCAGGTCATAGAAAAACAGACAGCAGCTCAGTGTTGTTTTATGAGTCATAGTTTGCCAACCTCTGCTCCTGATCAGAGATGGTTCTTCCATTTCCTTACTAGTATTTACTTTAAAGAGGAGAAACTGGAATAATTCTGGTCAGTGGCCTAAAAGCCTAGACCCTGCAAGGGTCTGAATAAGTCAGTTTAGTGTAAGGCCAAGAGTTATGGATTAGTTGAAAGTGCTCCAGGTGATTCTAATAATCAGGTAAGTTTGGAATTCAATATCTCCATCTCAAACTTTATTGTGCATACAAATCTCCTGGGTTGGGTTTTAAATTCTCACATGCTCCTAAGTGGTGCTAATTCATAAGGTCTGCACACCACATTTGGAATGACAAAGACTAGAAAAAAGGTCTTTAAATAGTAAGGGCCTGGGATCTAAAATGATGTATTCTACTCCACCGTATTATAAATATCTATTGCAGCCCAGCAGATCAATCAACTTACTATCTGTTTCTTACTATTTCTGTTCTATTTATCTGATTATTAACAAAAAAAATTGCTTCATCAATTCCACATGAATCTCTTGAAGTTAGTATTCCCCAAAAGCATGGTATTTTCAGTCTAAGATCTGGACACTGCTTCTAATCTTAACAAACCTTTATGACATTTGCAAACTCTGCTCTTTCTTTTATAACCTAGAAAATGCTTTTGTAAAACTATATTGCTCTAGTGTATTTTTAAGCTGATACTAAAAAATTATAAGTTTCTATGCTTGTAAAGGATATTATTTCTGAGCAATTCCAAATGGTGATGCTTTTAAATAAAATTGTTACATTCTTCTTTTAAATGTATCCAATAAAATATATCTACCATGATTTGAGTTGTATAACAATTAAAATGAATTAACAAACTCTTACTTAACAATTGAAAAATTTTCAATGTTACTCTGTCTCATTGAAATGACTTCAATTTCTCGATCTCCTGACCTCGTGATCCGCCCGCCTCGGCCTCCCAAAGTGCTGGGATTACAGGCTTGAGCCACCGCACCCGGCCATGACTTCAATTTCTCATCTGTGGAATTGAATTTTATCTCAATTGTATGTTACCCATTAACATCTTTAACGATAGCTCAGCATTCTTCACTCCAAATAAAAGTGTAGTTAAACTATACTTTTAAAATTTCTTATAACTGAACTAAATAAAAGTGAGACCCCAAAAATCATACAAGGAATCAACAGAGTGTAAGTTTTTTCTGTTAAAAAGATAAACAAGATTAATAGACCATTAGCTAGATTAATCAAGAAAACAAAGAGAAGATCCAAATAAGCACAATCAGAAATGACAAAGATGACATTATAACTGATGCAACAGAAATACAAAAGAGTCTCAGAGAAGTTCATATTATGAACATTTCTAGCCACACAAACTAGAAAATTTAGAGAAAATGGATAAATTCTTGGAAATACACAACCTCTTAAGATTGAAACAGAAAGAAATTGAAATCCCAAACAGATAACAATAAAAGAAAACTACAGGCCAATATCCCAGATGAACATAGATGCAAAAGTGTCAACCAAATACTATCAAACTGAAGCTACCAGTACGTCAAAAAGATAATTCATCATGATCAAGTGCACTATATTCTTAGGATGCAAGGATGGTTCAACTTATCAAATCAATAAATGTGATTCATCACAAATAGAATTATAAACAAAAAGAGTATGATCTTCTCAATACATGCAGAAAAGAATTTGACAAATTTCAGTATCATCTCATGATAAAAAGAACCCTTAACAAACTAGGCATAGAGCAAATATAGATAAAAATAATAAGAGCCATTTATGACACACAGTCAACAATATACTGACTGGAAAAATGAAACATTCTCACTAAACACAGGAACCCACTCTCTAAACACATGTACTAAACACAGTACTTGGTGTCCCAGGCAGAGCAGTCAGGCAACAGAAAGAAATGAAAAGCATCCAAATAAGATAAGAAGAAGTTGAATTGTCTCTATTCACCAAAGACATAATTATGTACTTAGAAAACCCTAAAGATTCCTCCAAAAGATAACTAGACCTGATTAAAAACTTTGGTATTTTTAGGATATAAAATCAACATACTAAAATCAATAGTATTTGTATAAATCAATAACATTCAAGCTGAAAAGCAAATCAAGAATGGAATTCTATTTACAAAATCCACAAAAATATAAAATACATAGAAATACATTTAACCAAGAAATTGAAAGATCTCGTACAGTACAAAACACTGATGAAAGAAAACACAATAGACATAGACGACATGAACAAATGTAAAAACATCCCATGCTCATTAATTGAAAAGATCAATATTGTTAAAATGACCACAATGCCAAAAGCAACTACAGATTCAACAATATTCCTATTAACATACCAAAGTCATTTTTCTGATTAGAAAAAAACAATTCTAAAATTCATATAAAACCAAAAAGTGCCCAAATAGCTAAAGCAATCCTAAGTAGAAAGAACAAAATCAGAGTTATCACATTACCTGACTTCAAACTATGCTATAAGGCTACAGTAACAAAACAGCATGGTACTGGTACAAAAACAGACACATAGACCAATGGAACAGAATAGAGAATCAAAAAATAAAACCACACACTGCAACCAACTGACCTTTTTTAAAGTCAACAAAGATACACATTGGGGAAAAGACACCCTATTTAATAAACAGTGGTGGGAAAACTGAATAGCCCTCAGCAGAAGAATAAAACTGGACCCCTACCTCTCACTGTATACAAAAAGTAACTCAAAATAGTTTAAGGACTTAAATGTAAGACCTCAAATAATAACAATCCTAAAAGAAAATAAAAGAAAAACTCTTCTGGGCATCAGCCTAGGCAAATAATATACGACTAAGACCTCAAATGCAAATGTGACAAAAACAAAAATTGAAAAATGGGAATAAATAAACTAAAGAACTTCTGAACAGCGAAAGAAACAATCAGCAGAATAAATAGACAACTTAAAAAATGAGAGAAAATATTTGAAATGATGCATCTAATAAAGGACTAATATCAAGAAACTATAAGGAACTTAAACAAATCAACAAGAAAAAACAAATAACACCATTAAAAAGTGAGCAAAGGACAGACAATTCTCAATAAAGACATACGAGTGGTCAACAAACATGTAAAAAGATGCTCAACATCACTAATCAGAGAAACGCAAATTAAAGCCACAACGAGATGTCATCTTACACCATCAGAATGGCTATGATTAAAATGTCAAAACATAGATGTTGGTGAGAATGAGGAGAAAAGGGAAGACTTATACAACCCCTGTGAAAAACAGAATGGCAATTTCTTAAAGAACTAAAAACAGGACTACCATTCAATCCAGTAATCCCAGTACTGGGTATCACCTCAAAGGAAAATAAATTGTTTTATCATAAAGACATATGCATTCACATTTTATTACAGAACTATTCACATAGGAAAGTCATGGAATCAACTGAAATATAATAGTCGGGGTTCTCAAGAGGGACAGAACTAATAGGATATATGCATACATGAAAGGGAGTTTGCTAAGGAGAATTGACTCACATAATCATAAGATGAAGTCCCACTGCATAGGTTATCTGCAAGCTGAGGAGGAAGGAAGGCAAAGTAGTGGCTCAGTCTGAGTCGCAAAACCTCAAAGATAGGGAAGCCAACAGTGCAGCGTTCAGCCTGTGTGGTCAAAGGCCTGAGATCCTCTGGCAAACCAGTGGTGTAAGCCCAAGAGTCCAAAAGCCAAAGAACCTGGAGTCTGATGTTAAAAGGCAGGAAGCATCCAGGACGGGAGAAAAATGAAGGTCAGAAGACAGTCAGTCAGTTTCTTCTGACTTCTGCCTGTTTTTTCAAGCTGTGCTGGCAGCCAATTAGATGGTGCCCACCCACACTAACGGTGGGTCTTCCTCCCCCAGTCCACAGACTCAAATGTTATTCTCCTCTGGCAACACCCAGAAACACCCAGATACACCCAGAAACAATACTTTGTGTCCTTAAATCCAATCAATTGACGCTTAATATTAACCATCATACTGTCAATCAATTGCGGACTGGATAAAGAAAATGTGGTACACGTATACCATGGAATACTGTGCAGCCATAAAAAGGGTGAAATCATGTCCTTTGCAGAAACATAGATGTAGCTGGAGGCCATTAGCCCAAGTTAAATAACATAGAAACAGAAAATCATATACTGTGTTTTCTCACTTACAAGTGGAAATAAACAATAGGTACACATGGACATTAAAGGGGAAATAATAGACAGTGGGGTCTCCAAAATGGGAAAGGTAAGGAGGGGAGAAAGATTGAGAACAACCTGTTGAGTACTGTGTTCACAATTTGAGTGATAGGTTCAATAGAAGCCCTAAATCCTGGTATTATGCAATATACCTGTGTAACAAACCTGCACATTAACTCCTTAAATCTAAAATATAAAGAAAGAAAGAAAAAAAGTTTAACTATACAATTCTAAACCTTAAATTAATTTTGAATTAGTTATTTCCACTGAGCAACAGCGGTTTTACAAATATTCAAAAATTATCTTTAAATACACAAATATAATACGCTGTAAATGTACCTCTTCAAGGTATGGAATAAGGTAGAAGGAAAGTATTACAAGGCCTGATGAAAGCAAACTTTGCTGACATTGATATTTGATGTATCTTTTGTTTTCAGTACCTGAATTTGTTTTCATATCTGGAGACTTTTTTTTCAGAAACATTTCAAAAAAAAATCTGAATTTTTTTCATATCAGGAGAAATCATAGGAAACCAGGATTAATAAGTATCATATTACATTTTAGGTGAGGAAATGTAATTGATGAAAGAAGAAATAAGAAAAGGAATATATTGATTTTCTGACTAACTACTTTTTAAAAAATGTGTACTATATCTAGTTTCAGCAACAACATGTAAAAAGCTGAAAAAAGCATAATTCCCAACTTTACAACAAGAAAAAGGTGAGAAAACTACAAATCAATTACTTTTCTTTGATCCATCAAAGTACAGAGATTGCAGGACAAACCACCGTCTCCAAATTTGAAAAGACAGACAAATCCAGAGGCACAGAAGGAGAAACCACAGGTGCTGTAAACTGGTAGGGTTTGCTGGAGGCTAAATGTGGACCAGTGTGAAACAGAGATGCTCCTGGGGACTGCAGTTGTAGGGGGGACACCCATGCATTCATGGACTCATCTCCAGGAATCTGACTTGACCATGTTCTCACAGTAAAGATCAGAGATAGATGTCTTTGGGGGTCTTCCAGAGGAAGGGGAAGAGTAATCAGTGTGAAACACACACATAGCCTTCTCCATAACAAAAGCCTATTCTCTAGGGGCAAAGACAAGTGTCAGAACCTTCTTCTGGTTGAGAGAAGGGCATTTCTGTCTTATTCTGCTTCATTTAGTTTTCCTGTCTTGCCTAAGGGGGATTAAATGTAGTCACCAGAAGTAAGGGCTTCAAGAAAATAAGTGGGGTACATCATAGGAAGTTAGACCACTAGAGTAACAATTAATGAAAGCTGTAAGTCCAAATCATAGGCCCACAAAAGGACTTAAATTAAATTGGGAAATCACAGAACTCTCCCTTTATGCCACACACTAGCATTCCATTAACCAGGCTCAAAAATAATCCCACTGAATTATAGCTGAAAGAGATGCAATATACGGACTTTTTCTGAAGAAGAATACTTAGAAAAGGCCAAAGGCAACAGGGAAGACAGAAACAAGACACCAGAAAAAGTTGAAGCCTTTGATAACTTTAGGTACTGAGAACATTCACATAATTCAACTCCTAACCACGTTAACATAAATACACTAAATATCTATTTGTCTCAGTTCCTATTACCAAATACAAACATTTCAAAAAAAAAATTACAAGCTATGCCAAAGGCAAGGGAAAAACACATCCTGGAGGGACAAAGCAAGTATTAGAATCAGACTGAGATATAACAAAGATGCTAGAATTGACAGGTAATTTTCTTTAAAAACTAAAATTAATATTTTAATTGCTTATTAAAAATGGATAATGTGCAAGAACAGATGGGTAAAGTGTAGAGAGATTGAAATTCTAAGAAAAAAATCAAAAGAAAGTGCTAGAAATAAAAAACAGCAATACAGAAATGAAGGATGCTTTATCTGGGCTCATGGGTAGACTCAACACAAATAAGGAAGGAACCAGTGAGGTTGAAGATAGTAAATAGAATATTCCCAAATTGAAATGCAAAGCAAAAAAAAAAAAAAAAAAAAAAGAAAGAAATACAATAACAGAAGTGAGAATCCAATAACTGTGGAACAATATGAAAAGGTACAATAAGTGAAACTGTAAAAACAGGAAAAGAAAAGAAAAAATAAAGCAGAATAAATAGTATTAATTGCTGAGAACTTTCCTAAAATAATGACAGACAACTAGCCTCAGAGCCAGGAGTTAGGAGAACAAACATCAGCAGGATAAATAATAGCAACAGAAAGAAAACACACCAATGCATATTATACCCAGACTATACAAAACCAAAGAAAAAGTAAGTTTTGAGAGAAAAAAAGGAGAAGAATGTCATGACTATGGGAAGCAAGAATAAGAATTACAGTGAATTTCTTGTCAGAACACTTGCTAACATAAAGAGAGTGAAATATTTAAAGTATTAAAAGTAAAAGAAATACAATTCTATATCTAGTAAAACTATACCTTAAAAGTAAAGGAGAAATACACATTATAACATATATATGAAAATTGAGGAAATTCATTTCCAGCTGACCTGCCATGCAAGAAATGTTGAGAAGTTCTTTAGGAAGAAAGATAATAATGTAAGCCACAAACTTGAGTTTACATCAAGAAAGGAAGTGTATTGGAGAAAAATAAATGAAAATAAAATAAAATTGTATTTTTGTTATTCTAAATATATGTAAAATAAATGCTTGAAGCAATAATGGTAATAATGAATTAGTGATTGCAGCCCATGGAAAAGTGAAATTAATAACAGCAGTGTCACAAGCAAAAGGAGGGAGAAATTGAGAATACTCTGTTATTGACTACCTGCATTACACACAGAGATTTAAACTATTGTTTAAAGCTGTATTTAAATTGGTCAGAAATTCATGTTGCAACCTCTAGGGTAACCAATAAACTTTTTTTTTTTTTTTTTTTTTTTTTTTTTTTTTTTTTTTTGCAATGCAGTCTTGCTCTGTTGCTCAGGCTGGAGTGCAGTGGCACAGTCTGGGCTCACTGCAAGCTCAGCCTCCCAGGTTCACACCATTCTCCTGCCTCAGCCTCCTGAGTAGCTGGGACTACGGGTGCCCACCACCATGCCCGGCTAATTTTTTATATTTTTAGTAGAGATGCGGTTTCACCATAAGCCAGGATGGTCTCGATTTCCTGACCTTGTGATCCACCTGCCTTGACCTCCCAAAGTGCTGGGATTACAGGCATGAGTCACCGTGCCCTGGCCACCTTTTTTTTTTTATCTATAATTAATATGCTAACACAAAATAAAATGACTTTACATAAATACTCAATTACAATCAGAGAAACTAGAAAAATAGAGTAGAAAAAAATAACAAATAACAAATACAACATTCCATAAATAGATAATAGTTACTAACATGGTAGATATTTATCCAAATATATCAATGAATATTTTGATTGTGAAAGTCCTAAATGTACACATTAAAGAAAGAGTTGTCCAAGTAGATTAAAGAGCAGGACCCATTTTTGTGTTGTCCACAAGAAATCCACTTTAAATATGAAGACTCAGTTTATAAGGATGGAGATGGATATAACAGGCTAACTATAATAAAGAGGGGCATGACATAATAAGGAGTTGACTTTTAAGACATCATAATCCTAAATATGAATGCAAGCAATAAAGTATCAAAACCTATGAATCAAAAACTCATAGAACTGAGAGGAGAACTGGATAAATCCACTATTATGCATATAGACATTTACAACATCTTCAAGTGATTGAAACAAAGTCAGTGAGGATATAACAGCTGTAAAGAGTTCTATCAAGCAACTTTATCTAATTGTTATTTATACTCTATCCAATGATGGCAGAATATATATTCTTCTCAGGATAGTATGGAACATTTATCATTCTGTTTTCTGGTTGAGAAAACAGAAGCAAAAGAAACACTTCCTAACTCATTCCATGTGACGAGACTTACCCTAATAATAAAAACAGATAAAGACATTACATAAAAACTATGAGAGGGCGGAGCAAGACGGCCGAATAGGAACAGCTCCAGTCTCCAACTCCCAGCGCGAGCAACACAGAAGACCGGTGATTTCTGCATTTTCCACTGAGGTACTAGGGTCATCTCACTAGGGAGTGCCGGACAATTGGTGCTGGTCAGCTGCTGCAGCCCGACCAGTGAGAGCTGAAGCAGGGTGAGGCATTGCCTCACCTGGGAAGTGCAAGGGGGAAGGGAATCCCTTTTCCTAGCCAGGGGAACTGAGACACACAACACCTGGAAAATCGGGTAATTCCCACACCAATACTGCACTTAAAGCAAATGGGCACACCAGGAGATTATACCCCACAGCTGGCCGGGAGGGTCCCATGGCCACAGAGCCTCCCTCATTGCTAGGACAGCAGTCTGTGATCTAACCACAAGGCAGCAGCGAGGCTGGGGGAGGGGCGCCCGCCATTGCTGAGGCTTAAGTAGGTAAACAAAGCCGGCTGGGAAGCTCGAACTGGGTGGAGCTCACAGGAGCTCAAGGAAATCTCTGTAGACTCCACCTCTGGGGACAGGACACAGCTAAACAACAACAACAAAAAAAGCAGCAGAACCCTGTGCAGATGCAAACGACTCTGTCTGACAGCTTTGAAGAGAGCAGTGGATCTCCTAACATGGAGGTTGAGATCTGAGAAGGGACAGACTGCCTGCTCAAGTGGGTCCCTGACCCCTGAGTAGCCTAACTGGGAGACATCCCCAACTAGGGGCAGTCTGACACCCCACACCTCACAGGGTGGAGTACACCCCTGAGAGGAAGCTTCCAAAGGAAGAATCAGACAGGTACACTCGCTGTTCAGCAATATTCTATCTTCTGCAACCTCTGCTGCTGATACCCAGGCAAACAGGGTCAGGAGTGGACCTCAAGCAATCTCCAACAGACCTACAGCTGAGGGTCCTGACTATTAGAAGGAAAACTATCAAACAGGAAGAACACCTATACCAAAACCCCATCAGTACATCACCATCATCAAAGACCAGAGGCAGATAAAACCACAAAGATGGGGAAGAAGCAGGGCAGAAAAGCTGGAAATTCAAAAAATAAGAGCACATCTCCCCCTGCAAAGGAGCACAGCTCATCGCCAGCAATGGATCAAAGCTGGTCAGAGAATGACTCTGATGAGATGAGAGAAGAAGGCTTCAGTCCATCAAACTTCTCAGAGCTAAAGGAGGAATTACATACACAGCGCAAAGAAACTAAAATTCTTAAAAAAGAGTGGAAGAATTGATAGCTAGAATAATTAATGCAGAGAAGGTCATAAACGAAATGACAGAGATGAAAACCATGACACGAGAAATACGTGACAAATGCACAAGCTTCAGTAACCGACTCTATCAACTGGAAGAAAGAGTATCAGCGATTGAGGATCAAATGAATGAAATGAAGAGAGAAGAGAAACCAAAAGAAAAAAGAAGAAAAAGAAATGAACAAAGCCTGCAAGAAGTATGGGATTATGTAAAAAGACCAAATCTACGTCTGATTGGGGTGCCTGAAAGTGAGGGGGAAAATGGAACCAAGCTGGAAAACACTCTTCAGGATATCATCCAGGAGAACTTCCCCAACCTAGTAGGGCAGGCCAACATTCAAATTCAGGAAATACAGAGAACACCACAAAGATACTCCTCCAGAAGAGCAACTCCAAGACACATAATTGCCAGAGTCACCAAAGTTGAAATGAAGGAAAAAATCTTAAGGGCAGCCAGAGAGAAAGGTCAGGATACCCACAAAGGGAAGCCCATCAGACTAAAAGCAGACCTCTCGGCAGAAACTCTACAAGCCAGAAGAGAGTGGGGGCCAATATTCAACACTCTTAAAGAAAAGAATTTTAAACCCAGAATTTCATATCCACCAAACTAAGTTTCATCAGTGAAGGATAAATAAAATCCTTTACAGATAAGCAAATGCTTAGAGATTTTGTCACCACCAGGCCTGCCTTACAAGAGACCCTGAAGGAAGCCCTAAACATGGAAAGGAACAACCGGTACCAGCCATTGCAAAAACATGCCAAAATGTAAAGACCATCGAGGCTAGGAAGAAACTGCATCAACTAATGAGCAAAATAACCAGTTAATATCATAATGGCAGGATCAAGTTCACACATAACAATATTAACCTTAAATGTAAATGGACTAAATGCTCCAATTAAAAGACACAGACTGGCAAACTGGATAAAGAGTCAAGACCCATCAGTCTGCTGTATTCAGGAGACCCATCTCACATGCAGAGACATACATAGGCTCAAAATAAAGGGATGGAGGAAGATCTACCAAGCAAATGGAGAACAAAAAAAAGCAAGGGTTGCAATCCTAGTCTCTGATAAAATAGACTTTAAACCATCAAAGATCAAAAGAGACAAAGAAGGCCATTACATAATGGTAAAGGGAACAATTCAACAGGAAGAGCTAACTACCCTAAATATATATGCACCCAATACAGGAGCACCCAGATTCATAAAGCAAGTCCTTAGAGACTTACAAAGAGACTTAGACTCCCATACAATAATAATGGGAGACTTCAACACTCCACTGTCAACATTAGACAGATCAACGAGACAGAAAGTTAACAAGGATATCCAGGAATTGAACTCATCTCTGCACCAAGCGGACCTAATAGACATCTATAGAACTCTCCACCCCAAATCAACAGAATATACATTCTTCTCAGCACCACATTGCACTTATTCCAAAATTGACCACATAATTGGAAGTAAAGCACTCCTTAGCAAATGTAAAAGAACAGAAATTATAACAAACTGTCTCTCAGACCACAGTGCAATTAAACTGGAACTCGGGGCTAAGAAACTCAATCAAAACCACTCAAATACATGGAAACTGAACAACCTGCTCCTGAATGACTACTGGGTACATAATGAAATGAAGGCAAAATAAAGATGTTCTTCGAAACCAATGAGAACAAAGATACAACATACCAGAATCTCTGGGACACATTTAAAGCAGTGTGTAGAGGGAAATTTATAGGACTAAATGCCCACAAGAGAAAGCTGGAAAGATCTAAAATGGACACTCTAACATCACAATTGAAAGAACTGGAGAAGCAAGAGCAAACACATTGAAAAGCTAGCAGAAGGCAAGAAGTAACTAAGATCAGAGCAGAACTGAAGGAGATTGAGACACAAAAAACCCTCCAAAAAATCAATGAATCCAGGAGTTGGTTTTTTGAAAAGATCAACAAAATTGACAGACCGCTAGCAAGACTAATAAAGAAGAAAAGAGAGAAGAATCAAATAGATGCAATAAAAAATGATAACGGGGATATCACCACCAACCCCATAGAAATACAAACTACCATCAGAGAATACTATAAACACCTCTATGCAAATCAACTAGAAAATCTAGAAGAAATGGATAATTTCCTGGACACTTACACTCTTCCAAGACTAAACCAGGAAGAAGTTGAATCCCTGAATAGACCAATAGCAGGCTCTGAAATTGACGCAATAATTAATAGCCTACCAACCAAAAAAAGTACAGGACCAGATGGATTCACAGCTGAATTCTACCAGAGGTACAAGGAGGAGCTGGTACCATTCCTTCTGAAACTGTTCCAATCAATAGAAAAAGAGGGAATCCTCCCTAACTCTTTTCATGAGGCCAACATCATCCTGATACCAAAGCCTGGCAGAGACACAACAAAAAAAGAAAATTTTAGGCCAATATCCCTGATGAACATCGATGCAAAAATCCTCAATAAAATACTGGCAAACCGGATTCAGCAGCACATCAAAAAGCTTATCCACCATGATCAAGTGGGCTTCATCCCTGGGATGCAAGGCTGGTTCAACGTTTGCAAATCAATAAACGTAATCCAGCATATAAACAGAACCAAAGACAAGAACCACATGATTATCTCAATAGATGCAGAAAAGGCTTTTGACAAAATTCAACAGCCCTTCATGCTAAAAACGCTCAATAAATTCGGTATTGATGGAACATACCTCAAAATAATAAGAGCTGTTTATGAGAAACCCACCGGCAATATCATACTGAATGGGCAAAAACTGGAAAAATTCCCTTTGAAAACTGGCACAAGACAGGGATGCCCTCTCTCACCACTCCTATTCAACATAGTGTTGGAACTTCTGGCTAGGGGCATCAGGCAAGAGAAAGAAATAAAGGGTATTCAGTTAGGAAAAGAAGAAATCAAATTGTCCCTGTTTGCAGATGACATGATTGTATATGTAGAAAACCCCATTGTCTCAGCCCAAAATCTCCTTAAGCTGATGAGCAACTTCATCAAAGTCTCAGGATAAAAAATTAATGTGCAAAAATCACAAGCATTCTTATACACCAGTAACAGACAAACAGAGAGCCAAATCAGGAATGAACTTCCATTCACAATTGCTTCAAAGAGAATCAAATACCTAGGAATCCAACTTACAAGGGATGTAAAGGACCTCTTCAAGGAGAACTACAAACCACTGCTCAGTGAAATAAAAGAGGACACAAACAAATGGAAGAACATACCATGCTCATGGATAGGAAGAATCAATATCGTGAAAACTGGCCATACTGCCCAAGGTCATTTATAGATTCAATGCCATCCCCATCAAGCTACCAATGACTTTCTTCACAGAATTGGAAAAAACTGCTTTGAAGTTCATATGGAACTAAAAAAGAGCCCGCATTGCCAAGACAATCCTAAGTCAAAAGAACAAAGCTGGAGGCATCACGCTACCTGACTTCAAACTATACTACAAGGCTACAGTAACCAAAACAGCATGGTACTGGTACCAAAACAGAGATATAGACCAATGGAACAGAACAGAGTCCTCAGAAATAATACCACACATCTGCAGCCATCTGATCTTTGACAAACCTGAGAGAAACAAGAAATGGGGAAAGGATTCCCCATTTAATAAATGGTGCTGGGAAAATTGGCTAGCCGTAAGTAGAAAGCTGAAACTGGATCCTTTCCTTACTCCTTATACGAAGATTAATTCAAGATGGATTAGAGACTTAAATGTTAGACCTAATACCATAAAAACCCTAGAAGAAAACCTAGGTAGTACCATTCAGGACATAGGCATGGGCAAGGACTTCATGTCTAAAACACCAAAAGCAACGGCAGCAAAAGCCAAAATTGACAAATGGGATCTAATTAAACTAAAGAGCTTCTGCGCAGCAAAAGAAACTACCATCAGAGTGAACAGGCAACCTACAGAATGGGAGAAAATTTTTGCAGTCTACTCATCTGACAAAGGGCTAATATCCAGAACCTACAAAGAACTCAAACAAATTTACAAGAAAAAAACAAACAACCCCATCCAAAAGTGGGCAAAGTATATGAACAGACATTTCTCAAAAGAAGACATTCATACAGCCAACAGACACATGAAAAAATGCTCATCATCACTCACCATCAGAGAAATGCAAATCAAAACCACAATGAGATACTATCTCACACCAGTTAGAATGGCAATCATTAAAAAGTCAGGAAACAACAGGTGCTGGAGAGGATGTGGAGAAATAGGAACACTTTTACACTGTTGGTGGGATTGTAAACTAGTTCAACCATTATGGAAAACAGTATGGCGATTCCTCAAGGATCTAGAACTAGATGTACAATATGACCCAGCCATCCCACTACTGGGTATATACCCAATAGATTATAAATCATACTGCTATAAAGACACATGCACAAGTATGTTTATTGCGGCACTATTCACAATAGCAAAGACTTGGAATCAACCCAAATGTCCATCTGTGACAGACTGGATTAAGAAAATGTGGCACATATACACCATGGAATACTATGCAGCCATAAAAAAGGATGAGTTTGCGTTCTTTGTAGGGACATGGATGCAGCTGGAAACCATCATTCTTAGCAAACTATCACAAGAATAGAAAACCAAACACCACATGTTCTCACTCATAGGTGGGAACTGAACAATGACTTCACTTGGACTCGGGAAGGGGAACATCACACATCGAGGCCTATCATGCGGAGGGGGGAGGGGGGAGGGATTGCATTGGGAGTTATACCTGATATAAATGATGAATTGATGGGTGCTGATGAGTTGATGGGTGCAGCACACCAACATGGCACAAGTATACATATGTAACAAACCTGCACGTTATGCACATGTACCCTAGAACTTAAAGTAAAAAAAAAAAAAAAAAAAAAAAAAAAAAAAAAAAAAAAAAAAAACTATGAATATCTTTTATGAACATATGTACAAAAGTTTTCAACACAGTACTAGCATATCAAATTCATTTCTGTTGGGAAGGCAAAATGTTATCTCTACTTCAAAGACAGTTGGATGTTTTTACAAAACTATAGTCTTAAATACAACTCATCAGTAACACTCCTAGCTATTAATTCAGCTCATTTCCAAATGTAAGTCCATAAAAAACTTCAGGATGAATAACCGGTTTCACTGGCTTTATTTTTAATCACCAAACCTAGAAGCGACAATGTGTCTTTTTTTACTTTTTCGTTATGGAAAATTTTAGTCATATACAGAAGTTCAGAGAATCATACAATATATCTCTGTATAGTCATCACTTCGCCTCAAAAATCATTTCAGCCTGCAACCAGCCACGTTTCATCCACACTTTTCCCACACCACTCACATCCCCAACCCCACTTTCCACTCTTGCTTTCCCTAAACCTGGATTATTTTGCAAGGAAATTTCAGTCGCCAGATCATTTTATCCCACAAGTATTTTAGTATGACATCTAAGTACTCTTAAAACAACAACAAAAAACCCTTAATAACTTTTATCATATCTAAAATATTACACCTTAAAAATCCTTAATATCAAATTTCTAGTCCATGTTTGTTTCCAAAATTGTCTTAAAATCTTTGAAAATTTAGTTTGTTTCAGTCAGAATTCAAACAACATCCACACATTTCATTTGGTTGCTATGTCTCCTAAGTCTCTTTTAGTTCATAGATTTCTCGCCATTTTTTATCACTTGTAATTTGTTTACTGCAGAAACCAGAATGTTTATCCTATAGCATTTACAACATTCTAGACTTTGCTGAACCATTCTAAGAGTTTTACATTCACTACTTCATTTAATATTCTCAGTAACTCTATGAGTAGGCACTACTATGATTCTCATCTTATAAATTAGAAAATTGAGGTTCAGAGAAATTACCTTTTGAACCAAGGACTGAAATCTAGATGTCAGACTTTGAAGCCCATGCTGTGCACAGCTTCTCATTTACATTGCTTTTTCTATATTGCCCCTCAAACCAAAGTGAGAGTGGGTTGGGAATTCTTAAATAGATTTGAATGTGGCTGTAAATGAGTACTTCTTTAGGTGCTGGGAACTGAATAAATACTCTTGGCCACATTAGAAGAACACTGTAACTACTGGCCCTGTTTAGTTTGGGCAAAAGAATTCAGTTTTATCCACTGATACTTTTCTCCCACACCCAAGCCAAAAACAAAACCAAACAAAGAACAGTCATACACCCTAAGCTAAAAGGAATGTGTGGATTTACTGAAGTGCCCTAATCATGCCATTTTCACGCTCAAAATCCAGAATGTGTCCCCACTGCCAATAGCAATAAACTAAATGTTTCAACCTGGCACTCAAGATCCACAGTTTGACTTTTACAACGTTTTCTTCCACTATGTGGCACACATCCCACACTCTAACACATTCAGACTGTGTGCTGTTTCCCAGCCTGTGGACACTTGATTCGCTCGTGCCGTTGCTCATGCCCCTTTTCCTAGAGTCCCTTTCCCTTCCCAGCCTGAAGTAGTCTCTTGCTTTTTCAGTTCTTAAAGCCCTTTGTGTTTCTCTTAGGGACTACATCACTTTGCATTATTCTCTAGCTATTTGAAGTGGTGACTTCTGTTTCCTCTTTAAAGGCAAGGCCCATGGCTTACCCGACTTTCCACCCTTTCCTCATAATATCTTCTTTGTTTGTAATGAGTGCCTCCTATGGGTTGGTTGTATTAATTTCTACTACCAGTCAATGTTGTTTTAAGTTGTAGGAGAAAGAAGCATGGGAGTAAAAGCAGCTTGAGGGCCCTGGCAGGTTATAGCCTTTAGAGAAAGGTGGAGAATCTGGTGGCAGAGTCAAGGAGATGTTAGATGGAGCTCCTTCAATAACTCTCTCTACACATCTCCCCATTCCCATCTCTTCTATAGTCATGCAGAGTTTCTCGAAATTTAGTCCAGAACTAGCACACCAAAGACTGCAACTGAATCTCTTCTGATTCACTGAAAAGGCAACACAGGGTCTCAGCTGCATGTTTGAGAGCTGTGTTGGCAAGACCTCAGGGCAGAGTGCCCACTGTGTCTGGTGGTGATTCTCAGATACCATCACATTCTGATCCTGCGTTGTGGGCCATTCTACTGACTACATCTACTTCTAAGTTAAGAACTTTCAAGACCCTTCCTCGTGACTGGTCCTTTCTGAAGGAAAGTATGGCAGTTTGTTACTTCTGTGAACATTTCCTTTTTTTATTATTATACTTTAAGTTCTAGGGTACATGTGCACAATGTGCAGGTTTGTTACATATGTATTCATGTCCCATGTTGGTGTGCTGCACCCATTAACACGTCATTTACATTAGGTATATCTCCTCATGCTATCCTTTCCCCCTCCCCCTACCCCAGGTCAGGCCCCGGTGTGTGATGTTCCCCTTCCTGTGTCCAAGTGTTCTCATTGTTCAATTCCCACCTATGAGTGATAGCATGCGGTGTTTAGTTTTCTGTCCTTGCGATAATTTGCTGAGAATGATGGTTTCCAACTTCATCCATGTCCCTACAAAGGACATGAACTCATCCTGTTTTATGGCTGCATAGTATTTCATGGTGTGTATGTGCCACATTTTCTTAATCCAGTCTGTCATTGATGGACATTTGGGTTGGTTCCAAGTCTTTGCTATTGTGAATAGTGCCGCAGTAAACATACATGTGCTTGTGTCTTTATAGCAGCGTGATTGATAATCCTTTGGGTATATACCCAGTAACGGGATGGCTGGGTCAAATGGTATTTCTAGTTCTAGATACTTCAGGAATCTCCACACTGTATTCCACAATGGTTGAACTAGTTTACAGTCCCACCAATGTGTAAAAGTGTTCCTATTTCTCCACATCCTCTCCAGTACCAGTTGTTTCCTCACTTTTTAATGATTGCCATTCTAACTGGTGTGAGATGGTATCTCATTGTGGTATTGATTTGCATTTCTCTGATGGCCAGTGATGACGAGCATTTTTTCATGTGTCTGTTGGTTGCATAAATGTCTTCTTTTGAGAAGTGTCTGTGCATACCCTTTGCCCATTTGTTGATGGGGTTTTTTGTTTTTTTCTTCTAAATGTGTTTGAGTTCTTTGTAGATTCTGGATATTAGCCCTTTGTCAGATGAGTAGATTGCAAAAATTTTCTCCCATTCTGTAGGTTGCCTGTTCACTCTGATGGTAGTTTCTTTTGCTGTGCAGAAGCTCTTTAGTTTAATTAGATCCTGTTTGTCAATTTTGGTTTTTGTTGCCATTGCTTTTGGTGTTTTAGACATGAAGTCCTTGCCCATGCCTATGTCCTGAATGGTATTGCCTAGGTTTTCTTCTAGGGTTTTTATGGTTTTAGGTTTAACATTTAAGTCTCTAATCCATCTTGGATTAATTTTTGTATAAGGTGTAAGGAAGGGATCCAGTTTCAGCTTTCTACTTATGGCTAGCCAGTTTTCCCAGCACCATTTGTTAAATAGGGAATCTTTTCCCCATTTCTTGTTTTCTCTCAGGTTTGTCAAAGATCATATGATTGTAGATGTGTGGTATTATTTCTGAGGGCTCTGTTCTGTTCCATTGGTCTATATCTGTTTTGGTACTAGTACCATGCTGTTTTGGTTTCTGTAGCCTTGTAGTATAGTTTGAAGTCAGGTAGCGTGATGCCTCCAGCTTTGTTCTTTTCGCTTAGGATTGTCTTGGCAATGCGGGCTCTTTTTTGGTTCCATATGAACTTCAAAGCATTTTTTTCCAATTCTGTGAAGAAAGTCATTGGTAGCTTGATGGGGATGGCATTGAATCTATAAATTACCTTGAGCAGTATGACTATTTTTACGATATTGATTCTTCCTATCCATGAGCATGGAATGTTTTTCCATTTGTTTGTGTCTTCTTTTATTTCATTGAGATGTGGTTTGTCGTTCTCCTTGAAGAAGTCCTTCACATCCCTTTGTAAGTTGGATTCCTAGGTTTTTATTCTCTTTGAAGCTATTGTGAATGGGAGTTCACTCATGATTTGGCTCTCTGTTTGTCTGTTACTGGTGTATAAGAATGCTTGTGATTTTTGCACATTGATTTAGTATCCTGAGACTTTGCTGAAGTTGCTTATCAGCTTAAGGAGATTTTGGGCTGAGACAATGGGATTTTCTAGATATACAATCGTGTTATCTGCAAACAGGGACAATTTGACTTCCTCTTTTCCTAATTGAATACACTTTATTTCTTTCTCCTGCCTGATTGCCCTAGCCAGAACTTCCAACACTGTGTTGAATGGGAGTGGTGAGAGGGGGCATCCCTGTCTTCTGCCAGTTTTCAAAGGGAATGCTTCCAGTTTTTGCCCATTCAGTATGATTTTGGCTGTGGGTCTGTCATAAATAGCTCTTATTATTTTGTGATATTTCCCATCAATACCTAATTTATTGAGAGTTTTTAACCTGAAGGGCTGTTGAATTTTGTCAAAGGCCTTTTCTGCATCTATTGAGATAATCATGTGGTTTTTGTCTTTGGTTCCATTTATATGGTGAATTGCATTTATTGATTTGCATATGCTGAACCAGCCTTGCATCCCAGGGATGAAGCCCACTTGATCATTTTGGATAAGCTTTTTGATGTGCTGCTGGATTCAGTTTGCCAGTATTTTATTGAAGATTTTTGCATCAGTGTTCTTCAGGGATACTGGTCTAAAATTCTCTTTTTTGTTGTGTCTCTGCCAGGCTGTGGTATCAGGATGCTGCTGGCCTCATAAAATGAGTTAGGGAGGATTCCCTCTTCTTCTATTGATTGGAATAGTTTCAGAAGGAATGGTACCAGCTCCTCCTTGCACCTCTGGTGGATTTTGGCTGTGAATCCAGCTGGTCCTGGACTTTTTTTTGGAGATAAGCTATTAATTATTGCCTCAATTTCAGAGCCTGTTATTGGTCTATTCAGGGATTCAACTTCTTCCTGGTTTAGTCTTGGGGGGTATATGTGTCCAGGAATTTATCCATTTCTTCTCGATTTTCTAGTTTATTTGCATAGAGGTGTTTAGAGTGTTCGCTGATGGTAGTTTTTTTTTTTTTTTTTTTTTCCTGTGGATTGGTGGTGATATCCCCGTTATCATTTTTTATTGTGTGTATTTGATTCTTCTCTCTTTTCTTCTTTATTAGTCTTGCTAGTGGTCTATCAATTTTGTTGATCTTTTCAAAAAAGCAGCTCCTGGATTCATTGATTTTTTTGAATGGTTTTTTGTGTCTTTATCTCCTTCAGTTCTGCTCTGATCTTAGTTGTTTCTTGCCTTCTGCTAGCTTTTGAATGTGTTTGCTCTTGCTTCTCTAGTTCTTTCAATTATGATGTTAGGGTGTCAATTTTAGATCTTTCCTGCTTTATTTTGTGGGCAGTTAGTGCTGTAAATTTTCCTCTACATGCTGCTTTAAATGTGTCCCAGAGGTTCTGGTATGTCGTGCCTTTGTTCTCATTGGTTTCAAAGAACCTCTTTATTTCTGCCTTCATTTTGTTATGTACCAAGTAGTCATTCAGGAGCAGGTTGTTCAATTTCCATGTAGTTGAGTGGTTTTGAGTGAGTTTCTTAATTCTGAGTTCTAGTTTGATTGCACTGTGCTCTGAGAGACAGTTTGTTATAATTTCTGTTCTTTTACATTTGCTGAGGAGTGCTTTACTTCCAACTATGTGATCAGTTTTGGAACAAGTGCGATGTGGTGCTGAGAAGAACTGTTGATTTGGGGTGGAGGGTTCTGTAGATGTTGATTAGGTCTGCTTGGTGCAGAGCTGAGTTCAATTCCTGAATATCCTTGTTAACTTTCTGTCTCGTTGACCTGTCTAATATTGATGGTGGAGTGTTAAAGTCTCCCATTATTATTGTGTGGGAGTCTAAGTCTCTTTGTAGGTCTCTAAGGACTTGCTTTATGAATCTGGGTGCTCCTGTATTGGGTGCATGTATACTTAGGATAGTTAGCTCCTCTTGTTGAATTGATCGCTTTACCATTATGCAATGGCCTTCTTTGTCTCTTTTGATTTTTGTTGATTCAGTCTATTACATCAGAGACTATGACTGCAATCCCTGCCTTTTTTTTTTTTTGTTTTCCATTTGCTTGGTAGATCTTCCTCCATCCCTTTTTTTTGAGCCTATGTGTGTCTCTGCTCATGAGATGGGTCTCCTGAATACAGCACACTGATGGGTCTTGACTCTTTATCCAATTTGCCAGTCTGTGTCTTTTAATTGGAGCATTTCGCCCATTTACATTTAAGGTTAATATTGTTATCTATGAATTTCATCCTGTCATGATGTTAGCTGGTTATTTTGCTTGTTAGTTGATGCAGTTTCTTCCTAGCATCGATGATTATTACAATTTGTGATGTTTTTGAAGTGGCTGGTACTGGTTGTTCCTTTCCATGTTTAGTGCTTCCTTCAGGAGCTCTTGTAGGGCAGGGCTGGTGGTGACAAAATCTTTCAGCATTTGCTTGTCTGTAAAGGATTTTATTTTTTCTTCACTTATGAGGCTTAGTTTGGCTGGATATGAAATTTGGGGTTTAAAATTTTTTCTTTAAGATGTTGAACATTGGCCCACACTCTCTTCTGGCTTGTAGAGTTTCTGCTAAGAGATCAGCTCTTAGTCTGATGGGCTTCCCTTTGTGGGTAACCTGACCTTTCTCTCTTGCTGTCCTTATCATTTTTTCCCTCATTTCAACTTTGGTGAATCTGACAATTATATATCTTGGAGTTGCTCTTCTTGAGGAGTATCTTTGTGGCATTCTCTGTATTTCCTGAATTTGAATGTTGGCCTGCCTTTCTAGGTTGAGGACGTTCTCCTGGATAATATCCTGCAGTGTTTTCCAACTTCATTCCATTGTCTCCGTCACTTTCATGTACACCTATCAGAAGTAGATTTGGTCTTTTCACATAGTCCCATATTTCATGGGGGCTTTGTTTGTTTCTTTTTACTTTTTTGTTTTCTAAACTTCTCTTCTCACTTCATTTAATTCATTTGATCTTCAATCACTGATACTCTTCCTTCCAATTGATTGAATCAGCTACTGAAGCTTGTGCATTCATCACATAGTTCTCATGCCATGGTTTTCAGCTCTGTCAGGTCCTTTAAGGACTTCTCTACACTGGTTATTCTAGTTAGCCATTGGTCTAATCTTTTTTCTAGGTTTTTAGCTTCTTTGTGATGGGTTCGAACTTCCTCCTTTAGCTTGGAGAAGTTTGATCATCTAAAGCTTTCTTCTCTCAGCTCATCATAGTCATTCTCTGTCCAGCTTTGTTCTGTCACTGGCGAGAAGCTGCGTTTCTTTGGAGGGGGAGAGGCCCTCTGATTTTTAGAATTTTCAGGTTTTTCGCTCTGTTTTTTCCCCATCTTTGTGGTTTTATCCACCTTTTGTCTTTAATGATGGTGATGTACAGATGGGGTTTTGGTGTGGATGTCCTTTCTGTTTGTTAGTTTTCCTTCTAACAGTCAGGACCCTCAGCTGCAGGCCTGTTGGAGTTTGCCTGAGGTCCACTCCAGACCCTGTTCGCCTGGGTATCAGCAGGAGAGGCTGCAGACCAGCGAATATTGCTGAACAGCAAATGTTGTTCCTGATCATTCCTCTGGGAGCTTCATCTCAGAAGGGTACCCGGCCATGTGAGGTGTCAGTTTGCCCCTACTGGAGGTGCCTCCAGTTAGGCTACTCGGGAGTCAGGGACCCACTTGAGGAGGCAGTCTGTCTGTTCTCAGATCTCAAACTCCATGCTGGGAGAATCACTACTCTCTTCAAAGCTGTCAGACAGGGACATTTAAGTCTGCAGAGGTTCCTGCTTCCTTTTGTTCAGCTATGCCCTGCCCCCAGAGGTGGAGTCTGCAGAGGCAGGCAGGCCTCCTTGAGCTGCAGTGGGCTCCACCCAGTTTGAGCTTCCTGGTCACTTTGTTTACCTACTCAACCCTCAGCAATGGTGGGTGTCCCTCCCCCAGCCTTGCTGCCGCCTTGCAGTTCCATCTCAGACTGCTGTGCTAGCAATGAGTAAGGCTCCATGGGCATGGGATCCTCCAAGCCAGGTGTGGGATATAATCTCCTGGTGTGCCATTTGCTAAGACCCTTGGAAAAGTGCAGTATTAGGGTGGGAGTGACCTGATTTTCCAGGTGCCATCTGTCACCGCTTCCCTTGGCTAGGAGTGGGAATTCCCTGATCCCGTGTGCCTCCTTGGTGAAGCGATCCCTTGCCCTGCTTCGGCTCATGCTCAGTGGGCTGCACCCACTGTCCTGCCCCCACTGTCCAACAAGCCCCAGTGAGATGAACCCAGTACCTCAGTTGGAAATGCAGAAATCACCCATCTTCTGCTTCACTCACACTGGGAGCTGTAGACTGGAGCTGTTCCTGTTCGGCCATCTTGGAACCGCCCCCGACAATGTGTCTTTTAATAGGAGAATAGATAAACAAACTGTGGTACATCCATACAACCGAGTATTTTTCGGTGACCAAAAACAAATGAGCTATTGTGCCTCAAAAAGACATGAATGGATCTTAAATGCATATTGCATAATAACGGGGGCCAGTCTGCAAAGGATAAATACTGTATGATTCCAATCACAGGACATTCTGAAAAAGCCAAAACTTAAGATATCAATTGGATTAGTGATTGCTCACAGTGTGGCAGTAAACAGGCGAAACTTCTGAGGTTTTTAGGATGATGAAATTATTCTGTATGGTACTGCAATGGTGAAATGTGATGCAATGTATCTGCCAAAACTCATCGAACTTTATATTAGAGACTAAACCTTAAAAATATGTAAATTTCAAAAGTCATTTTTGGGAAGGAGGAATTTCAAAATGGATTCCAACTTGTGACAAAATATCTAATTGTAACTATAAATGTATGAAATTACCTTACTTAAGGGGACAGGGGAAAACAGTAACTTTGGAAATAAATATAGCCTGTAAAGCTAAAGGCAAATGGAACTGTACATAACATTTTACCCCAATCGATAAAGCCATACTACAAGGATGTTTGGGTTACCAATATTGATGCTGGTCTTCATGCATACCAGAAATGAACAATTAAAAACGTATAACAAATAATAGGGGTCAGATTTCTCATTGTTGTACTGGAAATTTACAGATAAGCAAAGGGACGAGGCTAGAATGATTCTTGTGATAATAAGTTAGTATTGAAGACCAGTATAAACTCATAATTAGCTTAGTGTGAATACAGATGTTACCTATAAAAGCATGTGTAGATTAGTATTCACACAGATATTTTCTTGCTCTGTAAGTTGAGAGGGCCTAAATGAAATGGTACCACAGTAACAGCTAGCACATCTAGCTTCAGATCTTGGTTTCTAATACCATTATCCAATAACATCTGAGCTCTTTGGAGAAATGACTAAATCTAGGTTGGGGCAAGAAATCTACAAGATGAATATGGAGCATCTTGTGGTACCCAGAAGCAAGGATATAGTCAAACAAATATTGATGAGGTTATATCAATGAAGCATAAGAATCAAATGAAAATGTTCCCAATGGCCAAAGCTGGGGAAAAATAAACAGCAAAACAAATTATCATTGGACTATAACCCAAAGTAAAAACAAATATGCACAAATTCATACTTAAGTAAATAAATTATTGAATAAATAAACACATGTAAGGGGGGACAGGCAAATTTTATCCTAAATAAATTCTATAGATACTATGTTGTCAAGGAGGTGGAGATTACTCCCACTCCCGCTGAAAATAGTGACTTCTTTCCAAACAATACATCATAAAAAATAGGGGAAAAGGAGTGACATTGAAGTGGTGAAACCTGACCATCACTACCTCAGCCAGGTGATCAAGGTCAACAGCAACCTTTGATATCATTTGATGAGAATGGCACTTAACCTCTGTTGTTTCCCTCCCCAAAACCCATAACTACAGTCTAATCATGAGAAAAATATTAGGTAAATCTGGATAGATTTTTACAAAACAGCCGAATAGTGCTTTTCAAAA
Source organism: Rhinopithecus roxellana (assembly GCF_007565055.1). Classification (NCBI taxonomy): domain Eukaryota; kingdom Metazoa; phylum Chordata; class Mammalia; order Primates; family Cercopithecidae; genus Rhinopithecus; species Rhinopithecus roxellana. The sequence continues at coordinate 103,749,993 of NC_044559.1, read as the reverse complement.
CTGTCAAGATCATCGAAGACAAGACAATCCTGAGAAACTCTCAGCCAAGGAGTCTAAAAAGACACGAAGAGTAAATGCAATGTAATACCCCACACGAAATCTTGGAAAATGATTTTTTTAAAAAAAGACATTTTGCAAAGATGGTTCTAACAAGGAGGATTTTAATTTTAAGAAATTACTTTGCAAGAATTTCCCTTCTACTTGTAAACCTTACTCAAACCTTTGTCTTCCACTGAAAAATAGCTCAGTGTTCAGCTTTGTACACTGGCAAGGACACAGAAATTCAAGCCAAAAAATACAAGTTCTAATTATAATGTTTTCCCCTCTTGAATAGCGCATTCCCTGAAAATCAGTTTCCTCATTGTTATCAGAAAAATTGTCTGAATCCTAGAAATACAGCAAATAGGTGAGCAGCTTATTCTTTCAATATCACATGTGGTATGGAGCAAGATTTTCTAGGATTCTTGGTGTATTTTTTTTTTTAGTAAAATTTATTAACTCTTGATTCAAAGCCCTAGATTTGGTAATGTGGTATGCTAATGTAGCTTTTGTCCATTAGAGATATAAATAGTTGCTTTTTGGTGAACATATAAATTTATGGTCCAAATGGGCATCAATCAGTTTTTGTTCTTATCAAAGCTAGCAGTGGTATCACCTTATATATATATACCCAAGTTTCTAAAATGGTCTTTGAACTGGTCATCATATCTTATTGCTTTGCTTATTAATTAATAAATTAAATAAAATATTTGACATGCTTATTTCCTATTACTATGAGACTCATGATGTTGTTTCTTCTTTATACTTTTACACCTGTAAGATGAGATAGAAAGAAATCTCAAAATTTAGTTTGAAGAACTAAGGGGATTGTATAGGGTCACTGAGCCAAATACCTGTAGAGATTAGGCAAATAATTTAAGTGAGTTACTTTCAAAGTGAGAAGCCTTCTCATATGGAATAAGTAGGAAATGACGAACCCATAAATGTTTGGAGAGCAGATGGGAGTATCTATGGAAAATTCTCCAGAGAAAGCAATGTCAACAGTCTTCACATAACATGCAAACTGTTGTTTTCCTTTGCAATATTGTCAACTCCTTCTAATCACATTTGGATTAGATCCCTATCCGAAGGTTTAAAAACATGAAAAACTAATAAAAGATGAAAGTCTGAAACAGCAATGATTCTCAGGTCATCAAGTTAAAGTGTACTTTAGTGTTAAGGTTTTTAAAATCGGTTAATCTTGCTTATGTAATGTTGCTTCATTTCAGAAAAGACCATTTTACTATTCTAAGCAAAATCCATCACACAAGAAGCAGTACTTCAAACATGCTCCATTAACATTTTATTCACCAAAGGTACACTGACCAGAATGCTACATAAACATATGTAACAACATTGGACAACTTAGTGTTGAAATGTGATTTCCCTTTCCAGGTTTCTGAGCAGCTGACAGAAGTGGAATACAGTTTACAGTTTAAAGCCCCTTGGTAATTGGAAATGAGCGCTTTGTTGCTCTTGTCATTGGAGCAAGCAGTTTTGGAGTCATTTGGGGCCTCACATCCATGCATCTGACAACAAATTGCTGGATGGAAATTCCCAACAGTCCTACTCCTGAACTTCTTCCTTGTTGCCCTAGGCCGTAGTCAAGTTTCTCAGCACGCGACAGGTAGAAACTTTCCCAGTATTGACATTTATGATGGTATCATTTATTTATATGAAATGAGAACCAATTTCTTAGTTTGAGTTGCTCAGATAAAACAAACAATTCAAATGTTAAATCCTTCCCTTACATTACATGGAATGATGCCAGCAGCATTAGATGTTCTGTATTTATGTAATGCACAGAAAAATTTTACAAGATTGCCTCTCTGTTCACTTGTTCTGCATGACATAACTCTAAGACTTTCAGCGTGAACTGTGTTGTATGAACAGTGACTTAGAGAAAAGTTGGTCTAGAAACTCTTTGACTAGCAGAAAGAAATATGGTTTTCAAAAATATTTATATTTCTTCCTTTTTAAATCCTCCAACACTCTTGCAGAAACACTTCGAAAGTCATTCAATCACGTTAGTGGAATAATGTTTAGTTAAGCTGTTTTAAGTTAATGTGCTATAGTACTGATTGGAGAAAAATCTCTTTTGGTGTGTTATCCTTATTCTTAATTAGTGCAGCATCCTCATAAATGGAATTGCTGCAGATTTCATCAAATCTGCATGTTATACAAAGGTGGAAGGAGAAGTAATTGGTTAAAGGACTGAAATAGGCAGTAAACTATCTTGTTCAGCTAGAATGATAAGCTGAATTTAACAAGACACATAAATGAGATACAAAAATGCATATATTTATTGAAATATAAATAAATAGAAATTCCATAAATACATATATACATATATTTCATAATTCATATTTCATATATACATATAAGTCAATATAGAATATTTATATATAGTTTACATATGTATATATGAGATATTCTAAGGTTAGCACAAGTAGATATTAGTAATAAAGGATGGTGTTTCTTGATAAGTATAAATGAGGCACAATGTAAATACATTTATGTTAATTTTAAAATTTATCAAACTTCTTGTGAGATAGTTCACTTATATTAATAAATCTAATTTGAGGGTCTTTATGCTATGGAGAATTTAACCAATATAAATAAACTGAAATTACAATTCTGTAAGTTAAAATCTTCCCCTCAAATTAGTTTTGACCATAGGCCCACTTTTTAGTTTTAATATTCTATGATAGAAATTTCTAGCATGCCACTTACATAATTTTATAGCTTTTTATGTAAAAAGAGGATTGATGTATAATCATTTATAGACTGAGTACAAACAGAAAGGATGCTGGCTAAAAATTATTAGAATTTTAACTATCATTAAGTTAAGTAGGTGAGTAGTTTCCCAGAGAAGTTCTTAATTTCTTTAAAGATTATATAAAAATTGCTTAAGCATTTTATCTTGATGACAATCTCTTCCTAAAAGGAGGTTATAAACTGTATCACTAAGAATCTGTTCATGACCATGTTTGTAATAACACTGGAATAATATTCACTGACTATTTGATAATTTGATATTTGGGATTCTTATTTCCTGATTTATTTATTTCTGTTTTCACTTTAATAACAATTTTTAAAAATTTTTTACATATGAATTTTTAATTTTATTTGTTCACCTTTCACCTTTCCTGCCTAGTGGGTAACAAAAATTTTCTTTTACTAATTTGAATATCAAGTATTATATATAATTTGAATATTAAGTATCATATATGTATGCTTATGCATACACACACATATATTTATGAGGTCAATATGAATTTAAACATATATTTCTGTTGCAGTTATATTGTCTTCCTGAAAAAAGTTACTTAGAATTTTCTATGACCCCTCCTCTAATACCCATGATTTTAGTAGTGTTCTGTATGACTGTCTGTATGGCATAATGAACCGAAATTGTTTAAAGAGTAGTTGTGACTTCAAGTTTAGAAAACCTTTACTATGTCTCCTGGTGGAAGCATATTCCTGAGGGTTTTTTCTTTTCTTTATCATTGTCTTTTGCAACCAGTGAACAATTAAATAGTGGCAATTTGTAGATCAAACTGGAGATAGGAAACCTGGGCCATTATGCCCATGCATAGCTCCTACCTGTACCACCATGGCCATGCTAATAATGGTGTGCACAGAAAGGCTGTTTGACAACTGTAAGAAGAACAGCTGGACTGTTCATTGATGAGTGCTTCTTCTGATTTCTGCAGACGTTGTGATAATACTCATTAGCCCATCTACATATCTGTTTCCCAGACTCTTTGTTCCCAATTTGAACTCTTAAATTGGGTTCTTTACAGGTCCCCTAACAGTCACCCAAACAATTTGTGGTCTCAAGTTTGCACATATCTGTAACTCAGGTAATTACTGCCTCCATGCAAAGTAAATAATCAACTGTGCTACTCAACTTCTGATTCCTGGTAAAATATCTCTTTGACTCCTGGGATAATTTATAGGGCCATTGCTGAATGTGACAATAGCATGGTAATAATTTATTTGTAGATAATACCAACATACTGTGTAATACATTTGTGAACTAGACCCGACATATTTTTTCTTTGTTCATCAATGTTGCCATAGATGCAAGAAGACAGTTTTCAGTGTAAATCTCATAGGTGCCAAAAGAGGCTGAACTTTTTTTCGCCATATGAGAAAGACTGCAGCGTTGTTTGAATGTCTGGCTCTAGTTATTGCTCAATGTGAAGACCTTTGCTTGCACAGTGTTCTCATAGTCAGGATCTCAGACTCTACTTGATCCTATAACAGGAACTTTTCTTATTGTTGTTTTAAAATAAAGTAGTTTTCTGCTGCAGAAAACCTTCATCCAGAACCCAATGTGTGAGCTCTGGGATTTTCTAGTTGGGACTTACCAGGTATATTACATAGGATTCTTATTCATCATGAATACCTATAGCACTATGATATTTACTGGGTCACATGGCCAAAGTAGCAATTTTCTACAACACTCTTGCTTGCTCTGGACCCCATTTAAAACAGGAATTTTTGTGAATCACCAATGAATACTAGGAAAAAGTATTCCTAGACAGAATATAGTCTTATAAATTCCAAAGAGATACACTATGCGTTGTATCTCTTTCTAAGCTGTAGGAGGTGAAAACTGTATGCCCCAGTGGTGGTAGACATTCCAGAACGCTCCGTGCTGCTGGACTCCTAAACACTTTAACCAGAAGGAAAACCCTGAAACTTCATTGAGGTCTATGTCCCATCATCAGACATGCATCCATCTTACTTGACCACCTAGGGCATCTTTTTTTTTTTTAATTTTCGACAAATTGAATTAGCATAATATTGTTAGTATAATTGAAATTTGGCTAGCCTATTTCATTCTTTTATTTGTGGAGTAAGGGGAGGTTAAAGCAAGTAATAAAGACCAACAATCTCCATACTGCTTCTATTAATCATTGTGTCTCTACTATTTAAGTGCTACAGCACTCTTCTGTCAGAGCTCATAGTGATGCTTTTGCATATCAGGGGTTATCACGAACCTCACTTATCAATGGCATGGGGGCATTGCTGCCATCTGTATATTATACATTTCCTAAATTCCATTCTGTAGGTCAGTTTTTTAGTGACATTTGCAGTTCGACGGAACCTTCCTGGAAGCAGCACCTGAGACAAAGATCTGCAAGCAGGCCATGTATTTGGGAAGTGATTCCAGGGAGTAAAAGCCACAGCAGTGGAACAGGAATGCAGGGGAAAAAGCAAGACAAGAATGCATTCTCTATATGCTCTGTGCTATGGACAACTAAAATTGAAACTCCCAAAACATTCTGAAAAGCCTTCTGGAATGTGTTTCAGAACTATGTATCTGGGGAATCAAAGAGTTTAACATTGATTTCTTGGCTCACATTCTCCACCGGTTGAGGATAACACAATGAGCATTAACCTCTCCACATTTCAAGGTTGCATGCGGGTGAGTGCCCTGTGAGTTTCCTCCACGCCTTCCATGCTATAGAATCTGAGAAGTCCTGGAGAGAAGTAAAACATTTGTGGTGCAGACTCAGGGTGAAGTGTTGTTTGACCCTCCACTGAGCTGGTTGAAACCTAATCAAAACTTCTGTCTGAATTTGGTACTGAGCTTGGTACAGTTTGGGTGTTATTTCAGACATAAAAAAGAACTTTCAGTCTACTGATCTTTTACGTTTTCTACTTTTGTTATAAATTTTATCTTTTTTTTTTTTTTTTTTTTTTTTTTGACGGAGTTTCACTCTTGTCACCCTGGCTGGAGTGCAATGGCACGATCTCAGTTCACTGCAACCTCCGCCTCGCGGGTTCAAGTGATTCTCATGCTTCAGCCTCCCAAGTAGCTGGGATTACAGGCATGCACTCTCCATTTTGTCTCAGATGATTTCATTCTTATGATTATCCCTGCATGCTTAGACACAAAAGTAAATAACTTCTATTTTATTAGAATATAAGTGAGAAATTTTCTAGAATATAAGTGAGAAATGTTCTAGAATATGCTGTACTGTATTCTTTATTTGAGTTATATGAGAATTTTCCATCTTTTGCATTGTAGCATCTTTTATTTTTAATTTTTGTGGGTACATAATACATATAGGTATTTATGGAGTAAATGAGATGTTTTAACACAGGCATGCAATGTGAAATAATTACATCATGGAGAATGGGGTAAACATCCCCTCAAGCATTCTTTTTTTGTATTATGAACAATCTAATTCCACTATTTCAGTTATTTAAAATGTACAATTAAGTTATTATTGGCTATAGTCACCCTGTTGTGCTATCAACTGTTAGGTCTTACTCATTCTTTCTAACTTTTTTTTTTTGGACACATTAACCATCCTACCTCCCCTCACCTCCCTGCCTACTACCCTACCCAACCTCTGGTAACCATCCTTCTACTCTTTTTTGTCCATGAGTTCATTATAACATATTTTTAAATTCTTACAATGTTTGCAGATATAATTTCTCATATTTACTTATTTTTATAAGGACAATATTATAGGCAGTAAACTATTTGACTACTATTGGCTTGTGGGTTGTAAAGGTTTGTGCTTGAGTTTGTTGCCTGGCACCCCATGAGTTCTGTTTTCCCAGATAAAAGGGGATTGGAAGAAAACAAAAATGTGTGTAGGTCTTGTTGACATAGATGGGTATCCTGATTCAGCTGCTTAACAGAGAAGGTTAGAAAATGTGGAAGCACGGGAAGGCACAACAGAAGACTTTTATCTGTTATTTTTAAGTGCTGTGGGTGAAATCAACATTGAAGAAAGCATATAATTAAAGTATGATCTTTAGTTTTATGAATTATGATTTTTTTTTCTCCTGCCCTAAGCTGTAGAAGGGTTAGTGGGAATCTATCTAGGAAATATCTATTTGTTTATAGTGTTTTTTTCCTATAGAATTGAAGGGGGGCCGGGGGCAGTGGCTGGGGCTGGGCGCAGTGGCTCACGCCTGTAATCCCAGCACTTTGGGAGGCCAAGGGGGCGGATCACGAGGTCAGGAGATCGAGACCATCCTGGCTAACACAGTGAAACCCCGTCTCTACTAAAAATACAAAAAAAATTAGCCAGGCGTGGTGGCAGGCGCCTGTAGTCCCAGCTACTCGGGAGGCTGAGGCAGGAGAATGGCGTGAACCTGGGAGGCAGAGCTTGCAGTGAGCCGAGATAGCGCCACTGCACTGCAGCCTGGGCGGCAGAGCAAGACTCCGTCTCAAAAAAAAAAAAAAGAAAAGAAAAAGAAAAAGAATTGAAGGAATCTCCCCTTTGAGACTATCTTCAAAATGTCTCACATCTGTACTGTGTATTACATAAATGTCTTGATATTTTGGGAGTGTAGATGATATGCTTCCCTAGCTTTCTGTTACTAACAAGAGTTCTTGCCTGTTTTATATTTCATTAGTTATAACAGCAATCATCCTAGAGTTAGCAGTTGATTGTCCTCTCGATCAATCTATTTTTAAAGAAAATGTGATTCTTTTGGCAATCGATCAAAGAAATAATAGTTAAGTTCATATTTGCCAAAATGACACACATGATTATTGGTATGTACATATATTTTTAATCATTCAATTCTGATCTATAATCAAACTGAAAAAAATTCTCAAGGTTTAGAATTTTCTTATATGAATATGACTTTTTTACTATTTTTATTATTATTATTATTTTTCAGACAGTCTTGCTCTGTTGTGCAGGCTGGAGTGCAGTGGAGCGATCTCGGCTCGCTTCAATCTCCACCTCCTGGGTTCAAGCAATTCTCCTGCCTCAGCCTTCCTAGTAGCTGGGACTAAAGGCACCCATCATCACACCCGGCTAATTTTTTGTAACATTTAATTTTAAAAGTTATACTGAAAACAACAGACATAGTAGTTTTAGTAGGGACAAGTTTTCACCATGTTAGCCAGGATGGTCTCGTCTCCTGACCTCGTGATCCACCCACCTCGGCTCCCCCAAAGTGCTGGGATTGCAGGCATGAGTCACTGTGCCCGTCCAACTATGACATTTTTTAAAAAGGACTCATGAAGTCCTGGTGTGGTGGCTCACACCTGTAATCCCTTAACTTTGGGAGGCAGAGGTGGGCGGATCATGAGGTCAAGAGATGGAGACCAACATGGTGAAACCCCGTCTCTACTAAAAATACAGAAATTAGCTGGGCATGGTGGCAGGCCTGAAGTCCCAGCTGCTCGGGAGGCTGAGACAGGAGGAAAAACAACAACAACAACAACAACAGCAAAAACCACCCAAGAAAATGGTGGTCATGCTGAGCTAACCAAATGACTCAGAAAAACCGCAAAAATATGTTCATACTCATAGATGCTTTTCTTAGGATAAGATAATTTGACTTCACGAAGAGTTCCATTTATTGCCTCTTCTTCACATTTGGGAGAGATTTTGTTCGTCTATACAATGATATATTTAAATTTCACGCACTTTTCATAAAACCAAGCCCTGCAGGAGAAGATCTACCATTTGTTCTTCTTTACAAATAAATTATCTTTGCACTTTTCTTTAGTGCATTTAGAGTCATGAGTCTTAATATTTGAAAATTAGGCCGGGTGTGGTGGCTCACGCCTGTAATCCCAGCACTTTAGGATGCCAAGGTGGGTGGATCACTTGAGTCCAGAAGTTTGAGGCCAGCCTGGGCAACATAGTGAGACCACATCTCTGAAAATAAAAATATATGTAAATTAAAAACAAAGCAAAAATAAACAAATAAATATTTGAAAATTACAAATCAAGTGAACAAAATAGTAAACAATGTGTATTTTCTATCCCACATAGACAAATATATTTTCATAACAACCTAGAAGGTCAGGATTAAATCTAAAATTCTCAAACTCCTCAGAATTTCATGGGGGGACATAGTGTAACAGAGATTTAGCCACTGCTTTAGTCCTTTAGCTAGATCTTGTCTGTGAGTTCTCAATTGTGATTTCATCATATACTAGAAGTGTCTTGTGCATGTCAATACCTCAAGACACTATTTGACCAACTTTTACTCAAACTCTCCCTGCGTACACTTCCTTTTTTTTTTTTTTTTTTGAGAAGCAGTCTCCCTCTGTTGCCAGGCTGGAGTGCAGTGTCACAATTTCGACTCACTCCAACCTCCACCACCCCAGTTTAAGAGATTCTGCTGTGTCAGCCTCTCGAGTAGCTGGGATTACAGGTGCACCATGCCATGCCCAGATAATGTTTGTGTTTTTAGCAGAGATGGGGTTTCATCATGTTGGCCAGGATTGTCTTGATCTTGACCTCATGATCCGCCTGCCTTGGCTTCCCAAAGTGCTGGGATTACAGGCTTGAGTCGCCAGGTCTGACCTACACTTACTCTTTGTTCACCTCTCAGGACTAGGATACAGGCACCAGTATTATAATCTGTCGTGGAAAGACAGATCCAGGAAGAAGGCTAGACCAGAATTAGAAAATTGGGGACCCTTAAGGGAATCCCTACATCTTGTGGACTTGGACTTTGGTCTAGTAAAGAGAGCATAAGCTTTTGGTTAACCCATCACCTTATGAGCTCATCTTATAAGGAGGTATTTGGCTATGTGAGAGCCAAATAGAGGCTCTACTGTAGGGGCCCCAAGTCAGAGACTAAGGTGTTATTGTATATACCTGATAACTGTATTTTAATCATTGCACCACAGTGTTCCCTTATTTGTTAATAGCCACAATGATGTTATTGCATTGCTTTCATTAACTCTTTTGTGTGTCTTCTGCTGGGCTTTTTCACACAAAAGTTGAATTAGGTAAACATTGACTCTAGTTTATAGTTTGTGATCATACTTTTAAGTGTAATGTTATTAAAGAGTTTATGGTTGAAGAATATAACAGCAGAATCAACCTTATATTATACAATAATTAATAGAGCAATATTACACTTTTAATACCTAATATTACATTTAAGAAGCAATTTTTATCATAAGAGTGTATAAGCTTCACGAGGGCTAAGATTTCCATCTCCTTTATTTCACTGATAGATAGTAGCCTAGAACAAAAACTGGCACAAGGTGGTTGCTATGCAAATATTTGTGTAATGAAGTTTCAAGTTCAGAAATGCTGAAAATGTTTTCTCATTGCGACTTCCAGTTTTTCAGGAACGAATGAACATCATAATGAAGAAATTACCTGATATTCACTTAGAAAAAATTTAAGACGATTTTAGTAGAAAGCTGCTTTATAGAGGGTAAAGATATGCTTTCATCTCTAGATGAACTCATTATTAAACTTGAATGACTTAAAAATTTGGAGTTGCCTGAAAATAATGTTTTCAATGGAGTTTGATTTTTTTCTAATTTACTAAGGGCTTTCTTGTCTAGATAATATGTTGTTTAAAGAAACTTTTATTTTTCATTGAATAATTTAATTCTGAAAGTCACTGCTAATACAAAATGATGAGAGAAAATTTTATTTCTGTCAAATCACTTTCTAAAATAGCAGAGGGATCTATAGCATTTGAAGAAGAGATGAAATACATAAAGTATTAGGAAAGTAAAACATGATAAGGAGAAATAAGAAGCAAATCTCCTTATTTTCCAATTTTTGCCTAATGTTAGATTTCCCAGGATCAGTGAAACTCTTGGAATAAGAAGGAAGAAGTTCAGTCCAAACAGCAGAAATAATCTCTATCCCCAAATAATGCTGATGAGCATATTGTCTAAAAGAGATGCCAAAATGCTTGATATGGAAGGAAATTATTGCTCTTCTTGACATAAAGCCCAGTCATAACAGAATTGCCTTTATTTCTAATCACCTTGATCAATACCACACAAAAATTTGTCTAAGATATATAAGTTGTTTTTGTTAAAGAATATATCACTTAACTTATAAAAGGAAACAAAGTAGATTTATTTTTATAAGGTTATTTAAGAGTATCTTCTTATATCTCACTAAATTGTGTACATTCCATATGAAATATATGTCTAAATATTATTTTGCTTAGTCTTGATAACTTGAGCTTATGGTTACTAACTTAAACATTTTATGTGCCCTTCCTAACTTATATCTTCCTTGAAAGTATATATGTTATATATATATGTGTGTGTATATATATATATATAAAACTACATTTAAAAATAGGTAATAAGTAGTATATGGTGCCTGTTGTGCATGTTGAAGTTACTATCCTATAACCTTAAAAGTTGTCTGGATCCTTTTTAATTTGGGGATTATGGTCATTTGGGGGGATGTCTATTATTGTGCTGCTGCTTAATAGACTTTTTTCTTCCTTCTGTAATTAATAAAAATCTGAATAATAATATTTCTGAGACTCCTGATAAATTTTGAATTGAAATTAACACTAAAATATGGATAGATATCATGCTCAAAATAGCTGTTTTAAATATGTAAAAGTTGAATATTTTAGAATCAGTAAACAAGCATTTTTGTACTGGTGTAGTCACATCATTATGATGAAGAAATATTATTTTCTTATTAATCTATGAGAAAATACATCAAATCAAATTTTTCAAGACTTCTTAGTTTAGAGTCAGTATTCATGCCAAATTGATGTCTATCCCTGAAGATGTTTAAACATAAATAGTGTATTCAATGATGTTATGAAAAATTAATCTAGTTCTAATTATAATAAATTACTATTTTTTATGATAAATAATATAAATTATATTATAATAAATATGATTAATAATAAAATTAACAGATCATTTTCTTACTATATTAAGTAAAAAATCTCACAGATGTGGCAAATCATTTTTGTTTAATTTTTATTTTTTATTTCAATAGGTTTTGGGGGAACAGGTAGTGTTTGGTTACATAAGTTCTTTAGTCATGATTTCTGTGATTTTGGTGCACTCCTCACATGAGCAGTGTACAGTGTACCCAATGTGTAGTCTTTTATCCCTCATTCCCCTTCACCTTTTCCCCAGAGCCCCGAAGTCCTTTGTATTATTTTTCTGCATTGTGCTCTCATAGCTTAGTTCTCACTTATGGTTCAGAATATATAATGTTTGGTTTTCCATCCCTGAATTACTTCACTTAGATTAATGGTCCCCAATTCCATCCAGTTTGCTGTGAATGCCATTATTTTGCTCCTTTTTATTGCTGAATAGCAGTCCTTGGTATGCGTGTGTGTGTGTATATATGTGTGTGTATATATATAAATATGAATTATTCTTAGGTTTGGTAGTCTAAAATAATCCCAAAATTTTTGGAGACTTTGTTCTTTTTATAAAATTCTATTTGCTTTGTCTTTGTTGGATTCGATTAATTTGAAAGCCTTGTCTTCAGGCTCTGAAGTTCTTTCTTCTACTTGTTGCATTCTACTGCTGTAACATTCCAGTTAATTTTTCATTTCTCTTAGTACATCCTGCATTTTCAGAGGTTGTTATTGTTTTTTATCTATGCTAACTATAGTCTTTTTGTTTGTTTTAGGTTTTTATTTTTTTTGAGATGGAGTCTCACTGTTTGTTGCCCAGACTGGAGTGCAACGGTGCGATCCTGGCTTACTGAAATCTCTGCCTCCTGGGTTCCAGCAATCCTCCTGCATCAGCCTCTCGAATAGCTGGGATTACAGGCGTGCATCACCACGCCTGGCTAATTTTTGCATTGTTAGTAGAGATGGGGTTTCACCATGTTGGCCAAGCTGGTCTCAAACTCCTGACCTCAGGTGATCCACCCGCCTCGGCCTCCCAAAGTGTTGGGATTACAGGCATGAGCCACTATGCCTGTCCCCTGTGCTATCTATTTTACTGGAAATTTTTCTGTCCATATCTTGTAAATTTTTTTTTATTTCTTTAAGTTGATATTCACCTTTCTCTAGTACCTCCTTGAGTAGTTCAATAACTGCCCTTTGAATTCTTTTTCTGGCAACTCAGAGATTTTTTTCTTGGTTTGATTCCATTACTAGAGAGATAGTGTGATCTTTCAAGGGTGTTATAGATCTTTGTTTTTTCATATTACCAGAATTGTTTTTCTGGTTCCTTCTCATTTGGGTAGATTATGACAGAGGGAAGATCTGGGGTTCCAGGGCTGTTGTTCAAATTCTTTTTTCCCTCAGGGTTCTCCCTTGATGTGGTGCTCTCCTCCTTTCCCTGGGGATGGGCTTCCTGAGAGCCAAACTGCAGTGATTGTTATTTCTCTTCTAGCTACTGAGTGGGGCTACTGGGCTCTGGGATGGTACTAGGAGTGTCTGCCATGATCCATCTTCATGTCTCACCTGTGGATACCAACACCTACTCCAGTGGAGGTAGCAGGGGAGTGAAGTGTACTCTTTGAAGGCCACCCATCTGGAGCAGTGCTGCAAGGAATCAGCTGCAGCAGGGGAGTTGCAGCTGGGGCTGTGTGCTCCATGGAGTTGGTGAGGGCTGGGAACAGGTGATTCCAGCAGGGACCCCACACTCTACCAGGGGCAGGGAAGCTCCCTGCCTCTGTAGGTTCAAAAGTGTCTGCTTTCATTCCCTGTACACTCTCACTTCCAGCACCCACTCCATGGTGGAGCAAAGCTGTGGACATGTCCTCGTAGCCAAGCTCAGGCACTGTTGTGACTGGGTGGGCACACACTTGGGTCAGCATTGACATGTCAGTCCCCCAACTGTCTCAGCCTCCTCCAGAATCTGCTTCTGAGGCTGAAACTTTGGGTGCTGACAAGTACAGGAGGCAGGCTGGAGGAGCTGAGGGTGGCTCAGTGTGGGCCTGTGGGTATCCATCTATGTGGAGAGCCTGGGCACCACGGATGGCATGTTGATGGCAGCAGGAGGCAGACAGGTTCCTAGAGGCAGGAAGGTGCAGGTCCCTGGTGAAACACCACCTACAAGCCACGGATGGCCTGCAGCCTGGTGGCCAGCCTGCCAGTTCCAGGTTGAGTCTGTGACCCGGAGTAAGAACTTCCTTGATGCCTCTTGGTCAATCAAGTGGTGCTTTTTCCAGGCACCCCCATGGCTGCCCACAGACCAATCATGCCCTCCTCCATTCTGAGCCCATACAAATCCTGAACTCAGCCGGACTCAGACACTCATCTAGACTACCTGCCTGCGAATAGAAGCTACCCACTTTATGTCTCCGTTTCACTGAGAGCTGTTTGGTCATCCAATAAAGTTCTTCTCTGCCTTGCTCACTCTCCAGTAGTCCACATAACCTTTTTTCCTGGATGTGGGACAAGAACTCAGGATCCACTGTACAGTGGGAGCAAAAGAAGGCATAACACTTTTCTGTCTGGCTTGCCGTGGTGCAGGCAGTGACATGCTCCTGGACTGTGGGAATGAAGAGTGCTGACACTTTGGGTTGCCCAGACCTTGGGATTCCCTGAGGCAGAGCTGTAACACTATAACCCTACCACCCTCTGCCAGTGCTGGATGGTCACCTCACATGACAGGATGCAGTGACAAGTCTGGGCCAGCCCAGGAGCAATGGGCCAGACTGGAGTCATAGGACTGAAAGAGCTGTAACACAAACAGGCTAAAACACACACATCATCCTGCCCCACCCTGCTCACTCTGTTACAGCCCTTCTGAGAGCCCAGACTTCAGGGTTCCTTGATCCAGGACTGTGACACACTGTAACACCCTGTTTGGGGCTCTGTGGTTCCTAGAGTCTCTGAGCTTTTGGCTACAATTGTGTTACCCTTGTACAGATGCTGGTGCCTGTGGCGAAATTTGCATGCAGCACATCTGGTTCAGCCACAGTTTCACATGGAGCCAATGCCTGAGCTTATGCCTGAAGCTGCCTGCCCTAATGCAGCAGCTGGTGTGCCTTGCTGTGTGCAGTGGCAGGACCCCATACTCCCTCGCTCACACAACCCTTGCTTCTTGGTATCTGGCTCACCCTTGGCAGGAATGGGATCTGGGCCAGTAACATGAGCCAAGCACAGCCTTCTAGGCCTACTGGGAAGAATGAGCCCACTGGTGTGAGCAAAACTCAGGGAGAGGCACTGCTGGCCACAGAAGTTTCGGCTGGCTAAGGACACCTGAAGGATTCTATGACATCTTGTTATAATTTTGTTATGTGTGCTGGTTTTGTGTTGTTTGCCCTCCAGCCAGGAGGTGGTGCTTTCAAGAGAGCACCATCTGTGGTGTATTGGGAGAATAGAAGTTTAGCCTAGGGCCACCTGGATAAGTATTTAGATTTCTCAGGCAGTGGGTGGGGCCCTAGAGCTCCCAAGAGGTTATATTCTTTGTTTTCAGCTACCAGGGTGAGTGGAGAAAGACCATCAGGTGGGGGCAGGGTTAGGCATGTCTGAGCTCAGACTCCTTGGGCAGGGCTTGCTGCAGCTGAGTTTTTCAGCAGTCTCACTGAGCCTGCAGAGGTAAACCACTTCCTTCAAAGTATCTGTTGATTCTCTGCTTTCACTGAGCCTGCAGAGGTAAACCACTTCCTTCAAAGTATCTGTTGATTCTCTGCTTTCCTGGTGTGTTCCTGTGGTGCCTCTTGGAGCAAAAGTTCATGATGTGAGTTGAAAATCATATTTTTAAAGACACTGAATCAATGTAGAGGAAAACAGGATTACCTGAACCAAAATCTCACAGAAAGAAAAAGTTTTTTGATGTGAACAACCTGTGAATAGCTATTTTATTTCCTGGGGTCATTTGCTAATTCTAAATGTAAGCTGCATATTGGGCCTGGTCCCACAGACGTGAACATGTGACTTGGCACAGCTTGGAAACTTGAAAAGCTTTAAATGTGTGGTCTATCTCTCCATAGTGTGTTTATTGTTTTGAAATTTCCTGAGGTTGATATACCACGACCACCTCTTCAAGAAACTTATAAAATTGAAAGTGGAGTATAAATGAAAGACCAATAAGTAAAGGTTCAAATCTCTGAGGGGATGACGAAGCTAAGGAGAGAGACGTGCTACTCTCTCACCACCAGGCACAAGTGACACATGCTTGACAAACAAGGAGTAAATAGAGGCAGCTGGAGTCTCATCAAACCTGCAACACAGTCCCAAGCCAGCTTAGTCCCTCATTAAATGGAGGGGATCAGTATCTTGCTTTATCTGCTTATCCAAGTAAAAGAGGCCTATCTACTAGAAAATAAAATTGTCCAGGGTCCTTATATACAAAGTGTGACATGCAATTAAAAAATATTAGTAGGCATTTAAAGAAGAAAAAATATGACCATTAAAATAGCTGTCATCAATATATTAAAGAGCACAGAGGAAAATAATTTTAACAGATAGTTGAGATCTATAAAATTGATTATAGTTATAACTCATTGGATTAGTTTAAAAGCAAACTAGACATGCACACAAAAACTTGAGCTAACTCTTAAAGATAGTGGATTAAAATATATCCAGGTAGAAAATTCATATTGTCATTGGAATATACATAAAATTTAATTTCAAATATTTAAGAAGTTGTTCATTTTAAAACTTTCAGATATAATTAGAAAAATAAGTAAACTTTCTTAAATTGATCTAAGAGCATCTATGAAGAAACCTCAAGTTAACATGAAAAATAATGTTGATGTTTTAAACAGGGACATTTTGAACCAAGAAGACGAATAAAACAAAAGTTTTACTATCTCTCCCTTCAATTTAATATTGTGCTGGAGATTCTAACCAGTGCAATAAGGCAGAAAAAATAAAGACATGCAGAGTTGAAAGGAAGAATTAAAAACTGACAGTATTAATTGATGATATGATTTCACAACTTGAAAAATCCATCTACAAACTCCTAAAATTAAACATATGAATTTAACAAGGTTGCTGTTTACAACACTAATATATTAAATATATTTCTATGCATTAACAGCAAACAATTAGGGCATGAATATTTAAAGAATTCTTTACTATAGCAGCAAATAGCCTCTATTATCTAGAATTTAAACTAATGAAAATTATGTAAGACTTCTACAATGAAAAGTATAAAACAACACTAAGAAAAATTAAAGAAGACTTAAATTAATGGAAGGGGATACCATGCTTGCATTTCACAAGACTCACTATTATTCAGATGTCAAGTCTCCCAAAATTATTCTATAGATTTAATGAAATTCTAATCAAAATCCCAGCAGGAACTTTTATTGAAATTAACAGCCTCTTCCGAGAATTACATAGGAGTGAAAGGCAATCTTAAAGAGGGTTCCAAAGGAAATACTGAAACAGAAAAAAGCAATAGAATTTATACTACTTTATGTCAAGACTTTCCAAAAGAGTAGCTTATATAAAATAGTTACTATTGGTGTATGGATAGATATCATAGATCAATAAATACATTCTCAGAGAGGCCAGAAACAGACCCCTTCCCCTACTTTGCCAACTCACAGTACTTAGAACAAAAGCACCAATGTGATTTAGTGGGGAAAAAGATATTTTCAATAAAGGGTGTTGGAGCAATTAGGTATGTTTTACAAAACAATATGTCTAGATCTCTCAAAATTTACATAAAAATAATTTGAGATGACAAGTAAATCTAACTGTAGAATGTAAAATTTTTAAAGCTTTTAGAAGAAAAGAGAAGAGGAATATCTTTATGCACTTGGGGTAAAAAAAGATTTCATAAAGAGGACACTACATTTCACAAACCACTTTTTTCAATTTTCATTAATATTAAAATATATGCTCATCAAAAAGCAATATTAAGGACTATATTAGTCCATAATCACACTGCTATGAAGAAACCCCTCAGACTGGATAATTTATAAAGGAAAGATGTTTAATTGACTCACAGTTCCTCATTGCTGAGGAGGCCTCAGGACACTTACAATCATGGCAGAAGACAAAGGAGAAGTAGGTACCTTCTTCACAGGGCTGCAGGATGAAGTGAGTGCAAGCAGGGGAAATGTCAGACACTTATAAAACCATCAGATCTCATGATAACTCACTCACTGTCATGAGAACAACATGGAGGAAACCACCCCCATGACCCAATTACCTCCACCTGGTCCCACCCTTGACACATGGAGATTATGGGGATTAAAATTGAAGGTGAGATTTGTGTGGGGACACAAAGCCAAATCATATTATTCCACCCCTGGCCCATCCTAAATCTCATGTCATTTCACATTTCAAAATCAGTCATGCCTTCCCAACAGTCGCCCAGAGTCTTAATTCATTTCAACATTAAATCAAAAGTCCACAGTCCAAAGTGGCATCTGAGACAAGGCAAGTCTCTCCCACCTATGATCCTGTACAACCAAATGTAAGTTAGTTACTTCCTAGATACAACGGGGGTACAGGCATTGAGTAAAGACACCCATTACAAATGGGAGAAATTGGCCAAAACAAAGGGGCTACAGGCCCCATGCAAGTCCAAAATCCAATAGGGCAGTCATTAAACCTTAAATTTTCAAAATGACCTGCTTTGACTCCATGTCTCAAACCCAGGTCATGCTGATGCAAGAGGTAGACTCCCACAGCCTTGGGCAGTTCTACCCCTGTGGCTTTGGAGGGTATAGCCCCCTCTCCTGTCTGCTTTCATGGACTGGTGTTGAGTCTCTGCAGTTTTTCCAGGTGCACAGTGCAAGCTGTAGTAGGATACATTATTCTGGGGTCTGGAGGATGCTGGCCTTCTTCTCAAAACTCTACTAGGCAGTGCCCCAGTGGGGACTCTGTGTGGAGTCTTCAACCCCACATTTCCCTTCTGCACTGCCCTGGCAGAAGTTCTCTATGAGGGCCCCACCCCTGCAGCAAACTTCTGCCTGGATATCCAGGCATTTTCATACATCCTCTGAAATCTAGGTGGAGGTTCCCAACACTCAGTTCTTGGCTTCTGTGAACCTACAGGCTCAACACCATGTGGAAGCTACCAAGGCTTGGGGCTTGCACCCTCCTAAGCAACAACTTGAGTTGTACTTTGGCTCCTTTTAGCCATGGTTGGAATGGCTGGAACATAGAGCACCAAGTCTTCAGTTTGCAAACAGAAATAGAGCTATGAAAGCATGTTTTCAACAAAGACTTATACAAAAACATTTGTATTAACACTGTTTATAATAGCCCTACGTTGGAAGAAGTTCAAATAATTTTCAAAACTAGATTGGACCAAAAACTGTGATATATCTTTCCAGTAGAGTACTGCACAGCAATAAGAAAGAACTGCTGATGCATTCAGCAGCATGAATGGATTTCACAGTTATCATGCCATGTAAAAGAACGCAGATACATAAAAGTATATTCTATATCATTATATTAATTTTAAAATTCTGAAGGCAGCACATTTGATAAAAAATTGTGAAAGTTATGAGAATAGCTCTACTTGGAGGAGCCCAAGAGTTTTTGGAGTGTTAGGTATATTCTGTAACTTTATATGTATGATGGATTACATGGCTGTATACATGTGTAAAAAAATTCATTGAAATTTAATGAAAGCAATAGTATATTAACTATATGTAAATCAAATGAGTTTTTTCTCATGATTATTACTTATACTTTTAATTTCCACAAACAAAAACAACATTTGTTGAGGAAGTTTCTTTAAATTTCCTAGAGTTGTGTTTTCTGTTTCAACACTAAAATTTTTTGTCTTTCTTAGGTGACAATGCTGCAGATTAATCTTTTTCAGTGATTTTGCAATGCAGTCTGTCATGAATATCATTTAAGTAAAGACTAAGAAGTAAAAAACCATCTTCAAGCACCAAGTCAACAAAACTAAAGATTTCAGTACATATGCTTAATCAAAGGTTGATTTTGGAAAGAATTCAAGTTGAAAATCTCTGAGACTGCTATCAAGCAACATACACGAAGTTCAAAGTCCCTAGCATAATTGCAAAAGTTCCACTCTTCATATGAAGACACTCTGAAGCAAGATACATTTGAAAAAGATAGTATCTGTGATTATTAATGTCCAAATATATGAGATGATTAAGATAATATTAAGGAGTATCTATAATGTATAAAGATACATTCCACATTTTTCAAAAGTTATACAAAATATTATTCAGATTAACATGCATATTTCAAGATTATAATGTCACGCAATTTTCATTCTTGAACAACAGATGCTTCTACTTTTCTTCTCTTTGGAAAGGACTTCTAGAAGAGACAGTTTGAATTCTTCAGTCATTTCCAAGGCAGACATGCCTTTATATCTCACAGCTAACAATAGAGTTAGTGTCATTACATCTAGTTTCAACAATGTCACTAATGTATTTAAGTAGTAGAAATAGTCCTTCTTATTGTGGAAATAAAATATATAGCCAAACACAAATTTCTTGAATTAAAGACATTAAGTTGGGTTAGTTAAATTATGTCAAAAATAACTGTCAGTTTTCTGAAATCTAGGTTCTGAAAAGATATTAATGAAAATTAAGGATGTCAGATGAACCAGCAACTTTTTAGAAAAATATAAATTTTTACTAATTTGTATCCTTATCAATAAAACTTAGGAAGAAAAGAAACACATTAAAGTACTTATGCTTGCTAGTTAAAAAAATTGTTGACACAAAACAGATAAAACTACCCCAAAAACCTAAACATCACACCCACAAAGACAAAAATAATCATAACAAAATTTGAAGCAATTACTTTTCTTTATAAGTTTTATCCTAATATTATGTGAACAAATTACAACTTGTTAGAGCAAAACATAAGGGATCTTCAAAGATAAGTTATAGATATTTGAAAAAATAGACTAAAATTTCTGTATTTTTTCCAGAACATTTACCATAAACACATAGTGAAGAAACAGCATTTGTTTAGAAGCCACTAAGTAATTCACTCTCACTGATTTAATACAAAAGCCCTGTTGTATTAGGGACCTTGCTGGCTGAAAATTTGTTATCTAAGGGGGAAAAAAGAATGCTAGTTAAACTACATCATGTGGAGATGCAATATTATCCAACGTATTGTTCATTTGCTTCCTTTTAGAAAATCTCTCTATAGTTGTATATTAGATATATAATATGTTTAGCTATACAATTTGTATTGTAAAATGCATTCAAATATACAAGCATGCACACACACACCTATGTCCCTTTGGGCATTTTCAATTTTTTTTTCCCATTGGCAAATGGGGACTCAGTCACTTATTCAAATATTATTTATTGAGCATATACTATATGCCAAAGACCCTCGGCCCTTAGGATACGACAGTGAGCAAAAGACAAAATGTCCTTTCTAAGCTGTGTCTTAACCTAAGAAAACTCTTTGAGAAGTAATGCAGGGAGTTAAGTATCCAAATTTCCATAATTTATATCCAGGATCTCACCATTCATCCTGTGACTTCTGTTTATATACTTCATATCCAATCTCAAATTGCTGTACACAAGAAAGCTAATTAACTAAAAATGGCAAGATTAATAGGATATATTATATTACACATACTGCATCCACATGAGGCACACCATGTATAAAATATTTTATTTCATCCTGAGTATAAAAATTGTCAGTGATGTTTTTCATGAATACATCCCTGGTAGTAATTTATAATTAAAGAACAGTATACAATTTTTGCCTAACTCGTGTCTTGCTTAAGTGATTTTAGATGTTCAAATTCCATAACTATTTTCTTTGCCTTTTGGCATAAAATCAGATTTCAAATCATTTTCTTATTGGTTATCTTCTGTGATACTCTAGGAGAAACACATATTCTAATTAAACTTACATATTTCTGTTAGCAAAATATATTCTTAAATCTTCACCAATACTCAGTTTAATCTTTTCAATGTTCCCATCTCTGGTATGATTATTTAATATTTTAGTATATGTAAAGAATAGTCCAAAATGTCTGGCTTCTTAACATAATCTTCCTGGAGTCACATTTAGTTTCCAAACTGTACCTAAGCAGTATGTACTTTTGGTGATTATCTTAGGATAAAATATTAAAACTATTAAAACTGAGTCCAATTGTTAATTTTCACTTTAACATCTCTATTATAAAATAATGTGTATTTCTCTGTACTTTTTTACTCTTAGTTTAATATGTGAGTTAATATTCTTGTGAAAAGACAATAATGTTCATTTTGAAAACCAAGCTTATTATATTATAGTAATATACAATTTGTATTAGATAGTGTCATGGGAATCAGCAATGCTTTCATGGAAAGATCAGTGTTCTTGCAATCACAAATTCCAAACTTGAATCCCAGTCCTATCATGTTACCTTATTTAATCTACTAAACCTTATGAAACCTCTGCTTTTCGCCTTTCAAAAATAACTTTATAAAGAAAAAAAAGAGAAGGGAGAGAGGGAGATAGTAGTTACCTGTAATATACAATATATTTCATGCAAATTATAAGTGACAAGATACGTTAACATTGTATTTGAATTAATGGCAACTCATTGAGTAGCTCCATGAAAAAACTATGATCTCAATGGAATATTTCTTCATTCAGAATGACCTCTTTAATTTGTAATAAGTTTTCAGGAAAAAAACTGCATTAGATTAAAAAATTGCATTCTGGGTGCTTTGATAATTTTGTAGGAAATCTTTTTAATTTTATTGAAATAACACTAAAATTCACATCATCTTTTGATGGTTCTCTCCAGTTGAATGTGTTACTTTATGAAATGACAACCACAAAGTAGTAACTGAGGCCCTCACATTTTTAATCAAAGAAATACATATTTCATTGATCTATACCAAAAATTAATATTTTAAACAGGAAAGGTATATAGCATACATCATACAAAAACTGAAGAAAATTATTTCTTATTTTGCTTTATGAAATTCAGCAAATTGACATAAACTGGTTTTTCTGATTACTTACGAGGTTATATTTGAAAACAAAAAGAACAAAAGTTTGATTATGTTTGAATTTCTAATAATTAAAAAAATGTATATGATGAGCTACTATGTTCTAGGCACTATTGTGCTTTGGGTATAATGGGATGAGACATGGGGGCCTCGGTATGGGCTCAGAGTATTTTCATGTGGGAAAGATATGAACCATTAGGTGCCAAAGGGAGAACTGGTGTAGACATTCTTCTCCAGGTAGAACCCCAATAATCCTGTCTCTTGGTATTGATAGCCTTGTGTAGGTCTCTTTCACACTGTATCACAGTTGCTTTCCTATTTGATCAATAGACTGTTAAAGTGATAGTGTGTTACTTCTGAGATTAGGTTCTGACAGATACTGCAGTTTCTGTCTTGTTTAACCTTATTCTTTGATTTTTCTCATACTGGGAGAAGCCCGCTACCAAGCCTTGAGCAAAGCTATATGATTGCTAACTGAAATCTGCTGTCAACAGCCATATGAGTGGAGCTTTTAAAGGGCAGAAATGCTAGCCAATAGCTTGACTACAACCTAATGAGAGACCTTGAGCCAGAACCATTAAACTAATCTGTTTTAGGATTTCTAACCCTCAGAAACTATATGAGATAATAAATGTTTGTTGTTTTAAGTTGTTAATTTCAGTTTTAAATTGTTATTTAATACTAACAGATAACAATAAAATGTTATTTGGAAGCAAAAAAATAAAATAAAATAAACTTTAGCCATGGAACCATGTAATAAATAAATGATTCAATGGTATAATTCTTACCTACCAGGATATTTTTATATTCCTGCACAGATACCTCCTACGTTAGGGTTCTGAAAATTATCTCACTCTCGTTTTAGGTAGGTTATAAAACTCATGTATTGCAAGGTCATTTGTCCAAGGCTAATTCTCTGCAGGCTTGTTTTTTAGATGATAAATTAGCCTGTTGCAAAGTTCCATGGAAAATGACTAAGACCCAGTGTTTAAGGTAGTACTCTTAGTCAATTAGACTCCTTAAACTCCAGCCTCTTTTGATAACAGAAAAGAGATCTTGCTTCACCAACAATAAATGCTGAGCCAGTCAGTTCTGCCACCAACATGAAACATTATATAACTAAATCGCAAGTCTTTTCCCCATAACTCTGACTACAGAAGGGAAGGGACAGTTGTTCCTTACAACTCAGCTGGCAGCATGAGAGTGAAGCCAAGGATTCACCATATTATATTGGTATTAACATCCTGGACTCTGATAAAGGAATAGGAGGCCTGATACTTTCCTAATCATATATCTTAAAAGCTC
Organism: Rhinopithecus roxellana; assembly: GCF_007565055.1. Taxonomy (NCBI): domain Eukaryota; kingdom Metazoa; phylum Chordata; class Mammalia; order Primates; family Cercopithecidae; genus Rhinopithecus; species Rhinopithecus roxellana. Next base: position 103,726,072 of record NC_044559.1, on the reverse strand, counting down.
TGTTGTCTAAAACTTGGATTCCTTTTCCTAGTGTCTGAGTCTACTTCTGATAGATTTTTGTGCATCTTTCTAAAATACAATGGGCATACTTCCATTCTAACCATGAGATAATAGTAGAAACCAATCTGGGAAAAATTACATAAACATTGTTTTCACATTTTGTACAACGTAGAATGCATAACTGTGAATCTAAGAATATAAAAACATACAAGTTGACATCATCATCCCAGTTTCTAAGTGAGGCAATTTCCAGAGTGTAGCCCAGGAATGAGAAAGCCAAATAAAACTTGAGTTTGGGAAGGCCAAGAGAGCTAGAATATGAATGGCAGAGTAACAGAGACGTGGAGATATACAGAAGAAAAACTTCCAGAAACTGGCATAGGGGCAACCTTAAACCATGAGCCTAGTGAGTGCATGGCTAGGGTAAAAATATATTAAGTCCTATCAAAGATCATCTTGAAGGCAAAAAATATTATTTTGGAGCTATCAACTTAAAAAATTTTCAAAGCAAATAAACGGCAAGTGTTAATTTAAATTTTCATCCTCCATAATTGGGAAATTATGATAAATTAAAGGGTTTCTGGTAGCAATCCCAGAAATATAATACCATAGTAATGGCCATTGTGTTCTAGGATAAAAACTCCTCCAGTCCTTTTCCTTCTGCTTACCCCAGAGAAAAACACAGTAAAATAAATTATCAAATAATAAAGCCAATTCAAAAGTCACTTATCTGACTTCAGAGACAAAAGCCAATACTCTTGAAAGGAGTAGAGACAATTAGAAAAAACTGAAATTTATAATTGCCAGTCCTCAATAAAAAATTAAGACATACGGCCAAGCATGGTGACTCATGCCTGTAATCTCAGCACTTTGGGAGGCTAGGTGGGCCGATAACGAGGTCAGGAGTTCAAAACCAGCCTGGCTAATATGGTGAAACCCCGTCTCTACTAAAAAACAACAAAAATTAGCAGGGCGTGGTGGCGTGCTCCTGCAGTCCAGCTACTCTGGAGACTGAGGCAGGAGAATTGCTGGAACCCGGGAGGCGGAGGTTGCAGTGAGTTGAGATGGTGCCACTGCACTGCAGCCTGGCAACACAGAGAGATTGCTTCTCAAAAAGAAAAAAAAAATAATATATATATGACTAAGCAGAAAAATATAACCAAGAAAAATGTCAGTCAATACAAGAAGGCAAAAAAGTTGACAAGTGAGGGGGCATGTGCCTGTAGTCTCAACCACTCTGGAAACAAAGGCAGGAGAATTGCTTGAGCCAGGAAGGCAGAGGTTACAGTGAGCCAAGATTATGCCGTTGCAGTGCTCCAGCCTGGGTGACAGGAGTGAAACCGTGTCAAAAAAAAAAAAAAAAAAAAAGCAGGCACATGGCACATAAATGAAAGAGATGATAAAATGAACAAACAAATATATTATAAAAGCTTTTGTTCTTTTAAATATGTTAAATGCTCAACTATTTAAAGATAAATGTGAACATAATGAGGACAGGAATGAAAGATTATTAAAAATGCAACTACACTCTTGAAGATAAAAAAAGGTAACATTTGGTTTTGACATTTCACTGACTTAAAAGTGCAGTGGAGACTTTTGAAAAAACATCAATGAAATTGAGTAAATAACAATATAATTTTTAAAAAGCACTGTAAGATAAAAGATTGAAGTAAAAAGAATATAGACACAAAGATTTATGGTACTATGCAAGCAATGTAGCATATGTACAACTGGAGTCCAAAGAATAACATGTCACTAAAATGTACTTTAGGACAAAACATTTCTAAATATTGATAAAAACTGTAAACACACAATCCAAAATGCTAGAAAAGCAAATCTCAAACATGATAGAGTCAAATAATACTACAAACTTGGCACATCAAAGTAAAATTGCTTAAAAATAATTATTTAAAAGATATTACTAGTACCAAGTCTTAAAAGCATATTATTTCCAGAAAAGCAAAGATAATAATGGCAGAATATTTATTAAAATCTATTTCATCTGGATGACAATAAAGCAATATCTAAAAATGCTGAGGGGGGAAGAAAAGCAATATAACATTTTAGGCTCAATGAAATGTCTACCAAAATTAAAGACAAAATCAAGCCTATTCTCAGACAACAAAAGCTGAGCAGATCTATTGTCAGTAGAAATCCACTAAGAACAAAAAAAAAAAAGATAAAGTACTTCAGGCATGAAAAATCCCCTTAGGATTCACAAAAAGGAATAAAGAACTCCAAAATAGTAAATTAGTCAATATGCAGGTAAAGATATAAAACTTTTTTTCACAATATTATTTAAAGGCAATTATTTATAATGTATTGTGAGATGTATAACAACTGTAGAGTTAAAATGAAGACCGCAATAGCATAAAGAAATGGAGAGTTAGGTAGAAGTTCAGTGGTACAAGAATCTTACATTTTATTAAGTAATAAAATATTGGTTAAAAGTAGATTGTTATTAGTTAAGTAATTATATTATAAATTATTTATAGAACAAAAATTAACAATATAGAGTCACAAAATAATAAAACACAGAAATAGACTTAAAACAATTAAATTAATTATACCCATATACCCAATTTTTACTCTAAATGATACTCCATGTCTTGACGGCTTACCATTGAATTCTTTCAAATTGGAATGGAATACTACGTATAACATTATCTATAGATAAACTATTTATTTCAACTAACATTGGAGGTTGATACACTTCCTAACTTATTTTTAAGGTCAGGATTACACTCATTCTAAAAACTAAATAAATATATTACAAAAGAAAATTATAATTGAATATTAAATATAAACATCAATCAAATTCTTAAAAATATATTATTGAATCAAAATCAAAAACACATAAGAGAATAATACTATATCAATAAGTAGAATTCATGACAAGAACACAAGTTTGGTTTAACTTTTTCAGCACCAATCAATTTAATTTACTGTATTAATAGAATAAAAGGAAAGTGTGATTACTTCAATAGATGGTGAAAAGGTTTTCCATAAAGCCTGGCATAAATTTCATAATAGAAATCTTCAGAAAGCTATTAAGAGAAAGGAAATTCCATAACCTAATGAAAGCATAGCTATGATAAACCATTTGGAAGCTTCATAATTAATAATAAAATACTCGGTGCTTTCTTTCTAAGATTTGGGATAATCACTTCCATTCTACCTTGCAATAAAAATCCTATTTGATGTCATAATACAATTAAAAGGTAGAAAAATATATGCATTGGAAAAAAAGAAGTGAAGGTCACTTTATTCCCACAAAGCATGTAGAAAATCCTCCATAATCTATGAAAATAAAGCTATGAAAACTAGTTATATACTAGTAGTATATAGTATATAGCAATGCTGCTATATACTAATAAATAATTTGCACTTGAAATAAAAATATGCCATTTAACATATCCAGAATTGTGATAAATTAAACAAAGTACACTCAGAACCTGTGTACTGAAAACTATAAAACATTGCTGATAAGAATTAAAGAAACCAAAATAAATGGAGCAGAATTAGATGTTTATGCATGAGAAGACATTCTGAAGATGTCAACTGTCAAAATCCTGAAAATTACATCTATAAATTTATTGGAGTCTCAATCAACATCCCAGCAGGCATTTTGTACATGTCAAGTGATTACAAAATTTATATTGACATGCAAATGAGTTAAAATAGCTAAAATAATTGTGAAAACAAAGACAAAAGTTAGAAAAATAACATTAATTTCAAAATGTATCTTAGATATTTGTATTGACAAGTATACATTCGTGTAAGTATAAACACATAGATCAATGGAGAATAATAGAGAATTCAGAAACAGCCAACATACAAGGTCAAAGTACAACCTTGTGAAAAGGTTATTTAGTGAAAAAGAATTATCTAGAAAAACCTAATATCCACAAGAAAAAATATTAGACTTTACCAATATCTCATGTCATATATAAAATTAACTGAACAGGATGATAGGCCTAATTTGCAAGCAAAAATATTAAAATTTCTAGAGGATAACATAGGATTAATGTTTATAATACTACGGTAGGCAAAGGTTTCTTAGGTTACTAAGATTAGAAATCATAGATTAAAAATTAACAAATTGGAACTAATCAGTATTTAAAATCTGATGAAAGTTATGGTTAAGAAAATGAAAAACTGATCCACAGACTGAGAGAATATGTATTATATCTGTCATAGAACATACATCCAGTTTGCATAAAAATTTCTTACAAATCAGTGAGACAAAGAACCCAGCAAAATGGGGAAAATATTTAAACAAGTATTTACCAAAAGAAGATAAATGACCAAAAAGCATATAAAAAGAAGATGAACATAATTAGAGAAATCTAAGGCTGCAATGAGATAGTACAACACACCATTAGAATGACTGAATTTAAAGAATGACAATACCAAGTGTTTGGGAGGATATGACTCATCTATAACTCTTATACATTGCTATTGAGAACATGAAATGTTACTGTAAATTTGGCAATCAGTTGATCTGTTTATTGAAAAGCTAAACATTCACTCACCATATAGTCTACCCAGTCTGCTCTTAGGTACCTACTAAACAGAAGCCAACAGGCATATCTTCTCAAAGATATACACACAAAGTTTATACCAGTTTTGTTGGTAAAAGCCAAAACCTAGAAGTAACTTGCATATCCATCACCAGATCAACAGATAAACTTAGTGTGATAGCGGGGATGGCATGTATTTTATGTAATATGATCACGAACAATAGAATTAGAAGTAAAAATAAGAAACTAATATGTATAACAATACAGATGAATCATTTAAAAAAGCAGAACACAAAGTGTCATTCTCAAAACAGCACATTGTATGACTCCATTTACAAGAAATTCTAGAAAAGTCAATAAAATCTACAGATACATAAAGCAGAAAATGGGTCTAAAGCAAGAAATTGACTGGGAAAGAAATTGTGCCAATATTATTTTCCTTGACTGTGATGATGAGTCCACCAGTGGGTCAATTTGACAGAACTCAAAGAACTCATGGAATGGTTGCATTTTGTTTTATGTGTAATTTATAATACAACAAAGTTGATCCAAATGGCGAGTGGGCAACGTGGGGTCTGTGCATGCTTTGAAGTAAACAGCAGGGTAAAAGACAGAAAATAATATGATTGAAAAAATCATAAATTTTCTGATTTATAAGGATTATTTTTTTTTTTTTTGCCACAGCAACATTTCTTAATGGCCCACTACTTATTTTCCATCTCTGATACTGATACTTCTTATTTTTGTTCTAGCTATTCCAAGGGAAGAATTCAAAGAGCCATGCTTTCAAATTTAGTTGTTCCTAATATATGCAATTAATCTAACGGTCTATCAATGCAGGAATGGGTAAAGAAAATGTAGACTACATGGAAATTAAATAACTTGCTCCTGAATGATTGTTGGGTAAACAACAAAATTAAGGCAGAAATTTAAAAATGATTTGAAATTAATGAAAAGAGAGACACAATACACCAAAATCTCTGGGATGCACCAATAAAGTATTAAGAAGAAAGTGTCTAGAATTAAATACTTATGTCAAAAAGTTATAAAATATTTCAAATTAACAACCTACCATTTCACTTAGGAGAACTAGAAAAATAAGAATGAGCTAACCCCAAAACTAGCAGAAGAGAAATAGCTAAAATCAGAGCATAAATGAACAAAACTGAGTTGCAATAATCCAGATAAAAGATAAACTTTGACAAGATTAAAAAGATTGATAGACTGCTAGCTAGATTAATAAATTAGAAAAGAGAGAAGATCCAAATAAACACAATCAGAAAAGATGACACCAGAACTAATCCTACAGAAATACAAAAATGTTCAGAAACTGTTAAGGACATTTTGTAGATACAAACTATAAAATCTAGAGGAAATGGATAAATTCCTGGAAACACACAATATTCAAAGATTGAACTAGGAAGAATATGAGACCCTGAACAGATGAATAATAAGCTCTGATAAATCAGTAATTTAAAAATATTACCAAATTTAAAAAGCCCTGGACCAGATGGATTCATAGGCAAATTCTATCACATGTACAAAGAAAAACTGATGCCAACTCTAATGAAACTATTCCATAAAAAATTAAGGAGAGGGAACTCCTCCTTAACTCATTCTATGAAGCCAGCATCATCCTGATGCCAAAACCAGGCAGAGGCACAAAAAAAGAGAAAACATCAGGCCAATATATCTAATGAATAGAAACATAAAAATTCTCAACAAAACACTAGCAAACTGAATTCATCAGTTCATCAAAAAGTTAACTCATCATGATCACGTAGGCTTTACTCCTGGAATGCAAAGTTGCTAAACATATGCAAATCAAAACCTGTGAATCACCACATAAATAGAATTAAAAACACAAAACATATGATCATTTCAATACATGTGGAAATAGATTTTGACAAAATCTGACATGCGTTCATGATAAAAACTGCCAAGACACTAGAAATCAAAGGAGCATACCTCAAAATAATGAGTCATCTATGACAAACCCACAGCCAACATCATCCTGAATGAGCAAAAGGTGGCAACATCTCCTCTGAGAACTGGAATAAGACATGGATGCCCACTCTCACCAATTCTTTTTAACATAGTATTAGAAGCCCTAGCCAGAGCCATTAGGGAAAAGAAAAATATACAAAATCATTCAAATAGGGAAAGAAGTAAAACTTTCCCAATGATGATATATGATTCTCTACCTAGCCTAAATACTCCAGCAAAATGCTCTTAGACCTGGTGAACAACTTCAGTAAAGTTTCAGGATACAAAATCAGTGTTTAAAAAACAGTAGCATTTTAATACACCAATAATATTCAAAGTGAAAGCCAAATGAACTCAATCCCATTTACAATAGCCACACATACCAAAAAATAAAAATAAAATAAAACATCTGGGAATACATCTAATCCAAAAGGAGAAAGAGCTCTAAAAAGAGAACATCAAATCATTGATGAAAGTAATCATAGAGGATACAAGCAAATGTAAAAACATTTTATGTTCATGGATTGGAAGATCAAAGTCATTAAAATGGCAATACCACCCAAAGCAATCTACAAATTTTGTTATTCCTATCAAACTACAAATGTCATTTTACACAGAACTAGAAAAAAACTATTCTAAAATTCATATGGAACAACAACAACAAAAAAAACCCTGAATAGCCAAAACAATCCTAAGCAAAAAAATCCCCCAAAAATCCAGAGTCATCACATTACCTGACTTCAAACTATGCTATAAGGCTACAGTAACCATAACAGCATGGTACTGTTACGAAAACAGGCACATAAACTGATGGAACAGAACAGAGAACCAAAAAATAAATCTGTGCACCTATAAGCATATGATCTTCAACAAAGTTGACAAAAATGAGCAATGGGAAAGGAATCCCTACTCAATAAATGATGCTAAGATAACTGGCTATTCATATCCAGAATAGTAAAATTGGACTCCTACTGTATACAAAAATCAACTCAAGAGGGATTAAAGATTTAAATGTAAGATCTGAAACTATAAAAATCCTAGAAGAAAATCTAGGATTCTAGGCCTTGGCAAAGAATTTAAGGCTAAGTCCTCAAAAGCAATTGCAAGAAAAACAAAAATTGACAAGTGAGACCTAATTAAATTAAAGAGCTTCATCATATCAACAGAGTAAACAGATAACCTACAGAATGGGAGAAAATAGTCACAAATGCTGCATCCAACAAATGTCTAATATCCATAATCTATAATGCACTTAAACAAATCAAGCAAAAACCAAATAATCTCATTAAAAAGTGGGCAAGGAACATGAACAGATGGTTCTCAAAGGTGACATACAATTGGCCAATAAACCTTAAGAAATTGTTATCATGGCAAAAAATCAGAGAAATGCAAATCAAAACCACAATGAAATACCATCACATCAGTTACAATGGCTTTTATTAAAATGTCCAAACATAACAGATGTTGGTGGAGACAAGAAAATGCTTATACACTGTTCATGAGAATGTAAACTAGTTCAGTCAATATGGAGAGCAACTGGAGATTTCTCAAAGAACTTAACACAGAACTACCATTTGACCCAGCAGTCCCATTACTGGCTACATACCCAAAGGACGATAATCTTTCTACCAAAAAGACACATGCACCTGTATATTCATCACAGCACCATTCATGATAGCAAAGGCATGGAATCCAACCTGGCACCCATCAATGGCAGATTGGATAAAGAAAATGTGGGATATATACACCACAGAATACTACACCACCATAAAAATTAACTAAATTATTTCCTTTGCAACAACATGGGGGCAGTTGGAAGCCATTATGCTAAGCAAAGTGAAACAGATACAGAAAGCCAATTACTACATATTCTCAGTTATAAGTGGGAGCTAAACATGGGGTACATATGGACATAGAAATTGAAACATTGGACACTGGAGAATATAAGAGGAGTAAGGGATGGAGTGCTGCAAGGGTTGAAAAATTGTCTACTGAGTACTATGCTAACTATCTGGATGACAAGTTCAATAATACTCCAAACCTCAGCATCATGCTATATACCTTTATAACAAACCTGCACTTATATGCCTAAATCTAAAATAAAAGTTGAAAAAAAGGAAAGGATTGTATTATATATAAAATAGAATACTACTCAGGAAATGAATAATGAAATCATGTCTTTTGCAGCAACATGGTAAAACTGAAGACCATTATCTTAATTAAAATAACTCTGAAACAGAAAGTTAAATACCACACATTCCCATTTATAAGTGGGAGCTAAATAATGTGCACACATGGACATAGAAAGTGGTATAATACACACTGGAGACTTAGAAGAGTAGTAGGATGAGAGTGAGGTGAGGGATGAGAAATTACTTAATGGGTCCAATATACACTGTTCCAGTAATGGTTACACTAAAACCAGACTTCACCACTGCACAATATATCCATGTAAAAAAACAGCACTTGTTTTCTCTACATCTATAAAAATAAAATAAAATAAAAATTTAGCCGTCAAACATGATGGCTTCTCCTGAGCCATCATACTCTTAAACACTCTCCCTTTGGAGATAAGAGAGATGAAGATGGAAAGTCACTTAAGTTAGAAAATAACAGCGTTATTTTTCATGGACTATATTTTTGGCCTTGTTCTGGATATATTGCAAAAATAATTTACTTTACTTAGAACTTGAATTGTGGTCTAAAGTATAATAATAGAAGCAAGTATTTATTGAGTGTTACTCAACCCCAAGCACAGTACATTACATGATTTAAGTCATTAGCTATTTAGCAGCCAAAATAATTAAAAATAATATAGTAATAATGTAATTTAGTTACACTAGTGCACTAAGTTTTTCAAAAACACTTAGAAAAATATACAGGTTTAATATGCTTTTTCTCTTATCTTTTCTCTAGCAAAAAAATTTCATGATTTCAGTAGAAATGTTTAATATTTTTATTACTATTGTTAGACATGTGATTTCTTACAGTTAGATAGCATTAGTGTCAAAAAAGTAAATCTACACTCTCTTTTAATACATATTTTGAATTAAAAATTAAGAATAATTTCAAAATGTAACAATCTGGGAAAAATTTACAAATTTCCAGATATTCTTTTGTCACAAGAAATATTGTTTCCTAACCAGTTCCTATAGTTTGTTATTATTATAAAAACCATTAACAAGTTAAAGTCATTTTGAAAGCTTATATATTCTTATGTTAAATAAAAATATTTACTGAGGTGTACATTTGCTTTTTAAGCATTGATCTTTCTTTCTTCTTAAATTAAAGAACTTCTCATAGCAATTAGTTAACCTTCTCCAATGAAAGGGCAACATTTCCAAGTCAATTGTAGTACAAATCCTAATACTCATAACACATGAGTGATTTTGTAGATGAGTACCTAATTATTTCTTAGTTTCATGGCCTCAGGAGAGTCTCTTAACATTTTAATTGAGTATTTTTCCCTTATTGTATATAAAAACTGAAAAATTTCCTGCACATCTATATCAAAACTATTTCAGAATGAGTAAATTATTGAATCATCATGAGAAAATAGTTATTCAAGAATATCAGTTTATATTTTCAAATTTGTATGGATTTATTTGAATTAAAATATGATTTGCTTTATAAACAGATTCACCACATTTCTTTCTAAATCAGATGCCCTAAGATACTTAAAATTTGCTTTTATGCATAAAATGTGACAAGTTAACATCTACAATTTAAAAAACATGAATATGATTTAAATAGCATACTACAGTATACAAAGCATTTTTTTCACATTTTATTTGTTTCACGAGGATAATATTAGCTTGGTATTATTACCATTGTCATTTTATATATGAGAAAACTGACAGTCAAGAAGATTAAACACATTATCCAAAGTTAGGCAGTTACTTCACACAAACAAGTCTGAATTTAAATTTTGTGTCATTATCAAACTTCTATGCTAATTGAAATTCTCATTCTTAGACAAACTAAGTTATTCTCTATTGACCCTATGAATTGATAACTTACAGACTTTTTCAGTCTTTCTATTTTTTAAGTTTGAGGGTTAGTTTGAACAAAGATATTTTATATTAAATATCATATTAAATATCAAATTATAATAAATTTGTTCAAACACAAATGAGCTCCATAAGGCTTTCTATTTATATTAAAATAGTGATACTTGTATCCATAGGTTGGGCAGGGTGGGGTAAGTTTGGAAGAGTGAGAAGTACATATAGTTATAGAACAAAAATTAAAAATTAATAGAACTTTTTCAGCAACAGTGTTCTTGGTGTTTCAGATAATACATATCTAATAGATTAGATTTTCACACATTTTACTTGATTCTCATAAATGTCCTTGAAATAAGTAAAGCATATATGCAATTTTATTGAAAAGAAAGCTGATAGACTGGGAATTAAAATGACTCACTTATGAACATAAATGTAAAAACTTATATGTTGAGACATAAAGGCAAAAGACCCTGTTTTGACAAACAGTATAACTTATTTAGAGAATATACAGTCCAAAAACAGTAACTCCTGAACAAAAATATAGGAAACTTACCAAACTACTTTTCAAGTCATACAGAAATACACAAATAGGCAGATGAAACACTGTAGAGATTATACCAGCTAACTCATACGTATACAAAATGTATTCATATTTAAAATAATGAGATCATATTTATTTGTATATAAGCACTACAAAATAGTGAGGAAAAAATGGGCCATTCAATAATTTGTACTGAAATAACTAGTTTTCTCTCTCCGTATGAGTGTGTATATATATATATATTGAAGTTTAGTGTATATAAATGTACTTCAGTCATAAAATAGCAACTTCACATGGATTTTAAATTTAAGATTGAAAGGCAAAAGTATTAAAATATAAGACTGTATGATTGGGGGGATGAAAAATTTGTTAAACAGGACATATTTATTCACAACATAACAAAAAGATTAGTAGACTCGACTACATTAAAATCAGAGATTTCTCTTAACCAAAAAGCACTATAAAATGAAAAGGTAAGCTAGGAGCTGAAATAATTTGTTTGCAACACATATTAATTCAAGGATTGATACTCACAACTTGAAAAGAAGCTTCTAAAATTCAGTTATAAAAGAAAAATAATATAAAGGAAAGGGCTAAAGACACGGGCAGCTATTTCACTGAGTAATACATTAAACATGAAAAGATACTCAAGGTTCATAATAATTAGGGACATGCAAATTAAAACTACATTGAAGCATTATCATGCCATTTGGTTAACTTAAAAATAAACTGATAATATCAAGTGATGTAGAGGATGTAGAGCTTTGAAAATTCTCATTAACTGCTAGTTGATGAAATCTATTTTTTTCGTACTTGCTGAAATCAAAGATTTGTGCTCCCTAAAATCAAGAAATTATACTATAGTTATGCATCCTAAAGATATGCTTACACATATATGCCAAGAAACATAAGTTATGTTTGTAGCAGCTCTGTAATGGACATTACCTAAAAATACCCCAAATATACATTAGCAAGATAATGAGTACAATACTGTGTACCAATTTTATACAATAAAACACTATATTGCAATGAAAACAAATGGCTTATAAACAAGGTATGAAATGCATAGAACTAAAAAATATCAGTGCTTAACAATAGAGAAAATCACATAAGTTCAAATACAGAAGATTCCATTTTTACAAATGTTTAACAGATAAAATTATGTGGTTTAAGAACAGATATTGAAAGCCTTTTCTCTAAGAACTGGGACAAGACAGTATCTCTGCTTTCACCACTTCTATTCAACAAAGTACTGAGAGTCCTAACCAGAGTGATCCAGCAAGAAAAGGAAATAAAAAGCATCCAAACTGAAAAAGAAGAAGTCAAATTGTCCCTCTTTGTTGATAATATGACCTTACATTTAGAAAAGTCTAAAGACTTCACAAAAACTACTACATTTGATACATGAATTTAGTAAAGTTGCTGGATACAAAATCAACAAACAAAAATTAGTAGCATTTATGTATACCTAGAATGATCAACCTGAGAAAGACAATAAGATGGTAATCGCATTTACAATTGCTACAAAAAAATACCTAGGAATACATTTAACTAAGGAGGTGAAAAATCTCTACAAGGAAGACTACAAAACACTGATAAAAAATGGAAGATGACACAAAAAAACCGAAACACATCTCAGGTTTATGGGTTGGAAGAATTAATATCACTAAAATGATCATATTGCCAAAGCAATCTAGAGATTCAATGAACTCTGTCCAAATACAAATGTCACTCTTCACAGAATTAGAAATAATAATCCTAAAATTTATATGGAACAATAAAAAAAACTCCAAATGGCCAAAGCAATCCTGAGCAAAAAGAACAAAGTTGGAGGCATCATGTTCGTGATTTCAAAACATGTTAGAAGGCTATAGAAACCAAAACAGCATGGTATTGGTATAAAAATAGACACAGACCAATGGAATGGAGAACCCAGCAAGAAAGCCACGTATTTATAACCAACTGATATTTGACAAAGATAACAAGAACTTACATTGGGAAAAGAATACCTTCTTCAATAAAGGGTGCTGGAAAATTGGCTAGCCATATGCTGAATAATAAAACTAAATCCCTATCTCTCAACATAAAGAAAAATCAACTCAAAATAGATTAAAGACATAAAATAAAATTAAAACTATAAAAATACTAGAATAAAACATAAGTAAAAGTCTCCTGGACCTTGTTCTAGGCAAATAATTTATAACTAAGGCCTCAAAAGCACAGACTACAAAAACAAAAATAGAAAAATGGGATTTAATTTAACTAAAAAGTATAGCATAAGAAATTATCAACAGAGTGGAGAGATAACCTGTTAAATGGAAGAAGCTATTTGCAAAATATTTATCCAACAAGAAACAAATTTCCAGAATACACAAGTAACTCACACAACAGGACAAAGAAAAAACCACAAGTAATCTCATTAAAAATGGGCAAAGGACATAAATAGACATTTTTTGAAAGAAGACATACAAATGGCCAAGAAGTATATGAAAAAATGTTCAGCATCACTAAATATTAAATAAATGCAAATTAAAGCCAAAGGAGATATCATCTTACTCCAGTCAGAATCACTATTATTAAAAAGACAAAAAATAACACACATGGATGAAGATGTGAAAAAAAAAGAAACTCTTTTACACTGTTGGTGGAATGTAAACTAGTACAACCACTATTGAAAACAGTATGAGGATTTTTTGAAAAACAAAATGGAATTATTATTTGATTCAGCAATTTTGTTACCATCTAAACAAAGGAAAATAAATCAATATATCAAAGGATACCTGCACTCACGTATTTACTGTATCACTATTCACAATAGTAAAAATACAAAAATATGGAAGCAAGCTGAGTGTCCATCAATAGATAAATGGATAAAGAAAATGCGACAAATATACATAATGGAGTATGATTTGCCCATACAAAAGAAGGAAATCACTTCTTTTGCAGCAAAATGGGTGGCACTGGAGAGAATTTTCTTAAGTGAGATAAGCCAGATCCAAAAATAAAAATATTGCATGTTTTCATTTACATGTGGGAGCTAAGAAATTTGATCACATGGAGGGACAAAGTGGAAAGACAGATAACAGAGACTGAGAAAGGTGAGTGGGGGAGGGAGAGGATGAAGAGAAGTAAGTTAAAAGGTAGAAACATATATAAATTTAATATTTGATAACAGAGAAGGGTGATTACAGTTAATAAAAACATACTGTGCTTCAGTGGTGGACACCCTAAAAACCCTTACTTGATCAGTGTATATTATATACATTTAACAAAATCTCACATGTACCTCATAAATTTGTACAAGTAAACAATTATATATAATTATCTATCTATCTATCTATCTATCTATCTATCTATCTATCTATCTATCTACGTAGAGAATAATACTACATCACTGTCATGTTTAACTTTGGGTTATAGGGAGAGACAGGACTGTGGTAGGGAAAAGAACCACGTTGACCTTGTAAGGTGCTAATAAAATTCTGTTTCTTAAAGTGAATAATAGATACTTGGTTATTCAGTTCCTATTATATACATATTTTTTTAAAAAAACTATATTTTACAATAAAACTACTTTAAAGGTTTTTTTTCTTCCTGAATTTGGAGGAAAAGATTGATTTGAATGTCAAATTGAGGCAGTGCAATATGGCAGAAAGAGTTTACAAGTTTTGGAGCTGGACATACCTAGGCTTGAATTTTCATTTGACAGTTTCCAACATTTCTAGCAGCAAAGCCTCAGGAAGCATATTCACTTGGCTTCTGTTCTCCAATGTGCTGTGGAAATGAAATGATGTAGATTATGTAAACCATTTAGAACAATGCTTGGCCAGTAGCAGCTACATTTTATAAAATGTTCTGTTATTTCTTTTCCCCTACAATCTCACTCTCATGTTCTCTACCAAGTTTCCTTGATAGTGATTTCTTCTCAAGTCAGTAGAGAAAAAATACAAGTAATGCTCATTTAAGTCATATATTCAAAGCCATGTAAAGCAATTATGTAACTTCTGAATTCTACTGAAAAGTTGAAACTTTCTATAATCAGTATAATAATTAAATGTGTAATATTTTTTAGCAAAAATATGTGATTGTTATTTCTGAGTCATAAGGATCTTTGAATATTTAAGACTATGGTGTAAATCCTCTCCTCAAATCAAATGTACGTACACATATGTATATAAAATTGCTTCTATAATTTTATTGGGCTCAAGAAATGCTTAGCATCCATGATCTCCATATAACAATTTCTAGGTTAAATTATCATTTGTTGAAAACCATTTCAAACCTTAAAATCTAAAAAGACAGGAACAATAAGCAAGATAACTGTTTTACAAGGTAAGTTTATATTGACTGCAAGCCTCTTCTTTCAAATATTTCAGGTATAACTAATCAGGAGAGAGGGCAAATGGAGTTTACTAGTAGGTCTTTATACTGTATATAATTTCATTCTTCTTCTATAACAGCAATAACCAGGATAAATAAGAATGCATGGGAGTAATTTACTACATTACTACATGTATGTTAGATGATATTGTATAAAAGGTAAATGAAATATAGTGAGTTATTAAGGCAATCAAAAGCACCTTAATAGGGTACATTTTTCAGACCTCTTTATTTGTTTATAGTTATTCAAATACTATATAAAGGGTTTGGTGTACTTGATAATATCATTACCTATCAAAATGCAAATGAATGGTATTTACTGCAGTTTCTGAATGAGGATTGTATTAGAAATGAGAAAACTCACAAAGTGTCAGAAGTAAAATAACCAAAAAGGTGGCAAAATTATATTGCCAAGATTCTTTGACCAGTTTCCTCTTACTGAGGTCAGTTTAAAAGGCAGAAAAATGATTGGGTAGTTATATTCTATAACTCAGTTATTGTTTTTCAAACAATATACTTTTGTTAACATTCTAGTAAACTACATTTGAAAACTCACTTCTTTTTACAGAATAAAATAATTTGTTGCTGGTCATTTGAAAATTAGTGTAATACAGATATGCCAAAACATAGTCATCTACTCATTTAGTCAATGAATTATTATGCAGATTGCATATGTGCATATATAGATATACTCAAAACTTGAACTACAAAGATATGTCTAGGAAAGTAGGCAAAATGCATGTGTTTTTATTTGTTGAAAATAAAAATCATATACGTATTCAAAGACGTTTGTTTTCTCTTCTATAAGCAATTAAGAGTAAATGATAAGTATGTAAAATGTTAATAGGATTGTTTTTACATTTTAGGGGAAAATAGTTTTATAGTGTTAAGTAATATTGAAGAAATGTGGAATGACAATAGGAAAATCATTTAACGACTACTCTGAAATCTAAGTTAGAATATAGAAGGAACTTTTTTTTTCAGAAGAAACTTCTTATGCTCATAGCTATAGGCAGGAAAATAAATTATAGAATTGGAGAAACACATTATTTAATTGATAGATTCAACTTAATGTGAGAGTACAGGAGTGAGAAGCTGAAAAAATCTACAATGTTTTATTTAAAAACCAGAATGTTGACAGAAACATGAACAAAAATAATATCATGGCAAGTTTAGGAGAGAAGCCCAATTTTAAAGCAGAATGTCAGCACAAGAGGGACTTACAATTTTTTCATGTTGGATTTGAAGCAATATAGTGGAAATTTTCAGGCAACATCCAGGAATGTTAGATTCATGACCAGGATTATAAAGTGGAACTTATTACTACAAGGATTTTGATATTAAAATGTGACTACTCTGCCTAATTGGTGTTCAATTTTTCTTTCAGAGTACTAATGTTTGAATGGTATACAATTTACCATTCTTTCATCTTCTGAGCACATAAACATAACCAAAAATATTTCTTCCAATAGAAATTTAATAGTATAAGAAATGTTACTAATACAAGAGAAAATAGTTAAAATAGCTACTAATAATAGGGCAACTTTTCCAAGTTAGAAATATGTCCAATGAAATGTGATACGCTGTAACTGGAATTTGGAAAAGACATGCAACTTTAAGTAGAAAGGAAGGTCTTTCTCCCTTCATTTTGGCAGAAGTAGAAAATAGCAAAAAGAAGCATATTAAGGAAGTAGCAAGTGAAGTAAGTTATAAATGATTTAGTTAGAACTCATGCTGGAAAGGGGTTTGGAGTGGGTTGTTCAATGTAGAGAAGAAAAAACAGGCCGAGTGTGGTGGCTCACGCCTGCAATCCCAGCACTACGGGAGGCTGAGGTGGGTGGATCACGAGGTCTGGAGATTGAGACCATCCTGGCCAACATGGCGAAACCACGTTTCTACTAAAAATACAAAAATTAGCAAAGTGTGGTGGCGCATGCCTGAGTCCCAGCTACTCGGGAGGCTGAGGTAGGAGAATCACTTGAACCCGGGAAGCAGAGGTTGCAGTGAACTGAGATCAGGCTGCTGTACTTCAGCCTGGATGACAGAGCAAGACCCCATCTCAAGGAGAAAAAAAAAAAAAAAAAGAAAAAAAAAGAAAAAGAAGAAACATGCAGAGTAGAACAGATATGAATAAGCATGGCTAATCAATGAAGGTGCACACAGTTCAGTTTATCTTTATCATGTTCTATTTACTTCTTAATGAAGTTATTATAAAAAGGATGTTAATTTAAATTATTATAGTAGTATCAAGTCAAGGTATTTGTTTGCTCATATACGTGGATCAACAACTGTGTAGAGGATCAATAATTACGAACGTAATCTTAAATATTTCTTAAAATTATCCATTCATTTTTATTTTGCATCAGTTTCCGTGATTTGATTGCTATTTTAAGAATAATTTTTAAAACATTACCTAGTTCCTTCTCATCAGCAAGAAAGATGGTATTCCATCCATCACATCTTCTGTCTTGAGATTCAAGGAAATAATTATAGGCTCTAAAAGTATTGAGATTGTCAAGATTATGGTAGTGATGAAATAATGGATTCCTTATTCCTTAGACAGCAACATGTTTTAATTAAGTCACTTGTGTGCAAAGTTTCGAGATCACTTACTTATTTTATGTGAAGCAACCATTAAGAACAACGTGTCAAAGCAAACGTATGTAACTATCAATATTTTGGTTGTGTAATTTTTTGATACAAACGTATTTATTTTCTAAATAATATAACTCGTCATGATTTTCAACAAATCCTTTCCAAATGTAACTTTGTTTTCTAATCAATAAATCAGAACTCATAAAAAATTAACATACTTATTAATAATAAATAAGAAAACTTTGTTCTGATCAATGTTTTTTGGTATCCACAATACCTAATATATCACCTAGCAATAAAAAGCTCAACAAATATTTGTCAAGTGAATGAATAAATGCATGAAACAATGAGTTAATTAATTCTAGCAGCACAAAAATGTTTTTAACTCATTATCCCGGAGCTAACATTTTTGTGTTTTCTAGGCTCAAAAACATTTTTGTACAGAATCAGAGATGACTATTTTATATTGCCAATAACGATAATCTATATCCTGCCCTTGTAATGCCATTCACTAACATATTTTTTAATGAGTACCAACTATCAAGAATTGTAAAAAAAAAAAAAAAAAAAGATTAACCTCATAGGAATTACAGTCTAGCTTCATGTTCCTTCTGTGTAAACTTTAGCATTTGTTTTATTTAAAAATACAAACTTTACTTAATATAGAATTAACATTAATTTTGGAAGCAATATTGTTAAGTACATTCATAGGTATATATATCTAAAGTCAGTTTTTATTCAAAGCACAATCTGAAACAAATGCTAAGTTACCTACCAGTTAGAAGTCAAACTAGGCCTTGTGAAACATAATAAACCCAAAAAGGTCATTTTTTTCAGATGTCACTTACATACTGTTAAAAGTTTTAGGACTGTTCATAAAGACAAAATGATACTCTATGAAAAAGCAATTATAATAGAACAACTTTTACTCAGGTTATTTAAAAAGAGAGAGAATGTCTTAAGAACAGCTGTTGGAAAAATTCTTCTTTTGTGAGACTTTTCAGAAATAATAGGTAGAGGTAGAGTAATATAATTTCAAAACCACAAGAACTTTGAGGATGACTAGTTTCAAGCCAACTCTTTTGCATTTGAGATAGGAAAGCCAACTAAATTGACAACTGCCCTGAATGAAGGTGGGGTCTGATCTAGGTCTAAAGATGGTTTCCTGCCTCATACTCAATACTTGTATGTGAATTATTATATCAGTCAGTATAAAGTAGTGTGTGCTATATAAACAAAAATCTCAAGTTCTCATCAGCATATAACAATGAAGTGGCATTTAATTTTTCTGCTTAAAATGGCATATTATTTCCCTCACATATAGTGACCAAGTGGGTCATACAGCCATTCCTGAGATTAATGAAGTGGAAATTTATATGCATTGTTAAATGAGGGTCAACACATGTTTAGAAAAATGATGAAATCTATCATAAATAATTAAGTGGGCCGAGTGCTGTGGCTCACACCTGTAATCCCAGCATTTTGGGAGGCCAAGGCAGGAGGATAACGACGTCAGGAGTTTGAGCCCATCTTGGCCAACATGGTGAAACCCCATCTCTACTAAAAATACAAAAATTAGCCGGGCATAGTGGTGTGTGCCTATAGTCCCAGCCACTCTGGAGGCTGAGACAGAAGAATCGCTTGAACCCGGAAGAGTGAGATGCTGTCTCAAAAAAAAAAAAAAAAAAAAAAAAAAAAAAAAAAAAAAAAATTAAATGGGATGAATTCCCCATGAAAAAACATATTCCATTATAAAACTCTTCTTTGATTCAGATACATTCTATGTTCCATGTAACTATGTTAACATCATTCCTCATTTTAAAATGGAGGTAATATGTGAGATGGGGCATCATATTGATTAGCATGTTTTGGAAAGTTCGTAGGCTCCACACTGACTAGATAAATCATGTTATAGATATCTTATGAGAAAAGGAAAACAGTCTTATTACATTTCCTGAAGCAAGTCTGCTATTTCTAAATATTTATAGAATCTAATAACAATAATTATTTCTGAGAGAAAGCAATTACAAATCCAGTAACGTACATAAAAATTTTAATTTATAATAGTTTTCCTTCAACAGTTACAAATAAACAGCTACTTTGAGACATCATGCCAAGAAGATTTATCTCCTTCTTAAAGGAAATGGTTTTTAGTAAATCCTCACTCAATTGGTTTTCTTGATATTGCATGTATATAGTAGTCTATATAGCAAAGACCTGGAGTGAAATAGATCTGATATAACCTATACGATTGATCATAAAGAGTCTCAGTTTAAGAGTCATTATAATCTAATTCAATTAATGTAAAATGACTCCCTGAGCAATTGGACATCACTCTTTTCTATGAGAAAGTATATTACCTCTTTTAATTGTATTAGTCATTACACACAGGTTTGCAGTTATTCAAACTGCTATCTCTGCTGCTTGAATCAGTAACCAGTATAGAAGTGGATGTGAGTACCTACTTCAGGATCCAGACTAGAAAAGAGAGCCTATAATTGAAAGTTCAATGGAAGAAATTTAATAACCCAAACAATTGAAAGATGAGCAACAGTAGGAAGCAGTAGGATCTCATACATCTGGAAATACAAAGGAAGTAATGTTCTCACTTGATTGTGGGAGCTGGAATCAAGGCACAAGCTGCCAGAGGGAGGCTGAATATGGTGGAAGTATCTTCCCAGCAAGAGCTAGAACTGTAATCCAGGGTGCCTGGGGTTTCAGGTACATATTGTGAAAAAGTACCCACTGTAACTGTTGCACCTTGAGTTTTTGTTGCTTCAAAAAGTTCCAGGAAAAAGCCCAGCCCCAGTAAAGCAAGGTTGTATCCAGAGACACCTGAGTTGGAAATGAACTTAGGTGAAATGAACTTCGGTGAACTCTCTGTAATACTATACTTAAATCCCCACCCAGAGAGAAGCTTCTTTGCCTTTTTCTATACATGGATGTACAGAAGCATGATTGATTACTGCACCTGTGCTGCCTTTACTCCATCTCTACATACAATGATGCAGCCAAGCAGCTCAGTAAAAGCTCTGTTTTTATTGTTGTTTGGGGAGGCATTGCTTTGGAAATTATCCTCTGTGTTCTCCTTACTTGTTGCAAGCAATAAAATTCCCTTGTTAAACCTTCCTTGGTTGTGATCATTTGACTGTGACCCACCAACGGACTGGACATATCCATTATGTGAATAATAGAAACACGGAGAAAACACAGTCACTGTCAGAGACTGCCAGAGCATAAAGAGAGAAGAATCTGATTTCTCCACTCCTCCCACTCTACACACTTGTGCCATACGCTATATTGGATGAATATAGTCTGCTACAGTGAGCAAGGAAAGTAGTGGATAAATGTGCTTATCGAGAAAGATACTTTCTTTCTCAAAATATAGTTTGAATGAGACTACTGTTGAGATATGGGCAGAGCATAAGAGTAGAAATGGATGTGAACAGAAAGAGGTAAATATTTATGACACAACTTTAGTACATAAAAGCTTTGGGTTTTGAGGCTTCCTTCTTGTGGAAGTCTTTTCATGTTCTCATGTTTAGAAGGTACAAAAATAATATACAGGAGAGAGTGAGAAATACTCTGATACCCACAATTCCTGTAAGACCTTTGCAGATAAACAGCCATGGCAGTCAATCGCAAAACTGTTTTAAATCTCAGACTTGAAGAAACAGTTAACAGATGTCTCTTTGACAAGAAAAACACTCATTCCCCAAACTACTTGCTTATTCCTCTGACAAGCTATCATAAATTTCACCTTTAAAATGATTTCCTTTGTCATAAGGCATAAGATTTCCAGACACATCAATAACCATGAGACAGTGGTAATAAAATTGGAATGGACAATGGTCTATGTCCTCCCCTAAGGTCTGATAAACTCAAACCAAGAGAACAAACAAATTATGGTCACAAAACATATGCTAAGTAGTTAAATATTATAAATCAAACTAAAAAGTTTCTAAAGGAAATTTTTTTCTTAAAATATGTACCTTAGTAATAATAAAAACAAAAATGAATTCCAATTAGTAAAATATCAAAGATGCTTGAATTTGCTGTTGTACCCGAGTGATCAGCAAGTTGAGGTAAGAGACAAAATTAAGGCATATAAAATATATATGTTTACTCTATGAAATTCATTTTTATCTTAATTTCAGCACAAGCATTAAAGTTGTTTCTATATTAGTTGTTTTTGAATAATTTGTTTTATTTACAGCAATGATCTAAAATATTAAAAATAAAATATTGTATTTCAGGGTACAAATTCAAATGTACTTTTATTAAAACTAAATTTAATAAATGTGAAATTTCAAAAAATAGAATTATTTTATATTTTAAAATATTTCTTCTAATTATCCAATATTTACATTAAGAAAAACATAAATTAATAGTTAAAAAATATCAAAGTTTAAAATTCATATTCAAATAAAATTAACATTTTATATAATTTGTTTAATATATTTTATTAATATTGTATATATACAAATATATATACACAAGAGCATTTTTAATGCACAAAGTACATCTAGTTACTAATGTCGATAACTGAAATAATTTGTATCTTTCTTCCTGAATGTTGCCTAACAATACTGTCTAACATACATACAAATTTAAAAGCATTATTATTTGCTTATCTTACAAAATATTTAATAGCCACTTGTGCAAAAGTTGTGACTAGTCTGTTAACTTATAAGTAATAAGAAAAGCAAGAAAACAATGTTCATTAATTTTGGGAATTAATAGTTTGTAATTAAAGACTGTATTGCATTCTTATCTCAGGGAAAGAATTTCAATTAACTTGTGTTTTTTCCTCATACATAAGCAATTTCAACTCTCCAAAATTTGGCCTGCCCTCCAAAAATTGCATTTTGTCTCTTAACGCCATCAGCTGTGTAACCAACCAACCTTAATGTCATTCAGAGGACATAAAACAAAGGATGTAGAGAAGAGTGCCTATGGGGCCCAAATACTGTTAGTAACCAGAGTGGATGTACCCTAAGGTACAGGTCATGCTATTTTAAACTTGAGTCCTTGTTCCCAAATGACAAAATTGCTCATGCATTCTTCATAAATTAAATGTTTAAGACCATTTAAACATTCAAGTCCCTTTTGCTAATATCTAAGGGTAATCTTGAATTATTGAGCATTAACAACTTGATTTATATTTGCTTAAGAGATGTTGAAGTCAAAAAGGTGGACTATTACACACACATACACGCATGCATGTGTGCGTGAGTGCATGCACACACACACACACAGGTAAAAAGCACAGAAAAATTGCATGTATTTGTAAGCTACTGCAGTAAATAACATGCATATAATTTATCATTTTTATTTTATATAATAAACTTTTATAATCTTATACCTCATTAAACACAAATGTTTATATTTTCAGTTTGAGACTTGTTTTAAATATATATTTTAACAGTTCTAGTATTTTCCCCTACTGGTACATGGGGGCCTCCAAGAAGAAAATTTCTGTCTCATTTGCCAAACATAGGTTGAAGGCTTATATCAAAAGGAAGTCAAAAAGCTATACAGTCACAAGGCAGAAACTAGTTATTAAAGAAAAATTGGGGGATGCAAGGATAATTCAACATATACAAATTGATTAATGTGATATACAATTTCAACAGAATGAAGGACAAACACAGTATGATCATTTCCATTGATGATGGAAAAGCATTTGATAAAATTCAACATCCCTTCATGATCATAACCCTCAAAAAACTCGAAATAAAAGGAATAGACCCACAGCCAGTATCATACTGAATGGGGCAAAAAGTGAAAGCCATTCCTTTAAGATCTGGAATAAGAAAAGGACATCTGCTCCCATCATTATTATTCAATGTAGTACTGGAAGTCCTAGCTAGAGCAATCAGACAAGAAAAAAATATAAACGGCATCCAGGCTGGAAAGGAAGAAGTCAAATTATCCTTGTTTGCAGATAATATATTCTTATATTTGGAAGACTAAAGACTCCACCAAAAAACTATTAGAACTGATAAATTCAGTAAAGTTGCAGGATACAAAATCAGCATATGTAAGTCAGTAGCATTTCTACATGCCAAGAGCAAACAATCTGGAAAACAAACCAAGAAGTTCTATTTACAAAGGCCACAGATAAAATAAGATATCTAGGAATAAACTTAATCAAATAAGAGAAAGATCTCTACAATGAAAACTATAAAACATTGATACAGGTAACTGAACAGACCGCAACAATAATGGAAAGATATTCTATGCTCATAAATTGGAAGAATCAGTATTGACACAATATCCATACTATCCAAGGCAATCTATAGATTGAATACAATCTCTATCAAAATACCAATGACATTCTTCATAGAAGTAGAAAAAATAATCCTAAAATGTATATGGAACCACAAAAAATCCAGAATAGCTAATATCAGCCTAAGTGAAAAGAATAAAACTGGAATAAACAAATGACCAGACTTCAAGTTATACTACAGAGCTAGAGTAACAAAAAAGCATGCTACTGCCATTACAACAGACACATAGGCAAATGTAACAGACTAGAGAACCCAGAAATAAATCTATACATCCACAGTGAACTCATTTTCAACAAAAGTGCCAAGAACCTACATTGGGGAAAAGACAGTCTCTTTCATAAATAGTACTAGGACAATGGGATATCCATATGCAGAATAGTGAAACTAGATGCCTATCTCTTGCCATATGCAAATATCAAGTTAAAATCAGTTAAAGACTTTTAAATTGAAGGCCTCAAACTATGAAACTACTAAAAGAAAACATTGAGGAAACTCTCCAGGACAATGGAATGGGCAAAGATTTCTTGAGTGATACCCCACAAACACAGGCAACTGAAGCACAAATAGAGAAATTAAATCACATCAAGTGAAAAAGCTTCTGTACAGCAAAAGAAACAATCAATGCAGTGAAAAGACAACTCGTAGAATGGGAGAAAATATTTGCAAACTATCCATCTTAAAAGGGACTGAAACAGAATATCTAAGTAGCTCAAACAACTCTAAAAGAAAAAATCTAATAATCCAATTACAAATGGGCCAACAATTTGAATAGACATTTCTCAAAAAAAAACATACAAAAGGCAAACAGGCATATGAAAAGGTGCTCAACATCACTAATTATCAGAGAAATGCAAATCAAAACTATAATGAGATATCATCTCATCCCAGTTAAAATGGCTTGTATCCAAAAGACTGGCAGTAACAAATGCTGGCAAGGGTGTGGAGAAAAGGAAACTCTCATATGCTGTTTGCGTGAATGTAAATTAGTACAGCCACTATTAAGAACATTTTGGAAGTTCCTCATAATACTAAAATTATAACTACTATATGATGAAGAAATCCTACTGCTAGATATACACCCCAAAGGAAAGAAACCATTATATCAAAAAGATATTTGCACTCCCATGTTTATTGCAGCACTACTCATGGTCAAGATTTGGAAGTAACCTAAGTGTCCATCAGCAGATAAATGGATATGAAAAATGCAATGCATAGACATAATGGAGGATTATTTAGCCATAAATATGAATGAGATCTTGTCACTTGTAGCAACATGGATGGAACTGGGGGACATTATGTTAAGTGAAATAAGCCAGGCACAGAAAGACGAACTTCATATGTTCTCACTTATTTGTGGGAGCTAAAATTTAAAACAATTGAACACATGGAGTTACAGAGTAGAATGATAGTTACCAGAGGCTGAGAAGGGCATTGGGGTGGTGGTAAGAAAGTGGGGATGACTAATGGGTGTAAAAATAAATAAGATCTAGTATATGATAGCACAACAAAATGATGATGGTCAATAACAATTTGTAGTACATTTTAAATAAACTAGAAGAGTATAATTGAAATGTTTGTAACAGAAGTAATAGTTAGAGGTGATAGATACTTCATTTTCCCTGATGTGATTACTAGGCATTCTATGCCTCTAACATAGTATGTCATGTACACCATAAATATATACAGTGCACCTATAAAAATCAAAAATTAGGTATTTCTCCTAATGCTATCCCTCCCCTAGCCCCCCACCCCCACCCCCAGACAGGCCCTGGTGTGTGATGTTCCCCTCCCTGTGTCCATGTCTTCTCATTGTTCAACTCCCACTTAGGAGTGAGAATGTGCGGTGTTTGGTTTTCTGTTCCTGTGTTAGTTTGCAGAGAATACCTAATTTAGATGATGGGTTGATGGGTGCAGCAAACCACCATGGCTCGTGTATACCTATGTAACAAACCTGCACATTCTGCACATGTATCCCAGAACTTAAAGTATAATAAGAAAAAAATAAAAAATTTAAAAAGCTGGAAAATAAAGCAACAAATAGGAAAAAAATCTTGATAGATGATATAGGAATAATATTAGCACTGGAGTGGTAGGTAAAAGGGTTATTTTCTAAAAGGAAGAAAGGTCCTTTGAGAAACATAATAATTTTGCCTACTACAATCAATTTGCCCATTATGTTATTGTATTATACCTCATGTTTTACATCCATGAAACGCATTATTTTTACTGACATTGTTAAACACTATTCCTTGCAGAAATCTTGACCTTCTCCACTTATTTTACATTAATTATGCCTTTAATAATTTGTCTCTTTTTTCTATAAAAAAGTCAATCAGTTTTTACCACTTCCATATATTTTTCCCTGGGCACATTACTAAGGTTATCTCTCCTTACTTTCAGATTCTATTATTTTACAATTAAGTGCACAATACTTGTAAATATGTTTGTGATACCTTTGACTTTATTACCTTAAACATCTAATTTTTTATGTTTTTCATGTATCTATATCTTTCCACAATAATGCTCTTTTTCCACAATGGCTTCTATTCTTTTCCTCAGTTTGAGGCTAAGAATTTTTCCACCTTGGGTACTCAGCCCAAATAAGTGTTTTAAATACATAAAGTGTAGTCAGTCAAGATTTCTTGGGATCTTCTGCTCTTGATCAAAATGGAACTATGAGTCACCTGTTCCCCAATTTCCTTCAAGCTTTCAAGCACACTCATAAGTAGTGGCATCACTGTTTGTTCTAGGGCTGTGTGAAGCCATCAACAGTGTAAGGATGTCCCAGTTGACTTCTAGTCGGTACATGAAATGTTGACACCTTCATGCCATCATAGGCATAACTATACATTGTTCCAGTACCAACAAATGTTACAGAAGACTAGATGAATACTAGTGAGTAGTGGGCTTCATCTGATTACTTATTCTGTGACAGACACTTTAATTTGGTCAGTGTGCAGGCTGCAGTTTAGACTGGGTACAAATTTAAGCTCTCTGAGAATCAAATTATTTAAATTCTTTAATCATCAATGTCCTAATTTATAAAATGATATAAAGGTAATAATAGTAACAGATTATTAGTAGTAGATTAGTTGTTAATAAAACAAAATGAGTTAACTCAAGTGAAGAATGTCATTCAACATGTGGCAGAGAGGAAGTATATACTTGTGATTTATGTACATTTGATATAACTGAACACAAGAGTTTATGTGTTGATAAGTAACTTAAATCAATCCTCAGGATAATAGTGAGGTCACTGGAATTTTTGTTTTTTCTTCTATCATGTTTCACAAATGGGAAGTTTGAATTTCAAGTTTACCTCTGAATACATGGTCAAGCTCCACATTATTTATGTATAGTATAGCAATTGTGTGCCTACTTAATTCAGAGTCAATACAGCCTAATTTTTTTCTTTTCTTTCCTTTTTATAGAAATAGGTTCTTGTTTTATTGCCCAAGCTGGAGTGCAGTGGCTCAATCACAGCTCATTGTAACGTAAGTCTCCTGGGCTCCAGTGATCCTCCTGCCTCTGCCTCAGCTTCCCGGGTAGCTAGGACTACAGGCAAGTACAACTATGTTCAGCTGTTTTTTTTATGATTTAAAAAAGTGATGAGAAATGAGTGACTAATGTGACTATTGTGGGATATACTTAAGTTGGTGACAGCTGACTTTGTTATAAATGACTTAGTGTTGTACCTTGGTGTTAGAAGCATTTGAAGACTCATTTAACTTGGGGAGTGTTTTAGCTCATTCTTACCCTGCAAATGGAGACATACCCTAGACTGGGTAATTTATAAAGGAAGGAGGTTTAGTTGGCTCAGTTCAGCATGGCTGGGGAGGTCTCAGGAAACTCAAAATTATGACAGAGGTGAAAGCAAGCATGTCCTTCACATGATGGTAGGACAGAGAAGTGGCAAGCCAAGGGGAAAAGGCCTCTTATAAAACCATCAGATCTCATGAGAACCCACTCACTATCCTGAGAACAGCATGGGGGAACTGCTCCCATTATTCAATTACCTCTGACCAGGTCCCTCCCACGACATGTAAGAATCATGGGAACTAGAATTCAAGGCGAAATTTGGGTGAGGACACAGCCAAACCATATCAGGGAGTAGTTACTTAATTACTGTCTGGTTTTTTTTCTGAACTTCAAAAACAAGGGTTAGATAGGTGTGATTACTTCAAAAAATGTAATTAAGGCCCTTAAATAGATATGATGTTACTTTAGAAACTTAAAAAAGCCTCATTTAAGTGCTGAAACTGTGTACCTATAATATTTGTTATAACAAATAGTCAGTCAGTATGAAACCCAGCTGAGAAGTCGCCATGCACACTGCCTCCAGGAAATTGCATCATTAAGTTTATATTATAAAAACTTACCCCCTTCCTGACATTATAATCCTTCCTTCTTCACTCAAGCATTTGATTAAACTATTCATTTTCAAAAGGCTATCAGACTAGAAAACTACGATCTAATGGCATTTAATTTCCATACACTAATTCTAGTTGCATCTTTAATGAAATTAACAGGGCCCTAGTTTATTATAGTAAAAGGAAACATAGTAGTAACCTGGTCCAAGTCTTCAGTTTACAATGAGAAAATTATAGATCTGAAAGGGAAGCAAATTGACTGAGATCATAGATGCAGGCTCTGCTCAATCAGAGATAGTGACATGGGTCCCTTTCCTTGAACAACATGGACTCTGCCTGGCTGCGTTCCCAGGGATATATAAACAGAAAATATGCAAAGATATGTTTATACTAAAAACATCTGGCTATTTATTTTCATTCAGTGTAGTAAAAATGCTTCGTTAGAGGATGATAACCAAGTCCACATACACAATTAGTGAAAAGCCTGGGCTGGAACCTCACTTAAGTCACTTTGTGAGATTCTTGAGGAGAGAGTCTCTATCTTATTCATCATCTGTCTTCAAAATATTTAATCATGCCTAGCATGTGGAAAGTATGCAAAAAATATTTTCTGAATGAAACTGCTTAAATTTGAACTCTCAGAATACCTGTCAGCCATTAGATTTAGGATTTCTTCATATTTTCTGATAGCTGGGCAGCTTTTCTGACCATTGTGCAGGTGCCTGTCCTAACTATTGAACTTAGTTCTGAGCCAATGAAAGATGACCTAGGCTCGAAAACATTAGAAGGAAAAAAAAAATCCCAGCAAACTCATATAAATTGATATATACAGCATACTAATAATTTTAATCTTGGGTCCACCAGGTAATTTTAAGTTAAAGATTCCTAACATATAAATATGTGTTACAATTATAGTAGTGGACTAAACACTATCACTGTACTAAGTAATTCAGGAATTACTCTTAAATACCTGTTGTATCTGATTTTCCTAAGAGGAATACACAGGGATTTTCTTTTTTTTTTTTTTTTTTTTTTTTTTTTGAGTCGGAGTCTCACTCTGTCGCCCAGGCTGGAGTGCAGTGGCCGGATCTCAGCTCACTGCAAGCTCCGCCTCCCGGGTTCACGCCATTCTCCTGCCTCAGCCTCCCAAGTAGCTGGGACTACAGGCGCCCGCCACCTCGCCCGGCTAGTTTTTTTGTATTTTTAGTAGAGACAGGGTTTCACCGTGCTAGCCAGGATGGTCTCGATCTCCTGACCTTGTGATCCGCCCGTCTCGGCCTCCCAAAGTGCTGGGATTACAGGCTTGAGCCACCACGCCTGGCCACACAGGGATTTTCTAAAGAAGGTGATATAAAATTTTTCTTAGTCACTTTGCCAGCCAGGCACTTCCACGGCCAGTGACATTCCCACCTGGGTCTCACTCAGCCCCCAGATATGCTGCAGGAGGTGCCCTGTCCACTCGGTCCATTGGACCACACTTGGCTTGCGCACAGGTCTGGATTCCATGCTCACTGCTAGGCCAGGCATGCTCCAGTCCACCTGTGTTACGGCTGGTACCCACATTTGGTGGGTCTCAGGCTCTTGTCCTGCATCCAAGAAGAATGAGGTTATGGTGACAACTGAAGGGTGAGGAGGGTGAAAAAATATTTTATTGAGTGACTTAACAGCTTTCATCAGGAGGGGACACAAGGGTGGCCCACTACACAAAATCAAGTGATTTTTTTCCCAGTGTGGCTAAGTCCGGCGATTTTATAGGCTCAGAATGGAGAACTGCATGTTGATTGATTTGTGAGTATACAAAAAATGTTAAAGGCACCACTCAAAGGTGGGTACAACAGTGTAAAAAAACAATTAGGGAAAGGTAGGTATATGCAAAATAAATGAAGGATGGGGATCAGAGGAAAGCATGCCACATGGGAAGAGAGGTTTCAATCTTTTCCTTGGATTTGATTTGTAGCTTGGATTTCAGGATTTAAAGTGTCTTTGGCTTGAAAGTGGAGTTTCACTGGGGACCTGCCCTAACTGCCTAGGGATTTGTCTGCCTCCTGCCACTATCCACTCCCCCCTCTGAAGAGGTACATTAACTGCCATTAGGATGGAGATGATGGCTCTTAGCTGCCTCATGCTGACAGGGGCACTGTTTTGGGAAGACAGGCAGATCTCCCTCAGAGGCTTATCTGAGGGTTTCCAGTAAAAGGGAGGCATCGTCCGAGGCTCCAGTTGCATGACCATTTGCAGTTTGATGGTCTGAAGGTGAGAAGAGACAAACTGGGTTATTAGAAGACATGTATCAAAATGAAGCAAGGGGGTAAGGACAGCTCAAAAATCCTGATGCTGCCAACACGACCAGATAGCTGGTGGCTACGGTTATGCTTGCTAAGATTTGGTGCATGAGACTTGACTCTGGCCAGCTACCTTTGTTTTATTCTACCAAAAGAAAAGAAAAGAAAAGAAAAGCCTGAATTTTTGGCACCCCACTCACTCCTATCCCCTGGGAAGATTTGCAGCATAATTGCCCAGATTTAGAACATTGATCCAAATTTTTACAAAGCTTTCAAACTTTTGTTAATCTCAAAGCCACCAAAGTAAATACTTCAAAGTGCAGTGAGTACACTTGCCATGGTTCTTAGAATATCAATTACATTACATTGTAAAAACCTTTATGATTAAGAAATTTGGGTTTTTCATGGACTAATTGCATTTATCAAAAATCATTCTCTTTTTCAAATATACTACAAGCATATTTCTGCATCACAAGTTAGTTTATATGTAACTGATAAATAAGAGAAGGATTCTGTACAGAGCAAATGCCAGGTTGCTTCACCTTTGATATTTCCAAGAATTCAAATTCAGAATGTTAACACAGCTGAGTGTTGAATGAATAAATACATTTTTGTATGCAACAGCAATTTACACCGTGTTCTTCCTCTTTGCAATATTTGGTCATACATTCAGTCTTGGAAATACTTATTGCCCTGTAATATTCTCCAGGCAATTTTTTTTTTAATTTTTCTCTTGACTTCATAACTCAGTGTTATATAATTCAACTTACATTCTCTCTATCAAGCAAATTTTTATTTTTAAAGGAAGATCTATTGCTTATTATATAGTCTTTTTTTTCTTTCTTTCTTTTGAGATGGAATTTCGCTCTTATCACCCAGGCTGAAGTGCAATGGTGTGATCTTGGCTCACTTCCCAACCTCTGCCTGCTGGGTTGAAGCAATTCTCCTGCCTTAACCCCACAAGTAGCTGAGATTACAGGTGCCTACCACCACATCCAGCTAATATTTGCATTTTTAGTAGAGATAGGGTTTTACTATTTTGGCCAAGCTGGTCTCAAACTCCTGACCTCAGGTAATCCACCCACCTGGACCTCTCAAAGTGCTGGGATTACAAGTGTGAGCCAACATGCCCACCTTACTATGGTCTATTCTAGATATTAATAATTTAATATTACCTTTTAAATTTTTTGAAAGTAAAACTTAATCATGAGACTCTTACAAACCCATACAATTTTGCTGTTAGTGCAATCCTTAAGAATTTATACTAGTCTTGGGAGGATTAACCAACACTTATTATCCTATTAGTCCTGTTATTTTCAGTGCATGACTTTGTAGAATGCAAGGTTTTATATGAATTCATTTATTTTTGCTATCACCCAATACTCTACCACAATTTGGGGAAACTAAGATAATTAAGAGGAAGGTAAGGTCTTAAAAGGAGTTCAAAATTTTATAAAACACAGATAGTACAACTATAGACCTATAAACAAGGCATTACAGGAACACAGGGAAGGGATAAATCAATCTAACCTGAAAAGGGGGGGCAATCAAAAGGTTTTCAGGAGGTATTGCCACCTGGTTGAGTGGTTCAGGACATGTAGGTAAGAAGTGGAGTGGCTAACAGGACTGGGCATTTCAAACATGCTCATTGACACCATAAATAAATAAATAAATAAACAAATAAGCATATTAGCAGAAGCAGGGGTTTATTGTTTCTTAGGATATCTAGTCCAGTACTGTTACGGGGTCTTTGGTGCATCACTTCACCAGCCGTAAATCTCTGTGGCCAGTGGAGGCTTTGCCTAAGTTTGGATTCACTGGGCCCATTTAGCCCAGCAGGCTGAGATCGGCTCATGCTACCAGCCTGGAACCTATGCCTGACAAAGGCAAGTGGAGCAGTGAGGGGTGTATACGCAACTGATTATGGGGTTCAGTTACTGCATGCAGCCAGAGGGTGGGCAGCTTTAATTGTTGCCATGGGCACTGGCTCCCTGCAAGGCTGTGGCTGGACCAAGTATCTCAAAAGCTGCTTCTACATTTGGCACTAGGGGATGCAGCGGTGCCTGGAAACTTGGAGAGGCCAGGAACCACAGAGCCCCAAAAATGGTGTCACAGTCCTGTCTCAAAGAGCTCCTATGTCTGTGATCCACAAAGGGCTGCAGCTCTTCTCTCCGCCTTGTCACCCACAATGTGGTAAGCAAGAGGTGTGTTTCAGCCCTGTTTTTGTTACTGCTCTTTCATTCAGCAGGTTCTGAGTTTTTGTCCTATGCCCAGGAAGAATAAGGTATGTGGACAAGTGGAGGGTGAGCAAGGTGAAGAGGAGCTTTTATTGAGCAATAGAATGGCTCAGAGGAGACTCGCAGTGAGTAGCTCCTCTCTGCAGCCAGTGTTTCCCAAAAAGTGTTCAGCTCTCAGCAGAGAGGAGACCTTGGAATGGGTAGTTCCTCTCTGTAGCTGGTCATCCCATTGTCTTCTCAGCTCTCAGCAGAGAGGAGACTCAAGTGGGTAGCTCCTCTCCACAGCTAGTCATCCTGTCATCTCCTCATCTCTTATCAGAGAGGAAACCCTGGGGTGGGTAGTGCCTCTCCACAGCTGGCCATCTTCATCCCATTGTCTCCCCAGCTCTTAACATAGAGAAGACTCTGGACTGGGCAGCTCCGCTGTGCAGCTAGCAGGTCATTGTCTTCTCGAGTCTGGCTGAGTCTGGGGCTTTTATGGGCCTCACAGGGGAGGAAATATATGCCAATTGTTCATGGATGGCATGTGCAGGCTTGGAGAAAGCACAACAAGTTTGCATTCTGGTCCTCAAAACTGGCAGCATGGCCCCAGGTTTCAGACCTTTCTTGGCTTGAAGGTGGGGCTTCACAGAGGACCTGCCCCTGTCTGCCCAGGATCCTGTCTGCTTCCTGCCACTGTTCATGGTGCCTAGGCTTGTTCATGCTGAGAGGTACCTGCAGGCCAGGGCTGAGCTGCCCTCAGCACCCCCTTGGCCTCCTTCCCATGCTTGTCAGTGGCCAAAGTCTGGAGGGGGCCAAGGTAACAGAAGGCTGGTGTGTCAGTGCTGGCCCATGCACGCACATACCCAGCCAGGCTGCAACAGCATCTGGGTTTGGCCCCAACCTTGCTCTGGGATAGAGCAGTTTCTGGGAGTGAGAAGAGGCCAGGCAGTAGTAGCAGACACCTCCAGTCCTGCAGGGGCAGGGACACCTTCCTGGACCCCTGAGAGTGCAGAGATGCCGAGGTGTCCCCACCTGGGAGGGTGGTGCTCTTGCCCTGCTCCAGGTTCCCTCTGGCTCTGTGGAGCATACAGCCAGCTGCATCTCCCTTGCTGCAGCTGAAGTCTTGGCAGTGGCCTCTCCAGGTGGGTCGTTGCTGCTATTAGTACTAGAAACATATTTACGGATTCATCATACATCTATCGGTCTGAATTGTTCTGAGGTTATACAAAACTTGTCTTGTCAGGATTAAATGAAGGAAGAGTTGTCAGTATCAGGAAGAAAGAGCATGACAGTTAATAGCTAATGGAAAATATTTGTTTAATACAATATAAAATATACCCTATTATAAAAAAATGATATCAAGAAAGGTGGATTTTGTAAGGAAGCATATAGGGTTTTGTTGACACCATCTATGTTATGGAAAAGGAGGGGGAAAATGCTAGAAACTGAAACTAATCCAAGAGTTCACAGTCTAAGGAGTGGAATTCACAAAAGAAATATTAGCATAAAACTTGGAACTAGTGAAGTGCAGAGTGGCCAGTTTTTCAAACATCACACAGAGAACAGACTGACATTTGCATTTTTTCCTGAGAGTGAAAAAAAAAGGATTAATCTGGAGTGAACATATTCAGAATTTCATTACAATGAAAGGACAAAACATGAAGCCAACTTATAAAGTCATAGATGCAAATATACAGTGAAAACACCTTTGACAATAAGGCACGTATTTAAAGGTAGGAGTCAGTACAACAGCTTTCACTGAGTTTACAGAGGCAGTACAAGGAAATACAATTTGATTCCTATTGTTATAAAGGAAGAGTGTTCTCCAAGGGCTTTTAATATGCTTATAATTATATAATTAGGGATTAGTTAGGAAATGTCAGGTAACCATGTGGGGTTTCTGAAAGTGCCATATAAATTCATAGAAATAAAAAAAAAGTAAGGTATTGTTGGCACCTGGTAATTTTTTATTCTTTCTGGCTATTCAATTAAAATGAAGTTTGCTTTCAATGTGTGGTCTATGAAATTCAAGAATAAAGGTTGTGTAAGTAATTATTTACAAACAAATTGATTGGATAGGAAGCCAAAAGCAATGGTTGGCCTTTCTAAATAACCAGTGGTTCCATTTAAATCTGTGTCAGGGAAAAAAAAAATCAACTTTCTAAAGTGCTTGAGACTTTAGGATTAAAGGATTAAAGTGGATAAAATACAGTAAAAGAAGGGGAAAAATAAAATATTGTTTGAATCAGCTGACTCCACCATTTTAATTTGATTGTTTATTTTTTAGAAGGTAATTTAGTTAATATTTTAACATGCTGACTGTGGTTTCAGTATTAAAATTAGAAAATAGTTTAATATTTTCACAAACATGACATGCATTGTTTGAGGTGTGCTCCGTCCATTTGTTTCCACAACATTTATTGCCTATTGTGTACAAAGGTATGAAGGAAAACATGATCCTTGGCTTTAAAAAGCTAAGATACTCATCACAGATAACAGTATAAAAGGACAAGTTTTGGAAAATAGTAAATATATGAGCAGTGAAATATGGGAACACAGAAGAAAATGTCAATGATGTTCAAAGAAGTAGAGAAAGCTTTATAGAAGATATGGCATTTAGCTTGACCTCAATGATTTGAAAAGAAGTTTCACAGATTTTAGGGGAAGAGGAAAAAGAATTCTGTGTAATAAGTTTCCTTTTTGTTTGACTTTTGAGGAACAGTTAAACTGTTTCCCATAGCTGAAATGTATTTTCATAAGAGTAATCGAGTAAACTATGATAGAGATTAGGTAATAGATGGTAGATAAAAGATAGATAGATAGATAGATAGATAGATAGATAGATAGATAGATAGATAGAGATAGACAGATGTCCTTGAGGGCTTCAGTTTTGTATTTTATCAACAATTTTGTGTATTAATCACAGTTGCAACCATAACCATAAAACATTTCTTCATGATACCAACTTACACTTCACAACTTTTATTATATTATGTTTTCGGGACCTGATATGTTTTGGCTCTGTGTCCCCACTCAAATGCCATTTTGTAGTGCCTATAACCCCCATGTGTTGTGGGAGGTACCCAGTGGGAGATGACTGAATCATAGGGGTGGGTCTTTGCCATGCTGTTCTCATGATACTGAATGGTTCTCATGAGATCTGATGGTTTTTAAAGCGGGAGTTTCTCTGCACAAGTTTTTTTTTTTTTTTTTTGCCTGCTGCCATCAGTGTAAGATGTGACTTGCTCCTCTTTGCCTTCTGCCATGATTGTGAGGCCTCTCCAGCCATGTGGAACTGTAAGTCCAATAAACCTCTTTCTTTTGTAAATTGCCCAGTCTCAAGTATGTCTTTATCAGCAGCGTGGAAACAGATCAGTACAGGGCCAGCATTTACTTCTATTTATTCACTTCTAGGAAGCATCTCATAATCTTACACGTTTTATAACCAAGAAGGTAATAGCTTAGAAAAAAATATTTAACATAAGATGAAATAAAATATCGAACAATTAATTTGATAGTTTTTTGTATATTAGATAACTTTTGACTAGATCATAAATACAGATAAATTGAGTTCACATTATTAAGGGCATTAAAAAAGAGCTTTGATCTCAAATTATCCTTTTTCGTGGATAGAAAACACACTGGCATCCTTTTAGCCTTGAGGGTTACATGTGTATCTTAATAACCATAGGAGATTAATTTTCTATATTACACTCTTAAGCATTATCATTTCAAATTCTATTTTATGTCATGTATTCAAATAAAATGTGATCAACTAGAAGCCTTGAAATTAAGAATTTTAAATATCCCTGTCTGCTTCTAAATAACAAACTAACTATAAAAGCAAGTCTCTGTGTTAATTTGCAAATGAACAAGGACTTTGGAGTTATATCCACATTGGTCCCAGGCTGCTGTTGTATTAATTATTAGATAGATTAACTACACACTGAGCTGGCACTTTTCATTAAACAGCTGCTAAAACATGAGGGATGAGCAATGCCTGTGCTTTAGCTTCAGATGTGTGCACCCTGAGGCTATTTAATATGCCTTAATAAGCTACTGTATTCCAGGCAGACAAATTTAACTTAGTTGGAGAGTATTCAGAAAAATCACAGGTCAGAACTTGTCAATGTCTTTCCCCAACTCTCAAATGAAAAAATGCCAAATATTCATATTTCCTTAACTTTCTAAATTTACATTAAAATATTTTAATTAAATTTAAGCTATATAAATAAAAAATAAATACATCATGATATCAAAAAACAATAACTGGCAGTTATGTAACCAGGAGAAAATATAGATATATTTACAAATATATAATAGCGAACTATGGATTTTATTGTTAATATTTGTTTCTTTAATACTTTTTGTTAGTAATATATACATTATAGTCCCTGCCTTTTCCCTAAGAGATACATTCCAAGACCCCCAATGGGTATCAACCTGAAAAGATAAAGGTTCTGATTGATTTGGTTCACAGATAGTACTGAAACATATTTTCAGTGTGGCTGAAACATATAGCAGTGTGGCTGCTATAACAAAATGCTACAGATGGGGTAATTTATAAAGAATAAAAGTTCATTTGGCTCATGGTTCTGGAATGGTGAAGTCCAAGAGCACGGCTCTGCTATCTGGAAGGTGTCATCCCATAGTGGAAGGTCAGAAGGCAGGAGTGACCCTGAGAGACTGAGAGAGTAAATTAGGCCCAGTTCACTTTTACAGCAACCCACTCCCAGATAACTAACCCATTCCTAAGAAAATGACATTAAGCCATTGGTCTCATGACCTAATCACCTCTTAAATTTCTGCCTCCAAATACTGTTGCAATTGGAGTTTGTTTCCAACACATAAACTTTGGGGACCTATTCAAACCATAGCACCTATATATACTATGATTTTCCCTATATGTAATTCAATATGACAAAGTTTAATTAATGTTAGGCACAGTAAGAGATTAGCAACAACTAATAATATAATAGAATAATTAATAACAATATACTTTAATAAATGTCATGTTAAAATTGTCTCTCTTTGTCTTTCAAAATATCTTTATATACTATACTGTAGGCAACTGAAATAGCAGAAAATGAAACCTTGAATAAGGGGGAACTATTGTATCGAATAAATACCAGTATCTTGACTATTTTGTCTCTAGGAATATCTCTGAAGTAAAAAAATCTTTCATCACTTACTTACATTAAAATTTCTATATGCTCCATGTATTACAGCTTAAAACTCTTACAGAGATTAAGTTGAAGACCAAGAGTTCATACCAATACTTAGAAGACCCTCATCCCCAAAACTTTGAACCTCAAATCATTTTTAGCACTTTTTTTTACCTTGATATGGTTCTCTATTAAAAGCTTTTTTCTCTAATTTCAAGTACCTTTGATATACTCATAAGTCATAAATCTGTATATTTAGTCTTAAGGGATAATTTTCCAAAAAGTTAGAACTATGACTGTCAGAAAGATGTAAAATTAACATGTATTATAGAGTTTATTTAATTTGTTATTAATGAGGGCACCAAGAGTATATTACAACCAAACCAAAGGATGATTCACAGAACATATATATTTGTGCATTTAGGAATATTAAAATGAATATGCAAATTGAGGAAAAACTGTTTTCTTCCACAATAAGAAGGGTCAATTGAATCTCCACTGTGGTAAACAGAACCTCCACATGTCATAGACAGATTAATGTCTCCAAAAAGATGTTCATTTTCTAATTTTCAGAACCTGTGAATGTTACCTTACATGGCAAAGGTATTCGGTAGATGTGTTTATTTGGTTACACTGAGATGGAGATTACCCCGGATTATGTGAGTGAGTTCAATGTAATCACAAGGGTCCTTATAAGAGGGAGGCAGGAGTGTAGTTGAGAGAGGAGATGTGCTGATGGAAGTAAAAGTGGTGTAATTTTCTTTGAAGATAGAAGGAAGGGCCATGAGTCAGGCAAGGGAGTTGGCCTCAAGAAGCTAGATAGGGCAAAGAAGTGGGTTCTCCCATAGAGCCTCTACAAAGAAATTTGCCCTGCTGGCACTTTGAGTTTAGATCATCTGACCACCAGAACCATGAGATACTAAATTTGTTTTGTTTTAAGTTTCTCAAATTGTGGTGATTTATTATAGCAGCAATGAGACACTATTACATATTCCTATAGACAAAAATTATATTCCATTGCTATCAGTTACCTACAATTAGCAGACCTGTAAAATAGCTCAAACGCAATGTTATGGACTGAAGGTTTATGTTCTTCCAAAATTTATATGTTGATGTGCTAACTAACCCTCAGTGTGGCTGTATTTTGAGATGGGTCTGTTAAGAAAATAATTCATTTTAAATGAAGTCAGATGTGTGGAGTACTGATCCAATTGGATTAGTGTTCTTATGTTTTCTTTCTCACTCTCCATGTGCTCACAGTAAGGAAAGGCTATGTGAGGACATAGAAGTCAGCCATCTGCAAGTCAGGAGAGGATCCTGCACCAGAACCAAGTCAACTGAAACCTTTATCTTGGATTTGTATCTGTGTAAGATAATTTCTGTTGTTTAAGCCACCCAGTCTGTAGTTATTTGTGTCACAGTCTATCAAAATTACAAGTAATTTAGTTTAAAGATCTTGATGGTTTTTATTTGTGATTCTAGAATCAAGCAAAATCTCATTCTACAAAATAGAATGAGTGTTCCCAGGAGCTCAGCAGTGACTGGATTCATAGGTAGAAATGGGGTGAAAAAGGCAAAAAGTGGATTGCTAATTGCAAGAGTACTTTCGCTGTAGAGGTTAAACAAAGGTGACTTTCCTGCTGATTCAGGTTAACTAGAATGTCCTTTTGTTTGGAAAACAGGCCCCTTTTTTTTTTTATTATTATACTTTTAAGTTCTAGGGTACATGTGCATAACGTGCAGGTTTGTTACATATGTATACTTGTGCCATGTTGGTGTGCTGCACCCATCAACTCGTCAGCACCCATCAATTCATCATTTATATCAGGTATAACTCCCAATGCAATCCCTCCCCCCTCCCCCCTCCCCATGATAGGCCCCGGTGTGTGATGTTCCCCTTCCCGAGTCCAAGTGATGTCATTGTTCAGTTCCCACCTATGAGTGAGAACATGTGGTGTTTGGTTTTCTGTTCTTGTGATAGTTTGCTAAGAATGATGGTTTCCAGCTGCATCCATGTCCCTACAAAGGACGCAAACTCATCCTTTTTTATGGCTGCATAATATTCCATGGTGTATATGTGCCACATTTTCTTAATCCAGTCTGTCACAGATGGACATTTGGGTTGATTCCAAGTCTTTGCTATTGTGAATAGTGCCACAATAAATATACGTGTGTATGTGTCTTTATAGCAGCATGATTTATAATCCTTTGGGTATATACCCAGTAGTGGGATGGCTGGGTCATATGGTACATCTAGTTCTAGATCTTTGAGGAATCACCATACTGTTTTCCATAATGGTTGAACTAGTTTACAATCCCACCAACAGTGTAAAAGTGTTCCTATTTCTCCACATCTTCTCCAGCACCTGTTTTTTCCTGACTTTTTAATGATTGCCATTCTAACTGGTGTGAGATGGTATCTCATTGTGGTTTTGATTTGCATTTCTCTGATGGCCAGTGATGATGAGCATTTTTTCATGTGTCTGTTGGCTGTATGAATGTCTTCTTTTGAGAAATGTCTGTTCATATCCTTTCCCCACTTTTTGACGGGGTTGTTTGTTTTTTTCTTGTAAATTTGTTTGAGTTATTTGTAGATTCTGGATATTAGCTCTTTGTCAGATGAGTAGATTGCAAAAATTTTCTCCCATTCTGTAGGTTGCCTGTTCACTCTGATGGTAGTTTCTTTTGCTGTGCAGAAGCTCTTTAGTTTAATTAGATCCCATTTGTCAATTTTGGCTTTTGCTGCCGTTGCTTTTGGTGTTTTAGACATGAAATCCTTGCCCATGCCTATGTCCTGAATGGTACTACCTAGGTTTTCTTCTAGGGTTTTTATGGTATTAGGTCTAACATTTAAGTCTCTAATCCATCTTGAATTAATTTTCATATAAGGAGTAAGGAAAGGATCCAGTTTCAGCTTTCTACTTATGGCTAGCCAATTTTCCCAGCACCATTTATTAAGTAGGGAGTCCTTTCCCCATTTCTTGTTTCTCTCAGGTTTGTCAAGGATCAGATGGCTGCAGATGTGTGGTATTATTTCTGAGGACTCTGTTCTGTTCCATTGGTCTATATCTCTGTTTTGGTACCAGTACCATGCTGTTTTAGTTACTGTGGCCTTGTAGTATAGTTTGAGGTTAGGTAGCGTGATGCCTCCAGCTTTGTTCTTTTGACTTAGAATTGTCTTGGCAATGTGGGCTCTTTTTTGGTTCCATATGAACTTTAAAGCCATTTTTTCCAATTCTGTGAAGAAACTCATTGGTAGCTTGATGGGGATGGCATTGAATCTATAAATAACCTTGGGCAGTATGGCCATTTTCACGATATTGATTCTTCCTATCCATGAGCATGGTATGTTCTTCCATTTGTTAGTGTCCTCTTTGATTTCACTGAGCAGTGGTTTGTAGTTCTCCTTGAAGAGGTCCTTTACATCCCTTGTAAGTTGGATTCCTAGGTATTTGATTCTCTTGGAAGCAATTGTGAATGGAAGTTCATTCATGATTTGGCTCTCTGTTTGTCTGTTACTGGTGAATAAGAATGCTTGTGATTTTTGCACATTAATTTTGTATCCTGAGACTGCTGAAGTTGCTTATCAGCTTAAGGAGATTTTGGGCTGAGACAATGGGGTTTTCTAAATATGCAATCATGTCATCTGCAAACAGGGACAATTTGACTTCTTCTTTTCCTAACTGGATACCCTTGATTTCTTTCTCTTGCCTGATTGCCCTAGCCAGAACTTCCAAGACTATGTTGAATAGGAGTGGTGAAAGAGGGCATCCCTGTCTTGTGCCAAAACTGGCCCTTTTTAAAGATCTATTTGATTATGTGTCACTTAGCACAAGTAACTCCATTCTGGTTTGTTCTGCTCTGAGGGGGCTAGTACAGGAGGTAAGTCCAAAACAATGGCCCCTCATAAACTTTAACAAGCAGACGAAGGCACTATAAAGGATGTAGATCTGTAAAATCATAATCAGATAATCAACATGTGTCATCTAAATAATGCATAGTGTTTCCTTAAAGCACATTTTTTTGCTCCACACTGTTTTGAGTTCACTTCCTTTGAACTTCAGTGTTGTTTAATTAAAATATTGCTGAATAGGACCAGATAGAACTTCCATAGGAGCCTCAATTATATCATATCCAAACCTAAACGTCCTTGCTTCTCCCCCAAATCTGCTTCCTTCTTAGTTTTTCCTACCAAAATTCATGGCATCATTATTGTCCCATACAGCTTGACTCTTCCTTTTTCCTTTATTGCTCATTCATTCAACCAGCCAATTTTATCAGCTAAATGTGTCTTAAATCTGCCTCAACTCCCATAGTAACCACTTCATTATCACTTCTAAAACCATTAAGAAGGTATATCTTTTTAAAAATAGAAGTATTAAATACTGGGTACTTACAAATAAAATGTATAAGGTATAATTTGAGCTCACATTTTACTTAATCTTCTAACTTACTTTGGATGAATTAATGAACAATATGATAACTACAGTTATTAACCACTTATTATATACCAAAAATTGCCAAGAGAGTAAATTTTAAATGTTCTTTCCACAAATAAATATGTGAAGTAATGTATATATTAATTAACTTGATTTAGCCATTCTACAATGTATATGTATTTTAAAATGTCATGTTATATACCATTAACATATATGATTTTTATTTTATTTGCCTATTAAAAATTAAGAAAGGAAAACAAAGAAATACCTATATGTTGAAAAGAAAAAGGAAAAACAGCATAGGCGTGCTTTCCAGGTAGATATCTGGATGCTGACAATTTCCCACCTTACACCATTTTTCTGTAAATTCATGAATGAAATAGATTCACCTGCATACATGCCTGGCAGTGATCATGTTCACCATTGTCAGCATCACATTTAATCATATTAATAATTTGTTTTGTGCTGATAATTAGTTGTATCATCAGCCACACTCTTGCAGGTCTACTCTTACACTCTTATAATAGAGCCGTTGGAAAAAGTTAGAAAGGTATTTTATGCCTATGCTTTTCTTTTCTTTATTGTTTCTTTGTGCAAATCCGGTTGATAATTGCAGCAACATTTTAATCCAAGGACTTATCATTATCTCATTAGTAACAATCTCTAAATAATTTAATAAACAAGTATTAAATTCCTTAGAAGGTCATCAGCTCTATTTATAGTCCAACATTATAATATGCATAGATAATTGTAGCTAGTTCTAAATTAATGTTTCTGTATGCAAAACAGTTATGTTAGTATTTTCAATGTTATATCTACCTAGGCAGCTACCTTGTACAAAGTTGCAGTTATGTAACATAAATACATCTAGAGATCTAATGTATAGCATGAAGACTATAGCTAAGAATGTTGTATACTGGAAATTTGCTAAGGGGGTAGATTTTAGCTGCTGTTAATACAAAAAAAAGGGTAACTTGAGATGA
The DNA here is from genome assembly GCF_007565055.1 of Rhinopithecus roxellana. Lineage (NCBI taxonomy): Eukaryota > Metazoa > Chordata > Mammalia > Primates > Cercopithecidae > Rhinopithecus > Rhinopithecus roxellana. The sequence goes on along the minus strand of NC_044559.1, from coordinate 103,682,289 downwards.
TAGATACATGAATTTGCTTGATTGAACTAAGGATATCGCTATACATATGGGTATTACTATACCTGTGGAATATACATAAAACATGCTATACATCTTAAATATATACCATAAAAATATAAAAGTTAAACATTTGGTTCCAGATTTTTTAAAAATGTATTGAATTTACTTCTTATATTTAGATGAAACTATTGTAAGTTATCACTTAATAGTGTATACAGTGGTCTGATATAAGTTCAGAGAATTACATCAATGGATATCAGAGTTCCATTTTGTATCCTCCAAACACTACGGATTAGTTTGTGGTTTAAATCCTGTGACTTGAACTCGTTTTCTACACATAAAAGCTATTTGATAACATGATTTTGTTCTACATACAATGTCTTGCTTTTTACAATGAAATGCACTGGAGAGTAGTCTCTGATAGTAAACCCTTTACAGGGAGGCTATTATCATTAATTCTTTATAAAATAAACATGCATGCATATGCAGCACAAAATAAAACTGTCTGAGCATTTTAATAGAGTTAGCCTATACAAAAACCTTTGAAATACAAAAGCTGATTAGTGATATAATTTGCAGATCAAATATAATACATTTACATTAAATACTAACAGGTAGTTCCAGTTCATTAGTCCAGAAGCTGGGTCTTTTTAAAAGAACATAAAATTGTCAGATACCTTGGACTGTGCCTGTAATTCCAGCTCTCCAGAAAGCAGGGATAGCTGATCAAGGGTGCACAAAGGTTTGGTGCTACTCTGCAATGTAGATCCAGTATCTGCACCGGATCTGGCACCGATATGAGGCTCCTAGGAGATCCCAGGGGTACCAGGTTGTATAAGAAATGGGGGGCACTTAGCCCAGCCTAGATCTATAACATGTCAAAAAAACATATACAGGCAAAATTGATTCAAGAAAAAAATACCAATAATTTGTTGTACTGGATTAATCTGTATTTTGCTAGAATTCATATACAGCAAAATTTTGGAGAAGTATAAGAATGGAACTAATAAGACTTTCACAGAAAAAATCCATCTAATGCGAGCAATTTTTGCCTAAATATTGCAAAAAATAAATAAACATTTGAAGAGAAATCCATAAAATTGAAATTAGAAAAACAATAGTGAAAATCAATAACCCAAATCTAGTTCTTTGGAAAAATCAATAAACTTGATACACCTCTATCCAAGAGCTAACCAAAAGGAAAAAGAAAAAAAGGAAAAAAAACACACAAATTACTAATATCAGAAATGAAAAAGTATCATTGTTACTGATTGTATCATTACTAAAAAGACAATAGATAAAAGACTATCAATAATTTTATACCCCCAAATTTGCTATCTTAAATAGAATAATTACATGAAAAACAATTATTACAGTAATGGAACAATTACTGAAACTACCAAATTTCACACAAGAAGCAATAGATATTCTGAGGAGGCCTATGTCTATTATATCTGTTTTTAAAAATTAATTAATAATTAATAATATTCAAATTAGAAATCATTAGACCCAGTAAGAAAAATAAAATTTTTCTACAATTTCTCCCAGAAAATAGAAGCACAGAAAGTATTTTACAACTCATTCCATGAGGCTAGCATTGCCCTATTTTCAAATCCAGATAAATACAATACATAAAAGAAAATGACAGACCAATATGTTTCATAAAAATAGATGTGAATATCCTCAATAAAATATTAGAAAACCAAGTACAACAATGAATAAAAACAAATATGTACAATGGCCATTTGGGATTTACTCCAGGTATGTAAAGCTTGCATAGCACTTGGAAATCAGTCAACATAATCCACTGTATCACCAGGTTAAGGAAGAATTAAAAAACGGGTATACAGAAAAGCATTTGAGTACATTCAATACCTAATAATGATTTAAAAAAAAAAAAAAAAAAAAAACCTCTTAGAGTAGGAGTAGTGGAAACTTTGCTTAACTTGATAAAGAACACCTACAAAACAAACAAACAAACAAAAAACCTGTAACTACTATCATACTTAATGGTGAGGAACTCGATTCTTTATGTCTGAGATAAGAAACAAGTCATAATGCTTCTCTTCATCATCCATATTTAACATTGTAATAAACAATCCCTAACTATTACAATGAAGCAAGAAGAAAGGAAGAAAAAAAGTGTTCAGATTGAGGAGGAAATAAAACTGTTTTTGTTTGCAGATTACATTAGTGCCTATGTAGGAAATCCCAAAGAATAAACAAAAGGTCTCAAGTTACAAAGTTAATATGCAAAAATGAAATGCTTTCCTATATAGCAGCAATGAACAATTTGGCATTTGCAATGACTAATACAATCCATTTATAATTACACCAAAAAGTGAAATGCTAAGATATAATTTTAACAGAGTACATGGAAAGTCTATATATGGAAAACTGCAATGCTCTAATGAAAGAAATAAAAGAAGATTTCAATAAACAAAGATAAAGATAGAAAGGCACAATATTGTTAAGACTGTCAGTTCTTCTCAAATTGATCTGTATATTCAATTCAATCCTAATTTAAATTCCAGCAAGCTTATTTGCAGATATCAATGAACTGATCCTAAAGTTTATATACCAAGGCCAAAGGCAAAGAGTAGTCAATACAATACTAAAGGAACAAAGGAAAATTTGAGCACTTACCAGAATTCAGACTTACTAGAAACCTACACTAATCAGCACAACATGATATTAGCAAAAGATTAGATACGTAGATCAATGGAACACAATAGGAAGCCCTGAAACAGAGCCACACCAACACAGTCAGCTGACATTTGCCAAAGGGGCAAAAGCATGCCACCAGAGAAGGGATTCTTTTCAACAAATATTGCTGCAACAATTGAAAAATCATATGCAAAATAAATCTAGAAATAAACTTTACATAATACCATAAAAAGAAGAAAGACAGAAAGAACTTCAAAATGGTTTACAGCCTTAAATGTAAAATGCAAAACTATAAAACTTTTAAAGCAAAACTTAGGATAAAATCTAGTTGACCATGTTCCATGGTGTGAATACGTCCACCAATGTTCATGTGTTGGAAGCTTAATTCTTAATGCAGCAGTGTTGGGAGGGGTAGCCTAATAGGTCATGAGGGTGGCTCTCCCTCACAAAATGGATTAATGTCATTACTGAGGGAGTGAGTTACTTATCTTGAGAGTGGGCTTGTTAATAAAGCAAGTTCTGACCACTTTTGCTCACTTGCTGTCTTGCACTCCCTTGCCATGCGATGCCTTCCACAATGTTATTGCATAGCAAGAAGGTCCTTACCAGATGCAGCTCCTGGATTTTCGACATCCTAAAATCCAGAACTGTGAATTAAATATTTTTTTCCTTATACATTATCCATTCTTTGGTAGTTTGTTACAGTTACACAAAATGGACAAACATATCTTGGGTTGGAATTGAGGTTATAAAAATAACATCAAAAACATAATGGAAGAAAATAATGTTTGTTTTATGAAAATTAAATTTTTCTACTCTGTGAGTGATTAAGAGAATGAAAAAGCGATTCTTAATTTTCTTATTGTTATACCCCAATATAAGGAAAAACAATAAAAAAGCAAAATATCTGAAAAGTCACCTCATCTAAGAAGATATACAGATATTTATTTATTTATTTATTTATTTATTTATTTATTTATTTATCTATCTATCTATCCTCCTGCTTTTATTTTAGGTTCAGGGGTACAAGTGCAGGTTTGTTACATGGGTATATTGCATGTTGCAGGTGTTTAATGTACAAATTATTTCATTACTCAGGTAATGAGAATACTAATGAGAAACTACTCAATAGGTAGCTTTTTCATCCTCACCATCATCCTAATCTTCACCCTAGAGTACTCTCCAACATCTAATGTTTTCTTCTTTGTGTCCATATGTACTCAGTGTTTACCTACCACTTATAAGAGAAAACTTGTGGTGTTTGGTTTTCTATTCCTGCATTAATTCACTTAGAATAATGACTCCATCCATGTTGCTGCGAAGGATATCACCTCATTTTTTTTATGGCTGCATAGCATTCCATGGTGTATATGTAACATATTTTCTTTATCTAGTCCACTGTTGATGAACGTCTAGGTTGATTTCATGTGTTTGCTATTGTGAATAGTGTTGTAATAAACATGTGGGTTCATGTATCTTTATGGTAGAATGATTTACATTTTTGTGGGTATATATCCAGTAATGGAATTGCTGGGTGAAATGGTAGTTCTGTTTAAAGCTTTTGAGAAATCTCCAAACTGCTTTTCACAGTGGCTGAACATTCCACTAGCAGCATATAAGCAAAGCCTTTTCTCCATGACCTCTCCAGCATCTGTTATTTTTCTGACTATTATAGGAGAATTTGATATGAATCTTTCTGGTCAAGTGTGAGATGGTATCTCACTGTGGTTTTGATTTGTATTTCTGTAATGATTTGTAATGTTAAGCATTTTTTCATATACTTGTTGGTTGGCCATGTTTATGTCTTTTTTTCTTTTTCTTTTCTTTGAGACAGAGTTTTGCTCTTGTTGCCCAGGCTGTAGTTCGATGGCACGATCTCAGCTCACTGCAACCTTCACCTCCCGGGTCCAAGTGATTCTCCTGCCTCAGCCTCCCAAGTAGTTGAGATTACAGGCATGTGCCACCAGGTCCAGCTAATTTTGTATTTTTAGTAGAGACAGGGTTTCATCATGTTGGTCAGGCTGGTGTCGAACTCCTGACCTCAGGTGATCCATCCTCCTCAGCCTCCCAAAGTACTGGGATTACAGGTGTGAGCCACTATGCCCAGTCATGTTTATGTCTTTTTTTTTTTCTTTTTTGATAAGTGTCTTCATATACTTTGCACATTTTTTAATGAGGTTGTTTGGTTTTTGTTTGTTAATTTCTTTAATTTTCTTATAGATTCTGGATATTAGTTCTTTGTTGAATGTACATATGGCAAATATTTTCTCCCATTCTGAAGGTTATCAGTTTGCTCTGTTGATAGTTTATTTTGCTGTGCAGAAGCTCTTCAGTTTAATTAGGTACCGCTTGTCAAATTTGTTTTTGTTGCAATTGCTTTTGGCATCTTCATCATTAAATTTTTGCCAGTTTCTATGTCCAGAATTGTATTTCCTAGGTTTTCCTTCCAGGGTTTAATAGTTTTAGGTTTTACGTTTAAGTCTTTAATCCATCTTGAGTCAGTTTTTGCATGTGGTGAAAGGAAGGGGTCCAGTTTCAGTCTTCTGCATATGGTTAGTCAGTTATCCCAGTACTGTTTACAGAACAAGGAGTCCTTTCCCCATTGTTTATTTTTGTCAACTTTATCAGTGAGCACATGGTTGTAGGTTTGTAGCTTTATTTCTGGGTTTCTAACTTGTTCCCCTGATCTATGTATCTGTTTATGTACCAGTGCCATACTGTATTGGTTACTTTAACTTTGTAGTATAATTTGAATTTGGGTAGTGTGATGACTGTGATTATTCTTTTTGCTTAGGACAGCTTTATTTGTGATCTTTTTGAGTTCCATGTAAAATTTAGAATATTTTTTTTTCTAATTCTGTGAAAAATGTCACTGATAGTTTAATAGGAATAACATCAAATCTGTTAATTACTTTGGGAAGTATTCTTCTTATCTTTCTATTCATGAGCATGGAATTATTTTCCATTTGATTCTGTCATCTCTGGTTTCTTGCAGCTATGCTTTGTAATTCTCATTGTAGAGATCTTTCAGCTCCCTGTTTGGCTGAATTCCTAGGTATTTTATCCCTCTTGTGGCTATTGTGAATGGGGTTACATTCTTAATTTGGCTCTCCACTTGGACATTTTTGATGTATTAAAATCCTATTGATTTATGTACATTGATTTAGTATCCTCAAACTTTGTGGAAGCAGTATATGCATTCTAGGAGCCTTTGGGTAAAGGCTATGTGGTTTTCTAGGTATAGAATCACATTGTCTGTGAAGAGTGATAGTTTGGCTTATGATTTTCACATTTAGATGCCTTTTAATTCCTTGTCTTACTGTATTGCTCTGGCTAAGACTTCTAGTACTATGTTGAATAGAAGTGGTGAGAGAAGGCATCCTTGTTTTGTTCCAGTTCTCAAAGGAAATGATTATAGCTTTTGCACATTCACTATAGTGTTGGCTGTGGGTTTGTCATAGACAGCTCTTTATTGTTTTGAGACATGTTCCTTCAATGCTTAATTTGTAAGGGTTTTTACATAAAAGAATGTTAATTTTATCAAAATGCTCTTCTAAATGTATTAAGATGATCATGTGGTTTTTGTTTTCAGTCCTGTTTATGTGGTAAACCACATTTGATTTGTGTATGTTGAACCAGCCTTCCATCCTAGGAATAAAGCCTACTTGATTATGGTGGATTAGCTTTTTGATGTGCCGTTGGATCTGGTTTGTTAGTATATTGCTGAGGATTTCTGCACTTATGTTCATCAAAGATATTGGCCTGAAGTTCTCTTTCTCTGTTGTGTCTTTACCGAGTTTTGGCATCAGAATGATACTAGCCCCATAGAATGAGTTAGAGAGAAGTCTTTCTTCAATTTTTGGAATAGTTTCAATAGGATTGATACCAGGTCTTCTTTATATGTCTGGTGGAATTTGACTTGAATCATTCTGGTCCAAGGATTTTTCTGGTTGTTAGACTTTTCATTATTGATTCAATTTCAGAACTTATTATTAGTCTGTTCAGGATTTTAATAACTTCCTGGTTCAGACTTGTGAGAGTCTGTCTTTCCAGGAATTTATCCATTTCATCAAGATTTTGTAGTTTGTGTGCATAGAGGTATTTGTAATACTCTCTGAGGCTTCTTTGTATTTCTATGAGATTCATAGCAATGTCTCCACAGTTATTTCTGATTGTGTTTATTTGCATCTCATCTTTTTTCTTTATTAGTCTAGCTAGGAGTCTATCAATCTTATCTATTCTTTCATAAAACCAATTTTTTTTTTTTTTATCTTTTGTAGGATTCTTCATGTCTCAATTTCCTTCAGTTCAGCTCTGATTTTGATTATTTCTTTTACTCTGGTAGCTTTGGGGTTGATTTTCTCCAGTTCCTCTAGCTGTTATAATAGGTTTTGATTTGAGATCTTTCTAAATTCTTGATTGGTACATTTAATGCTATCAATTTTGTTCTCAACAGTGCTTTAGCTGCATCCCAGAGATTCTGGGACACCCTATCTTTGTTTTATAAGTTTCAAAAAAGGTTTTGATTCCTGTTCTAATGTCATTGTTTACCCAAAAGCCATTCAGGAGAATATTATTTTTCATGAAATCATATGGCTTTAAGATATCTTCTTGGTATTTATTTCTATTTTTATTGTGCTGTGGTGCAAAGGTGGTTGGTATGATTCCAGGTTTTTAAAAAATCTGTTGAAAACTGCTTTATGGCTGAGAATGTGGTGAATAAATTTTAGAGTATGGTCTATGTGCACATAAGAAGAATGCATATTCTGTTGCTGTTGGGTAGAGTGTTCTGTGGAAGTCTGTTAAGTCTATTTGATTCAGTGTTGAGTTTGGGTTTTAAATACAAATGTTAGTTTTCTGCCTCAATGATCTGTCTGATACTTTCAGGGGGGGTGTTAAAATCTTCCAATATTGTTGTGTGCTTATCTAAGCCTCTTTGTAGGTCTGGTGATTCGCCTGCCTTTTTTGAGGTAAACTGGTCATAGATTTTGCAGGATGCCTTTCTCTTGAAATTTATCTCATGTTTTTCTCATGGTTATACTGGGATTATGGGTTTTCAAGAGGAAGTCCCGAGTTAAGGGGTCATATTTGTTACATTATATCAAGCATATACACTATCAATCTGTTTATTACTGTTGATACTGACTTTGATCATCTGAATAAAGATGTGTTCCTCAGGTTTTAAAAGTTACTCTTTTTATTTCTTTCCTTCCTGTACTCATTACAAGGAAGTCATTATACACAGCTTACACTTAGGAAGTAGGGAGTTATGTTTCCCTTCCTTGAGGGTAGAGTATTAATTTATCTGTAATCCTTCTTCAAAGGAGATTCATCCTCTGATGCTTGAACTCGGGAGGTGAATGCAGCAGTGAGCCGAGATTGTGCCACTGCACTCCGGCCTGGCGACAGAGCGAGATTCAGTCTCAAAATAAATAAATAAATAAATAAATAAATAAATAAATAAATAAATAAATAAAATTGTCATGGTCAAATAAAAGCAAAGTGTAAGAAACTGCCACAGCTAAGAAGAACCTAATGACTGACTTCTAAATGTAATGTGCTATCCTGAATGGAATTTTGGAACAGAAAAATACATTAGGTAGAAATGAAAATTTGAATAAATGAAGACGTTAAGCTTTAAAAAACAGTTAATGGTAATACATTATCAATTGCATGAATAAAATATTTTCTCCAGCCAAAAATGTATGTTTTCTATTATCACCAACAAATATATTTGTTATTTGACTGTAACAAAGTTAGACAATGATGAAGACATAGAGTTATAATGAAGCGGCATCCTTGTCTGGGGTGAATACCCAGGGCCCGTCGTGTGGAGCCCAGAAGATTAACCACAGGGATACACACACCGAGTGGGTTAAAGAGTGGAAAGTTTACAGGCAGAACAAAGGAGAGAGTACAGTAGTTCTCTCTCCACTAAAGGGAAAAGCTAGCCAGTGGCAGACTGCGCCAGATTTTAGAAGCAGTCTTGAGGAGGCGGTATCTGATTTACAGAAGGCCCAGAGATTAGTTGGATGGTATTTACATGGCATGGGTGGGAGGATTGGTGGTATTTACATGGTGCGGGTGGGGAGGGCTGGTGGTATTTACATGGCGCAAGTGGGAAGGGCTGGTTGCCCCACCCTAATCTTGTTATGCAAATAGACTTCTTGCTTGGCCATTACCATCTTGTCTGTTCCTTACCACACATGTGGCTTGCAAAGAGAAGAGATGATGGAGCCGCCATTTGGAACATGTCTATTCCCAGGTAACCTTTTCCTATGGGCACAACTGTGGGAATTCACCTGTGCAAGCTTCCAGCTTCCTTGTCTATGTCTGCAGCTCGATTTTATAGCCTGTTCTTTGTTAGAAGAGAAAATGATTTGAGGCCTGCTTTTCATTAAAAGGAAAACCTTACCGAGGACTTCCTTACCCTCACTATCTGCCTAAATAATTTTTTTTAAACTTCTATATCAATAACTTTCAGTGAGGTCATCAGTTTTGTTATCATGAAATGTATTCATTTTATTCCATCCACACACAAAATAAATTGTCATTATAAAATGTTATATTTATGGAACATTTACTATGAATCAGACCTTGTATATATATTCATTTTATATATAATATACACAAACATAGGTATGTATATATGACAATATGTATAACATATGTGTGTCTAGATTTTATACATACATAATCTAAACTCATACCAGCTGTAATGAAATAGGCATTATTTTTTACTTTATATCCCAGAGAGATTATAGAATTGTCCAAGTTTATTATTAAAGTTTTTTTAAAGCCTAAACAGACTCATAGGCACAGTTAATCCAAAAGAAAATATGTAATCCTAAATGATATTTTAATGATCCTAAAGTTCACAAAGAAAATATTAATAGATTTTCTAGAGCTTCTATCAGCTTCCTAAACTTGAGTTTCAGAAGAAATAGAAATACAAGAGTTTCAAATGCAATGCTGAGTAGATGCTTAAAATAGGATATATTTAATAATGTAATTTCTCTCTGAACACATTACTGATAACTCTGTTATCCATTGTTGACATCTCAAAAGACTACTAGAAAAATAACAACAACTATTGAACATATAAATCTTAGTTTATTTGATTTACTGTAGTAAGGGGAAAAACCACCTTGACAGAGTTTTAGGTAGTGTTTCAATGTGAGGAAGTATAGGAAGGTTTGACAGAATTTTATGACATAAGTGAGGCAATTTTAAGGCACATTTTGCAAGGTGGTAAACTAAGTGGGATTGTTCAGAGTCTGTGACAATAACAGCTTTGAATTGGTAGGCACAGAAAATTAAAAGTCTTTAATCAAGTCTTTGTTAGCGAGTATTAATATTGATAGCTAATATATTTATATGGTTTGAAGTCCTGCCTTCCAGGGGCAGACATTCCTTAGAGCAAGCAGCTGGGTTAGTGCTAGACTAAATATAATTTAATAGGAGTAAGGAAGTACACGATGGTAGGAATTTTTATGGTTTTATTTCTCACCATATTTATTACCATACTTCTTTCCTTTTCAAGTACAAGAAAAAAATGTTTCTAGGGTAATATTTAAGTTGGACATATATATGGAGGTAAACTCGTGAATTGTGAGAAGAAATAAAAGGTAAATTTTTTGCCTAACATTTTATTATGAAAATGTTTAAATATACTAAACAATTTGGGAGAATTTTACAGTGAATACTCATATCTATTAAGTTGGTTTTATAATTAGTGTTTTACCATACTTGCTTCTAGCTGTATTTTTATAAATCCCCTATTTGTCTATCATTCTGTCTCACATTTTCTGATATGTTTTATACTTTTCAAAGTTGCAGAAAAGATGATGACATTTAAAAAAAAAAAAAAAAAAAGAGAGAGAGAGATTTGCTTTTGCCGTGTCCGGATAGAAAATGTAACCAAAAGCAAAGGGTAGGAGTCCCCTTTTAGAAACAAGGGGTCATGAAAGAAAGGGCATGAATGAAATACAAAAGACAAGTCCTTGGAACTGAGATGAGGAAATCAAGAGTTTCACCACAGATCCTTAACACATGCAGCCCCAGAATCCACCTAGGACTAGATGCCAAAACATATACATTCAAACAGACAATTTGTTCAGGAAGAAAGTCAAGGCTATAATAAAATACATTTAATACTTTAATTGTGTCAACATATTTTTAATAGCTATTATCAATTGAGGAAAAAAAGTGTATCTAAAGAATTCTAAACAAATTTCCCTATATAATCATCCCCAATACCTTTTTAGATATGTATTATCATTCATATTTTAAACAGGTAAAAACTGATGTCTAAAATATTCAGCCACATCCTCAAGATAATTTCCTGAGTTGAGATTCAAACCCAAATCAATGATCTATGTTAGACACATACGATAGCTTATTTTTCCTCATAAAAAGAGCAAATGATAAACTACAGCTTCAAAATCTGTAGATACATATAGATACCTTTGAAAATCTAACTTTTAAAAACCAACCTCCTTTGCACACACACACTAAACCAGAGGCTGCTTATATGTGTATTTAATTTGAAATTTCCATCAATATCTTCTTGATCCCTGTTTTACTTATTTACAATAAATTTTACTGCTGTTATGTCTTACATTGCACAATTTATTATTTCTCTTATCCAAATGTCAGTGGTTTCCTAGGCAACAGCTAAACCCTGTTTCAGTATCACAACACCATAATTAAAACTTCAATTATGTATATATTTGCAGCCTCGTTGGTTCCATTAGATCATGTTGTCTGTAGTAAGTGACAAGTGTCTAGGTTCACATGACCTACATAGTCAGAACGATTAACATGACCTTAAATATATTTTCAATATATACAGATATATTGTATAACTTGAATTTTAGTGTTATGCTGTATATTCTAATAATATCATTTATATTTAAATTTATTTTAGATTAATAAGTTAATTTATGTCTCTTAAGAGATCATTTTGATCAAGAATTACATATAAAACTTTGCAAATGCTTAAATGGTGTTATAATTTCATCTTTGGGGGTTTGAGAGTAGACATGACTTCTTTTACTCCTCACTTTTTTCCCTTTATTTTCCTCTTTTACTAAAACAATTTCAATTATAAATAATAAACTTTTTGAGCAGATAGTTACTTTTGTAGTGTAATTTGTAGAGTGTTATGAAAGATGACTATATACCTAAATAGTGTCTTTAACACAATGCTTGATAATTTTGTATTTTAAGTTTTTGTTTCTTAATTCAGGAAGTCTTCATTAGGGGCTACCAAACATTAGGCATGTACTGTGCTAAATTGACAACTCTTTGCAAGATGGACAAACTCTATGCTGTCATGGAACCTGCATTATAGTGAAGAGGGACAAAAGAAAATAGACAAATACTGTAATGATATTACAGGGTATACTGAATTCTCTTGAAGGAAACAAGTATGAAAAAAAAAAAGGACATTGGCACTGAGACTCCTAGGAAGAACCTCAGGGTGGATGATTGAGATTGGACTTGGTAAAATGACATTTAAATTAATACTTGGTGGATAAGAAAATGTCATCAATGAAAACGGGGGAATAGGTTTTCATGCAGTAGGAAAAGCATGTATAGATTCCTGGGAAGGGGAAGACCTTGAAGCTTCCTAGGAATTGACAAAAAGCTCGTAGAACAGGGAAATATAGCAGGAGTAGAGGTTAATAAATGTACAAAATGATGCCTTTAAAAAGGTTGGCACGAGCCATATGATACAGCTATGGTAAAGCAAAAACATTGCTTAAATTTTAGGCATCCTATGTATTTTATACTAAGTGCAATATGAAGTCATACCATGGGTTTTTATGATCTTTGCACATATACAAACAAACAAAAAAAAGTATGTGTTCCTAACATAAAATCTTTGTCTGACTCACTATTAGCATTATTAGATTAGATTTTTTTTTTTTTTATGATCATGAAAACATTAAGAGAAGGAAGGGAGGTGGATGACAAATGCTGCTAAGAATGACAGCTGGAAAGGAAAATCTTCCTACTTTGAAACACTGTATTTGTCTGAGAGATCTAATAATATTCTGATTATATAACAACATCCTGAGCATATCTCTTATGGCTACAAGGAAAGGGGGAAATTTACATTTAAAGTGAATATAAGTTATTATTTTGCAGTTCTGCAGGACAACAAGTCACTGGGTGGTTCAAATATTAAGACTCATGTCAATGCTCAATTTTTCCACCATATAGATTTTCTTTCAGAATATCCCTAAGTCAATAGGGATATGAATGCTATGGTTAGTTCCTTAACTACTTTTCTTTTCTGTCCCCTAAGGAGATGGTAAAGGGTGGTGGAAAGGAATGGCATTTGGAATCATAGAGTAAAATTTCTAATTTGATAGTTACTCCTGTCCTTCATTCCTATGTTCTTTTAATTCCATCAAATTTCTTAATTTTTTTAAGATTTAAAATATCTATTTTCCTAAATTGTTTTGATAATTATTTGAACTTGTTAGGGTTCTATAACTGTTATTTACTTCATTTTTTCACTTGTGTAAGAACTTCCTAATAGGTTTTGAGATTATGTGTGTGTTTGCATAAATATATGTATGTATGTATGTATGTGCACACACATAAATATATCAGAAGTTACATACAGACTGATATAGTTTGATATAGATATACCCAGCAAAATTATTTAAATACATATATACAATATATACATATATGAGATAACTATTTTTTGTTCCCTTTTCTCAAAACAAACCTGCACTGTTTAGGTGAGCAATGATGGGGGCCTCACCTTGAACCTGATTGTATCACTCTGGACTTTCTTCAGAACTTAAGTATACTTTCAATTACATAACAAATAAGTACCCTAAACATTTCTGAAAGTAATTAAAAAGCAAATTTTTTAAAAAGCTGTTTATGGATATATATTTTCTAAAGTTTAATATTTTTAAACAGAATGCCTCTGAAACTATACAACAGCGCTCCCCAAACTTTTTGACACCAGGGGCCAGAATTGCGGAAGACAATTTTCTCGCAGGGTGCAGGGGTCATGGTTGTGGGGTGAGAGTGTTCCACCTTATATCATCAGGCATTAGATTCTCATAAGAAGCTCATAACCTAGATCCCTCGCATGTGCAGTTCACAATAGGGTTTGCAATCCTAGAAAAATCGACTGCGGCCACTCATCTGACAGGAGGTGGAGGTCAGGCAGTAATGCTCATTCGCCCATCCCTCACACCCTACTGTGAGGTCTGGTTCCTAACAGGCCACTGACCAGTACAGGTCCGCGACCCACAGTGGGATACCCCTGCTATACAAGGTTAAAGAAAAGCCTAATTAGACCTTTGTATCTGAAACCTATTTTCAAAGTAAAAAGCCAATTAAAAAATATCATAAGACTTTGAGCAATACAAATGGATTAAGACTCATGTAGCTACATGGGCCTTACATAGAATTACTAACATTAAAGGAACATTTAGTTTTTAGAATATTGTAAATGAACATTTAAACTCCCACTTTAGGCAATCAGTCTTGATGTATTTTCATTACCTACGAGTTACAATAAAATTTTGGTTAAGCATATTTTACAAAGGTTAATAGCTGTCACCTTTGAGTTTAAGAATTGTGGGTTAGAATCCAGATGCTACAGCTTTCTAAATACAGCTTTAGAAAATTTACTGGCCTCTCTGACTCAGTTTTATTAACAACAAAATTGGCTTGTTTTGGCAAATAAATGAGTGTGTCATCATATTTCATAATATAAACATAAAATAAACATTAGTAACAATTATTAATTTTCACAAAGATCAAAATATTAGAAATACATAATTTTGGATAATATATTACTGAAAATACTTTGAAAATCAACATAGGTAAAGTGATATGTAAATATCCATTATTTTCTTCTTTGAATAAAATATAATTCCAAATAAATGACATTTAGAACACATATGAAAAAAATGAATTCTTCATTTGTTACTAAAGGTCTATGAAGAGAAGCTCTGCTTATTTAAAAGGAGTCAAAGAGCCTGCTAAGTGGGTGGTCAGAAATAAGGGATATAATTATTTTTAATTATATATTTTCTTCATTTAGCAGTAAGCTGTCATAGCATGCAATTTTAAAAATTATATGCTATTCAAAATTAAAAATATAATATTAGCGGTAAATCTAATAAGACTTATAAGAAAATATTATAAAAATGTGCCAAAGGACACCAAAGTGGCCAACATAAATGAAAATACATATTGTATTATTCAATAAGGTAATTTAATATTGTAAAGATGATGATTTTCTTCTAATTAATTTATCAGAATTTCAATCAACATCATAACAGCATTTTTTAATGGAACTTGAAATGTACATGCTGGATTTCCAGTTTCCAGTTTGACATGTAAGATGCTTAGAAGTCATCCCTCATGGAAGTGAACAAGTAAAAAGCTAAACAAACTGAAAAAAACAAAAACAAAAACAAATCTTTTTATATTTTTCAGAGAATTGAAGTCATTAGGAAAACTGCTCTCTGCAAAATTAGAAACATACATGAGTACAGAGCTTCACAACCTAACAGAACAAAGCCCATGAATAGAAATCTTGATGGGAACCAATGCCAGGGTAGGAAAACTTGAACTGAATTGCTGGAGGCTCAGTGTGGAAAACTGAGAGTTAAAAATTCCAGGGAACTCAGTCATAGGGGCATCCCCACACTTTAGTGAGCTTTATGTCCTGAAGCTGCATGAGGTCCTCAGAGTCAGTATCAGAGAAAAATCCCATCATGCTTCTGGCAGTAGGAAGAGAAATGAAATCATTTTATAGTACCAGAGCACAAAGACTGCCCCCAGGAGGGACTATTTTGCTAAAGCCTAAACTGCTGGCATTTTATCAGAGCCTAATGAATTTGGTGGAGAGGAAATATCCAAATCAAGTCCCTCTAGCCTTCTGTATGAGGAAAGAAAGAAAACTTTAAAACTCCAGCTATGGTTTTCCACCTAAATGGGGAAGAAACCTGAGAAGCACTGGTGAAGTTCACAGGCCAGCATCACAGGCTCACCAAAATATGCAACATAGCTGTGGGACTATGGAATGCTTCCCCTTTCCCATGCCTTACTATACATTATTAAAGGCCTATTTAGCACAATTCTTTTACCCAGTACATTGTGTCTGTCTTGCAACAAAAATTACAAAGCGTACTAAAAGATAAGAAAACAAAATATGAAGAGACTGAAAAACATTAGAACCAGAGTCAGATGTGGCAGACATGGTGGAATTCTCAGACTGGAATTTGGGAAAAAAAATTTGGTTATTACACTAATGTTTATTATAGAAAAAGCAGAGAACACGTGAGAACATGTAGACAATGTAAGCAGAGTGATGACAATTCTAAGAAAGAATCAAACACGAATGCTAGAGAGCAAAAACACTATATAACAGATGAAGAATGCATTTGATAAGCTTATTAGAAGCCTAGACACAGGTGAGGAAATATCTCTGAATTTCAGGATGTCTCAATAGAAACTTTGAAATCTGAAAAGCAAAGATTTAAAAAGATCCTAAAACAAAACAAAACAACAGAGAAAAATATCCAAGAATGGTGGGAAAGTACAAAAGAAGTAACATATATGCAATGAGAATACTAAAAGGAAAGAATGAGAAAAAGAAATAGACATTATATCTCAAGCAATAATGAATGAGAAGTTTCTCCAAATTAATGCCATACACCAACCGATAGATACAGGAATCTCAGAGAACCCCAAGCAGGATAAATGTCAAAAAACAAACAAATAAAACAAAAACAAACTAAACCTAGGCATATTATATACAATGTTTGGAAAATCAAAAGTAAATAAAAAAATCTTGAAAAGGGCCACAGGGGAAATAAAACACCTTTCCAATAGATAAGCAAAAATAAGAATGATACCTGACTTCTCAGAAACCAGGCAAGCAAGAAGTGAGTTAATTTAATTACTTAAAGTTTTTGGGGGAAAAAAAAGCACCAACATAAAATTCTGTATCCCAAAATTATCCTTCAAAAGTAAAGAAGAAATAAAGGATTTCTCAGACAAATAGAAATTGAGGGAATTTATTGCCAGTAAAACTGTACTGCAAAAAAATGTTAAAAGTTTTTTAGAAACAAGAAAAATAATTTAAGTCATCCACATAAAGAAAAAGTATCAGAAAAGAAATAAATAAATGTAAAATATAAACTTTAATTTTTGCTATTCTTAATTGATCTAACAGATAATTTCAAAATACTAACATGCATTCAAGTATGTATGCTTGTCTATACATATACTGTGCTTGTGTATATATATAAAATGCTTGTTTATGTGTGTGTCTGTGTATCTTATTAGTCAGTATTGTCCAGAGGCTAAGAACCACTAGGAGATGTATACGATGAGAGGGAATTTCTTACAAAAATTGGCTTATGCAATCATGAAGGCCAGGAAGTTCAATAATATGTCATCTGCAAGCTGGAGAACTGGGAAAGCCAGTGGTATAACTCAGGCCACATACAAGGCCAGAGAACCAAGGGAGCCAATGTATAATTCTCATTTCAAGGCCAAAGAGTCAGGAGAAGATGAATGTCCTGGCTGAAGAAAAGAGAACCAATTTTCCCTTCTTCTGCCTTTTTATTTTATCCAGGTCCTCAATGAATTGGATGATATCTGCCCACATTGGTGAGGGTGATATTCTTTAGTCAGTACCCTGAATCAAATGTTAATTACTTCTGGTAACAACCTCAGCAGACTCACTCAGAAATAATGTTTTACCAACTATCTGGGCTTCCTCTAACTCAGTCAAGTTGATATCAAAAATTATATATATATATATATAATTTATATATATAATTATATATAACCATTTATATGGTTATATGTGCTTAATTTTATATATAGAGAGTATATATACACATATTCTCACTTACATATGCTTATGTATAAGTGAAATGAATGAGAGTAATGACACAAGGGATGGAAGGGAGGGAGAAATTAGGGATATGTTGTAATTTTAAAAGGTACGTTCACTATACATAAAGCAGTATAGTGTTATTTGAAAGTGAAGTTGGCTTAATTGTAAATGTCGCAACCTCTAGAAGAAACACTGCAAAATATAGGAAAAAAGTGTAATTGATATGCTGAAAAATTAGTAGAATCAAAGAAAATGCTCAATTAAAACCACAAAAGACACAAGAAGAGTGGAAGACAAACATATGAACAAAAAACAAGGGCAATAAATACAAAACAGTGACAAATACAGCAAATATTAACCCAACCATATAAACAATCATTTTAAACATCAATGATCTAAATACACCAATTAAGAGACTGTTAGAATGAATAAAAAATCAAGACCCAACTATATGCTGTGTACATTAAACCCAGCTTAAATATAAAGACACATATGGATTAAAAGTAAAGGCATGGGAAAAGCTTTACCACGTTAACACTAATCAAAAGCAAGTAGAAGTAGCTATACTAATTTCAGACTGAACAGATTTTAGAGCAAGAAAAGTTATCAGGGTAAAGAGGCATTACGTAATGATAAAGGGGTTAATGCTCCACGAAGACAACAATCTTCAACATGTATGCATCAAACAACATGTCAAAGTATGTGAGGTAAAAACTGAGAACCACAAGGAGAAATAGATGAATCCTTTATTATAGTTGGAGACTCTAACAACCTTCGATCAGAAATGGACAGATCCTGCAGGCAGAAAATCAGTGAAGACATAATTAAACTCAACAGCACCATCAGTCAACGATATATAATTGATACCTATAGACTACTTCATTCAATAATAGCAGACTACACATTTTTGTCAAGCTCACATGGAACATTCACCAAAATGGACCCCATTTTTTAAGTAAAATAATTAAAAGAATAAAAATCGTACAATGTCTTATCTTAGACTACAATGGAATCAGACTAAAAGATAGTAACAGAAAGATAGTTGGAAATTAAATAATATGTTTCTAAACAACACATGGCTCAAATAAAAATTATTGAAAAAGTAAAAAAAATTTTTTAACTAAACAAAAATGAAAATACAAATTATCATGAGTTGTAGGATGCCAGAAAAACAGTGCTTCAGGGAAATATACAGCATTGAATATATATGTTAGAAAAGAAGAAATATCTAAAATAAATATTCTAAGCTTCAAATTTACAATGTAAGAAACAAGTAAATTAAATCCAAATTTATCAAGAAATAAAAAATTAGAGCATAATTCAATGACATTAAAAACAGAAAATCAATAGAGAAAATCAAAGAAATCAAAACCTGATTATTTGACTAAATCAACAAAGTTGAAAAGCCTCTAGCCAGGCTAAATTAGGGAAAAAAAAGAGAGAGAGAGAAGACACAAATTACTAATATTGAAAATGAAAGTGGTGACATCACTGCAGATTCTATGGACATTAAAAGTATAATAAGGGAATACTATGGACAACTCGATGTCCACACATCTAATAAGCTGGATGAAATGGACCTATTCCTTGAAAGACATAATCTGCCAAAACTCACATAAGAAGTAATACTCAAATTGAACAGGCCTGTATCTATTAATGACATTGAATTAATAATTAATACTCTTTCAAAACGGAAAGTGTTAGGCCAAGATGGATTCACCAGTGCATTCTACCAAACATGTTAGGAAGAAATTACATCACTTCTCTCCAATCTATCCTGGAAGATAGAAGCAGAGGGAATTCTTACTAACTCATTCGATATGGTTAATATTACTTAACATGCTAACCAAAAAAAGAAAGGAGACTAGAAAAGAAAATGACAGACTGATAATAACTAGAAAATGAAACTGCATACTGACAATATCTCACAAACATAGATGTAAAAATCCTTAACAAAATATTAGCAAATTAAATTCAATAATATAGAAACAAATTATACACCATGACCAAGTAGGATTTATTTCAAGTAGACAAGACTGGTTAAACATTCAAACATCATTTAATGTAATTTGTCACCTCCACAAACTAAAGAAGAAAAATCACATGATCATATCACTAGATGCCAAAAAATAATTTGAAAAATTTCAACATACATTAAAGATTATTTCTCAGCAAAGAATAGAGGGGATCGTCTTTGACTTTACAAAAACATTTACAAAAAACCTACAGCTAATATTTCTTACATAATAGAAACTTCAAGCTTTCCTGTTAAGATCACCAAGTCAAGGATGTCCCCTTTCACCAGTGCTATTCAACATAATACTAGAAGTCCTAGTTAATGCAATAAGACAAGAAAATAAAATTATACAGATTGGGAAGAAAGAAAGAAACGTGCCTTGTTTACAGATGTCATGATTGTCTATGTAGAAAATACAAAAGAATTGGTAAAAAACAAAACTCAGGAACTAATAAGTAACTATAGAAATGTTTCAGGATACCAAGTTAATATACAAAAGTCAGTCACTTTCCTATATATAAGCAATAAATTTGAAATTAAAGATACATTATCAGTCATCTCAGCACTCCAAATATTAAAACACTTATGTATAAATACAACAAAATATATACAAGATCTATATGAGGAAAACTAAAAAACTCAGATGAAGCCTATCAAAGAAGAACTTAAAAAATGGAGATAGGTATTGTCCTTAATGTCAATTATTCCCACCTTGATCTATAGATTCAGTGCAATCCCAAGCATATTCTCAACAAGTTATTTGTGGATATCAACAAACTGATTCTAAAGTTATGTGGAGAGTCAAAATACTCCAAATAGACAACTCAGTATTGAAGAAAAACTAAATCAGAGGACTGGCCGTAACTGACTTACTAGGCAGCTACTTTAATCAAAACACAGTGGCATTGGAAAAGAATAGACAAATAGATCCATGGAATAGAAAAGGGATTCCCAAACTAGATCCATGTAAATATTATCAACTGATCTTTGACAAAGGCAAAACAATGGAGAAAAGATTGTCTTTCATCAAATGGTGCTAGAACAACTGGGCATTCACATAGAGGAAAAAATAAATAAATAATCTAGACACAGACCTTATAAACTTATAGTCTCCACAAAAATTAACCTGAAATGGGTTATGGAGTTAAACGTAAAATGAAAAACTATAAAACTTCTGGATGATAACATAGGAGAAAAATCTAGATAACCTAGAATATATATATAACTTTTTAGTTTCAACATCAAGGCATGATCCATAAAAGAAATAATGGATAAGCTGAACTTTATTAAAATTAAATACTTTTGCTCTACCAAAAACCATAACACGGCAATGAGAAGACAAGCCACAGAGTGGAAGAAAGTATTAGCAAATGACATATTTGATAAAGGACTGTTATCCAAAATATACCAAGACCTATTAATACTCAACAGTAAGAAAAGACGTTTCAAATCATATATCATTAGGAAATTACAAAATAAAACAAGATATCACTAAACCCTTGTTATAACGGCCAAAATCTGAAGTCCTGACAACATCAAATGCTAATGAGGACGTGGAGCAATGGGAACTCTCCTTTATTGCTGGTGTGAATGTAAAATGATTTGGAAGACAGATTAGTAGTTTCTTACAAAATTAAACATACCCTTATCATAAAATTCAGCAATAGTACTTTTTGATATTAATGCCAATTAATAAAAAACTATACTTACACAAAAAAACTGCATGCAGATATTTATAATAGCTTTATCTATAAGTGCTAAAACTTGGAAGCAACAAAGATGTGCTTCAGTAGATGAATGAATGAATAAATGGTGCATCCAGACAATGGAATATTATTCAACACTAAAAAGAAATGGGGATCAAGTCATGAAAAGGCATGAAGGAAACTTAAATGCATTTTACTAAGTGTAAGAAAAGATAATCTGAAAAGATTTCATACCTATGACATTCTGGAGAAGGCAAAACAATAGAGACAGTAAAATGATTTGTAGTTGTCAAGGGGTTAGGCGGGAGGGAGAGATGAAAATCAGTGCACAGAGGATTTTTAGGACAGTGAAAATATACAAGATGGTCTCCCTTGGCCCGGGTTGCATGGTTCCCCACTGGAAAGCTGGATCACAGAGGGACACTCTTTCCCCCTCTCTCCTCTTGGGATTTCACTCACAGTTCTCAGCATGAGGCTGATGCACAAGCTGCCTGGCCACCTTCTCTTCCCTGGGATCTCAAGTGTCTTTTGCAAGGATACTTCATCATTGGCAATTCTGGTAAATTTCCATGTTCCTTCTTGAATAAAACATCACAATGTGATTCTCTATACACTATTTTGCTTCTTCCAAGTGGGCAAGTGCAATAGAAAAGACTTTAATCTGCCATCACTTTCAGGGAAATAGAGGCTACCGTAGAATCACCTGGGCCTTCTAAAGCCTAGGAGAAGAAACAGTGTAGATGAAGCCCCATATTGTAATATATGCTTAAATTTTTACTGTATTGATCTATTAAAACATAACTCATGAATTAAAATCTTTTTACTACTTTTGTGTGTTTAGAATTTTTACTATATTGATCTTAAAGCAAAGAAAATTGCAATAAATTATTAAAATCATATTATGTAAATTC
Source organism: Rhinopithecus roxellana (assembly GCF_007565055.1). Taxonomy (NCBI): domain Eukaryota; kingdom Metazoa; phylum Chordata; class Mammalia; order Primates; family Cercopithecidae; genus Rhinopithecus; species Rhinopithecus roxellana. The sequence continues at coordinate 103,660,089 of NC_044559.1, read as the reverse complement.
ATCATTTGCCATTATAAAATGTTCATTTTAATGCCTGATTCTGCCTTCAGTTTTAATGTTAATTTGCTACATCCTTATGTTAGGTGTGTAACTTATAAATTCTATTTAGTGAGATATTGCAGTTTACTTCATAATTTATATTTTTAATATAAAATTTATTACTCCTGTATGATTCTATTTATATCATGTATAGATAATTTAATATTTGTTTAATATCTCTATTTATAATAAATAGTAATTTATAAAACAATAGTCTAGTTTTTTTAATACACAAATTTAAGCTTTCAATACAGCAAAATGTCCAAATGAAAAAATTACATTGAGAAATGCTTAAAAATAGAAAGCATAAAATAAAATACTGGAAATAAGATCAGATATCTGTTAGTGAAATAAATAATAATGATTTAAACTATGATATTAAAACATTTAGCTTAGATTAATTTAAAATAAAATCTTATGAGAATATTTTGAGTTAACTGACATCCAGTACATAAAATATTTTTGAAGATATAAAGGACTATCCATATAAATAATTACTACTCTTTTACTCTCTCCAAATTTGGTGATGTGACTGAATAACACATTCTTAGAATAGTTTACTAATACCTTCAGGCAATTTGTTTCAGTATGATTATGAATGAAAGTAGATTATGATAAATAATTTCCCCCAATTTTTAAAGCATTAACATTTTTTATGTCACTTTATTATATTTGACTTAATTACTAAAATTGTAAATATGTCATATGAACTGCTGATAGCCAAGAAATTTCACATCTGTTTTAATATTTTACAAGTATTTTGGAAAACTACATTAGATTATGCAAGTATAACGTGAATTTTCTCATTTGTAATGGTAATATTATCAATATTACCATGAGTAGTAACTACTAACAAGTTCTCTAACTCCTACTCAAAGTACTGTCTTGAAATAGATTTAATAATCCTCTTAATATGTTAGGATAAAAGAAAAAGATGGAAGGACTTTTTAAAACAACATTAGTAAATATTTACTATTTTTCTTGATTCTAAGAATCATTAAAAGACCTAAGAAAATTATACCAAGTGAGTTACTAACAGGATTTTATTTGCCTCCATTAATGTCTGTTCTAAAAGCTGTTTATTTGCCCTTGCATTTCTGTATTTCGAGAGAGTCATTAAAGCATTTGGGATAATCATAAACATTATTGACAGGCAATAACTGCTTTTGAAAATATCCATCCAAAATTACAATAATAATCTTACTTGCATTACAATAGAGATACTTAAGCACTCAGCCTACTTACAGGAGAGCAAAAATTGTTGGCTCCATTGTTGTTCCATAAATGATACTTTATTTGATATTAATTTTATATCAAGGTGGAATATTATAAGGGATTTATACAGAAAACTTGATTAACACATTGAAACACATTCTATTCCTAAAATTTATCATCTATCTATCTATCAAAACATGAGTACAAGCAATAGAAAAAGTACTATTGTTTTCTTTATCCACCTGAGATAGCCTATATTTTTAAATTCTCATGTTTTCAGAGTAGCCTGAATTTCTCTTCACCTGTACTCAAAGTGCACTTTACCCTGAATTAAATGCTTATTTATCTTTCTAGTATTAACCATCCATATGTAATAAATATTTGTGAATTTTTATTTTATTAGAGGTTACATATTCTAGAGTGCATTACTTTTGTGACTGACATAATAAAAATAATCCTTTCAATTCTATCGATTTATAAATCATTAAGCCATTCTATTGCCATTTTAGTCCAGCCTTGACAATTTAATAAAAAGACTAAAATATTCAAATTGCTACTTAAAAAGTCAATTTTTAAATATTTGATAAATGTTTAAATTTTTTGGAGTAATAAAAATACAGCATAAACCAAAGCATTACAACTGTAGGATCCAAGGCCTCTAATCTTGCAGAATCTAAGAACACAGAGAAGGGAAATGCAACATCTACATAAAGAACACTAGAAGTGATCGTGATCGTGACAGGTGTCAATTTTGTTTGAATACCTGGATTCTCAAATAAGTATATTCCAGCTGTTCAGTACACAGTCTACTTGTCAGACATCGGTTGAGTTTATGTGCCATTTTCTGGAGAAGAGTGCACCAGCCTCTCAGATTACATGCACTGAACTGGCACTTTAGCTGAGGAATCAAGTTGTTATTCTACTTTTGTACCACAATGGTTATTTTACATTTGGTGGAATAAAATATTAAGAACTAAAGACAACACAATAAACAAAATCAGTGAATTCTGTACTCATAAACTCATTACTGTAACTCCCTTGCCAAAAGATATGTCTGTCCTTTGAACCAAGGCTATATTATGTGATACTATTTCAACAGATTGAACATTCTGTAAACTGCCTTTAGGTGGTGGTGCAGGTTCTGAAAGCAGGGAAGACAGTAGCATGCATGGATGTATATGAATTCTCTTAAAGATGAGTTTGTTACACCTACAGGATCAAAGGGGTCCAATTTAATTGACCTGCTACTGAATATTAACTTCAACCAGAAAAATGTTGCCCATTTAAGGATAAACATCAGTCTCTGCCCTTGGCAGTTAGGTATTTCATGGTGAAAGTAGCTAGATCAGTCCTTGAAAGAGTTAACAATATTTTGCAGTTCATCATCCCTGCCTTCTATTTATGAGCCACTGCTCCCATACGGAAGTTGTGGAAGAAGAAAAGCTGGTCAAAGCACACATGTGAAGTTAACCTGTCTATATCATTGCTGAGTGCCTCTGTTTAAGTATATTTTTTTTGATTTTCATTAATGTAAGAAACAAAGATTCACACGCTTTTACCCACTCCCATAAATAAATCCACACACTTCTTCCTGGACCCTGCTTGCCCCTGAAGTTCCAATCTTGTTACTTGCAGACCATTAAAATTTTGCTACTTTGTGGAGGACCTTTAGGTGACCTTGGAATGACCCAGGTCTTCTCTGCTTCATTCCTACATTTAGCTTTCAGAATAACTGTAGAAGGTGCTGGGAATGCGTTATCTTGAGACAGGGAGGAACGGTCTGAAGCAACCAGGTCTTGTTCCTACCCCTCTTAGAGAATAAATATAATATCTTGAGTTAGGGAGGAGCAACCTGAGGACAGCCTGGGCTTTTTTTCTACCCCACTGGAAGCAGAATATCCTTCAAAGCTTTTTCCAGTGAGTCATGTTGCTGCTGAACTCTATAACCCCGGTGGGTTCCCTTTCAGGATCCCTTAGCTGTGGTGCAAGTGGGGCATGTGCAATCAAAAATTCATCCATTCTGAGCAGCTTTTTCAAGTCTTGGGGGACCAGTTCATAATAGACCTGTGGCTTCTTTTGTCCCTTTCTGCCTATGGGTAAGCAAGAAACACACTTCTTATAATTTGTCACATGCGAGTGTATTCTGTCTCATCAAACTCAGGCAACTGATAAACCTATAGCCCAAGGTTAGTATAGTGATGATCTTTGCTATCCTCCATGCAGTGGGAGTCCTGTCTTGGGATTGGTAATTAACAATTCTGCCCTTCACTGCAAAAAAATCAGAGTAAATTCATATTTCATGATATTTTTCTCTTCATGCAAAGTAGACCGAGTATGTTGCACAAAACAAAGTGAAGATTTTCTTTCACCACTGTCCTTCAGGCCTATCCATGGGTGGGTCTCTAATCCTACAGCAGTCCATTCCTAGTTGCAGCATCATATTACAATGCACAATCTATGGATAAGAATTGAGTCCTTTATTCCTCTGATGTTAAAGTGAATCACGACAAGTCTCTAGTTATATTTTGAGGAAGAAGCATGGGAGATACAGAAATGGGTGATTTATTTATATATTTTTCTTGGGACTTTTAGCCATGTTAAATATAATCCTTAATGCACTACTTCCAATCTAAAATGGATTTTTGCCATGCCTGTGTGGCATTTAGACTCAGTGCACTTTATTAACACTCTGCTCATAATGACAAGGTCATGTTACATAGACATTTAGTACCCATAGCCAGAATCTCAATTTTGTTTCTGGAACTTTTTCTAAAAGAAAGTAGTTTTATACCACAGACTTTGCTCCAAAAATGTATGAGTCTATGCTGTGACTCTCTTAATGAGGTAGACCATAGATACTCACAAATAATATTTATCTACCTAAGACATTTCTGGAACCATGGTGGGTCATGTAGCCTAAGATGCAAAAAGCTTGTCCTGGAGGCTGCATGGTTACACTGCCTTGTCTTGTCCTAGGCCACATGAAGCTAGCAGCCTTCCAAGTCACCTAGTAAATGTGTGATCATAGTCTTCCTATGATCATTGTATGAACCTCTAACATCCAAGAGGACCACAGAATGCTGTGAAAGTTTTTGAAATGTGAGATGCAATACCATTTTTCCTCTTGCCTTACATAAGACAATATAATGCAATGGAACTGCTGAAACCTAAACAAGTTGTCTTGGTAGGACCCTAAATTTTTATAAGATTTATTTTTCACCTTCTGGCATGCAATTGTCTTATTACCACATCTACGTCACTTAAAGGTTTTTGCATGGAAAGATCAGTCTAGAGGACCAGAATGAGTCTCCTACTTGTCAAGATGATCACAATCTCTGCCTTTATCTTTGTTAAGTAATGTTGCTATCATCAGAGAGACCTGTTAGAAATTTTAAATCTTAGATCCCAACCCAGAACTCCTGAATTAGAATCCTAATTTTAACAAGATCTCCAGAGAGTTTATATGCACATCAAAATGTAGATGCAGGGGAACACATTCTGACAGAGAGCAGGAAAGTTAACAAAGCTTAGAAGCAAGAGAGTGAAAGTACACTGCTATCTTTGCCAGGTAAGGTCAATTCCTTAAGGCCTGCTCTACTGATGAATATTGAGAATGAGACAACAGGTACTTACTAAGTTCAAGAGGTTGTAGTGCTTCTAAAAATAAAAGACCTGACAGATGATCTGTGATGAGGGCAAATACCCTGTTATGTTTATAATAGTCAATTGTGATCTCAACATTATTGTTGAAAAGGTTGGACAGGTAAATTGAACGAGGCATATGATGGAGACCACAATCTCTATGTGTCAAGGTTTCCTGGTGGCCATGTTAATTTATCTGCCCAGTACAAAGATTATGTCCATCTTGCTTCTGATGAAAACGCTGCCACTTGGCCTCTGTCATTCCAGAATCACATAATCATCACTGATGACCATCAATTCTGGTCTGCATCAAATATTCACCACAGAGCTTTTCAGACATACCAGTGCTTCCTTTCCATGCATTCTTCATCACCTCTGTTAAAGAAGCTCCCTTCTCTCACCAGTGGGAAGGGAACATAGATGCTGGATACCTCCACTTACATAGTAAATTGGTTCCAATATAGACACATATCTATATTTCCTAATATCTTCCCTAAATATCAATTTGATAAATTTCTAACACCTCATCTAATTTTCTGTAGGTTATTTTCATGTCTAAGTTTCCAGGAGACATCTCAAAAAACTTACAGGACCAACTCCAAGTTATCTGACATAACATTGAATCCTTTGTTACAAGTGAGCCTTTTTCTATCAATGACTTCTCTTTTTTTATTTTTTTATTTCTTTTTTTTTTTTTTTTTTTTGAGACGGAGTCTTGTTCTGTCACCGAGGCTGGAGTGCAGTGGTGTGATAGCGACTCACTGCAAGCTCTGCCTCCCAGGTTCACACCATTCTCCTGCCTCAACCTCCCGAGCAGCTGGGACTACAGGCATCTGCCACTATGCCCAACTAATTTTTTGTATTTTTTTTTTTTTTAGTAGAGACGGGGTTTGACAGTGTTAGCCAGGATGGTCTCGATCTCTTGACCTTGTGATCCACCCGTCTCGGCCTCCCAAAGTGCTGGGATTACAGGCGTGAGCCACCGCACCCGGCCCAATGACTTCTATTTTTAATATCCTTATATTCTGTTTCCTGTGGCCTATCACTCTAAAAACCCATATTTACTCATGTTCTGCCACTTCTTGTCTAGTCATACAACTGATTGGCCTATAAGCTATTTCTTCTTGGAGCACAGCTTGTATTTCACTCCAGATTCATTTTCTCTTCTCTGTCAGGGCCTAACCCCTGTGAATGCCGTTACTCAGTTTCTCTTGCCCTCTGTTACCCCATTGGTTGTAGCCAATAAAAGTGGGACTAGGAGATTGGACTATTAGACTATTCCCTATTTCTTGTCCCCTGCAGTTGCTGTTTTTACTCCACAGTTTTGTTGTTGCTGTTTGTTTTTAGAGACAGGGTCTCACTTTGCCACACAGGCTGCATAGCTCAGTGCAGGCTGGAAATCTTGGGTTCGTGTGATCTCTTCCAACTCAGCCTCCTGAGTAGCTGGGGTTACAGGGACACACCACCATACTTGGCAAATTTTACTTACTTATTTATTTATTTATTTATTTATTTATAGATGGAGTCTCACCATGTTGCCCAGGCTGCTCTCTAACTCCTGGTCTCAAGCAGTTCTGCCTTGGCCTTCCAAGTAGCTGGGATTATAGGTGTGGGCCAGGGCACTTGGCCTTTACTCCAGAGTTTAATAGCATCAGTGAGAAGTGCTTACAATCTCTAGCCCTACCAGGAGCCCTGTGAGACCTGGGGCTAAGGAGGATCAAATGACATTATAAATAAAAATAAAAAATACAAGTATAAACGTGGAGAAGATTTTTGCAGTTTATAAAATGGATAGTGCATTGGTATATAAAAAACAACAATTTTTACAAATACACGAGGAAAGACACACTTATAAATAGAAAAACAGACAAAGTCTAAACAGACTTTTCACAGAGATGGAAATGCAACTAGTCCAGAAGCATGCAAGATCAGCCTCACAAAATCAGGGAAATGCAAACTAATAGAGTATTCCCAATTAATAAAAAGGCAGAAGGTAAAAATCTGACACCAGCGATTATGGGGATTACCAAAAAAAATCATTTTTTTCTCATACAAGGCTAATAGAAGTATAAATTTACAAACATATTTTGGAAATATTTGGCATTATCAAAGTTTAACATGCCTGCACTCAAAGACCCAGAAAATCTTTCTGGATAGCTATGCAACAATCCTAATAAGAGTAGTGTTTATTATTGTACAAAGAGAAAATAAACCAATAAAATAGATTAATTTTGTGTGTTATACTCTCTAACCTGAATGGTCTACAGCAATGAAAATGAAAGAATAGTAGCTGCATCCGATACGAGTACCTCTTAGAAACATAATATTGATTGTGAAAAGAATAATAAAAGCATGCCTAATTAAATATATAAATGCATGTTTATGCATGCATTAGATTTTAAACGCAAATAAGTAATAACAATACAAACTGTACAACACATTGTGTTTAGGGATTATATATATATACTAAAACCGCACACATACCAAAAAAATGAACAAAATTTTATAGTCATCAATATCTACTGGGGATAAAGAAAAAAAGTGATTTTAAAGGGAGAAATATGAAGAATTTAAAGTTCTATTTCTTTATCTGAATTGTAGGTATAGTGGAGATTATGTTAGCACTTATTTATACTTTATGCATATTTTACATATATTATTTTGTATGCATCGAATAATTAAAACACAGAAAAACATTATATTTTCAGATGTTAGCTGGGGTTGGGGATTGACCTTTGAGTGAGTTACATGTACGTGTGTGTATGTGTGTATAATGTACTCATTTGTTATTTCTGTATGTTTATGGCATCCTTACATATAAATGTAATATAATCATTTAATTATGATTTATAAGTACTTACACATCATCATAATTCTTCTTTTAAATTTATTTTTAAAACCTGCTCAATATATAATTCTTATGCTCATATGAGATTCTTGTGGAGCTGAAAAATATGCCCCCCTCCGTTTTATTTCAACATCTTTCTTTTCACTTAAGGCAGCAACATGTAATGAAGAAAAATAATATTTCAGATTCAAAACTGAAAGATCAGAAAAACACATATAAAATCAAGTATCCTCCTTTCACCTCCCAAGGAGAACCCACTTCTCTCATTCTGGAAAATGAAATACCATATATGTAAAAATAGTTTTTACCAAGCATTCATTACACAGCCGTGAATAAGCTTTATATTTAATGCCCTTAAATCAGTTTTTTTTATTAAGCTGAGCTTGGCATACTTTAGACCCAGAAGTCTATTGAATGTGCATTCTTGCAGTTTCGCTGTATTCAGAACTGGAGGCCATCTCTTTCAAGAAATTTTTTACAGGAATAGATTGGCCATTACTAATTTAAAGCCTTCCAGCTAAGTAGCCGACACAACGCTAGAGTCTAAAGTAGTATTTTATTAGCCCCTAATGTATTAAACCTCTTTTAAGGATCTGGTTTTTGTTCTTGATATCTTATAACCATTTTTTTCACAATAGTAGTTCAAGCTTGTGGCCAAAGGGAGTAACAATTGAGAAATACCACTACCTCTTTACCAATAAAATAGTCATGAATAATTGACAGATTCTATTAATATATTCTGCTACATTAGGTTTTGTCATTATGATATTAGATTTTTGTTTCTGCATAAAACTCCAAAACAAGTCTAAAAGGAAATGTACAGCCCATTGTGAATTTGGAAGATATATTTGGATAAAAATAAGTTAATAAGTTTTAATAAGCTTGTACTCTATTTATATTAAAAGATCAAGCTACTTTATTTGTCAAATATATATAAGCATTATACATATACCATGGTATCTATATACATATATAGTCATTCTTATAGGTTTTAGAAAGCACTTTAAAAAATAGTTCATTTGAACAAGCTTTTAATGAAAATAGTATTTCAAATATCTGAAAACATGTTTTTTTTCCCCCTTTTCCATAAATAATCTAAACCTGAAGCTGGTACAGAAAGTTCCAGAGGAAATCTTAAGAAAACTAGAAATAAATTAAGAAGACATATTACAAGAGATTAGCAACCCATTGTGGACATCAAGAAATTCCCTAGCCGGGGGAAATGTTTAGAAATAAACAGCAACTTTCCTAAGTGACCTGGTGTCCACAGAATCTTTGCAAATTTCTGTTATGGGCAGGTAAAAAGCCTACAGATATAATCGAGTTGAAAATCTGAATGTATTAGTCCTGCATTTCAGAATAGGAAGAGATGACTTAACGTCAACAGATACACAGGAAAGGCAAAACGAAAGGGATAATTCAAGTTCAGTAGAAAACCATTGTGAAAATGGTACTCCAGATTGGTATATATAATGTTAAACCTCTTCTGACTTCTTTTCCTGTTAGGATGTCCAAATACAGAATCGGTTTGAGGACATTTCAAGGTCATTGGCAATACTTATTGTTTGTTTTTGTTTGACTGTTACTTCAATATATCCCATCTGCTATTTCAAATATTAGAGCAGGCCATGGTTGAATATGCTTCAAACTGTTCGATGACCTCACCATTCCATGTGCCTGCTTTCAGGAGACTACATAAGAGAGGATAGAGAAATAAAAGAGTCAATGAAGATTTATCTGCACAGTTGGGAAAATGAGAAAGTAATTCAGTACAGATAATGGTGGCTTTGTGAAAAATCAGCTTATTAAGCATTTAGCTCAGCATATTCTGTCCCTTTTTAGCAGACTGCTATCTATGCAACACATACTTTCAATCACTTGCAGTTTAATTTACATTATCTATATAATTGAATAGAGAGCAAAATTAACAAATAATTCAAAATAACTTATTACTTAATATTTTATTATCTAACTGTTCATCATGTAATATTCAATTGGATCAGAAAGTAAACAGAAAAATGCATATTTTATGCATAAAATGTGAACATATTTGGTAATACTTTTAGAAAAGCCAAAAATGCATATGAAATCCTATTTTGCTTACATAGAATAGTTACAGGCTAGTACTTCATGCCATCATCTCTAGTTTTATATGTTTCTGAGCAATTAACAAAAAGTCCAACTAAAATTGGCTTATGCTAATAGTGAATTCAGTGTCATTTAACTGAAAAGCCCAGGAAGAAGCAGCCTCAGATATATCTTGATAAAGGGGTAAACGATGTTCTAAAACATATATTTTTTTCTCTCTTATGTCTGTTGTGTGCTATGCTGGCTCCCTTCTCAGTTATCCCTGCACAAATAATTTTCAGAGAACTGAAAATATTTCAGAGGTATACCTTCTAGGATCAAGTCCTCCAGAAAAGAGACACCATGCTTCCTGTAGAGTTCAAAATTATTACCACTGGTCTTATTGTCTGTGGCCAGTCTGAACTGGATTAAGTATGCATTCAATGCTTGAACCAAACACAGAATTAGAGTGCTTTACCTGAACCACCTAGAGTAAGAGAAGGATAGTGTCTGGGAAAGGAGAGCAAGACTGTAGTAAAACAATTGGGTATGATTGATGAGTAAGAAAACAACAAGCAAGAAAAGTTCATTACAATGTCCTGGTCCCACATCTGTTCCCATGCTCAAGGGAGAATATGTTAGAACCCAGAGAGTACAACCAGATGCATGTTACCTAACAATGGGGATATATTCTGAGAAATGTATCATTAGACAACTTTGACACTGTGTGAACATCAGTGTGCTTATGAAAACTTAGATGGTATAGCCTAGGCGATATGAGAGATGGCCTGCTGCTCCTAGGCTACAAACCTGTACAGCATTGTGCTGTACTAAATACAGTAGGTAATTGTAGCTCAGTGATAAGGATTTGTATATCGAAGCATATCTAAAGAGTAAAAATACAATATAAAAAATGTAAGATACAAAATATTAAAAATGGTACACTTGTATCTAACACTTGCCATGAATGGAGCTTGCAGGATTGGAAGTTGCTCTGGGTGAGTCAGTGAGTGGTGAATGAAGGTGAAGGCCTAGGACATTACTGTACATTACTGTAGACCAAAAATATTACATACTTAGGCTACACTAAATTTATTTAAAAATGTTTTCTTTGGCCATGCGCGGTGGCTCATGCCTGTAATCCCAGAACTTTGGGAGGCTGAGGCAGGTGGATCACCTGAGGTCAGGAGTTTGAGACCAGCCTGACCAAAATGGAGAAACCCCATTTCTACTAAAAATACAAAATTAGCTGGGCATAGTGGCACATGCCTGTAATCCCAGCTACTGGGGAGGCTGAGGCAGGAGAATCGCTTGAACCTGGGAGGCAGAGGTTGCAGTGAGCCAAGATCGTGCCATTGCACTCCAGCCTGGGCAACAAGAGTGAAACTGTGTCTCAAAAAAAAAAAAAAAAAAAAAAAAAAAAAAAAATCTTCAATAGTAAATTAGCCTTAGCTTACCATAATTTTTTACTTTATAAACCTTTTAATTTTTTAACATTTTAACTTTTGTGATAATACAGTTTAAAACATAAACACATTGTAGAGCTGTACATATTTTCTTTATATCCGTATTGTATACGCTTTTCTTATTTTTATATTTATAAATTTTTGTTTTCTTTTTTTAAACCTTTTTGCTTGAAACTAAGACACAAACACACACATTAGCTAGTCTAGGCCTACACAGGGTCAGAATCAGCAATATCACTGTCTTCCACCTCCACATCTTCTCCCACTGAAAAGTCTTCAGGGGAGGTAACATACATGGAGCTGTCATCTGTCATGACAACAATGCCTTTTCTTTAAATACCTCCACAAGGACATGCCTGAGGCTGTTTTGTAGTTAACTTTGTTTTTTTAAGTGGAAGTGCACTTTAAATGATAAAAAGTGTAGTATCACAAATACATAAACCAGTAGCTAGCACAATCATTCATTATCATTATCAAGTATGATGTATTATACATAATTGTATGTGCTGGACTTTAATACAACTAGCAGTACAGTAGGTTTGTTCATACAAGCATCACCATAAACACATGGGTAATGTGTTGCGCTATACCATTATGAAGGCTAGGGCATCACTAGGACATGGGAATTTTTCAGCTCTGTTATAATTTTATGGGCCCATTATTGTACATGGGCCCATACACATATACCAAAGGGACCCACGTACACTGTTGACCCAAAGGTCATCACATGGCACATGAGTGTATTAGACTTCAAAGGAGATGCAGAGAAGTCTCTAGAATAATTTTGGTATTGCACATAATGCATTTTAGGGGCCTGGATGTGGCTATAACTGGTCGGGAGAGATTTGTACTGGAGCAAGGAAAATACAGAGCCAATGAGTTGTCAGGAAATCTATTGGGTTCAGGGCATAAACTGTATCACCATCTCCAAATCTTCAGTTCATTTGCCAGTTCTTAAATTATGAACAGGCGAGGTTATCTTATTTTAAAACTTGCCATCAGGCTCTCGAGCTGGGTCAACAGGAACTGATACCAAGAAGTAGGACAAATCAACAGAAGCCTGATTTCTGAGTAAAGCCTGAGCACCCAGTTAGGTCAGTTGGATTCAGAAATTGTGGGAAAGATTTTGACTAAAAGAAGTTGTGGATTTGGGAATTTGACTCAAGTTCTCAGGATCACTGTGGATAATATTCTTGGAGAGTAATACTGTCTGTTCAGCGAAGTGAGTACTGGGGACCGCCACTAAACACTCATTTTTGTCCAGAGTTTGCCATCATACCAAGAACTTGTACTCTAAACAGAAACTTAAGCTTTCTAGTCACTAACTTATGTGACCTTGCACACATTATTTAGTCTATCTAAATCTGGTTTCCCAGTTGGTTAAATTTGTCCATTATGCAGAAATTTGGTACCAATTATGACTATTTCTTCTAAAGCACTTACCAAATTATTTTCCTAAATGGCAGCGCTCTACTCGGAAAGCACATAGAGAAGCTTACCTAAATTAATACAAGCCACCTGCTTCATTGGCTAACATTTAATAAGCCCTCAGTAATTATAAAACACTTTTCCTTATAGATACAAGTTATACAAAAAGATTCTTATATAAACATTATTTTCCAATCACGATAAAGATAATAGACTAAACGGAGAAATAAGCAAGATCCCCAGCCCTCGGGTGAATTTGTTAGTGATATCTTACTCTATTGCATAAAATGATGTATAATAATATTTTCACCACTCTTCTTAAAAAGAGAAAGCATCATAATCATAAATTTATATATCACATGACATATGAAAAGAAGAATCATCAAATGCATAGTCCACACAATAAGAAGGACAAACTAGATTCCATATTCTTGTATATGGAGCACTGTCAAAGGGGTCTTCACAACAATTGAGTGTATTAGCAAGTTTGTATTGAAAAAATATGAGGAGGATAAGAGTGGTTTTTTTCACTATTGAAAAATCAAATCTCACATCTTCTTGATCATTAAAGCTTATTTCCAAGGAAATATTTCTGTAAAGGATATTATACTTTCAAAAATGTATCTCTAGTCTTGTACATTTGAAACTAAAATTAGAGTAGCCTAAGGTATTAACCAAAAAGTAATTACCTAGGAGATAATAGAGTTTTTCTTATATAGTAACATATTAACAACTTTAGTTTAGAAACACTTTCACAAACATTATTCATTAATTTATTCATTCTAGTAATATTATACTGAGCCCAATATAAGTAAGGTACAGTTCTAGGTGCTAAATGAAAAGTTGGTAAGTCATAGTTCATTCTTCAAGGAAGGATAACTTTTGGGAAGGTGGTATAGAAATGGAGACATGGACAATATGACATTTTATAGTCCAACGTATGAAGCACATCAAGCAATCAGAGCAAGTATGAAGCATAATCTACAAATTCAACTTCAGATATTAACTTTTCTGTACTTTTTATACTTCATTTCTACTATTTTGGGGGAATATTTAAGCAATCTTTCCAGGGCTCCACAACTCCACAAAATAAAATTATGTCTTGTATTTAGAATTGTATATTTTCCATAGCATAAGGCTTGGTGACAATCCATCTTTCATCCAGTGGGTGTCTTTAGGTTGCACTGCCCTCTGGAGTTTCTGTATCATACAAGCTCCAGGCATGAGCATTTTTGAGGGACCACACATTGTCCTGAAGTTTCTTAGTATGTCATACAATCCTTTTTTCCATTGGTTTTGCAAATTTCCTGGCTGTTTCACCAGGATGTTTCTTATGCCAAGCATAAGATTTTTCTTTCTCATTCTGTAAACTGAGGAAAACTTTTCTTTATTGTTTCCAGTAAAATATGTATTTTCTTTGCCATCATTCTTTCTTGCTTGCTTCTTATTAAGACTTTTTTTTCTACATTGTGTATCTTCTTTCCCCTCTGAGGCTTGAGATTTGAGGCAAAAAATAAATGGCTTATTCCTAGGCTCTTTCAACTTTATTCACTGTATCATCCATATTCTTATGTTATCTTACCCTTGTTGGTTGTTAGTGTCTTTGCTTGAAGGATTAGATGGGCAGAAGTAAGAGAGGAAATTATTTCCCAATGAAACCTAAATTTAAAACTTAAAGCTACAAATCTTTTAAAACAAAATGTAGGAAAAATATTTATGATCTTGAATTAGGCAAGCAATTTTAAAATATGGCACTAAAACCTGATCCATACAAAAAGACATTACGCTTCAAAAATACTGAGATCATTTGTTCTGTGAAAGATATTGTTGAGAGCATACAACTGAAAGTCCCAATCAGGTATACAATATTTAAAAATCACATTTCTTAAAAAAATTGACATCCAGGACAGATAAAGGACATTCAAAACTTAACAAGGCAAACAAATAATACACTAGGCAAAATATCTAAACAAGCAGATTACCAAATAAAGTATACAGATAACAAAGAAACATCAGATAAGATGCTCAGCACAACAAATAATCAGAAAAATATAAATTGAAATCAAGATGCTGTTACATAGTTATTAAATAACTAAAAACAAACAAAAGAAGCAAATGCATTTTGCTAAATGAAAGAAACCAAACACAAAAGGTAACATTTTGTAGGTTTGCATTTATAAGACGTTCTGGAAAAGTGCTATTGAGAGACCTTGCATGGGGGGAAGTGTTGACAGCAAACAGGAGGCACAATTGTTGAAGTGATAGAACTATCCTGCCTTATAAATGTTTGGTGGATTTATGGCTGTATGTTTATATGTCAAAACGTAGGGATTTGTAGGCCATAAAGATAGAATTTTAGTGTATGTAAATTAAAAAGCACCATTTTAGATATTGAAGGAACCCAAACTATTCCAAAATTGAATACAAACTTTAACAAATAATTATTTTGGCTCGGCGCATTGGCTCACGCCTGTAATTCCAGCACTTTAGGGTAGAAAAATTACCTATTTGATACAACGTTCAATATTCGGGTGATGGGTACTCTTGAATCCCTACATGTAATACCAATGTGACAAGCAAGCCTATGTACCCCCTGTATCTAAAATAAAAATTTTTAAAAAGAATTTCCAATTACCAAAGCTGAAATAATATGACAAAAAGAGTAATAACCAAATTGAATAATGATGGTTTATAACCTGCAGAATAAAATAAATACTCATGAGTTCTTACTACTAAATAAATAATAAAATAAATAAATGAGGGGGATGGGACAGTTTATCCCAAACAAAGAACTTAAATGATTAAATGTAGAATGAAAAAAAGAGATTTTTTGAAAATTACTCTAAAATATCATCATAATAACTGCTGCAATCAAGATCCACTGCTACTTAAATGAAAACTTTAGTGATCAAAATATTGAGGAAAAATAGGATATTTGCACAGCCACAAACTGTCTTCCCCAAGATATGCATTAATTATAAAGGAGAAAATAGTGACTTTTTAGTGTAGAAAACTGATGGAGATCACCTTAACCAGTGATTGTGGTTAGCATCACCAGTTATAAGACATATTAACAACATAAATTTCAATACATTACACTGAGAAGGGCACAACACTTAATATGCTTGTCAAAAGTAAAAAACCTCTATCTACACGAGAAAACATCAAGCAAACTCAAATAGAGGAACATTCTACAAAATAACCAACAATTACACATCAAACGTGTCATAGTCATAAAAGATAGA
The DNA here is from genome assembly GCF_007565055.1 of Rhinopithecus roxellana. Lineage (NCBI taxonomy): Eukaryota > Metazoa > Chordata > Mammalia > Primates > Cercopithecidae > Rhinopithecus > Rhinopithecus roxellana. Next base: position 103,644,139 of record NC_044559.1, on the reverse strand, counting down.
TATTGAGGAATTACCACAGATTGAAAGAGACTAAGGATACATGACAACTAAATGCAATATAAAATCTTGGATTAAATTATATAACAGAAAAAGGATACTAATGGAAAAATTGGTAAAAATCCAAATGAAGTCTATAGGCTGGTTAATAGAATTGTACTCGTTAATTTGTTAGTTTTAATAATCACACTATGTTTATGCAATATATTAACATTAATGGAAGGTGAGTAAAGGATATATTTAAGCTGCATTTTTGTCACTTTTTATAAATCTAAAATAATTTAAAATAAAATTTAAAAATTTGCTTCTGCATTTTTATGAGTATCAATAAATGAATTTAGAAGGCAATTATGTAAAAATTTGGTGTATAAATATATACATTTTCATCATCAGTATGAAGGGACTTCAAAAGTTTATTAAAACATCAAATTAAAGGATAAAAAGAAAAAATGTATGTTTTATTTCTCAACATAAACTCCATCAAAGTCAAGACGCTAGTGGAAGCAATGATACCAGTTATTTAGCGCATTGCTAAAGAAATGAGGTTCCTGGGAAGTCAACCATAGCAATGCAGTATTCTTTATGTTATTAACTAAAGAAAAACTGGTGATTTTTTTAAAGATTATAAAAAAATACAGATCAGAAGGTGCCGAATAAGAACTAGATGGCGGATGCTTAACAATTTCCATCTACATTATTTCAAAATTACCTTTGTTTGATGAGAGAAATGAGCAGAAGCATTGTCATTGGGAGGTGAAGCCCACTGGACTTCCTGGGACAAGCGGGGACTTGGAGAACTTTTCTGTCTTACAAGAGGATTGTAAAATGCACCAATCAGCACTCTGCAGGTAGGGTTGTAAAACACACCAATCAGTGCTCTGTAGCTAGCAAGGGGATTGTAAATTGCACCAATTAGTGCTTTGCGAAAACGCACCTATCAGCATTCTGTAGCTAGCAAGAGGATTGCAGAATGCACCAATCAGTGCTCTGTAAAATGCACCAATCAGTGCTCTGTAAAATGCACCAATCAGTGCTCTGTAAAACGTGCCAATCAACAGGATCCTAAAAGTAGCCAATCACAGGGAGGATTGAAAAAAGGGCATTCTGATAAGACAGAAAGGGAACATGGGAGGGGACAAATAAGGGAATAAAAGCTGACCACCCCAGCCAGCACCAGCAACCCTCTCAGGTCCCCTTCCATGCTGTGGAAGCTTTGGTCTTTTGCTCTTCAAAATAAACCTTGCTACCATTCACTCTTTGGTTCCATGCCATCTTTAGGAGCTGTAACACTCACCACGAAGGTCCGCGGCTTCATTCTTGAAGTCAGCGAGACCACAAACCCACCGGAAGGAACCAACTCCAGACATATCATGGTGAAAAAGGAGTCTCTGATGAAGCTGTGGGTTTTTATGCTGAAACGTTGGCTAACTTTCTCAAAACACGTTCATAATAAGTAGATATTATCATTATTTGTTCCTCCAGAAAGTCAACAAGCAAAATGCCTTGTGTATATCAAAAACCTGTTGCCATGACCTTTACTCTTGACCAGTCTGCTTTTTCTTTCACCAGATCACTTCTACCTCTTGGTAGTCATTGCTTTGATTGTGTTTTGTCTTCAGGATTATATTGGAAAACTCATGTTCCATCTACTTTACAATTCTTTGAAAAAATTGCTTCAAGATACTAATGTCAATTGTTTAACATTTTCATTGACAGTTCTGCTCATGTCTGCAGCTGATCTTGGTGCAGTAGTTTTGGCCTCCTTCAAGTGGAAAATTAATCCACCTTCAATTTTTTTAGTAAGAACTGTGTACAATGAACAAATGAAGATGTCTATGGTGTTGGTTATTGTTTGTACTGTTAATTTTAGATCCTCTTCAATTAGGACATGAACAAAATTAGCCTTTTTCTCAGAAATTGATGTGCATAGTCTGCCACTGCAGTCTTCATCTTTGATGTTGTCTTATCTTCTCTTAAAATGAGTATTTAAAATCAGCATTTGTAAGCTTCTGATTTATTTGGAGCATTGTCCCAAAAAACTTTCCATAAAGCATCAGCGATTTCATCATTTTTGCACACAAGCTTCACCATAAATTTGATGTTTTTCTTGTTTAAATTTTAGCTGAATTTATGTTGCGCTGGTAGGAGTTTATTTTGAACTGATGTCTTATCCTTCCTAGTGCCTCAAACTAGATCTTGTTTGAATGTGTTATAACAAATTACTACAAGTTTATTTTAGTGCAAAAAAAAATAGAAATCCATGGATAGTTTTTGTATATTATGCATTTTCATGAACTCTTTGAAGACTCTCTTGTATATAAAATATATGTAATGTATGTTTATATAATGTATCAAATTTATAATAAATAGACTATATATACCGTACCAGGAAAGATGCAAGAGAAGACTAGAACTATAAGGTATGTCATTTGAGAGAGTAATGGGGCTCATTGATCTAAGCAACATGGAGTGACAGAGTGAACAAAATTAAAATTAATTTTAGATTTCAAGCTTCAAAAAATAAAACTATATTTACAATTATATCAATTATAGGCAAAAAAAATCCAAAACAAAAATAAAAAACAAAAATTTCACACTAATGACATCTTAGGAAAATGTGAAGTCAATACCTGATATTCTGGGTACTTGTGGGATAACTAAATATTCTAAAGAGAGTTGGAAGTTAAGTCTAAAGAATACTTCAGTAAAAGTAGTAAATAAATAAGTTTAAAGTGATTTTACTCTCCTCTCACCTGGAAAGTATTGGACCCAAAGTATTCTTTCTGTTTGTCTTGTGGTAGGTTATTAAGTGATAATTTTCTATATAAAAATACTAAAAAAAAACAAAATAAATCATAAATGTATTAGTTATGAACTGTTTATGTAGAATCAATGAGATCCCTAGAGTAATTGATTCACAATATAAGCAATTGGATCTTGAGAGAAAAGTCTATGATTAGTATAGTCATGTTTGACCCAAAGAATCAATAATATATGATTCAAAATAAAAGTCCAATGAAATAACAAATGAGAACATAACATTTCTATCAATGTTAAAACAAGGTACTTTTATCTAAAATAAACATTTTTTTCTTAAGCTTCACATTTTGATTATTTCAGATATCATAGATACTGTAGTGACAAGTTATTTTCTCAATTTACATAATATATGTATGACAGCACACATTGGGACCACTAACAATAGCAGGAGCATGTTAATTTATGTTGATTATTGTGATAACCTTAGGCTTTTACAGAGTAAAGTAGGACCCAGAACCATGACAGGATAATTAACACAAGTGGAATGCCAGTCGCAGTGTTATCTGGTGGGGAGAATATACAAAGAAGTTTGTGCCTTAGATCTAGCTCTGCCACAGTTAACTTCTTCATTATCTAAAAAAGTGAAATAAGTGATGACTGATCTTACCTCTATTACTCTTTCAACACATGTGATTTAAACCAGGTTAATCAGTGTCTTCCAACTGCCTGCCCTTGTAGTTGGTAAAGCTTTATTACAGATATTGAAAAGGAGTAGCTTTCTCTTCTGAGATTACTAAAGTATTAGGATGAAAGCCAGAGGAGTTGGGCCAAATATCTGGATGAGGCACACTGCCTAGGAAAATGGTCATATGCATCTAAGCAAAGTATTGACATGGAAAAATACACACACACACACACACACAGAGCAGAGAAAGACACAGAGAGATAGAGAGACAGACAAAGAGAGACAGAGAACACATAACTCAAGTATAATTACATTACTATTTTTATCTCCTCATTTTAATGTTATTCCTTCCAGCCTCATGAGGTCTGTTTTATTTACCATGGAATTCTCAGGACATGTAAGTTTCTGACAGAGTACAGTCAATATATGTAGAAAACATAGATTAACTTAGCTTCGGTTCCCATGGAAGCAAAGCCTAAACAGAGATTTGAGAGTGTACCAGGAAGGAAAAGGTAAGGAGGAAAAGACAGATAATAATGTGCATTATTGGGCTGGTCACCATTGTAGGTAACTGGAGTTTGATCCTGCTGGAGTGCTCTGGAAGCTTTATTGGAACATATAATTCAGTTATCTCTCTTGAATGTGAAATAAGCTAGAATATTTATTTATAGCCTCCTGTCACTCAGTAAAAGGGTGCTCACAAAGGTCATTTTCCCCCACTCCAATATTTTGGCAACATAGGCTCTGTGTCCAGAGAAAGTTCAATGTCAGGCAATGTGCACTGATGTGGTAAGAGCAAAGGGTTCTCACTGACATCTGACACCATCTAATCCATGGAACAGTTAGTTGAATACATGGTTTCAGTCTTCTCAGGGTCAACCATAAAGTCCTTATTTGCTATAGTTTGAAAGTTTGATTCCTGCAAACCTTAGGTTGAAATTTGATCCAGAGTGTTGGAGGCAGGACCTAATGGAAGGAGTTGGGTCATGGGGCTGAATATCTCATCAATAGAATGATGCCACCTCTGGCAGGGGTAGGGAAAGGTGAGTGAGCTCTCCCTTTATTCATTCCTGAAAGAATTGCATGTTAAAATGAGCCTGGCACCTCCCCTGACCCCTTTGCTTCCTCTCTTGCCAATGTGATCTTTGCACATGCTAGCTTCCCTTTGCTTTCTGCTATTAGTGAAATCAGTCTATGACCCTTACCAGAAGCCAAACAGATGCCAGTAACATGCTTCTCAAACAGACTGCAGAACTGTAAGCCAAATAAGCCTTTTTTGTTTATTCATTACCCAGTCTCAGGTATTCCTTTACAGTAGCACAAAACAGACTAATACAGGACTGTCTTACTTTTCTAGTGCTTCTATAGAAAAGTACAGAAAACTAGGTGGCTTAAAAATAGAAATTTTTAGTGTTACAGTTTTAGAAGCTAGAGCTCCAAAATCAAGGAGTCAACAAGATTTGCTTTTTTCTGAGGATCATGAAGGAGAACCCGTTCCATTACTGTCTCTTCTGGTAGCCTCAGATGTTTCTTGAGTTATAGACGGCATTCTTTCTGTGTGTTCACATCTTCTTCTATGCACACCTATCTCTGTGTCCAAATTTCCCCTTCTTATAAAGACACCAGTCATATTGAATTAGGACCCATCCTAATGATTTTGTCTTAACTTGATCATCTATAGTCATATTACTAATAATCCATAGGAAGGTCCAGGCCCCTCACATATCATTTCTCCTTTAAAAGTATAGTGTAGTACTATGACAAGTGTCTTGCTAAAATGCAGATAAATCATTCATACTGTTTAATCCTGTCTATGAATTCCAATCACGTACTAAAGGAAATCAATGTAGTCTGAAATGAAGTCTTCATTGTGAGCTCTCCACTAGCTCTTCATCAAAGGATTAGCATCATTGATTTTAGAATTAAACAGATGTGTCTCATTTTCACAATTTCTTCCAATTTTCTTGAGATAGGTACACACTCACATAATATTTTTTTTCTACTTTTGATACAGATCTGGATAAAATAAATATTTTACTGCCTTCTAAACTTTTTACTTAAAATGACATTTAACATCAATTAATGCAATATACCATATCAGTAAATGACAAAAGTCACATTATCACCTCAACAAACACAGAAAAAGTGCTTGAGAAATTATAACACCCCTTCATGACTGAAAAAAAAAAAAAATACTCCACAAGCTGAGAATAGAAGAAAATTTTCTCAATATGATAAGGAACATATTCAAAAACCCCACATCTACCATCATATTTAGTGGAGAATATATTCCCCTTAAAATCAAGCATAAGACAAGGATGTCTTCTCTTACCACTTCTATTTAACATTGTTCTGGAGGTTCTAATTAGGATGAACAATCAAGAAAAAAAAAAGAAAAGCCATCTCAATTTGAAACGAAGAAAGAAAATTATATTTGCAGATTATATAATTTTGTATATGGGTAATCATAAAGAATCTACAAAAAATTATTAGAGCTAATAAATGATCTCTGCAAGGTTTCAGGATGCATGCTTAATATATGAAAATCAATTGAGTTTTCATACTGTAGTTTTTTCAAACTGAAAATTAAAGAAAATAATTTTATTGACAATAGCATCAAAAATTAAATAGGAATAATTTAGCAAAAGGCATGCAAAATATATACCCTAAAAACGATAGAACACTGCAAAAAAATTAAATAAAACCTAAATAAATGGAAAGGTACCCCATATTTGTGGATCAAAAAATTAACATTATGATGACAGTATTCCATAAATTGATATACTGATTTAATGTACTGTTCTTCGACATTGTAACTGATTTCCTTGCAGAAATTACAAGCGAATACTAAAATTCAAGGGACTCAGAATAGTCAAAACAATCTTGAAAAAGAAGTACAAAAACATTCCCTGATTTCAAAACTTACTACGAACTTACAGTAATCAAGATGTTATAGTATTGGTATAAGGATAAATACATAGATAAATAAAATAAGATCGAGTGTCCAAAATTAAACAGTCATGTTTTTGGTCAATGACTTTTCAACAAGAGTTTGAAGATAGTTAAATAGGAAAATAATGGTGTTTTCAACTCTTTTCTAAGTCAACTGTATAACCGCATTAAAAGAAGAAATTTGGACCTCTATCTCAAGCCATGTACAAAAACTAACTCAGAATGGATCAAAAACTTACATGTAAGTAGTAAGGTATAATGTAAAAAAGTTTTGTCTTTAAATGTGTGGTTAAAACATCATATGTTCTCACTCATAAGTGGGAGCTAAGCTATGAGGATGCAAAGGCATGACACAAAGGACTTCAGAGAATCAGGAGGAAAGGGAGGGAAGAAGGTGAGGGCAAAAAAACTACAAATAGGGTGCGGTGTATACTGCTCGGGCAACGGGTGCGCCAAAATCTCACAAACCACAACTAAAGAACTTATGTAACCAAACACCACCTGTTCCCCAATAACTTATTGATAAATAAATAAATAAGTACACAGGCAAATGATAAATGTCAAAAATAAAAAGTAAATTTAAAAAATGAATGTGTGGTTAACTGGTTAATGATGATATTGTGTATTTTCTCATCTCTTGCTGCTGACATACATCTAATATGTTTAAAACGATTTGTGTATATCAAAATATTAATTATTTAGGTTGCAAATATAATCTGTAAGTTAAGTTTGAAAAGGCACAATGAAGGCTTTTAAAGAGCAAGGATTAGCAAGAGGACAAAAAATTTTTGATTTTAGATGCTGACGCAAACACAATAATGACTAAAGTAGCTGTCAGTATAAGAAATGCCATTGTAATGTAATTAAATTTCATATCTTTATTGAAAAGTAAATTCCATCCCTATCCCCAAGTATAAGACTCCAGATGGCAAGGTAAAGTTTTGCAAACTGTACGAAACCAGAGCAAGCATATCTTAACGTAATTTAAAGTATACTCACTGAAAGCTTAATCCATAATCTATAAAACATATTCCCATTTTTATAACATATATTCCTCTTTTTATAACATTAACATATTGCATTATTGCTAATAGAACACCTAGTATATAGCATTTTTGGTGGGCAATACATTTCTAAAACATCTGCTGCATTTTAATTAAACTGCCTCCTTGAGCATACTTTAGATTCTATTATGGACTAGCAGAATACAAATGTAATTTTTTTGATTTTTGTTTTGTTTTTGTTTTCCAAAAGGAAAACAGTGCCACCTAATGTTAACTATCACTGATTATATATGTGGAAGTTTACATAATCACACAGAAAAATAGATTCAAAAGACTTTTTCTTAAAATTATTTTAAAATTAATTAAATTACAATTTGAGACTTCTATGAAAGGAAAACCATTTATATTTGGAATCAAATTTCAGCAACAATTAAAGTATCTTTTCTGACATTTTCATCAAACCCTCCACTTAATTTTTAACAAATTTGGACTATTAAGTCATGTATTCTCTGATGGTGAATAATTGTATTAGGCACCTATGAATTTCTTTCTGCACTAACACAGAGGTATTTAACAAACATTTACCAGACTGGACTCTCTTATGTAATGTAGCTGTGATAAAAAAAATTAAATTCTAAACAGATGAAAGAATAATTTGAAGGAAATGAGAAGATATATATTAATTGTCCATTTTTATATTGTAAAGATAATGCATTATCATTATAGATGATTGGAAAAATTCCAAAGTGGAAGAGAAAATAAATGATCTTAACAGAAAAAAACTATTATATACCTTTGGACTATTTTCTTAGAAGGTTTTGTAGATGTAGTTTATACTGTTTGTTATGTAATTCTATGACCATATGTTGTTAAAATTACAAATGTAATTTGCTTTCTTCTAACCCTCATATTTACATATTATGTTATCATTTCTAAACATTAATTTAGACTTTCATTATATTTATTTCAATGGAACAGTGTTATTTACTTAGCCAACGTATGATCTGAGATATTTAGAATATATTTCATTTAGAATATCATGAATTTATAAATAATGCTTTATTTTTGCCACATATTCTTTTAGCAATATATATTTAATATATATTTAGGCTAGAAGAGAATTCTTGTGATTCCATAAAGCTGTTAATGTTCAAATTTTTCCATTTTTAACTTTCACTTCACATAGTTTTTAAATAAGAAAAATTTTAATTCCCTCATTTTAATGTTAACAAATCCAGAACCTCAAATTCTTATCAGTTATAATAAAAACCTAAAATAGAACTCAGATCTTTATGTATTAATTCAATACTATACTATTCTGTATTCAAATATATTATTGAGAAAATATCATGCTTCTGTCTTTGTATATTCCCATGCGGTGAATATTATTTTAAAATTTCTGACAGAAATTGATTTTATGGTCTTTCTTTAAGTGCGATTTAATTACCTGTCATTGCTCTAGAATAGTCTAACAGATTTAAGTATACAGATGAGACAATCTTTTCCCCATAGAATCTATAAAATGATATTTTAGTAAAGTATAACATACATACAGCTACATTAAGCATTTATTATATATGCATTAGTCATACATACTTAATAGCTTATGCATGTACTTAATACTTAATCATATTACATACATACTTAATAGCTTGATGAATTTTCACAAAATAAGCATGTACATCTAACCCGAAGTAAGTTCAAAGAGAGTATTCACTGCCCAGACACCTCTCCCATCTTCTGAGTTTAAACCTTCCTTCAGTTACTACAGAGCCCCAGCTACCCCCAAACCCCCAAACACACATACACCAAACACGGGTAACTAATCTTCCGACTTGTAACACCACAGTTTGCCTGTTATCAAGTGGAATTCTACAATGTACACACTTCTATGTCTGGTTTCTTTCACTCAGAAATATATTATTCATCCATGTTGGTGCATGTAGTTTTATTCTACCTGTATGCCACCAATAAAGAAACTATGACTTATATAGGTCAAATCTCATACTTCAACCACCTGTTTTTGTCAATAAGGTTTTATTGAAACACAGCTATGCTGATTTATTTGCATACTTTCTATCGTTGCTTTCACACCACAGTGGCAGAGTTGAGCAGTTGTGACAGAGACCTTATGGCCTGCGATGCCTAAATTATGTACTATCTGATTTCCTATAGGAAAAATTTGCTGATCCCAATCTATGATACATATGATAGAATTTGGTTTATTTCTAACTTGGGACTTTTTTTAGTAGTGCTGCTATGAACGTAATTGTACATGTATTTTCATGAACATATGAATATGTATATATCTATAAGGTTTATATTATAGCATAGAATTCTAGTTGGGCAGTTCTGAATATGTTCAGTTTTAGATGATATTAGCAAGGTATTCTCTAAAATGAATTTTATCAATCTATACTTTCACCAGCATGGCATGAGTGTTCCCATTGATATGCATCTTCATCCAGACCAAGTAGTCTGTCTTTTTCATTTTAGCCATTCTGCTGGGTGTGTAGTGGTGTCATATTGTGATTTTAATTTGCACATCTTTAATAATTAATTAAGTTGAGCACCTTTTAATATGTTTACTGGGCATTGCGTTATCTTCTTTCATGATGTACCTATTAAAGTCTTTTCTGTTTCCTTTTTGGATTTTCTTTCTTTTCTCTTTCGTAGAAATATATAAGGGGCATGAGTCTTTTGCAGGTATATTTATTCCAACAGATTTTCTTACACTGTGGCTTACGATTTCATCCTCTGAATTACATCGCTTAAAACAGCAGAAATTGTTAACTTTAATATGGTTAAAGTTAGCATTTTTTTCTTAAATAGTTGAAAATGTTCATGTTCTTTTTCAGAAAACTTGGCCTATTCCAATTTCTTGAGGAGAGTCTCCTATTTTTTTTAAGATTTATTGCATTACCCATACATGCAGATCCTGAATGTACCTGAAATTGACTTTGTTGTGTTGTGTGAGGCAGGCACCATAATCATTTTCTTTTTTAGTAGAAATGCTACATTTATCTGACACCATTCTCCATTGCACTGCTGAGACACAATTACTACATTGTATTTTAATGCCTTTTCTTTCCCATGTTAATTTTCCTTATATCATTGGGTTTATTTTGAGGTTCTCAGTTATATCCCATTGTTGTTGATTTGTAATAGTGCTATAGCTGGATAAGTCTCAATATCCAGTAAAACAAGTAACCTTACATAATTCCTCAAACTTTTCTTAGGTATTTTTTCAAATATATTGATGCTTACTAAATATTCCACGTGCTACCTTTTATTTCTCTGCCTCCTTGAAATAAGACAGCAATATGATTAGTCCCGTTGAGCGGGTTATAAGCAGCAGTACCACTTCTGGACAAAAGCATTACAGGAGATATGAGTATTCCATTCCACTCTCTGCCAGTGAGTTCAGGTTCACTGGAGAGTTGGAGAAACAAGATAAAATAATAATAATAATAATAAAACCAGATTCCTAAGTCACCACAGCACCACAGGATAATAACTGTGGAGAGTCAGGAAACTTAGGAGGGACCTCATGTGCACAAGAAAATTTTGCAGAGAGAATAAGCCACTGAGATTTGGGGGCAGTTTCCTGTCTTAGCATGATCCTGTACTATTATGACTAATTCGGCTATTCTTGGTATGATAGATGGTTCTTTGGTTTGGGTTTTGTTTTTCCCTAAAACAAGGGGCATCACTATCTATTGGAGTCTTACTTTATGCTACTTAAAGGAGATGTCTTATTTATCACAATACCCATTTCATTTAGATAGATTATGCTACTATCTTGAGAAGACAATGGTGGTAAATAAAGGCAATGTATAAATTAGATACAAAAGTACTCTGCCTATCACATTTCTCAGAAGATGCAGTAACATTTATGTCATGTAGATGTAGTGCCATTTGCTTTTTCCTAAACCCGACTTTTAGTGCCACATGAATCCACCTCCATCTTAGAGCCCTTTAGGTATCTTGACTGAACATAAGTCAGCCAAAATCTTAGGAAATGCTATGTCTCATAAATACCCCCACCAGCCCTGTGCTTTACCATGATACAGGAGTAAAGCAAAACTCCAGCTAGTTCTCAGCACAAAATTATAGTTTTTTGCAAAGATTTTGTAACATCAACTGTCTTAGTCTTTACGCCTCAGTCCTAGTTCTCCCACTTTGCACAGCAGGACACTATAAATCTCTACACTTCTGCCTGCACTGCCCCTGTTCATCACCTTCTAGAAGCAATAGTAGATATTTCTCTTGCCATTTTGCCCATATATTTTTGTCTTCTTTCCTACGTGAAATAGTTCTTGAACAGACAGATTTGGCCATCCAAGTTGCAGATCCAAAATTCTAAGCTATGTACATTATGTAGACACAACATCACCTTTTCCAACTGCATTGAGTACAGAAGCAAAAATTGAGCAAATAGATACTTGCCCTTAATGTAATTATAATTATGCTAAAGGGGCATTAAGATAGTTTCAAGGAAGAGCCACATATGTGTAGAATTTCTGAATTATTCTGTTCTAAAAGAATGCCATTTAGTAGGGAAACAGGTTTGCCTATCCTCTGAGATTTCCTTTTAATTAATGCCAGATCTCTTTGTGATTATTAATAATATACCCCAGTTTTAACATTTTTTCATTCTGAGGCAAAACACTGGAACATAGAAGAATGCTTGCCAAATGAATTTTACTTTGTCATCCACAAATGAATCACCAGTTCAATACAGGTCTTGTCAACTAATATGCAAAGTTCTCTGTTAAGAATGAAGTGATCAGGTGCATGCAGTTCCACGTAATGAAGCTTACTTCACTTATCTCAAGGAAAAAAATACAAGTTCTAGAATCAGCTTGAGAGCCAAGTCATAACTTAGCAAGAACAATTCCACTGTTACTATGGAAACCAACACAGAGAGGCATCATTTTTTTATACTCTCCCCTTTCCTTTTCAAATCTCCAGAGCCTTTGGGCACAGTCATAAACTAATTCCCAGCCACCAAGGTTGCAGAGTCTAATGATAAGCCATGGGGACACTGAACTGTCTTAACCACTGATCCACACTTCACACTGGGACAATATAGCAAGTGCAGGCACTGATAAGGAGAAGATAGGCTTTCTCAGGATGAGCTATAAAAAGAAGCACCTATAGATAGAAGCCAACATATGTCACATCAAAACTACTGGCAAAGCAATCTTACACAGCTACTTTCTTTCAAGCCGACCATGTATCTATCATATTTAAAGAACAAAAGCATTAAAATATTTTTAAAATGAATAATCTAGTGAAATTAGCTTTTAAAGAGCAATAATTATACTATTTTGAATGAATTTTTAATCAGTAATTCTTTGCTTCCCGCAGATATCTAAAGGGAAAAAATGGAGAAAACACAAAAGTATCTGTGTACATACAAAAAGATTAAACCAGAAATTTTAGGAAATTAAGTTGTCTCACACAAGGGGGAAAAGAAAAATACTAAAGGAAAATATTTTAATAAATTTTGCCTTATAGAAAATTTCACGCATACATGAAGGCACACATGCACATACATATGTGTTTATGTATATATATCTTACATATTTAGCTAAAAAGCTTTCCTATGAGGTCCATGTATGCTTTTCTGATCTTTCACTGAAAATAAAATGCAGAAAATCTGTTAGATATTAGTTACCTGAAGAAGATTCCTTTTGGTTTCAGGGATTCAGGTGCTTTTTAGGACCTCTTTGGCTGGGCTCACTTGAGCTAAGGATCATCTGTTTATGCCCCAATTATATGTGTGTCCCATGTAACCTCCATATATATGTGAACAATTTTTTCCAACTTTTTTTCTGTAAGACTTCTGCACTGTAATAACATTTAGTTGAGCTTTTTCAGGTTAGACTTTTAGGTTAGTTTAAGGCAGAAAGTGATGCAAGGCAGTTGAAGAACTTTTCAGGACCTACTTAAAGATACAATTTAGTTCAATTTAGTTCTACATGTGGGGACACCATCAAAGTTTTGCTGTAGTTCAACTTTTGTTAGGAGAATTATGGAATGTTTTCATGTTTGGGAGTCCATAGCCCAGATTCTCAGACTGCCTAACTGGATGAGTGATGCTGATCAATCCAATTCAATTTACTTAACACTTACTAAGCATTAAAATCCACAAAAGGTCTATAATCATTACTGTGGGAATATTAATATTAGGTAGAAGGGCATAAATCCTATCATAGAAATGTGGGGAAATGCTATTACAATAAAATGGATATTGGAGTCATGTGGTTGTGTCAAAAATGCTTTCACAGATGCAGCTTTTTCAAAGTGTCTGAAATAGAAACCAGTGTTTGATAGACAGAACAGGAAGGTGAAAGAAAATTGCAGGTAAGGGAAGAGCATGGATAATGACAAAATAGATAAAACACTAAAAAGTATCACTGAAGTCATTGAATCAGTAAAGAGTTATTATTATTACTTAAGTCATTTAATCAGTAAGGGATTCCCTAACTCCAAATCGTTATACGTATTTTCCTCTAGGAAAATTAGTTTTGGTTCTGGAGTTACACACTACACATAGCCTATGTTTCACTACTGGGTTATATTACTGATCTTCGTCTGCTTCATAAAATTTATATTTCTTTCCTGCTTACTAACCTGAAGATTTTTAAAAATATTTTGTAAATTCAAAACTTGATTTTCAATCTGGGCCTCTTTTAAAATCTTTAGCAGTCTTTCTACCTCTTCATTTTCATTTGAAGTGGCTGTCGATTTTGCTTGTTCTTAAATACAAAACATTGCACATCTGCATTTCAATGCATACAAAAGCTCAGATATGGGCCAAATATTTTAGAAATGTCAATTGTAAGTAAAATATCAACTGATATACCATTTATTTCAACAGTTCCTAAACTTTCTAGATATAGCCTTAGTGATTTTGATTAAAGTTATTCAGAAATAGAGAAGAGATTGTCATAAATTTTATTGGAAAATGATTTTAAGAATGTGAAAATCTCAATATCAACTATTAATTATAGATTTTTACTGTACGTATTTTTATTATTAACTATAGTTATACCTACCTTTCTGTAATTTGCAATTTAGGAAAATACACCTCAACTGATTCTTTGTTTCTAAGAAAACAACTAAACTGCTTAGTTTGAAATCTCCAGCCTTCAATATTTTAGTCTCAAAGAACTTTCTAAAATTTACCTCACTTTTACTTGCATGAGTTCTCTAAGTTTGAAGAGGTCTTTGGGAATTTTAATCATCCAGCTTCTATGTATTTACAAGAAAATAATATCAAAATTAATTCCTTTTGTCCTATGTGTCTAGTCTTGCAAGGTTATAAAATCTAGCAGAAGTGCCATTTTCTTCTTTGACATCGGACTAACTCATCTTTTATAATCCAATATCCACCGTGATTTACGCTGTCCCTCTACCGTGATATAGCATGCTCATGTAAAATGCAGGTCCATCAGTAATATCACATTGCTACCAGCTGTAACACAAATCAGTCTGCAGACTAGGCATGATTTCAGGGTATTTTAGTTCCACCCTTTTCTCATACACCTATCTAATATGCCTTGGCAGTAATGGTGAAAACCTCTGGTTTATATTATCTATTGCTATTAATCGTGCTGCCTATAGCAAGTTTTCACACTATTTTATTTTATTTAACCTTATATATTGCATGCTTAATTTTAGACCAATTATGCTTAACATAGTTTTATTGTATTATGTTCATTATCATATATTGTTCTTATACGAAATATTATATATGTTTATAAAATAGAATATTATGTTTGACATGATAACTTTTCACTGCTCTGAAAACCTTTAGAAAAAGAGCCAATGCCTTCTAAATCTTAGATAATCGTGTAAATTAATGTACAACTCTTCACTGAGTAACTATTACCTGCAAAATGCCATGAAAGTTGTAAGAATAACAGATACACGTCAGACAAAGCTTTCGCCATCAAGAAGCTTACAGTCAAATTAATCTTAGCACCTAGGCAACAACAGAAAATATACATACTTTGGCAAGTACTCAAAACCTCCTTCCATAATGGATATTCATGAAGTCTTTGGGGAAAGTAAATGAAGATAATAACTATAGGGGTTGTATTTTGTCATGATGTCTATGAACATCAAGGAAATAGATGATGAGATAAGACTTTCTCATAATTTGAGCAAGTTTTATTTCATCATAAAAGAAAAAAATAACACTTCTCCTTTGAAGCAATCTAGAGTCCTATCTTCGTTTCACATTACTTTCATTGATATATTCATTATACAATAAAAAAGGAAGAAGAATGTAAGTTGAGTATGTCTAGCTTATTACTAACACTTCATTCCTAATTAGAAGAGGTTAAACTTACAGATCCCTTATATTTCTTTGTTTGAAAATTAAATACTTTCAGCTTAGAACATCTGTGCATGAGCATCTTATATTCTAAACAGTTAGGTGAGCAGCATTTGGATTTGTGGCCAGCATCAAAAGAACATTTTTTCTAAGAAATATACTTTAAGTTCTGGGGTACATGTGCAGAACATACAGGTTTGTTACATAGGTATACACGTGCCATGGTGGTTTGGGGCACCCATCAACCCCTCATCTACATTAGAGATTTCTCCTAATGCTATCCCTTCCCTAGCCCCCCTCCCCCACCCCCGCACAGGTCCTGGTATGTGATGTTGCCCTCCCTATGTCCATGTGTTCTCATTGTTCAACTCCCACTTATGAGTGAATACATGTGGTGTTTGGTTTTCCGTCCTTGTGTTAGCTTGCTAAGAATGATGGTTTCCAGCATGATCCATGTCCCTGCAAAGGACATGAACTCATGTTTTATATAGATCCTGCATATTAAGTACTAGAAATGTGAATCAAAATAAACAGATATAAAAGAACTCAGGTACTATTTGGCAAGTTTATGTCGACATGCTATAGTCTATTTACTTCCTCTATATTATAAACAACCAAATCCATTGCAACAAGGACTTAACATCTCCTAATCTCAAGCAATAGAGGTGAGATATATTTACCAGAGCCAATTTCACACCAAATCTCTAATTCTGAAGCAGGAAATAAATAAATAAAAACTTCTTGAAAATTTGTTTTAATTTATTTTTCCTTTATTGAAACTTCTCAAAAAATAACAGTCATACAGTACAGGAAATACCAGAAAGCACAAATATCATAAGGCTGAATACTTGCCACATATTATTAACAATTAGTGTTGGGAGGCAGAGATTGCAGTGAGCCAAATCATGCCACTGCACTCTAGCATGGGCAGCAGAGCAAGACCTTGCCTCAAATAAATAAATACATATGTATATACATACATACATAAAATTAGGACTAAAAAATTTGAAAGTCAGTATAACATTTAATGAAGAATATGCTCATATGCCTCTCTGTTCATTTTTTTGTGCATTTTATCTGACATCAGAAACATATTATTAGATAGCATATATCAGATAGCAATATGAAAATAGAATAAATCACATACATTATCATCTCAGAATATCACTGCCACCCTTTAAAATCTGTTCAAGCAAAGTCTCTGATTCACTCTGAAGATGAAGGTTAGTTTAGGTAAATCAAATAATTATGACACTTGCATTTTAAGAATAGGACAACAGCCAATCAAAAACATTACTTATAAAAAAACTTCAATAACACATAAAGAAGTTTAGAGTATAATATTAACTGAGAAAATGCTGTTTAAATCTATGTTTATTTTACCAAGTTTTGACTAAAGCTGCTGTGAATCTTTAGTCAAAACTTGGTAAGGTGGTCCTTCTCCCTTTGCTAAGGTTTCCCCTTATCAAACCGTCAGGTTTTGTGAGACTTATTCGCAACCAGGAGAATTGTATGGGAGAAATCACCCCCCTGATTCAATTATCTCTCACCAGGTCTCTCCCACAATACGTGGGTTTTCAAGATAAGATTTGGGTGAGGACACAGCCAAACCGTATCAATACCTATATATTATTTCTCACAAATGAATGGATTACTTGGATTTTTTTTTTTTTTTTAATCTGGGTGACCTGTGGATGTTCTTGACTGGACATGCCTATGCATGTGTAGGTAGGCACAGGGCTGACTGAGGAGCTGACTGCTATAGGATAACCCTAGCTTGGCTGACTCAGCTCTGTTCCATGTGTTACCTTATCCTTCAGCAGGTTAGCATGGACTTGTTCAAATACAGTAGCAAGGCTCTAAGAGAAAGATTGGAAGCATGAAATCTCTTTTAAAATCTAAACTCAAAACTGGCAACTTCTGCCGTATTACTTTGCCCAAAACAAGTCTCAAAGTCAGCACAGATTGAAGGGCTTCTCCTAAAAGATGGAAAAGGTGGAAAAGACTCCACCTCCTGTTGGAAGAAAGCAGAGTCACACTGTAAAGCATAAAGGTAGAGACAGATAAGCAATCTTGGCCATTTTTCAATTAATCTACTACACCTGGTAATTTGTTAGGATTTATTAGTACCTATTATTTTTAGGTTGATATTTGGATATACCTTCTGAAGATTTTCTAGTTACCCTCTGAGAGACAGTTGATCTGATTTACTTATTCTACAGTGTTAGTACGTTTGCATTGTTATAACGAATCCTGGAGGTTGGGTAATTTATAAAGAAAATGTGTTTGTTTTGGTTCATGGTTCTGCAGGGTGTACAAACATGGCCCAATGGTTTGGCTTCTGGTTAGTGCCTCAGGAAGCTTACAATCATAGTGGAAGGTGAAGCAGGGGCAGGCGAATCACATGGTATACAACTGAACAAGAGAGAGCAAGGGGGGATGTGCCACACTATTTTAAACAACCAGATCTCATGTAAACTCAAAGAAAGGACTCATTCATTACTGCAAGGAAGGCACCAATCCATTCATGAGGCATCTGCCGCATGACTGAAACACCTCCCACCTTCAACATATTAGCCTATGGTACAAGATACATAGATAGATAGACAGATAGATGAATCTATGTCTAGGGTTTTTAGTTATATGTAGTGGGAAGAATTAGAACAAATATGTTTACTACATTTTCGCAGATGTGAAAGTTTCACAAGTTACTGATTAATCTTTAGGCTGCATCTAATATCTCTTAAGTCACTTATTGATTTTCAAATTTTAGTTATTACTGTGCTTTTTCAAGTTGACAATTTCTGATTTTCTCATTTCGACATGAGATTTGGAGGAAACAAACATCCAAATCATATCATCTGCCATTACTGGAATACTGTCATTTCTGTTTCTAGGGATCTTTATGATATGGATTGGTACATCTAACAATAGAACAATTACATTTCTTTTTTAAAAGACAATAGTTATGTAAGTGGTAGTATATTTTTTTCCGCTAAGTAGTAATGTTTATTCACAGTCACAGAAAGTACTCTGGCTGGGAGGTCAGGCAGTTGTTTAGTGATACCTCATTTTCCCCAAGGAATTCTTATACTAGCATGGTTAGTTTATGTTTATTTCAAGTGGATATGTCATGTAAATTCAGTCCTTGACATGCAATTCAGGAAATTAGTCTTGTTTATATAGTTCACTGATTGTAAAGTCCATGAACAGTTTATTGGATAGTTTCCACTCAATCAGTCTGCCTGGTGTAATTTTTCCCGAGGGACTGAAACTTTATGTTGTTATTTCAATCCCAGGGAGTTCTACTTTGTTTCAATAGTTGAGAAATCATGATTACACTTTACAGTGACTTACACAGACTTGTTACTAAATTGCTGTTTCCTTGATACTCTAGCAGCAACTTCCGGGGGGGAAAAAAAAGCAGTTGTAAATAAAATAAGACTATGTCGTGTATGCTCCATTAAACAAAGAACTGCTGGGAATATTGCCTGTTATTTTTCTTTTATTCTACATCAGGAACAAGCAAGATGGTAATTTTGTACAAAATGTCTACTATTTTCTTTTTCACAATTTTACTTTGTCAAATCTTGCATACCCCAATGATATCACTGTTTACCAAGCTATTATTAAATTGATAATCTTTACCATAGGTTAAAAGATGACATCACATCGCAGTACTCCACTTAACTGAATAAAAATGCTTTTTTCAAAGGCCATGTGGTGTTAAGCACATTTAGGCTTTCTTTATAATATTTATTTTTGTAAATCTGATTCACTTCTGATAAATTACAAATATTTATTGATCTGCTTCTTTATGACCAGCACTAGACTCTGCACTCTTAGAAATATGAATAAAAAGCAATGAGGAATATTCCTCTTTGAAAGAACAGAGGTAGAAAATGCTAACATTAAAAAATGATCAATATTAATGGTCCAGACTAATCAAATGCATGCATGTTTTTGCAATATTTGTCCAAAAATTCATGCTCTAAGATTGCTTTTTAAGAACCATATAAAACACTATAATTTCTGTCATGTCCTCCCTGTTCCTTTGGGTCCTGCCAGAAATATCTCCCTCTTCGGAACTCTCAACGAAGTGAATTTATACTACTTTTATACATTTTTCATGATCTACTTTTCTTTACAATTATTTACCACCACATGATACTTTTATTTAAGATAATATTTTGGTTAGCAGAGTCCATGTCCTGTTTATTTACATATGCTCCATGATGGCCAACATAATGACATACACATTGTAGGTGATCAAAAAAACAGCAGTGAATGATTAAAGTTATTTAATAAAAGGCTAAAACTCAATGAACATTGAGTAATTTAAAATTTCTTTGAGAATGTTATAGATTTGAAAACAAACTAAATAAGCAAATTACTGAGAAGAGCATTATAAAAGAACAGAAAGTATTGAAAAACGCAGCAATCTGGAGACAGTGAATACATTTTCCTGGTGGGAATAAAGAGAGGTTATTGTAGATTTCAGTGGATAGAACAGAAAATTTGAAGTCTATCTATGGAAGAACATAAATATCAGACATCAGACTTTAGGCTTCATAAAACAAATAATTAGGAGTTAGCCCTGGATTTTGATTAATGGTAATTTTATAATATTCTGAAATCAAATAAATACATCACTGTCTTTCTCACTAACTGCTAGATAAACCTCTTTCTCTCAACACATGATAAAACTCTTGTAAAATAAGAGGTAATCTCAACCTAACCAGTGGGATTTTATAAAAGCATTTTGTTGTTGTTGTTGCTGCTACTAGTCGTTCTTTACTCTTCTTTTGGTAATACTTACTCAGGCCTCATTTTACATGTGAACTTCTCTAAGAAATTCCTTTCTTACAATATAAATAACCCAAGACATTTACTGTGTATGCCTCTTTAATATATCACTTATTTGCTATATTCGCCCTACTGTGTAATAGAACACCTGGACTTATTCTTCCAATGTAACTGTAACTTTGTACCCATTGACCAACCTGTTCTTATTCCTCCTTTTACCTCCCCTCCAAAACTCCGGTAACAAGTATCCTAATTTCTCCTTCTATAATACCAACCAATTGAGGTCATGTGGTGTTTGTCTTTGTGTGCCTGCCTTATTTCACTTAACGTTGTATCTCCCAAGTTTATTCATGTTGCTGCAAATGACAGGATTTTATTATTTTTTATAGCTTAATAGTATTCCATTGTGTGCATATATATCACTTTTTTATCCATTTACCCATTGATGGTGATGTTTTCATTATTGATTATTTACCTGTTTTAAATATCAATATTTACTTTCATGAATATTTGGTGTCTGTTTTGCTGTATAGTTGCCTTTTCTTTATTTTGTCATAGGTTTTTCAGCATTGGTTTTTCAGTTATTTTTTTTCAAAAGTCCTTTTACAATATGTGAATTAACTTCAAAGAATGACTTCTAATTGTGTTCTGTTTTGTCATCACATTTATCAAAATCATTTAAAATCATTTTTATGTTGTTGGAGTGACATTATCTATAATATACCTTCCTTACTTAAAGAGCCTCAATTTTTATTCATAATCCAACAAATGGAAAGATTTGTCTTGTAGCTTGTTCAGAAATAGAAAATGGATAGTTGCCAGTTGGAGAACAGGTCTTATTTGAGGTAATGTTGGTTAAAAATAATATAAATTTTATATTGATTCAATTAACTATAAATTCCATATGAAGTCTGACTTCATAGTTGATTTAGCAATTCCCTCAATAACATTGTGTTTTCCCATCCTTCTACTATGCCCTCCACAATGCCGGGAAAATTTTGAGATTTTGATTCATATCTTTTTGTAATATGGCTGCCAACCACTCTGGTCAAGAAACTTATTTAGCCAGAGGGATGATGGGGGACAAAAAGAAAGAACAAGTGAGAGAACAAGAGAAAGGGTTGTTTTTTCCAAAGAATCAACAAATATTCTTTTTAAAATTCTGATTGAACTAATCTGAACCAGTGACCAGTGACTGTAGCCTAGGAAATGCTGTTAACAATTGTCATGGATCTGACTTCAACACCAGATCAAATGACTATGGGAAAGGGTGTAGATAGCTTTTAGTGGAACTGTGTCTTTTTTAGTTAATAAAACTGTTTTCTTTCCTTCTGGATGTTATCAGGATTTATATTTAAAGTGTATGTGTGTCTATACGGATACAAATATATATCTTCAGTTTATTTTTCCAAGCCCAGAATAATTTTCTTCAGTACAGCCATATATTTTAGTTACTCTGGGTTCTTTCTCAGGAATCTCTAGAATTTAAATTTTATGCTCTGTATTTGTAGTCAGTAGGTGTTAACTCATCCTTTTCTTGACTTTATTCTTTTACTCAGGTTTCTCATTTTCCACACACATCACTTATCCAATGTATAGTGTCAGCTCTGCATTTTAATACACACAATGTGAAATGAATGTATTTCTGCTTTTGAGTTTTAGTTGCTTTGTAATTCTTCATTATTTCATTTTATCTCTGTTTATTTTGCCCTGTTGCCTTTTTATCTGGGCCTATTCCTTCCTAAGGGTTTTCTACTTCTATTTCATAGTAAGATGTATGTTTCATATTATATTGATGATTACAGATATTGCCAAGACATTTTTTTCTTTTTAGGAGTTATTTTCTTCTTCTGAGGTTTGAAAATCCTTACAATGCCTCATTTTTGTTTTGTTTTTATGATAAGCTCCAGTTTCCGCATTATTTACTCATTGAAATATAAATAGATATGTATCCAGACCTGGTGTTTGTCAATATGTGGTGTGTTTGGTATGCCCTTGAATCATGTATCTATTGTTAATATTAGGATACATTTTATCAATAGCTAAACACATATTGTCAATAACTATGTATACTTTTGCTGTAGTAATTCTGTGTAGCAAATAAGTCTAGTGTTACTAGCAACATTTTTTTGTCATTTAACTCATACTAAGGGTCAGCTGTGGGTTGCTGTGATTCTGAAGGTTTGTTGTTATGTTGCTTTTTTAAAGACTGCAGACTGTGCTTTTTTTCCATCTATCTCCCTATTTCAACATGCAAGTCTACTTTCTCATGACTTAGGGGAAAAGCAAAAGCACCCAAACCAAACTATGTAATTACTGAAGCTTCTGCAAGGATGGAGCTAAATTTATTATGCTTGCATCCCATTGGTCAAATTATGTCATATTATCAAGCCCTAAATCAATGAGGCAAGGATGTACACAATTTCCGTTAGTTGCTCAGGCAAGATACATAGCAATAGCTAAAGAGATTTAATTCTGTTATGAGGAGACAAAAAGTAGTTAGGGATAATTATTTAGTCTACACCCATCAATTCATATGATAATTTTTAAAGTGCTGATTAAATTAAATTTTAAAAGGCTGGTTCTGCCTTTGAGAACAGGAGAATATTTTATAGTATTTTGGAAATCTTAGAAAATGTTATAGGTGCCACCATGTGCACTCTTGGAACTGGAAATTTAATTTCATGAGAATAATTTAAAATAGACATACTAGGCACTCCTCATAGGTAAAAAGGCAAAGTCCCTTCTCTCCTTGCAAAATATCAACATTTCTTCCCATTTTGGTTCTATCCCAACACTGTAAAATTCTGTTACATATTTTATGACAAAGATGAGGAGAGCTTTTAAAGAAAAAAATGCAAAACTCTGACACTGTTACTCATCCTAAGTCAGAAATGCCAGTATTGCATGTTACTTATTTTCCCTCAACACATCTTATGATATCCATGTAAATATGGTTGAACCACTCCTTTATGTACAGATTTTCAGATTCTATATACCTATAAACCAACATCTATAAATATAGAGGTTACTATTGTAAGACATTTGAAATCCTTGGGTTATTAAAATAACAAAAATGAAACTAGACAAAACATATCCAGGCCCTACTCAGCATCAATTAAATCAAAATCTCTGGGGATGAAGTCATAGCTAATGATTCAAATGTACCTCCAAGGCTGACAACATTTTTTCTGAGAAAGGCACAATTATAAGATCACCAGGTAACTTTATTAAATTAAAAATTAAAAATCTTATATTAGAGCAATATTTGGATTATGCTTAATCCTGAAGCAATGCTTATCCTGGGACCTGAGATTAACACCTTTATTACAAATTAAAGCTACCCTCAATATTTTTATGCCCCTTGGATACTAGTTGACTACCCTTCTCATGCTCTACAGCTGATTTATGAAGCTGATTTAGACCTACATATAATGTCTATATGAATTTGGAGAAAAAACCCAAAAGCCCATAAAATATAGTGTGTATGACCTTGATCATTTTGGGGGGGAGAATTAGATGTGTTGGCCTCATGAGGTCCACAAATGCCACATTATCACAGATGGAAACACCGCACCTGGAAGAAAATATCCAACCAAAAAACTCGAATTCATTCTGTATCTATATAGGCATTATCTCTGTGTAGGCACACAAAACATCATGTGCAAAACCCATGCATCTTAGAAGACTATTCATCCACATCACAGTCCGACATTTCGGAAAGGCAAGTAATAGAAAACCACAGAGGTTTCCCAATGCTTCAAAAGTTTTAGAAAATTCATTAAAATATTTTTAATAATATAAGCCAAATTAGTGGTCTTTGTCTTTTCGTTAAAGATATTTCACAACCCTTTCAACTTTAGAATGAGGGAAGTCATTTTTTTAGCTTCACACCAACTAGGCATATGAATTGTTTTTTCCTCCTTGTAGTGACTTCAGTTAGTACATGCTGTCAGCACTAGGTTTAGTTCTGTGTGAGATAACAATATTCAACAATAACAAAATAAACTATGACTATTGATTCTGTAACCTCTAAAATAAAGTATATTCTGATGGGGATTCATTGTCAAAATTTCCTTAATTCAACCTTAATTGTTTCTAGACCAGTGGTTGTCAACCCTCAGTGCACCGAAGAAATACCTGTGGAATATTAAAATATTGAAGGTCTCAACCCCAGATAGACATTTATAGTAAGTTTAATGTGGCAGGGGAGGGGTGAGGCACATCTGCACATCTATGCTGTATACACTCCATAGTGGCTTCTTTCTTATAATCAGTCAACTTGACTATCACTGCACTCCAATTTACTGAAATTTTTGTTATTTCCCTGAATCATATTTCTGATTCACTAAAAACAATACTAGTCTTAGCAGATGTGAGATAAATAAATCTTGGGAGAAAACAGCTATTTCAATGTCTAGCTGAATATCAACTTACTTCCTAGGCTTGCTGCTCTTAGTTAATCTCAGGGTCTGTATCAACGGTTTTCCTTCATTACATGGAGAAAAATTCCATGTGGTTTGTTCTCCTAAATCAAGAGTTGCCCCCTTGGTATTGGAAGTGAATAAAATCAAGTTTTATCTATTTATTTATTGTAATACTACAACACATTTGTTTCTGAGTGGGTCATAAGTAGAACAAGTTTTTCAAATGACACAAGTACTTTGGTGGTCCTGGGGGCTGTTTCCATGCGTTTAGAGTGGTTTACAGTGTTAGGCCCTTCTAAAGCTCCCACAAGTTCCTTTTCTAAGGAATGGTTACATACTGATTAATCATTTTTATGGAAAAATATCCAAGAGTGCCTTAAACAAGCTTTTAGGATAAATAGGAATGCTAATGATTTTTACACATTGATTTTGTATCCTGAGACTTGCTGCAGTTGTTTGTCAGCTTAAGAAGGTTTTAGGCTGAGAGTATAAAGAAACGGGGGGATGAAGTCCTCTGCAAACAAGGATAGTCTGACTTCCTCTCTTCCTGTTTGGATACATTTTACTTCTTTCTCCTGCCTGATTGCCCTGGCCCAAACTTCCAATACTATGTTGAATAGGAGTGATGAGAGAGGGCATCCTCACTGCAAGTCCCGCCTCCCGGGTTTACGCCATTCTCCTGCCTCAGCCTCCTGAGTAGCTGGGACTACAGGCGCCCACCACCTCGCCTGCTAGTTTTTTTGTATTTTTTTAGTAGAGACAGAGTTTCACCTTGTTAGCCAGGATGGTCTCGATCTCCTGACCTCGTGATCCGCCCATCTCGGCCTCCCAAAGTGCTGGGATTACAGGCTTGAGCCACCACGCCCAGCCTGTGCTGGTTTTCAAGGGGCATGCTTCTAGCTTTAGACTCTTAGCTTTTTTAAAAACAAATCTGGACAAAGATGGTGAACGGGAGGAGGACTAGATTGCAGCTCCAACTTGCATGGATGGAGCCGCATGCAGGGGTTCTCACTATGAATTTTAGCTCCACAGACCTTCTGAAGAAAGCAGACTGCTCCTACAGGACCTGGAGACACCTCAAATACTGTGAACGCCCCAAATGCAGAAGTGAGAAAGGGAGCACCTGTTTTCCGAACACACCCCCCCACCGGAGAAACTGAAGATCTGAAACTTGAAGAGAAGTTTCCGACCTTGCCTGGAGCTAAGTCAATTTAGAGGGCTGAGGAAAATACAGAGGTAGAAGAAATAGCAGAAAGGCCCTGGGAGCTTGCTGGGTCCCCAAGTAGGCCATTCCCACTTGGCGTCACAGGGATCAATCAGGAGGATGGCCAGGGAAAAACTCCACAGGGAGAAGGAAATCTCCAACTGAACTTTGTAACAATTTGAACAGGGTGAGAAGCCTCCTGGCTGGAACTCAGGGGAGGGCATGAATCTGCTGTGCAGACTCCACAGGTGGGGGAAGAACCAGGCCCTTTTCTTTTGCAGCAGGGAGACATGTAGCCTGGGGCAAGTTCTCAAGCCTGGTTCACCCACCACCTGGAAACAGATTCAGGGCTGTTGGGGGGCACTGTGGGAGTGAGACTAGCCCTTTGGTTTGTGTAGGAGCTGGGTGAGGCCTGTGACTACCAGCTTTCCCCAACTTCCCTGACAACCTGCATGACTCAGCAGAGGCAGCCATAATCCTCCCAGGTGCGCAAATCCATCAACCTGGGAACCTCACCCTCATCCCCCACAGCAGCTGCAGCAAGACCTACCCAAGGAGAATCTGAGCTCAGACATGCCTCGTCCTGTCCCCACCTCATGGCCCTTCCCCTGGTAGCTGAAGACAAACACCATATAATCTTGGAAATTCTAGGGCCCTGCCCACCAGCAGTTCCTCTCCATACTACCGCACCTGATGCTCTCTGGAAAACACCACCTCTGGGTAGAAGGCAAACCAGCACAAAAATAGAACATTAAACTACCAAAGCTGAGAACTCTCACAGAGTCCATTTC
The DNA here is from genome assembly GCF_007565055.1 of Rhinopithecus roxellana. Lineage (NCBI taxonomy): Eukaryota > Metazoa > Chordata > Mammalia > Primates > Cercopithecidae > Rhinopithecus > Rhinopithecus roxellana. Next base: position 103,617,163 of record NC_044559.1, on the reverse strand, counting down.
ATACACCACCCCACCCCCTGCCCACCACCATCTCCACCAGAATAGGTGCTGGTATCCATAGTTGAGATACCCATAGATGTTTCACATCACAAGACTCTGTGCAGACAACCCCCAGTACCAGCCCAGAGCCAGGTAAACTCGCTGGGTGGCTAGACCCAAAAGAGAGACAACAGTCACTGCAGTTCAGCTCATAGGAAGCCACATCCACAGGAAAAGGGGGAGAGTACTACATCAAGGGAATACCCTGTGGGACAAAGGAATCTGAAAAACAGCCTTCGGCCCTAGACTTTCCCTCTGACATAGCCTACCCAAATGAGAAGGAATCAGAAAACCAACTCCAGTAATATGACAAAACAAGGCTCTTTAGCACCCCCTAAAAATCGCACTAGCTCACCAGCAATGGATCCAAACCAAGAAGAAATCCCTGATTTACCTGATAAAGAATTCATGAGGTTAATCATTAAGCTAATCAGGGAGGCGCCAGAGAAAGGGAAAGCCCAATGCAAGGAAATCCAAAAAACAATACAAGAAGTGAAGCGAGAAATATTCAAGGAAATAGATAGCTTAAGGAAAAAACAATCAAAAATTCCAGAAATGTTAGACACAATTTTAGAAATATGAAATGCTCTGGAAAGTCTCAGCAATAGAATTGAACAAGTAGAAGAAAGAAATCCAGAGCTCGAAGACAAGGTCTTCAAATTAACCCAATCCAACAAAGACAAAGAAAAAAGAATAAAAAATATGAACAAAGCCTTCCTCTGGGATTATGCTAAATGACCAAACCTAATAATAATCAGTGTTCCTGAGGAAGAAGAGAATTCTAGAAGCTTGGAAAACATATTTGGGGGAATAATTGAGGACAACTTCCCCTGCCTTGCTAGAGACCTAGACATCCAAATACAAGAAGCACAAAGAACACATTGCAAAAAGATTAGCACCTAGACACATTATCATCAGGTTATCCAAAGTTAAGACAAAGAAAAGAAGCTTAAGATCTGGGAGACAGGAGCACCAGGTTACCTACAAAGGAAAAACTATCAGATTAACAGCAGATTTCTCAGCAGAAACCTTACAAGCAAGAAGGGATTGGGGCCCTATCTTCAATCTCCTCAAACAAAACAATTATCAGTCAAGAATTTTGTATGCAGCCAAACAAAGCATCATATATAAAGGAAAGATACAGTCTTTTTCAGACAAACAAATGCTGAGTGAATTTGCCACTACCAAGCCACCACCACAAGAACTGCTAAAAGGAGCTTTAAATCTTGAAACAAATCCTGGAAACACATCAAAACAGAGCCTCTTTACAGCATAAATCTCATAGGACCTATAAAACAAAAATACAAGTTAAAAAGCAAAACCAAGGAAACCAAAGTACACAGGCAATAAATAGCATGATGAACGCAATGGTGCCTCACATCTCAATCATGGCCTAAGTGCTCCACTTAAAAGATACAGAACTGCAGAATGGACAAGAACTCACCAACCACCTATCCACTGCCTTCAGGAGACTCACCTAACACATAACGACTCACATAAAGTAAACGGGTGGAAAAAGATATTCCATGCAAATGGACATCAAAAGTGAACAGGAGTAGCTAGTTATTTTTATATCGAACAAAACAACATTTAAAGCAACAGCAGTTAAAAGAAACCAACAGGGACATTACATAATGGTGAAATGCCTTGTTCAAGAGGAAAATATCATAATCTTAAACATATATGCACCTAACAGTGACGCTCCCAGATTTATAAAACAGTTATTAATAGACCTAAGAAATGAGATAGACAGCAACACAACAATAGTGGGGGACTTTGATACTCCACTGGCAGCACTAGACAGGTCATCAATATAGAAAGTCAACAAAGAAATAATGAATTAAAACCGTATCTTGGAAAAAAACAGACTTAAAGGATACATATGGAACATTCCATCCAACAACCACAGAATACACATTCTATTCAACAGTGCGTGAAATTTTCTCCAGGATAGACCATATGATAGACCATAAAACAAGCCTCAATATATTTAAGAAAATTGAAATTATATCAAGCACTCTCTCAGACCACAGTAGAATAAAACAGGAAATCAATCCCCAAAGGAACCTTCAAAACCATGCAAATACATGGAAATTAAATAACCTACTCCTGAATGAGCATTGGGTCAAAAATAAAATCACGATGGAAATTAAAAATTATTTGAACTGAACAACACAACCTATCAAAACCTCTGGGATACAGCAAAGACGGTGCTAAGAGGAAAGTTCATAGCCCTAAACCTACATCAAAAAGACTGAAAGAACACAAACTGACATTTTAAGGTCACACCTCAGGGAACTAGAGAAACAAGAACAAATGAAACCAATACCCAGCAGAAGATAGGAAATAAACAAGATCAGAGCAGAACTAAATGAAATAGAAACAAATGAACAAACAAAATACAAAAGATAAGTGAAACAAAAAGCTTGTTATTTGAAAAGATAAATAAAATTGATAGACCATTAACAAGATTAACTAAGAAAAGAGAGGAAACGCAAATAACCTCATCAAGAAATGAAACACGAGATATTATAACTGACATCACTGAAATATGAAAGATCATTCAAGGCTACTATGAACACCTTTACACACATAAACTAGAAAACCTAGAAGACATGGATATGTTTCTAGAAAAATACAATCCTCTTAGTTTAAATCAAGAAAAAATAGATACCTTAAACAGGTCAATAACAAGCAGTGAGATTGAAATGATAATTTAAAAATTACCAACAAAAAAAGGCCAGGACCACACAGATTCACAGAAGAATTCTATCAGACATTCAAAGAAGAATTGGTACCAATACTTTTGACACTATTCCACAAGATAGAGAAAGAAGGAACTCTCCCTAATTCATTCTATGAAGAACTCTCCCTATTCATTCTATGAAGCCAGCATCACCCTAATACCAAAACCAGGCAAGGACAAAAGAAAACAAAAAAAAGACAAACCAAAGGACAAAAGAAACCAAAAAAGAAAACTACATACCAACATTCTTGATGAACAAAGATGCTAAAATCTTTAACAAAATACCAGCTAATCGAATCCAACAACATATCAAAAAGATAAACCAGCATGATCAAGTGGCTTTCACAGAAAGGATGCGGAGATGGTTTAACATATGCAAGCCAATAAATGTGATACATTACATAAACAGAACAAAGACAAAAATCACACGATTATCACAATAGATGCGGCAAAAGCATCCTACAAAATCCAGCACATCCTTTTGGATGAAAACTTTCAGCAAAATTGGCATAAAAGGGACATACCTCAATGTAATAAAAGCCATCTATGACAGAATAATACTGAATGGGGAAAAGTTGAAAGCATTCCCTCTGAGAATTGGCACAAGACAAGAATGCCCATTCTCACCACTCTTCTTCAACGTAGTACTGGAAGTCCTAGCCAGAACAATCAGATGAGAGAAAGAAATAAAGGGCATCCAAATCGGTAAAGAGGAAGTCAAACATATTGCTGACAATATGATCGTTTACCTTGAAAACCCTAAAGACTCCTCCAGAAAGCTCCTAGAACTGATAAAAGAATTCAGCAAAGTTTTGGATACAAGATTAATGTACACAAATCAGTAGCTCTTCTATATATCAACAGTGACCAAACAGACTCTAATCAGGAACTCAACCCCTTTTACAATAGATGCAAAAAATAAAATAAAACACTTAGGAATATACTTAACTGAGGAGGTGAAAGACCTCTACAAGGAAAACTACAAAACACCACTGAAGGAGATCGTAGATGACATAAACAAATGGAAACACATCCCATGCTCATGGATGGGTAAAATCAATATTGTGAAAATGACCAGACTGTCAAAAGCGATCTACCAATTCAATGCAATCCCCATCAAAATACCAAGATCATTCTTCACAGAGTTGAAAAAAAAAACTAAAATTCGTATGGAACCAAAAAAGAACCTGCATAGCCAAAGCAAGACTAAGCAAAAAGAACACATCTGGAGGTATCGCACTATCTGATTTCAAACTATACTATAAGTCTATTGTCACCAAAACAGCATGACACTGGTATAAAAATAGGCACATAGACCAATGGAACAGAATAAAGAACACAGAAACCCAAATACTTACAGCCAATTGATCTGCAACAAAGCAAACAAAAACATAAAGTGGAGAAAAGACATCATTTCCAACAAATGGTGCTGGGATAATTGGCTAGCCACATGTGGGAGAATGAAAGTGGATCCTCATTTCTCACCCTATACAAAAATCAACTGAAAGTGGATTAAGGACTTAAATCTAAGACCCGAAACTATAAAAATTCAGGAAGATAACATTGGACTAATCCTTCTAGACATTGTCTTAGGTAAGGATTTCATGAACAAGTACTCAAAAGCAAATGCAATAAAAATAAAGATAAATAGTTGGTACTGAATTAAACTAAAGCACTTTTGCATGCAAAAGGAACAGTCAGTAGAATAAACAGACAACCCACAGAGTGGGAGAAAATCTTCACAATCTATACATCTGACAAAATACTGATATCGAGAATCTACAATGAACTCAAACAAACTAGTAAGAACAAAACAAACAATCTCATCAGCAAGTTGGCTAAGGACATGAATAGACAGTTCTCAAAAGATGATACACAAATGGCCAACAAACACATGAACAAATGCTCAACATGGCTAATGATCAGGAAAATGCAAATCAAAACTACAATGCGATACCATCTTGCTCCTACAAGAATGGCCATAATCAAAAAATCAAAAAACAGTAGATGTTGGTGTGGATGTGGTTTACAGGGAACACTTCTACACTGCTGGTGGGAATGTAAACTAGTACACCTACTATGGAAAACAGTGTGGAGATTCCTTAAAGAACTAAAAGTAGAACTACTATTTGATCCAGCAATTCCACTACTGAGTATCTACCCAGAGAAAAAGAAGTCCTTATACGAAAAACCTACCTGCACATGCCTATTTATAGCAGCACAATTCACAATTGCAAAATCGTGGGACCAACCTAAATGCCCATCAGTCAATGAGTGGATAAAGAAACTGTGGTATATTTATATGACGGAATATTACTTAGTCATAAAAAGGAATGAATTAATGGCATTCACAGTGACCTGGATGAGATTGGAGATTATTATTCTAAGTGAAGTAACTCAGGAATGGAAAGCCAAACATTGTATGTTCTCACTGATATGCGGAGCTAAGCTATGAGGACACAAAAGCATAAGAATGATATAATCAGCTTTGGGGACTACAGGAGAAATGTGGGAGGGGTCGAGGGATAAAAGACTACAAATATGGTGCAGTGTATACGGCTCGGGTGATGAGTCCACCAAAATCTCATAAATCACCACTAAAGAACTTACTCGTGTAACCAAATATCACCTGTACCACACTAACTTATGGGCAGAAAAAAAGATAAAAGGCCAGGCATGGTGGTAGGCACCTGTGGTCCCAGCTACCTGGGAGGCTGAGGCATGAGAATCACTTGAACCTGGGAAGTGGAGGTTGCAGTTAGCTGAGATCACCCCACTGCACTCCAGCTTGGGTGACAGAGGGAGATTGTGTCTCAAAAATTAAAAACAAAACAAAAAAAAAGATTCAGTAAAAAATGAAAATTAAAATTAAAAAACAAAAACAAAAACAAAACCTGAATTAAGCCAGGGGCAATGGCTCACGCCTATAATCCCTGCTCTTTGGGAAGCCGAGGCAGGTGGATCACCTGAGGTCAGGAGTTGAGACCAGCCTGACTGATATGGTGAAACCGCGTCTTTACTAAAAATACAAAAACCTAGCTAGGCGTGTAGTGGGCCGAGACAGGAGAATTGCCTGCACCCAGGAGACGGAGGTTGCAGTGAGCTGATATCGTGCCACTGTACTCCAGCCTATGTGACAGCAAGACTCCAAAAAAAAAAAAAAAAATGAATAATATATTGTCATATTGCTATATGATTATTAAGTCAAAGATGTCATCTCACTCCCCACCTCAGAAGTACATTTTTTCCTGAAATTTTTAGAAATATTTACATAAAACTACATGGATATAAAAACACACATTTTAAAAATATATAAATTTCATAAATAACTAATAATAACATTAGACAATATATATATGCTCTTATCACACACCAGCCATATTAAGGTACTTGGCATATATACCTTGTGCATATACTTACCCCAGTTCAACCCTGTTCATCATTTGCAACTCAGGTCCAATTACACATCCTCAGAGAAGACTTCAAAATCCCTCCACTGTTGCTCTAGGCCAAATTCTTTTCTTATAGGTTGGCAAAGAATAGCATTGTTTTTTTTTAAAGAATGTGTCATTTCTCTAGTAGACTATAAACTTCATCAAAGTATATAATACCTCTTTCTCTCTCTTTTATAACTCTAGTATCTGGCATATTGTTAAGCAATAGTAGATGCCTAATAAATATTAACTAATTTATTTAATTAGTTAATACATTTGCTGTAAAATTTCCTGGCCATAACACTCAATATAGATGCAGTTTTTCACTTACTTTTCTATTTTTTCTACCCTCTTTTATCTGATACTTTGATATTTTACTAAAAAAAAATCAACATTTAATTTTTACTAATATTCAGTCAGACCAATTTCCTATTCATAATTGTTAATCTACTTTTTCTGTAATTTTATTGTCTCAGCCAAATAAAGTTGGTATAAAAATTGATATACAATGTGAATTTCTTGAAGTAGGTATCACTGGATGTGATTGCTTATTTACAACTTCATTTATGTCTGCTTTATCTTTTCCCTTCCTCACCTTTCAAAAGCTGCATATGCTGCACAATTGCCTGTTTTAGGAACGTTTTATAATTAATTATTTGGATTGTTGTTTAAATTGATAAAGTTTCCTCACAGTATCATTTTGGCTACATTAGGAAGGATTTGATTCATAATGCCACAGTGTTGTTATCTATTCTCTTAAGGTCCTTAATTATTTTATTTATTGTTTCTTCTTGTTTTTCAATTAATTTTAATGGATTGTAATTATAAGGTTGTACATTAATTCTTTTATGGAATCTATTCACTTTTCAAAACATTTAATATCTAAGATATTATCAGTGTTTATGAATATTTCTTGAATAAAAACAATAAATATTGTTTATTTTGCTGCAATTTTTGGAAATTTTGACACACAATCTAATTCTATATACACTTGGAGATGTGATACGTTAATTATTTCATTACTATCCATCTGCTTATTTTTGGTTTTGGTGCCCTTATTTGAGCATAAGTTGAGTTGAAATTTTCCACTATCTGTCTCATGAGTCACCATGATGAAGCTTTGGTACACAGCAAGGATGGCAGCAGTACAACCCTAAGACTCCAAAATCAGTGCTGGTTTTAGAAATTAGTATGAATGAAAATATACCCCTATATTCTTGGATAACTTGTTAAAATTTTTCACTATATTAAGGTATTTTATTTAACTTTTTTCTTTTGAAAAAATGTTATTGATATATAATAGTTGTACATATTTTGGAGGTATATGTGATATTTTGATACTTGAATGCAATGTGTAATGATCACATCAGGGTAACAGGGATATTCATCTCTTCAAACATTTATCTTTATCTTGTCTTTGTATTGTGAAATTACAAATCTTCTCTTCTTGCTATTTTGAAATGTACAACAAATTATTTTAGCTGTAATTTCTCTACTATCGAACACAAACACACAGAAAGAGTACAGATGAAGTCTTTTCTATTTTTATTTTTTATTTTAGATTCAGGTAGTACAAGTGCAGGTTTGTAAGAAGGATATATTATGTGATGCGGTAGTTTAGGCTTCTATTGTTCCCGTCACTCAGATAGCGAACATAGTACAAATGGGAGGTTTTTCAGCGCTTGCCTTCTCCCTCCATCCTCATTCTGGTAGTCCCAATGTCTATTGTTCTCATCTTTATGTCCGTGTGCACCCAGTGTTTAGTTCCCACTCATAAGTGAAAACATGTGGTATTTGGTTTTCTATTTCTACATTAATTTGCTTAGGATTATGGTCTTCAGCTGCATCCATATTGCTGCAAAGGACACAATTTTGCTATTTTTTTATGGCTATGTATTATTCCTTGGTGTATATGCACCACATTTTCTTGATCCAATCCACCGCTGATAGGCACCTATGTCGATTCCATGTCTTTACTATTGTGAATAGCACTGTGATAAACATAGCAGTCACAGGAGTGCGCCTGTCTTTTTGGAGAACGATTTCTTTTCCTTTTGATATATATGTAGTAACAGGAATGGTGAGTTGAATTGTAGTCCTATTTTTAGTTATTTGAGAAATCTTTCAACTTCTTTTTACAGGGGCTAAAATACTTTACATTCTCACCAAAAGTTTATAAATTTTCCCTTTTGTCCATATTCTCGCCATCTGTTATGTTTTGACTTTTTATTAAAACAGCCTGACTAGTGTGAAATGGTATCTCATTGTAGTTTCAATTTGCATTTCTCTGATGATTAGTGATGTTGAGCATTTTTTACATGTGTGTTGGCTGCATGTATGTCTTCTTTTGAGAAATGCCTGTTCATGTCCTCTTCCCACTTGTTGATTGGTTTAAGTTCCTTATACATTCTGGATACTAGTCCTCTGTCAGGTGCATAGCTTGTGAATATTTTCTCCCATTCTGTAGGTTGCCTGTTTATTCTGATGGTAGTTTCTTTTGCTGTGCCAAAGCTCTTTAATTTAATGAGGTCTCAATTGTCAATTTCTGAGGGAATTTTTTGCAATTGTTTTGAGGACTTTGTCATTAAAAACCTTCGCTTCGGTCAATGTCCAGAAGAGTATTTCCTAGTATTTTTTTTCTAGGATTTTTATTGTTTTTGGTTGTACATTTAAATTTTTAATCCATCTTGAGTTAATTTTTGTATATGGTGAGAGGGAGCTATGCAGTTTCATTCTCCTGCAAATGATATCCAGTTTTCCTAGCACCATTTATTGAGTAGGGAGTCCTCTCTCCATTGCTTGTTTTTGCCCTCTTTGTCAAAGATCAGTTGGTTGCAGGTGCACTTTGTTTCTGGATTTTCTATCCTGTTCAGTTGGTGTATGTGTCTATTTTTGTACCAATGCCATACTGTTTTGTTTACTGTAGCCTTTGATTATTAAAATGTATGATGTTACAAAAAAATCACACGTCATTAATATTTTTTCTTTTGACTAAGTGCCTAAATTTTTAAATGAAAAGTATTGATGAGACAGGATCTGATTTGAGGGACATATCACTGACTTATGTTTACTCTGAAAACTACAAGTCATTTTTTTTTTTTTTTTTTGCTGATTTCTATATTACTTAAATAAACATTTCCAATAGTTATTTCCTCTAAAAATATGTATTGACAACTTTATTAATTAGGAATCTTCAATATTGATTTTTTCATGAGATTAATCTATCTGCTTAGGGTACATTTATTATCTATTATTGCACATTTCTACGATTAGGTGAGTGATTTATCTTGACATTTTACCCATAGAATAATAAAATACCTGGATACTTTATCAAAATGACCCTTAAGTTAAAGAGTTATTTTAATGGATACTTCAAATGTTAATAGGATCTACTGTCAAATTTACTTTTGATTTATAAGCAGATGTATTATGTACCTATTTCCATACCAGTTTTTTATTCTTTTACTTATTTTTAATATTTGTGGACACATAATAGTTATACATATTTGTAGGCTGTGTGTGATATTTTAATACAAGAATACAATGTGTAATGATGAAATCTGGGTAATTGAGATATCCATTACCTCAAATATTTATCATTTATTTGGGTTGGGAGGATTCCAAGTATTCTTTTCTGGTTATTTTGAAATATGGATAAATTACTGTTGACCATAGTCTTCTTATTGTGTTACCAAATAGTTCATCTCATTTCTTCTGTCCAACTTTATTTTCATACCCATTAACCAACATAAGTATATATCCAAAAGAAAAGAGGTTAATATATAGAAATGATATCTGCATTTCAATATTTTCTTTATGCATTTACCCTTTTACAGACACTTAGGTTGATTGCATATCTTTGCTATTGTGAATAGTGTTGCAGTAAATACAGAAATGCAGGAATCATGTATAGAAAAAGACAGGACGTATTTCAAAACCTGGATTAGAAAATATATGTGATCAACTTAACTTTGTTTATAGTTTTCTTAGAAAAATGTGGAATCTGCCTGTGTTTCTTGATGAATTATCTCCAGTTGCTGGAAAAAGAGCTAGAAAACAGTGAGGTGATATAAGTCACCAGCAATAAAAGTAACGTCTCTTGGAATATATTTGGTGCTAATTAGTCTTCAATAGGACAGTGTACCTTCCATGTAGAGCACAATTGAAGGTAAAAAATTCCACACATGTAAGAAACAAAAGGAAAAAAGAAGCAACATATCTTTTGGAATAAGCCGTTTGCAAACTATCTTACTCTTTTGTTTTTCTGTCTCTGCCATGCTTCTGAGTAGAATCATAAGAGAATGAGTAGAATTTACTGAGGGAATACAATCACAGTTTTGCTGTCATGTGGGTTTGCATTCACATAAAAAAATCAGGCTTGGGTATTATCTCAAAGCAGTTGCAGATTAGAATAGCCCCAGGGTAGTTGAAGGAAGCAGAAAGTGTCTCTGAGTGGGACTCATCCTCAAATCAAAAGATTTCCAAAGAGTAAGATAAGCCATCTGAATATGAGCTTAACAATAAAATTTAGAAGCATATATGAAAACTGACCACTGAGTGAAAACTAGAGGGAAAATAAACAATAGAACACAAGACATAGATTATGAACTTGGAAGATAAATGGCTCTAAAGCTTTTAGGTAGGTTAAAAAAATGTTTTTTTTTTTTTTTTAAGCTAATTTGTAAAAAAAAATTAAAGGAGATACTAAAAGTTAAAAAATGGTAATAATTTAAATTAAATTTTCAAAGAATAGATTTTTGTAAATTATTCACAGATTCAAATATACTAAAACTAACAATCAGAAAATACAAATCAGTACAACTAAAAAATGAAATACCATTCCACATCCTTTATTGGGAAGATTTAAAAAAATTCGTATAACCAATATTAGCTAAATCATGTAAAAGAGTTTATTTTCTTGTAAATTTGGAACTTTTCCTGACTCTCTAAGAGTTTATTTCCAGATATATACAAGAGAAGCTATGGTGCATGTTCAAAAAGAGACATGTGCAATAATGTTACAGTTATACTGGCTATAATAGCAAAGACTTGAAAGATCTCAAATTTCACAGAAGAATACATAAAGTATGTTATAATCACATAATGGAAAACTATAGGAGTTTACATATATATTTATATCTATATGAATTTATACTAAACAATATAGATAAATCTTACTAACAGTTCATTGAATGAAAAAAGTAATTCCATCAAAATTGCATACAACATAATAGACTTTTATAAACTTCGGGAGCAATTTAAACTACATATATTATTTAGGCATGCCTACAAATCTGATAAAATTATTCTTAAAACCAAGGTCCTTACAAAGAAACACAAATAATGCTTTAAGGTCTTGAATATTTTTTATTATATTGGTTATTTCAGGATGTACGCAGTAGTAAAATGTCATTGTATTGTATACTTAATATAGTGTGTTTGATTGTATGTAGATTATACACAATAAAGTTGACCACAGAATATAACACCAAATTTAGATATTGCTTATTTACAATTGCAGTAAGCAAGGGATGGAAGAGGGATGAGAACATAGATAGAAACTATTTTCAATGATTTACTTAAGTTGGCTGTTGAGTTTAATAATGTTTATTACATATCAAGTTAACCAACAAAATAATGATTCTGTTTCAATCCCTAGCATGGTAAGAGTTCCTAGCTCTTGAATGAGTATTGAATTTTATAGAATTTATTTTTTTTTTTTTCCTTTTTGCACCTACTAAGTATATGAGTTTTTTTTTTTTTTTTTTTAATACAAGTTTGCATTCCTATAATAACTCCCATTTGGTCACAAGATTGGTTTTACTTGATAATATTTTAAGATTTTTGCATCCATGTTCATGGCAGAAATTGTTCTATAATTTTTGTTCATTGAAAATCTTTCTCAGGTTTGGTAAGATTTTTCTGGGAATGAGCTTATTTTCAGCTAGGGATATTTTTTTTTCTGTAATCAAGTTTCTGAGATTTGGTATTGTATTAATGTCTTCAGATTTGGAAGAACTCACCAGTGAAGGCATCTGGGCCTGAGATTTTCTCTGTGAGTACATTTTAATTGTGTATATCACACTCACCAGGGTAGTAAAAACAAATGGCTGAAAATATCCATTTTGTGAATACTAGAGAGCCACAGAAAATCTTATACTTGGCTGGTACAAAATTGGTAAAAAAAAAAAAAAAAAAAAAAAAAAAAAAAAAAAAAAAACTACTTTGGAAAAACAATTTGGCAATTTGTAACAAAGTTAAAAATTCCCACTTAGCAAAACCACCATCAAGAAGTAGTAAAGAATATGCTCAATGTATGTGCATTGGGAAAAGTGGACAAGAATATTCATAGCAACATGGTCTCCAATAGTAACACTGGAAAAAAAGTATATTAATAATATTTGTACAAAAACTGTGATATACATGTGATATACATGATTTACATAAAGGAATAGTATATAGCAATAAACATTAAAGAATGGAAAAACAATTTGGCAATTTACAGCAAAGTTATGTAGATTAAAATTTAAAATTTATAAACATAATAGAGAGCAAGAAAAAGCAAGAAATGAATAGCTTAGACATGCCTAAAATTCTATTTATATAATGTGCACAATTATAATTTTAAGGATCAAATTATACATGCAAAGAATATAAATAAAAGCAAAGCAAGGGATATTAGTAAAGTGCTTGTGCCTCAAGTGAGGAGGCAGAAGAGTTTGAATAGGGAAGACAGAGCAGGAAGTGTCTGGCATACATCCAAGGTAATTTTTCTTGACTTGGTCAGTGCTATGAATATGTTAACTGTATATATACATATATATGTGTGTGTGTATATATATTTAAATGAATTCTTTCATGTATATTATTTAATTATAAACAATAGAAAAAAGGACAAAAATATGCTGTAACTGTTCAAATTACAGAATCGTTTTGCATCAGTGAAGTTCCCCTTAGTATTCTCTTCAGGATGAAGCAGCAGCTGAGAGTTATGCATGTAAGGACAAGAAGGATGATCAATAGTGATTCCAGACCACACTGGGGTCCGTAGATGTGTGTGTGTGTGTGTGTGTGTGTGTGTGTGTCTGCACGTGCATGAGTGGAAATTAGATTTAAAAATTGGAAATTTTCATTTCAAACTCTTCAAACTGCTGAAAGAGAAGAGGTGGTCAGATGGGTTGGAGGACCACAAAGTTGGTTTAGAAATAGATTTTAAAAATTGAAAATGATTTTAGACAAATATATAATCAGCTTTATAAAGTTAACTCAGAGACAACTCTGTGAAATATGGTTAACATTGAAAACTAAGTTAATTCTAGAGATATAAAATAAAATTCAGGACTTTCAGCTAAGAATAAATGCAATTTATTGAAGAGATGTTTGTGAGATAACGTCTTCTTTTAGCATTATTTTAAAAATCAGTTACTTTACTCAGGTATTGCAACATAGAATTTACCAAAATTTCCTCCATGTTAGAATTCACCCTGAGATGTGTTTCCCCCTTTTCTTCTAGTAAAAGTAACATCAAACTTACACAATAACATTTAAAATAATTGACATCTATGCATATCAAATTTTATAGAGTATCATTCTTCCCACTGTTCTAACCAGTAACACAAAATTACAGGTACCTGAACTTAATGGCAAATAGAAGTTTCTATGTAGGATAATGTATATATTCTAATTGTGTTATATTCTTGCTGGCAATATTGCCTATTAATATGAAGCATTATTTAAATTGTTAGTTTTCTATGTTAATGAATATTTGGAGCAATTAAGTTATTCCTCCTTTGCGCTCAGAACTAATCACATATATTTATAATGTAAACATTTTTTACCCAAGAAAATGATGATGGATCATATTTTAGCTTAACTCTTTCAATAAACTTCTAAGACCTAGTCTTGAGAGGACAAATCTGATTTCAGCTAACTTTTTCATGAATTGAGGTCTCTGTGTTACAATCCCTTTGAAAAATTTTACTGAACATTATTTGCTTCATTATGTAAACATTTAAATGTATGTAAGGATGCTTTTTTAGTGATGAAAATCTCAAAATTAACAATTTGAGATATTTTAAGCAGATATTCCAGAGAATGTCTCTAGTTCTTCGTGAAGTCTTCCTCAACACTCTGGACTTGCTTTCACAATTGTAAAATTAGGAGTTTAGAAGGCCTTAACTTCATTTTCACCATAGTTGACATTTGAACAATGTGGAGGTTAGGGTTGCTGACCCCCTACACCCTGTGTAGTAGATAATCTGTACATAACTCCTACTCCCCCAAACCCTAACTGCAAATAGCCTACTGTACCAAAAGCTTTACCAATAACATAGACAGTCGATTAACACATATTTTGTGTATGTATTATATACTATATTCTTACAATATAGTAAGCTAGAGAAGAGAAAATGCTACGAAAAAATCATAAGGGAGAAAACACATTTACTACTCATTACGTGGAAGCAGATCATGATACAGGACTTCATCCTCATTGTCTTCAAGTTGAGTAGGCTGAAGAGGAGAAAGAAGAGGAGGGGATGATCTTGTCTCAGGGGTGGCAGAGGCAGAAGAAAATCCACCTTTAAATAGACTAATGTAGTTCAAACCTGTGTTGTTCAGGGATCAGCTGTATTTGACTTGCTTTAGTACATGTTGTGACTGAACATTTTTTTCCTTCAAAAATATACAATTCTAAGTTTTAGCAAAAATTTGATCACCTTTGACTTTATGCTGTAAGATTAAAATAATTTATTTTACCTATGTACCATTTTTAAAAGTTGATTTTTTTCAATCTAACTTGACAAATTTAATTACATCTGCACCATCCACTCCATTCTCTGAAGAGCAACATGAATTCAGTTCACTAAGGTATCTTTACTTTTCATCTCCTCCAAAGACCCACAAATATTAGTTTTGTTGTAATTCTCTGAAAGAACACTCACTCATGTGCAACACATACACACGTGAAAATCAAAACCTTAAACACATTTCTCAAGTTCTCCTTATAGTTACTTCAAATTATTGCTGATTTGAGTGGAGGATACTTTTGTTTTTGAAATACACTTTTTTAGTGGCAAATAAAGTTGACCACATTCCAACTGGGATGTCTCAACCTCTATGCTGTTATTATAACTAAGGGAAGCCACAAATGACTGGACAGTGCATTTCTATTACCAGCATAAAACAGAAGATATATCTTATTTAACTACTCACATTGAACAGGCTAAGCCAATTTGATCCTCAAGAAGTAAATTATATATATCAAGATAAAGCTTTATGTAGACAGTTCAATTGTTTTATAGAAATTTTACTTAGCATTTTCAGCAAAATTAAACTTTAATACTTATAAAAAGCTCAGACTAAATTTTGAATTTTGACATTTACTCATTAATGTTTGGAATTATAGACCTATTAATGAAAGCTGCAGTCATCAAAGACCATACGTGCAAAAATTACCAGTACAATAATTTGAAAATTTTGTTGGAATAGAAACAAAAATATGTTATATGCCAGATAAAATATGAACACAATTAGGATTTTATAAAATGTATAATTTAAACATGTATAGCCTTTGAAACATTCTTAATTTAGCCAAAGCACCACATATAAAACTACATTTCTAATTATCTCCTTGTTAAATACATAAAACATTACTGAAGGTTTTTTGTTGTTGTTGTTGTGGTAAGTAACCAGTAAAGTATGCCTATATTATTCCATTTTCACACTGCTATAAAGATACCACCCAAGACTGGAAAATACATTAAAAAAAAAAAAAAAAGAGGTCAAACTGACTCATTGTTTCACATGGCTGAGGAGGCCTCAGGAAACTTAAAATCATGGCGAAAGGCTAAGGGGAAGTAAGGAAGCAAAGACCTTCTTAAAATGGGAGCAGGTGAGAGACGAGAAGGCTAAGGGGGTAGAGCCCCTTATAAAACCATCAAATCTCATGAGAACTCACTCACTAACACAAGAACAGCATGAGGGAAACTTGTATTACTTCCCACCAGTCCCTCCCTCAACATGTGGGGATTATGGGGATTACAATTCAAAATGAGATTTGGGTGGGGACATAGCCAAACCATATCAATGCCTTTCTACTTGGAGTCCTGATTACTGGCTTCAGGGAGAGCAACTAATTCCTCACTAGATATGAGAAAATGAAATCTAATTTAAGTTCTCGTAATGTGAATGGAAAATAATTTACACTCAAGAGGATTAAAAAGATTAAATTTACTTTGGAAGGCTTGTAAGTGAACTATTGGAAGGACTTGAAATTTGGGGCATGCCTAAATCCAGTACTTTGTGTATGATGTATAACAGCTTTATTTTCTATTATTAATGATTTTGATACTGCCAATCTTCATTATTTAGCTTAAATATTGGGAAGTCTTGAGAACGAAGAATTTTACAAAGATATATAAGGGTCCTAAATATATTATCTTTAGAACAAGGTCATTTAATCAAAATATAAAGAAACATTTTTAAATCTAAATTAATATTCTAATAGACATTTACTACATTTTCAAAATTGACTAGAATTGCAACAGGTTTTAGTATACAAAAATATCATAAACATTAGTTACAACATTAAAAACAGTAAATGCATGGCCGGACGAGGTGGCTCACGCCTGTAATGCCAGCACTTTGGCAGGCCAAGGCAGACGGATCAGGAGGTCAAGAGATGGAGACTATCCTGGCCAACATGGTGAAACCCCCTCTCTACTAAAAATACAAAAAAATTAGTTGGGCGTGGTGGCACGCGCCTGTAATCCCAGCTACTCAGGAAGCTGAGGCAGGAGAATCGCTTGAACCTGGGAAGCGGAGGTTGCAGTGAGCGGAGATCGCACCACTGCACTCCAGCCTGGCAACACAGCGAGACTCCGTCTCAAGAAAAAAAAAAAAATAGTAAATGCATATAAAGATTTCAGTAATATTGTGTCATATTTACATGCAAATAAAAACCAACACAATATAATAAGATAAATACATTAAGTGATTTGGGGTTAGAAAAGAGCAAATATTAAATTGCAGTTATTTTCAGATAGTATAAATCTTAGCATTATAAAAAGGAAAGAATATACAACTAAAATTTTAGAAATAATTAGAGTGTAGATTGATAGATATAAGATAAATTCTTAGGCCAGCAAATATAGATGGCATCTTTAAAAAGACATTTTTAAAATACAAAAAATAATATATTGTTCTTTCATAATATAATAAAAATGTGCATGACATCCATTTGAAAAAAATGTATTAAACTTAACTGAAGAATTTTTTTTTTGAAGAATATTTTTTAATAAATAAAGAAATATAACAGGTTCTTGATTAGGAATACTGAATATCCTAAAGCCCATACTTGTCTGCCTTTGAAATAATCTGATTTTAAAATTTTAAAAAGGATTTTTAAGTTGACGAGTTGATTAAAAAAATAAAGAAATAAAAAAGTCAAAGGATAGCTAAGATGCTCTTGAGGAAGAAGTTTTTTTTTCTACTAGATATCACAACTTATTATAGAGCCATTATAATTAACTCAGTGGCCAATAAAATGAGAACAATTGAAAACAGACTAGGAAGCTTAGAAATGAACTCACACGTGTATGAATTCCTTATGTATAACAAAGTGGTAATACATGCCACTATGGAAACATGGATCTGTCAATAAATATTCCTGAGATTACTGGTTATTTATACTGGAAAAATAAGGAAGGTAGAAAGGAAGGAAGGAAGGAAGGAAGGAAGGAAGGAAGGAAGGGAGGGAGGGAGGGAGGGAGGAGGGAGGGAGGGAGGTGGGAGAGGGAAGGAAGGAAGGAAGGAAGGAAGGAAGGAAGGAAGGAAGGAAGGAAGGAAGGAAGGAAGGAAGGAAGGAAGGAAGGAAGGAAGGAGAAGAAAAGGATGAATAAATGAAAGGAAGGAAGGAGGGAATTAAGAAAGGAAGGAAGAAATAAAGGAAGGAGGGAGGGAAGGAAGGAAGGAAGGAGGGAAGGATGGAGCTGGATCACTACCTGTTACACACAAAATTAAGTTCTGCATGGACTAAGATTTAAATGTGAAAGGTAGAAACTACAATATTTTTAGAAGAAAAGTAGATCTCAGTACAATGAAATTAATCTACATTAAAATTAGAAATCTTTATTCAACAAATCCATGGGGAATACACACATCAGCATGCACATGAACACGAACAAAAATCATTGTTCACAATATACAAAAATTCTGAGAAA
Source organism: Rhinopithecus roxellana (assembly GCF_007565055.1). NCBI lineage: Eukaryota > Metazoa > Chordata > Mammalia > Primates > Cercopithecidae > Rhinopithecus > Rhinopithecus roxellana. Next base: position 103,598,723 of record NC_044559.1, on the reverse strand, counting down.
CCAATGAGAAAAAATACACAAAACCAAAATTTTTTTAAAAAGGTAAAACGTGAAAGAATTTTATAGTAGTGAAAGTACAAATTATCAATAAGCAGATAAAAAAGACATTCAAGAGTACATACTTATTAAGGAAATATGGATTGAAATCCTAGTAAAATAGTTTTCTACAAATATAAAAATATTGAACTTCAAATATCTGACAATCCAAGTTTTGCTGCTGTGTGGATCAAAGGGAACGCTCACCCGCAGTTGGCTGGGGTGTAAGTTAGTGCAACCACTTGTGAAAACAGTTTGACATGACCTCATAATGCCTAATTCTAGTAATATAGAACGTGTAAATATGCTATAACACAATTTCACTATTATTTATATATATTAAAAATTCATATTGAAAATATACTTATATATGGAAATATACAAAACTCATGTAATACATAGAAAATATTTTAGCTATATTACTTGTATTAACAAAACTACAAATAAGTCAAATTTCCAAATTAGAGCATAGTGACAAATATACTGTGGAATATTCATACTATAGAATATTGTTAAGCAATGAAAATAAATGACCAACAGTCACAAGCTTCAACATGGATGAATTACAAAGTTAAAATATTCAGTCAACAAAGAAAAATCATAGAAATATGCATAGAGTATGACTCCATTTATTTAAATTCAAAAACCAGAAAAATAAAACAATGTGTTGTGTCAGAAAGTGTAAGTGGTAAAGAAAAGGAAGAAAATAATAACATTTAAAACACAGTTTACTTCTGGAGGGAAGAAAGGAGGGGGGATCTTGAACATATATAAAAAGAGAGCTTTGGTAGTATAATAATATTTAATTTTCTTTCTGGTGAGGTAAGCATGAACATATGTATTGTACAGTAAACTGTATGTTTGTGTCTTCATATTTATGCTCCATTTCACAATGTTTTAAATATCTGAAGGATGCATTTTATATATATGTCATAATTTTTTAAATTCTCATTACTATCAGAGATTAACTTATGCACACTTCACAAATAACAGCAAGACATTCTGGTTTACAACAAAGCAATATTTATTTTATTCAGAAATGTGCAGTTTGGGCAGAGATAAGAGGAGTAGCTTCTCTCTGCTCCACTTAGCATCAGCTGAGATGTCTCAAAGGTCAGGAGGAGGAGTCAACTAATGTAGTGCATTCCGAGGCAAACATATCACAAGCCCCAAATATAATTTTAAAATGTTTAGCTACCACACTAAGGAAAAAGTAAACATTAATAGGTAAAATTAATTTTAATGTTATTTAACTTACTATATCCTAAATATTATTTTGTCCACTTTAGTCGATAGTAAAATACTACTGACACACTGTGCATTCGTTTTTTATTCTATGTATCTTCAAAATCTAGTGTGCATGTGATACAGCCCATTTCAATTTGAAATAGTTCACATTTCAGGTGCTCAATAACTACCTAGTAATCAACAGCATGACGCTAGAGACTTTCTCACAAACACATCTAGCAATTGGTGCTGTCTGCAACATAACAGCTTAGCTGGGACTGTCAACTGGAACACCTACATTTGTCCTGGACTTCTTTATAAGAGAAGGACTGGGTGTCAAGCAAAAGCATTGTGAAAGAGAGACAGAGAGAGAGAGAGAGAGAGAGAGAGAGAGAGAGAGAGAGAGAGAGAGAGAGAGAGAGAGAGAGAGAGAGAGAGAGAGAGAGAAATCAATACTTGGAGCAGTAGGTGACATGGGTTTTCCTTTTATGACCTAATCTAGAAGCCACATAACATCACTCTCACTGCACGTGCTCATTCACAACACTCACAGCTTGCCAGGGTTCAAAAGGAAATGCGTAATGCAATCAATAATTACACTTTGTAATTTTACACAATTTAGAAGATTTCAATAAAAAAATGGACCATTCGGTGGGTAGAACTAAATGCCAAGGGGTAACTGATGGAACTGGTAACATGATAGCATTGATTGCTGATATCCTGTTACCTAAATACTATGCAATGAGAAAGGTGCATTCAGACAAAGAATGATAATAATTTATCTCAAGTCTCCTGCCTAGCCCTGACCTCGGTTGAGAACTCTCAGTACAGTGCTCCAACCAGCCACTATCAATTGGTATTAGAATATTGATAAGAAATATTTCTCAACCATAGAATAGAACTCATAATGCATTTGAGAATAGGTATACTAGGAGAGGCCATGAGGAGAAATAAAACAAAATTTCTTCCATAGTGTAGAATCTTATGTTAAAGATTTTAGAGGTAAGGTAATTCATGCTAGCAAGAGCAAAAATGTGACAACCAGTATCCATTGCTAAAGTAGTTGGATCTACTAACAAACACCACACGAGTAAGGGTCACATATTTGGTTGTCAGAAGACATCAGAGATTGTACGATCACAGTCCAGATTCCAAGTCTACAAGAAATATAGATGTTAACATTAGTATGACTATAAGTATGAGAATAAGATACTATACGAAGATAGCATATGTTTTATAGGAGAAGAAAATGTTAAAAATAAAATATAAAATATTATATTGAAGGTACATGGGAAAATCAAACAAAACCTGGCCAAAACTTCCATTTCCAAATAGAGATTCAGAATTAAAGTCAGCTCTTGAGAGTATTATAAGCAAAGCAGTATTTTTAGGATAAATTTTTCTGTTAAAAAGAGAGAAATGAGAGGGGTGATAACAGAAAATATTGATTGCATTTAATCCTTAGGGCATTTTTTATTTTAAAAACATTTTACTGATGCATAGTATTTGTATTTATTGTGGGACACAGGTGACACTTTGTTACATGCATAATATCTATAATGATCAATCCGGGTATTCAGAATATCAATAACCTTGAGTATGCATCATTTCTATGTGTTGGGAAGATTTCAAATCCTCTCTTCTAGCTATTTTAAAATATACAATACATTGTTATTAACTATAGTCACCCTACTCTGCTGTCAAATATCTAAACTTATTCCTTCTATCTACTTGTATTTTTGTACCTATTAACTAACCTCTCTTTACTCCCCACCCCTACATAACCTTTCAAGCCTTATAACTATCATTCTTCTTTCTACCTCCAAGAAATTAACTTTTTAAGCTCCCATATAAGAGTAAGAGCATGTGATATTTGTCTTTCTGTGCCTGACTTATCAAAGAAATACTTGTGCTTCATGTTTGCTGTAGCACTATTCACGGTAGTAAGGATGTGGAATTACCTAAGTGCACATCAGTGAATGAACAGATAAAGAAAATGTGGTGTATATATATATATATGCAATGGAATACTACTTGGACATAAAAAATAATAAAATTTTGTCATTTGCAGCAACATGGATGGAACTGGACATTGTTATGTTAAGTGAATGGCATGTTTTTTGATAAGTATTCTCATTATAACCACTTAAAATAATAAAACTGACATCCCAAGAAAATAGCCCTATACAAAATAGTAATGTCACATATCTGGGAAGCAGTTTAGTTGGGATTTGAAAGCTTGTCAGTATAATAATCACTACGTTGTACAGAATATTCCAGTACTTAAAAACAGTTTATTAGCTTGATAGTTGTTTCAATAATATTTATGAGAAAAGAACCTCAAATTTACTTAATGCTTAGTGTGTAGTGACAACATTGCTGCTGAAAACTTTTATTGACATACTGAGTCTCTTTCTTGTGAAATCTCTCTTCTCTACTGGATCATCTAATCAGAAAGAAACATTCTATATTACTCAGCATCATTTTGATTAAAAGTAGTTGTTGATTAAAAAAATGTCATTTTCATTTTGTAATCCCACTGAGTTCGGCCTATTCAATAACCCATACAGGTACATACAATACATATAATGCAATAGTAAAAGAATGCAAAATAGTGCTAATCCAATCACCGGTAAAAATGATTGTCAGCATTTTTCAAAGATAGCTTATGTCTAAAACATGTCTATTTAATCGTAATATATTAATTCTAAAATAAACTTAAAATCCTTTAAAAAGTAACCAAATTAGAGATAATATAACATGTATGGTTGATTCCCATGTAAAAAAAAAAAATGACAGACTTTTTTTAATCCATTAAGCAAACTATACTTCCTTTATGTCATTGCTTATTAATTACATTTAAGAGTCAGAAAGTAGTAAGTACTCTATAAGCTATCCATTTACTTTACACGTTTAACTTATGTCATTGATTGATGTGATTACAGTTGTGATAATTTTACTAAATCAAACACTTTTCAAAAATCTATTTTTCATTTCCTCAAAATCATGCACTTATTTATCTTTAATGATGTAAACATAACAATATATAATGTTCATGCTGCAAATGAATCTGTCTTAATGATTAAAAACAAGAAAACTAATAAATGTTAAATACCTCATATGAAAAGTTTCACATCATTCTTTAAAATACACTTGTCCATTCATGAGTTCAAATGTTGAATAGAATGGCATTAAACCCTTTTTCATCTTGTCACTGCATAAATCTTTTCGTTGCTTGCTAAAATTATAGATAAGTGTAAGACTTGTGAATAGATTAAAGTCTAGTTATGAAAATGTGTCTGGTACTCTTGTAAAATACACAATAGCATTTTAGTAATAATAGCTAAAATTGGATCTATGAAGAGTTTTAGAATTTCTAACACTACATCAAGGAATCTAAGTTCCTGTTAATACAACTGGCAGAGAAAATCGCTGTCAGGTCTCTCTCAGGAGGTTGAATTAGTGACTGTTTTATTTTGCTTAATAATAACACTGTTTACCTATATTCAAATTGAGTATATTACTAATATAAATATTATGAGTAAAACAAAAGACTAAATAAAAACAAAAGGAACTTTAAGAGAAAATAAACAATAATCACTGGTCTTATTCTTTCAAAAATCACAGCATAGAAGAGGGAGAAATAAGACTTAAATTAGGATTCAGAACATAGGATCAGTAGTAACCAATTATGAGCTGTTTGAATTATTTTTTTCTGTACATCAATTTCTATGGAGTTTATTTTCCACATTTTCTTTATGCCACTCTTCAATGTTCTGCTAGTTTAAATGGTATTGTATATATACATTTTTAAATTGTAAAATATTTTTTACAACACACTCTTATTACTGCATGTACAGATTTCACTTACTCATTTTTGTGGGCTAGTGGTCATGAAAATGTCAAAAAAATGCTCTCAGAATTGAATGATGGAGATCTACCTATTGTCACAAAGTGCTCCCCTATTCCCCATCTCCTCACATAAACAAGGCCTGTCTTCATTAACACAAGTATAAGAGTCAGAACAAGAGAAATAATAGTAGTGTGGAGCTAAGGTCTCCATCTAGTTTATTAGGTTCAGTTTCCAATGTTCATGAAGATTGGAACATGCAGATCTTGCCCCTTATTCTATCTCTAACATCTAGCACAGGCACATAAAAGATTCTCAGTAAAAGTATCTTGAATTAATCACTAAATGGAAGACATTTTGACATTATTCAATGACAAAGGTAGAACGCATGTGAGGAAAGGCCGCAACAATGAAAATACTTAAACCATTGGGAATAGGTTAAATAAACTGGCTATCAGGATAAAATGAACCATAATATCAAAAATGTCTTCATATATTTACAGGACAGTCATATTGAAAAGAGATTGTTTATTTTTTTCTCTGTAGAATAAGCAATAAAAATATTAAGTAGAAGTCGTAAGAAGTCGATTTTCTGTTCCACAAAATAACAATTATTGAAGCTTGTCAAATATGAGACTTGTTTTCTGGTGAGAAAGTCTGCTTCCCTAATACTGGAGGGGTTAAATAAAAGGTAGAGAATATTTGTTGGATTATCTACAAAGGAGATTGGTGAAGTAAGATAGAAAAGGAAGAGGGCAAAGTGTCAGAATATTTTAGGTCCACACCCTAGGCAGAGACCATACTAACTTGTAACATTGAAAAACGCCTTTCAAAATGTAACGTGCAAGTGAATCACATGGCTAAATTTTGCTGAAATGTACATTTGGGTCTGAGAGATCTGGGATGGGGCCTGGGATTCTGCATTGTTAAGGAGCTCATGCTGTGGGCTTTGGACCTAACTTTAAGTAGCAAGACAAATTAATATGTTTCTACCTCAGTGTTCTAAACTGTATAAATTATATAGCGCTTGTTAGTATTAAATGCAAAAACTCCTACAAAAGTCAACTTATAATGGAAAATAGAGTGTATTTTTACTCATATTATTATTATCATAGTGCTTCTTTAGGACTGTATGATAATATGATTATTTTCTTTAAAAATTCTGGAATTTAAATATACATTTTATGACTTCTGTCAAAGCTAACACCTGAAAGAAAAACTGATTATTTAATAGCTGTAGGTTTCACTCTTTAAAAATGTCTTCCTCTGGCCAGGGGGGTGGTGGGGAAGGGGGCGGGTACAGAGGTAACAGAGGAAGAATAGGCAGAGTCAGAGGATTTTGAGGGCAGTGAAACCATTCTGTATAATACAACGATGGTGAATACATACCATTATAAGTTTAACCAAACTCATGGAATGTACAACACTGAGAGTGAACCATAAGGTCAGCTATGGCCTTTGGTGATAATGATGTGTCCTTGTAGGTTCATCAATCGTAAGACATGCACCACTTTGGTTGGGGATGTTGATAATGTGGGACGCAAAAATGATGACTTCATTTTTGCCTAATAATAGCACTGTTTAGCTACATTCAAATAGTATATTTTACTAATACAAATATTGTGAGTAAAACAAAAAATAACAGTATGGGAAATCTCTGTATCTTCTGATCAGTTTTGCTGTTATTCTAAAACTGCTCCAAGAACAGTCTATTTTTTTAAAGTCAAGTTCATTCAGCACCAACGTCTTACATATAGGCATAATGGATATTAATCTCAGGAAAAACAATGTTTCTTGAAATATGAGCTGCTACTACATTAATATTGGCAAATATTGGTGTAGAATAAATAGCATTAGGGATAGAAATTATTTTTACAAGGAAAAATGAAAATAGCTGCATATCTGTCATTTAATGAAAGGAATTTTCAATAAATGGTGATACATACCATGTTAACGGATGTAAAGTCTTTATACTGCGAAAAGTGCCAGTCATTCCCAAATTCTTTCATAACTTCAGCACAATTGCCATAAAAATTCTAAAAGAAATTTGTATGCTTTTTACAAGTTGATTCTAAAATTTGTAGGTAATATGAAATAATTAAGATAATTTTGAATAAAAGAACAAAGGCTGATAACCAACAATTATCAAGACATAAAATACAGTTATAATTTAAATAATGATACATTAGAGTATAGAATCACAAACATATAAATAGTAAATGGAGCCTTTCTATGTATAGAAATAATTTAGTATAGGACTTTCATTTTGTTTTGCTGCTTATCCTCTAATATTTGTTTGTAAATCTGGAGAAAGCCTTGCATTTTGGTATCTAGACCTTACCTTTATCTGTACTTTTACAATACATTTTAAAAGACATATGAGTCATATAATTCCTGTGTAACAGTTTTTTTTTTTTTTTTTTTGAGACCGAGTTTTGCTCTTGTTGCCCAGGCTGGGGTGTAATAGCGTGATCTCAGCTCACTGCAACCTCCACCTCTCGGGTTCAAGCAGTTCTCCTGCCTCAGCCTCGTGAATATGTGGGACTACAGGCACCCACCACCACACCCAGCTAATCCTTTTTTTTTTTTTTTTTTTTCAGTAGAGACAGGGTTTCACCATGTTGACCAAGCTGGTCTCGAACTCCTGACCTCGGCCTCCTAAAGTGCTGGGATTACAGGTGAGAGCCACCATGCCCGGCCATTCCTGTTTAACTTAAAAAGAGTTTACACATTGATAAAACTGGAAAACAAGCATTCCAAATATTAATTATATCTTCTCAGCATTGATGATATCTAGAACTTATCTATTTATTTTTCAAATATTTATCTAAACCTTATGTAAAACACATATAATTAGAAAAATAATAACAGATGAAAGAGAGAACATTGCAGCTTCAGAACTCCTGTACTAAATAGGAAATGTAGGAAATCTAAAAAGATAAAGTCTAGATGACAAGATAAGTAGTAAAAAGGCTCTGTAGGTTCATCCAGTAAAAGGTCGTATGGAAAACCATAGATTATTACAACTACAAAAGAACAGACACATGTGTTTTTTTCAATGGTAAAATAATAGCTAGGAAACTTGACCACTTGCTAAACTGAACGTTTCTCAAACACAGCTAAATAGAGTGGCACAGCTCTTTGTTGTTATATTTTATGTGAATAATAGATAACTTTTGCATAACATGTTCAAGAAGAATAGGTCGGGATGGTGCGGTGGCTCATGCCTATAATCCCAGCACTTTGGGAGGCTGAGGTGGATGGATCATCAGGTAAGAAGTTTGAGATCAGCCTGAACAACATGGTGAAACCCAGTCTCTACTAAAAATACAAAAAAAGTAGCCAGGTGTGGTGGCGCGCGCCTGTGATCCTAGCTACTCAGGAGGCTGAGGCAGGAGAATCACTGGAACCCGGGAGGCAGAGCTTACAGGAACCAAGATTGTGCCACTGTATTCCAGCCTGGGTGACAAAGTGAGACTCTGACTCAAGAAAAAGAAAAGAAAAGAAAAAAAAAAAGATAAATAAAAAAGAATAGGTAGAATGCAGATATTCAGATGGCCTGTAGTTGCACAGCAATATAATAGTTGGTAAACCAAAAGCTAAATAATAAAGCAAGCTTTCTCAGTCTATTCATGATTATACAATTTTCATTACTCTGTCTTATCTACGATAATAAAAGAAGAAATCCAAGAGAACCCATTACTTATGAAAATTATTGTACAATGGATAAATGAATATATTTATAAGATTTTAAACATTAATGAATTCTAGAAAAATATATTGTATATAAACATATTTTGGCCTGTTAGCCTTTTGCAATAACTCTATCAAATCTTTCATCTTATTTAACTTATCCGGTATCAACAACACATTCATGCTCTGATTGGCAATGTCTCCTAAAAGTAATTTTGTATATGTTCCTAATTGTATTTATGAAGACTTGAAAAAACCTTGCAAAATGATATAATTGTATTTCAAAACATAAATTTACAAAAAATGCACATGCCTTTCTGTCATCAAGATATGACATACACGCACGCAAACATGTACATGCATGTATTTGTGTATCATATACAGAATATTTCAGAGAATAACACAAACTATATGAAACATATCTTAGCATATTGGTACTTTTGCCTCAGATAATTTTTTGTGTATAAGTAATAATTTCAGATACATTTAGTGTTTTCTGTGTACTCCTCCCAAACACACTACCAATCCTACTCAAAAAGAAAGGAAATCCTACAAACATGTGAGGTTTTCATTTGGCAAAATATTACAGCTCCCTAGATGTAAACACTGTCCTACTTTCTTGAATAGCCAAGATTCCAAAGAATAACAAAATTAGCATCCTATATCTCAGCAACAGCGTTAAAAGCTGAAAGCCTGTAAAGCAATGTCTTTGAAGTTTTGATAGAAAATTACTTCAAATCTAGGACTTAATCCCAGTCAAATTACTTATCAAATGGGAAACATATATTTAGAGTATCACTTAAAGCTGAGCGTACATATATTTAAAAGTACATTACATATCTGAGAAAAACAAAGAATCCAAGAATATAACACAAAGAAATTTTTAGAAAGTATTTATTTGGCCACCAGAGAAAGCAGATCAATCTCTCTTATGAACATGTGTGTAACAATCCTAAACAAATTATCAGTAAAATCAATGCACCAGTTCAAAACCAGTAGAGACATCATGACCAAGCTTAATTTAACTCACAAATGCTAAGTTGTTCTAGCATTTGAAAGTCAATTAAGATAACACACATTAGCAGATAAAGGAGAAAAATCATGTAATAATCTTAATAGTTGCCAAACTTAGTTGATAATACTATATATCTATTTGTAATGATAAAATGTTTCTTAGAATATCAGAAATAAAAGAAAACTTTGTTAATATAAAATTACGTATCTATATAAAACCCAAAGCACTGCATTTTATGGTGAAATATTGAAAGCTATGCTTTGAAATGGAAATAGGTAAGAAAGGCCATCACTCCCATTTCTATTCTATGTTGCATGGGATGTTAAACCGATGTAGTAAGAAAAGAAAAATAAATAAAAGGAAAATATTTGTAATAGTCAAAATAAAATTGTCATGGTATTTTCTTTTAAAAATATATTGTAATATAAAGCAAAGACCCAAAGCCATGTAAAACAAACGTACTGCTTAGTAAAAGATTATATAACTTGATATGTTCTAAAATAATAGAGGGGTCTTTAGGGTTTTCTACATATAAGATAATGTCATCAGCACAGAAAATTTTACTTCTTCCTTTCCTATTTAAATGCCTTTTATTTCTTCTCTTGCTTAATTGCTCTGGCTAGGACTTCATATCACATTGAACAAAACTGGTGGGAATGAGCAACTTGTTTTGTTCCTGATCCTAGAGGAAAAGCCTTCACCTTTTCTTCCTTGAGCATGATGTTAGCTGTGGACTTGCCATATATAGCTTTTATTGTGTTGAGGAACAGTTCTTCTGTATCTAATTTGTTAAGAGTTTTTATAATGAAAGGATTTTAATTTTTTCAAATGCCACTTATTCATCTATTAAGATGATTATGTTTTTTTCCATTTCCATTCTGTTAATGTAGTGTACCACATTCATTGATTTGTGTATGTGGAAATATCCTTGCATCAAGTGGGGACAACTCCTACTTGATCATGGTGTGCATTTTATTGAATATTTTTGCATCTGTGGTCATCAAAGACATTAGCCTGTGATTTTCTTTTCTTGTGTCTGGCTGACTTTGCTATCAGGGTAATGCTGGCCTCATAAAATGAGTTTGGAAGTAATTCTTCCTCTTCAATTTTTTAGAAGAGTTTGAGAAAAATTAGTGCTAATTCTTTTATATGTGTGTGTGTGTGTGTTTGTATATATATAAGTTCTAGGGTACATGTGCACAACGTGCATGTTTGTTACATATGTGTACATGTGCCATGTTAGGTATATCTCCTAATGCTATCCCTCCCCACTCCCCCCACCCCATGACAGGCCCCGGTGTGTGATGTTCCTGTTTAGTGGAATTCGTCTGTGAAGACATCTGGTCCTGGGCTTTTCTTTGGTGGTAGACTTTTTATTAGTAAATCAATCTCCTAACTTACTGGTCTGTTCAGATTTTAAATTTTCTCATGATTTAGTCTTGGTAGGTTGTATGTGCGTATGAACTTATCAGTTTCTTCCTAGTCACCCAATTTGTTTGGATATAATTGCTTACAGTAGTCTCTTAGGTTCCTCTGTACTGTACTTCTGTGGTGTCAGTTGTCAACGTCTCTTCTTTAATTTCTGATTTAATTTGAGTCTTCTCTGTTTTCTTAGTTTGTTTTCTAGCTAAGAGTTTGTTTATTTTATCTTGTAAAAATCTCTTAATTTTATTTATTATTTAAATCATACTCCTTTACATTTTTTTTTTTTTCGATACAGGGTCTCACTCTGTCGTTCAGGCTGTGTTGCAGTGCTTTGATCATAGTCCATTGCAGCCCTGACTTCCTAGCCTTAGGCAAACCTCCCACCTCAGCCTCTTGAGTAGCTGGGACCACAGGCATGTGCCACCATGTGTAGCTGATTTTTAAAATGTTTTAAAAGGTTTTGTGGGTGCAAAGTTGTTGTACATATTTATGGGACACCTTAGACGTTTTAATACAGGCATGCAATGTTAAATAAGCACATCGCGAAAAATGGGGTATTCATTCCCTCAAGCATTTATTCTTTGAGTTATAAACAATCCAGTTACACTCTTTTAGTTATTTTAAAATGTACAACTAAGTTATTACTGACTATAGGAATCCTGTTGTGCTATCAAATAGTAGGTCTTATTCATCCTTTCTATTTTTTGAGCCTATTAACCACTCCCACCGCACCCCCGCAACCCACCCGCAGCTACACTTCCAAACCTCTGCTAACCATCCTGCTACTCTCTGTGTCCATAACTTCAATCGTTTTGGTTTTCAGATCCCACAAATAAGTGAGAACATGTGATTTTGTCTTTCTGTGCCTGGCTTATTTCACTTAACATGAGCCCCAGTTTCATCCATGATTTTGAAAATGGCAGGAATTACAAGTTACAAGGGTGTTCATTTAAAATAACTATAATAATTTAATCTTATAATATTGATCATCAGAGAAATGCAAACCAAAACCACAATGATATCATCTCATCGCAGTTATAATATTATAATCTTATAATAAGATTAAATTGTTACAAATGTGGTACATATACACAATAGAGTACTATGCACCCAAGAAAATAACAATAATTCTTTTTACTGGTTGAATAGTACTCCACTGTGTATACATACTACATTTTCTTTATCCATTTATCTGTTGGTGGAAATGTAGGTTCCTTCTAAATCTTAGATATTGTACTAGTACAGAAACAAACATAGGAATGCAAACGTCTCTTCATTACACTAATTTCCTTTTTTTTTTTCCTTTAGTATATACTCAGTAGTGGGATTGCTGGATCATATGGTAGCTCTATGTTTAATTTTCTGAGGAACCTCCAAACTATTATCTATAGTGGTTGCACTAATTTGCATTTCCTCCAACAATGTCCAAGAGTTCCTTTTTCTCCAAATCCTCAAGAACGTGTTATTGCCTGTCTTTTGAAAATAAGCTATTTTAACTGTGGTGAGATGATATCTCATTGTAGTTTTGATTTGCGTTTATCTGATGACCAGTGATGTTGAGCACCTTTTAATATGCCTGTTTGCCATTTGTATGTGTTCTTCTGAGAAACGTCTATTCAAATTTTTGCCCATTTTTTTGATCAATTATATTTTCTCCTATAGAGTTGGTTAAGCCCCCTTTTATATTCTGCTTATTCTTCCCTTGTCAGAAAGATAGCTTTCAATTTTTTTTTTCATATTCTGTGGGTTGTTTCTTCACTTTGTTGTTTGTTTTATTGGCTGTGCAGCTTTTTAACTTGATGTGATCCCATTTGTCCATTTTTGCTTTGATTGTGCTTTTGGGTATTACTTAATAAATCTTTGCCAAGACCAATGTCCTGGAGATTTCCCTCAATGTTTTCTTGTAGTAGTTCATAGCTTGAGGTCTTAAATTTAGGCCTCTAATCCATTTTTATGATTTTTGTGTTTGCTAAAAGATAGATGTCTAGTTTTATCCTTCTGCCTATGGATATTCAGTTTTCCCAGCACCATTTATTGAAAAGACTGCATTTTCCCCAGAGCATGTTCTTGGCATTTTTGTTGAAAATGAGTTCACTGTAGGTGTATGGATTTGTCTCTCTGTTCTCTATTCTGTTTCATTGGTCAAGGTATCTGTTTTATGCCAGTTTATGCTGTTTTTATTACTACAGCTCTGTAGTATAATTTGAAGTCAGGTAAGGAGATTCCTCCAGTTCTTTTTGCTTAGGATAGCTTTGGCTATTGTTGGCCTTTTGTGGTTCCATACACATTTTAGGATTTTTTTTTCTATTCCTGTGAAAAATGTCACTGATATTTTGATAAAGATTGCATTAAATATGTAGATTGCTTTGTGTAGTATGGTCATTTTAGCAATATTTAGTCTTCTAATCCACGAACATGTAATTTTTTTTTCCACTTTTTGGTGACCTCTTCAATTTCTGTCATGAGTATTTTATAGTTTCTGTTACAGAGATCATTCCCCTCTGGTAAAGTTAATTCCTAGGTATTTAATTTTACATATTGCTACTGTAAATGGGATTACTTTTTACATTTCTTTTTGACATTATTCACTGTTAGTGCATAGAAATGATACTAATTTTGTATGTTGATTTTGTATTCTGCAACTTCACTCTGTTTATCAGTTCTAATAGTGTTCTTGTGAAGTGTTGAAGTTTTTCAAAATATAAGATCACATCATATGAAAACAAGGATAATTTGACTTCTTCCTTTCCAATTTGGATGCCCTTTATGTCTTTCTCTTGTCTGATTGTTCTAGGTATGACTTCCCCTACTCTTTTAAATAACAGGGGTGAGAGTGGGCATCCTTGTTGTATTGCTTATCTTAGAAGAAAGGCTTTCTGTTTTTCCCCATTCAGTATGATTCCAGCTGTAGGTCTATCATATATGACTTTTATTATGTTGAGGTATGTTCCTTCTATAACCAGTTTTTGCAGGGTTTTATTATGAAGAGATGTTGAATTTTATCAAATGCTTTTCCAGCATCAATTGAAATGATCAGGTATTTTTTTGTCCTTCATTCTGTTGATGTGACATATCACATTTATTAATTTACATACATTTATCCTTACATCCTAGGGGTGATCCTGCATCCTAGGCATCTTCCAAGAGATGATCTTTATAATGCATTATTAAATTCCATTTGATAGTATTTTGTTAAAGACTTTTACATTGATATTCATCAGAGATACCAGCCTATAGTGTTGTTTTTTGTTTTGTTTTGTTTTTTGTTTTTTGTTTTTATGTGTCCTTGTCTGGTTTTGGTAGCAAAGTAACATTGGCCTGGAAGTATTTCCTACTCCTCTATTTTTTTAAATAGTTTGAGCAGGATTAATATTAGTTCTTCTTTAAATGTTTGGTAGAATTCAGCAGTGAAACCATCATTTCCTGGACTTTTGTTTACTGGGAGACGTTTTATTAGAGCTTCAACCTTGTTTCTTGTTATTGGTCTGTTCAGGTTTTGGATTTTTCCTGGTTCAATCTTGGTAGGTTTTATGTGTCTAGAAATTTGTCTGTTTCTTTTAGGTTTTCAAATGTATTGGCATATAGTTACTCATAGTAGCCACTAATGATCCTTTTGCATTTCTGCATTATCAGTTGTAATGTCTCCTTTTTCTTTTTTTATTTTATTCATTTGGATATTCTTTTTTCTTAGTTTTGTTTCACTGATATTTTTATTGTTTTCTTCATTTCAATACCATTTATTTCTGCTCTGATCTTTACTATTTCTTTTCTTCTACTTTTGGGTTTAGTTTGCTTTTGCTTTTCAAGTTCTTTAAGATGCATCACTGGATTGTTTATATGAAGTTTTTGCTCTTTTTTTGGATCTTGGCACTTATAACTATAAACTTCTCCCTTAGTACTTCTTTCGCTATATCCCATAGGTTTGGTATGTTGTGTTTCCATTATCATTTGTTTCAAGAAATTTTGCAATTTTCTTCCTATTTTTTATTGACTTAATGGTTATTCAGGAGCATATTATTTAATTTCTATTTAATTTTATAGTTTCCACAATTATTCTTATTGATTTCTAGTTTTATTTCACTGTAGTCACAGAAGATGCTTGATATTATTTCAACTTCTTGAATGTTTCAATACTTCTTTTGTGACCTAACATATGGTCTACCCTTGAGGATAATTTATATGCTGAGGAAACCAATGTGTATTCTGCAGCTCTTCGATGAAATGTTCGTTAACTATCTATTACATCCATTTCATCTATAGTGCAGAGACGGAACCTTGCTCTGTGGCCCGGGCTGGAGTGCAGTGGCTGGATCTCAGCTCACTGCAAGCTCCGCCTCCCATGTTTACGCCATTCTCCTGCCTCAGCCTCCCGTGGAGCTGGGACTACAGGCACCCGCCACCACGCCCAGCTAGTTTTTTTTTTTTTGTATTTTTTAGTAGAGATGGGGTTTCACCATGTTAGCCAGGATGGCCTCAATCTCCTGACCTCGTGATCCGCCTGTCTCGGCCTCCCAAAGTGCTGGGATTACAGGCGTGAGCCACTGCGCCCGGCCTCTTTGTTAATTTTCTGTCTGGAAGATCTGTCCAGTGCTGAACATGGGGTGTTGAGTCTCCAGTTATTATTGTATTGGGGCCTATCTGGGTCTTTATCTCTAATAATATTTCCTTAGTATATCTGGGTGCTGGAGGGTTGGATGATTATGTATTTAAATTGTTACATTCTCTTGCTGAATTGTCCCTTTTATAATTATATAATGACCTCCTTCGTCATTATAGTTTTTGTCTTGAAATTTATTTTGTCTGATATAAATATAGCTACTCCTGCTCTTCTTTGGTTTCCACTGGCATGAAATATCTTTTACTATCCCTTTATTTTCTGATTATATGTGTCTTTGTATGTGAAGTGTGTTTCTTGTAGGCAACAGATCAATGGGTCTTGTTTTTTAATTCATTCACCCATTCTACGTCTTTTGATTGGAGAGTTTAGTCCACTTACATTTAATTATTCATAAGTAAGGACTTACTCCTTTTTAACATCATTTTATTTGTTTGCTGGTTGTTTTGTGGCTTTCTCTTCCTTCTTTCTTTCTTTCCTCCCTCTCTTCCTTGAGTGAAGGTGATTTACTCTGGTGATATAATTTGGATTATTGATTTTTGTTTTTTGGTGTATCCACTGTATGTTTTTTGGTTTGAGGTTACCATGAGGCTTGCGAATATTATCTTCTAACACATTATTTTAACCTAATAACAACTTAACACTGTTTGCATAAACGAACAAACAAGCAAAAATAAAACTAATAAAAACTCCATGCCCCCATTTCTAAACTTTTTGTTGTTTCTATTTATATGTTATTGTATTGTCTATGACTTGAGAAGTTGTTTTGGTTATTTTTTTGATTGGTTCATCACTTAGTCTTTCTACTTAGGATAAGAGTAGTTTACACACCAATGTTACAGTATTATAATATTCTTTGTTTCTCTGTATACTTACTATTGCCAGTTAGTTTTGTGTCTTCAGGGGATTACTTATTGCTCATTAATTTTTTTTCTTTCTGACTGAAGTACTCTTTTTAGCATGTCTTTTAGGACAGGTCTGATGTTCATGAAGTCCTTCCGCTTTCATTTGTCTTGAAAAGTATTTACTTCTCCTTCATGTTTAAGGATATTTTCACCAGATATTCCATTCTATGGCAAAAGCTTTTTTCCTTCAGCACTTTAAATATGTCATGCCACACTCTCCTAGCCTGTAAGGTGTCTACTGAAAAGTCTGCTGCCAGATGTACTGGAGCTCCATTGTTGTTGTTGTTATTTTTCTTGCTACTTTTAGGATCCTCTTTCTATATCCTTGATCTTTGGAAGTCTGATCATTAAATGTCTTCAAGTAGTCTTTGTTTGGTTAAATCTTCTTTTGTTCTATAACTTTGCTGTACTTGCATATTATCTTTCTCTAGGCTTGGGAAGCTCTCTAACTTTTCTCCCCTCTTTCTTTCTCTATCTCCTCTTTAAGACCACTAACTATTAGATTTGCCCCTTTCAGGCTATTTTCTTGATCATACACTTGTGCTTCATTGTTTTTTATTCTTCTTTCTTTTGTTTCCTCTGACCGTATATTTTCAAATAGCTTGTCTTCAAGCTCATCAATTCTTAATTCTGCTTGATAAATTCTGCTGTTAAAGGACTCAGACACATTCTTCAGTATGCCAATTGCATTTTTCAGCTCCAGAATTTCTGCTTTTTTAAAATTATTTCAATCTCTTTGTTAAATTTATCTGATAGAATTCTGAATTTCTTCTCTATGTTATCTTAAACTTCTTTGAGTTTCCTCAAAACAGCTATTCTGAATTCCCTGTCTGAAAAGTCACATATCTCTGTTTCTCCAGGATTTGTCCCTGGTGCCTTATTTAGTTGATTTGGTGAAGTTATGTTTTCCTGGGTGGTGATGACACTAGCAGATTTTCGTTGGTGTCTAGGCATTGAAGAGTTAATTATTTATTATAGTTTTCACTGTCTGGGCCTGTTTGTATCCATTCCTTCTTGGGTAGGCTTTCCCGACATTTGAAAGGACTTAAGTGTCATGATCTAAGCTATATCTGCTTTAAGGCACACCCCAAGCCCAGTAACACTGTGGTTCTTAAAGCCTCCCAAAGGTACCACCTTGAAGGTCTTGGACAAGATCCGATAGAATTCTCTGGCTTACCAGGCAGAGATTCTTGTTATCTTCCCTTACTTTCTCCCAAACAAACAGAGTCTCTCTCTCTCTGTTCTGAGCCACCTAAAGTGTTAGGTCCCCCAGGCCCTGGGTGGGTCTAGATGTGCCATTCAGGAGTCAGGGACTAGTTTCAAAAGCATTAGAAGTCTACCTGGTGCTCCATTGTCCTGCCATTGAGCTGGCACTCAACCAAAAGACAGAGTCCTTCTGACTTTTCTCTCACCTTTCCAAAGGCAGAGGCCTAACTTTGCAGCCACCACCTCCTCAGGCCATGAGAAGTACTGCCAGACTACTACCAACATTCCCTTAAGGTCCAATGACTCTTAAGTCAGTTTGTGGTGAATGTTGCCTGGCTTGGCACTCACCCTTCAGGGCAGTGGGCTCCTCTGTGTTCCAAGGCAGGTCCAGAAATGCCATCCAAGGGTGAAGTCCTGGAATATGGGACCCCAAGAACCCACATGGTGCTCTACCTCCACCTCCCATTGTCCCGCTTGTACCTAAGGTGCAATACAACATCCCCTTTACGTTTCCCTCTGCTTTTCTCAAGCAGAAGGAGTTTTGCACCATAGTTGCCACATGTGGCAATGTGCAGAGTCTCACCTAAAGCCAGTGATTCTCAAAAGTTACTCAACATGGTACTTGGGTATCATTGCTTGTCACTCAGGGCCCAATGACTCTTTAGTTAGCAAGTGCTGAATGCTGCCAGGACTGGGTTCTTCCTTTTAAGGAAGTGGGTTGCCTTCTAGCCCAGAGTCTGTTTGGGCTCATGACTCTGACTGGTGCCCTATCCTGCTGTGGCTGAGTTGGTATCTAAGATGCAAGACAAGCTCCCTCTGACCCTTCTGTATCTTGTCCTTAAGGGGAAGGCAGTGGTCTCTTTTGGAGCCATAAGCTGGGAAGCCTAGGGTTAGGGTAGGGGTTACACCAGCAATTGCTTAGCCATCCCAGCTGATGTCTCAGGAGGTCACATGCCTCTCTAATCCACTGTCTCTGGGCCTAGTTAAGCACTAGGACTGGCCTAGGAGTTGCATTTGTTATGGCCTCCAAGTTTACTTGGAGACACTATAAATCTTTTAAGCCCTAAAGCTGTCAAACAACTGAAAGAAAATACAAGACAGAAGCTCTGTGACATTGATCTAGGCAATAATTTCCCAAATATGACTCCAAACACATAGGTCAGAAAAGCAAAAATGGACAATTGGGATTACATCAAGTTAAAAAAGTTCTGCATAGCAAAGAAAACAATTAACAGAGTGAACAGACAACCCATAGATTTGAAAAAAAACAAACATTTACAAACCATATATCTTGTCAGGGGTTAATATCCAAAATACATAAAGAACTGAAACTACTCAATTACAAGAAAACAAATAACCTTATTCAGAGTGGGCAAAAGACCTGAATACTTAAAAGAAAACACACAAATAGACAACAGATACATGGAAAAAGTATTCAATATCACTAATAATTTAAAAATACAAATTAAAACCATAGTGAGCTATCACCTCATGCTTTTTAGAATAGCTATGATAAAAAAGATGATAAATAATGTATAGGCTAGAATGTAGAGAAAAGAAAACCCTTATGTGTTGTTGGTGAGAATGTAATGTAACACAGCCATTTTGGAAAACAGTATAGAGGTTACTAAAAAAACTAAATACAGGATTACCATGTAACCCAACATTCCCACTTTTGAGTAGCCAACAGAAATTTAATCAGTATGTTAAAGAGATTTCTGCACTGTTGTGTTAATTGCAGCACTATTCATAGTAGTCAAGATATAGAGATAGCCTAAGGGCCCATCAACAGATGAATGAATTTCCAAAAATTCAGCACTTTAAATATGCCACAATGCAATACTTTTAGCCTTAAAAAAGAAGAAAATTCTGTCATTTTCTACAATATAGATGAATCTAGAAAACATTATGCTAAGTGAAATAACCCACACACAGAAAGACAAATATTGCATGATCTCACTTATATGTGGAATCCAACAAAATAGAACTCATAAAAGTAGAGAGTAAAATGGTCATTACAAAAGGCTAATGAGGTACAGCAATATGCAAAAAAAGGTATTATTAGTCAAAAGGGGACAATGTTTCAGTTAGGAGGAATACATTCTAGTGATCTATTGCACAGCATAATGACTGTAGTTAATAATAATGTATTGTATACTTCAAAATCGCTGTAAGAGTAGATTTCAAGTATTTTCACACAGAAATAAATGATAAGTCTGTTAAGGTGCTGGATATGTTAGCCTGATTCACCATTCCAGAATGTTACATGTATCATAACAATACATCTTAGACTATAATATATACAATTATAATGTATGAATTTAAAACATAACAAAACTGTAAAATGAAATTAAATTAGATGGATAGGCATATGAATAAGAATAGCAAAACTTTTGAAACTCTATTAAAGATAAAAGAAGTGCATGGTAGAAATTTTGTCCATAAAGATATCTGAACTTCTTATAAATCTAAACTTTGCAAGTATTGTAGTAATAATGAAGTAATACACAAATAGGAGGATAAAATAGTTTAGAGATTTAAGGAAAAAATTCACATAGACATGAATAGCAGACATTTCAAAAATGTCAGATATATGTAAAAAATTGGATGGATATGAGAATATTTTCAATAAATAGTGCCAAGACAAATTTGCCTCCATCTGAAAAAAATGAATTTTCGTCTGTACCACACACCATAATATATATAACAAACTCAATTTTCAGTGAATATTAGATATATTATGATAGGTAAAACAATACATTTCCAGGAAAGAATTATAGAAATATCATCAAGATCTTGAGAAGGTAAATATCTCCTATAGAGAAGACAAAAGACACTGTCCACAAAGGTATGGTTTATAAATTTAATTCTATCAAAATAAGAACTCTATTTCCTCAAACAATAGCTTTAAAAAGTGAATGAGAGAAGATACTTACAAGTCATAAAGCTATTGAATGTCCTGAATCCAGAATATATAGAGAATAACTCAGAATAAATAAGAAATGAAAAGATGGGGAAAAGACTGAATCGTACACATCACAAAATCAATAATAATAGTAAAAAAAAGTTCTGAGTTTCATTTGTAATCGCAATAATAAGAAATAAAATTATAGTTGTTGCTACATATCTACCAGTAAGACTACTTGGGCATGGCAATACTGTACTTTTCAGCCTTGGACTTGGGAGTAGATAAATGCAAAGTTTATAAAAACACTGGAAAAGCACCTAGCTGTTACAATATATTTGTTAAATTGTAATGCATGTCTTAAGTAGCTTCATGAATGTATGCTGTATTTTAGAATTTAAAACAGCTTAATTTTGTTTACTCAAAAACAATCCAAAATACATATTTTTTCTGATGGATAAAAATAAATATTAAGCCTTCAAAACTGTACTTTTAGCAGGATTTAAGTTAAATTCTGAACTACTTTTTCTGTTGAATTTGAATTTTTATTTTGTTAACCATGTATCACGCTTATAATGGTAAATATAATTACAAAAAGTGTAATGTTTACTGATTATCTTATCAGGAATCTAATTAATGGGAAAGAAACTACACAAATATTGTAATGAGTTCTATATTTGATAGTATACAAGTATGATATTCAGTTAATGGGTACAATTGTTGATCACTAAAATGTTTCTCCTTTTGAATTATGTAGTTTTGTTTTTCCCTTTATAAAAATTAAAATATAAATATTTACTAGAACCCTATAAACTTGCCTGTTATTCCCTTGTTTCTGACATGCAAAAACTGAAAATTCACATTTGAGGTGACTACGTATATTGCAGAATTTTTTTAAAGATGGAAACTAAACACAACACTACTCTAGGTACTAGTTAGCCACACACACACAGACACACACACAAATACACACACACATACAGTCAATCCTCATTATTTGAAGATTTCATATTTGTGAACTTGCCTACTCTTCTAAAATTAATTTGTAATCTAAAAATCTATACTTGTGGCACTTTTGCAGTTATTTGCAGACATGAACAGAGTGGTGAAAATTTTAGATCACTGTCAACACACATTCTCAGCTGCGGTAATAGAAGGAGACTCTGCCTTCTTGCTTTATCTTCCATACGATAAACAAGTATCCCTTCATGGTTCGTTTTGTGCCATGTTTTTGCATCTTCATGCTTTTTGTTGGCAATTTTGCTGGTTAAAATGGCTCCCAAATGCATTACTGTAATGCTATCCAACATTTCCACGTGCAAGAAGGCTGTGATGCCCCTTAGAGACAAAAGATCCAGGAATTTAGACTACTTTTCTACCTAAGTAAAATATTTTAAATTTCTCATTAAAGTTTTATACATATTTTTCTGAACATCAGAAAAATTATACAATTATCAACATTTAAAAGTAAAATACAATATCTTTTTTCTTCAAATTGAAAAAAAATCTGAATGCTGTAATTAAAATAGCTCCCTAAGTATTATTAAAGAGACAAACATCTAAACATAGATTGATGATAGTTTTGAAGGAAAGACAATCTTCTGTTAGCAACTATAGATGTTTGGGTTAAGTCGTCTTCATTTTTTTTTTTCGATAAATCAGTCTTTTTTGTCAGTTTCAAATTGTTAAGTATTGTTTAATATACTGATGAATAAATTCAGACTCAAACTTGTAAGTAAAAGCAGCTTACGAATGTACAGTTAGTCTCAATGGGATAAATTGTAGCACACATAAAATTGATGATTTTGAAGTGTTATAACAAAGGGAAATACTACATATGTTAAAATTTTGTTTTTCAATACTTTAGACATTTTATACGTAATTTTGTTGTATTCTATTTATAATCAAAACAAGTAATTTATTTAACTCATGATACTTTTGAGTTTAGTATGTATTTACCTGATCAGAAACATTACTGAATATACAACTATTTTGATAGAAAATACTCAGTCCATTTTATTAGTTCTGTTATGAAAAATTGTGGCTGTAAATGCAAGTGTATATATTATTTAATTGTAAGTGATTAAGATATAATACACGTTAAAAATTTCTTTACTTATATTCTAATTCTGTAAGGAAAACTTTGCCATAATTAATAGATTGCAAGCAAAACAAAGAAGATAAAATTAATGGGACATTTCTTGGGCAAAAATTCAGAGGATATTTTGATTAACTACTGAAAAATAAATTACTGCCTCGTTGCCATCAAAGATAAATTGAAAATATCTGTGTTAAGTTTACTAAAATCAGACCTGGTCTAGTTTATGATCTTCCAAAAGAAGACCCTGAGGCAAAGGTACAAATAGTGCTAGTTATTATAGGAGGTTCAATTAGGGGAACAGGGAAATGGTACCTGGAAATGAAGACAGCCAGGGATGAAATATTAACTCCCATATTACTATATACCATGAAACTGCATACAAGGCAAGCACCAATTCTCTGGGGTCATTTGCTGAGAGCTGCTACAAGGAGGTGTTAATTCACCACAAGAACAGACTGACACAGTTCTTCAGCAGCTCAATTCCAGGAAAAGACTCTGCTCCAGACAGGTAGGCACTGGAAGTCCTCAGAAGCAATTCAAATGGTTAGGATCAGGCTGAGCACAGAGTCTGCTATAAATATTACCCAATATTATTTTAGCAAAACGTGAACTTGAATTAGACATAATTTTTTAAAGCCCAGTAAAATTTGTAGGAATAAAAAATATCACAGTAATGAAATAATAGTATATCATGCACTTGATTTTTATAACAAGTTTTTAAAATAATAAAAATTATACATGCACAAAGCCAAGAAAAATACAAAAATTCAAAGAGCTTTAGAAGAAAATATAAAATAGGAACATTTCTCACATTTATCTTCATTCTTTCTTTCCAGATATAACAAGTTTTGTTTGCTACTTACTGTTTAAATACTTGAAAGAAAAACATTATGAAGTATCTGCCAAAATATTTTAGTTCTTGTTCCTTATTACTTGGTTCTGAAACTTTACAAAGTTGAGTCTCTGGGGGTTCGTTCTCTTTATCATGTGGGTTGATACTTTCAATCAAAGAATTACTATCTTTAGCTTTGTGAATTTTTCTTGTTTTTTTTCTTTGTTTCTCTCAACTCCATTTGATCTGTTCTATTTTTTATGAAAATTTGGCACACAAATATAATGCTTTCTGGATTTGTATTCCACTTAACTTTCAGTAAATAATCAACTGGTTTCCTATGTATACTCAAGATATGTTCAAATTTCACTCATCTTATTTCACAGTACAAGTTTAATATAGTTTCATTCATTTATCCAGTGGATTGTTTATATCAATAGTCACACTCTAATTTTCCAAAAACTCTTCTTTCTTTCATTTTGTTCATCTTTACATTAACTTCTGTATTCTGTGTATAAAAAAAATTCTCTCAATCCTCTAGGAATACCTAACATATATTTTAAGTTATTTTCTAGTCCTCTAATAATGTCAATCCTTAGAGTCAGTTCTCTGGTCATTTGAGTGTTTTTTGTTCATTTTGTTTTTCTTTAAATTATCTGTTGCTTGTGCTACTTTCTGCTTTTCCATTCAAATTTATGAAAGCAAGATTCCCTTATTTAGTACAGATGTCTGGTGCAACTTACCTCTCTAGCTGTGTTAAGTATATTTCCCTAATTGACTTCTCTGCCAGATGGGAGTGTTGATAGACCAGCTACTCCAGAGAGAGTGTGGATTTGACATGAGGAAGTAAAATCCCCCAAACTGCTGTGACAAAGATAAACCTAGGGTGAACATTAGCTTATTTCACTTTGGAGGAAAGATTGATTCTCTCTCTCCTTCCTCCTTCTCTACACTTCCCTCAGTTCCTGAGCCCCTAATGTTCACTGTTTCTTTACACAGGAACTAATATTCTTCCTTAGACTTTTTCTTAGGCAGAGTGAAATTTCTTCCACAAAAAGTAAGTCCCAAATTTCACCTAAGAGCAGAGGCTACCACTCCCAGCTGTGAGTTCTGTGGAGGAAAAACACAGGCTGGCGTCTGCAGCAATTTACAAACACAGTTCTCCTACCCACGTCCTTCCCAGATCTTAGCGTAATTTATGCTAGATTTGGAGCTCTCTGGTGACTCCTTTGGGGAACTATGCACTTTGGTTTATCTTAGATTTGTGTCTTTTCTACTTTAAAATACTACCTGCTTTGTCTTTTCCAAAACCTCAACAGCATTTCTGGTCAACTGATACAACAACTTAAAAAAATTCTATGCCATAATTATTTTCCATTATTTTGCATATTGATTGCTTTGTAATTTATATACTTAGTTTTTTAGAGCAGTTTTTGATTTACAAAATATGGAGTGGAAAGGACAGAGAATCCTCATACACACACTTCTCCCCTGCACAGAGGTCACAGTTTATTTTTTTGTGTGGAACATTTATGACGATTAATGAACCAATACTAATATACTACTATTAGCCAAAGTCCATAATTTATATTGAAGTTCGTTCTTTGTGCTGTACATCCTATAGATTTTGGAAAATGCAAAATGACATATCCATCATAATATGATTTTTTCAAATAGAGCTGCTGTTTTACAAAATGAACAGATGTTTATTTTTTACAGTAAAATTATAAGTAGATGTTTCTTTTTCCTTCACTGTTGTTAGCAAAGCTAGATCTCTCCCCTCATCATAAACAAGGTTTATCAAACTTTAGGAACACAATGCACACACATGCATGCACAGATAAATACATACAGATTGTTTCTGCTTTATCGTTCTTATTTTTATGAAAATAGGATTAGACTGGTATAACATATATGATATTCTACCACTTGCTCTTTGTGTGTGTGTATGTGTGTGTGTGCGTGCACACATACACCTATCGCTGCATGATCACAAAGGTCCACACAGACAATTAGGTTCACATAAAACACAAGTTTAGCACCAAATGACTTTAGTTAGCAAAGGACATAGGAAAAAATATATACGCTACATGAATACTGGCAGTGTTCTGAATCTATTAGATGTTATGTCTTTGGGCCCTATTTCTGTACCTGGTCAAGTTTGCTGTTCAGAGTGATAAGCACTAACTGTGGGTGGGGGATTTAGCACATCATTTAATATTGAGGTCTCCCAGCTTGCAGACATCTCTTAGTTTTGCTATTACTGTATTATGTGTTTTCTTTACCCCTATTTAGAATGAATATCTTTTACCAACTTAATAATTATTTCATTACATCTCCTATGTTCAATTATGAATGTGGTTTTTTGAGCTGGACCCCGGTAAGGCCCCAGCACCTTCCTAAGGTCTTGAATATCATCTAACTTCCACGGACAGCATGGCCTCGTCTTTCAGTGAACTCTCCTCTTCCTGGCACATGTTTTGCGTTCAAAACTATTCAAGTTTTTTTTAAATTAACAAATATATTTTAACTTGTTTTTCAGAAAAGAGGAGTTTTTATTATGCTTTTATTCACCATCATTACTAAATACTACATCACTCTTGTTGTTTTTGTTTGGATGGTGTTAAACTACAACATACTACATCTTAAAAGGTTTATCATGGCCATTTTCCAAATTATGTGCATTTTTCTTGTTTTCTCTTAATTTTGTAAAAATTGAATGTGGAGGGGAATTTTTCATAATTGGTTTTAATAAAAGTAAACCTCAATTAAAATATTAGTAATAATCATATTAACATTTATCATAATTTTTATAGTGCTAATGTTGATTACTATAACATATTTGAATTCTATATTATCTAAATGGATGTTTTATATAATTAAGTTTATAATAACAATTTTTATTTATACACATTGAAATGACAGGTGAAAATTAATTATTCACTATTCTCCTGATAACATGCTAATTTAGTATCATAATTCACATTAATAACTTTTATCATAAGGCCTTTTAATATGCCTGCTTTTTTTACTTGCTTTCTTAGCCTTAAAAACCTCAATTACTGTGAAATGATTTTGCTAAATGGTTGTGACATATAAATAAGAAATCATTAGGCTAATTTTATTTCCAAATTTCAAAATTTATTCATAATGCTTTTCATTTAAAATGTTAACGTTGTTATAGGAATGTGTCTATTGAGACATTGGAAAAATTTAACTTCAGAGTATTTCTATAGAGAAACAATAAAATTAACCAAACCTTAGATAAAGGATGGAGCCCAAAGAATATTATATACATCCTTGTTGCAGAAAGTTATGACTTCAGCTCTTATATTTCTAGAGCTAAGGGACAATTTATACATATTTTAATCAATAAATACAAATTGATTTTGGAGACTAATGTAGCAGGTCAGGTCTCACAAACAGCTGAACAAACAGGCCTCCATGACAACTGTTTCAGCACTGAGGGGTTAAGTCAAATATTAAAAGCTGATAGAACCAGAGCCCTCATATAAAGGCTGGACCGTAAAAAAAAGCCCACCAAGAGTTTTGCCTGGGCCTTGAAGCATGACAAGATAATGAAGGAATTCTTAACAGGACCTGCTTAGGATTAAACAAGTTTTATTGGGGGTCTGAAGAAACTCCCCAGACCTTCACAAACAAGTTTTATTGGGAGTCTAAAGGAACTCCCCAAACCTCCATGATTTAGCAAGAGACAAGATAAGGGTAATCACCCCAGCACCTGGGCCCATCTAGAGTAAACAAATTTACTGAGACTCCAGAGGATGGTTTTCAGAACTCAGACTTTAGTTATAGATTAGAAGTTAATCACTTCTGTCTTTAGATGAATGCACACTTACACATAGACATACAGCTTAGAAGGTAAAGAAGCTCTGGAAAACTTCGTAATTTTGAGTTGATCTGGTGATATTTTCCCAGTCTTCTCTCTGTACCTGGTTACAGAAATAAACTCTCTTCTTTCCCAGACATCTGCATCTTAATATTAGGCTGTGAGAATAAGCAGCCTGACCCTCGGTTCTGTCCAGGAACACGAAGACATGGGTTAGTGGAGTATGGGTAACAGTCAAGAGCAACAGGACCTCAAAGAATTTCTTTTTTGGATATGTCTAGGTGAAGTCTATCTGCATATTTGATTTCAAGCAACTTTAACATAACTAGTGTACGGAGATTATGGAAAAATTATGCATTTTCCCAAACCATTCTTTGGTCTAGCTACTTATCAGGAAAGCAGACAGAAACAGAGAGAATTTCAAATGAAATTTTTTCTTCTTGGAATTTGGAAGTACTAAGAAAAAAAATTTTTAAAGCCATGCTCAGCATAAAACCAAAAGCTGCTTCTATTGAATAAGTTTCATATTCTTTCAAAGTATAATCTGAAGCTATAATTGTTCAGCAGCTTGTTACATCAATGCATTAAAACAGCAGTGGTGTATCATAATGGATCTCAGAATTCTCCTTTTTATTGAAATATAGGTGACACAAATAATTTAAATTATTAGGGGAAGCCAAACTTTTAGCCATCTCTCGATTTGGTTTTTGGATAAGCAATAGTATATTTGATGATTTAGCCCTATAAGACAAACTTGATTGGATATACTGTACATTGGTTTTACTGCTAAAAATCAGGAATTCAATTTGTAAATTAATTTTAACTGCATATATGTTAAGGGTAACAAAGCACTTAACTTTTTCTGATTATAAGAAATGTAACAATATTGGCATATTAGGGCTATATGTGAAATTAGTTTAAGTACTTTTAGGTGAAATCAGCTAAATTATAACTACTGACTTATAGTTTACATTTTAAATTCTTATAATTACAAAGTATCCTGAAAATAAAAAGACAATAAATAAAAAGACTTTTTTTTTTTGAGGTCTGAGTGATTGCATCAGTTTTAAGTAACTTCATATTAAACCACAACATTGTGTGGTTCCAGATTTAGAATTTTTAATTACTTTCCCTCAGGTCCTCTTTTTCTTGATCATTTTTACAAGCCAACTCAACATACTGTCTTACTTATTTTCAACATTCCCAGTTTATTTCTCCATATTACTATAACGTAAACTTTAGAAAGTCAACTAAAGCAATTCACCATATATTTTAGCAAAATTCTCACCATTTACTGCAGATACTGAGTAAATCATGAAGTCACATTTTTTTGGAAAGGGTGCATAGAACAGAGAAGATGAGACTAACCGTTAATGTTATATTAAATACACAGTAAGTTCCCAAATTTTGAACTGAAGCATTAATCCAGCATCTCAAAAAAATGTGTAGGTACAATAAAATAATTATAGTTTATCATAAACATATTTAGAACACCAAAGGATTATTTTTAAAAATGAGTTATATTTCAAAAGTTATATTTCGATTTTAGATGGGCACTGAATTTACTATTCTTCTTCCTAGAATCTTTCCCATCATCTTTTTCTACAACTTTCTGTCTTTTAAAGTCCTGGATCCATCTTGCTGGCACTTTTTGTGATCAAGGCTAGAGTCCACTAACCAGTGGCAAGACTGTGGATCCTTGTAAGCAAGGTCATCCTAAGTCAGTACCATGTGTTTATTCAGATGTTTCAAAGTGGAACATTTATCAGATAAATACCTTCCTCTTACAAATACTGTCCTATCATAGCACTAAATTGATATGTTCTTATAGGAGAAAACAATTCTTTAGTTGGGAAGAAGGAATGGAGAGGGTAAGAAAAAAGAAAAAGTGTCCTGCCTGAGGAACAGCAAACAATTTCCTCTATGCCCTGGACTCACTGGCAAGAGATATATTTTAAATTGTTCTGAAAGAAAAAAAAAATCCTAGTTATAATACATATAAAATGAACACAGCACTTATAACAAGATTTCTCATGCACAAAAATGAATCTGAGGAAGCCTCTGAAAAAGGTATATAATGTTGAGTCACTAATTTACTAACACGACCACGGTGTTGTCAAAAAAGAATGTACTGCATGCTCTCACTTAAATGTGGAACTGAAAAAAACTGAAACTCACAGAGCAGGGTAGACCGGTAGTTGCCAGAGATTAAGGGTGAGAGCGGAATGGGGAGATATTGGTCAAATGGTACAATGTCTCTGTTACACAAGATTAACAAGTTTTGGGGATCTATTGTATAGTCTGATAACTACAATTAATAACAATGCATTGGATACTTGAAATTTCCAAAAGAGTAGATCTTAAATGTTATCACTACAAGAAATAAGTATATGAGGTGATGGATATATGATTTAGCTTGGTTTAGTCATTCCACAGTGTCTATAGATACATATCAAAGCATCACATTTTACACCATAAATACATACAATGTCACTCATCAGTTATGCTTTAATAAAGTTACTTTTAAAAAACAAATGCAACTCTTACTTCTCTATTGCTGATTTTATCTCCTTCATAAGCACTACCGTGTTTTGGGGAGCAAACAATGTCTAAAATTAATAAACTCAAAATTAAAATTTAGTACTGTTCAGAAATCTAAACAGTTCATTCAGGTTTAAATTAGTCCTTCAGATTTTTCTCTCCTCCCTCCTTCCCAATTTTTTATAAGGTGCAGTGGATGAGATACTGGTTGATAACATGAGAAGACCAGTAAGATCAGAACAGAAACCCTCAGGCTACAAATACCTAGAAATAGCAAATAAAATATAATATACAATACATACATATATATTTTTTAGATGAAGTTTCACTCTTGTTGCCCAGGCTGGAGTGCAATTGCGCGATCTCCGCTCACCACAAACTCCGCCTCCCGGGTTCAAGCAATTCTCCTGCTTCAGCCTCCTGAGTAGCTAGGATTACAGGTGTGTGCCACCATGCCCAGCTAATTTTTTTGTGTGTGTGCGTTTTTAGCAGAGACAGGGTTTCACCATCTTGGCCAGGCTAGTCTCAAACTCCTGACCTTGTGATCCACTCAAATTGGCCTCCCAAAGTGCTGGGAATAGAGGCGTGAGCCACCACACCTGGCCAATACATAGTTTTATATAAGGAGATATTCGCCTGAGAAAGAAATTGAATCCATGGGTGTCAGAAGTGAATAGAAAGTTAAAAACCATTAATAAGTTAATATTTTCATTAATTCAACAAATATGATGGAGTACAATGAGATCCCAGGCACTATTCAGGATTTCCATAGACATGAATAAAACAAAAGTCTTCTAGGTGGCAGAACTAAAGTAATAAACAAAGTACTTTTCAATAAAATCATAGGGATTACTGGACAAGGAGTTAGTGTTCACACCCATATTATTTTCTTGAAAATAATTTCCAAGCACACTGAAGATGAGGAACTAAAAGTAAGACTAAATGTAAAGAGGTCAAATCGACTTTTTCTATAAGCAAAAGCATCGTTGCTCTACCATGGCTCTCAGTGAATCAAAAGTTATTTATTAGAAGACAGTACATTCATGGCTTGTATCTCAGGCATATTTGGGCTTTGATTTTTTAACCAGCCTGGTTAGTTGGTGAAAGAAATCCCTGCTGAATATCAATTCCCCACAAAAAACCAGTGTACCATCTGTTGACAATGCAAAGTTAAGTTCATTAAAAGTACCACAATAAGAAAGAACTCTACTTTGAAAGAATCTTGGTCTTAAAAAGGGCAAATTATGAATGAATGTTTACGAGCTTGTTGAGCTTGTTGAGCTTCAGTTGTCTTTTAAGGGGACTGCTTTTTGAGACTGGATAATTTTGTGACATAATCATTTAGAGTTGTTTGACTTCTTTAACACAGAAACCTTGGAGTAATTATTGGTAAGAAAATTGTTAGATTAATATTTAATTGCTCAGATAGCAAACAATTTGGTTAGAGAGATTGATTTCATCACTGTCTTAAAATAAAATAAATATTACAGTGAGGGTTTATAGTCTTATTCTTGTCCTCTTGAGCAAAAATTTCCCAGACCAAAGACTCAGCCCTGATCATTTGTCATCCTGAACTAGAGGATAAATCATCGTTATCTGTGGAGATGATCAATCCAGATCAGAACTGCTGATTGAGGAGTCGCCGTTATGTGTTATGTTTCTAATGGTGGTCACTTCAACGTCTAGGATAATCAGGTTTTCTTACCCTTTTTCTGGATGATCAATTGTGTTTTTTAAATTTTTTAAATCTTTTTAGTGGGGCAGTAAATGTGCAACAGCATTCAGACTTTTCAGAGCTCATCTCTAAACATCTCAACATGAACAGCATAAATAGCTATATTCAGAGTTCATATCCAATTCTAAGCCAGAATCCAAGTGTGCCTAAATTAAAACAAGAGTTGGATTCAATCTCCAACCTGAAGAGCACATACATCTACATATTACATTATTCTATTTTGATAGCACATGTTTCACCTGTTGAGTATAACCATCTGCCCAATCATATTAAATTTTTATGTGAGGTTTTCTATAGCTTTAATAATATTTTCTTGATTCCCTGTCAGTTTTTGAACTGGATGGTTTCCCCTGTTTTCCAGGCTTTGTATAAAGGGTAAGGAGGAAGATGCTTGAAGAAAAAGGAAAGCAATTCAAAATTACCTGTGAGCGGTTACATTTTTCAGATATCAAATAAAGATGAGGACAAGTGATTGGTGATAAAAGGATCTGGGTATTGATCAAGAAAAAATGTGACAAATTCCACATTTGATTTAAGTTTATAAGCACTTTACATTTCTTCACTATTTTTCTTTTATTGTTAATGTCAAGAATTCTAAAAAATAACATTATATTGTTATGTCTTGATTTTTCTTTTTTGAACATTAGCTGAAGTTAGTCAGTCATTTCTTACTGTAGAATAAGTCAGCTCCTATATCCTCCCCACCTTTTGATGGTGGAGTATATCTATGTACAGAAAAAAATTATTTTAGATTCTGAATATCTAAAAATGTCTCTCTTATGTTGTCAAACTTTTTTTTATTTCTTGGATAGATATACAATTCTGGTTGTTAATGCTTTTCTTTCACAATTTAAGGGCATAATTCTATTTTCTTTACTTATCTATATTACTCCTGAGAAATCACCTACTGATTTTTTATCTAGAGATTCTGCTTTTGCTGCTGTTTTGGTGGTAGTGGGGTTTTGGTTGCTAACCTTCACATTTACTCTTTACCCTTAGCATTGTGTCTTTATTCTGGACATCAGCATTTGATGTTTATCTTGCTCCTTGATCACTGATTTTGCTCATATTATGTGAGTTCTTTCAGGTTGGAAACTCATGTCATTAACTTTGCACAAAGCATTGTTATAATTTTCTGCTAATTATTGACCATATATTTTCTATCTTACATATTTCTGGAACTACTATGAGCCAGACCTTGGATCAACGAGATGAATCCTGCTATTTTGCCATATTTTTCCTTGCACATGACACTTTATATTTTTACTCAAGATTATAAAAGTTTTTCAAATTTGTTATTTACGATGTAATGGTTTTAATTTCTAAAAGTTGTTTCTTATGCTAAGGATATTACCATTTCATGAAAATTTGATCTTATTTCATGAATATTATGTCTATTCTCAGCTCTACAGAGATTCTTACAGGCTTTATTGACATCATCTATTGTTACCTACATTTTCATAATTTCCTCTAAGTTCATGGTTTTGTTTGTATAGGACTCTGTTTATGATAAGGTACTACTCAAACTAAATTTGAGTTTTGGATCTAAATTTATATGTATCAATAGGGCTTTACAAAGTGTGATCAACTCTATGAGTAAAGACAGAGCCTAAATAATAACAGCCATCGTTTCCGAATTAAGAGGCAGGTAATCAGGAGTATGCCTAAATACCAGTGTTGATAGATGCTTTCTCTTGGTTAATATCTTATAGCTATTGATATTGTTCACTGAAGAATATGTTGGGGGTTTAGTGATACAAATGGCTTTCTTCTTGTTGATTTTTCCCTCTTTTAATACATTCTACTAGTCCACACATTTTTTCATTTTTTATTTTACAAAATTAGTTGACATTCCTCATCTAGTGTCAGTGCCTTACACATGCACACATTTATGGGTACTTTAGAGGAATTAGTAAAAATGCATGCATATATTCAGTCAGCCATTTTAAACCAGAGATCCTTTATGATATTCTTTTAGAGAAAGAAAGTTCTATTACATTTGAAAATATTTTGCTTCTATGTTAGCTCTGTTAACAATAAAGAGCATTAAAACATTTTTAGGAAATTCTATTACAATGTAAATAAATCTTAAAAGGATACAAAACAATTAACAAAACAGAAACACTAGATGCTGCCAATAAAAATATAGAAATGAAGCAAAAATAAATACTTAAAACTGAAATGATGGTAGTGAGTTATAGCATAACTGATGTTTACTTAGAGTCAATATTAAAGCACTGTTGATCTTAAAGCTCTACCTCATTTTCTTTCCTAATGATGAGAATAAATTAAGAGAGAGAGCCAGCTATAAGGCCAAAATGCTGAACAGAAATGAGGTAATGTGAGACTTCATCTTCCACTTGTTAGTAACAGTCTTTGTGATCCAGAAAAATATACTTAATATCTATTCATCTTAGGCTATCTACAGTATCAGAGAGTTAGATTGAAGGGTCTCTAAATTTCTTTGTAATGTTCATTGTAACAAATCTAAAATATGTTTTTCATATGAAAAATTATTTGAAATGTTGAAAAGTATATTACTTTTATAAGTATCTACTTGATGTTTAAAAAACTACAGCATTTTAAGTCCTAGCTAGATCAGAAAGAGAAAGAAATAAAGGGCTTCAAAACTGGAAAATAAGTCATCAAATTATTCTATCTACAGATTATATGATCTTATATTTTAAAAAAAACCTGAAGACACATGAAAAAACTATTACAAGTAATAAATAAATTTAGTAAGGTTGCATGATACAAAATCAACATACAAAAATTAGTAGCATTTCCATATGTCATATAGCAAAAAATCTGAAAAAGGTATCAAGAAAATAATTTCATTTACAAAAGCTACAAATAAAATGAAATACCTAGGAATTAACTAAAGAAGAGAAAGATTTCAGTAATGAAAATTATAAAACATTAATGCAATAAATTGAAAAGAACAGAAAAAATGGAAGGACATTGATGGGTTGGAAGAATAAATATTGCTAAAATGTTCACACTACCTAAAGCAATCCACAGAGTCAATGCAATCCCTATCAAAACTAATGACACTTTTCACAGAAATAGGGGAAAAAAACCCCTACAATTTATATGGAACCACAAAGGAGGCAAAGTAGCCAAAGCTGTCTTGAGCAAAAAGAATGAAACTGGAATAATCACATTACCTGACTTCAAATTATACTATGAAGCTATAGTAACACAAACAGCATGGCACTGGCATAAAAATAGACACATAACCAATGGAACAGACTACAGAACCCACAAATAGATTCATATATTTGCAGCAAACTAATTTTCAACAAAGGTGCCAAGAATATATATTGGGAAAAGAACAGTCTTTTCAATAAATGGTGCTGGGAAAACTGGATGTCCATATGCAGAAGAATAAAAATAACCTCCTATCTCTCATCATAATCAAAAATCAAATAAAAGTAGATTAAAGACTTAAATCTAAGACTTCAAACTATGAAGCTACAAAAAAAAAAAAGACATTGAACTAGGCAAAGATTTATTGAGTAATGCCCCACAAACACAGGCAACCAAAGCAAACATGGACATATAGGATCACATCAAGTTAAAAGCTTCTGCACCAGAATAAAAAACAATCCATGAAGTGAAGAGACAACCTACAGAATAAAAGAAAATATTTTCAAACTGCTCATATGATAAGGAATTAATAACCAGAATATATAGGAAGCTCAAACAACTTAATAGGAAAAAGTATCTAATAATCTGATTTTAAAATGGGCAAAAGATCTGAATAGGTATTTCTTAAAAGAATAAATGTAAATGGCATGTAGGCATATGGAAAGGTACCCAACATCATTGATCATTAGAGAAATGCAAATCAAAACTACAATGAGATATCATCTCACCCAAGTTAAAATGGCTTTTATCCAAAAGAAAGTCAATAATAAATACTGGCAAGTATATGGAGAAAAGGAAACTCTTTTACACTGTCGGTAGGAATGTAAATTAGTACAACCACTATGGAGAACAGTTTAGCAATCCTTATAAAACTAAACATAGAGCTACTATATGATCCAGCAATGCTACTGCTAAGTATGTACCCAAAAGAAAGTATTTTGAAGAGATATCTCCACTCCCATGTTTATTGCAGCACTATTCACAATAGTCAAAATTTGAAAGCAACCTGCATGTCAATCAGCAGATGAATGGATAAAGAAAATGTGGTACTTAAATACAATGGAGTCTTATTCAGTTATAGAAAACAATGAGACCCAGGGTGGGAGGAGGATGGTGGAGAGGAGACAGGGCTAACATTCAGCTCCCACCTGGGCAAACATAACAGCCTGTGGAGACTCACACTGTAGACTTTTGCTCCAAGAACCACCATAGGAACATACCAGGAAAATCAAAAGAATTCACAGACCCTTTGAAAGAAGTGGCACACTGCCGCAAATTCCATGAGATAGGCAAAAAACTGTGAGTTCCCAAAGTGTGAGGGGGGAAAACCTGCCTCTGAATACATATCTCCACTAGGAAACCTGAAAATTCAGATTGTTGGAGAAGGATTTAACCTTATCTAGAGCTGAAATGGATTTAGTGTGAATATGAAAGTATAAGTGGCAGCACGAAGAGCCTTGTAGAGGCTCCCATTCTCCAGCTTGAGCCCAGGAAAGCCATCCCTGACTCTATCTCACAGGGGCCCTCAACAAAGGCAGCTGGTGAAATTTGGGAGGGGTCACAGTGTGAAAGAAGCTTCCAGCTGAACTTTGCAATAATTTTGAGTGGGCACAAAGTATCTTGAGCAGGATCTGGAGGGAAAATAAGAACTGTTGCAGAAAGGGAGCACAGGCGCCATGGTCTACAGTGTGGGCAGATAGGGAGGAGGGATGGCTTGAAAGCTGTGCTTGCTTTCTAAGCAGGGATGCTTAATATCCCGAGGAAAGGTCTGAATTCTATGCACAGGTTGTGTGGAGATAAATTTTGGTCTTAACAGAACTTGGTGGGAGCAAGGCAAGACTTTCCAACATTGCAGGAGCTGGGGGAGGTCCATCTCTACAAGCTTTTCCCCACTCCCCTGGTGAGAGATGCAGCCATAATCCCTTCTGGAACATAACTCTATTAGCCAGAGAACCCCCCCCTTCTCTCTCACAGTGGTTGCTGCAAGTCCCCTCCAAGGAAAGTCTGAGCTCAGACCCACCTAACCCTGGCTTGACCTGATCATATTTTTCTACTCACACTGGTAGTCAATTACAATAGACACAAACTCTTGGGAACTTTATGGTTCCACCCATTGCCTGAGAAACCTGAATACCTATCCTGGCCAAATTAAGGCAAGCTTATATCTCTCTTCTACTACCACAGCTGGTGCTCTTAAAAGTTCCACCTCCTGGCTGAAGGCCAACGAACTCAGGACATTAAAACAACTCATGACAGAATAACCCTGCTCCAAGGAAGGAGAAAACAACAGCTAATTCCACTGCCTCCGTCATCCTGGCTAATCAGAGGTCCTGAGTCTGTTCAGATGAACACATCACTGGTAGCATAACCAGCATTCAAGAAAGCCAGCATACTAAACATATCTACAACCAAGGACTCTCACAGAGTCTACTTCACTCTCCTACCACCTCCACAAGAGCAGGTGTTGGTATCCACACCTGGTAGACCTGAAGATGGATCACATCACAGGACTCTTGGCAAACATTCTGGAGCACCCGCCCAGCCTGGTAGCCCTGCTGGGTGGCTAGACCCAGAAGAGCATTACCACTCAATGCCCTCCAGCTCCCAGAAAGCCCCATCCCTTAGGGAAGGGTGAGTGCACATATCAAGGGATCACTCCATGGGATGAAAGAATCTGAACAGCAGCCCTGGAGTTCTAGATTTTTCCACTGAGATAGTCTACCCAAATGAGAAGAAATCAGAAAATTCTGGTAATATCACAAAACAAGGTCCTATGATACCCACAAAAGACCACATTAGCTCCCAAGCAGTGTATCCAAACCAAGAATAAATCTATGAATTTCCAGATAAAGAAGCAAAAGGTTGACCTACTTAAGGAGATATTAGAGAAAGGTGAAAACCAACTTAAAGAAATTAAAAAGAAAAATATAGCATAGAGATTAAAAATTCCCCAGAGAAACAGATATCATAAAGAAAAAAAATCACAACTTCTGGAAATAAACACGGAAATACAGCATGCACTAGAAAGTGTCAACAATAGAACAAGTAGAAAAAAGAACTTCAGAGTTCAAAGACAGGCTTTTAGATTAACCTCATCAGATAAGGACAAAGAAAAAAGAATAATAAAAAAAGAACAAAGCCTCCAAGAAGTTTGGGGTTGTGTTAAATGATCAAACCTAAGAATAATTGGTGTTCCTGAGGAAGATGAGAAATCTAAAAGTTTGGAAAATTTGTTTGATGGAATAATTGAAGAAAACTTCCTTGGCCTTGCTAGAGATCTAGACATCCAAATACAAGAAGCCAAAAGAGCACCTGGGAAATTCATTGCAAATATATCATCATCTAGGCATATAGTCATCAGGTTATCTAAAGTCAAAACAAAGGAAAGAATTTTAAGAACTATGAGACAAAAGCATCAGATGACCTATAAAGGAAAATCGATCAGAATAACAGCAGATTTCTTAGCAGAAACCCTATAAAAAAGAAGAGATTGGTGTTCTATTATTAGCCTCCTCAAACAAAGTAACAGTCAGCCAAGAAATTTGTATCAAGCAAAACTAAACATTATAAATAAAAGAAAGATACAGTCTTTTTCAGAGAAACAAATGCTGAGAGAATTTGCCACTACCAAGCCAGCATTACAAGGAATGCTAAAAATAGTTCTAAACTTTGAAACAAAATCTTGAAATACGCCAAAACAGAACATCCTTTAAGCATAAAACTCATAGGGCCTATAAAACAATGACACAATGGAAAAAAAAAGAAAAAAGAAAAAGAAAAAGAAAAAGAAATTCAGGCAACAACTAGCAGGATAAATAAAATAGTACCTCATATCTCAATGTTAACTCTGAATGTAAATGGCCTAAATGTTCCATTTAAAAGATAACAGTATAGCAGAAGGAATAAAAATTTACCAACCAAGTATCTGCTCCTTCAAGAGACTCACCTAATGCATAAGGACTCATATAAACTTAAGATAAAGGGATGGAAAAAATTATTACATGCAAATGAAAGCCAAAAACAAGCATAAATAGCTATTCTTACATCAGACAAAACAGATTTAAAGAAACAACAGTTTAAAAAGACAAAGAGGTACATTGTATAATGATCAAAGGATCAGTCCAATGGGAAAATATTACAGTCCTAAATATATATGCACCTAACATTGGAGATCCCAAATTTATAAAATAATTACTACTAAACCTAAGAAACGAGATAGATGGCAACACAATAATAGTGGGGGACTTCAATAATCCACTGACAGCACTAGACAGGTCATCAAGACAGACAGTCAACAAAGAAACAATGGACATAAACTATACCCTAGAAGAAATGGACTTAACAGATATTTACAGAAGGTTATTAAAATCCCCCTCTGCAGAGGTCATCTTTTGGTGAACATTCACATGGGACACAAATACTTCACAGTGTTTGACCACTCAGAAAAGTCTACCTATATACCTCTTCCCCAAATTTATTTGTCGGCAGTTTTCTAGTCATACTTCTTCCAAGTCCCTGACCATCCAGCCAAACCATTGGTTACAGCCCATAAGTCGGTATATAATCACACATCTGGCCATTTCTCCTTCTAAGCAAAGTGCACAACCAGGTACAGTGCTCAAATTTCTGCCTACTGGGAAGATTTCCCTTAACCACTGTTGTTCATGGATATCGTAAAACGTGGCTGTAGTGCTACAGCTGTCCACTTTCAGGTGGTGCCAGCGTATCATGCAGAACCATCTGTAAACCAGGCCTTAGTCTTCTCTTCCTCTGTCAACTTATCATAGGAAACTCCCCATGAGGCCATCAGTGCAGGCTGAGAGAGAAAAGGCAGGGTAGCAGGAGAAGGGACCATGGGCATTTGAGCCACTTCATGTAATTTACTTGTGCCTTCAGGACCTGCTTGAGCCCAATCACATATATACTACTTCCACTTGCTGAAATGCTGCTGTGCACCCTCAACATTATGGCTAGATAGGTCAGAAAGTACCCAGTTTATGATAAGCAGTTTAGGTTGCATGGCAACTGGTGATCCATAGGTAAACATTCAGTTTCTACTAAAGCCCAGTAACAGGCCAAGAGCTGTCTCTCAAAAGGAGAGTAGTTATCTGTAGAAGATGATAGAGCCTTGTTTCAAAATCCTAGTGGCCAGTCAGTTTCAGTGGTTCACACCTGTAATCCCAGCACTTTGGTAGGCTGAGGCAGGTGGATCACTTGAGGTCAGGAGTTCGAGACAAGCCTGGCCAATACGGTAAAACCCCGTCTCTACTAAAAATACAAAAATTAGCTGGGCATGGTGGCACACACTTACAATCCCAATGACTCAGGAGGCTGAGGCAGGAGGCAGGAGAATTGCTTGAACCTGGGAAGTGGAGGTTGCAGTGAGCCGAGATCATACCACTGCACTCCAGTCTGGGTGACAGAATGGACTCAGTGTGAAAAAGTAATAAAAATAATAATCCTAGAGGCCTCTGCTGTGATTCACCTATTGTGGCCTGCCAAAAGCTCCAAATAGCATCCCTATTTGCCACAGACACCTCAAGCACCATTGGATCTGCTGGGTCATATGGGCCAAGTGGCAGAGCAGCCTGAACCTATTGCAGAGCCTTCTACTGTTCTGGACCCCATTCAATAAATGGGTTGAACTAACATATTCAAATGAGAAATATGTTGCCTCCAAAATCCAAATAGGCCCCACAAGGCATTGTGTCTCTTTCTTGGTTGTAGGATGGGCCAATCCAACAACTTATCCTTCACCTTAGAAAAAATATCTCAACAGGCTCCACACCGCTGTACCACTAGAAATTTCATAAAGGTAGAAGGTCTCTGAATTTTTGTCATATTTTTTCCACACCCTGGCATGCAAATATCTCACCAATAAGTCCAATGTGGTTGCTACTTTTTGCTCACCGGGTCCAATCAGCATAAGGTCATCAATGTAATCGACCAGTGTGATATCTTGTGGAAGGAAAAAGTGATGAAGAGTTCTGTGAATAAGATTATGATGCAAAGCCAGAGAGTTGATATACCCCTGAAGTAGGACAGTAAAGGTATATTGTTGGCCTTGCCAACTGAAGGAAAATTGCTTCTGGTGGGCCTTTTGGACAGGAATGGAGAAAAAGGCATTTGCCAAATCAATGGCTGCATACCAGGTACCAGGAGATGTTTTAATTTGCTCAAGCAATGAAACCACATCTAGCACAGCAGCTGCGACTGGAATCACCACTTGGTTAAGCTTATGATACTCCACTGTCATTCTCCAAGATTCATGTGTCTTCTGCACAGGCTAAATAGGAGAGTTCAATGGGAATGTGGTGAGAATCACGACCTTTGCATCTTTCAAGTCCTTGATGGTGGCACTAATCTCTGCAACCCCTCCAGGGATATATTGTTTTTGATTTACTATTTTTCTAGGAGACGTAGCTCTAATGGCTTCCATTTGGCCTTTCCCACCATAATAAACCTACCCTGCCCATCAGAAAGCCAATGTGAAGATTCTGCCAGCTGCTAAGTATGTCTAGTTCAATTTCGCATTCTGGCACTGGGAAAATGACTACAGGATGGGCCCGGGGATCTACTGAATTCACTGTCAGTTAGACCTGAGCTAAAACTCCATTAATTACCTCACTTCCATAAGCTTCTACTCTAACTGGAGGACCACAACGATGTTTTGGGTCCCCTGGAATCAATGTCAACTCAAAGCCAGTGCCCAGTAGTAACCAAAAGTTCTGATCATTCTCCTTTCCCCAATACACAGATACTCCGGTAAAAGTCCAGAGGTCCTTTTGGGGAAGGATGGAAGAAAGAGTAACAGTATACATTCTCAGTAGTGTAGTGAGGTCCTTCCTCAAAGGGACCCGGGTCTGTAAACTGGTACAAGTCTGGAAATTGATTGAGGAGTCATGATTCTCTAGTTTTATAATTCAAATTAGTTTTTGTCCACTTGACCTGGAAGTTTTCTGCTTACACAAATTAAGAAAGAATGTAGTAGGCTTCCTGTCTATTTCACTTCTAGGAACATCATGATTAATTAGCCAATTCCAGAGCCCTACATGAGTCAGACTATTCTGACTGCTGTTTCGCCTCTGCTGTCCATTATGGTAACTATACCCACCTTGCCTTTGACAGTTGAGTGCTGCCACTTGGACCCTGCCACCTCAGGATCTAATATTCCCACTGCATTTAACTCTTCCAGTTGAGTGACTGAGGTCCCCACTGTAAGATTTGGTGTACCGAGAAGAACAATCACTGAGCTCTTCAAGGATTCAGGTGCTCCCCTCACATATCTACATTCCAATCTCCCTAACCCTTGGGATTCCTTCCTCTACATTAAACCAAGGGAGATCAGGCATTCCAGCTCACTCACTGTGGCCATCTTTTGATCCATGTTTCAGCTAACCAAGCAGATAAACTATTAGAACCTTTTTAACTACCAAGCTGCAACATTAAATGCAGAATCTCAGTAAAGTTTCAGGATATAAAAATCAATGTACACAAATCAGTAGCACTGCTATAAAACAACAAAGACCAAGATGAGAATCAAAGAATGATTGATGAAAATCAATCTGTGTGTGTGTGTGTGTGTGTGTGTGTGTGTGTGTGTGTGTGTACCATGGAATACTACTTAGCCATAAAAAGGAACAAAATAATGGCATTCACAGCAACCTAGATGGAGTTGGAGACCATTATTCTAAGTGAAGTAACTCAGGAATGGAAAACCAAATACTGTATGTTCTCATCTATAAGTGGGAGTTAAGCTGTGAGAACAAAAAGGCATAGGAATGATATAATGGGCTTTGGGGACTCATGAGGAAGGGTGAGAGGGGCTTGACAGATAAAAGTCTACACATTAAGTACAATGTATACTGCTCAGGTGACAGACAGGTGCACCAAAATCTCAGAAATCACCACTGAAGAACTTTTCCATGCAACCAAACACTACCTGTTCCCCAGAAACTATTGAAATTTTAAAAAGGTAAGAGTGTCCATGAGTTAAAGGTGATGTTCAGTTCATCACAGTGCATCTCTATGTGTCTGTATGGCAGGAATCTATGACATCACAGAGCATTTTCTTTAGCCAATTTTGAACATCGATCCAGTCCTTCCCCTTGAAAGTCTATTTGTTTAAATGAATGCTTTTGAAATGTTACAATTTGAAATTTCATGACAAATTGTTTGAATTGTAGGCAAAATTAACAAAACTCTGTATACATCTATCAACTCTTTGGAAAATGGGAAATTTAGACATTTTTTCAGCATTAAACTATCACCAAAAATTAAAAGTGCATTAAATTAAATAAAATTGTCTCCAAAACAGAGCATGTACAAAGTACACTATTGAAGAAACAAAACAAGAAAAGAGAACAATGAGATCCTGTCATTTGCAACAATATGCCTGAAACTGGAGGTCAGTATGTTAAGTGAAACAAGCCAAGCGCAGAAAGACAAACTTTACGTATTCTCACTCATTTGTGAGAGCTGAAAATTAAAACAGTTGAATGCATGAAGATAGAAAGTGGAAGGATGGTTGCCAGAGGCTGAGAAGGGTAGTAGGGAGTGGCAGTCGGGGGTGGGGAGTGGGGAATGTTAATAGGTACAAAAATATACTTAGATGGAATGCATAAGATCTAGTATTTGATAACACAACAAGATGACTACAGTCAGCAATAAATTATTGTACATTTTAAAATAACCAAAATAGCATATTTTGATTGCTTGTAAAACAAAGAAAGGATAAATGCTTAATGAGATAGATGATGGATATACCATTTACCCTAATGTGATTATTACACATTATATGCCTACATCAAAATATCTTATGTACCACATAAATATATATGCCTATTATATGCCCACAAAAATTAAAAATTAAAAATTTTATAAAAGACTGTAGTATTTTAAGATCTTAAGACTTCTATTACACTTTATACATAGTACCAAAAATAACAAGAAGTATAATTTTTGTAACATCACTGTGTTAATATTTACTGAGTAACGTATTTATCAAATACAGGATGTATACCTGGATGTTATTATTAAGCTCATTCTATAATGATAGAAATTAATTTGGGTAATTTGTCCAAGGCTCAATAACCAATTAATGACAGATACAAATCTAGTTGTAGCTATTAAGTACAGGTGACTGTATGTATTGTAACAGCTTTTCTATAGAGTTTTATGGAATTTATTCTCTATTGTATCTACTACTTTCTCTCTAGATTGTCAAAAAGAAATGCTTCTTTTGCAGTGTAAGAAGCAGGTTCATTTTCATTAACAATTATTTCTTACAACTGTAAAGTGATTTTTGAAAAATATCTTTATGCCTTTTGAATTAATTTAGAAAATTACATGAATAATATAGTCATTATTGCTTATAGCTAGGAATATATTTGCTTTTTTTTTCTTATTACAGTAAAATAAATGTTTTATACATTAAAAATACATTTTCATAACTGAGAACCATCTTATTATTATTTTAAGATAATTTTCAAAAAGTATTAAGAGAAACAGCAAATAATTTTGAACAAGTTATCACTTTGCTTTCTTTGTTATTGCCATATTTATGTAACAATCAACTATGTAGAAAGTATCGTTTTCCTATCTACAAAAGACAATACTGAAACACAAATGGGTTATGTTAAATAACCTGCCTATTTTATTCCACAGCTGAAGTGTGAAATGGCTATAATT
Organism: Rhinopithecus roxellana; assembly: GCF_007565055.1. Taxonomy (NCBI): domain Eukaryota; kingdom Metazoa; phylum Chordata; class Mammalia; order Primates; family Cercopithecidae; genus Rhinopithecus; species Rhinopithecus roxellana. Next base: position 103,553,947 of record NC_044559.1, on the reverse strand, counting down.
TAAACCCCAGGGTCTCTAACTCCAAATTCTGTGTTATTGAACATGCTACTGTGCTTGTTAATTAATAAGTGGTACAAAGATTTGTGCAAGTAGAAAAAACAAATCTATTCAAAGAAGCCTTCAACATCAGATGAATAAAGATCATGTGCACAAACTCTGTTGAGTTTCAATACTTAGCTATCAGTTAAGGCAACTACTCATCATATTAACGAAAGGACAAAGGAATAATAAAATTAAATATGATTTGTCTCAGCATATAATCTACTCAGATGAATTAAATACTTAATATTTAAGTTATTTTTGAAGGAAAAACACATTAAGAAAAAATCTACAAATTACAAATGTACAACTCTTGCCAACTATGTCTTTGAAATTAGCAAATGCCTGGATGGGAAAGGCAGCAGAAAATATCTTATCTGGCTTACCTTCAAGTGAATGTGCTTTGGTTTTTTCTTCTCTCTCTGATATTAAAACCTCATGTCTTTTCTGCCTTGGTTGTTCCCCAATGCCTTCAACTAGCTGTTTTGTTAAATTATTATTTTACCTGACTTTTATAGTTGTCTTTAGTGGAAGTGTTGTTCTGCAGCCATAGAAGCTTCTGGTTGATGTTTTATGAACTGAAAATAAATATTATCTAAATTTGAAATAAGAGATCGAATTAATTCATAACATGGTAGAATTATGCCAATTAATTATATAGAAGCAAAACAAAATGATGGCATAATAACATGTAGTTTCGTTTATTACAGGGGAAAATATTAAATGTCCAGTGTCCAATTTAAATAGTTTAAACATATATTCAAATGTAAGCAACTTAGTACAGTAAAATTAAAGGAATTTTATGATAACTAAGCAGTGCTCCTGTACATGCAAATGGCACAAAGATTTTACATAATTTGGGAAAAGAATAAAAGATGAAGAAAACCTTATTTATTTGCTTATTGTGTTTTTTTCTTTTTTGAGACGGAGTCTCACTCTGTCACCAGGCTGGAGCGCGATATCGGCTCACTGCAACCTCCAGGTTCATGCGATTCTCCTGCCTCAGCCTCCCGTGTAGCTGGGACTATAAGTGCCTGCCACGACGCCTGGCTAATTTTTGTATTTTTAGTAGAGACGGGGTTTCACCATGTTGCCCAGGATGGTCTCCATCTCTTGACCTTGTGATTCGCCTGCCTCGGCCTCCCAAAGTGCTGGGATTACAGGCGTGAGCCACCGCGCCTGGCTAACAATTCTCTAATGTGTAACAAACAAGGAGACAACCCAACAAGTGCATAGTTCAGCTGGTTTTGTAAAACTCATCTAAGTGCATGAAATCTGAAATGTTTAACTAACAGAATTTTTAGAAAATAATGTGCTGATACCATATAACAGAAATTATGATGGTCCATATTCTACATTATATAAATATATTTAAGTGAGAAAAGTAAGCAGGTATAATCTCAAAACTCTTTATGGAAAACTGGAAAATAGAAATCAATATATATATAGTGATCATCTGGGAGATCCCTCCAATAATGACTGTAATATACTTACAAATAATCTACAAGAGATTCAAGTAAAAGATGGAGTATAATTGGTAACTATTGTCAAATAACAGGATAGACAGAATTTTCTTTTTGAGAGAGAATATTCTAAATCTGCAACATTTCAATTTTTTTCTTGTAAAATGTTTATTTCTATTTTTGTTTTTAAATTTCAGCTTATTTTACATTCAGGGAGTACATGTACGGGTTTGTTATAAGGGTATATTGCATGACGCTGAGGTTCAGGGTATGACTGAACCCATCACCAAGGCAGTGTGCAGGACACCCAATAGGTAGTTTTTCAATCCTTGCTTCTCCCTCCCTCTCCCATCTTGTAGTCCTCAGTGATATTGCTCCCATCTTTGTGCCCATGTGTACCCAATGTTTAGCTCCCACTTATAAGTGAGATCATGCAGTACTTGATTTTTTGTTCCTGTGTTAATTCACTTAGGATGGTGACCTCCAGCTGCATCCATGTTGCTGCAAAGGACACAATTTTGGTAACTTTTCTGGCTAGTATTCCATGGTGTGTATGTACCACATTTTCTTAATTCAACCCACTGTTGATGGATGCCTAGGTTGACTCCACATCTTTGTCATTGTGAATAGTGCTGCGATGAACATAAAAGTGCATGTGTCCTTTTGGTAGAACCAAAAGTTCCTTGGGGTATATACCAAGTAATAGGATGACTGGGTCCAATGGTAGTTCTATTTTAGTTATTTGAGAAATCTTCAAACTGTTCTTCATTATGGCTGAAATAATTTACATTCTCACTAACAGCATGTAGTGTTCCCTTTTCACTACATCCTTGCTAACATCTGTTATTATTATTATTTTATCTTTTAATAACAGCCATTCTGACTGGTGTAAGATGATATCTTACTGCGGTTTTGATTGGCATTTCTCTGATGATTCGTGATGTTGAGGATTTTTTTCACATTTGTTGGCCGTTTAACATTTCTAATTATAAAATGTCCCAGAAAATTAATTAGAAAAGAAGAGAAAACCATGCTAAAATCCATAAGGTGTTAAAACTTCCTGAACAAAAAAAATTGAATAATTTTAATAAAATATCTACTTTACTGACACTGAAAACATAATAATGTTTACAAAAAGAAAAATTATTTAGTGCTGTCATTCTGCTACTAATGACAGACAAAGCTGATTTTTAATCAACACAAAATGTTAGTTGTGTCTCAGTGAATAGGGAGTGCAATATGGACAGAATTTCATTTAGTGAGCATATTGCAAACCACAAAATCTTGAAGTATACAGTAATTAAATAAGTGAAGTAAACTACATACAACAGAAAGATGGTCCAAGAAGATTACATAAGTTGCAGTCAGTGCACAGATGGCCCATATGCTTGACCAAATTACCTAAAGGCAGAAATTGTGATTTAATTAACACTGAAGAGTGTTGTTGAAATTTGATTTTCCAAAATTTACGTAATTCTAAAGTAGCAATTCCACTTTACAATTAGTAATAATTACAAATCCTAAAGCTCCTATATGTCAATGGCATAAAAATCTATCATCTTTCCTCAAAGCTGTAAAGAAATCTATTAAATATTAAAGTAAGCTGCATAATTTTAAGAAAAAGTAAGAATTTCATTATTTATTTTCCTTGAGATTGCCTTTATAACACTAAATTTGGTGCTACTAAAAATCAACTAAATGTATTATAAATTTAATTTTACACTAGATATTCCATAAAGCATTTTTCAAAATAATTTAGTAGAAAAGCATATAATTAAAGTCATACACTCATTACTTTCCCTCAATTTTAGCATTTTGTATCTCACATTTACATATGTATATATTGTATAAATACAATCAGGGGATACCATGTTTGGGGAGTTGCTGTGTGACAGTGAAACAAACCTAAAGAAAGCACAGACAAGAGATGGAAACAAAATTGGCCCAGTCTTTACAGTGCTGTATGATCTTGAACACCTGGCTATGCTTTGAATCAAACATATCCCCGAGTTTTCAACTTATATGATCAAATGCATTATTTTATTTGTGTAAGCTGATTTGAGTTGAATTTATCTTATATGCTACTAGAATAAACTGATTATTAAATCTAGTTGAATACATCACTTTACTCTTCCAGTGCAATAATCTCTGTTTTATAAAGGTGAAAAAATCAAATGTTCTGTGTTAGTCATTTAATGAAAATGTCATTAAAATGCTATAAATGTGTCATTTGGTCAAACTATATTATGACAAATAGTCTTGAAGATCTCTGTTCTGTTTAGCAACTGTGTATGTATATGTGTGTTTGTGTGCGTGTGTAGTTACTAAATAGATCAGAAACCTGATTTTATATATATATGTGTGTGTGTATACATATAGTTACTAAATAGATCAGTAACTATATATGTGTGTATACATAGTTACTAAATATATATATTTATGCACACACAGAGATAGCACATATATATGTATATATACAGAGATTGATCAACATCAAGAACAAACAGAAATATATAGCTACACAAGCATTTTTTTCATGAAAATACATTATAGTTTTTAGCCATATGCATTGGAAAAGAGCAGTCTGTGAAATCAATCACTTGAAGTATATACTGAAAGTAAGCTGAGATGGTCTAAGTGAGAATTATAATCAAAACTGGAAATTATTAGTGTGAATTTAAGATGTTATGGTTGTTACATGAAATAATTCAACAAAACCTGTTAATCCTGTAAATACTAGTGCGATTTTTATTTTGCTCGCCACAGCCTGTGATCATCAAACATGGAAAGCAAAATGAATTTTCTCAATTTAAGAAAACACAGTAGAATTTCCTTATCTTGGAAAAATCCTGTACAGGTATTGAGTTTTGTTTTTTTTTTGTTTTTGTTTTTGTTTTTGTTTTTTTTCCTTCATTGTCAGCCACAGCTTTTCAAACTGGTGCTTTCACTCATGCAGATTCTTCTAGGGACAAATATTTAGAATACTACCCTGACTTTCTGGATCACTTAGAAGATCACAGCAGAAATTTACTAAATAATATAATCTTCAAAGGGAATTGAAATAAGTCAGGCCCTAGGATAGCTGAGAGAGCATTTGGTTTGTTACCCATATATTTATTGTCTCTGTGACTTCCCAGACAGACCAGAAACCAGTTTCCCAGCCAGTCTGAAATTTGCCTTAATTCAGCCATCAATACAAACTAAACCTGTTGGGGCCTGAAGGCTGCATGTGCAGGCTTCTTTCTGACTCCATGGAAATGCCAGAGAAGCTGACATCAAGGCAAGTCAATCATCATAGTTTAGGAATCACAATGCTAATTCTATTCTAACACCCCATGGAAGAAGTACCAAAGATGCTGAATATCCTACATATTACAAATAAAATTCTAATTCTTCTCATGTGAATATTTAAAGAGAAACAATTATTATTAAATAATCAGAATGTTATCTTTCCAATTGCAGAAGACTTCAGTAAATCCATAACTTGTCAATCCGAAGAAAACAACTAAAACCACTGAGACCCGGATGGCACACTGGTCCATCAGGCAATTCGAGAACACAGTTGAGTCAGCAATATAACTTTTTGTTGCCGTTGTGGAGATGGAGTCTTGCTCTGTTGCCCAGGCTGGAGTACAGTGGTGCAATTTTCGCTCACTGCAACTCCACCTCCCAGATTCAAGTAATTCTCATGCCTCAGCCTCCTGAGTAGCTAGGATTACAGGTGTGCACCACTACACCTGGCTGATTTTTTTTTTCATATTTTTAGTAGAGACAGGGTTTTGTCATGCTGTTCAGGCTGGTCTCAAACCCCTGACCTCAGGTGGTACACTGGCATTGGTCTCCCAAAGTGCTGGGATTACAGGCATGAGCCACTGCAGCCAGCCAAAACATTTTTTTATTACCAAACATGCCTTAATGTCCACCTTCCCATTTGCCATTTCAATAATTTGAATGTCATCTTCATTAAATGCAGTTACTCCACTCCTTAAGTGAGACCCCCAAACACTGAAGAATGAAAAGTCAAAATGCCTTACCATGAAATTGAAAATCTAAGTATTAAAAATCTATTGTGGTGTGGCCTCAAGTTTTTATCAGTTTTATCTAATATTGCACAAAAATTAAAACAAAGGCCCCTTTTTTGCATGGTATTATACTTACTTGCCTAGTCAGAAATAAAAAACAAAAAACTTTGTTTTACATATGCATCCACAGTATCATATGTGGAGTATTTTCTTTTTCTTTTGTAAAATACATTTGCCTCAATTATCAAACAGTTCTGTAACCACCATTTAGGTTATAGCTCTTTTTAGAAGAAACCCTTCAGTTAAACTGTAGATGACAATTTTTTTAAGTTCTTCTCAGCATTGGAGGACATTCTAACTGGAGTTTTTCTCAAAACTGAAACTAACTTGTGACACAGAAATTACTGTTCTGTCAACTAAATCTAAAAGGTAATAGTGGGTGTTCAGGTGTTATGGATAAAACATTGTATCAATTCAACTCTAACCATATCACTAATAGGCCATGGTTTTCTTTCTGAAAAGTGATATGAGAATCTGCTTCCAACTTGCTATTCATTATTTAGGGAATACGTGATTCACAGTTGATTGACACCATGACAATGAAAAAGTAGCTTATGGAATTTTGATATGTTTGTGTCAATTTTTGAACACTCTGGAAATAAACAAAACCATCCAAATAAGAAAATCAACCATTCTCACTTGCATTTAGCTAAAACTCAAAGATAGAGAGGGACATGGGAAAGTTTTACAGTGAATAAGTGAGAAGGTTTTTACATATGCTCTCTGATTGGAGGTTATTGGCACGAGGAGGCTACAGGTAGGTTAAATAGTAATCATTCAGGTGGTTGGTCAGGGGAACATATTTGGCTTTCTTGGGTCTTTCGTTATTTAGAAATCAGGTTAAAAAATAGACAAGCTGGCAGTCATTGACCAAGTCCTCACCATTCTGGGCCAATTGCTGCAAAGATTGTGGCTTGCTCTTCTGGGCTAGTTGCTGTAGAAGTTCTGTTCTGGCTTCCCAGACTAGTTGCTGCAGAGGCTGCAGGTCAAAGTTCTACTGTTACACATGGCCTGGCCATTGCCCATTTGTATATTCAGTTGCTCAACATTTACTGAATCGTAGAACATGTATATCAATTCAAGCAAACTGTTTTTTTTTTTTTTTTTGGAAACATGATAAATAATGTTTATGTTCTTAGTTTTCTTGAAGCGTGCGTACGCGCGCACACACACGCACACACACACATGAGAACACATTTTCCTTGGCCCTTTATGTCTAAATCACTTTAATTCTTACAACAATATTATGGTGTACAATTATACTAATTTTACAGACTTACAGCTAAATCACAATGGAAGTCATACTCAAGAGTGCTCTGATGAATCTTTAGAGTAAAATTTAACACTGACTCCTTTTAACTTTTACACAGGCCATTTTTGAAAAAATTGATGTCCCCAAATTAATATTCTCCCCTTTTATCTTCTTTGAAGTTGATACTTAAAAAGATTTAAACAATTTTATCCATAGGCAACAACAGGCAAAGTCTAGACTTCTGTGACTCCCAGAGGGAGTTCAGAATAATGCTGGTATTGGCCATCTAAATGCTCATAGACTAGTGCTATTTGGAAAAATAGGGATCCATTTACTAAAAAATGCCAAAAAAAAAACATTGTGAAATAATAAAAATTGTTTTTATTGTTCTCGCTTCTCCAAATTTCTCACAGTGGATGTGTGCTATACGTATGTATGATCAGAATGAAAATAGTATGCAATACAGAAATAAAGTATATTTTATTTGTTTTACATATTCATTTTCATCCCTATTATGGCTGAAAATCAATGTGATTTGTAATATGCATGGAAAAAGACTCTTGTCACTGAAATAGAAAACATCTGGCAATAGCAAGTAAAAACAAGCCCTTTTAAGCATCTAAATATGATTTGTTTGCACAGAGGAGAGAAGTGAAAAATACCCACTAAAATATTCTTGTACTGTCAAGGGACCATTATAATAATCTTTCACTGTTCCCCAAATGAGTTTTCTTTTTTGGGTAACTTTGAAGACACTATTCTGTGGGATGTATAAGGGAAAAGAGGAAGGATGACAGGTAATGGAGACCTAGAGTATAAAACAATTATTCAAGGACTTCAACATTTAAGATACTAGACTATGCAAAAAATACTTTTGCTACACAACAAAGAGAATGAGACAAAAAGGCCATGAAAATTATGTGATACGGTATTCTTTTCTTCCTTTTTCTCCTTCCTTCTTTTTTTTCTTCCTTACCTATTATTTATCAAGCACCATTCTAGCCTTGTGTAAGGTTTGGGAGCAAAGCACATAAAATATTCTGTCTTCATATACTTTACATTCAAGTGACTAAAATCTTGGTTTCAGACCTGATTCAGCATCTTCAGCATCCTAACTTTATTAATTAATACTTTTATCGGTTTTGCAAAGTTTTCTAAATTTTTTGAACCTCAATTTCCTCACCTACAAAATGTACATAATAACATTAGCAATTTGTAGATACAATATAAATATATATTTTTAGTCAGCATTAAAAGATTCTTTGTTTTCTTGCAGGCCATGGGTCCAGTGTGCTTAATCACTGCTTATATTTCCTTTCTCACTTAAAATTACAAAAATAATAAAAAATCTTTATGCAAAGTTAAAGATATCTTGTCCAAATTATATTGGACAAATTATTCATGTTTTCATAGCAAGTTGACTTTGTTGCAACAGGCAAGCACATCCAAACCTGTGGGTTTTTTGTTTTTCATTAATTCATTCTTTGGCGTGTTTTATGAGCATCAGCTCACATGGGATTGGATAAAAAAAAGAAAAGAAAACATCTTTCACCATAGATGATGAAAGATGAGCCTTGACATAGTGAGTCAGTCCGCAGTTCTCAAAGTGATACTTGATTTTTTTAACATCATGTCTTTCAGTATGTCTGTTCACCTCATTCTGAGCAAACTCATCAATGGCACCAAATTACTAAGAACATAATAAAAGAATGCTAACTAATGCTGCTTCAAACACAAGATGGAGAAATTTTATGTGAGCAGGCTTTGGGTTGTTACTGGTGAATCACAGAAACTCGAGCCCTAATTTGGTCATTTCTCTGGCTAACAACCAGGGACATTGTGCAATCCGAGGATAATTGACAATATTTGGATACATTTTTTATTGTCACAACTGGACTGACACTTGGATACTACTGACACTTTGAAGACAGAGGCCAAGGATGCTGCAAGACATTCTACAATGCACAAAACTACCCATCTGTCCACCATGCTAACAAAGAATTATCCAGCCCAAATCATCACTAGTGCTGCAATTGAGAAACCTTGTTGTAGAACAATGTGACAATAGGGAAAGAGAAACTGCAAGAACACAGCCTGTTGCAAGGCAAGAGTTGTGCCATCTTGAAGCAAAACTGCCATGATGACCAACGTTTGACTCCGGCATACCAAAGTGTTCTGCAGCAAAGTATTAAAACAATGCCCACAGCGTAAATAACTCCTCATAAATATGCATATCTAACATGCCTAGTGGTCACAAGTTTTGGCAAAAAAGTCTGAGACATGACCAACCAGCTGCACATGTTTTACCCTGAAAGCTTGCTGTATAAAAGATATTTTTTTGGAGAGCTGGTGCAGGGTTCCACCATCTTGCAGCCACCTGAGACATCACCTCTTTATGTAAGTCTCTAGTAAGTAGTTTCAGAGAAACTGGATTAGTCAGCCTCTTTCTTTGGAATTTCAGCTCCCTCGACCTTTGGGGTTTGTTTGTTTGTTGTTTTTGCATATATTACAGCTGCTTGCCGCAGAACAGAATCAGTGGCAATCCTGGTGGGCAACCCAAGCTGAATTGAGTATTCATCTAATAACATTGGATGTGAAGATTTCCCCATCTGTTTATTTTCACTCATTCGGCCATGTTTTTATTTAGCAAATATTCATGACTAATATAGGTACTGTACTGAGCCTTGGTGACATAGCAGTGAGTAAAAAAGACAAATTTATATAGTTCTCTATTACTTTATGTGATTGGCTAAAAACAGATAACTGTATTTGCTAGTCATTATTTTGAACTGGAAGTGCCTGTGAAATTAAGTAATTATACAGTTTTTTCTAACCATTGGGTCACAGCAAAAGAAACAAGTATCTGATGGCATAATAAAACTAGGATAACTAAAAATCCTCCACAATTCAAATGATATTGTCTCCTAATATATATTTTTCTCTAGTTAATATTTGGTTGTAGAAAGAGATGTGATAATAGTCAGTAAAACAGACCGAGTAAAATTGGATGAATCTTCATCAGTCACAGAGGAAACTCTAAAAAAAATTGATAAAGAAGCAGAAGAGAGAAATTATTTAGTGTTTGCTTACTTACTCTACTTTCCACATTGCTTCTGAGTCACTTCCATGTATAAATAAAGCAGGAAGCTGCAAGAACATAACCATCAGTCACATGCTGTCAAAAAAAAAATCATGATCAAAATTTTCAAAAAAGTACAAAAGAGACTGAAAGACAAGCACTGTAATTGACAATGTACCTTAGTTATTAACTCTGATGAATTCAGCAAATGTCCAATACAGTTAAAAGACTATTTTTTAATCCCTCAAAAATAAGCAATTGAGTTAATATGACATATTTCTTTTCTTCCAAGAGTCCTCAAATTCTTATAAATTTTTTTCTTAATTTTTATGTTTATATTTTCAGGTGGTACACGTGCAGTTTTGCTACATGAATATATTGCACAGTGGTGAAGTCTGGGATTTTGGTGTACCCATCACCTGAATAATGGATGTTGTACCCAACAGGTAATTTTTCAATTCTCATCCCTCTAGCCCTTTAAGAGTCCCCAGTCCCCTTTAGGAGTCCTCATATACTATTCCCCTCTATATGCTCATGTGTACCCACTGCTTAGCTCCCACTTGGGAGTGAGAACATCCAGTAGTTGATTTTTTGAGTTATTTTATGTGAAATAATGGCCTTCATTTCCATCCATGTTATTGAAAAAGCATGATTTCATTCTTTTTTAGGTTGTGTAGTATTCCATGGTATATATACATACTACATTTTCTTTATCTAGTCATCCATTGATAGACAATTAGGTTCATTCTCTAACTTTGCTATTGTTAAGAGTGCTGAAATAAACATATAAGTGCAGGTGTCTTTTTAATATAATGATTTCTTTTTCTTTAGATAGACACTCAGTAGTGGGATTACTGTACGGAAAGATAATTCTATTTTTAGTGCTTTAAGAATTCACACTGTTCCATAGAGGCTATACTAATTGACATTCCCACCAACAGTGTATAAGCATTCCCTTTCCTTCACATCCTTGCCAATATCTGTTTGTTTTTTGTTTTTTGACTTTTTTATAGTAGCCATTCTGACTGGTGTGTGAGATGGTACCTTAATGTGGTTTTAATTTGCATTTCTCTGATGATTAATGATGTTCAACATTTTTTCCTATGTTTGTTAGCCACTTGTATGTATTCTGTTGGGAAATGTCTGTTCATACTTTTCCTCTTCCCACCATTTTTTTTTTTTTTTTTTCCTTTGGAGGTGACGTCTTCCTCTGTTGCCCAGGCTAGAGTGCAGTGGCACGATCTTGGCTCACTCCAACCTTCGCCTCCTGGGTTCAAGTGATTCGCCTGCCTCAACCTCTTGAGTAGTTGGGGTTACAGGTGCCCACCACCATGTCTGGCTAATTTTTGTATTTTTAGTTTTTTTTTTTTTTTTTTTTTTTTTTTTTTTTTTTTTTGAGACGGAGCCTCGCTCTGTCGCCCAGGCTGGAGTGCAGTGGCCGGATCTCAGCTCACTGCAAGCTCCGCCTCCCGGGTTTACGCCATTCTCCTGCCTCAGCCTCCCAAGTAGCTGGGACTACAGGCGCCCGCCAACTCGCCCGGCTAGTTTTTTGTATTTTTTAGTAGAGACGGGGTTTCGCCGTGTTAGCTAGGTTGGTCTCGATCTCCTGACCTCGCGATCCACCCGTCTCGGCCTCCCAAAGTGCTGGGATTACAGGCTTGAGCCACCGCGCCCGGCCGTATTTTTAGTTGAGATGAGGTTTCACCATATTGGCCAGGCTGGTCTTGTACTCCTGACCTCAAGTCATCTGCCCACCTCAGCCTCCCAAAGTGCTTGGATTACAGGCATGAGCCACCAAGCCTGGCCTTCTTCCCACTTTTTAATGGGGTTATCAGGGTTTTTCTTGATGAGTTGTTCGATTTTCTTGTAGGTTTTAGATATTAGTCCTTTGTTGGATTCATAGTTTGAAAGTATTTTCTCCCAGTTTGTAGGTTGTTGATTTACTCTGCTGATTATTTCTTTAGCTGTACAGAAGCTTTTTGGTTTAATTAAGTCTCATTTGTGTATTTTTGGTTTTGTTGCATTTGCTTTTGAGTCCTTAGTCTTAAATTCTTGGCCTAGGCCAATGTTCAGAAGAGTTTTGCCTAGGTTTTCCCATAGGTTTTTATATTTTCAAGTCTTACAGTTAAGTCTTTAATCCACCTTAATTGCTGTATATGGTGAGAGACACGGGTCCGGTTTCATTCTTCTGCATATGGCTAGCAATTTTCTCAGCACCATTTACTGAATAGGGTGTCCTTTCTCCATCGTATATTTCTGTTGACTTTGTCAAAGATTAGTTGGTTGTAGCTATGTGGCTTTACTGTCTACAGTGTTCCATCGATCTATGTGCCCACTTTCGTACTAGTATCATGTTGTTTTTGTTACTATAGCATTGTAGTGTAATTGAAAGTCAGGTAATGTGATGCCTCTAGCTTTTTTCTTTCTGCTTAGGATTTCTTTAGCTATTTGAGCTATTTTTCAGTTCCATATGAAATTTAGTTTTTTTCTAATTCTGTGATAAATGGCAATGATAATTTGATAAAAAGTGCATCAAATCTGCACATTTCTTTGAGCAACAGGGTCATTTTAATGATATCTATTCCAATACATAAGCATGGGATTTTTTAAAATTAGTTTGTGTCATCTATGATTTCTTTCACCAGTGTTTTGTTGTTCTCCTTGAAGAAATCTTTCACGTCTTTGATTAAATATATCGTAGGTATTTTATTTTTTGATTTTTCTATCCTTTTTATGTAGGGATTTGATGCTATAAGTTTTCCTCTTAGCACTGCTTTTGCTGTAACCAATAGGTTTTGGTATGTTGTATAGCTATTTTCATTTGTTTCAAAAAATGTTTTTGTTTTCTGCCTAAATTTTATCATTTACCCAGAGATCATTCAGAAGCAAGTTGTTAAATTTCTATGTACTTGTATAGTTTTGAGAGTTCCTGTTGGTATTTATTATTAGTTTTATTCCTGTGATCCAATAAGATACTTGATATGATTTTTGTGTACTTGACCTTTATCTTATCTTTGCATCACATTATATTTAGTCAAAAAAACCTTTATTCCAAACACAAATAGTATTTATAATGAAAATAAACAGATAAATAAGCAAACAAAAGAAAAACTTCAATTCAACTTTACAGACCAAGATTTTTTAGAAAAACAAATTGGAGCATCCTCTGTAACATCTACATTCTCCTTAAGGAAAATGAATTATTATGGGCATTATTTGTTTCTTTATGTATGATAGAGGTTATATTATGCATTTTTCATACATGATCGATAGATGGGTGATAGTTAAATAGATAGAAATACAGATAGATATATTTCTATATACCTACAGATATTTCCATTTGAGATGTGTATATATATATACACATATATGGAATGATAATGTAACTTCTGACTTAATAGTGCAAAATATGGTTTTATGTTGCTCTAGGTGGCATTTATCTGAGAAAACAGAAATCCAAATAAATCAGGTTTCTATTAACATCACTTTTCTCAGGAGATCTTTATAGATACGAATGGGAGACTGAGCAGTGCTTTGTCAACTTTGCAGAGCTAGGAAGACTAAAAGTTAGAGTTGAATACTGGCCAGAGGTGCCAGAAGTGTGGCCTAGAAAACAAAAGAGAATTTATAGATAGAAGAAATGAAAATATGTGCACCTTTCAGTAAAAGTAAACTAAGTAAAGCATAAAGTGCATCCAGCTTCTAGTAATCAGGTTATGTCAGAAAATCTCAAAATTTGAAAATGGATTAAAGTCAACCTAGATTACTACTAGTGCTCCAAGTGATCAAAGTAAAGTGATGTTCTCTCTGAAGGAAAATAAGACCATAGGTCACACGTGATTTCTTTGAATAATTTCCCAAACACAAGTACAGAAAAAGTCACAGATAACCATTTATGCAAGATAAAAAGATAACATAAATGGAAACCTGCACAAAACAAGGCTGTAGAGAAAGACCCACAGATATTTCAGGTTGTGGAATTAACAGACAGAGGTTTTAAAACAACTATAGTTGCTCTTCTTATGGAAGTAAAACAAAACTTAAATATTTCAACAAAGAACTAAAAGTATAAAATAATTAAATAGAGTATTTTTCAAAAAATACAACTGGCATTTATTGAAAAAATAATAATTAAGAGCCTAATATTATACAAATTTAACAGCAGAATCAATGTAACTAAAGAGATAATTAGTTTAGAAAACATGGTTCAAAAAAGAAGCAAAGAAAGGAAAAGGATAAAAGCTATGAAAGAGAAGGACATAGAGGATAGGGTAAGAATGGCTGGCATACATTTCAGAAGAGACTTAGCTGAGAGACAGCTAAAATTCCAAAGCCCAATACACTTTCAAGAAGGAATAAAAAAGATTCCATAAAGAAACAATCAGTTTAAATGCATAAAACGAGACACACACACACACACACACACACACACACACACAAAATTCTAAAAGCATGTATGATGTATGTAGAAGATGAGGGAAAAATTACCATCAAATAAGCCACAATTAGACTGACAATTCACCTCATAAAAGAAAGCAAGCCAGAATACAGTAGAAGGATTCTACTGTATTCTAATGTTAATCTACTAAGGGACAATTATTTCCATATTAGAATTCTATACCTCAGAAAAAAATACCCATCAATTATGAGGGTAAAATATACCATTAGTGCATGGCACGGTGGCTCACACGTACAATCCCAGCACTTTGGGAGGCCAAGGAAGGTGGATCACCTGACGTCAGGAGTTCGAGACCAGCCTGGTCAACATGATGAAACCCTGTCTGTGCTAAAAATACAAAGATTAGCTAGGCATGGTGGCAGCCACCTGTAATCTCAGCTACTTGGGAAGCTGAGGCAGGAGAATCGCTTGAACCTGGGAGGTGGAAGTTGTGGTGAGCCAAGATTATACCATTGCACTCCAGCCTGGGTGACAGAACACGATTCTTTCTCAAAAAATAAAAATAAAAAATTGTTAGATTGATTTTGATTTTTTAAATTGAGAGGCTTCACAATCAGCAGATTTGCATTAAAGAGAAGAAAAACTAGTTAACTTTAGGTGGGAAGTTAATTTCAGGAGATGACTCCTGTCAGAAGCACAGAAATGTGATAAGGAATAAAGAATGGGAAGTCAAGTTGAATTAAAAATGACTGTTAAAATGGATGTGGACATATAAATACATGAAAAAACAGCATATTCATGCAAGGAGGAGAAGAAATAGAGTCTAAGAGCATAAGGTCTTTTCATTTTCCTTGTAGGGTAAAGGTGCTAATTAACATTAGACTCTTAAAAGTCAAGGATCCACCTTGCAATATCTCTGACAATAACTAATTGAATAAAAAAATGAATGAATCATTTCTCAACCATTACAAAATAAGGGATAATAAAATATATTAAATCAGAACAGTAAGGAGAAATAGATAAATAAGAAATCACTGTGGGATATTTAAATACAATTCTCAGTTTTTGATAAAACAAACAGACTCAACATTAGTAAGCATATAAAAATTGTACCCTACAACTTCAAGATACCTGTTCTTTTCAAACACATGTAAAACATTTTTTTTTCAAAATGGATCTACATTGGACCACAAAGCAAGTCATGTGTTACTTCAGTGATCAGAATCCTTATAAAGCAAAGGTCAACAAACATTTTATGTAAACAGACTGTGTGTAAATATGCTAGGTTCTGTGGGTGACATGGTCTTGAGAGAAGAGAGAGAAAGCAACCAGTTAGGTAGACAGCTGGGACAAGTCTTCGTTAGAATTCCTTTTTCTAACAAAGGAACAGCTTGAATGATCAAGGTGCAAGCACAGATAAGGGGGCAAAGCCCACCGTAAAAATGCCTTCTGTATAACGAACAACGATTACATATATGTGGTAGGCTTCAGTGAACACATCCCTTTCCTTTTTTGGACATATTCAGATAAGGGAGTTTGCATGGGGAGGGGTGGCTTACTTGAAACGTGCCTGTGGCTGCACAGATAAAAGAAGTTACACAGAGCCAGACACGTCCACAGTGGAGAATTCTGCCCCCAACACATGCACAGTGAGGGAAATTAAACAATATGGAGTGACTAGGCTAAGAATCCACATGTGCACTAAAAGGACAAGGTGGAGCTGTCAGGAATTCACACCTTATGCAAATGAAACACTTCCTAACCAGTTTTTCACGCCTTTTGAAAATGAAATATCCCTCCCTACTAACCTGTTTATAAAAGCCTTTGTATTCAACTGTGGAATGGCAACCCCTCTTCAAAGCAGAGAGCTTTCTCCTTTCCCTTATTAAACTTTTGCTCCAACCTCACCTTTGTGTTTATGCTCCTTCATTCTCCTGGTCATGAGACAAAGAACTCCATATCCTACTTCAAGCAACAAAACTGAAATAACAAAACTGCAACCATCTCTGCCATTGTAGTGTGAACACAGACATAAACAATATAAAAATATACTAATGAGCCTGGCTCTGCACCAGTAATGTCTTATTAAAATAGGGCTGGACTTGCCCAGCAGACCACAGTTAACATAGTTAACTAAATCCTCCTATAAAGCATACTTCTTAATTACAATAAAATTAGGTAAGAAAAATATAATAAAAATAAAATTAGAATATCCTCATACATACAGAAATTTAAAATTTCACTATTAAACATGCCACAATTCAAAGAAAACATTGCAAGGGGATACAAAATGGTTACAATACATGAAAAAAAAACCTCATATTAAAATCTGTGTTATTTACTAAAATGAAGTAGGGGTGCTCAGGGAGTTGACTGATTCCACACTTGAGGCAGGATATGAACAAGATGAGCCTAAAACCTGTTGTGACAAGAGAAAATTAAGAAATGTTTCAATATCACAGTAAAACCACAGGAACCATTTTAAAAATTATCCCTCAGAAGTAGAGACAATTTTTGTATCAAAAAGAATAAGTTTCAATGGTTTGAAACATACTGAATACGTTAAAATCTATTAGTGTCTAAGGGAAGTGAACAAATGGTTATATAGTTAACTTTGGAAGATGATATGTCAAATTATGAATTAGAAATTATTAATTAAAAGAAATTAAAAATTGTTTCACCCTTTCCTGGAAGAATTTCACATCAGAATAATCAAAGACTCCTTGAGGGAAATATTGTAATAGAATTTTTTAGCTTAATAAACAAAGAATACAAATTATATTATAATAACATATAAACTCTACTAAAATAATGGATACAGTCAATAACCATAAATGGCTTCTAACTGTAAATGAAATAGTGATAGAAAAATTTATAATAGATAAATCAGACAGGTAACAACTGTATCAGCTGATCACTTTCAATATCTTAAATAAAGAGACAACCAGAAAGGATACGCTGGTAAAAAAAAGTACTCAACGTCATCTATGAAGTATTCGTTCCAGAAATTCAAATCTTTCATCTGGTCAAGTCTCTAGATAGACTATCATTTATGAGAAATTCAGGCCAACTAGGAATATATTAAAGGCAGCACAGGATATAGTGAACACATTCTCATATTTAGAAATATCTATGGTGGTGAAACCCTGTCTCTACTAAAAATACAAAAAAATTAGCCGGGCATGGTGGCAGGCACCTGTAGTCCCAGCTACTCGGGAGGCTGAGGCAGGAGAATGGCGTGAACCCGCGAGGCAGAGCTTGCAGTGAGCCAAGGTCACGCCAGTGCACTCTAGCCTGGGCGACAGGGTGAGACTCTGTCTCAAAAAAAAAAAAAAAAAAAAAAAAAAAAAAAAAATCTATGGAATAAATAACATCATATCTTCAACAAATATAAGGGGGGAAAAAGCTGACAAGTAAAAGCTATAGTTTAAAAAACGTTCAAAGTACATAACAACCCAATTAAATGTGTGGACCTTTTCTTTAAATTTTAACTTAATAAAATTCACTATAAAAAGAAAGATGAAAAACAGGAAAGTTCAAAGATAGACTGGCTATTGAGCATATCGAGAAGTTATTATTAAAAAGTTAGATGGTGATAATGTATTATTATTTTGTTTTAAGTATCCTGTCTTTTAGTGATAAATACCATAATGTTTATGAATGAAATCATATGATATATATGTAAATATCCTTAAAATGTTAAGGAAAGGATGACAGAGTGTGGGTAGACATTGTGAAAGGAAAATCTTGGGGTCCGAAAATCACGAATCTAAGGGGAAAAGTCAAGCTGGGAACTGCTTAGGGCAACCCTGCCTCCATTTCTATTCAAAGTCATCCCTCGCTCACCGAGAAAAATGCGTATCTGACTGCCTTCTTTGGAAAGGCTAATGGGAAACTCAAAAGAATGCAACCATTTTTCTATTATCTACCTATGACCTGGAAGTCTCCTCCACGCATCACGTTGTTCCACCTTTCTGGACAGAACCAATATACATCTTGCATATATTGAGTGATAGCTCATGTCTCCCTAAAATGAATAAAACCAGCTGTGCCCTGACCACCTTGGGCACATGTCATCAGGCCCTCCTGAGGCTGTGTCATGGGCGCACATCCTTAACTTTGGCAAAACAAACTTCCTACCTTGACTAAGACCTGTCTCAGATAGTCAAGTTTCACCGTACCAAACAAGATTGACTATGAATTGATAGTAATTTATACTGGAATTTATGTACATGACAGGAGGCTATAATTTTACTATTTTCTTTACTATGTATATACATGAAACATTTCTTAATATAATCTCTTAAAACATAAAAAAATGTGCAGGAAGCAGCTATAGTTGTACCAGAGGAAATATTATATCCTAGAATGCATATATAAGAAAGAAGATTATATAAAAAACTCTTATCCATATTAAAAGTTTATAAAAGAACACTAACTAAATTCCAAAGAAAATACAAGAAAAAGTGATACAGGTTAGGAGATACTAGAACTAAAATATAAGCAACAATACAGAGAATAAAAAGGACAAAATATTTTTGAAAATCCAACTGAGTTGGGATGTTTCTGGTGAGACAGACAAGTCAAATGTGAGAAAAACTATAAATGATGAAAGTCAATATCAGGGATAAATAGAGGTGTTACAATAGATACTGTAGATATTATAAAAACAATAAAAAATAGAAACACAAAATTTAAAAACTACATTAAATGGAGAATTTTTCTAGAAATATACAATTATGACACAAGAAGAAAAAGCTTCTGAGCAGTTTACTATTATAAATGTAGAATTTATAATTACAAAGCTTTTCATGCTTTACAGAAGTATTATATCAATTATTTTAAACAAAATTATAGTCAAGTTGACATAAAGTTTTCCAGAGAACTGAAAATTTCAGAAGAGTGACAAACCCGTGTTACTAATCCAGTATCACCTTTATGCCAAATATTAGGTTGTTGCAAAAGTAATAGTGGTTTTCGCCATTAAAAGTAATGGCGAAAACCACTATTACTCTTGCACCAACCTAATAGAGAATATTGAGAGAACAGAACATTATTGGTATTTTTCCTCATGAATTTTGAAGCCAAACCTTAAATTCAACAAGATACGGAATGAATAATAAATGAACAATATGTTGGATATGTTAATGGAATGCCTGTTTAGCTTAATATTAAAAAAGCAGTCTTACATTTCCACAGCAATATATTAAAGAAGCAAAATTGTGTAACATTTTTACTAGATGCATTTGTAAAAGCACCAAACTAGGAATAGAAAGGAATTTCCTTGATATGATACAGTCTGTTTTCACAAACTATAGAGCAAACACTTTATGGTGAAACAGCAACCTTTTTTTTTTTTTTTGACAAGGACCTTACCAGGTCAGGTAAAAACAGCTTGATTTTCAACTTCCAGCAGGTGCTTTCTGTTGCCTGAGGGCTTTCTCCTGCTGCTGAGCCAGCTTTGGTGCCCCTGTGGCAGTCCAGATGTGCCAGGGAATGAATGGTCCTAGAAGCAGCTCTCTGCATGGCTGATAGGAATTAATGCATACGTACCCCACCATCTGCACCCTGGCCCTTGTGGGGAACAACTGGGAGGCATGTATTCTCCACTGATTCCTAGTTTCTTACCCACGCAAAAGTGCCAGTAGCCCACAGCAGAAGCTGGCATCCTTTATCGGCTATCTTATTTCCCTTCATTTTTTCCATTTCCTTAATAAACTATTTGCACTAGAATCCTCATCTCAGTGTCTGCTTTTCAGGAATCCAAACTAACTCATAATATAATTTTTGAAAATCTATTTACTTTGATAGTAATACATTCATTTATAAAATAACATGCATAATTTTAATTGATTTTCCAGCTATTAACTTTCTCTTATCATTTAAAACATGGAAAATGCCTAACGGTCTCACTCATGTAGGATAAACAAAAATGCACTCTGCCTTAGCACAATATTTAATAGAGGCAAGCCTTTCATAATCACAGGAATAGAATTCAACAGTTTCACAGGCACATATGAATATAAAAACCTTTGTGTGTATGTTTTGTTGTGGTGGTTGTTTTATGTCAGGACTACTTCTAATTCATATTTTAGATTAGGTATAAAATAATATATTGACAGATAGATCAATATTGACAGAATATTGATGCAATAGAGGTGGCTTATTTCCCTGTATTCTAAACATTACACATAAAAGAATTTAAGACAAAGTAACATTACTGGTTAGTTACTCCTTATACCTTACTTCTTCCTCTAGGAATGAGGAGAGATCATCTGATATAGTGGCTTGGGAGAAGAAACTGATCCTCATTAGCTCATCAGCTTTTTCTTCGGAGCAAGTCTATTCATAAGATGCATGAACTCCTGTGAGAGGCTTCCTCTCAAGGAAAGGCCTGCGACTGTCTACACTACAGTATTAGGTTAGGGATGTCTGTCCAATTCAGGAGTGAAGTCTGAGTAAACCCACTGTATTAGTCTGTTCTCACGCTGCTATGAAGAAATACTCGAGACTGCATAATTTACAAAGAAAAGAGGTTTGGTTGACTCACAGTTCCACACGAAGGCCTCAGGAAACTTATAATCATGGTGGAAGGCGAGGCAAACATGTCTTTCTTCAATGACAGCAGGAGAGAGAAGTGGAGAGCAAGGGGGCAAAACCCTCATAAAACCGTCATATCTCATGAGAACTCAGTCATTATCACGAGAACAGCATGGGGGAGCTGCACCCATGATCTAATCACCTTCCACCAGGTCCCTCCCCCAACACATGGGGATTACAATTCAGATTACAATTCGAGATGAGATTTGAGTGGGGATACAGAGCCAGACCATATCACCCACTTAGCTGCAAACCAAAGCTGTCCACTTTAAATAGCACTTTCAGTTAAAAGTGGTATTTTCATCTCCATTTATAAAATTCCTACATGTATCTCTCAATGCGGTTTGAACTCAAGGGGGAAAAAGGTAGGTATTTATCAGACTCTTAAAATCACGAACTGTTGAAAAAGACTCTCTAGGGGTGAATCCAGATACCTCACTTTTAACAAGCTCCACAAATTATATTAGTGCACACTATGTTTGGAGAATCTTTAGAGACAATGATATATATAAGCACACAAGTTACTTTCCTGGAAAGAATATTTTATTCAAAATTTTAAATTTGTATTTTTTAAATCTTTCATTTAAGCTTTTATTAAGTACACAATATATTTTTTTAAAATTCTCTAAGATTATATTATATATGAAAATATAATTATATTTAATCAACTAAGCCTAGGTTAGAAAATAAACAATTAAAATATTTAAAATGCTTATTTAAATTGAATAATGATAAAAAAGTTAAAATATTTATAACTCTGTCAGTGTGTTCAATGGTATACTGGAAAATTCTCTAGAACTTTTATTCCATATTATCTTGATTAAAGAAGATATTTTCCCTCAACGCCCACATCTGCACTCAAGATGTCCGTATTCCACATGTGCTATTCAGTGGGCCTCTGTGTATCCAACCGTCCAGAACTGTTGGTTGGGTTGAACCCAGAATGGATTGGTAGTTTTCTGTGGATTTTCACATATTAAAAAAGCTGGAAGTTGAGACTCCACTATCTGTGCCCAGAGCTTTCTTCCCTTCCCAAGCTGAAGAATTCTTTCCTTTTTCTCTTCCTCTTCACTCCAGCCCTCTACTTCTGGTTTGGAGAACAGACAAACTAGCTCTGTAGATATGCATTCAAATCTTTCTATCTTATCCTAAAGCCAGCGCTTTTTTCAGGCTTTGTTTTTGCTTTGTGTTATCTTGTAAAGTAAAAGTAGTACTGGAGTAACTAATGAGAGAGCGGACGGAAAGAAAAATTTGGAAAGTAAATAAATTAATAATTTAGAATATAACAAAATTCTGTTAAAGAAAGGCTAAAAATAAGAAAATAGACTTGCCCTTTAAATTTCAAAGCCCATTCAAGATGAATGGAAAGAAATAGATAATGAGAAAGTGTCCCTATGTGCGTGTTTCTAACCTCAGTCTTCCTCTCTCTCTAGCCTTTCCATACATATTGTTCACATGTCAGCAAAGGGCCAGATGGTAAACATTTTAGTGTTTAGAAGCAGTCATTATCACAACAACTTAGCTCTGTCTTGTAATGCAAAAGCAGCCATATACATATATGAACAATAAGCATGGTTGTGTGATATAGTTTGGCTGTGTCTCCACCCAAAATCTCATCTTGAATTGTAATCCCCATGATCCCCACATGTCAAGGGAAAGACCAGGTGGAGGCAATTGAATCATGGGGGCGGTTTCCCCCATGCTGTTCTCGTGATAGTGAGTTCTCACAAGGTCTGATGGTTTTATAAGTGTTTGATAGTTCCTCCTGCGTTCATTCTCCTTCCTGTCGCCATGTGAGAAAGGTGCCTTGTTTCTCCTTCACCTCTGGCCTGATTCTAAGTTTCCTGAGGCCTCCTTAGCCATGCCGAACTGTAAGTCAATGAAACCTCTTTCCTTTATAAATTACCCAGTCTCAGGCAGTTATTTATAACAGTGTGAAAATGGGCTAATACCCCATGTTCCAGTAAAACTTTACTTTCAAACGCAGGTAGTGGGATTGCCTCCTGGTTAAATTTAATAAGATATAATCCCACGGGGAGAAAGGGTAGAAAATTCAGTAAATGGCAAGGTACAATTTTTTAAAAACCCATTTTGTAACCCACAAGTAACTTCCAGATAGTACTGTAAAATCAAACTGATTTTTAAACCTATTATCTATATTCTAAAATACACAAAAGACATAGTGGCACAGACTTAATTAGTACAAATAATTTTTTTCCAAGAGAGTTCTTGATGGCCTCATTTAAAAATTGAACATGTGGTTTCTTTTTAGTCTTGACAATGAGTATTACTATAATACAGCTTGGAAGGAGAAATAAAATGCAGGGATTTAAAATATGGAAGTAAAACTTAAAAAAAAAAAGGGATTGCCCTGAACTTAATTTCAATACCTTCTATTTATAGCACTTCAGTGGTGACTTTCTTATTCCATAGTGCCTTAAGACCAACTTAAAATACTTTCATTCTAGATATAAAACTCATTCTAGATATAAAAATTCCACAGGTATTTTGACATTGTCATAGTAATTAGTATTAAATATTGACAAAAAGCTTTGAAGAACATATATGCCTGTGGCTTTATCAACACACTAACTAAAAAAATAAAAGCCAAACTGGAATTGCAGGCAATCTTGGTATCTGATTCCGTTAATTTGGTTTGCATTTTTTGAACATCACTGAATTTTATTTTACTTTTCAAAGAGAAAGGCTAAAAAGGGCATTGATAATTAGTGAGACCTTCAAGATTCAATTTCATGAAAACAAAAAAAAAATGTAGTGTTTTCTCTTAAGGTCTATCTCTTCTTTTGAGTAAGAGTGCCATCTGCAGCTGTGAATCTGGATGCTGTGAAAGTAAGCTCTTCGTATCAGCACAATCACACCCAGACTATGCCTTTGTGGAGGAGTAACCTGCTTCTATTTGCTGAGAGCAGGCAAACCAAGTTCTCCAAACATAGGCAACTTGACCCTTCAAAACAGACAATGTTATCTCACTTATATCCTTGACTACAATTTCAAGGCAACTCATTTGAAATACTAATTTACTTTAGACATGAAAAATGTATTCTTTACATCTGACAAGATACATTTTAACACCGGCCACAGGTAAGGTAATGTAGTTATAAATAAATGTAGTTATTCTTGAGGAATGATACACATCTATCATATAATTGAAATCAGATCTATTATTATGAGGGAAGTTCTTCACAGTGAGCACTTATCCATCATGAAAATAATCCTAATTGCTAGTAATACCTACAACATTTTCATTAGTTATACATATAATTATGAAAGTATACGTATTATAGAATTAGATGTCAGAAGGATCGGTATTATCAGCTAGAGCAAAATAAATATAGGAAAGCACACTATAGTTAAAAAGTAATAAATTTGTATCCAGATGAATTGGATTTGAGTCTGAGTACCTCCACTGATGTAGTCAATTTATCTCCATAAACTTGTTTCCCTCCTGTAAAAATGATTCAAATAATTATTTCCTACTTGACATATTTTTAAAAATAATTCTATAATGACATAGGAATGGGAAAGAACATTGTAAACCTCAAAGTACACAGTCATTTTCTTGGTGATTAATGAAGAAACTCGGGGGGGGGGCGGTTGTTTTTATTTTATTTTTTTGAGACAAAGTTTTACTCTGTCCCCCAAGCTGGAGTGCAGTGACATGGTATCAGCTCACTGCAAACTCCACCCGCTGAGTTCAAGTGATTCTCCTGCCTCACCCTGCTGAGTACCTGGGACTACAGCCCCACACCACCATGCCCGGCTAATTTTTGTATTTTTAAGGAGACAGAGTTTCACCATGTTGGCCAGGCTGGTCTCAAACCTCTGACCTCAAGTGATCCGCCCACCTCGGCCTCCCAAAGTGCTGGGATTACAGAATTTTTCTTTTTAAATGTATGGCATTGTTTTCTAATTTTACCTTTTTGTAAAAGTCATCTGAGATAATTGTTTCACAGAGAGATTCCCAAGCCCTTTCCCTAGAGATTCTGATTAAGTCTTACTCTAGCTGATCTCAATAATCTTTTTTTTGGCCAAGGCATATATGTATCTTTCTAATGATCAGACCAGTTTGGAAAATATTGACTTATATTCTTCATTTTAGTAAAAGTTTATGCATATAATGACTCAAATGTTATGGAATTTGAACTGAAATAAAATTTTAGGTAGGCAATATGAAACAAAATTGCTTTCTCTACTGTTTTGTCATTTATAGCAAATTTATCTTTTTTTTTTTTTTTTTAATGAACAGTGGTATACCCGACATGAAATATATTTAACTGACATCTTCTTTTTGTTGGTAGAAACACATTCAGGACTTAAGGAATTCTATCATCTTCCTTATATTTCTTAACTAGAGGGATATATTAGAATCAATCTTGACATTTTTCTGAATATATTTACTTAGGAAATTCATTGACAACATGTTAATAGTATAAAAAGGGAATCATTAACCAGTCATTCCTCCAGTGTTATTCCTCCTGATTAAAGAACACAGCACCTCCTATGTTATCCTATATGAACATAAGAACATATTATCTGACCCCACAAAAATGAAACCAGAAAAATACAGCTAGTAGAAACTCTGCAGAACAATCACTGTGGTTTTCTCAACAAATAAAGCGACAGGGAAAAAACAGAAATAGAAAGAAATGTATAGATAACAAGAAAATTAAAAACTCAGATTTCGACTGTAATTTACAAAAACAAACAAAGGGAGCTCATTTGAAATTTTCACATAAGATATCTGATTATATTAAGGAAATAACTGTATTTGTTTTAGGTATCATGTTAGTATTGTGATGTTAAAGATTCTATCTTTTAGAGATGCATACAAAAATATTTCTGGAGTAAACAATATGTCAGGACTTGCTCAAAATATTCCAAGAAGCAGAGAATAAAAAGGTTGTGGATGAGGCTGGTGGTGTTTGGGAATGGGTGATGGGCATATGAAGGTGCATTTTGCAGTCTTTCTGCTTTTATGTATATTCAAAACTTTCCATAATAAACAAGCAAAAGTAATAAATAAATAGAGGCCCATCTCTAGCAGTGCTGACGTCACAGTTTGGTGGTACCCTAGGCACCCAAATTTTAAGTAAGATGCACAGATGCTATCTGATGCACAATCATGGCTTAAATATACTACGAAGGATGTATTTAAATTTTATTATATTTATATTTGATACATTTATTCATATTTCTACCATTTCACTTATTTTTATGTGGGGCATTTATACAGTCCCATCTTTAATGAATCATTGAAGTAATTAAGCTATGTATGTTTTTTTCAGACTTGACAGATCAGTTTTTGTAAAATGATTACAGATATGACTGTGATTTTATTAATGCAGATATTAAACTTGCCATTTTCATGAAATGCAAAACTCCTGACAATAAGATATTATAATAAAGGCCTAAATATTTAAACCTAAAATATTATAAGCCTTATAATATTTTAAATATGTTGGGGTAATCCAGGTTGCATTTTTAGAATAATTCTATTGAGAAAGAGAAGAAAAAAATTGTTTACATATAAGAGAGTAAATATGTAGAAGTAGAGCCTTTAAAAAAGAAAATAATATTGAAGCATTTTCCTTGAACACTTAGAGAAAATGCAATCATTAACATACACTGAACTATGAGAAAAGAAAAAATAATCACATCCAACTAGAGCCAGTGGTTCTCAATTCTGGTTATTTTCAAATTGCTTAAAGAGATTTTTAAAAATTACCAGTGCTCATACACCAAATATTTGGATGCCATTGGGCTGGGGTTGAGTCTGAACACCGGTATTATTTTTAAAGTTCTACAGATTATTCTAATATGATGCCTGGTTGAGAAATATTTTGTTGTAGACAAAACAACGCTCTATTTGGATAAGAACTTTCAGGAATTTGCTCACGGTATTTATTTCAAGGACAATATAGCCTGGTTATAAATAATAAGGGAATTTTGCAATCCAACACTTAATGAGTATGAATAAATGAATTCATTTCAGTTAAGCCCTTGGTGTGGATATTTTTTTCTTACTACTGACCTATGTGTTATAACAACATATTGACTACATGTGTGTTCCTTCTAGAGAGCTCTGTGGAATGTTATATGTTAGAATAAGATGAGGCAAATACATCTTTTGCCACCATGTAGATTTTCATCAAGGCTACAGTTAGACATGATTACATAATCATGCAATCAGCAACATACATGTATTGATTGATTACTATGTGTGGGAGTTTCTATCAGGAGCTAGGAGATACTACAACAAATGAGAGCTTAAATCCAGGTGAATTTCATCCTAAAAGATAAAATAAGCAAACAAATAAATGTAAACACAGTGATTTCAAATTCTGACAATTGCTATAGGTGATATGATGGAGGCTGTTGGGTTCGAGGATTGTTTTGCACTTAGAGCTAAGGAAAAGCTTCACTTAAGGATACTATCTTAACTGAAACAAGAATAAAGAGAATGGGTTAGATATGTTGAGATAGGGGGAATTGTTTTCCAAGCAGAGAGAATAACCTCATCAAACATAATCAGAAAAGAGTCTTGCATCTTTCAGGAACAGAGGAAAACAGTATGGATGAAGCCTATTTAACAAGAGCAAGAGGGAGAGATAGGAGAAAAGGTCAGAAAAGTAACCAGAAATCAAATCAAGTAGTGTAATAGTGTCTTTCATCTACAGCATGGATGTTTTATATGTCTTGTTTTATTTTTTGCTTTTCCTCAAGGGCACTGGAGTTCTTTTTAGAGTTCTAGGCAGGGAAGGTGACACGATCTGATTTATACTTTCAAAAGGTCACTCTGGCTGCTGTGCAGAAAAAGGATTACAAGGCAAGAGTAGAAGCAGGGATCCCCTGCAGAAGAAAATTGCTGTATTCCAGGGAGGAATGATAAAATTATTATATAACATGATGAAATAAGAATAAGATGCAAGTAAAAATATACATCAATGTGAATTAAAAAAAAAAAAAAAAAAAAAACTTAGGGGGCCAGGCACAGTGGCTCATACCTGTAATCCCAGTGCTTTGGGAGGCCAAAGTAGGAGGGTCGCTTGAGGCCAGGAATTCATGACCAGCCTGGGAAACATAGTGAGTTCTTGTCTCTATTTAAGAAATAATTGTAATTATATAGTGTCATGGTGCACACCTGCGGTCCTAGATACTAGTGAGGCTGAGGCAGGATGACTGCTTGAGATTGCAGTGAGCTATGATCATGCCACTGCATTTCAGCTTGGGCAACAAAGTGAGACCCTGTCTCCAAAAGTAATAATAGTATACATAACATATATATATATATATATATATATATATATATATATAAATACTTATATCATAAATGTTATATATACATTATATATTATTATATACATGAATATTTTAAAAAATCATTTCATATTTACACGTGCAATTTCCTAACTACACAAATTTAGACAGCAGAACTATTAGAAGGGTCATAATTTAATCCTAATTTCTTTTTTGTGAAATTTCATCTAGTTGATAAACTATGAAGCTATTGTTCTAGATTTCCAAAAGCATGTGAAAGCAACTCTTTCATTGAATGATTATGATAATCTTTCACTGCTTTGTATCAATCCACAGGCACTGTTATGAGATGAAAATAAATGGTATGTTATAAATTTAGACTTTATAAAAACAGAATCACCTGGGCATCATTTAAGTAAGGAAATTATATGATCTGATTTCTGCATTATCAAGGTCACTCTTGATATTGTCTAAGAAAATCAAGAACAAAAACAAAAGATATGTTAGATGATTGCTGCCTTTTAAAATTATGGATTAGATCATGTCACTTTCCTGCTTAGCATTCTTAAATCCAGAGAAGCTATGCCATTACCTTAGGCAGCTGTGTAGATGATGAGACGTGACAGAATACATCTTGGAGGAAGATTCAAATCAGAAGTGTTATATAAAAAAAAGAAATCAAACATAGCTTCTTGGGTTTTGAACTTTATAACTTGATGACTATTAACGCCATAAACTGAAATGGAGAAGACTAGGAAAAGAACGAGTTTTCAGGAAGAAATAAAGAGTTCTAGTTGGGGCATGCTAAATGTATAATATCTTTTTCTTTTTCAAATGAATCTGGTTTTTAAATTGATGTATAAAATTGTGTGTATTTATCACGTACAACATGATGTCTTGAAGTATGTATACACTGTAAAGTAGTTAAATCTAGCTCAATTAACAAATGCATCACACAATTATCATTTTTGTAGTAAGATCATTTACCATCCAGTCTCAGCATTTTTCAAGAATATATTGACCAAAGGGAGATGTTAAGGCTTGGGTGCATAGCTTAGAACTCAGGTGGATATTGAGGATTTGAGATGTAGATAAAAGCCACCAGCCTGAAAGTAATTATTCAGGACACAACTAATGACCATGAGGAAGGCTGAAGACTCACCTTTAGGGTACTCTAACATTTAAGGAGGAATGAGATTCCAGCAAAGACATCTGAGAGGAAGCAGCCTATAATGTAGGTGAAGAGGCTAAGGTATCTGTTAGACTGGAATTCAGAAGATAAAACTATTTCAAGAAGCCAGTGGTAGTAGAACATTTCAAAAACTGGAAAGGTATAAATAAATTTTGTGAATTTCCCTTCTGAGGTCAGAGACTAAACAAAAATTAATTGGAGGTGTTTCAAATGAATTGATGCTTATATTTAAAAAAAGAACACAAATTTCATTAGTTATAATAGTTCATCTGCTGATATAATGAGTCTAAATTCTCAGTGGTCTGTAATCCAGTAGAATGGGAATCTAAGTTTAGTGGCTCCACCAGTACCAGAGATCTGAAATGACTCTGTGGACCATTTGCCTCCAGACAGCAAGCAGCAGAGGGAAGGGAGAAATAGAGTAAGTAAGAGCTTTTTAACTGCCTTGGCCAGGTAATGATACATCACTTTCATCAACTTTGCATCAGAAAAAAATAAGGAATATGGCAAGCAGGATGAGACCTTTCATTTATTGGTGTTCCCCATAACAGAAAGTAATTTCACTAGTTTCTAGCCAGTCTCTGCTACATGAATATTTTTAAAAATCATTTCAATATCTCTAATTATTTTATTTTATTAAAATACTGGAATATCATTCCATTGATCATGTAAGTCGGTGCCTTAATTCAATGCATTTGGTCTCGTTGCCTTCCATACCCCAGTTACAGACCTACCTTATGATGCTACTATGGAATTTAACTGACTTGATCTGGTAATTAATTTACCAAGTGCTCTGGAATTTATGTAATTCCCACGTGAAATGTAGTCTATACCTTTTCATTAGGTATACTTCTCATTTAGACTGTCTCTTATATAATAAAAATATAGTATACTGAAAAGATAATTACATATTAATTTTAAAATATTCTGGCATATTCATGTTCCTTTTTTGAACATACATATATATGTTTATATATACACACAC
Source organism: Rhinopithecus roxellana (assembly GCF_007565055.1). Lineage (NCBI taxonomy): Eukaryota > Metazoa > Chordata > Mammalia > Primates > Cercopithecidae > Rhinopithecus > Rhinopithecus roxellana. The sequence continues at coordinate 103,523,578 of NC_044559.1, read as the reverse complement.
ATATGGATGTATCAGGTATACATATATATGTGTATAGACACTTATGTACATATATACACCTACACACAGGCATATATAGGTGTACATAAATATGTTTAAGCTTATATTTTAGAAGACATCACTATATTGCACTCATCACATTAGAACACTGCCTCCAAGGCTACTTACTTATTTCCCCAAATATGCTGTCATTAGATATTAATATACAAATAGAGTTAAATGATAATATTATGTTCTATATAGTCAATTTAGAGGTTCATCAAATTGGCAGTGCACAGTGGCTCACGCCTGTGCACTTTGGGAGTCCCAGATGGGTGGATCACCTGAGTTCAGGAGTTCGAGACCAGCCTGGCCAGCATTGTGAAACCCTGTCTCTACCAAAAATATAAAAAATTAGCCAGGAGTGATGGCAGGTGTCTGTAATCCCAGCTACTCGGAAGGCTCAGGTAGGAGAATCGCTTGAACCTGGCAGGCAGAGGTTGCAGTGAGCCAAGATCACGCCACTGCACTCCAGCCTGGGCAACAAGAGTGAAACTCCATCTCAGAAAAAAAAAAAGTTCATCAAATTGTAAAAACTTTGATAGGTGGTAAACAAGAAAACAAGGCAAGGTTTTATTCATTAATGCTCATTTAAATTGGAATTGTTAATAAAACTGCTTGCATATTCAGTATTCAGTAAGTTGCTTCTCTAAAAATTAGACTAATAACAAACTAGATACATTTAAAATAATGTATCTGCTGATTCCTAGTTGTACATCACTAGACATAAACTGTGATTATTTCAACATGCAGCATATCATTACTTTGATTTATAGTATTTGAAAACAGAATTTTTTTAAGTGTAGCTGTTCCTTTGGTTGAACTGTCCTGAAAAGAACTGGTTAGGTGAAGGATGATACTGTTGATCTCCTGAGAGTGCTTTGCATCACTGTAACAAATGCTAATGAATTAGCTTCAGCTATCCTCATCACTTCTAGTCTTTCCCACACAAATTTTTCAAAATAGTTAGCAAAAGCTATGGCGGCAACCTATACTTATGATACACATTATGTATTATGGATTAATTCTATCTAAGCTAACATTGTTCTCATTAAAAATATGTCCATTATTAGAAAAAGCAAAGAATTGCAGAATGGTTATATATAGATTAGCCAGTGTGCTACTCTTCACTATTTTAATGACTATAAATTCAGTTTCAGTTAGTGTTTATTTAAGAATTGGTACACTCAGTTACTGATAAAAATGTCAAACATTCACTGAGTCAGGTATTAGTATTTTAAAACACTTGGAGGCCGGGTGCAGTGGCTCACACCTGTAATCCCAGCACTTTGGGAGGCCGAGGCAGGCAGATCACAAGGTCAGGAGTTTAAGACCAGCCTGGCCAACATAGTGAAACCCCATCTCCACTAGAAATACAAAAATTAGTCAGACATGGTGGTGTGTGCTTGTAGTCCCAGTTACTCGGGAGGCTGAGGCAGGAGAATTGTTTGAACCTGGGAGGCGGAGGTTGTAGTGAGCTGAGATCAGGCCACTGCACTTTAGCCTGGGAAACAGAGCAAGACTCCATCTCAAAAAAAAAGAATAAAAAACTTGGAAAGTACAAAATTAAGTACTTTATTTAAAAAAACATTTTATTTGAAAAATTTTGTCCACAAAATGAATTACCTATGATACATGGCTCTCTAAAATGTAACTGTAAACATATTTCTTTATACCAATATATATGCCTGTGTATAAGTGTATATATGTTCATAAATGTATACCCACATACATATAAACAGTATATGTGTACATATATATTCAGGTAAGTATATGTGTGCACTGTGTGTATATATGTGTGTGTGTGTGTGTATATTTTTTTTTAAATAAGGGGCACAAATATGCCAGAATGAAAAATAACAAAACATTGGCTTAAGTAGAGACCAAGCAACTATGACATGCTTTCACCTGAAATTCCATGAAATAATAAAATAAATGTAAAAAGGTCAAATGAATTTAAAGCATCACAGGGAAACACAAAACAGTGTCATTAAAAACAAACAAACAAAAAAATCCAGAAAGATAGAAAGGAAATAGGATCAGATAATCAGATAATTTAAAAATGGAAGCTATAATGGCACAAATGCAGTAAGGGTAAAATACATTTATTATAAACTCCTTAGCACTTAAGCAAGCTAGAAGCCTAGCCCAACTCATACAAAAAGTGGCAAAGGGCCCATTTGGAAAAACAAACTGGTTGACCTCTCCCTCTCCTGGATTTGTACTAAGCAATAAGTAAAAATGTCATTAACCCAGAGGTTAAGCAATTAGTGTGGAAACTGGAATAGCAGAATCAGGAAAATGTCTCCAATAGCTGCTAAGTAGGTAACAACCACCCTGAGATGACAATCACTAAGAAACCGGGACTTAAATCACGTAGCATACATTATGGCTATTTTACTCCACTGTAGACTAAACTGACATGTAATTTATAATCATCACTTTAAAACAACATGCAGACAATCAAGATTCATAAGATAACTGAGTAAAAACATTGAAAGAAGGCACTCATCTACACCAATTGATCACACATAAAATGAATTTGTAGTGCAAACAAGTTAATATCAGAATAAATATCAATACAATTCAAGTTATCTACCTACCTCAAACCTCATATAACTAATGCAAGAGGGATTGTGGGCTACAGGTAAAACATAAAACAATAACATTTTCAGGTAAAAATATAAGAAAATATATTCACAGCCTTAGGAAAGTCAATGATTACTTAAGTAGTATAAAATGTAGCAACTATAAAGAAATGCCAATAAAGTAGTTTTAATACAAATTAAAAACATTTCTAGTAAAAGATAAGATTAACTGAGTGAAAATGCAAACCAAAGTCTGGGAGATGTCATGTGTAACATTAATATTAGACAAAGTCTATCCATAATACATCAAAAAATGTTACAATTTAATAAGATAGTGTGGTAAAAATGGACAAAATCTTGAGAAGACACTTAACCACCTTAAATATGCCTACAGCCTGTAAGATATGAAAATCATTTACCACTATTAGTCACCAGGGAGAAACTAAAACTTTAATTATATACCCTACAACTCTCATTAGATTAAAAGAAAAGAGAAAAGGTTTAAGGATATGTAATAAGCAGAACTGTTTTATACATTGCTAGTGGTGTATGTTAAAGACAAACACACACACACAAATTGTAACCCAGCAATTCCATCCTTGCTGCACACCACACAGAAAAATATAGAAATGTACAAACATGTCCACAGGTGTGTTTGTAGTTGTTTCTTTATCATTTCATCTTTTTTCTATAACCAAATATTAAATGGGGAAATTGTGGTGAGGGTTAAAAATGTCATTTAGATATTCTGGAGATTTTGAGTTTTCCTATTATTAGAATATTGGCAAAGATAAATGTCTTTCTTTTCATAATTTTTCTGCCAGAGGACTAGTTGTCTCTTTCCCCTCCTTCCCTTTTTTCTTTTTCTCTCTTTATTCCAAAATAAACACTTGTTATTCCATTTATCATTCATTTTTGCTCAGTCTTTTAAAAAGTAAAGTATATTAATTTTATATTGTCTATTGTCTACTATATCACCATGTCTTAAAATATATCGATGACTTAATAAACGTTTGTTGAATAAAAGCATGGTATTTTTAAATGAGTAACTATGGATAGATGCACAAAAAAATGCAAAACAGAACTGTAAAATAACCATTTAATCACCTGGGATTTCTGTTCATGGCATCTCTATTTCCTCTGTTTCCCTTATTTCTTCAAAAGTGGTGCATAAATGACCACATCCTGGTTTCAGTGTCTTTCTGTTTTGCATCAGTAATACATAGTAGCCTGCTTATGTTAAAAGTGCTCATCAATGTTTATGATGTAGTACGAGCTTACTTCTTCAATATGCACTCATTACACTGGTGATCTTGACTAGCTTATTCCTGGTAAGATGAGTAAACTCACTGAAAGGAAATTTGTTGGAAAATCAACCAGTCACTTCAAAAACTGTGGAATCACAACATCCATGCCTCTCAAACTACCTTTAGAAGAACCATTTCTAGTTATTTTTATTTTTCTAGTTTTTTTTTTTTTTCTTTCTTTTTTTTTGAGATGGAGTCTCTCTCTGTTGCCCAGGTTGGAGTACAGTGGTGCGATCTCAGCTCACTGCAAGTTCTGCCTCCTGGGTACAAGCAATTCTCCTGCCTCAGCCTCCCGAGTAGCTGGGATTACAGGCACTTTTTTTTTTTTTTTTTTTTTTTTTTTTTTTTTTTGTATTTTTAGTAGAGACGGGGTTTCACCGTGTTAGCCAGGATGGTCTCGAACTCCTGACCTCATGATCACTCGCCTTGGCCTCCCAAAGTGCTGAGATTATACGTGTGAGCCATCGCGCCCGGCCTCTAGTTATTTTTTTAAAAATTCCTTAACTATCATGCACTGATACAATGAAAAGAAATTACTGGATTAAGAATTGCATGTTTAAATGTCAAACTGCTATGAAAGTTTCCAAATGCTCTTCTTTTTGTTACTTATCTCTTCACAGGCAGTGGTGCGCAGTTTGCAGACACAGGTCCATTGACCACACTTTGAGTATTGATGTTCTGAATTACATAGGAGGGGGTCAAGATCAGGGTTTCAGCAGAAAACCAATGGCATAATCAAACTGAGGCTATTCAAAGAGGTTTCACAGCAGGAGTTATTTGCAAATGTATGGTCAGGAAATAGAGAAAAATCAGGAGGAAGTAATAAGAATTTCTATCACAGATGAGAAATTTTAGTCTCAGAGAAGTTAAGTAAATTTTCACAACAGATAAGCTCTTGGCCCAAGATATAACCTCAGTCAGGCTGAGCTCCAAAGAAATGTAAAAAATAAACTTTTGAGGGAGCCTTAATTGAACACCTGAAACATAAAAAGATTAGGTATATCATCCCTAATCTTTGGTCTATGAATAAGTATAAAACAATCGAGTATAGGCTGAAACATAAGCACTAGAGAGACTGAGGGAGGGTGATCAAAAGAAAATTGTCAAGCTAAGAAATAATATATCTGCTGAAGAAAATTACTGAGTTCCAGGGTATGTTAAAAAGTAATACTGACAATGTAACATTGAGGAAAAGGATTATTGAGGAGTTGAAATGAAGCATGAGAAAACTCATCCAGGCGTGACCCAGCAATTTGTATTTGGAAGTGTGCAAAATGTTTCCTAAATCAATGCAAAGAGTATATGCTGAGAAGTAAAGTGAGATGACTCAGAAGTGGCCTCACTGTCATCATTTAGGGACCTGCACACCAGCAGATTGCAGATTAAATCAATATTTTTTAAAGGATTACTGAAATAAAGACTTTCTTTAGGTGTACAATTTATTATTTTATGTTCTATTGGTGAGTAGTGAAACAGAACTCTACAAGTTTCGTGTTCAAAATAAATCGGGGGACATGGAAAATTGTTACTGCTCCCACTTCAATAACTAGATAAGGAAATTTATTCTGAGGTTTAGTGGAGCCTTTGTTAAAAAGCAGCATCATCACCTTTCAAAGTTTTATCATTTTCCATCTGTCACCCTGCCATAAATACTTCTTCATTTATATTATTTTTGCCAAATTAGACATAAAACATTTGTTGTAGATAATAATGTCTGTCTCAGTTTGTTAGCCAAACTGTAAAATAAATCCAAATATGTAGTTAATTGATATTTAATAAGAGTTGCATATTTGGTTAAATAATAAATCACAAGAACTTCGAATCAAAGCCTTTCACCAGGCAAGTACATAATGAACCCTTAACGGGGATTAATATTCCAGTCGTAATGATTTGAGAAAACCTATAAGCAAACACATCACCATCCAAATTATTCTCATTAAAAATGTTATAAAATTATTGCCAGGTTTCTCAAATAAGATGCATGAAAAGATAGCCCTTCTTTTGTGCAGTTTATACCTTAAAATGTTACATAATGGTTACAGTCAATTCCAAAGATTAAAGTTTCAATTGTCAACCTGGATGCAAACAATGAGTTTATTGCCTTAAGGAGGTCTTATCGATACAATTTACATATTTAAATATATTTAATTTATATCTTTTGATTTTAGTCCTTATTAGATTGTTGACTTATGCAGACATACTTTCAAGGTATATTAATGTGGTTCTAATAAAATAGGGAATTGTAGAACAGCATTAAGGTATGCTAATTGAGTGGCTTTTCATCTTTTCTGCATCATCAACGGCTACTCTTTCATGCCCTAACTGTGTGAAAAATACCAGGAAAATCTTGCTTTTCTGAATAGGTGGTAGAGAATGAATAAACGAATGCAACTGTCAGCATGACACACTCTGACAGTTTTTATTTGTAGTATGTTTTAACTTTAAAAAGTATAAGTCATAAAAATTCAACATGTCGAAACAATTAAAAATGTAACTAAATATAAAGCTAACCAGGTAATATTACAACTCGTGTGTTTTCTATTAGATACCCATAGTCTGTAAGTTAATTTAGTTAGACCAAAGTATCCACATCATCAACAAAAATATTCATGATCATTATCACTTTTCAGCTGGCAGAAATTAGCAACAGATGTTATGGAAGTTTTCCATGTTTATATTCAGAGATGTTCAACATTCCCCCGTGAATTCAAAATAGGAAAACACAATGAATCATGTCCCTGCAGTCATAGCAAACCATATTTTGCATCATAATAACCATTTGTCTAACGCAAATTCATTTCAGATTTGTTGCCACTCAAAGGTAAAGGAGTTAGAAAACAGTTGGGTCTCCATAAAAATGCTCTTCCTATTGCTCAGACTAAAAAGTAAAAAATAGTTTTGTTTGTAAAATGTTATCTAGAATCTAATAACCAGAGGATATCTGTAGTGTACCATTTTGTTGTTTAGCTTACATATTAATACAATATTTATTTAAAGATTATAATCCTTTATTACCACACCTTTCCAAATTAATTAAGAAAACCAATTTTTTGTGTTTCTAAAGTAGAGAAGTACCATACTCAGTGTATGAAACACAACAAGTAAATACTTTAAAAGAGCAAAAATAATTAAATCCCCTGATGTTACCAGACACCCAAATGAACTTGTAACTAAAATTTAGCATTGCACTTAGCACTGCATTTACTTATAGTAATGTCAAAAAGTAGCTCATCCTACAAGCATAAACATTTTTCTAATATCAATTCTGAGAAGTAATTACTGTGAGAGTCTTGATATAAGATGTGAATAATATAATAGATGACATTTTCAACTGAGTTTTCAGTAGAAATAAAAGCATTCCTAAATGGTATAAATTAAATCACTATTGATAAACACTGAAGAAATGACATTTAATTTTAAACCCTAAAGACACGGAAAGCTGTGACGGCATTAGAGCGGATATATCCATTTCTGATGATGTTAGTAAACAGATGATAGGCGATCTCTAGTGAGTGAGTTCTAGAATAGTTTATCAACATTATTTCTTTGAGTTCTAAGTTACCAAGATAGTCGATGATGAAAATGTTCCTTATTTATATAATGTTGGGAGTCACTACATGTTATCTGATTCTCTACATTTTCAGAATTCACATTAGTCCATTTGAGAAATTCTGCACCAAAAAAGCTGGTCATACTTGTAAAATTTGTATTCTAAAAGTCATTTAACTTTTTTCATATAATATGTATTAAACTAGGAATGTCTTCTTTAATTAATATTCCAGAGAACAGATTTTGAAACTTTCTTAAATGGCAGGACTGATAAGTGACAGGCGCCCAAAAAAGTAAGTCAACTAAAGTAATTGACCATCATGACTTGTGATATTATCATAGTTGTTTTTTTCTGATGGGTACCTACATGTTCAGCATTATATTTGTTGTTTTTCATAGTAATGAAGAAGCTTTATATAACACATAGATGAGACAAAACATGAACACTTGCTAGGGAAATTAAGAATGTGGAATATGAACTTACATGGAAGACAAACTTGTTTTGTGCCAAGAGTTGAGTCCAGAATTCTGTTGAAAAGACATTTTTATTTTTAATTAAAAGGGGCTTTGGAAATGCTTAAATCCTTTGGGAGAAATAATGATTGAAAGTATCTTAGGTTAGATTCTAAGAACTGAAACTTGATAAGAGGATTCCTGTCCAAGTGCTCTGTAAGGAAGTGAGGAAAGCAGGATTGGGTGGCACAAAACACTAAAGAAAGATGTCCTTTCAACCCAGAAGTCTAACCTCAGCCTGATACTGCAAGAGACTCTATAACACTCTTTGGGGATTAAGGGAGGGAGTATGGTCTCTTCAGGCATCTCCAGGAATGGACTATGAGCAATTCTTTAGAGGAAGGTAGAGCTATAACCTAGAGAAAGCCAATACTTACTACCTGGTAAGAGGATATGAGGAGAACCAGCAGCAAACAGCATCTACTACAGATGTATTTTAACCTGTTAAACTTTAAAAGTTTAGCAGTCTTTTTTATAGGTAGTGCCATTGGCAGTTCATTAACATAAAGCTCAGAAAATGATTACAAGGCAATGGGCTAAAACTTAGTCAAGTCCATAAACAAAACAAAACATATTTACATATTTCAAATGCCATAAGGTCCAGGAAATTCAACAAATTGAAAACTAAACTAATGAACTACTATTCCAACTTAGCCTAAGCCATCCTCCATTGCAATGGCACTACCATCTGTGAACAAGCTCTCTTTGGTTTTACTACGAAATATCTTTTGAATCCATTTGCTTTCTTTTTTTTTTGAAATTGTTTCCCAACTTTATTGACAAAAGTTATATACGTTTATGGTGTACAACATGATGTTTCAATTTATGTATACATTATTAAATGAAATGAGTCCATTTGTTTTCATTCATTTCTTAGCTACAAATTGTCAATCAAAACTATCATCTATCTAGCTTAAATTTCAGAAAATACCTTATGTGTTTCATTGCATTTGGTTCTCATCCCCTTTGATACAGTTCCACACCACAGCTGGAGCTATCTTTTAAAAGCAAATCTAATCTTGTATCCTTCCCTTGTAAACTTTATAGTTGGATTTCTGCAGTTCTGAGGACAAAGACTCAAACCACATGTTTGACAAACTTCAAAATATTAGCAAGTCCTAAGGACCAACCCTTAGCTCTCTTGTTTTCACCATCTTCACTCACTGCCACTTCCATGCTGAGGATACCCAGTTTTCTCTCTCTAATCTCTGCTTTGCCTTTGTACTCCAGACTTATGGATCCAAACTGCCCATTCAACATCTCTACTGGCTTTTTAATAAGTGGTGCAATATCTATTGTTGACATCTTTTTTCTTGCTCTGTCTACACAAAACCCATCAACACTACCATCAGCTTTTCCAGAATCTGACTCCTTTTTACAACCTCAGCATTCTAGTCTAAACCACCATCTTTGGTCATCTGTATTTTTGCATCATAACTAATCTCCAAATTCTATTCATGTCCCTCAACATACCCTATTCTACATACAGTTGTCACCATGATCACCTTAAACATAAATCAACTGTACAACCCCTTTTAAAATTATACAATTTATCTTCACTTTGATCCATCTGAGTCCTTCACTTTGTCTAAAGACTGTACAGGTTCCACTCCTGGCTAACTCTCTAAATTTATCTCTCAAAATTCTGTTCATTCTCATGCTATTCTAACCATACTTAACTTTTTTCTGTTCCTCTCTTATATTTTCCCAGAATGTCGAGATAGCTTGCTCCCCTCTTTCAGATAACTGGTCAATTATTGCTTTAAAAAAAGCACTATTCTACAACATTGCTCTATATCACATTGCTCCTTTCATGTTGTTCATAATTACTATCAGCTCCAGAGCTCTGTTTAGTCAGACTGACTTCACTATAACGCACATTCTTTAAAAACAAGATCTTCATTTGTTTAATTTGTACTCCCTAGTACTAAAAGTAGTGCCTGACACATATTTGTTACACAAATATTTTTGGTAGAAGCTATCAATGCTGATTCAATTTTTATTTATTCAACTAAGCCAATATAACCTTTCTCAGTTTATTTGAATATGTGTCAAGACACACAACCAGATACTTTTCTCTTACCTCCTTTATCTTTCTTGAAATTAAAACACATATGACTAAAACCCAGTATACAGAGACAGAAAGAGATAAAATTACATGTTTTCTTCTCTATGTGTATGTTTCATATCACAAGTAAAGGTTTTCTTTTCTTTCTTTCCTATTCTTTAGCTCTTATGATAAGTCAGTGAATGGAGCACTACTTAACAAATTGTTCTAAATTAAAAAGGGAAAACATTAGTATATTTTGATAAAATGGCTACCATTATGAACTATTGGCAAGTTAACTTGAATCAATAATGATGCCATATCCAAATAAGAATGGTTATTATACTGTTTGTTGTAAAGTTTCATTCAATAAAATTTTATTGTGGAAAATCTTTCTAATACAACATTTTAAAATCAACATTAGAGCAGATTACTTCATTTCATTTATGACAGCACTAAAATATGCAATAGGATTATGATGTTAAATTCCTATGGCTGGATCTCAATGCTGTTCATTATCTGGCTCCACCTCACCTCCCATCACCCATAAACTTCATTTCAGACTATTCCACAGTGAAATACTAGGTTAGTTTTACCTACAAAACTATATGCTCTTTTCTACTTGTCTGACTTTTCATTTGATTTGATCATAACACACGAAGAAATCAATTTGGCTGAAAACAATGTAAAGTTGGTAGTGCTAATAATGAAATAGGTATTTATTTTTCTTATAAGAATGCTATCGGTGAAAACCTCAAGACAGAAACTCTGTCTTAATATGTTGGTATCCTAGGTTCATCTTATTTTTTTTCTCCATAATCTTTAGCATCTTGACATTTTTCTTCCTGATTATTGTCTTACGGTTTCAACGTGGCCAAAAATCATCAGACTTCAAAACATCTTCCAGGTAGGATGGAGAGAAAAAAAGCAAAAGGAGAAGCATAGAGGCTAAAGGACTTTCCCCTAAAGAAGCCTTACTGTGTATTGTGAGGGATGCCATTTCCAGGGAACTTTAACCATATAATACTGACATAAACATGACAACCTACCACTCTTAGTGCATTTTTGCCAGGCTCCCAAGTACGGGCCATGGACCTCACTCTAAGTAGTAAATTATATACCAAACTTTAAAAAATTATAATATAATCTAAGTCCTTCTCAGGTTCATATACAAGCTTGCCTCTTAGTTAACTGAGTAACTGTAGGCAATACATTTAACATTCAGTTTTCCTGTATCTAGGCTGGAGACAACAATAAAATCAAATTATGATTTTTAAATAAAGTTAAATTACATAGTTTACGTGAAGCACTTGCACATAGTGACCATCCCGCCCAAAGAATTGTTCAATTTCTTTTTAGCAATTTCTGATATTTGTATTATTACCATCTGAAGCCAGAATTTTCCAAGTGTTTTCCGTGATATAATCAAAACCATTATCTAAGACAATAATAATAATATATTTGGAAAAAAAAACCTGGGTTAAATAGAAAACCAAATTAAAGGACCTAAAGAATCTAATCATAAATAAATTTTCCCAAACCATATAATTTACTAATATGATTTATGAATCTCCAATAAGGAATATGACAATTAGCATTCCACAAGACTATCAACCAATAAAGCCATTACGTTCTCAAATTCCCTTAGTCTATGTGACGATTCTTCTTTTTTTTTTATTATTATACTTTAAGTTCTAAGGTACATGTGCATAAAATGCAGGTTTGTTACATATGTATACTTGTGCCATGTTGGTGTGCTGCACCCATCAACTCATCAGCACCCATCAATTCATTATTTATATCACGTATAACTCCCAATGCAATCCCTCCCCCGTCCCCCCTCCCCATGATAGGCCCCAGTGTGTGATGTTCCCCTTCTCGAGTCCAAGTGATCTCATTGTTCAATTCCCACCTATGAGTGAGAACATGCGGTGTTTGGTTTTCAGTTCTTGTGACAGTTTGCTAAGAATGATGGTTTCCAGCTGCATCCATGTCCCTACAAAGGACGCAAACTCATCCTTTTTTATGGCTGCATAATATTCCATGGTGTATATGTGCCACATTTTCTTAATCCAGTCTGTCACAGATGGACATTTGGGTTGATTCCAAGTCTTTGCTATTGTGAATAGTGCCGAAATAAACATACGTGTGCATGTGTCTTTGTAGTAGAATAATTTATAATCCTTTGGGTATATACCCAGTAGTGGGATGGCTGGGTCATATGGTACATCTAGTTCTAGATCCTTGAGGAATCACCATACTGTTTTCCATAATGGTTGAACTAGTTTACAATCCCACCAACAGTGTAAAAGTGTTCCAATTTCTCCACATCCTCTCCAACACCTGTTCTTTCCTGACTTTTTAATGATTGCCATTCTAACTGGTGTGAGATGGTATCTCATTGTGGTTTTGATGTGCATTTCTCTGATGGCCAGTGATGATGAGCATTTTTTCATGTGTTTGTTGGCTGTATGAATGTCTTCTTTTGAGAAATGTCTGTTCATATCCTTTGCCCACTTTTTGATGGGGTTGTTTGTCTTTTTCTTGTATATTTGAGTTATTTGTAGATTATGGATAGTAGCCCTTTGTCAGATGAGTAGATTGCAAAAATTTTCTCCCATTCTGTAGGTTGCCTATTCACTCTGATGGTAGTTTCTTTTGCTGTGCAGAAGCTCTTTAGTTTAATCAGATCCCATTTGTCAATTTTGGCTTTTGCTGCCATTGCTTTTGGTGTTTTAGACATGAAGTACTTGCCCATGCCTATGTCCTGAATGGTACTACCTAGATTTGCTTCTAGGGTTTTTATGGTATTAGGTCTAACATTTAAGTCTCTAATCCATCTTGAATTAATCTTCGTATAAGGAGTAAGGAAAGGATCCAGTTTCAGCTTTCTACTTACGGCTAGCCAATTTTCCCAGCACCATTTATTAAATAGGGAATCCTTTCCCCATTTCTTGTTTCTCTCAGGTTTGTCAAAGATCAGATGGCTGTAGATGTGTGGTATTATTTCTGAGGACTCTGTTCTGTTCCATTGGTCTATAGCTCTGTTTTGGTACCAGTACCATGCTGTTTTGGTTACTGTAGCCTTGTAGTATAGTTTGAAGTCAGGTAGCGTGACGCCTCCAGCTTTGTCCTTTTGAGTTAAGATTGTCTTGGCAATAGTTTTGGGCTCTTTTTTGGTTCCATATGAACTTTAAAGCAGATTTTTCCAATTCTGTGAAGAAACTCATTGGTAGCTTGATGGGGATGGCATTGAATCTATAAATAACCTTGGGCAGTATGGCCATTTTCACGATATTGATTCTTCCTATCCATGAGCATGGTATGTTCTTCCATTTGTTTGTGTCCTCTTTGATTTCACTGAGCAGTGGTTTGTAGTTCTCCTTGAAGAGGTCCTTGACATCCCTTGTAAGTTGGATTCCTAGGTATTTTATTCTCTTGGAAGCAATTGTGAATGGAAGTTCATTCCTGATTTGGCTCTCTGTTTGTCTGTTACTGGTGTATAAGAATGCTTGTGATTTTTGCACATTAATTTTGTATCCTGAGACTTTGCTGAAGTTGCTTATCAGCTTAAGGAGATTTTGGGCTGAGACAATGGGGTTTTCTAAATATACAATCATGTGATCTGCAAACAGGGACAATTTGACTTCTTCTTTTCCTAACTGAATACGCTTGATTTCTTTCTCTTGCCTGATTGCCCTAGCCAGAACTTCCAACACTATGTTGAATAGGAGTGGTGAGAGAGGGCATCCCTGTCTTGTGCCAGTTTTCAAAGGGAATTTTTCCAGTTTTTGACCATTCAGTATGATATTAGCTGTGGGTTTGTCATAAATAGCTCTTATTATTTTGAGGTACGTTCCATCAATACCGAATCTATTGAGCGTTTTTAGCATGAACGGCTGTTGAATTTTGTCAAAGGCCTTTTCTGCATCTATTGAGATAATCATGTGGTTCTTGTCTTTGGTTCTGTTTATATGCTGGATTACGTTTATTGATTTGCGAATGTTGAACTAGCCTTGCATCCCAGGGATGAAGCCCACTTGATCATGGTGGATAAGCTTTTGGATGTGCTGCTGAGTCCAGTTTGCCAGTATTTTATTGAGGATTTTTGCACCGATGTTCATCAGGGATATTGGTCTAAAATTCTCTTTTTTTGTTGTGTCTCTGCCAGGCTTTGGTATCAGGATGATGTTGGCCTCATAAAAGAGTTAGGGAGGATTCCCTCTTTTTCTATTGATTGGAATAGTTTCAGAAGGACTGGTACCAGCTCCTCCTTGTACCTCTGGTAGAATTCAGCTGTGAATTCATCTGGTCCTGGACTTTTTTTGGTTTGTAGGCTATTAATTATTGCCTCAATTTCAGAGCCTGCTATTGGTCTATTTAGGGATTCAACTTCTTCCTGGTTTAGTCTTGGAAGAGTGTAAGTGTCCAGGAAATGATCCATTTCTTCTAGATTTTCTAGTTGATTTGCGTAGAGGTGTTTATAGTATTCTCTGATGGTAGTTTGTATTTCTGTGGGGTCGGTGGTGATATCCCCTTTATCATTTTTTATTGCGTCTATTTGATTCCTCTCTCTTTTCTTCTTTATTAGTCTTGCTAGCGGTCTGTCAATTTTGTTGATCTTTTCAAAAAACCAACTCCTGGATTCATTGATTTTTTGGAGGGTTTTTTGTGTCTCTATCTCCTTCAGTTCTGCTCTGATCTTAGTTATTTCTTGCCTTCTGCTAGCTTTTGAATGTGTTTGCTCTTGACTCTCTAGTTCTTTTAATTGTGATGTTAGAGTGTCAATTTTAGATCTTTCCTGCTTTCTCTTGTGGGCATTTAGTGCTATAAATTTCCCTCTACACACTGCTTTAAATGTGTCCCAGAGATTCTGGTATGTTGTATCTTTGTTCTCATTGGTTTCAAAGAACATCTTTATTTCCGCTTTCATTTCGTTATGTACCCAGTAGTCATTCAGGAGCAGGTTGTTCAGTTTCCATGTAGTTGAGCAGTTTTGATTGACTTTCTTAGTCCTGAGTTCTAGTTTGATTGCACTGTGGTCTGAGAGACAGTTTGTTATAATTTCTCTTCTTGTACATTTGCTGAGGAGTGCTTTACTTCCAATTATGTGGTCAGTTTTGGAATAAGTGTGATGTGGTGCTAAGAAGAATGTATATTCTGTTGATTGGGGGTGGAGAGTTCTATAGATGTCTACTAGGTCTGCTTGGTGCAGAGATGAGTTCAATTCCTGGATATCCTTGTTAACTTTCTGTCTCGTTGATCTGTCTAATGTTGACAGTGGAGTGTTGTAGTCTCCCATTATTATTGTATGGGAGTCTAAGTCTCTTTGTAAGTCTCTAAGGACTTGCTTTATGAATCTGGGTGCTCCTGTATTGGGTGCATATATATTTAGGAGAGTTAGCTCTTCCTGTTGAATTGATCCCTTTACCATTATGTAATGGCCTTCTTTGTCTCTTTTGATCTTTGATGGTTTAAAGTCTATTTTATCAGAGACTAGGATTGCAACCCCTGCTTTTTTTTGTTCTCCATTTGCTTGGTAGATCTTCCCCCATCCCTTTATTTTGAGCCTATGTATGTCTCCGCATGTGAGGTGGGTCTCCTGAATACAGCAGACTGATGGGTCTTGACTCTTTATCCAGTTTGCCAGTCTGTGTCTTTTAATTGGAGCATTTAGTCCATTAACATTTAAGGTTAATATTGTTATGTGTGAACTTGATCCTGCCATTATAATATCAACTGGTTATTTTGCTCGTTAGTTGATGTAGTTTCTTCCTAGCCTCGATGGTCTTTACATTTTGGCATGTTTTTGCAGTGGCTGGTACCGGTTGCTCCTTTCCATGTTTAGTGCTTCCTTCAGGGTCTCTTGTAAGGCAGGCCTGGTGGTGACAAAATCTCTAAGCATTTGCTTATCTGTAAAGGATTTTATTTCTCCTTCACTTATGAAACTTAGTTTGGCTGGATATGAAATTCTGGGTTTAAAATTCTTCTCTTCAAGAACGTTGAATATTGGCCCCCACTCTCTTCTGGCTTGTAGAGTTTCTGCCAAGAGATCTGCTGTTAGTCTGATGGGCTTCCCTTTGTGGGTAACCCGACCTTTCTCTCTGGCTGCCCTTAAGATTTTTTCCTTCATTTCACCTTTGGTGATTCTGGCAATTATGTGTCTTGGAGTTGCTCTTTTCGAGGAGTATCTTTGTGGCGTTCTCTGTATTTCCTGAATTTGAATGTTGGCCTGCCCTACTAGGTTGGGGAAGTTCTCCTGGATGATATCCTGAAGAGTGTTTGCCAACTTGGATCCATTATCACCCTCACTTTCAGGCACTCCAATCAGACGTAGATTTGGTCTTTTTACATAATCCCATACTTCTTGCAGGCTTTGTTCATTTCTTTTTCTTCTTTTTTCTTTTGGTTTCTCTTCTCACTTCATTTCATTCATTTGATCCTCAATCGCTGATACTCTTTCTTCCAGTTGATCGAGTTGGTTGCTGAAGCTTATGCATTTGTCACGTATTTCTCGTGTCATGGTTTTCATCTCTGTCAGTTCATTTATGGCCTTCTCTGCATTAATTATTCTAGCTGTCAATTCTTCCACTTTTTTCAAGATTTTTAGTTTCTTTGTGCTGGGTATGTAATTCCTCCTTTAGCTCTGAGAAGTTTGATGGACTGAAGCCTTCTTCTCTCATCTCGTCAAAGTCATTCTCTGACCAGCTTTGATCCGATGCTGGCGATGGGTAGCGCTCCTTTGCAGGGGAGATGTGCTCTTATTTTTTGAATTTCCAGCTTTTCTGCCCTGCTTTTTCCCCATCTTTGTGGTTTTATCTGTCTCTGGTCTTTGATGATGGTGACGTACTGATAGGGTTTTGGTACAGCTGTCCTTCCTGTTTGATAGTTTTTCTTCTGACAGTCAGGACCCTCAGCTGTAGGTCTGTTGGAGATTGCTTGAGGTCCACTCCATACCGTTTGCCTGGGTATCAGCAGCAGAGGTTGCGGAAGATAGAATATTGCTGAACAGCGAGTGTACCTGTCTGATTCTTACTTTGGAAGCTTCCTCTCAGGGGTGTACTCCACCCTGTGAGGTGTGGGGTGTCAGACTGCCCCTGGTGGGGGATGTCTCCCAGTTAGGCTACTCAGGGGTCAGGGACCCGCTTGAGCAGGCAGTCTGTCCCTTCTCAGATCTCAACCTCCGTGTTGGGAGATCCACTGCTCTCTTCAAAGCTGTCAGACAGAGTCGTTTGCGTCTGCAGAGGTTCTGCTGCTTTTTTGTTGTTTTTTATCTGTGCCCTGTCCCCAGAGGTGGAGTCTACAGAGACAGGCAGGTTTCCTTGAGCTGCTGTGAGCTCCACTCAGTTCAAGCTTCCCAGCGGCTTTGTTTACCTACTTAAGCCTCAGCAATGGCGGGCGCCCCTCCCCCAGACTCGCTGCTGCTGTTTCGGTTAGGTCGCAAACTGCTGTGTTATCAATGAGGGAGGCTCCGTGGGCGTGGGACCCTCCTGGCCAGGTGTGGGATATATTCTCCTGGTGTGCCCGTTTGCTTAAAGCACTGTATTGGGGTGGGAGTTACCCAATTTTCCAGGTGTTGTGTGTCTCTCAGTTCCCCTGGCTAGGAAAAGGGATTCCCTTCCCCCTTGCGCTTCCCAGGTGAGGCGATGCCTCTGCTTCAGCTCTCGCTGGTCAAGCTGCAGCAGCTGACCAACACCGATTGTCCGGCACTCCCTAGTGAGATGACCTCAGTTGAAAATGCAGAAATCACAGGTCTTCTGTGTCGCTCGTGCTGGGAGTTGGAGACTGGAGCTGTTCCTATTCGGCCATCTTCGTGACGATTCTTCTTAAGTTTGTTCAGAATCTTTATGACTGTGTGCAGTCACTCTTCACTGATACCTACTCTCCGGGCATAGTTTGAGAAACAACTCAGGAGACACCTGACATAATTTAGGTGAAAGGGCCCATTAGAAAGAGGGGATAGTGAAGTCATTAACATACAGATGGCCTTCAGAAAGAGGGTCGTGAAGGCTTTACAGAAATATAGAAGGGAGAAGAAGAAGAAAGAGGAGAAGCAGAAGGCAGGAGACTATCTATTCCCAAGAAGTTCTATGAATATCTCTTGATTTTTGTGCATTTCTTACCCTTAAACCAAGGAAAAGGAATTCCTTCCACATACAACTTTATCACAGATGTTGTGATATTGTTATTTATGTGGTTCATAGTGACTTGTTTCACAGGCTTCCTTTTATTAAAAAAAAAAAGTAAGTGAATGATCAGTTAATCTGATTATATTATGCTAGAGGGTGAAATTATATTTACAAACATCTATACTAGACAAATAAATACTGAGTTGATGTGCAGATGAAAGTGTCAAGTATGATATCAAAATCAAGAGCATTGATAAAACAAGATGATACAGATTAATTAGAAATTATTCCCTAGAAAATCACCCTGTCTTCCTTCTTTGTGATTGGTGTTCAAATAATACACTATTTTCCCATTCAAAACATTGCAGAGGCCTGAGGAGGAAAAGGGCAACTGTTTTGGAATTAATCCATGTATCCATACATATATCCAAACAAGTATCATTACTGACATTGGGAATTTAGAGATCCATTAGTAAATGGGATAATGTAAAAATTGAAATTAATTATAAGAAAATGGCTTCTCAAAACACTCTTGCAGTCCTATCTGATAAAACTCAAATGTTATTAAAAAGAGTATTTTGAAAGAGCATCAAAAGGGAAAGCTAACACTAAGATGAAAATCATTCTCTTCAAGGAGAACTACAAACCACTGCTCAATGAAATAAAAGAAGACACAAATGGAAGAACATACCATGCTCATGGATAGGAAGAATCAATATCATGAAAATGGCCACACTGCCCAAGATAATTTATAGATTCAATGCCATCCCCATCAAGCTACCAATGAGTTTCTTCACAGAATTGGAAAAAACTGCTTTAAAGTTCATATGGAACCAAAAAAGAGCCCGCATTGCCAAGACAATCCTAAGCCAAAAGGACAAAGCTGGAGGCATCACACTACCTGACTTCAAACTATACTACAAGGCTACAGTAACCAAACAGCATGGTACTGGTACCAAAACAGAGATATAGACCAATGGAACAGAACAGAGCCCTCAGAAATAATACCACACATCTACCATCATATGATCTTTGACAAACCTGACAAAAATAAGCAATGGGTAAAGGATTCCATATTTAATAAATGCTGCTGGGAAAACTGGCTAGCCTTACGTAGAAAGCTGTAACTAGATCCCTTCCTTACTCCTTATACAAAAATTAATTCAAGATGGATTAGAGACTTAAATGTTAGACCTAAAACCATAAAAACCCTAGAATAAAACATAGGCAATAACATTCAGGACGTAGGAATGGGCAAGGACTTCACGTCTAAAACACCAAAAGCAATGGCAACAAAAGTCAAAATTGACAAATGGGATCTAATTAAACTAAAGGGCTTCTGCACAGCAAAGGAAACTACCAGCAGAGTGAACAGGCAACCTACAGAATGGGAGAAAATTTTTGCAATCTACTCATCTGACAAAGGGCTAATATCCAGAACCTAAAAAGAACTCAAACAAATTTACAAGAAAAAAACAACCCCATCAAAAGGTGGGCAAAGGATATGAGCAGACACTTCTCAAAAGAAGACATTTATGCAGCCAAGAGACACATGAAAAAATGCTCATTATCACTAGCCATCAGAGAAATGCAAATCAAAACCACAATGAGATACCATCTCACACCAGTTAGAATGGCAATCATTAAAAAGTCAGGAAACAACAGGTGCTGGGGAGGATGTGGAGAAATAGGAACACTTTTACACTGTTGGTGGGACTGTAAACTAGTTCAACCACTGTGGAAGACAGTGTGGCGATTCCTCAAGGATCTAGAACTAGAAATACCATTTGACCCAGCCATCCCATTTCTGAGTATATACCCAAAGGATTATAAATCATGCTGCTATAAAGACACATGCACATGTATGTTTATTGCAGCACTATTCACAATAGCAAAGACTTGGAACCAACCCAAATGTCCATCAATGACAGACTGGATTAAGAAAACGTGGCACATATACACCATGGAATACTATGCAGCCATAAAAAAGGATAAGTTTCTGTCCTTCGTAGGGACATGGGTACAGCTGGAAACCATCATTCTCAGCAAAATATCGCAAGAACAGAAAAGCAAACACAGCATGTTCTCACTCATAGGTGGGAATTGAACAATGAGAGCACTTGGACACAGTAAGGGGAACATCACACACCGGGGCCTGTTGTGGGGTGGCGGAAGGGGGGAGGGATAGCATTAGGAGATATACCTAATGTAAATGACGAGTTAATGGGTGCAGCACACCAACATGGCACATGTATACATATGTAACAAACCTGCATGTTGTGCACATGTACCCTAGAACATAAAATATATAAAAAAAAAAAGTCATTGGTACTCACAACATATTGTACACCACTCTTAGAGTCCAAGAGCAGATGGATCATCATTGTGAAGTCCTGACATTCTTCCAAGGATGTACATTATTGAAATTGATGCAGGATTTTTCTGAGCCCCTTTGCTGGACTCATGGCAGGGGTGCCCCTCTACCCCTCCCCTGGTACTCAAACCTCTGTGAGAGGGAGCACGTGAGTGAATGAGTGCAGGATTCAACTGACTCTCTGGGTGCTGACACAGGAACAAGCTCCATGCAGGACTCGTGGCCAGACCAGGTGTGTCGCCTCAAGGGGAACATGGCAGCACCCAGGTGAGGGTGCCCACGACCCCAAAGCCTCAGAAGGGGTGTTACAGTGTCCCCATACTTCTGCTATCTGCAGTTAGTTGTGTGTTAGCAGCTCAGCTGGCCCCTTGCTTCATCATGTGGGGCAGCTGCCCTCCTCTGGTGAGGGCAAAGGGCCAGTGTGACAGCCTGTCTCAGTACCCTCACTCGGTGGGTCCTGCACTCCTTTCCAGCATCCAAGAAGAAAGACAGCACATGGACAGTTGAAGAATGATGAAGGTGGAGAATTTTATTGAGCGATGAAAAAGGCTCTCAGCAGAGAGGGGAGCTGGAGCAGGTTCGGGAACGCAGACCAACCTCCTTGAAATCAGGTTGTCTCTTCCTAAGTCAGGCCATCCCTGCTTATACCAACTGAGTCTGTGGTCTTTATAGGCACAGGATGGAGAGTGCATGCTGATTGATTTGTGAGTATGCAAAAGGTTAAAGTGAAAACAGCACTTAAAGGTGGGCATGACAGTGTACAGAATTTGGAAAGGGTAGGTATATGCAAAATAGGTGAAAGGTGGGGATCAATCAAAGAAAAGCACTCCAAATAGGACAAAAAGTTATCAATCGGTCTGGGAATTTAACCTGTAGCTTGGCTTTCAGGCTTTTAACTGTCTTAGTCTTAGAGGTGGGGTTTCATCGGGTACCCGCCCCTATCTGCCTAGACATTTGGCTGCCTCCTGTCACTATCAAAATGATTTTAGATACCCACTCAGAAGTTACAGAACTTCAAAAATAGTATGCCATAATTTAGTACCCATGGACCAATCCATTGACAGTTACCTGCCAATTGGTATCAACAATGTAATTAAAAGAAAGTACCTTAAATATGGCTGTCCACTGAGCATTGAAGAGACATTATAATCATAATATCCTGGGGTGGGGGGTGGAATACACTCATAGGAAAAAAACATGAGCTGGATTTAGCATTTTCTTCAAAAATCCTCAAAACTGATTGCAGATGAGGACTCTGTGCTAAAAAAAAAAAAAAAACTCAATACCCTTTTTTTCCCCCCCGAGATGGAGTCTCGCTCTGTCATACAGCCTGGCGTACAATGGCACGATCTTGGCTCACTGAAACCTCTGCCTCCCAGGTTTAAGCAATTCTCCTGCTGCAGCCTCCCAAGCAGCTGGGATTACAGATGCCCACCACCATGCCCAGCTAACTTTTGTATATGGGCATCACTATGTTGGCCAGGCTGGTCTCAAACTCCTGACCTCAGGTGATCCACTCTCCTCGGCCTCCCAAAGTGCTGGGATTACAGGCGTGAGCCACTGTGCCCAGCCTCAATAGACTTTTAAAGCAAATGTTTGCACAAAATTACTAGGGAGAATAAGAGGCCTAGTGTTTTCTAAGAAAAACAAATTTAACGTCACAAATTGTCATAGGGTAATTGTTACCTACATATCTTTCCTGAGCAACATCCTCTTTTATGCTAGTTCTGTCCACTTTTGCACAAATAGTCAAATTGCTTTTTTCTTTTTAAAACTAGTTTCATCCTAAACTAAATTCATAATACAAGTGACAAAATAAATTAGTCATATAGGCCCCAAAATGTTACTACAAGAATGTACAACTTATTTGGAGTCCTCAATATGATTACAAGGCTTAATGGTTTACAAAATGAAACAATGAGTCTCCTTGGAAAATCAGCACATAATTGGGAGCATTACCCCTTTTGAAAAGGGATAATTAAAATACCTCTATATAGATACAAAGAGGTAGAAGGGAGACTTCTAGAACTTTTAGAACTCTGAAGACAACACACTTTCCTGTCTAGTACAAAGCTCTAGTACGTCTTAAACAATTTCTTGAACATTTCTAAAGCAGATTTTTTTTCCCTTCACTGTTTCTATTTATGGTATATTCCTCAAGAGCACAGCTAATAGGAAGTAGTTACTTCATTCTTCAACCAGTTCCAAAAAGAAAATGCCTATTTTGTAATGTCCATGAAAATGTTTGCAGCCCAAATCCATTCTTTCTTATCCTGTCCTGGTAAAAATACAGAATAAAAAGGTATTTGGGGTGGCCTGGAGCTAGAATATGCTACAGGAAAGTTTTTTGAGACTTAGAACAGGTATTCAATCAGAAGAGGTAGTCTGGAATCAGTAGAAGGATCTGGGTGTTGCAAGAATGTAGCCTTTACGGATATAGTAAACATTGCATTTGAACTCACCCCAACATCGTTTCAACGTTCCCTATTTCTGAATGCTTGATGACTAAGAGAAGACTGTGTTAAATCTCCAAGGCTGGTGTTCATTTGTAGAAGCCTAAACCATGTACTCTGTGATGCAGCTGCCAGAAAGAAATGCCAAAATAAGGAAGTGTGCTCTTTCTACAGGAGAAAAACATCATGTTGGGAGATGTGCAAGCAAAGGGAAAAAATCCTAGACAGCAAGCTCTGAGAACAACTAAAGGCATCTGAGAAATAGTGTCATCTAGAGAACAGAAAAATACGGCATGAAAGCAGTAGGTAGAACTGTAAGCCAATAAATATCAAGAGAGTGAATACATTGTGGGGTAGGCCCTTAAGGAAATACTATTCAGTAGGGATAATAAACAATCTATAGCCACATAAACAATATGGTGAAATATCACACACATGCAGCAGAAGTCATACAAAAAGTATTCATACATGTGATTCCTTTTAGACAAAGAACTAACTGGAGGAAAATAATTTATACTAAAGCTATTAGAACAGTAGTTACTCTTGGGAACAAGTAGCATTAGGAAAGGGACACTAGAGAATCCTCTAGAACACTGGTGACATTCTATTCCTTGAGCTGAGTGACAATTATACAAGGAGTTACATTTGTGATAGTTTATCGACCTATATATGTATGATCTGAAGACTTTTCCTAGATAAAATTATTTGAAGCAATGTTATATTGAGCATATTAGTTACATATTTTTGGCTTGTGTTACAATTACTTTCAAGATTTTGTGTTTTGTTTGGTTTTTTTTTTGCTTGTGTGGTTGTGGTGCGTCCTCCAAGCAAACATATTATTTAAAGATATAGACAAATTAATCAATATTTTATTCCTAATTTCTCAGTTTTATGTCATACGTGGAAGTTGTTTTCATCGAAGGTCATTACATATAAAATAAAAGGTTCCTATGTATTTTTCTAAGAAACTATAGAGCTTTTTCCTGTTTTGTCGTTTACACCTCTGATCCATCTGGAGGTTACTTTTGTAAGGAGTGAAGTATGTTTTATTGTCTTACTGGGATTACATTCCATATTCATTTAACATGGAAAATCCACTTTTCAAATTTAACAATTATTAGCATTTAAGATAGATTTTCTTGTCAATATACAGCTACATCATCTATTGCAGACACAGATGAGAAACAGCATGTACTGTATGATTCCATATTGCAACATCCAGTTGATTATTAGAAACATATTTTGCAACATACCTGAAATGTTAGCACAGAGTATCTCCAGGTTATAGGTTGGCAGTAGAATCCATATACTTATCTTTATTTTCCACTTTTCTCTATTTTCTAAATTATTATTATTTTTTTTTGTATAAAAACGGCATATTCTTTATTTTGCATACTTTAATTTCAGAACAAAATGAAGAAAATAAAATAAACCACAACACACAACATCCAATCCTGCTGTCAGAGTAGAGAGGGAATGGGGCTTGACACCCTTGGTTTCCTGCCTTCAACAAAAGGACAGGAGAGGAAAAACAACACTAGACATCAGCAGGGGGAGCCAGGTGGGACAGGGGCACTTGAGGCTGCAGTGGGAGCCACAGGGACACTATACAAGGGCACAAGTTTTCCAACTATGAACTTCTAACCTAATCGACTTCTTCCATGCGAGATGCATCCTCATCGCCCTCAAGAGGGGGGATCTCATCAGGAACTGCAGCACTGGGTTCCTCTGCTGCCACTTCATCTTCATCAATACCTAGACCTAGCTTGATCATGCGGTAGATGCGGTTGGAGTGGGTCTGGGGATCCTCAAGGGAAAAGCCTGAAGAGAGCAGGGCGGTTTCAAACAGCAGCACCACCAGGTCCTTAACTGCCTTATCATTCTTGTGGGCCTCAGCCATCTGCCGCAGAGTCTCCACAATGGGGTGGTCGGGGTTGATCTCCAGGTGCTTTTTGGCCATCATATAGCCCATGGTGGAGTTGTCCCGAAGTGCCTGGGCTTTCATGATCCACTCCATATTGACTGTCCAGCCATAGGTGCTGGTCACAATGCAGCAGGGTGAAGACACAAGCCTATTGGAGATTGTCACCTTCTCAACCTTCTTATCTAGGATTTCTTTCATGAGCTTGCAAAGGTTCTCAAACTTTGCCTTGCTCTCTTCCATCTTTTTCTTCTCCTCCTCATCCTCAGGCAGCTCCAGACCCTCCTTGGTAACTGAGACCAGGCTCTTCCCATCAAACTCCTTGAGCTGCTGCACACAGTACTCGTCAATGGGCTCGGTCATATATACCACCTCGAAGCCCCGTTTCCGCACTCGCTCCACAAAAGCTGAGTTGGCCACCTGCTCTTTGCTCTCACCAGTGATGTAATAGATGGACTTCTGTGTCTCCTTCACGCGAGAAACATACTCTGACGAAGATGTCATTTCATCTCCAGACTGGGAGGTGTGATAGCGCAGCAGCTCAGACAGGCGGCGGCGGTTAGTGGAGTCCTCGTGGATTCCAAGCTTGAGATTTTTAGAGAATGCCTCATAGAATTTCTTGTAATTCTCCTTGTCTTCTGCCAGCTCAGAGAAGAGCTCAAGACACTTCTTAACAATGTTTTTACGAATGACTTTCAAGATTTTGCTCTGCTGGAGCATTTCTCGGGAGATGTTCAGGGGCAGATCCTCAGAGTCAACCACACCACGAATAAAATTGAGATACTCTGGTATTAACTCATCACAGCTGTCCATGATGAACACACGACGGACATAGAGTTTGATGTTGTTCTTTTTCTTCTTGTTTTCAAAAAGGTCAAAGGGAGCCCGACGAGGAATGAATAGCAATGCCCTGAATTACAACTGACCTTCTACAGAAAAGTGCTTGACTGCCAAGTGGTCTTCCCAGTCATTGGTGAGGCTCTTGTAGAATTCTCCATACTCCTCTTGGGTGATGTCATCAGGGTTTCTGGTCCAAATAGGCTTGGTCTTGTTTAGCTCTTCCTGATCAATGTATTTCTCTTTGATCTTCTTAGTTTTCTTCTTCTTATCCTTACCACTGTCATCCTCCTCATCTGAACCCACATCTTCGATCTTGGGCTTTTCTTCATCATCTTTATCTTCCTCTTCTTTCTCACCTTTCTCTTCCTCTGCCTCATCATCACTAATTTCCTTCTCTCGCTCCTTCTCCAAATAAAGGGTGATGGGATAGCCTATGAACTGAGAGTGCTTCTTCACTACTTCTTTGACCCGCCTCTCTTCTAAGTACTCTGTCTGATCTTCTTTAAGATGGAGGATCACTTTGGTACCTCTGCCAATGGGCTCACCATGGTCAGCCTGCACAGTGAAGGAACCTCCAGCAGAAGACTCCCAAGCATACTGTTCATCATCGTTGTGCTTTGTGATCACAACCACTTTCTCTGCCACCAGGTAGGCAGAATAAAAGCCAACACCAAACTGTCCAATCATGGAGATGTCTGCACCAGCCTGAAGAGCCTCCATGAATGCTTTAGTACCAGACTTGGCAATGGTCCCCAAATTATTTATGAGATCAGTTTTGGTCATGCCAATGCCCGCGTCTACCAAAGTCAGGGTACGTTCCTGAGGGTTGGGGATGATGTCAATTTTCAGCTCTTTACCACTGTCCAACTTCGAAGGGTCTGTTAGGCTCTCATAGCGAATCTTGTCCAAGGCATCAGAAGCATTAGAGATCAACTCCCGAAGGAAAATCTCCTTGTTGGAATAGAAGATATTGATGATGAGAGACATGAGTTGGGCAATTTCTGCCTGAAAGGCAAAAGTCTCCACCTCCTCCTCTCCATGGTGCACTTCCTCAGGCATCTTGAAAAAAAACGCTTACACGTATTAGAGAACAACGTGGGCTCGGTTTCTGATAACCAGGAGGCACAAACGCTGCGCCGGAGTGACTAGAGAGCTATTTTCTAAATTATTTGTTCATGATTAAAGTACATAATCTTTTATTTTTAAAAAAGCACTTTTCTCCCCTTCCTCCAAACACAAATTGACCTCCTGTTCCTCTGATAAAAATTATGAGGTTTTGTTTTGTTTTTTTTAGTATGGCCTTTAGAAAGTATTCTTTCCTAGCTGGTCACAGAATACCTCTTCATCCACGTCGAATTTTTCACATTGACCTGAACGCCCCATGACCATCCATGTCTCTATAAGCTTCTATGCCTTTTTTTCTGAGTGCTTCTCTCTTTTTTCCTATGCGAAAATTTTCCAGAGTTTTATAAATAGTTATTTGCTTTTCTATATACTCAAAAACTGTTTGTAACTTTATTAGATCACACATTAAGTTAAATCATATAATTTTTTTTCCTATACATGACTATTTCCTCCAGTAAAGTTAATTCCTGAGGCCAGGACCTTCTATAATTTTCCTTTGTATCCCCATCACTGTTTAAGTGATGCAAATGACCAAAGTTTGTTAAATGAATGAATTACAGCAAGACACAGGTAATTTTGATCTGATATCTACAGTTTGAACCACGATGATGAGAAACAGGAGGTTACACAAATTACATCCAAACAGGAGTACCCAAATGACATCAAATAATAAATAAGAATCTTTAAATTTTACTTAGCACAGCTGGAGAGTCAAATTTTTAAATATCACTGATATTTTTAGCCCCCTCTAATTTTAGAGTACAAAGAAAATGCTAAACCATGAGGGAAGAGAAGATGACAGCATTTATTATTAATTAACTCACTCATGTATTCAACAAATACAAAGTGAATATCTGACTTTTTTTATATGAAAAACTTAAAATACTTGTCCTCAATGTCTCATAATTTTCTAAATTTTCAGAAAACTGTAATTAGCCTGTACAAAAAATTTGATCAAAATGTACTCTTTAACAATTGGATGACTGAAAGAAACAAATTTCAACAACAGCCTGAGTTAGCTCACGTGTTCCTATATTTTATCAAATAACTTTATGTCATGAACTTGTCATCAAACAGGGACAGCCTGTGAAATAAATTATATCCTCTTACCCAGTTCCTATTTATGTTCTCAAAGAACATGAATATATCCTCTTTTTTCACACCATTGTATCCCCAGATCTGAGTTCCTGCTTCCTAGAAGTATTTGATAAACACTTGTTAAATAAATGAAGAGTAAATGAATGAGCCATACTCTTCTCTTCAATTTTAGTATTTAAATGCAAATTTTGAAACTCTGTTCAAATTGATAGTGCACAACTACCACAGAAGGAATGCAGGAGATATAGAAAAAAAATAGTATATTAGAAAATAAGTAGAAATGGATGCTCATTACATATATTAAAGATACAGTGCAACTCTAGAAAGTAGTTCACCCTTTACTGGGCTCTACAGTGTTGTTTTATATATGAGTTTAACCCATGGGTAAATTTGTCCTAATGTGAGATAAATTTTAAACATGAAATACCATAATGGCAGAGTTTGAATAAATTATTCTTACAAAGATTTTTGCTCTTTAATAGCCTGAAAGAACGTCACAAAAGATTTGTGAGAGAGATTTTCTTTTCACCTTCAGCTGAAGTATGTGGGCTGGGATATATGGGGTAGTGTGTTTATGAGAATTTGAAAATTACACAGAACATAACTGACTTCTCAAGATCAACTCTTTAAAATCGCTTACATACACAGAAGCAGAGAAACACACCTTTTATTTTTATGTAAGTGAATTTAAATAAATTATCATTTATGAAATTACGTGGATTAAATGTTTGACTCACCAAAAATGTTCTTCAAAGAGAAAAGTCTACTTCAGAAGAATGCATGTGTCAGAAAAGAAGCCTGTTTATTGACTTTAATGCATTGTAATGATGTTTTTACTTTTATTTCCAGTATATACTATTACCATAGTTAATATTAAATAATTATATATATATATATATTTTTTTTGGTAGGGACCATATTTTTTTTTTTTTATTATACTTTAAGTTCTAGGGTACATGTGCATAACGTGCAGGTTTGTTACATATGTATACTTGTGCCATGTTGGGGTGCTGCACCCATCAACTCATCAGCACCCATCAATTCATTATTTATATCACGGTATAACTCCCAATGCAATCCCTCCCCCGTCCCCCCTCCCCATGATAGGCCCCAGTGTGTGATGTTCCCCTTCTCGAGTCCAAGTGATCTCATTGTTCAATTCCCACCTATGAGTGAGAACATGCTGGTGTTTGGTTTTCAGTTCTTGTGACTAGTTTGCTAAGAATGATGGTTTCCAGCTGCATCCATGTCCCTACAAAGGACGCAAACTCATCCTTTTTTATGGCTACATAATATTCCATGGTGTATATGTGCCACATTTTCTTAATCCAGTCCGTCACAGATGGACATTTGGGTTGATTCCAAGTCTTTGCTATTGTGAATAGTGCCGCAATAAACATGCATGTGCATGTGTCTTTATAGCAGCATGATTTATAATCCTTTGGGTATATACCCAGTAGTGGGATGGCTGGGTCATATGGTACATCTAGTTCTAGATCCTTGAGGAATCGCCATACTGTTTTCCATAATGGTTGAACTAGTTTACAATCCCACCAATAATTATATTTTAATTTTAGTTCTTGCAAAATAAAAATGGTTAAAATCTTACTTGTAAGTAGAGTATTCTACTGGCTAATATAAGTTTCCTATTTAGTGTTTTATTACAATGTATTATGTATGCAATCATATTTAATTTATTTGTTTAAACCTATAACCAGTATAGCCTAATATTCACTACTTGCCTAGAAACTGAATGTATCTTGGGATTGCAGACATAAGCACCCTTGTATCAGACCTTCAGCTGGCCTGATAAATGGTCCAGTGTTTTTTTTCAAATCAGCTGGGACAAGTCAGGTGACAAATGATTTCCATTAGCTTCAGCAGAATGGAAACAAAACAGATCAATACAAATGATTTGCAGCAAGTTTAGATCATAAATTTCCTTTTGCCCCTGTACATCTTTTTAATATAGAAGCTTTTTCTTTTCATAGCAGAGAAAAAAGTCATTAGAGAATTGAAAATTCTAGTTACAGCAAACTGTCTCTGATTTAAGGTGAGACCATTTTAATGCACTATTAGTTTTATCCAATGGTACATAACAATATTATTTTAAAATATGGCAAACAATAAAAATGTTAATAAGCAACGTTCCAGAAAATTAATTTTACCTGTAAGCTGTGTAACAACCATAAAATGCTGAAGTCTACAAAGTGAGCTTTTTGTTTCTATTTTAAGACCCTCATTGTTTGAATATTTTTCTTTAATTCTATTTCTTAACCATTTGTGTTATAATTAGTTTTTGATCAGCAAAGGTATCTTCACTTCCTTGCTTTGTGTTCTAAAGATGTGGTACTACCTTTATGTATTATGTTTCAATGTTAGCAAATTATAGAAAAAGAAGGATGGGGAAAGAAGGAAGAAGAGTATTTAAAAAAAAAATCAAACCACAAAAAGCAAATTAGGGTTATTTACCTTTTTCCTAAGTTATTCCAGTATATATAGATTCTTACATAGTCATGGAGGAATTTGTAAAGACCCATAGAAACACACCCAGTAATGTCCAAGGGAGTCCTGGCAGTTAATAGAATCATGTATTTATATGATTTTGTAGACCTATAAAGGCTGAGCATAAAACTATCAGTCATGTTACATGTACCAAGAGCATCCACTCTGAACAAGTTCTGCTATAGCCAAGGAAAATGTATGATGTAAGTGCCATTCAATGCACCCATGGGGGTCCTCTCACTGCTGTAATAAGCAGATAGCTTTTACCTCAGTATAGAAATGGTAGTTCGAATTCATCACCACTACATGAGAGAGAGAGAAAGGCTGGGATACACGGGGCGCTCTCCAGCTGACCGTTGTTGCTGTATGAACAAGCGCAAGGGGACAGTATCTCAGCTTCCATAGTCCTTTCTAACAAGTGAGTTAACCTTTCTCAAGATTATAACTTATAATTTAAATTTATAATTTATATCACAAGCATACAGCAAGAGAAGATGATTCAAGATGAAGATAAAAAGAGAAACAAAAAACAAACTTGCTTTTATGACCCAAATAACTTGAAGGAGTTTCAGCTTTTTTTGGCTGGTAGGGGAAGCG
This sequence comes from Rhinopithecus roxellana, assembly GCF_007565055.1. Lineage (NCBI taxonomy): Eukaryota > Metazoa > Chordata > Mammalia > Primates > Cercopithecidae > Rhinopithecus > Rhinopithecus roxellana. Next base: position 103,492,493 of record NC_044559.1, on the reverse strand, counting down.
CACATGGGTGTGAGATTAGGACAGGGATACATTTATCCCCTCAATAGCATTTTAAAGTTTACAAAGTCACCCAACTTGTCTTAGTAGCATGAAATAATTTTTCTGGACTCGTAATTTCATTCATAGAGTGCTCTACTCCTTGTATGAAAACCCGTGTTTCAAGCCTGACTCCATTCTTTATTCTCAGTAAGATACCTAAAAATCATTTAAATAGTTCATCATCAGACTATTATTTGAAAATCAAGCAAAATAATATCCCCCCTGTCTAGATCCTAATGCCTATCGGCATCTGGTTTTCAAACTGCCCTAATGAGTCCAAAGTGTGTATGAGTAGAGCATAATGATAAAGAATGTGGAGTCTCCAGTCAGACTGCTTGGATTCAAATCCAGACTTTGCAAGTTACTAACTTTGTGAATTTTGGCAAGTTGTTTAACGTCTGTGTGACTCAGTTTCCTCAACTGTGAAAGAGCGATAACAAGCATTCCTACCTAGTAAGATTGTGGTGAGGATTAAGGAAGTTAATATAGTAAAGTGCTCATAATAGCACCTAAATCATGTCTTCCTATCTGTTTTAGCTATTATTATTACTACTAATAATAGTATTATTGTTATATTATTGGTGTGTGTACAAGAATGTCAAAAACAATTTGAAACAGGAGCTGAAGACTTGCAAGAAGGTAATAGAGGATTAGGAGTCTTATTTAAAAAAATAAAAAAAATAAAAAAGCTTTTACCTTCCAGGCACTCACTGACTTTTGTGACATATTGGAGAACTTTAGTTTGGTTCTCCTGGGAAGCCAGCCATCATGTAAAATATCTGAATGCCAAGAGGCTGCTATGATGGAGAGGACTTGTGTAGTCTCATTGGTCACCTGGTTAAGCTGAATTCCTTGGTGAGCCCTAGCATTAAAGGCCATGAGAATGAGCCGTATTAGATGCATATTTAACTCCAAATATCAGATGACTGTCCCAGTTGACAACTGACTACAACTACGTGAGACATTTCAAGCTGCCCAGCTAAAGCTTTCTTGAATTCCAAACATGTAACATCATGAGCAAAATAAAAGCGTTCATTGTTTGGTGGTGTTACATTTTGAGGATTTTTATCACGCAGTAATAGCAACCAGAACAGCATCAGCTCTGTTCTCTGCTCCTACCTTCTTTCCATGAACCCAACTTTTTAGTCTTTTAGTTTTCCTGCCTCCTATGTACCTTTGTGGCCCTCCAGCTAAGCTCTTTGCCTGGAATCATAGTCCATTACCTTGTAATGAGCATTTGCATTACAAAAAATGTAACTAGCTATCAGTTCATCTTTCCAAGATATGACTCTGGAATCTTGCTTTCTCATATTATCTTTTGTATTGCCTTGAAATAACTTTTCTTTTGTTCTACTTTGTTGTAAATGTTATTTGGCTTTTCCACTTGTAGAAACATTGGACTACAGCAAGCTATTCTTTCTTAGTCAGAAGCAAAGTTATTATTTGCCTTAATAATGAAGATTGGATTCTAAAATCATTATGGACTCAATTCCTTAATTGTACGTAAGGAACTAGAACTTGACTCATTAAAATTCAAAAGATTTTCTATTAACCATAAATTATTCAGAAGTCTTCTACTTCTTAAACCTAGTGTACTTCAATAACATTCCCTCAGAACAAAACCCATCTTCTTCAAAATTTCTTACTCTAAAACTAACAACAAGCCATTCATCACCATCAAGACATCCTCTGAGTCTTCTTTTACTTTTTTACAGAGTCAGCTGATGTTCTTTAGAAAGAGGACATTTACTTTCCTGTGGAGCCAGCATTCCATGAGTGACCACCCAAATGACTCCCTTGCCAGAATTCTTAATTCATCAGCTTTTTTCTGTAAATCCTCAACCTGGGTTCAGTCACATATTTCCATTTGCTCTTCCAAATGGAATTCACAGTTAATTGAAGAAATGCAACAACACGTAAATTGGTGCTAATGCAACCTTACAGTTCTAGGGGCCTGTGCTGACAGAGGTGGACCTTCAGTACCCTGCCACTTTTTTAGTATTATATATTCTATATAATGCTGGAGGTTCTAGATAGTGAAGTAAGTCAGGAGAATAAATAGATATGCATATTTAAAAGGAATAAATAAAATTTCACTTTTGTAAAATAATATGATTGTACATAAAATTCAAAAGAACACTTAGGTAATTTTCAAATTTGTGTAAGTTTTTATAAGGTAATGAGCAAGAGTAAACAAACAGACATATATTGTATTAGTCTATTGCAATAATTAACAATTAACAATTACATATTAAAATGCAATTTAAATGTTATTAAAATATAAGGGATCTACAAATAAATCAAACAAACATACAACTTATTTGGACAAATTATAACATATCACTAGAAAATTTTTTAAAAATCTAAATTAATAAAGTATTATGTTATGATCAGGATTATAAGATTCATTTGTAACAATGATAATTTTACCCATATTGATTATAGTTTAAAATTATAACAGATTTGTAAATCCTAGCCAAGTTTATTTATTTTTGAACATTGAAAGGATAGAATTTGTCAAGGTTCCCTTGAAGAATAACAATGTGGCATGACTTGTTCTACAGATACAATTTTGTAATATAGAGTTACAATATTTAGTATACATAAAATCGTTTTAGTAAATGGTAATGAGAAAATTAGATACGCTTATTCGGAAAAAGAAGACTCAAATGTGAAGTCATGTCAATATAGAATAAAATACAAAAAGCAAAATACTAAAGGATCCAAAAATTAATATATATAAAGATATTCATAACTTCAAGGTATATAAACAATTTCCTTTTTTTGTTTCTAAAGTACAAATTCAGTTTATTCATCTGTTTCTGACACAGTACACAGGAGGCAAAGTGTTTCACACCATAGACTTCACTTCCAATTCCCTGGAATGTTCATTTCTTTGGCTTGCAGGAGAGACTAGACAGGAAAGCCAGGCTATGCTTAGGCAACTAAAATGAGGTGGGGGACAATGCTAATGTCATCCTCACAGGGACGGCCACAGGGACTGTTAGTCGCAAGCTGGTTTTCTAGACCTGTTAGCTGGAAGTATGGGGAGCACCATTTCTGGAAGCTCAAGCTATGTTGGGCTTCAGTCATCTCCACCGCACAGGTACAGCAGTGCTTTCTGGGTAGTCGCCCTTAGTATCTTGCTGAATGTAATAGTACAGGGACTTGCCATACTTTCTCTTGAATTCAGGCCTAATTTTCAACATGTCCACTTCACTGCGGGAGACCATGATTCTGATCAGGACCTTATCTCGAATCCCCTTGCCCTTCATGGAGTAGTACACTCGATCAGCAAAATACAGGGTTTTGTTCTGAATGCACTGGACCAGGTTCATGAAAGCATTTTCCAGGTCTCCTGCAACCTCTTTCTTGATGCTCTCTCTTGATGGGCTGTAGCTCTTGTACCTATCAAATACTTTCTGGAGGTGGGACACGGTCTGCTCGGTCATGATGCTGATCCACTTGGGAACATCAGTTCCTTTCCTTTTCACTCCAGCGTCATAGAAATCCCAGGCATCTTGGTCAATCAGTTCATAATAATGACAGAGCCATCCTCTGCTCTTCTAACCTTTGCCAGGGCAACCATCAGCTTGCAGAAGTCACCATATGTGTCCAAAATAATGTCCTTCTCCAGATCAGTTTTGTACATTTCCTTGTAAACTCTGTTAATTTCCTGGAGCTCCTGGTTGGTTGTTGAGCAGATGATCTCAACGAGGGAGTCCTCGTCAGTTCCCAGCCCCTTCATGGAAGCTTTTAGCGCAGAAGCATCATACTGAGCAGGTGTGTTCAATAAGCCCCAAATCACCATCTCCAGGTGGCCAGATAAGGCTGATTTCAGTGCTGATGCAAGTTCCTTTTTGGTCCTTCTCTGCCAGGCAAATGCACTATCCTGTCTCTGAGCATTCCTCCTGTTGGTCAAGATGTTGACAATAGTGACCTCATCCACACCTTCGGTCTTGATGGTTTTTTCAATGTTCAAAGCATCCCACTCAGCATCAAAGTTGGTGGAGGCTTTGACTGATCCAATGCACTTGGAGGGAGTGATCACCCTCCAAGCTGAGCTTGCACAGGATTTTGTGAATAGTATACATTTTGAAGGAAGCTGGGCTGGGTGCTGAGAACTGTGAGCATCCCCAGATGTTGAGCAAAAAATTTTCGACAGAACACAAAAAGCACTGATCATTAAATTTATTTTTATTTTTATTATTTATTTTTATTTTATTATTATTATTATTATTATTATTATTATTGAGATAGACTTTCACTCTTGTTGCCCAGGCTAGAGTGGAATGGCATGATCTCAGTTCGCTGCAACCTCTGCCTCCTGGGTTCAAGTGATTCTCCTGCCTCAGCCTCCTGAGTAGCTGGGACTACAAACACCCACCACCACACCCAGCTAATTTTTTCTATTTCTAGTAGAGATGGAGTTTTACCATGTTGGCCAAGCTGGTCTTGAACTCCTGACCTCAAGTGGTCCACCCACCTCAGCCTCCCGAAGTGCTGGATTACAGGTGTGAGTCACTGTACCTGGCCTGATCATAAATTTTAAATGTAAGTTTTGGTGATAAAGATTTGATCATAAAAAAGTTAAAGTCTGAAACCATATTTGAAAATTATAAATAAAAGACACATAATCAGAAAATCTAAAGAATTACAAATCAATAAGAAAAATATAAACACAAAAAAGGGTAAAAAATGTGAATAAAGAGGAAATTGGCATGTACAGTAAAACGACTGAAAAAAGTTGTTCAATTTCATTGGTCATCAAGTAAAAGAATATTAAAGTTTCAATAAACTGCACCCAAAAAGAGATAAAATTAAATTCCAGGTGTTTGTTTGAATGTAGAAAAACTCATACTATATTTTTAGGGAATATAAATTCATGCAATCGCTTTGGAAAGCAGTGTGACTTTCTAGTAATTTAAAGATACGAAAATCCCAACTATTTCCTCATAGCTATATAGACAACAGGAATGTATTTATATGTGAACTCAGAAATGTGTTCAGAATATTCACAGCATTTGTCATAAAAGCCCTAAACTGGAAACTGTCCAAATGTCCATTAACAGGAAAGTGGGTGTATACATTGTGGGTATATTGATCAACTGAAATGCTTTACAACAATCACAAGAAAATGGAACTACAACTACACACACTAATTTCAATTGATCTCACAAGTATAGCATTAAGCAAGAGAATTCAGACCCACATTTATGTATAATGTATTATTCCATTTATATAATGCTCAAAAATAGACAAAACTGAATGATTCCATTGAGTTATCATTCTTTAGGTAGCAATGGTACAAAGAAAGTGAGCGGTTATTACCTTGACATTGAGGATAGTGATTGCCTTTAGAAGAAAAGGAGCAGTTTGTGATTTGAATGTGTTTGCAGGGTGTTCATATTATTTCACATCTTGGCCTTGAAAGTGGTTATAGGGGTGTTAACTATATAATAAATTTTTAGCTGCACATTTATATTATATGCAGTTTCCTCTATGTATTTTTAATTCAGTGTAAGAAATTATTAGAAATATTGTCAGCATCTCGTGTCTTATATTTTTCATCTTTTTCTTCATCAATCTCTGCCAATTATAATTTTATTTTAAAATATGATGAGTAAATATAATTAGAGGAGTAGGAAAAAGAATGGAAGCTACTAAAGTGACGCTGTGGAAATTCTTCATGGTAAGAACAATTTTATGACAAACACTCACTGCTGCCTCAGTTAAGGGAGGTCATGTTTAACCAGCCTTCTGAAATTATTTGAAAATATTACACCTATAATAGATGATAGAAATTCAATGATGTAGTACTCTTGTATTTTTCTTCAGGCAAAAAGCCATGTTACACATGATAAATTAATGACTAAGGTAACAAGTTATTGAGTAAGAGGTTAGAAATAGTGCTGGATAGAAAACTGATAGCAGAATTCCTTTTACTCACAGGCTAAAGCCATAAAATCCCGCCTCTAGTGTCTTTTTCTGCAATATTCTAACCACGAGATAAGCCATCCTCTAGGTACTGCTGAGACCTTAAGGACTGAAGGAGTCAAGGAAGTCAATATTCTTTTAATCCTCTACCTTTAAGGGCCACCCTATTTAAAAGTTGTGCTGACTTTCTTTCCTCTCTCTCCTTTCTTGCCTCTCCTCTTCTTCCTTAACTTCTCATTCGTCCCCTTTTCTTTTCCATTCATTTGTTTTTTCACCTCCCTGTAAGGGACAGGAAGTGTGAAGCTTTCCAGCCAGAGAAAAGTAAGACTTGCCAGGTGTTTAGTAGTTCTGTTCCTGTAATCTCAATATATTGCAAGTAAAGATTTTGAAAGTAGAATCATCTATCCTATTTTTGAAATTCAAAGACTCAGATATAATTTGAATATTAAGATTAAAAATTCAGTAAAATTTTATTCATTGTTATATGCAATAATTGTCATTTTCTTAGGGAAAGTAAAGGAGACATGTGACTTGCTATTTAAGTACTTTGCTTTAATATACATTAGGAAAAATCATTATATTTGGCAATCATCAAAGTAATTTGGGCAAACACACTTTTAAAAGACACTATAGAAACTGTTTTTTCCTGCATTGTACAGTTTGGTGAACTATAATAATCACCATAATCAGATTATTGCCAAGTCTCCATCTTATTTTTGCTTTCGAGACTGGTTTCTATAATTTATTTGTTAGCTTACACACACACACACACACACACGCGCACACATTTTCACACACACATGTGTAATGTGACTTTTTGCCTGAAGAAAAATACAAAAGTACTACATCATTGAATTTCTGCTATCTATTATAGATGTAATGTTTTCAAATAATTTCAGAAGCCTGGTTAAACATGACCTCCCTTAACTGAACATACCATGTTCACAAACATAACAATAGTCCCCTTTATCTGTAGATTATATGCTTCAAGATCTCCAGTGGTTGCCTGAAACTGGATAGCACTAAACTCTATTTGTGTGTTTTTTCCTATATGCATGGAACCCTGTGTATGTTTTTCACATACATAAATATCTACAATAAAAAGTTTAATTTATAAATTAGGCACAGTAAGAGGTTAACAACAATAATTAATAAAATAAAATAATTATAGCAATATATTGTAAGCAAAAGTTATAATGAATGTGATCTCCTTCTCTCTCAAAATGTCCTATTATAGTTACTCACCTATTTTTACACTGCTTGACTGGGAGTAACTAAAACCAGGAGAAGTGAAACCACAAATAAGGGGGAAATACTGCACTGTGAAAACTCTCTTGTGAGAAATGTCATAAATATTACATATTTTTCTCATATTTCAGATTGATAATATAGACAATCTTTTTTAATTAATTAATTGAATTTGTAGAGATGAAGTCTCACTATGTTGCCCACGCTGGTCTTGAACTCCTGGGCCAAAGTCATCCTCCCACCTTGGCCTCCCAAAGTGCTGGGATTACAGGTGTGAGCCAATGCACCTGGCCAGATAGTATCAACAAACTTAATTATACCAGAGTTGGCTTTCCTTGCACATTTTGAATGAAGCCATCTTTGAAACATTGAAACACTTTGCTCACATACGATTTGTTTTTCTAGTGCCTTAATGCTAAATTTGACTAATTTATATTAGGAAATTAATTGGATTCAAAAATAAAAATTATCTTTGCTAATAATAATTGGAAGAAAGAACTTTTACTCCAATGAACACAAATATCAAAATTTCAAAATTAATGAGAGGTTTCCTGCATATATATCATGTATAGAGAATAAGGGATGTCATTTCCAGGAATATTTCCTAATGTCCAAACTGAATTTGTTGCCTCTGCTCTGTACACCATTTATCATACTTTATTATTAATGTCTATTTTATTTTCACTTCCCCTCCAGGTCAGCACTGTTCAATAGAATATTCTGTGAAGACAGAACTGATCTATATCTGTGCTGTCCAATAGGTTAGCTACTGGCCACATGTGGTTATGACACACTTAAAATACGGCTATTCTTAATCAGAATGCACTGTAATATAAACTACACATTATATTTCAAAAACTTAATGCAACATTAAAATATATAGCATTAATATAATTTTACATAGAATGCATGTTGAAATGATAATATTTTGAATATATGGGGTTACATGAAATATATTATTATAATTAATTTCACTCAATTTTTCCTACTTTTTAAATAATGACTACTACAAAAATTTAGAATTATGTATATAGCTAGAAATTATAGAGTACTGTATCTCTATGGGGAAGCATGCTTTATGTCTGCAAAAAAAAAACCATTTTTCTATATATGGTATTTTGTAACAATATATTCTAAGTGATATTTTAACTTCTATATTCTATTAAATAGTGGTGTGCAGGTCATAATTTACTTTGGGCCTTTTTTTCCTCTTTTAGTGTTTTTATTTTTTGCATTTTTTTGATGATTGCATTTTTATTGATTTGCATCTTATAATCAATTATGAGTTAGGACCAATAAAACATGTTTTCTTTCTATGTTTTGCCACATAAAAGCACAGTGCAAATCAGTTGATTCTTAATCCTGTGAAAATATCACCAAATAACTAAAAACAGTGTATTTCAAAACTGCTTGAATTAGTGTGCTGGCCAAAAGGATTATTACCCAGAAGAAAGTGTTAGCAAATACTTAAATAAAATGCAACTCTCTAGAGAAATAATTGAGGCAGATCAGTTTCTCCTTCTCTTTGAATATTATTATAATCACTTCAAATAAGTCTATAGTATTGACTTTAGTTCGCATAAAAGAGAATTTGAATGATGCCTTGAAGTTCATTGACAATATTTCTGACTAACAATCATACAACAGATTTGCACTGCATATTCACATTGGTTGGAAGGAACGCTTGGGAAATTTTGAGAAAAGAAAATTTAAGAAAAGTAAAATTATGTAAATACACTTCGATGTTAAGGTTTTTTTTTTTTTTTTTTTGCTCTTTAATTTTAAAAATAATATCTGAAACAAAATAATACAAACAGATGGTATCTAATCAAATAGCATGGTCCATGTTAAGCCACCTCCAATTTCACTCCTAGTAGCAACTCATTCCATTTCTGTCACTTTAATATTTCTGGTGATTTCCATATAATTCTTCGTCATGTGTTAACATCTTTACTTCTGAATTTATCTAATTTAGAAAAACATGTATTAACACCCAACTATTAAAGATAGAGAAAAGCCTGCATCATATTAAGCCCTATTTTCCCGTGATATACTCCCATAGTCAATAGTGTACTATGTTTAATTTTGTGTAGATTACCTTCCTATCTTAATTTAAAAATTAATTATCTCATTAACTTATGACAGTGTCTCTTAACTCACCTTGTCTTCACACTAGAAAATAAGGGTTTTAGTACTTCCATCTATTCTTCTTTCTCTTAATAAATGTATTCCTTCCCTCTTCTTTTTCTACCGTTCACATTGCTAGACTCTTTCTTTCCTGCAACCATAACCAAGTGTTTCAAACACTGATTCTTCCATAGGTTCTAAAGTTGAAACCCAACAGCAACATTTATACTTCTATGACTATGTGAATATTATCTACAGCCAAGTTAGACAAACTCTAAGGCTATATATCTTTACCCTCACTTCATTTATCTCAAAAAGACAAAAGTAATTATTTCTATTTTTTAATAAAATGCATATATCTTGCAAGTACACTTTTATAACAGTTTCTGTTACCTAATTTTTTTTTTTTTTTTTTTTTTTTTTTTGAGATGTTGTCTCACTCTGTCGCCCAGGCTGGAGTGCAGTGGCGGGATCTCAGCTCACTGCAAGCTCCGCCTCCCGGGTTTACGCCATTCTCCTGCCTCAGCCTCCTGAGTAGCTGGGACTATAGGTGCCCGCCACCTCATCCGGCTAGTTTTTTGTATTTTTAGTAGAGACGGGGTTTCACCGTGTTAGCGAGGATGGTCTCGATCTCCTGACCTTGTGATCCGCCCGTCTCGGCCTCCCAAAGTGCTGGGATTACAGGCTTGAGCTACCGCACCCGGCCTGTGTTACCTAATTTTACCAAAAATTTCCTGGGCTTTTCTTCCACAACCTACTTTTAAAAACGCAGTTTCACGTGGCTTGAATTATCAGAGTTAATAATACGCATTCCTGATAGAAAAAGAAAAAACAATGAGTTTTTATCTATATGAAATAGTAACAGTGTTGAGTTTATAGTAGATGCTGAACAAATATTTGTTAAACGAATGAATAACTCATTTTTCAAAGAAAGTTTTAATATCTAGATGCAGAAATTTTTGAATTCAAGAGTAAGGTTCTTTTTTTACTGAATGCAGTAGATGAGAATAAATTTTTAAAATGATTGTTAATTACTTTTGATGTAAGGATACTAAGAACTAACTGGATTTTTTTTTAGGTCAATGATTTTAATCACATAATTCAAACCTGAAAAATATTTGTATTACAAATGTGAATTTTTTACAATATGGGAACAGCTGACCACAAATTTAGTAACAGCATATTAAATTAAGCCATATTAAATTAAATTAACACCACATTTTCTAATTAAAATAAATTGAAGAATATGTCTAGTCTTTAAATACACATGAAAATTAAGTATTATTTTAAGAGTATGTTGTGACTCTTTCATGCAGTAAAAATTATTAATATTTTCTTTTAAAATATGCTCTTTATCTTAAAACAAGGCATAATTAATGTGGGAGCTAGGTAGCAACTACTTTTTTTAATTTAATTTTTTATTTTTTATTTCATATTAAAAATAATTTTATTTTTTATTGTATCAAATATATATTCAAAATTATTGATGGGTTTTTAAAAGTAGTAAAATTTTAATAAGGTTAAAATTTTTAAATGTTAGTATTTTAATCAGGTTCATAATCCTGATGCTGATGATGAGGCATTACCCTAAATCAAGAGGTAAACCTTTGACTTTTGCTGTGATAGAGTTGGGAGCACTATATGAAGGGGTGGATGTAAAATAGTGATCTTGTCATGTCTTATTTGTAATTAATGGAAAAAATTCATAAATGCTCAAGAAATAAGTGAGTAATAAATGTCCATAAGATAAAAAGAAAATTAACTTTCTGTGTTACATGGAATATTCATAATTAGTGTCATTTCACTTCCATTCAATGGATTTTAAAGAATTTCGACCATCCTGGTATCTTCCAGATTGTTTTCATCCTCATAAGCCCAATCTATCCTTTTTCCCATTTTAAATGATTTGACATCTTGTTAAAACAGGACTTAAAAGAATTGGCTAAATATATCTGTAACTGAGCTACCATTCTTTTGAAGAAATGTTTAGTTTCACTTTCGGTGATTTAGAATCAGAAGCAGAAGTTCCAGGAGGATAAAATGGAATGTGAACAGTATAGACAGATTAGAACAAATGAAAGATACTTCAAAATCACTATGGGAAACAGTTAAGTTTTAACATTCATTGTCATGAAATTGTGTGATAGATGTTCACCGAACTTGTGTGATGCTCCCTGCATAGCAGGCACTCAAGGAAGGTGATTGATGGACTGGGAACAAGTTTCCAAACTTTGGAATTTATTTAGCATGTCCAATTGAGAATTTCTTTTTAAATACCACATTTGTTTCTAGTTAAGATTAACGCTATTCAATTTTTCAAAAAAATCACAGTTGCAACAATTCCCTAAGGAAATATTTCTTCACACGAGTGAATTTTTATCTGGCCTTATTTTATTTCACTGTGTTAGAGAGTGACAGACCATGAGGGAGTTATTCTAGAGATGACTACTTCAGGTAGTTGTGAATGCGTAAGAGATAGTTCTATAAATGATGGCACTTTCATTACAAGAAATTGTTCAAGTTGCCTTTCCATCTTGACTAATATTATGAAAGTTAAGTGGCAAAAAGTCAAGGAAAAAAGTTGATATACCTTAGATCAACTACTGATCATTGCTGCTTTCTAACATATAGAATTAACAGAGACATAAAATAGAAAATTCAAGTTTTGGGTCCATTACATAAATAAGTTTTACTAATTCATCACAATCATAGACACACTGGCACAAAACAACATCCTGTTGATATTCTATATAAAATGTAGAGTGTTCACTAATTTTAATTTGTTTTGTTCTTTCTTGTGAGTTAACTGATTGGTTCACTAGAGGCAACAGAATCTCTGAGACCATAGCAAACACATATCTCATACAAGAATGTCTCATTTATGGCATTGATTTGGGAAATTTTTCCAGAATTTCCCTAAAAGCAGCACTATAAAAAATATAGGATACTAACATCTAGAATGATTAGACACTATATAATAAATAATATCAAATAGCAATCCTTACACTCAACTGACATTATAGTATTGTGGTAACAAACAGTTTACAGTTGGATGTCATTGTTTGCTTTTGCTGTGAAATAATCTATCCCAAACTTCAATGCCTGAAAACAAGAATCAATTCTGCGCACTGTCAGTATGGGTTTGAATCAGTTAAGTGGTTTTTCCACTGGTAAGGATGGAGCTTCCACATCACCTACAGTCAGCTTGGGCTGATTTGTCTAGAATGAACTAACCCACAGGTCTGGGGGTCAGTGCTTCCTATCATCTGTGGCTATGACCATCAGGCTACCCTGGGACTCATTCTCATGGTGGTGATCACAGTTGTCACAGAAACAACAAAGTAAGGTATATTCCAAAGCAGAAGCACATTGAAGTCCCTCCGTGTGTCACATATACCTGTTATCCCAGGGCTTGCTGTCCAAAGCAAGTCACATGACCAAGCCAAGTATAAATGGATTTTAGTCTTCTCAAGAGCATGGATACAGACAGCCATGATTAAATTGAGGGCTATTGCTATAACAATCTATAATGCTGGAATAATGGCTTGCTAAGTAAATACAAACAAATCAGGTCTTTATATTGTCCTAGTTGAATCAAATCAATGCATTAATTAATATATGCATTTTTCTTTATCCATTGGTTCATGAATGCATTTAAATATTTATTTATTCAATTCATGGTAAAATGTAGAATTAAAACACATGACTTAAATTTAAGTTCTAAGAAAGATTTATTTATTTATTTATTTATTTATTTATTTATTTATTTATTTATTACTTCCCCATGCCAATTTAAATATTTGGAACTGAATGCATAGGTACGCAGCAGAGATAAAAAAGATAGCTGGTCCTCAAGAGGCACTCTGAGTCCACACACCCAGCCATGTAAAATTGGCATGGAGATAAAACACAAAAAGAAGATTTATAAGAGATGAAACAGAAGAAAACATCTTAATTTTAACATAAAATAACCCTATACACAATTGTTTGTGCCTATATCCAATTAGAAATTCCTCTTCACATGCAGAGGAAGATAGAAAAGCTTTGACAAAATGGGACTAGGTTTGAGAGAGAGATGAAAAATTCCACTTGAGAAATAACTTCATATCAAATATTTTTAAACGATAAAACTCAGGACTGCATATACAACCTGCTTAGGTAAAATGGTAAAACACATGTAAACTGTAGTGATGATACACAGAAAGAATGAGGAAAATGTTAATACTCAACGTTTTAGTTATACTACACATCACGTTATTTATGTCTCAACTATGTCTAGGTAAAATATGTTTCTCAAATATCATTAAGTAAATTTCAACTTGACTTTCAAGCCAAATTATTAGTATTTCTAGAATATCCATCTCCTTTGCCCTGCTATAGAATTACTCTAAATGTAACTCTGAGTTGTCAAGCTTAGGAAATTGAAATGGAAATTTAGTTGTAGGCTGCTTTGAGCTTAGTTAGGAAGCATGCAATTGCAATTGAATGCTCAGCAGCAAACATTGCTTGAGCCTGAAGGCCTTTCAGTTTTTTGTTAAGCAACTCACGTAAATGATTAAAGCATATGGCAATGCTGTCTTTTCTTTCCTTCATAAATAAAAGAAATGTTAGTAGTATTTAACTTTGCCCAGAAACACAATGCTAGTGTCACTGCAAAATGTCAGCCCCATTATGAAGTTTAAGATAGATCAGGTCAGACTTGCATTGTATTTTCTTAATTGAAGAGAGACACTAAGTAATATATATCATGATGAAAACAAAGACATTGGAGAGTTTGAGGAAAAAAATTATGTTAACTTGCTATTTTACTTCTGAAACATATAAACTTTATTTTGCATGGTGTATTAATGTCTCAAAGGGAGAAATGCAATGGAAAATAAGCAAAATGAATAGAAAAGTTACTAATCTGTGGTATAAGTTTAGGAGGATTTCTTATCTTTCATGTAGGCTGTGAGATATCTCCAAACACCAAGAAATTAGACTTGCTAATATAATTCTCAAAATATTGGTCTATTGCTGATATTGTATTAACTCCTAAGGAAATTTAAAGAATTTAAATAACTCACTCAACGTTGCTCAATATAAACAAATAAAAAATAACACTAAAGTTAACTTTGTAATACGAACATCTGATTGATTAGGAAGAAGGTGGAAGAGGATAAAAAACAATTGGAATAGTAAATATTTCACATTTTCTCAAATTTGCTCGCTCTGAATTTGAAACTCATTGTGTATTTGGGAAACTTACCATTGTGTGGACCCAAAGCATGATTCTGGTTGTAGTTCCAACCTCTCTTAGTCTCCATTATTTCCTGCCCTTTTCATGAACCTTGCCTCATAAATCCCCAAACACTGTTGGAGAAATATGTTTTGAAGTACATTTTTTTTTTCTATTTCAATTACTCAGAGTTGGTTAATCTTGTTTGCCTCTCAAACACAAATTTGAAAACATTATGTTAGAGTGTGTTATAGGAAAGTGACCTAAAACCTGATATTGGTCACGGCCCAGGTGAGAATGAGAAGTAAAGACTGGTTCATCTTAAGATAATTGGATCTGGCAGCCTATAGTTTGCAAGGTGAAACCATTAATAAAATTATCTATAATGCACTGTGAAAGCCAAGTTTTCGGGATGGAGTTGCCATTACTACAGGAGAATATGCACAGCACAATGAACACAAGACCTATGGCGTGATGGGACTGAAATGAACAGGTCTAACCAGCTTAGAGAAATAAATCAGAAGTTTAGATTGCTAAATTTCAGAATTAAGGTATAGACTGAAACTCAGCAATTTTCTACAATTGTGCTAAAAGAATGACTTACCTCCTATGAGGGAAAACATGTAATGCCCCAGGTACTATTCTAGTTATGGGACAAACAACAATAAACCTAACTAGGAAAACTCCTCCAACTATAAAGAGCTATACTTAGCAGGGTAAGGCAGAAAAATAATAAAATTATCGAGATGAATAGATTAGATTAGATCGATAGATAGATAGATAGATAGATAGATAGATAGATAGATTGACTTATTTCATTTAGAGATAGATGAAAAGAAAGTGAGTACCAGAGAGGGGTGTCTGTGAGTGTATGGGTGTGTCTGGGATGGGAGTCTTCTTTTTTATACAGTGGTTAGAGAAGGTGACACTGGAAATTTAACATTTAAGAACAACTTAAGGAAGTACTGGAATGAACCATGTGGTTATTCGGGGGAAAGAATGCCAGAGGTATACTGATTAGTAAGTACAAGAGTCTTAAGGAAAGATCATGTCTGACATTTTATGGAGAAAGCAAAGAGGTCAGTGTGGTTGGAGCAAAGCTAGTGAGCTGGAGACTTACAAGAGATAAGTAACCACAGGCTATTCCTAAGGCTTTGGATTTTCTCAAGCCATGTGAAATAGTAAGCTATGAGTCTTTAAAGCAGAGAACTGATATTATCTGACCAACTTGATTGCTCTAGTAATAGCAGACTCTGGTAGTCAGGGTGGAAACAGTGACTTTTGTTAAAAAGGAAAAAAAAAATGTTATCTAACATTTTTGACCTGAGAAGTCAAAAGAACAGATCAATGACTTACCATGAAGGGAAAAATGTTGAGGGGATGCAAGTCAGTGGGGATTTTGAAATCATAAGTTCAGTATTGGATATTGTGATGGTTAATTTTAGGTGTCAATTTGACAGGGCTAAGGAATACTCAGAAAGATGGTACATCTGTGAGGGGACTTCTGGAAGAGATTAACATTGAATCTGCAGACATCTGAGCAAAGATCTCCCCAGTTTGAATGGACATCATCCAATCTGTTGAAAGACTCAATAGAGCAAAAGGCAGAAGAAGGGCAAATGTGCTCTCTGCTTGAGCTAGAACATTGATATTTTCCTGCCCTTGGACATCAGGGCTTCTGGTTCTTGAACCTTCAATTTGGACCAGAACTTAATCATTGACACCTCAGTTCTCAGGACTTTGCACTTGAACTGTGAATTACACTACTGGTTTCCATGGTTCCCAGGTCACCAGATTTAAGCTGAAACTATCCAAAGTAGCACTTTGGCATCCCTGGGCTTCCAGCTTGCAGACAGCAGATTATGAGACTTCTCAGCCTTCTTAACTTCTTTGGAGAACCCTGGCTAATACAGATTTTAGTGTTTAGAGTAGTTCTAGGAAAACAAAATTTTAAGGGTGAGTTTTCTGAATTGTTCCTGGGGTATATAGAACTGATTCCCTAATCTGACTAAAGACAATGATGACTCTCTTTTGTTAGTAAAGAGAACACTGATAGTCCATGGCATGAACTGTTTATAAAAAATATGCAACATATCTGTATTGTGTAATTCTAATCAACCATGTATAAGAAACAAGGGGCTAAGTGACTCTGTAAATGATACTTTCAAACATTTTTGGAAAACTAATGAATATAATTATGTTTGTTGGTTGCTTCTAATGTCACTGGATATGTCTATGGCCCTACCACCCTGAACACACCCAGTCTCACCTGATAACATCAGTGGATGAATTGGTAAAGAAAAGAATTAGCTCCAGGACTCAAATTCCTAGCTCAAGTACCAAATAAATGACCTAAGAGCATCTGTGTGTGTCCTGAAGGGGCCCCTTACTTTCTGTAGCTGAAGGGCGGGCTGAAATTGCTAAAAATTAAACACAAAACCTCTCTTGCAACTGGTTAAATTACAGTGCAAGTTGAACTCTCATCTTTGAATGATGTCTACTCTTAGGGTGAGGGTATTGACTGGAAAAAAGAGGGGATCCTATATATGTTGCAGTGGGGATGTGTGGAAAGATCTTGATGAAACTAGATACATTCACCCCTAAATTCTGGTAAGTCTTCCATACCAAGGAAGAAGATTTCTCACCCCAATGGAAGTGGCCTTCTAAATCCTAGTGGCAATGGTCTCTTCACCTCTGGTGACAATGGCAACACCACCCCCAGAGATATTGGTCTCCCAACCCCCAGTGGCAATGACATCACTACTCCCATGGGTATCAGTCTCTCAACCCTCAGTGGTATCTGCCTCTGTCTGTAGTTACAATAGTCTGGGCCTTTGTATCCATCCAAGGGGATTGACCTTGTCTTCCTTGAGCAATGAAAACAGTAATGGACTCCCCTAAGGTAGTTGCCATGTAATTTGAAGCTGATTTTCCTCAGGACACCCCTTATCACTCATCTTTGCTTCCAGACCTATAATTGGACTCAAGTTTCAGTAGACTTCTAAAAGTGAGGTATAAAATATGACCCATGAGGATGTAAGCTACACTCACAAAGCACTTCTTGAGCTTTCTAATTTACAAGACAGAATCCAGAGAATGTGTGTGATTATGATACTAACAGTATGGGGTAATGGTGGCAGGAAGATAAAGTAGGATCAGGCCATATTTATTGATATGTGCTCATTTAGCAGAAATTCTGCATTTAATGTTGTAGCATCTGTGGATAGAAAGGGTTCTATAGTTTGGTTGCCTGGCTAGAACAGGAACCAAAGGATGGTCCACTGTGAGCAAATTGGAAATGCTCGCTATACCTTGGTTTAGTGTAGAGAAAGAGATTCAAAGGCTTAGGAGGTTAGCATATTAGAATGAATTTACAATTTGATAACTACCCACCCACACTGGGAGGGTACAGAAGATATACTTTCCACCACTCTATGAGAAATAAATTTGTGAGAGACACCCCAGAATCTTTGAAGAACTCTGAGTTCACTCTTTCTGCATGTCACAATTCATAGTGGGAACTGCAGTCACTGAACTGGAAAATCTAAATGCAATGGGAGTAACTGGTTCCTGGGGTGTCAGAGACTAAGTGGTAGAACTCAACCACCAAAGGCAAGCTGGGGTTGGTTACTGTAATGAGCAGCAGGATGAAAGCAGAAATCAGGATAGTCTGACTTGCCCAGACCTATGGAATTAGCTAGTTTAATCATGATGTACTTAGAAGTGAAATAGTAAGATTATTCTTTTATTAAAACATATGTATTTTTTAATTGACAAATAAAAATTGTTTATATTAATCATGTACCAAGGGCTGGCAAGATGGCTGAACGGGAACAGCTCTGGTCTGCAGCTGACAGCAAGACCAACGTAGAAGGTGGGTGATTTCTGCATTTCCAACTGAGGTACCCGGTTCATCTCATTGGGACTTCTTAGAAAGTGTGTGTAGCCCACAGAGGGCAAGCAGAGCATGGTGGGGCATCACCTCACCCAGAAAGCATAAGGGGTCAAGGAACTTCCTCCCCTAGCCAAGGGAAGCCTTGAGGGACTGTGCCATGAGAGGGGCAGTGTTATCCAGCCTAGATAGTACGCTTTTCCCATGGTCTTTGCAACCCGCAGACCAAGAAATTCCCTCGGGTGCCTACACCACCAGGGCCCTGGGTTTCAAGCACAAAATTGGGCAGCCGTTTGGGCAGACACTGAGCTAGCTGCAGGAGTTTTTTCTTTCATACCCCAGTGGCGCCCGGAACACTAGAGAGGCAGAACCACTCACTGTCCTGGAAAGGGGGCTGAAGCCAGGGAGCCAAGTGGTCTTGCTCAGTGGATCCCCCTCCCATGGAACCTAGCAAGCTAAGATCCACTGACTTGAAATTCTCGCTGC
The DNA here is from genome assembly GCF_007565055.1 of Rhinopithecus roxellana. Lineage (NCBI taxonomy): Eukaryota > Metazoa > Chordata > Mammalia > Primates > Cercopithecidae > Rhinopithecus > Rhinopithecus roxellana. The sequence goes on along the minus strand of NC_044559.1, from coordinate 103,473,546 downwards.
CAGCACTGCAGTCTGAAGTTGATGTGGTACCTCAAGCTTGGTTGGGGGAGGGGCATCGGCCCTTGCTGAGGGCGGCTTTCCCCTCACAATGTAAACAAAGCCGCCAGGAAGTTCAAACTAGGTGGAGCACACCAGAGCATGACAAAGTCACTGTATCCAGACTGCCTCCCTAGATTCCTCCTCTCTGTCCAGGGCATCTCTCAAAGAAAGACAGCAGCCCCAGTCAGGGACTTATAGATAAAACTCCCATCTCCCTGGGACAAAGCACCTGGGGAAAGGGGTGGCTGTGGGCCCAGCTTCAGCAGACTTAAATATTCCTGTCTGTCAGCTCTGAAGAGAGCAGCAGATCTCCCAGCACAGTACTCAAGCTCTTCTAAGGGTCAGACTGCCTCCTCAAGCAGGTCCCTGACCCCCATGCCTCCTGATTGGGAGACACCTCCCAGCAGGGTTCAACAAACACCTCATACAGGAGAGCTCTGGCTGGCATTCGGCAGGTGCCCCTCTGAGATGAAGCTTCCAGAGGAAGGAGCAGTCAGCAATCTTTGCTGTTCTGCAGCCTCCACTGGTGATACCCAGGCAAATAAGGTCTGGAGTGAACCTCCAGCAAAGCCCAGCAGACTTGCAGCAGAGAGGCCTGACTGTTAAAAGGAAAACTAAGAAACAGAAAGCAATAACATCAACATCAACAAAAAGGATGCCTACACAAAAAACCTAATCTGAATGTCACCAACATCAAAGATCAAAGGTAGATAAAACCATGAAGATGAGGAAAAACATAGCACAAAAATGCTGAACGTTCCAAAAAAAGAGCCTCTTCTGCAAAGGATCACAACTCCTCACCTGCAAGGGCAAAAACTGGACAGAAAATGAGATTGATGAATTGACAGAAGTAGGCTCCAGAAGGTGGGTAATAACAAACTCCTACATGCTAAAGGAGCATGTTCTAACCCAATGCAAGGAAGCTAAGAACCTTGATAAAAGGTTAGAAGAACTGCCAACTAGAATAGCCAGTTTAGAGGAGAACATAAATGACCTAATGGAGCCGAAAAACACAGCACAAGAACTTTGTGAAGCATATACAAGTATACAAGCTGAATCAATCAAGCAGAAGAAAGGATATTAGAGATTGAAGATCAACTTAATGAAATAAAGCATGAAGACAAGATTAGAGAAAAAAGAATGAAAAGGAATGAACAAAGCCTCCAAAAAATAGGGGACTATGTGAAAAGACCAAATCTATGTCTGATTGGTGTACCTGAAAGTGACAAGGAGAACGAAACCAAGGTGGAAAACACACTTCAGGATATTATCCCGGAGAACTTCCCCAACCTAGCAAGGCAGGCCAACATTCAAATTCAGGAAATACGGAGAACACCACAAAGACATTCCTTGAGAAGAGCAACCCCAAGACACATAATCGTCAGATTCACCAAGGTTGAAAAAAAGGAAAAAATGTTAAGGACAGCCAGAGAGAAAGGTCAGGTTACCCACAAAGGGAAGTCCATCAAACTAACAGCAGATCTCTCTGCAGAAACCTGACAAGCCAGAAGAGAGTGAGGGCCAATATTCAACTTTCTTAAAGAAAAGAATTTTCAACCCAGAATTTTAGTTCCAGCCAAACTAAGCTTCATAAGTGAAGGAGAAATAAAATCATTTCTAGGCTAGCAAATGCTGAGGGATTTTGTCACCACTGGGCCTGCTTTACAAAGTTCCTGAAGGAAGCACTAAATAGCGAAAAGGAAAACCAGTACCAGCCACTGCAAAACATACCAAAATGTAAAGACCATCAACACTATGAAGAAACTGCATTAACTAATGTGCAAAATAACCAGCTAGCATCATAATGACAGGATCAAATTCACATATAACAATATTAACTTTAAATGTAAATGGGCTAAATTCCCCAGTTAAAAGACACAGACTGGAGAATTGGATAAATAGTCAAGAACCATCAGAGTGCTGTATTTAGGAGACCCATCTCACATGCAAAGACAAACATAGGCTCAAAATAAAGGGATGGAAGAATATTTAACAAGCAAATGGAAAGCAAAAAAAAAAAAAAAAAAAAAAAAAAAAAAAAAAAAAAAAAAAGAGGCACGGGTTGCAATCCTATTCTCTGATAAAACAGACTTTAAATCAACAAAAATCAAAAAAGACAAAGAAGGGCATTACATAATGGTAAAGGGATCACTGAAACAAAAAGATCTAACTATCCTAAATATATATGCTTTGAATACAGGAGCACCCAGATTAATACTACAAGTTCTTAGAGACCTACAAAGAGACTCAGACTCCCACAAAATAATAGTGGGAGACTTTTAACACCCCATTGTCAATATTAGACAGATCAATGAGACAGAATATAAACAAGAATATTCAGGACTTGAATTCAGCTCTGGACCAAGTGGACCTAATAGACATCTACAGAACTCTCCACCCCAAATCAACAGAATATACATTTTTCTCAGCACCACATAGCACTTATTCTGAAATTGAACACATAATTGGAAGGAAAACACTCCTCAGCAAATGCCAAAGACTATAAATCATACCAGTCTCTCAGACCACAGCACAATCAAATTAGAACTCAGAATTAAGAAACTCACTCAAAACCACATAACTATATGGAAACTGAACAATCTGCTCCTGAATGACAACGGAGTAAATAACAAAACTAAGGCAGAAATAAATAAATTCTTTGAATCCAATGAGAACAAAGACAAAATGTACAAGAATCTCTGGGACATAGCTAAACCAGTGTTTAGAGGGAAATTTATAGCACTAAATGCCCACATGAGAAAGCAGGAAAGATCTAAAATCCACATCCTAAGATCACAATTAAAAGAACTAGAGAAGCAAGAGCAAACAAATTCAAATGCTAGCAGAAGATATGAAATAACTAAGATCAGAGCAGAACTGAAGGAGCTAGAGACACAAAAATCCCTTCAAAAAATCAATGAATCCAGGAGCTGCTTTTTGAAAAGATTAACAAAATAGACCACTAGCCAGACTAATAGAGAACAAAAGAGAGAAAAATCAAATACACACAATAAAAAATGATAAAGGGGATATCACCACTGATCCCACAGAAATGCAAACTACCATCAGAGAATACTATAAACAACTCTATGGATATAAATTTAAAAATATAGAAGAAATGGATACATTCTGGGACACATACACCCTCCCAAGGCTAAACCAGGAAGAAGTCGAATCCCTGAATAGACCAATAGCAAGTTCTGAAATTGAGGCAGTAACTAATAGCCTACCAAACAACAAAAGCCCAGTACGAGATGGATTCACAGCCAAATTAGACCAGAAGTAGAAAGAGGAGTTGGTAGCATTCCTTCGGAAGCTTTTCCAAACAATAGAAAAAGAGGGACTCCTCCCTAACTCATTTTATGAGGCCAGCATCATCCTGTTACCAAAACCTGGCAGAGACACAACAAAAAAAAGATAATTTCACGCTAATATCCCTAATGAACATTGATAAGAAAATCCTCAATAAATAATAGGCAAACTGAATCCAACAGCACATCAAAAAGTTTACTCACCAAGATCAAGTTGGCTTCATCCCTGGGATGCAAAGCTGGTTCAACATACGTGAATCAATAAATGTAATCCATCACATAATCGGAACCAATGACAAAAAATACACAATTATCTCAATAGATCCAGAAAAGCCCTTCAATAAAATCAACACCCCTTCATTGCTAAAAACAGTCAATAAACTAGGCACTGAATGAATGTTTCTCAAAATAATAAGAACTACTTATGACAAACCCACAGCCAGTATCATACTGAATGGGCAAAAGCTGGAAGAATTCCCTTTGAAAACTGGCACAAGGCAAGGATGCCTTATTTCACCACTCCAATTCAACATAGAATTGGAAGTTCTGGACAGGGCAATCAGGCAAGAGAAAGAAATAAAGCATATTCAAATAGGAAGAGAGGAAGTCAAATTGTCTCTGTTTGCAGATGTCATGATTGTATATTTAGACAACCCCATCATCTCAGTCCAAAATCTCCTTAAGCTGATAAGCAAATTCAGCAAAGTCTCAGGATAGAAAATCAATGTGCAAAAATCACAAGCATTACTATGTACCAATAACAAACAGAGAGCCAAATAATGAGCAAAACTCATTAAATAGCAAAACTAAGGCAGAAATAAGTAAGTTCAAAGAGAACTTGAACTTATTTACTACAAATAAGTTTAATAACTTAAATAATTACAAACAGAATAAAATACCTAGTAATACAACTCACAAGGGATGTGAAGGACTTCTGCAAGGAGAACTACAAACCACTGCTCAAGGAAACAAAAGAGGACACAAACAAATGGAAAAAAATTCCATGCTCCTGGATAGGAAGAATCAATATCTTGAAAATGGCCAAACTGCACAAAGTAATTTATCGATTCAATGCTATTTCCATCAAGCTACCATTAACTTTCCTCACAGAATTAGAAAAAAAAAAACTACTTTAAATTTCATATGGAACCAAAAATGAGCCCATATAGCCAAGACAATCCTAAGCAAAAAGAACAAAGCTGGAGGCATCACACTACCTGACTTCAAACTATACTACAAGGCTACAGTAACCAAAACAGCACGGTATTGGTACCAAAACAGATATATAAACTAATGGGACAGAACAGAGGCCTCAGAAATAACCCCACATATCTACAACCATCTGATCTTTGACAAACCTGACAAAAACAAGCAATGGGGAAAGGATTCCCTATTTAATAAACGGTGTTGGGAAAACTGGCTAGCCATATGCAGAAAACTGAAATTGAATCCCTTCCTTACACTTTATACAAAAATTAACTCAAGATGGATTAAAGACTTAAATGTAAGACCTAAAACTGTAAAAACCCTAGAAGAAACTCTAGGCAATCCCATTCAGGACATAGGCATGGGCAAATACTTCATGACTAAAACACCAAAAGCAATTGCAACAAAAGCCAAAATGGACAAATGGGATCTAATTAGAAAACTTCTGCAGAGCAAAAGAAACTATCATCAGAGTGAACAGGCAACCTACAGAATGAGAGAAAATTTTTGCAATCTATCCCTCTGACAAAGGGCTAATATCCAGAATCTACAAGGAACTTAAACAAATTTAAAGAAAAACAAAGACCCTATCAAAAAGTGGGTGAAGGATATGAACAGACACTTCTCAAAAGAAGATATTTATGCGGCCAACAAACATATGAAAAAAAGCTCATCGTCACTGGTCATTAGAGAAATGCAAATCAAAACCACAATGAGATACCATCTCATGCCAGTTAGAATAGCAATCATTAGAAAGTCAGGAAACAACAGATTCTGGAGAGGATGTGGAGAAATAGGAACACTTTTACACTGTTGGTGGGAGTGTAAATTAGTCCAACCATTGTGGAAGACAGTGTGGTGATTCCTCAAAGATCTAGAACCAGATGTGACCCAGCAATTCCATTACTGGGTAAAAAACCAAAGGATCATAGATCATTCTACTACAAAGACACATGCACACGTATGTTTATTGCAGCACTATTCACAATAGCAAACACTTGGGACCAACTCAAATGCCCATCAATGATAGACTGGATAAAGAAAATGTGGCACATATACACCATGGAATACTATGTGGCCATAAAAAAGAATAAGTTCATGTCCTTTTCAGGGACATGGGTGGAGCTGGAAACCATCATTCTCAGCAAACTAACACAGGAACAGAAAACCAAACACCTCATGTTCTCACTCATACATAGGAGTGGAACAATGAAAACACATGGAGGGAACATCACACACTGAGGCCTATTGGGGGGTGGGGGACTAGGGGAGGGATAGCATTAGGAGAAATACCTAATGTAGATGACAGGTTGATGGGTGCAGCAAACCACCATGGCACATGTATACCTATGTAACAAGCCTGCACGTTCTGCACATGTATCCCAGAACTTAAAGTATAATAAAAAATAATTTTAAAAAATTGACTACACGATGTTTTGGAATATGTATAATTATGAAATAAAAGTCTGCTAAAGTTTTATTTGATATGCATAAACAGAAAAATTCCAAGTCAAGTAAACAAAAGTGTATCTCAAATTATAAAGTTAGTCACCATCTTTCAATCAATTCTCAGACTTGAGCCAATTTATAGGCCCAGAACCCCCCTGAAGTAAGGAGGAGTCCAGTTCCTCTTGAGGAAATACTCCAACAGACTACCAAAAATTTATGCTGTAAATCTTTCTCCCAGTCTTCCCCAAAAAGACCTTGGCCAGTGCATTAGGGAAAATAAAATAATCCAATTTTAGGGGGACTACTGGACACTAGCTCTGAAATAATACTAAACATCATTGTGGCTCACGATTCAGAGTAGGAGCTTATGAAGGTCAGGTGATAAATAAGGTTTTAGTTCAGTTCCATCTCATAGTGGGTCGAGTGTGTCCCTAAACCCATCCTGTGGGTATGCAATTATGCATTCCCAGTTCCAGATGCATAACTGAAATAGACATACATAGCAGCTGCGAGAATCCCCACATTTGCTCTCTGATCTGTGTAGTTAGGGCTATTAAGATGGGAAAAGCCAAGTGAAAACACTAGAATGGCCTCTACTCATGAACATAGTAAATCACCAATAATATAACAGTCATTGAGGAATTGCAGAGATTGTTAGTGCCGCTGTTAAGAAAAGATGCAGGATAGCAATTCACACCGTATCTCCATTCAACTCTCCTATTTGGCCTATGCAGAAGACAAATGGATCTGGGAGAATGACAGAGGATTATCATAAATTTAGCCAGGTTAGTGACTCCACAGATTCCCCCCAAAAGTGGGCAACTACATCACAACAGCCCCTCTCAGGGACATCCCTGAAGGACAGTCGTGATGGAAAATCCTCCCAGTGGGTAGATCTTTGAACAGTGTACCTGGTTGCACACACTTTGCCACAAAAGAGAAATGAGAAAAAGTGATTCTATGCCAGTTCATGGGCTGTAGTCAATGGTTTGACTGCATAGTCAGGGAATTTGAAGAAACATAATTGGAAAATTGCTGACAAAGAAACACGGGGAAGAGGTATATGAATATACCTCTCTGAAGGAAAAAAAAAATTGTTAAAATATGTGTGTCCTACATGAATGCTCATCAAAAAGTGACCTCAGCAGAGGGGGGTTTGAAATCAAGTGGACAGAGTCACCCATTCTGTGGATACCAGTCAGCCTCTTTCCCCAACCACTCCTGTTATCACCCAATTGACTTATGAATAAAGTGGTCATGGTGATAGGGAAAGAGGTTAAGCATGGGCTCAGCGACATGGACTTTCACTCACCAAGGCTCACCTGTCTATGGCCTCTGCTGTATGCCCAACAGGCCAGCAGCAGAGACTGGCACTGAGCCCTCTATATGGCATTATTTCCCAATGTGATCAGCCAGATACTGGTGGCAGGTTGATTACATTGAATTATTTCCATCATGGAAAGGGTAGTATTTCATCCTTATTGGAATGCACACTTACTCTGGATTTTTCTTCCCTGAGTGCAGTGTTTCTGCCAAAGCTACCATACATGGATCTACAGGTTGCCTTATACACTGCCGTGGTATTCCTCACAGCATTGCTTCTAATCAATGAAATCACGTCACAGCAAAAGAAATGTGGTAAGGAGGCCATGCTCATGAATTCACTGGTCTTACCATGATCACCACCATTCTGAAGCAGCTTGCTTGACAGAGCAATAAAATGGCCTTTAGAAGGTTCAGTTACAGTGCAAGTGAGTGCCAAAACCTTGCAGGGCTGGGGCATAGTTTTTCAGAAGTCTGTATATGCTCTAAATTAGCCTCTAATTATATGGTATTGTTTCTTTCATAGCCAGGATTCATGAGTCTGGAAATCAAGAGGTGGGAACAGGAGTAGCACCACACCACTTATTGTCACCCTTGGAAATTCACTAACAAAATGCTTACTTCCTGTTTCCATGACATTCTGCTCTGCTGGCCTAGGGGTCTTGTTCAAGAAGGAAGAACGTTTCTACCAGGAGACACAACAATGATTTCACAGAACTGGGATTTTTAAGATTAGTACCTGTCCACCTTGGGCTCCTCGTCTCATTGAATCAACAGGAAAGAAGGGAGTTACGGTGTTAGCTGGGGTGATTAGTCCTGACTGCCAAGGGGAAATGGAACTACTACTCCAAAATGGAGGCAAAGAGAATATGTCTGGAATACAGGAGATCCATTAAAGTGTCTCTCAGTGTTACCATGTCCTGTGATTAAGGCCAATGGAAAACTACAACCCAATTCAAACAGGACTACTAATAGGTGAGACTCTTCAGGAATGAAGGTTTTAGTCACACTACCAGGTAAAGAATCGCAATTAGCTAAGATGCTTGCTGAAAGCAAAGGAAATACAGAATGAGTAGTAGAAGAAGACAGTTATAAATACCAGCTATAATCATATGACTAGTTACAGAAACAAGACTCAAACTGCCATGAGTGTTTTCTTATTTTGCTATATATACACACATACATGCATTTGATATGTACACATATATGCACACAAATACATCTCTCTCTGTGTGTATATATATACATATAGACATTCATATATTAAGCCAATATCTTTGTTTTCTTTCCTATTTTTCAATTACATAACATAAAATGTACTGACTTTATATCACTATTTTGTTATTATTAATTTTACATAATAGTATTTAAGAATGGGTTACCAACTTATTCTTAAAACATCACTCACCAACTTTATCTTCACTACTGGAAAAGGGAATAATGTGCAGGATAGCTGTATCATGTTAGCTGGAATTAGGACCTTGTGATTGTCTTTATTTAGGTATTTAGTATTTAGGAACATGTTTATGAATGCCAAGTTGATAAAGGGTAGGACTGTGATGATTAATTTTAGGTGTGAATTTGACTATACTAAGGGATGACCCAACATATGGCAAAATATTATTTCAGGGTGTGTCTGGGAGAATATTTTCAGAAGAAATCATTACTGAATCTGTAGAGCAAATGTGGAAGATTGCCCTCACCAATGCTGATGGACATCAACCAACCTGCTGAGGGCCTAAATAGAATAAAACATGGAAGAACAGCAAGTTTGCTGTCTGCTTGAGTTGGGACATTCATCTTCTTCTGCCTTTGGAGATTTTGCTCCTGGTTTTCTGGCACTCAGACTTGGGGTAGGCTTTAAATCATCAGAATGTTAGAAGAAATATGGGACAGTAAAGGCCATTCTGATGAGGTCTCAAATGGAAATGAGCATGTTAGTTGACAATAGAAAAAATAAAATCTTTGTTATAAAGGGGCAAAGAGTTTTGCTGAATTCTGTTTGTGTTCTAGTGTTTTGTAGAAGCTATTTGGCTGAAGTTATTTCTAAGCAAAGTTTTGGAGGCTTAACTGTCCTTGACTGCTTTTGCTAAGCTGAAAGAAGGATAAATGGTTTAAAGATGGAATTATTAAGCAATAAGGAAGCGGAACTTAAAGATGTGAACATTTCTCAGCTTATTCGTATGGAAAGAAAACGAGAGATGTTTTCGTGGAAGAATGTTAAGGGTGTGGCTAAGATAAGGAGATTCATATAGATGTGAACCACGGACTTACTCAGCCACCAGAGCAGGAAAACTGCTCTAGTTTTTGACCTGAAGAAGAAGGACACAAAAGGGAATAAAGGAAGACTGTCCTACTTTTTGTATTTTACAGGACAGAACTGTAGAGCTATTCAGCTTCAAATGTGCACTATTCTTTAAAACCAGAGAAGAATGACCTCAAACGCAATTCAGAGATCATTAGGGCTGCCTCCTTGGTGTCAAAAGGGGAGACCATCACCTTTCTTTCAACAGGCCTAACAATTGTCCAAAGCTGTGGAGGCGGGACCACTCCCCCAGTGGTTTCAGAGGTGGATCGTCACCCCAGTGGGTCAGAAAGGTAGGACGACTTCTGTCATGGTGTGCCTAAAAGGCACAGCATTGAGCCAAAGAGGATTATTCTGAAGTCGAAATCTCATGGAGTTTGCTTTGTACTTCGCACTTACTTGGAATCTGTTACCCCTTTCTTTTTCCTAATTTCTCTCTTTTGGAATGGAAATGAGTATTCTATGCCTGTGCCATGACTGCATTTTAGAAACACCTGAGTTGTCTGGTTTCACAATGTCACAGCTCAAGAGCAGTTTGCCTCCGGATTAACAGTACTTTAAATCTCACCCATATCTAATTTAGATGATATTCAGGTGAGACCTTGGATTTTAGACTTTAGAGTTCATTATACAACAAGTTAAGACTTTAGGGGCTGTTGAGATGTAATGAATGCATTTTGCCTATGAGAATAACATGAGCTTTGGGGGACCAGAGGCAAAATGCTATAGACTGAATGTTTGTTGCCCCAACCCCCAATTCATATGTTGAAATCTTAACCACCAATATGACGGTATTAGGTGGTGGTGGTGCCTTTCGCAGGTGATTAGATTTTGAGGGTGGAATAAAAGAGGCTCCTGAGAACTCCCTTACCCCTTTTTCCATGTGAGGACACACAGAGACGAAGGCCACTATGCATCAAATAGTGGGCCCACATCAGACTCTGAATCTGCTGGGACCTTGATCGTGGACTTCCCAGTCTTTAGAACCATGAGAAATAAATTTCTGTTGTTTATAAACCACCTGGATATGCTACTTTGTAATAGCAGCCCTTGACTAAGACAGCTATGTTGAAGTTGAGATGCTCCTTGGATTTATAATGGTAAATACTGAGTTGGCAGTTGGCTATATAAGTTCAAAGTTTAAAAGAGACTTGCAGGTTAGAGATTTAACTCGGAGAGGTTTTTAATCATATTGACAATATTTAGAAATATGAGATTGGGTGAGATCACCTAAAGAAGAGCTCCAAGAACTTAGTTCTGAGGTCATCCAAGAAGAAAGGAAGACATGAAGAAAGCACCAAAGGAGACTAAAGAGGATCAGATATTGAGTTAGAAAGAGAATAATGAGGGTGGGATGCCAGGAGTCAAGTGCAGAAAACTAAGAACAATAAGATGAAGAGTGAGATTTGACTCTTAGTGATAGATTGGCTTATTATTTGCAACTTTCCACATGCTCTCTGAATTGGAATTATACTTCTCCTGTCCTGTGAAGCATAACTTAACAGTATACTCCTACAGTGAGTGGAATTTCTTTTCCTAACACTGTTAATATAGGGCTCATGGACATTACTTGCTTCAGTCAATGGAATCTTAGGAAATGCAATATAAAAAGATGCCATAAAGGTTTGCACAATTTTGTTCAATCTCTTATGCTCTTGCCACTTATTCTGACAAACACATGCCATCATTCACTATGAGAAAAATATGCTCTGGATAGCAGCTGGGCTAGGGATGATGAGAGAAACGGTCAGCTTGAATCCAATCCAAATAAACAAGCCACCTAAAGCAAAGCCACTTATCTATGCCCATCCTAAATTAGTCCAATTATAGTCAACCTGCAACACATGGCCCTGAAAATAAATTTTTTTGTAACCCACTGAGATTCTGAAGTTGTTATGCAGCATTAATTTGGCAATAGCTGGATAATTCAATGTTGTATTTGGCAGTTTAAAGTCGTGTAGTTATTTTGCCAGTGCTATTTCAGAGGCATGTACAGAACAAAACTCTGATTAAAGTAGATTAAAAAAAAAAAAACAGGAGGAAAATACAGAGAGAATGTATAACAAACTTTTTTTAAAAATGCATATATAAATGGGAAAAATATTCAGTGATCCAAATTAGGTTATAAATGTATAGTAAAAATAAGTTGTCTTCATTTATTTCTTGTGTTTCAAAAAACTATAGTCAGGCTAGTCACAGTGGCTCACACCTGTAACCTTAGCACTTTGGGAGGCTAAGGCAGGAAAGTCTTTTGAGCCCAAGAGTTTTACACCAGCCTAGGCAACTTAGGGAGAACTCATCTCTGAAAAAGAAAGAAAAAAAAAATAGCCGGGCATTATGGCATGTGCCTTTAGTTCCAACTACTCAAGAGACAGGTGGGAGGATCATTTGAGCCCAGGAGGTTAAGGCTTCAGTGAGCTATAATCACAACACTGCACTCCAGCTTGATTGACAGGGTGAGACCCTGTCTCAAAAAACAAACAAACAAAAAAGTATAATCATGAGGTATCTTTCACAATTTGACTTCAAATAATATGTTTGGTTCTCAAGCAAGTATACATCAATTGGTAATAGCAGGTGTATTAGTCTGTTCTCACACTGCTAGTAAAGACATGCCTAAGGCTGGGTAATTTATAAAGAAAAGAGGTTTAATTGACTCACAGTTCCACGTGGCTGTGGAGGCCTCATGATCATGGTGGAAGGCGAATGAGGAACAAAATCATGGTGGCAGGCAAGAGAGCTTGTTCAGGGGAACTCCCATTTATAAAACCATGGGATCTCATGAGACTTACTCACTACCATGAGAACAGTATGGGGCAAACTGCCTCCATGATTCAATTATCTTTACCTGGACTTGCCCTTGACATGTGGGGATTATTACAATTCAAGGTGAGATCTGGGTGGGGACACAGCCAAACCATATCACCAGGAAAAGGAAAGTGTTTTATTAATTTGGTCTATATTAGCTAAAACTGAGCCTTGAGAATGAACAAAATTCTATTTTTTTTTTTTTTTTGAGACGGAGTCTCGCTCTGTCGCCCGGCCTGGAGTGCAGTGGCCGGATCTCAGCTCACTGCAAGCTCCGCCTCCCAGGTTTACGACATTCTCCTGCCTCAGCCTCCCGAGTAGCTGGGACTACAGGCGCCAGCCACCTCGCCCGGCTAGCTTTTTGTATTTTTTAGTAGAGACGGGTTTTCACCATGTTAGCCAGGATGGTCTCAAACTCCTGACCTCGTGATCCGCCCGTCTCGGCCTCCCAAAGTGCTGGGATTACAGGCTTGAGCCACTGCACCCGGCCAAAATTCTTAAGACTCAGAACTGTGTTGTATGAAAAGCATTATAATCTGTATAATCTTTTCTGATTTCCTCTAGTTAAATGGAATGCCACTAGAAATAAAAAAATATCCTCTCTGTCTCCAACCCCATCTTGACACCACTCCTGGGACTATCTTAAATTTAGAGCAAATATTCTTGCCTCAACGGTATGCTAAGAAGTTTAATTAACAGAAAATTATATTTCACACCTATATCAAGTATAAAATACCTGCACAGAAAATAAGCATGAAAATCATGGGCAAACTTGCTTTACAGAACCCATCTACCAGACATACTAAAATGCCATTGTTTACCTTTTCTTGAGCAGGTATGTAATTTCTGTGGGAATTTGTAGACGTTAATCTCAGAAGTGCTCAGAAATCCCGTTTTCTTCGCACTATGTACATGAAAAGAGTGAAAGCAAACAAACAAAAAACCTCTATTTGTAGTTTAGCACCTCTGGCCGCTCCTCTTTGGCTGAGAAGAGATCGGCTGTCCAAATATCCTGCCCCTAGAGAGAGCACACAGACGGACTTCAGAAGGATGTTGAAGTTTGTGGGCTCCCCAGAATGCTGAGATAGTTATATATGAGCCCTTTTCCATGCAGGGATAGGAGAACTTTCACCAAAACTAGTGAAATCACCTAAGCCAGACACCTATGGATATCCATTCTGGGGAGACAACTCATCTTTTGGCCTGAAGTTATTAGATTATTTTTCTCCATTACTTTGCTGTTTTTGCTCTTGAGAAAAGAGGGGTTTTTTGTCTTTCCTATGTTATCCTGAGAGTCAAATATGGGGAATAGCCAAATGGGGATAATATCTTACAAAGTCATTCTGAGGATCAGATGATTTCTGGGTGGATGGCAGGCCAGATATCTCTTCGTTGTTTGTATGTGTTTTTTGAGTCATAGAACTTTCAAAGATGATATTGGAGTTTATGGATATGTCCTTAAATCATGAGACAGTGACAATCCTTCATGCATTTGACAAATATTTATTGAACACATTGGTAAACCAGATAACACAATCCCTGCATTCATGTAGCTTTCATTTTAGTGGTAGACAGAATGTACTACAAGGGAACAAATGAAATAATTGCAGATAGTGACAACAGCTAAAATGACTAAAGTTGTTCTTTTGAATAGTTGGTCGGATAAAAAGGCTTTCAGGAGAAACGACGATTGAACTGAAACCTAGCTTACGAGAAAGTGCCAGCCAAGCAAAATCTGTAGGAAAAGCATTCAAAGCAAAAGAGAAAATAAGTGAAATACTCTTAAAAAAATGAGCTTGGCGTGTTTTAGATGAATTCTACATGACTAAAATGTAGTAAAAATAGGGAGACTATAAGGTCAGACAAATAGATAAATAGGGGTTGGATCATGTATGAAGTATGTTAGAAAAACATGCATTATATCTTTTGGTAATGATGATAATATTTGAAATACAAGTTGACCCACTGCAAAAGCCTGGTAATGATTTGTGAGACGAGATACAGTATTAGGAGAATGAATTCACATTGCTAAGCCATTGTAGACATAAAAAAGGTTGCCTCTATGTGATGAAAATTGAAATAAATATCTAGGATGAAAACAAGCCTTTAAAAAAATCCTGTATCAGCTATATGGCTTGTCTATATTACTCTCAGTATGGGCATTTTAGGGATCATCCCAATATCCCATTTATTTTTTTAAATACATTTTTCCTTCAAGTAGTTTCAGACCTACAGAAAAAATTGAGAAAATAGTGCAGAGTTCCTATGTAGCCTATGCTGTCTCCTCCATTGTTAACATCTTATATTGGTATGGTATATTTTTCACAATTAAGGAACTAATATTGATACATTATTGATACATTACAATTAACTAAATCCATATTTAATTTAGAGTTTCGTGTTTTGTTTTGTTTTTTGTTTTTTTTTTTGTTTTTTTTTTTTGAGACAGAGTTTCACACTGCTGCTCAGGCTGGAGCAATGGCATGGTCTCAGCTCACTGCAACCTCCACCTTCTGGGTTCAAGCGATTCTCCTGCCTCAGCCTCCCTAGTAGCTGGGATTACAGGCATGTACCACCATGCCCAGCTAATTTTTGCATTTTTAGTAGAGATGGGGGTTTCACTATGTTGGCCAGGCTGGTCTCGAGCTCCTGACCTCAGGTGATCTGCCCTCTTCGGCCTCCCAAACTGCTGGGATTACAGGCATGAGCCAGTGCACCTGGCCTAGATTTTTTAAGTGTCCTTTTGTTGTTGTTGTTCCAGCATCTTCTCCAGGGTACCACAGTAGATTGAGTTATCATGTCCCTCTATGGTCCTTTGCTTATCACAGTGTCTCAGATTTTCCTTAATTTTGATGACCTTCACAATTTTGAGGAGTATTGAGCAGCGATTTTATAAAGCATCCTTTAATTTGGATTTGTCTGATGTTTTTCTTATGATTAGACTAAGAGTATGTAGTTTTAGAATACCACAAAAGTAAAGTGCCATTTTTATCACATCATACCTAGGCTACATAGCATTAAGATGACTTATCACTGTTGATCACCTGGCTATGATAGTTATTTTTAGGTATCCAACTCTAACGTTACTCTTCTCTCTGCCCCCTTAGGAAACAACTTCCTCATTGGAGCAGATTACTTACATGCTAGCATTAAGTTGACTTATCACTGTTGATCACCTGGCTATGATAGTTATTTTTAGGTATCCAACTCTAACGTTACTCTTCTCTCTGCCCCCTTAGGAAACAACTTCCTCATTGGAGCAGATTACTTACATGCAGTGTCTCTTGTCTTCAGTCTTACAAACTCTGCTCATTTCTTTTTTTACTTATTTTCTTGTTTTTTGAGACAGAGTCTTGCTCTGTGGCCCAGGGTGGAGTGCAGTGGCGCGATCTCTGCTCACTGCAAGCTCCGCCTCCTGTGTTCACGCCATTCTCCTGCCTCAGCCACCCGAGTAGCTGGGACTGCAGGCGCCTGCCACCACGCCCGGCTGTTTTTTTTTTTTTTTTTTTTTTTTTTTGTATTTTTAGTAGAGATGGGGTTTCACCGTGTTAGCCAGGATGGTCTCGATCTCCTGACCTCATGATCCGTCCGCCTCGGCCTCCCTAAGTGCTGGGATTACAGACGTGAGCCACTGCGCCCAGCCGCTCATTTCTGAAGTTACTTTGGTTGACATTTCCCTCCACCCCCATCCCTTCAGTGAGGTTATTTTATAAACTTATCATACAGTTACATCTAAGTTTGCATTCCATACTGGGATCCTTCCTAAATGACTTGCTTAAATTTGCATACACTAAGGTTCATTATTCTTGCTGCAATATTCTATAAATTTTCACAAATGCACAGCACAGTGTCATGGATCAACAACTTAACTATCATACAGAATAGTTTCACAACCCCCAAAATTCCCTATGTTTTATCTATTTAACCTTCTTCCCTCCCTTCAAAACTTGGAAATCACTTGTTACCCTTGCTATAGCTTTGTCTTTCCAGAATATCATGTAATTGGGATCACGTGGCAAATAGTCTGACAAAATGTTTTCCTTGGAGTGTAGACCTGTCTTAGTCTGTTTGTGTTGTTATAAAGGAGTAGATTAGGCTGGGTAATTCATAAAGAGAAGTGCTTTACTCGGTGCATGGTACTGAAGGCTACAAAAAGCATGGCATCAGCATTGCTTCTGGTGAGGGCTTCCGGGAGCTACCACTCATGGCAGAACGCATCCCACAGAATAGCTAGCTATGCAGAAAACATATGGTGAAAGAAGCAAGACAGAGAGAAGAAGGTGCCAAGATCTTTTTAACAACCAGCTCTCATGGGAACTAACAGAGTGAGAATTCACTCATATCTTCCCCCTCCACCAGGGAGAGGATTAATCTATTTATGGAAGATCTGCTCCCATGAGCCAAACATCTCCCATTAGGCCCCACCTCCAACACTGGGGATTAGGTTTCAACATGAGGTTTAGGGGACAAACATCCAAAATGCAGCAAGGCATTTGATATGGAACACTCCATGGGTAAACTTTAGAGTGATGATTCTTCTTTTCCCATTGTCAGAGCCACAAGAGGGGTTGTCTCCTGGATCTTCACTGTAAGAACTGGGTAGGACTACTAGGGGAGAACCCAAGATAGAGTGAGCTCCCACTAAGACTATGACCCCATGCATTTCTCACTATCATGCCACTGTACACTTACCCTCTAAAAACTGGTCAAAGTGATCGTGTAAGTGCTCCAACAGCTGATGGCCCCAGTGGCTTCTCTTCCAGATTTCAGAGTGGGAGTTTGCTCTGCAACTTCAGTTTTCTGTTGAGTATAATAAAAGTCACTGGTTTTTAGTTTGTTTAGATTTTCATATTGTAAGCACAGGCCTGGCAACTTCTAAGTTATTTCCATGTTGAAACTAAAACTACAAGTCCTTTTCTTACTTATTTTTCCTTAAATACATTAATATCTTCTTACATTTTTCCTTTCTCAGGCACTGTGTTACTCTCACTAAACTTTTTATTACTATCTTGCTGGGTGTTTTCATACATTTAAGTACATTCTCAAGGAACCTCAACAAATTATACTCTCTCTTTGTCCTATACATTTTTGTCTTTATTTTGTTCGCATTTTCTCTTTGTTTTTTTTATAGTGGGTTCCCAATAAATTATTACCTGCATACATTATTAATTAATAAGTTAATTAATAACAAATAAAGATATAAAACGAGAATCAGAAATTCAGTTTTCAAATCTACAAGATTAAAAATGCCATGCTAATTTATTTTACATAAGTTTTATACTTGGGTTCTTTGTGACATAAGGAAAATGATAATAATTTTAAACAATAATTACCTATGCTATAGGCTAAAAAATACCTACTAGAGATTATATGGTTATCATCAAGGTGACACCTTTTACATCGAAACCTATTGTCATCATCACCAGCAGAAAATTTACAAAGGTCAATCTGAGAACTAAATGACCCATCTAGAGAGTAATTTATCTTTATTTGCTTAATATAGACCCTTATCACTTATTGACATTCATTTATGCAGTTGTAATAAGCTTAATAATAATCCTTGAATTAAAAATTTTATGCAAAATCATTTTATATTTTATACGTATTATAATAATTTATATCCTTGAATTAATTTTTATTCCTTGAATTAAAATTTCATGCAAAATAAAATAATTTTATATGATATTTTATATTAATTGCACTAATTTTATATTATATTTTTATGCAATAATAGCATAACTCATTTCTAAGTGGATATAAAGAAGAAAAATATCTTCCAAGAATTCAGCATTATGAGCTATATCACATGTTCCATTCATTTTAATGTTTTTCCTCTGATGTACATATGGATCTTTTATTTTTCTCTAAATTGTGACCAAAGTCAAATAAATAATTCAAAATATAATATTGTTACCCAGACCCTGCATTTATATTCTCTTTTATTTGGAAGTGATATGAAAAAATTCCACACATGACTTAAAAGTACGTATTTTAACATCTGAATCCTTCAAACTGACTTCAACCTTTATTGAACTTCAGACTTCTCCAAAAATACTGATGTTTTCTTTAAATCAGTTGGTGACAGATGGGCTCAAGGTCTCTGCCCATATCTAACAAGGAATAAATTACCTATAAAACTACCAAAGTAAGTAAAGTACTTTACTCAGGAAGACCCAGTTTCTCATAGTATGTAGGTGTTTTTAAAGAGGGTTATGGAAGAGGCATTAAACTCTTTCAGATCAGCCCAGGTCCGAATACATTGAAACAATAACACAATTTTGACTTGAGAACACTATAAAGTAGTAATACAATGTAATGTACTATAATGAAATGTACTGAAAGGAACTTAAAAGCCCTGGACAACTGGGTTCCAATCTGGTCCTCACATTAATTTACATGCACAAATTTGAACCTAATGAATGCTAAACTTACTAGCTTTATTCATCCCATAGATTTACTGGGGAAGATTTTCACTTCATCCCCAGTAATTAGGCTTAACTGATCAGACACGTTATATAAAAGGCTGAATCCAATCTAAACAAACAAGTCACTTTCTCATGAGTGCCATCTAGTAAGTTACTGTTTGGCATTGTGTTTCCTTGAATTTACATAGGCTATTATGAAAGAAGAGGAGATAATTTTCATAACTCAGTTTTTTTTTAAGATTACCTCTTCAGCTATCTTCCTGTTTCCATGATGCTTGAGAAACCTTCAATTCTTCCCATCCCTTACACACTATTTTCTATGTGTAAGTTATTCATTGATGGAATGGCAATAATGTAACATACTTGATTCATGCTCCTCTGTTAATAGAGTTAAGGTGTTATAGTATTATTATTCTCAGAAGCCCTGCCATTTTCTTCTTTTCCAGGAAAGGTGAAAACTTATTAAGCCCGATTCCAATAAATAAGTGCCTATGCCTACCTTCTGAGCAAATAACTGCCTTCTGAGAAATGCATCTGTAGACTCAACTCTTTCTGTCTCCTTAAATGTGTCCCATAGAGAAAGGTAAAATGTCCCCATGGATAAGTTAGGCAAGTGTTATCTGCTCTGTAAATGCAATCTCGTTTACAGGCAGAACCCAAGCTGCAGACTTGGGTGAGTACATAGAGCAGCAAGGAAAGACTGCTTCTGGCTAGAATCCTAAGTCACATTTTCCTATACAGATATAGCACATTAACATTGATAAATGTATTCTCTCCCACCTGACTTCCAAATCTATCTTCCAAAACTCCAATATGGAAAAAAAATATTGTGAATATGGAAGTAAACATTTTCATTTTAAATTCCTTAAACAAGATTTCACTGACATAAATTTGGAAAAGTTTATCATAGACATATATTTATTATTTATATAGTTACTTTTTAATATGATGCACCAAAACATTAACTTGTGGTAAGATAGCAAATTGATCTATATTATTTCATTCTATGTATCATTTTGTGATATAAAAGCACACACACTTGTATACATGCACTATAGGAAACTACAAATAACTCAAGTAAAACCTCTTTTGTATAAATGTCTTCAATGATTCAGTACCAAATTGGATTATTTCATCTGTAGACATCATGACTCAAGCAGTATACCTTTAATGATTTTTCTATTTGTGTTTAAACAAAAGCACTTGTTTTAATAGTCCACATTTAAAAAATATAGTTGAATATAAAAACATTGATCAAATTTGTTATTTTTAAAAAGGTTCCCTTAACTAATCCTGATGGGGGATTCAGTGGAAGTAGACAATTTGAGCTAGATAAAATTCTAGAACAGTTCCTCTCTGGGGAGGTTTGACGAGATTCATTACAAAACCAATTATTATGTGCAGGTGAATTGTTAGGCTGTGGAGATGCTGTGTGGTCATATAACTATCTTCACCAAGCCCCAGGCTACTGCTATACTAGCATAGCTCTATTGCTGCCTTGTGAAGACTGATCAACCTCAGCTCCAAGGACACACTTAACTTGATCTAACCTGAGTGTTTGTGGCTACACAGACTCTACGAGCAAGTTCATTTCATTGTTCCCCCTTTGCAATTAGTCTACTAGTCTCTATTTCTCTTTTCCTGTTGCATTATTATTCTTTCCTTATAAACCCATTTTCTCTGCTTCCCGATGCACTTAAGGGAACACCTCCTCCCACTCCGCTCTCCCTGGCCCCAGTTCTAAAGTTCATTGCTGAGCACTAATTTTTATCTGTTGAGAGAGAGATGTTTGTCACAGTTGATTTGGGTGTTTACTTTGGTTTGATTGGAGAGTGGGAGGCGAATGGGGGGAGAGGGGAGAAGGTGAATCTCAAGAAGTTCAAATAATACAAATATAGCCACCACTTTTGTGGCAAATATCTGGGAATGCCCACACCAAAATCCTAATACGGAAAGTAAAATTTTATTTTAAAACTACATTATTCATCTTCATTTCGTAGTGTTTATATTGTGATCATGTTACACCTGTTTCTTAACCTATTTTATAATCAAACAATGGCAAAATTAAATCTAAGACTACCAATTTTATCAAGGTGGCTAGATTTCTTAAATAATAAAATAAAAAGTTAATATTTCATAATGGAAATGAGCATGCTCATACCATGCTAACACAACTTAAAAGAGTTACAATCTTCTTTCAGTGGCAATTTGCCAATCTGCATGTAAGTCCTTAAATCAGTGCATTAGCTTTTAGTAATTTCACTCAAGGGAAAAATTAAGAATGTGCACACAGACACAGAAAGAAAAATGCATATCACATGTGTTTATTATAATTATAAGAAATTATAGGAAATTATGCCTCATTCTATGAAACTTATTAAAAATACTTTTTATTGAGTTGTATAACAAATTCTGTGCAATCCTTTTTAAATGGTGATAGGGAAAACCCTTCAGTGAAATGGAAAATTGTTCCGTGTTTATTTTTAAGTTAATGAAAAGTAGATAAAATACTTTATGGTTTATCAACTGCAATGTTTTTGTAATAGGTAGTCTTCAGCTTTTATGAGCTCAGCATTCACACAGCCAAATTTTTGTATGTGACTTAACAACTGTATTTCTTGATCAGTCTTTCTAGGAGTTAGTTAATATTGTTCATTATTTAAAAAACCAGATTTGTCTCATTTTCTTTCTTTTTTACTTATTTCTACTCTTATTGTTATTATTTTTGTTCTTCTATTTATTTAGTGGTTCATTTGCTCTCCTTTATCTAGCTTCATAAAGTGAAACATATATGTAAACCTGTTTTCTTTTGAAAGAAGTAGCATACCCACATAAGGCAATAACTTTCTCTCTAAATAATGCTTTAACTCCATCTCCCAGATATTTAGTTTTCATTATCATCACTTCAGAATGTTTTTTAATTTGGGGAAAATTTGTCAGTGATGAATAAAGTTCTTTAGAATTGTGTCATTTACTTTTCACATATTTGGGACTTTTTGATATCTTATTTTTACTAATTTCTTTAATATTATTTTTGTAATTTATAATTTAGTACTCTTACAGTGCATATTGTATAATACTTGAACTATTAGAAACTCAACGAACATTTGATTAATCTTTGTGAACATTTCCTATGAATCTCAAAGAACAAATATTTGGTTATTGTGTGTCATAGTCTATAAATAGCAATTCATTCAAGATGATTAATAATACTGCTCATATTTTTATATTATTATCAGCCTTTTTTAGACTTGTTTTATCAACTAGTGAGAGATAATAGACTCGTAGGCTTTTGCTTTTAATTTCCTCAATTTTGCTTCATGGATCTTGGGCCCTGCTTTTAAAATCAAACACATTTATAACTGTTAATTCTTCCTCTTGATTTGACCTTTATATCTTTATGTAACGTCCCTATTTTGTCTGGTACACTTGTCTTAAACGAATCACATACACACCCAAATTTTTCAGTGAATCAAAGTAAATTTAACAGCTTTTGTTGAGCAAAAGTGTCATGTGCCATAACAACTCCCACAGTTCTAACACACAAACTGCAGACAAACTTCTTTCATGCTCCAATGTGCATGTTTATGCCTCAGGATTTGCTAACACTTCTGACGTGGAAAACATTTGCTGTTGAAACAAATAGTTCCTTCATAAATCCCCAACTGGGCTGTGAAGACACTGACAATTTTGTTGATTTTAGGAACAATCATCATTCATGTCTCATCCAAGTAAAAACAAGTTATTTTTCCATAGAGAGCTATGTTATATAAATAATAAATTTAAGGAAAAACATATGCCTTTACATAACCATTATAATTATACATTAATGTGTTTATTTTTTCATTACATATTTATTTTTTGTCTACTCTGTACGAGGTACTGGTGTTACAAAAATCAGTAAGAAGAGACAGTAAAGGGCATGGCTTTACCCACAAATAAATAGATGGAATATAAAAATGCAGAGTTAGGGCCGGGCGCGGTGGCTCAAGCCTGTAATCCCAGCACTTTGGGAGGCCGAGACGGGCGGATCACGAGGTCAGGAGATCGAGACCATCCTGGCTAACACGGTGAAACCCTGTCTCTACTAAAAATACAAAAACTAGCCGGGCGAGGTGGCGGGCGCCTGTAGTCCCAGCTACTCGGGAGGCTGAGGCAGGAGAATGGCGTAAACCCGGGAGGCGGAGCTTGCAGTGAGCTGAGATCCGGCCACTGCACTCCAGGCCGGGCGACAGAGCGAGACTCCGCCTCAAAAAAAAAAAAAAAAAAAAAAAATGCAGAATTAGCTGGGCGCAGTGGCTCACACCTGTAATCCTAGCACTTTGGAAAGTCTAGGTGGGCAGATCCCTTGAGGTCAGGAGTTTGAAACCAGCCTGGCCAACGTGGTGAAACCCCATCTCTACCAAAAATACAAAAAAAATTAGCCAGACGTCTTGGTGGGCACCTGTAATCTCAGCTACTCGGGAGGCTGAGGCAGGAGAATCTCTTGAACCCAGTAGGTGGAGGTTGCAGTGAGCTGAGATCACACCACTGCACTCCAGCCTAGGTGACAGAGTGAGACTCTGTCTCAAAAAATAAAATAAATAAATAAATAAGATGTGTATATATATACACACACACACATACATTTAGAATACATTATATAATCCATACATCGTGGCTCATGCCTATAATCCCAGCACTTTGCGGGGCTATAGGTTGCTTGGACAGAAATACTGAGACTTACTTAAATGCCTTTGGAATAAAAAGTTGAATGTAGATTAAAGAGAGTGCCTTTCAGGCAGAAATTTGCAAGAGAAAATGCTATGTTTAGAAATAAATGTGAAATGTTAAAGGAAAATGTTAAAGGTAAATTTAGTAGAACAGTTTGGCTAAAGTCAATTGTTCATGTTAAGAGAAGAGTGATAACTAATGTTGAATACTTCATAGACGCTACAATGAAGACTGTCTTTAATGTTGGAACATTGCTTCACCAAGAATTTTTGAGATGGAGGAAGCCAACAAAATGACTGAAGTGGGTAGCTGACACCAATGTGTTTAGTATGGACTAGATGAGAAAGAGAAGTGAGGTTGTCATAGCAACGAAGACACTATTACAGTGGTCTAATTACACTACTGCATTCATTTTTCTAAGGATGATTTCTGTGTGTTTGTTTGAAAGAAGAGCATTTTTTATATTAGTTAATTGTTTTAAAAATGGACAAACTGTAGAAATAGTAGAATACACACTTCTGGTTATGCCAACATGACACAGTACTGATACATTCTTTGTGGAGAATGTCTAAATGTAGCAAAGTAATCTAAATAGAGATGTTTCAGATTAAAATGTTACATGATCTCCTCATTAATGTTACTTGAGTGTGTATTTCAGCACTCCAGGAACGGATTTTATCATTAAAACTGTCTTTTCTAAATCTTAACTTCTGGATCTCCAGTTTCAGAGTCACTTGTTGATAACTGTTGAAAATGTAGATTTCCGAGTCTCACTTCATGCTTACCGAATCAGAATTCCTGGAGGTGGAACCAGGAATTTGCATTTATTTAATTAAAAAGATAAGTGTTTCTTTAACCACATGAGGGTGAATTCAAATTCAGTTTTGTTTTTTTCTTTTCTCCCCCTGTGTACAGTGTAAGAAATTTCTGTGCTTTGTTAGTGCTATCCCTTGAGTAGTTGTGAGTGTGTTTGCATATGCATGTGCTATGATTTAAGCAATTGATTTAAGCACTTACGCACTGAAGTTTATGAACAGATACCCTTAACACTGCAGGAAAGAAATGTACAACCAATAAATTCCGTTCACAATGACAGAGAAACTACTAAAAAAATGGAATTCCTTGTAGTGGTGTTGATGATTTCTTACCTGAATCACACTGTTAATAATCTACAGGTGATATTACGTAACACTAAATGACATTCATGTTGCAGAGGTCCAGAAACTAGTCTATTTTAATAGCCTTTGTGGGTTCATAGTTAAGCAGGATATTTCCCTGACCCCCTTCATGAGTGGGAACAGGAGTACATGAGCGCTGGAGTCAGCTGGCTGCTCTGGCGCCAACAGGGACAAACTCCACCCACTGGAACCCGCTGTGTTCCACCCTTTGCAGGTGAGGAACCCCTGTATTTCACCCCTTGCAGCGGGGAGCATGCAGGTGAGTGAGTGCAGGAGCTGGGGCAAGTGCTTTTGGGTGCCAACAGGAGCAATTTCCATATTGGCCCTGCCGTAGCATCTGGGGGTGGATGCCCACAACCCTTGAAGCCTCAGAGGACGTTACAGTGTTCTTTCAGCTTGGCCATCTGCAAATGGCTTAAGTATTAACAGCTCAGTGGGCCCTTTGTCTTTCCATGTGAGGCAGCTGCTTTCTGCCAGTGATGGCAAAGGGTCAGTGTGATAGCCTTTTGAGTGTGCACTTGTGGCATCTGAGCTCCTGGCTGGTGTCCAGGAGAAATGAGGTCACACGAACAAATTGGAGGATGGTAAATGTAGGAGATTATATTGCCAATGGAAGTGGTTCTCAGTGGGAAGGGGAGCTGAAAAGGGGATGGACTGTGAAGGTAATCTTCCCCTGGAGTCCAGCCATCTCCAGCCAAATTATTCTCAGAAATTATGCTGTCAAGCTGTCCCTCTGAAGTCAAGCCTCTTCTCTTTGATATCTAGTTGTAGTCTCTGACATCTAGCTGCTTCTCCTCTCTCTGCCAGCTGAGCCTAGGGTTTTTATGGGGACATGATGGGGGTGGGGTGGGCCATGGATGGTTTTGGAAAAGGCAACATTTGAGTGGGAAAACAGGAATGTAAGTACTCACTTTGGGCCACAGTAGCAGACTTTTTGGCTTGAGGGTGGAGCCCTTATATGGGAACCTCCTTTTTCTGCCCATAATTTCCCTACCTCCTGTCCTTATCAATAGAGCAATACCACATCTAATATCTCAAATGAAGAGCTGTTTTCACTATCAGTTGGCAAGTGGACAATCTGAGGCAGTAAATGAAGATGGTGTAGGCAACATCAGTCTAGGACAAAGGAGATATACTCCTTTTTGTACTGATATTTAAATGTGGAAATAAGTTTAGCAACCTGTTGGTTACAGTCCAGCTGGCCTGTATCACAGAGGTAGTCTGAGACTTATCCAGAGAGCTAGCCTATAAGGGACTCTGAGGACGTGTGAAGTATTACCAGAGGATGACAACATCTGTGCCCAAGAGCGTCCTCATAAGCATCATTATCTGCAGCAATACCAGAAGCATTCATGGAGATGTAGGATAAAACAATTTTAGTTGAAGAACATGAAATACACACATCTGAGCACATATAAGGCAGTGCCATAGATAATAGTGAGTAGAGATTTTCTTTTAATGATTATCCCTTGCTGGAATTGACATTTATAATTTTGATTTTAGTATTATGGCTACTTTTTAACTCCATATTCATTAGATCTATGACTTTTGATAAGAGTTTATTATCTTAGTTTAAGTTAAGATGTAATATGATGACCTTGGTCAATAATTTTAGAACGATTGCTTCCTTCTTTAGCCTATGCCATCAAATATAGCTCATAGTATCTAAGAAGCAAACAAGTAGGTTTAGTGCAACTTTTCCCCATAGCTTGAAAACAAGTTTTTTAAGAGGAATGTTCCATAATACATGACTATGTACACAAATGCACAACACATGAGATTTGCGATTTCTAAACAACCATTCAGAAAACTCTCATTGCTTCAGTGTCTATAATCACTGGGGCAACCTGTTCTCTTGCATAGTTTTTCAAGTTTATTTTCTAAAATATATTTTCCAAGTGTATTTTCTAAAATATATTATAAAACAGGCTGGGCGCGGTGGCTCAAGCCTGTAATCCCAGCACTATGGGAGGCCGAGACGGGCGAATCATGAGGTCAGGAGATCGAGACCATCCTGGTTAACACGGTGAAACCCTGTCTCTACTAAAAAATACAAAAAACTAGCTGGGCGAGGTGGCGGGCGCCTGTAGTCCCAGCTACTCGGGAGACTGAGGCAGGAGAATGTCGTAAACCTGGGAGGCGGAGCTTGCAGTGAGCTGAGATCCAGCCACTGCACTCCAGCCGGGGCGACAGAGTGAGACTCCGTCTCCAAAAAAAAAAAAAAAAAAAAAAAAAAAATACATATATATATATATATATATATAAAATAAAACATTCCCCACTAGGGTTCTAGAGGAAAAATACACTTAGAAAATAGTGCACACCTGGAGCCTGAAAATACATTAGCTTGGACCATAAGTGTAGTAAATACTCTGAGAAGTGAAGAGACTCCTATAATTTTGATCATTCTAACTCAATCTTATTGGAATATGAAAATGCATTTTCTATGTTAAATGTATTACATGTTAGTTACACACTAGATAATTCCAAAATGGGAGTATTATAGACCTTGTGATCACACATATATGTGCATTTACATTCCAGCATAGCTACTTACTACCAAGGAGCTGTCGTTTGTTGAATTCCTACAAATGAAGGTAGACCCTTTCCAGGGAGTTTTATTTTTAATTTGTTGAAATACTATAAAGAATCTAGGAAAATTCTGGCCATATTCTTGCTTTAAAACAAAATTGTTAGTTTCTTACTTGTCTTCAGAATGTTCTAACAAAATCTCTGAAACTCTTCTTGAGTCAATATTTTGGACTTGACTAAAAGTCAAAGAGGCAGAGTCTCTGTATATTAAATAAAAATATTTATAGGTACAGAGTAGAGTTGATAAGGAATAGCACAAAACAAAGAAAATATTGATGAGATTGTATTTGCCATCTTTAATTAAGAATGTGCTCATTTTATTTCTTGCTAATGAAAAATAAGGTCCAACTAAATGCATATAATGTTACTGCAATTAGAAATAAGTTTAACTTGTCACATTACTAAACTCAATATGTTAAAAACTAAAAGCTTGTGGCAAACAATTCTAAGGAAAGACAAGTTACTACCTTAATTAAAATGTGCAGTTTATACTTCTGACTTCAAATGACTGGACAAACAGGATTCTTTGGCAATATAAAAGAATTAAAATTTTCAGACTTACTGATCTTAACTCTGTTTTGGTGACCTCTCGTGTGCATCTCACCCACAAATAAGATGATATAGAAAAGAAACTCTCAATTTTTGCATGACTTTTGCTCAGCTTTTTTTTTCCTGTATACTTAAAATCATGTGAACTATTCTCAAAATAAGGCTCCTAGGATAGGCAAGGTAGACTTTGTTTGAAAATTATCAGAAAAATAGCAACAATAAAATGCACACAATTCACTTAATTCCAATAATCTTTAAATATCTCTTCCCATTTCTAAATACCTGTCAAGGAGGTAAAAATTTAATTTGGGTTAAGTCACTGCTTCACCATGCAGTAAGCAAAGGTTATTTGAACAGCACTCCTCCTCCTTCTTTTAAGTAATGTGTTTTGGAGAAGAATCCTACTGATAGTCTATTTAATAAAAGGTATGGGTGGGTTCAAACAAGAATGTCTGTCAGAATTTCAGTTCTCTCTTAAACAACTCGGCTCAAATTTCCTGTTACCTCTGGGAACCAAAAGTTCTGTCTCCCCATTTCTGGCATAAGTAAGACTAACAGTGAGAGGCAGTTATAAAAAGAGCCATGAATATATAATTAGGTGATCTGAAATTTAAAACTGGATAACGTTGGTTCTCTTCCTACTTCATCGTTATCATTTTAGGCAAGACATTGAGTCTTTTTGAACCTCAAATTCTTCATCTGTAATATGGACTTTAGCTGATCTGTAAAATTCTCCTTAAATATTATATTTTGCATTCAAAGGTCCATTCTCTCTCTTACAATAAATCAAAGAAACTTTAGTAGTAAATAATAAAGTAGACTGAATCATTGCTATAGCAATATGTTTGTGACTGTAAGCTATCTCTTGCATCCTCATAAAATGCTCACTCCCTGCTAGATAATCATAACCCACAGAAGCCTTCAAAAGTCAAAGGAGCTGGGTGTGGTGGCTCACATCTGTAATCCCAGCACTTTGGGAGGCCTAGGCTGGAGGATCACTTGAGCCCAGGAGTTTGAGACCAGCCTGAACAATAAAGTGAGACTCCCATCTACAAAAAAAATTTAAAAAATCAGCCAGGTGTGGTGGTGCGTTTCTGTAGTCCCAGCTACTTGGGAGGCTGGAGTGAGAGGATTTCTTGATCCAGGAGGGCAAGGCTACAGTGAGCTGTTTTTATGTCACTGTTATCCAGCCTGGGTTACTGAGTGAGACCCTGTATCAAAAAAAAAAAAAAAAAAAAGGGCAAAGGATAGCCCAGTTGTGAGACCCGAAGGATCCCTGGCTAACCAGTGGTGGATATATTGGAGAAAGATAGCAAATTATCGTGTAAATCTAGTAATCTGTGTTAAGGAATATTTAAAAATTGCTAATACCTACCAATGTGGGGACACAAGTCAGCTAGGACAAAAAATAAGAAAAGATTCCAGAACAGACAAGAGCTTTCATGTGAAAGGCTGGTAAGAGGAAAACAGCTTTTCATGTGGTTTTCACATCTCAAATTTCTCTCTTCTCCATGGATTACTCTTATGTTGATTCTCACAGTCACCACCACACTCTAAATAACCTCTCCTCAAACTCTGCTCCCTTTTTTCCTTTTGAACCTAAGGATGATTTTTAAAAATTCTTTTGCTTTTATCCTCTTAATATAGTGACATAGGAAAAAATTTCAGAATTTTACTGCAAATAAAGGAAGAAAGCCAAATATACATACATTCGCCAATTTATGTTAAATCAACTTATAACATCTCCTCACCTTCTAGAAAATTCCTCTAGGTAAAAATAGCAAACCTTCTCTTGTATCTCCAATATCATATTTATCACCATAATAAACTGAGCATTCATTGGTGATAATAAAATGTGATAAACTGAATATGAGATAAAAATATTTTAATTTAGCAGGTGGCAATATTTAGTAGAGGTGAATGACTATACTTATGAATGAAATAGTGGCTCATTAAAGACATTTTCTTACTTGGAAGTGCTTAAGAATAGGTACTGCGACAACAAAAAGACAATCTTATATTCTACAAAAAGGTCATCTGATGACTTCAGAGAGAGAAATGATTGGCCTTACATTACAGTTGAGCACACAGTTACAGCACAGCTACAGGTACCAATACAGACGTTTTCAACTAATTGCAGCTTGACTTGCTGTTTGTTTGCTTGTTTCTGGCAACGAACTAATTAGCTTACA
Organism: Rhinopithecus roxellana; assembly: GCF_007565055.1. NCBI lineage: Eukaryota > Metazoa > Chordata > Mammalia > Primates > Cercopithecidae > Rhinopithecus > Rhinopithecus roxellana. Next base: position 103,443,456 of record NC_044559.1, on the reverse strand, counting down.
GATTTGGAGTCATCATCACTAGAATTATAAAATTCTTAAGCTACATTTTGACACTTCTATGATTATGTCTAGCATAATAAATGCATTTTACAACATCACAACTAAGTATTATGTAAGGTAAGTTCTACACTATTTGACTCAACTATACATCCAAATTATTATGTCCATAGTTGAAATGGAAAACATCTGTGATCAGAAAGATTTCGTAATCCAATGAGAAGAGGGGAAGGAGGTAGCAAATCAAGAAATGTAAGCAACAATAACCATAGGAGTATGTAAATTAACTGCAAACAGGGCTTTTAATAGAGACACTGTTTTAACAGTCATTAATTGCTGAGTTTTTAGTCCTGTGATCTCCAGAAATGCAGTCATATCTGAAGGTTTTCCTGCACTTCTGGGAGTTAGTGCAGTCCTTCCAATAATTTCTCCTTCTTGTTTATCTTTATAGGCAAAACAAATTTATTTATTTGTTCAAGGTAAGCTCAGATTGCTAAAACCTTCCAATTAATAATTTATTTTTTAGAATGAAAATGAAAAGAGATAGTGAACTATCACTGACATAGTAGAATCTAAGTATTACTGCTTAGAATCATAAGAGTTCTGTGAGCAATAAATATTAAGCTAAAATCTGTCATCTGGTCTAGGCAGCAAAACAATCTAATATAAGCTATTACTTTAGTAAAGAAAATGAGCAATAAATATCTCTCATAATAAAGCCTTCTAATTAATTCATACATAATAATATACATACAGTATATACACCTAATGAATGTTCAATATATTAGAAAAATCAAATATTAGTAACACAAAATCTGTTATAGAAGAAAAATTCAAAATATACTCATCAGTTTTTTTAACCTGTGCCTATTTCTGATGAAATAACTACATAAGCTCATTCAGTATATTACCTCCTTACTGCCACCAGTGTCAGAGGTTTGTTTACTTCAATAGTTTAATGACAGCAATCTAAAGAGGTTATATCAGAAGATCTAGAAGACAAATTGGAAGAGGTTTTTATGTTTTCTGATTTCTATAACCACTTTAAAATGCACTCATGTTTTTCAAAGATGGCATGTGATTCTACCATATTTAATTTCTACCTCTTTATTTTACCCACAGTGCTGTAAGTATAATTATATGACATAGCAAGTATCAGCTACTGGTCTTATCACATATTAGCACAAGTTTAGTATGCTATGAGCATTTGTATACATTTATCTATACCTATGTAATTATCTTAACAACACTGAGGAAACATGAGATGTAAAAATCAAGAGGATAGCCAAGTAATTTTAACAAGATGAAGATTTTTATAACATCAAATATTCAAATTGAAAGTTAATGACATTTAAATTGCCTAATATTTTCTAAGTTTTTAAAGTACTTGGGCTTCTAAAAATGCAATTTACTCTTTCCATGGTTTATAAAACTTGGAAACATCAAACTATGATAAGATTCCCATAGCCAGGCACTGCACATCATCAACCTTATAGACTCAATTAGCAAATTACCTCAAAGCTGACCAGTGTTCAAATTTGAGTTTTGTACTACAAAGACAAGGACATCACATTAGTATTATTTAGTGAAAGGGACTTTAAGAATTCTGAAGGACAATGGTAGAGTTGAAACATGTAGACCTATCATAAATTAAGAAAATATGAAGTATTTGATGGAATATTGTTTTTTGAATATGTATTTTATGGTCATCTACATGTCTAGAATGTTCTACTTATGAATGTTTAATAAAAGATGGTTTATAAAGGAATGAGTAATAGCATATTCAAGTACTTTTTCAGATATCTGAGTGAGATTTAACAAGATCGAAACCACTGTTACAAAGATTATGACAGTGCAGGAAATCTAGCATGACTGACTCCATCTTGCTTCCAGCCTCACAGGCTGGCTATCCTCATTCACTTCTGGGCATAGGCCAAGCTAACCATGGGAGTAATTTAGTTTCTAGTTTAACTTAGAAGCAATGATGATAATAGCCCCTCCGTAAAACTGACCCCTTCTATCTTCTGTCTTTGTAAGACTGAGAGGCCACAAGACTGGGATTTTGGTAGAGGCTTGAATTCTGCTTGATGTAGGCCTAAAGGATAACCAGCCATTGTTCTCTAGCTTGCTTTTCTATCAGCTTTTACTGCTCAGGAGTCATGAAGCTAGAGATCACTTATAAAGAAGATTTATAACTTCTCTAATTTCTCCTATAGATGACATCACTATTGTCAAAACTTAAGATTGGTCTTTGGGATGTTTTCCTCAGACTTTTACATTCTGATGACCTACTGACTCCAGCTGGACATGTGAGTCATACCAAGGAACTGACTCAACCTGTGATTCACACCTAGAAACAGACTCAGCACTCAAAGACAGTTTGGACACTTCTACAATTTCAAACCCAACCAATCAGAAGTGCCCATTCCCCATCCTCTTGCCCACCAAATTATCCTTAAAAATTCTAGCCTCCAAGCTCTTGGGGAGACAAATTTGAGAATCAACTTCCCTCCTTCCAAATGGCCAGTCTTGCAATTATTAAACTCTTTCTTTGTTGCAAAAACCTGCTGTTCTAATTGAATTGGATTTTCTGGGCAGTGGGCAAGATGAACTCACTGGGTTAGTCTCACAAGATTAGTCTTATAAAGCAGCAGGCTCCAAACCTTTTTGGCACCAGGAACCGGTTTTGTGAAAGACAATTTTTCCTCAGATGGGGTGGGGTGGGGGGAAAGGTCTGGGGATGAAACTGTTCCACCTCAGATCATCAGGCATTAGAATCGTACAAGGAGAGCAACCTGAATCCCCTAGATCCCTTGCATATGCAGTTCACAATAGGGTTTGCACTCCTATAAGAATCTAATGTAGCCACTAACCTGACAGGAGGCGGAGCTTGGATGGTAATGCTTACTTGCCCACCACTCACCTCCTGCTGTGTGGCCTGGTTCCTAACAGGCCACGGACTGGTATGGGTCCACATGGCCCAGGTATTGAGACCCCTGTTATAAAGGGCCCATACAAGTCTAGGAGCAGAAAATTGCAATCTCCAGGAATACAAAAAAAAAAAAAATGAAGATATCACAAAGAAGTTATAAAAATGCAAACATTAAAATTAAAATGATTCTATTCAACACACATAATATACATTTTCAGAAAGAAATACAACAAAATGCTACAAAAATTTAATATCAAATTTTTTCTCCATCTTACTGTTACTCTTTCTCAAACTTTGTCTAATGATAGAATCTTCATGACCTAAAGGAACTCCATTCTCTGCAGTTTATGTGAACTTTATGCAACTCTCCTTTCTGCCTTCAGTCACTAACTCAACACTTAGTGAAAAAATGGGTACATATCTATGTACCATATATGGACTGAGGGCCACAATATATGCATGGTTCACAACATGTGAAGATAATCATGCAAGAATTTACCTTTGCAAAGATTATGACAGTGCAGGAAATCTAGCATGACTGACTCCATCTTGCTTCCAGCCTCACAGGCTGGCTATCCTCATTCACTCCTGGGCATAGACCAAGCTAACCATGAGAAGAATTTAGTTGCTACTTAACTTTGAAGCAATGATGATAATAGCCCCTTCGTAAAACTGACTTCCTCTTTGTTTGGGGACTGAAATTGTCTTCACAGGACTAATGAAAGGCCATCAGATTCATCCCACACTGAATTAGATGCTAGAAATGGAGAAAACAATCAGATAGTCCACTAAAGAAAGACTTTGAAATCTTAGATCAGACAATGTCTAAAGTTATCACCAGCCTGTTAATGAGAACATATATTTCTTTTTTCTTCTTTAGTTCAACTTCGTGGTGACAGGTTTCTGTTACCTGAAACTAAAAACTGCTGAGTAACGTAGTTCTGTTTCAACAATAAGATTGGGGAGATTTGAAATATATATCTATTTTTCTAATTGTTCTACATTTATATGTTTTTATCAGATGGATGTCATATATGGTGTTAAGAAGTTTGCAAATATTCTAAGATGTCATTAAATGAATAACTTTAATGAAACAGGCTGATAATAAACAAAGTGAGTAATACAAGTCCAGAAAATATCTACTTGAGGACTAAAATAAGACTATCACTTTAAACCCTATGTCAAGGAGCTAAAGCAACACCATTGTTCTGTATAACATACTTTTGTTCCACCATTCTTTCAAAACAGCAACTTATTCAAATTTGTGCAATGCCCCCACTTTGAAATTTAATGGCTCTTTGCATCACCAGCCCCTCCCTTCTCTTCACTGTCATGACCTATTTTAGTTTCTCATGCTCCTTCACCAGAAACCACTGCATGAAGTCCACAATCTCATACTGAAATTGTTAAATGCATTCTTTTTAAGATAGTGACCAGGGATGGCCAAATAGGAACAGCTCCAGTCTACAGCTCCCAGCATGAGTGACTCAGAAGATAGGTGATTTCTGCAATTTCCAACTGAGGTACTGGGTTCATCTCACTGGGGCTTGTCGGACAGTGGGTGCAGCCCACGGAGCCTGAGCTGAAGCAGGGCGGGGCATCGCCTGACTCAGGAAGCACAGGGGGTCGGAGAATTCCCTTTCCTAGCCAAGGGAAGCCATGACAGACACAGTACCTGGAAAACTGGGACACTCCCACTCTAATACTGCGCTTCTCCAATGGTCTTAGCAAATGGCACACCAGGAGATTATAGCCGGCGCCTGGCTCAGAGGGTCCCACACCCGTGGAGCCTCACTCACTGCTAGCACAGCAGTCTGAGATCTAACTACAAGGCAGCAGTGAGGCTAGGGGAGGGGCATCCGCCATTGCTGAGGCTTGAGCAGGTAAGCAAAGTGGCGATGAAGCTCAAACTGGGTGGAGCCCACTGCAGCTGAAGGAGGCCTGCCTGCCTCTGTAGACTCCACCTCTGGGGGCAGGGCATAGCTGAACAAAAGGTAGCAGAAACTTCTGCAGACTTAAACATCCCTGTCTGACAGCTCTGAAGAGAGTAGTGGTTCTCCAAACATGCAGTTTGAGATCTGAGAATGGACAGACTGCCTCCTCAAGTGGGTCCCTGACCCCAGAGTAGCCTAACTGGGAGGCACCACCAAGTAGGAGCGGACCTGACACCTCATATGGCCAGGTGCCCCTCTGAGACGAAGCTTCCAGAGGAAGGATCAGGCAGCAACATTTTCCATTCCACAATATTTGTTGTTCTGCAGCCTCCGCTGGTGATGTCCAGGCAAAAAGGGTCTGGAGTGGACTTCCAGCAAACTCCAACAGACATGGAACTGAGGGTCCTTACTGTTAGAAAGAAAACTAACAAACAGAAAGGACATTCACAAAAACCCAATCTGTACATTACCATCATCAAAGACCAAAGATAGATAAAACCACAAAGACGGGGAGAAACCAGAGCAGAAAAGCTGAAAATTCCAAAAATCAGAGCACCTCTTCTTCTCCAAAGAAATGCAGCTTCTTGCCAGCAACAGAAAAAAGCTAGACAGAGAATGACTTTGATGAGTTGAGAGAAGGGGGCTTCAGAAAATCGGTAATAACAAACTTCTCCGAGCTAAAGGAGGATGTTCGAACCCATCGCAAAGAAGCTAAAAACCTTGAAAAAAGATTAGATGAATGGCTAACTAGAATCAACAACATAGAGAAGACCTTAAATGACCCAATGGAGCTGAAAACCATGGCACAAGAACTACGTGATGCATGCACAAGCTTCAGTAGCAGATTCAATCAAGTGGAAGAAAGGGTACCAGCGACTGAAGATCAAATGAATGAAATGAAGTGAGAAGAGAAGTTTAGAGAAAAACACATTTAAAGCAGTGTGTAGAGAGAAATTTATAGCACTAAATGCCCACAAGAGAAAGCAGGAAAGATCTAAAATTGACACCCTAACATCACAATTAAAAGAACTAGAGAAGCAAGAGCAAACACATTCAAAAGCTAGCAGAAGGTAAGAAATAACTAAGATCAGAGGAGAACTAAAGGAGATAGAGACACAAAAAACCCTTCAAAAGATCAATGAATCCAGGACCTGGTTTTCTGAAAAGATCAACAAAATTGATAGACCGTGAGCAAGACTAATAAAGAAGAAAGGAGAGAAGAATCAAATAGATGGAATAAAAAATGATAAAGGGGACAGCACCACCAATCCCACAGACATACAAACTATGATCAGAGAATAATATAAACACCTCTACACAAATAAACTGGAAAATCTAGAAGAAATGGATAAATTCCTGGACACATACACCCTCCCAAGACTAAATCAGGAGGAAGTTGAATCCCTGAATAGACCAATAACAGGCTCTGAAATTGAGGCAATAATTAATAGCCTACCAACCAAAAAAAGTCCAGGACCACATGGATTCACAGCCGAATTCTACCAGAGGTACAAGGAGGAGCTGATACCACTCCTTCTGAAACTATTCCAACAATAGAACAAGAGGGAATCTTCCCTAACTCATTTTATGAGGCCAACATCAACCTGATACCGAAGCCTGGCAGAGACACAACCAAAAAAGAAAATTTTAGACCAATATCCCTGAAGAACATCAATGCAAAAATCCTCAATAAAATACTGGCAAAACCAAATCCAGCAGCATATCAAAAAGCTTATCCACCATGATCAAGTGGGCTTCATCCTTGGAATGCAAGGCTGGTTCAACATATGCAAATCAATAAACATCATCCATCACATAAACAGAACCAAAAACAAAAACCACATGATTATCTCGATAGATGCAGAAAAGGCCTTCAACAAAATTCAACAGCCTTTCATGCTAAAAATTCTCAATAAACTAGGTATTGATGGAATGTATCTCGAAATAATAAGAGCTATTTACAACAAACCCACAGTCAATATCATATCGAATGGGCAAAAACTGGAAGCATTCCCTTTGAAAACTGGCACAAGACAGGGATGCCCTCTCTCACCACTCCTATTCAACATAGTGTTGGAAGTTCTGACCAGTGCAATTAGGCAGGAAAAATAAATAAAGGGTATTCAGTTAGGAAAAGAGGAACTCAAATTGTCCGTGTTTGCAGATAACATGATTGTATATTTAGAAAACCCCATCATCTCAGCCCAAAATCTCCTTAAGCTGAAAAGCAACTTCAGCAAAGTCTCAGGATACAAAATCAATGTGCAAAAATCACAAGCATTCCTATACACCAAAAACAGAGAGCTAAATCATGGGTGAACTCCCATTCACAATTGCCTCAAAGAGAATAAAATACCTAGGAATCCAACTTACAAGGATGTGAAGGAACTCTTCAAGGAGAACTACAAACCATTGCTCATGGAAATAAAAGAGGACACAAACAAATGGAAGAACATTCCATGCTCATGGATAGGAAGAATCAATATCATAAAAATGGCCACATTGCCCAAGGTAATTTATTGATTCAAAGCCATCCCCTATCAAGCTACCAATGACTTCCTTCACAGAATTGGAAAAATTACTTTAAAGCTCATATGGAACCAAAAAAGAGCCCGCGTTGCCAAGACAATCCTAAGCCAAAAGAGAAAAGCCGGAGGCATCACGCTACCTGACTTCAAGCTATACTGCAAGGCTACAGTAGCCAAAGCAGTATGGTACTGTACCAAAACAGAGATATAGACCAATGGAACAGAACAAAGCCCTCAGAAATAACACTACACATCTACAACCATCTGATCTTTGACAAACCTGACAAACACAAGAAATGGGGAAAGGATTCCTATTTAATAAATGGTGCTGGAAAAACTGACTAGCCATATGTAGAAAGCTGAAGCTGGATCCCTTCCTTACACCTTATATAAAAATTAATTCAAGATGGATTAAAGACTTAAATGTTAGACCTAAAACCATAAAAACCCTAGAGGAAAACCTAGGCAATACCATTCAGGCCATAGGCATGGGCAAGGACTTCATGACTAAAACACCAAAAGCAATGGCAACGAAAGCCAAAATTGGCAAATGGGATCTAATTAAACTAAAGAGCTTCTGCACAGCAAAAGAAACTACCATCAGAATGAACAGGCAACCTATAGAATGGGAGAAAATTTTTACAATCTACCCATCTGACAAAGGGCTAATATCCAGAATCTACAAAGAACTTAAACAAATTTACAAGAAAAAAAATAAAATGACCCCATCAAAAAGTGGGCAAAGGTTATGAACAGACACTTCTCAAAAGAAGACATTTATGCAGCCAACAGACACATGAAAAAATGCTCATCATCACTGGCCATCAGAGAAATGCAAATCAAAACCACAATGAGATACCATCTCACACCAGTTAGAATGGCGATCATTAAAAAGTCAGGAAACAACAGGTGCTGGAGAGGATGTGGAGAAATAGGAACACTTTTACACTGTTGGTGGGACTGCAAACTAGTTCAGCCTTTGTGAAAGACAGTGTGGCAATTCCTCAAGGATCTAGAACTAGAAATACCATTTGACCCAGCCATCCCATTACTGGGTATATACCCAAAGGATTATAAATCATGCTGCTATAAAGACACATGCACATGTACATTTATTGAGGCACTATTCACAATAGCAAAGACTTGGAACCAATCCAAATGTCCATCAATGATAGACTGGATTAAGAAAATGTGGCACATATACACTATGGAACACTATGCAGCCATAAAAAAGGATGAGTTCGTGTCCTTTGTAGGGACATGGACGAAGCTGGAAACCATCATTCTCAGCAAACTATCACAAGGACAGAAAACCAAACACCACATGTTCTCACTCACAGGTGGGAACTGAACAATGAGAACACTTGGACAAAGGATGGGGAACATCACACACTGGGGTCTGTTGTGGGGTCGGGGGAGTGGGGAGGCATAGCACTAGGAGATATACCTAATGTAAATGATGAGTTAACGGGTGTAGCACACCAACATGGCACTTGTATACATGTGTAACAAACCTGCACGTTGTGCACATGTACCCTAGAACTTAAAAGTATTTAAAAAAAAGATAGTGACCAGATAAGAATGCTATAATTTAATATAGTTCTGTACTGTCTTTATATCTACAGATGCAGTTGGCTCTGACCAATACAATAACAGAATAAAAATAAGAGTAAGAAATAGATGCAGCTAAAACTGCCATTGCGTGCAGATGATAAAATCATCTGTCTGGAAAAGCTAGTAGGATCAACATATGAACTGTTATGAAATAAAAGATTTAAACAACTTTTCCCAATGCAAAATAAACCAAAAAACTTCATTAAATCATTACACATCTTAATACCGCCAACAATCCATCTAGAATATGTACTTTAAAAATAAGATTTTATTTATATTATCACCTTATTTATAAAATAATCCAAACAAGATTCCCAAGTTGGTTGGGCTATGGATAAACTTTTAATACTAAAATGAAAGATGTAGAGAATGATCAGAATAAATAGAGAGGTAATTATAACATAATATTTAATAATGTAGCTTTTACTTCTCCTCAACAAAATTAAAGCCAAAACCAATATTTCCTTTTTTTTTTTTTTTTTTTTTGAGGGGGGAAATGTATTCTAAATTTATGTGCGGAAAAATTTTATGAATAGCTAAATAAACCTTAGAAAAAAAGAGCAAAGTGGGGTTATTCCTTTTTTTGAATATTAAAATATGTTACAACAAAATCACCATTAGTAATAAAAAATAATTTGGAATAGCCACAAGAAGATAAAAGAATTTAACCAACAAAGTGAGAGACAGAAATAGAACAAAGTAAACACATGATTTAATATATGATAAAAACTACATCAAATATCACTGGAAATGATAGACGGCATATAAATAGTACTGGAAAGTGCTACACTTAATAAGATAAAATTGGATCTTTCCTTAACATTACAAAATGTTAATGTCTTGTTAGATTAAAAGTATAAATACGAAAGATAAACCTAATAAGTAATTGAAAAAAACAGAATATTTTATTCAAACACAGAAAAAGGATTCTTAAATAAAATATTAAAAGTTTGAATTCCAAGTCATATCAATAAATGTGATGACATAAGAAATGTTTTTTGTTCACTGAAAAGCCTCTTAAGAGATAAATAACTGAATGACAAAAGCATATTTGCAAATTTTATGAACAATTATTCCTCAAAAAATGAAACTCAAAACACTAATGACATAATGTCATCCTCAAAATAATTAATATACAGTAAAATGCAAATGAAATTACTGAGACACTACTCCTTACCTATTTGTCTATCAAAAATAGAACACTTTATAATGTCAGACATTAGTTGGCATTTGATAATGTAGAAACTTTCATGTGCTGGCACTGTTTTGGGGAGTATGAACTGGCTGAGTCATTCCGCATAGCAATTTGGTACACTTAGTCAAGTATATTCTATGCTCTTCTATGGCCCAGAAACTCTGTTCCAAGGTATATGTAGCCCAAAGAAATTCTTACCAGTGTTTTATAAGGGACACACATGGAGGTGGTCCTTATTGCAGTATTTATGGAAGTGGGAAATTGGAGGCAACATGGATGTCTATCAGTAGGTGAAGGGGTAGGCAAAATGGGCTGCATGCACACATTGAAACATTATGCAGTAGTCAGAAGCAAAAGTTGTATGTATATGCACAGAATAATACATAATGATATGGTTGGACTTTCAAACCTAGGGTTTAGTGAGAAAAGTAAGAAACAGAATGACATATTTTTGGATATATATACACACATATATATATACACACACACACATACGTACATTACTATAACTCACTATATTATAGATATATAAATCATACGCATATGCATTTATAACAGTAATATGCATTTTACAATAGCATATACAAACAATACAAGACACTAGAACATATAATAGTTGTCTGTAGCTAAGGTGGTGGTGAGAGGAAGGGAGTGGGAAATAGGGATAAAACCCAATAAATGAATAGAAGAAAACTGAGCTAACAAACCAAACCAAGAAGGGACCTTCCAAGGATCAGTGATGGTAATTTGCCTCAAAGTGAGAAGTATGATTAATGCAAACTTCTGCTCCATGTTCCCAACATAAAATGAAATATTATGAGTCATCAAATTACTAACATCTCAGTGATCCATGTAGTGAGCCAACACAAGTAATGCCATTCAACTAGTATGTATCAATAAAAAATTTAAAAACAAACAAAATAATGCCAGTGTAAAAATATCCATGATAGCATACAAAAGTAAGGTTTTTGATTGTCAGTATTACGTGTATGACAGGAAGGTGACGGGACAGTGGTGTTGGCCAGAGAAACAACCAAATAAAGACCATAAAACCAGTGAGAAGTAGAAGAAAACCAAAAGGCACAACAGTAAACAATAAGACCTAACTATTTTTGTTAAGAAAATCACTAATGGCTCAGTTTGACTGAATTTCTTACAGAGAATGTTGAATAGGCAAAAATGATCTGTCTTGGATTGAGACCAGTGAGGACAAGGAAACTGCTCCAACCACAGCTGCTGTAAATGAGGTCAATGTGTGTTGTCTTATGTACTCAAAGTAGGTTTTGTGCACAGAGAAGAGTAGTTGGACATGTACTTTAAAATCCTGTTCAATTTGTAAGTTAAAATTTTAATCTAATAATTTTGTGAAACATTTAACTTAGAAATTGAATTACTCTACTTCTGCATCCAGGGAATTTTAATATTCAAATGTTTGGTCCCATTCTGAAACTTAATTAACTAAACACAATTAACATTTTAAAATAAAGTTATAAATTCAATGTATCAAATTTCTTTTTAATTATTTAAATAGTTTGACTACCAAACTACCTCTTCCTAAGCACTAAAGTAAGTCTTGTAAGTCAATTACATGAAACTTAAAAGTAAGCTGATTAGGTTTTCTTAAATATTTTAATGCTGTTTATAAATTTAGAAAGATTTAAATATAAAAGTCACAAGTTTAAATAACCTACAGAGTTAGAGATTTTAAGTTAAAATCAAAGATGTATTTTCTTGACGCTTTGTTGTGATAATTTTTATTAATCATTAAACTTATTTAAAATAACAAATAATGGACAAATTATTCCATAACATAATAAATAATGCTATAATTTGGATTCATTTTATTATTCTCACAATGACTTTATATTTCTCATGGGCAACATACACCTACCCACTAGAGAAAAATAAAGTCTTGTTTTCCCATGTTAATCAAGTGGATGTTTTGGTCTCATTGCATTGATTTCCTAACAATCACACTCCCAGCTATATGACTGGTGTAGGCTGTTGCCCTCAACAAGAAAGGTCACATTGAATCCTATTATAAACAGAATAGAAAAGAAAACCTTCTACCTTTAAAATGAAATAAGCACTAAATTATTGCATTCAAGTCACATAAATTTTCAAACTGCAGTAAATTATCCCTAATATCATTCATTACTTCAATAATGCTTTGTATTTATTTAACTGTTTGCATGTGTAGCAGAAGTGTCTTTTAAATAATTACAATGATAGGAAAGAAATTTTAAAAATATTTTTAACATCTTCATTTAGCCAAAATAAATGCATCAGCATTCTATGTTAATTACCTCTTGAAAAAAGAAAAAGTAAAACAAAGCCTCTCCAGGAAATCTAAAAACCTGAGATAATAATAGTTAAGGTCTATTTTTTAAACCGAGGGCTGCCCCTCTCTACTAATAGTAGAAAAAAAAATATTCCAGTGATTACAACAAGCCTTTTGGGAATGAGAGGAAGCTAGAAACAGGTATTTTCTTTCCTTCTTTCTTTCTTTCTTTCTTTTTTTCCTCTTGTTTGAGAGTGAGTTTCTCTCTTGTCACCCAGGCTGGAGTGCAGTGGCATGATCTGGCTCACTGCAACCTCCGCCTCCCAGGTTTCAAGCAATTCTCCTGCCTCAGCCTCCCAAGTAGCTGGGATTACAGGCGTGCACCACCATGCCCAGCTGATTTTTGTATTAGTAGAGACAGAGTTTCACCATGTTGGCCACTCTGATCTGGAACTCCGGACCTCAAGTGATCCACCCCTGTTGGCCTCCCAAAGTGTTGGGGTTACAAGCGTGAGCCACTGCGTGCACCCAGCCTGGTATTTTCAATTAATACTTATTTTGATGTTTTCCTTTTAGTTAATGTTTTGATTTTTTTCTTGCACCTACAGGTGATTTTGTTTTTATTTTATTCAGTTTTGTTATTAAGGACTTGACAGGGTTTTTAAATGAAAATAAACAAGCCATTTAGTAAATAGTTGGTTCAGGTTCTATTTAGAAGGGTATATATATTTAATCTAAATATTTGTCAGCTTCTGCAAACCATATTATGCCTTCCAGTTAACTGAAAAGCAAATGAATTAAGGAATTAAGTGTACTTCTATAAACCTGCTCTCTAGCTATAGTTTTGTTACTCAGTAATTGAATGACCTTAGATTTAAGCTTCCATTTCCTAAAATAAGATTATAATTATTATTGAAAATGCTGTTCCAATTGTTTTCGGAAATTTTCGTGGGAAACTGCAAGAATACTGACATTCTAAGGCTTAACATGGATCTTTATCACACTGGGTAAGCAGCATGACAGTAAAAAACAATCTTGTTAAAGTATGCCTGTGGCCAACAGGCAAAGTGGACTCCCTGTGGCTATCTGAGGTGCCCAAAGTTAAAACAGAATAGAATAAGGTTGTCATGTCTGGAGTGAGGGAGCACTCACATACTCTTTGTTCTCAGAAAGATATTGTAAAACTATCACAGGACTTCCCTTTCTACATTCAAGCCAATCCAGTTCCTGTTGTATGGATTAAGATAGACTGTGACCAGAAAGACGGCCCCTGCCTCACCCTCCCATAACTCACCACCAGTAGTTTAAAAGAAATATCTGCCAGAAATTTCTGGTTTGGGGAAGCCAACCAATCAGAGATCACAGGAACAAACCCACCAGAGCTCACTACCGCATCTAATCAAAGTGTATCAACCAATCAAAACCCAGCTGTGCTGACCAATCAAAACTAAGCAAGTTTCAATCCTTCATTTGCATAAACAAATATAATTGGGAACTTGGGCAAGAACTTCTGCTACTTGTCTAACACTCTCTTTGTTCTCTGGAACATTTCTTCATTTTACATTACAGATTCTAAGATTCCAAGGCCTCATCTCCCTGATTTGCAAACTTCACTGGAATAAAGTGTCTTTCCTCCGAATTCCTTTTCAGAGAAGTTTTGTTCACAATCTAAAATGCAAGCATGACTGGTAGTCATGGAGAGAGACAGAAGCCAGTACTAGAGGAACAGAATCAGCGACAGATCTGAGGCCATATATTTGAAAATAGGTGAAGAATTGGAAGCTTACAACATCAGGAATGGTTTGGAAAGTTGAATTACAAAGGAGCCTACATCAAATACTTGCATAAATAGGTTATGAGGAGAGAAATGTTATTTTGCTTGCATTTGTGTTTGCTTGTGTGGTTCCAGGTCAGTTTTGTCTGTTTGTTTTTGACTTAGGAGCACAGAGCTAGTGAGGCCACAGAGAGAGTGAGTAGTAAATTAGTTACCAATACAAAAACACTTGAAATATGTAATTACTATTTTTTAATGTGCCAAATGAACACATAAGTCAAAATTAAGTATTTTAACATTAGGGTTCCTTTCTCTGATTCAAAAATAATTATTGAATATTCTCCATATGTAAGCAATATTGCTATTGTTTTGGAAATAAAATTAAAAATAAAATCTTCTTCCAACACAGAAATAATCTCCATAAAGTTAGTAGAAAAGAAAACACTTTCATTATTGAATAAGCATTAATACAGAATGTGGCAGGCATCACAGGCAATCTGCTAAGAGACTGCCAAAGACAGAAAGAAATCTTATACTTTTATATAGTCAAATAGATAAAACTCATTGTATATATGCTTTCAAGATAGTAACTAGTCCTCAAGTAAAAGGACTTTACAGCACTATTTGTCACATATAGTTCACACTCACTTCACCTGGTAATTAGGGTGACCATCTGTGTTAGCTAACTGGCTTTATCCACAGGAAAAATAAACTTCTCATATATTTATCATAGGAAGCAGTTTTGTGGTTTGGAACAATCAAAGTTAGGTTCCTATCCATCCATAGAAACTGAGAGAGAAGAATTTTATCTTCGTTATTATTACATTTCAAATAAATGGCTCCCAGGTGCTTGAGGAAGACATTCTTGATCATAAAGCAGACAAAAGACCTATCTACTTTTCAAACGGATTTACACACATTTCTAAGAGAGGATAAAGTACTTAAAGTTACAAGTTTCCTTAAGCAAATATTCTAAGAAAAAAGGGAAGGGACAATTCTCTTCCCTTCTTTTAACAGGGAGAATTAAGTTTACAATTTTTACTTATTCATGCATTTATTTGTTTTAAGTAGAAATAGGGTTTCCCTATGTTATCCAGTCTGGTCTCAAACTCCTGGCCTAAAGCAATCCGCCTGCCTTAGCCTCTCAAAATCCTGGGATTACACTGAAACACAGTGCCAAGACAAGCTTCTTATTTTACATTTGGATTTATCCTTACACTAGACACTGTACAGGATACAGTGATGAAAAAGATAAAGTTAATGGCTTCAAGACATGTACAGAAAAGTTATCTGAATTAGGACCAGAATTACCATATTCACCATCTATCCCAATTTATAAGATCAAAGATTCCTTAAGTGAATGTTGCAAAAACTTTTATTTCCATCTGACCAAACTAGAAAACTCAACTTTTCTTTATTTATATATTTTAGCATGTAGTATTGAACTCCAACAATAAAATGAATCAATTAACTGTTTTTATATGTATTGATTTCAAATTGATAAATTTGATATTTTCTTAACTACTATAAGCAAAACTAATTTTGAGAAAATAACACTGAAAATGTATAAACAAAACTATAACTTCCATTATGTCAAATCATATCTGTTCATTTTCACAATCAATGAGTTCACTATTTATTTAATATGTATCTCCTTAGCAATAATAGGTACTCATTGCTGTATCACATCCTAAAGATAATATGTTAAAAAATATATTACAACAATATTGAGATGAAAGTGGATTCAAATTCTACCTTTTTTAGTTTTTCAATTAGCAAGTTGCTTAAGCTCTCTCAGTTTATTTATCTACCAAATGGTGACACTACATATGCATTTCATTGGGATAGTGTAATAATTCAATAAGATTATACTTTTTAAAAACTAACATAGTATTTATTATTTAGAAAATGCTCAAAATGGTCACTATTACATTCAATTAATATAAGAAATATATAGATATATGAATATATATGTAAAAGCAATTTTTTTTAATGTTATACAGGCAGAATATCAGAAATTATTGGTAAGCTACTTGGTTCAGCTTTAAAAATTGGTTATGTAAAAAGGCATCTGCATTATAGGGATTGGAATGTGGCCGAAAATCCCCAAATAAACAAACAAAAAACCAGCATAGAAAATCTTTAGCTTAATTCAACCTAGGTGTTTTATTGTTAGTCATAATTGCCATATTGAATATAGGCATTGTATTTTAATTCACTTTCATCTTTTATTTTCATCTATATAATCAGGTTTATAATCATCAACCTGATTAGCTGAAAGTAAAAATAACTGGCTCTTCACCAGCAATAGTTTAAGGAGCATTGCATTACATTATTAAACCTCTCTGGTTTCCATTTTCTCATTGTATAGGGTTTCAGCCAATCAGGTTACAATACTTTTGTAAACTATAAAAAAATTATCAGAAAAAATATAATAAAAATTTAGGCCGGGTGCGGTGGCTCAAGCCTGTAATCCCAGCACTTTGGGACGCCGAGATGGGCGGATCACGAGGTCAGGAGATCTAGACCATCCTGGCTAACACGGTGAAACCCCATCTCTACTAAAAAATACAAAAAAGAAAACCTAGCTGGGCGAGGTGGCGGGCGCCTGTAGTCCCAGCTACTCGGGAGGCTGAGGCAGGAGAATGGCGTAAACCCGGGAGGCAGAGCTTGCAGTAAGCTGAAATCTGGCCACTGCACTCCAGCCTGGGCGACAGAGCGAGACTCCGTCTCCAAAAAAATAAATTAAAAAAAAAAAAATTTAATACTTGCCTTACATAATCTCCAGTTGCCTTACTAGTGTCAGCAGCCACAAAATTAGTTTAATGAATACACTTAGAAAAAGCAAAACAGGGAAAAAGAAAATAATCATGAACTCTGTCTATATTGTTTATTGAAAGTATGTGTATAGGTGACTAATATAGACAATTGGCATTGAACTTATAGTTTTTTTCATTCCTCTACTATAACTAAACAAGCTCTTCCTTCTGCTCCAGTCGTGTAAGACATGCTTGTTTCCCCTTCTCCTTCCCCTGTGATTCTGTGTCAAACAGAAGCTCCCACATGACCTCACTTCTTTTCTATTTGTTGGAAATATTCTACAGTTAAATGGGAAGAACCTTAGCAAATCCATAACCATGCTAGCAAAAGATTATGGCCCTGGGTTCACTGTGTATTTTGGCATTTAGCCCACTGTGGTTGTATGGTTTCAAAATAATGAAAGAAGCCCTGATTGATTGTGGACAACAGTTTTCTGATAGAGGGAGTTTCCCAGTGATGGAAAAAATCATCCAGGGATCAGATAAGTT
This sequence comes from Rhinopithecus roxellana, assembly GCF_007565055.1. Classification (NCBI taxonomy): domain Eukaryota; kingdom Metazoa; phylum Chordata; class Mammalia; order Primates; family Cercopithecidae; genus Rhinopithecus; species Rhinopithecus roxellana. Next base: position 103,425,893 of record NC_044559.1, on the reverse strand, counting down.
TTTCTTTGCAGAATGTGTGTGAGTTTGTAAGTTGTAAAGACTTAAAGTAACTAAGAAATTAAGAAATTAAAAACAAACAAAAACTAAACAAAAAGTTTGAATTCAAAAATTCTTCATAATAACTTCCTATATACACTTTGAATGGACACTGTGTATACCAATGTTTAAGGTTTTAACATGATGAAGGCATTCTGCATGTTAATTTTTAATCTTTAAATTTTAATTTATGTTGGATGATGACAATGCTATTTGCATAGGATAATATATTTTTAAGTGTATCTATGTTTTGTTAGAACAGTGCTCACAGCAGAGTAACCACTCTCACAAAAGTATGTTGATAGAAACAGAAAAAGAAACTTTTGGAAAAAATTTTAGCAAGACTAAAATTTTTGTTTTTAATTTTTATCCAGAATGATGCAAGTGATGCTGTATTTTCAAAATTCACTCAGTTCTTCATCAGTAGTCAGTTCCAATTTAGCTCATAAAATTTATCTCATAAATTTAAATTAGTTTTTTATAAAAGACATGAATTCTGCATCATGCGTTTCCTATGTATAGGTTTCCTTTTGGTAGAAATAAAACCAAAGTGATTTATTAAATGAACAAAATGTTCATCGATAAACTTTTTGCAAATATGCAATATCAAGATTATCATTCACATCATTTCCAATTGGTGTTAATTTATAGAACATGTCATTATAATCTGTAAACACTGTTTTTTTCAAATTTTTAACTTTTGTGTGTGCCCTGAATTTCTGCTATTGATATACATTAAGTTTCTTTGCTGCATGAAAGTAATAAGATAATTAAAATTACCAAGCATATCAGATCAATAAGCAATTCTGGCTGCCCATTTCACTTCCTTAAAAAAACTATGACAAAACCAATTTATCTTTAAGAATCACTTAGAGTTTGTTCCATATTTCAAGCGCTCTAAATACAATATTTTTTCAATTAAACATCATACTTCTGCATGCAATACCACTCACTCATATTTTCCATATTATCATAAAATTAAAATGTTAACCTTCACTTAACTCACATCTAAGCCAACATATAGTTGAGAGCTGATGAGCTTTTTTTTTTTTTAATTTTTTGGCGAGATTTTTGTGTGTGTGTGATGAAGCAGTATGACTAAGTGACTATCCCACAGAACATAGATCTACATAAACCTTGGATGTGAAGTCACATTTATTGACAATGTTATTTTTTATAGTTTTACACAATTTAGAGCTAGCATTTAGAGCTAGAGTTTATCGTATCAATATCATGTTTAAATTGTGTAAGTTCTGAAAGAATTACCATATTGGGCTATGAATTTATCAGGTCACAATAAAAAAATACCATGGTAGCTTCATTTTTTCTATTAGTCTTCTATATCATTAGCTAATTCCTGAATGTGTCAAGGTATAGTGTTGGAGAGTGGTACTTGAATCAACTACTTTGCTACAGAAACATTTCTAGACAAACCCCTTTGCTACAACCATTCATTAGTTTCTCAATAATTGTACACAGTGTTTTAATTCTTAGGAAACTGAAGTGCCATGTTATATAAACTCTGCCAGGCAGTAATGTTTGTATCCAAAATATTGAACATCTGTTGTCAGCTTTCTATTTTAATACTTTTTCTTTCACATAATTCTGTGGTTTTGAATTCATCTCTTTATGTTGTGTATATAATTGGCCTTAAAGTTTGATGGTTTAATCGTTTCAGCAGCCAATTCATCTCCACAAATAACACACTTCTTTTTAATCACTTCATCACCAATTACAGCTACAAAAATGAAATCAATGTACGAGAGATAATACTTCTGAGTAAAATTAGTTTGACCTTTTCTTGGTCTTTACTTTTAAAAAAACTTTCATTATCACTATTTAATATACTACTGAAATAAAAAGATGTGTCATTTTTTGACAAAAAAAGTCCAGTTAATCTTATTTTACCATATGTAAATTAGCATTAAAATTTTTAGCTCTTCTTTGAAATAACTTCCATCATTGCAATTTTATATACTACTACTGAATGAAAAAATGTGTCACGTGTTTACAAAAAAATTATTGTAAATCTTCTTTACCATCTCCATATTAGGGTTAAAATTTTGATTACTTAAATAGCTAATAATGGTAAGCTATACATTTAAAATACATCTAATAAAACTTTAAAATTATGTGTAAAATAAATAAGCACACACATTTTTATCTTATTTTTATTGAATTACACTTCACAAACCAATCTTAAAACATCACATCATCCCTTGGTCCTCCTGTGTATAACTAAAATGCAGCTCTTGCCTCTTATGACTCATCAGGCTAGTTAAGCAACACTTGGTCTAGTCTATACCCTGTTTAGTAAGACAAATCCACTGATCATAAGTGGGAAGACATAGAAACGTCAATTTGATCAATAGTATTTAAAATGTACACTGCTCAATTTTTGTTCTTATTACAGGCCTGTGATGAACAACTCACAGATAGGCATCAGTCCTCCTATCACACTGAGTAGCAGTGATGCAGCTCCCGGCACCCTGCTGGTAATTTTCAGAGATGACATCCAAATATGTCATACTTCAAAGCCCATGAACTTGCCTCTGCACCATACTACTTCCCAAAGCTATGGGAATACTTATTTTGTAGCAAATACATTTTGTACTCAATTCTTCCATGTTCTTCTCTTTCCAGAAAACAGGGCCTTCCCAGTGATTTCAAAGTTAAGCTGTTCTCCAATAATAACTCTACTTCTTATACTTCCCATACATTACTGGAGGGCAATTAACAGTTCCTAAAAAAAACTCCTCAACATCAAAATGTAAGTTTAAGGAAGAGAGTACATTGAAAAAGACAGTCTCTAGGCTACCTGTTTTGTTTTGTTTTGTTTTGTTTTGTTTTTAACATTAAACTGTAACATAGTTAAAACTATTTCAAATCTAAAGGGACTTTTTTAAATTTATTTTTTATTATACTTTAAGTTCTAGGATACATGTGCAGAACATGCAGGTTTGTTACATAGGTATACATGTGCTATGGTGGTTTGCTGCACCCATCAACCCGTCATCTACATTAGGTATTTCTCCTAATGCTATCCCTCCCCTTTCCCCTTACCCCTGACAGGCCCTGGTATGTGATATTCTCCTCCCTGTGCCCATATGTTCTCATTGTTCAACTCCCACCTATCAGTGAGAAAATGAGGTGTTTGGTTTTCTGTTCCTGTGTTAGTTTGCTGAGAATGATGGTTTCTAGCTTCATCCGTGTCCCTGCAAAGGACATGAACTCATTCTTTTTATGGCTGCATAGTATTCCAAAGACATTTATGTGGCCAAGACACATGAAAAAAAGAAAAGCTCATCATCACTGGTCATTAGAGAAATGCAAATCAAAACCACAATGAGATGCCATCCCATGCCAGTAAGAATGGTGATCATTAAAAAGTCAGAAAACAACAGATGCTGGAGAGGATGTGGAGAAATAGGAACATTTTTACACCGTTAATGGGAGTGTAAATTAGCTCAATCATTGTGGAAGACAGTGGGGCGATTCCTCAAGGATGCAGAACTAGAAAGGCCATTTGACCCAGCAATCCCATTACTGAGTATATACCCAAAGGATTATAAATCATTTTACTATAAAGACACACGCACACATTTGTTTACTGCAGCACTATTCACAATAGCAAAGACTTGGAACCAGCCCAAATGCCAATCAGTGTTAGACTGGATAAAGAAAATGTGGCACATATACACCACGGAATAAAGGGACTATATTTAATTTTACTTTTGAAATGTATTTTTATCCCAATTTCTTTCATTGTATAGCTACAAGAGGATGCGAGGTGATAGTGCCTTAAATTGAATGTTTGTTTCTTAGAAAAGCTGTTTTATCACTGCAAACAAATAAATACTCTAAATAAGAAAAAAGAGAGAGAAATAGGAAAACTATACTATACTGAGCTTACCAAATAGAGTGTCACCATAAATAATTGCTGAGAATAGCCACTACCAGAAACTTAAGTATAAAATTATTTTCTCAGATAAAGTATGTGGGCAAAAACAAAACCAGAAAAGTCATAAGAAAGTCCCAATTCTAACAGTGAAAACAATGGATCAAGCTGGAGGATACTGTGCTAGACTAATAAGATGGATAGAAAGTAGAACGGTGGTTGCCAGGCCTGGGGTGGGTGGCCTGGAGCATTTGTTTAATAGGTATAGTTTCATTTTTGCAAGATGAAAACATTCTGGAGATTGGTTACAAAACAATGTGAATATACTTAACACTATGGAACTCTACACCTTTGAAAATGGTTAAGGTGGCAAATTTTGTGTTGTGTGTATTTTACCACAATTTAAACAAAAATTGTTGTGGTTGCTGCTTCTTATACTCCATTTTATTGGAATTTTCAATAACCCTGAACTCTGAAACCACAATGATCAGTATTGCTACCAGTTCACATAACCTGCCTTCCTGAAATAAAATCTTTGTTTATCTATATTTAAAAGACGAGGAGAATTGTAAGTACATGTGTCCAGTTATGTGCAACAGAATCACTGTTCAAATAATATGCATATATTCATTTCAGGAAATAATTTGGAGATGAGCTAATAAACCTAAACAGTTTTGTGAGATGTATTTTGACCACTAATTCCTTTCTAGAAGAGCAGAATTTATTGCGAGTAAACTGGGGAGTAGAAGGGGAGTATTATGTCTTATTATATGAAATAATATTACTATGATATTGTATTGGAGTATAGTCTCATTTAATCGGAAGTTTGTTAAGTAAAGTAGAAGAATAATGCCAGTAATAAGTTACTTGAGAACTTACTTTCTCAACCTGTTTGAAAGGCACTATAGAAACTAGAAAATAAATTTGCTATTTTACCCTTGCCTCATGGCAGACCAGGACAAATCTGCTAAATAAAATATAACGTTCATCACACACTGATGATTCAATGTTTGGCTTCAGGATTTTGAAGAATAAAATATCAATGTCACCCTCAATTATATTAAAGTTTGGTTTATCACTTTTATACAAAAAGCTTACAAAATATTGAATTTACAGGAGAGAGGATCAAAATAACTCAAAAAGGCAAATATAATGTGTGACAGAGACTGCTTGTTACCCAACCCCTTATTCATTATTTTTCTTTAGTAAAATAACCTAAGATTTATTCAGCACAGTGTGTAATAAGCAAACAAAACTCATTTGTTAGCCTTCCTTCCAGCTTGGTGAGACTATATGAATAAGTTCTAGGTAATGCAACTTAAGCAAATGTGTTACTTTTTTGAAAATCATAAAAATAAGCTCGCACAAATCCTTTGCTACTTTTTTTTTTCTCTTTCTTCTTTCATGGTGGCTGACTACCAAAGTGATGGCTGGGACTCTCATAGCTCTGGGCCATGGAGTCATAGGCTAAGTATGGCTTAGTAGCTAGATAATAGAAGACTGAATCTCTTAACACTATAAAGACAATTTGGTGTCTGAATTTGGTTTACATAAAAAAGTAATATCTATGTTTTATTAAGTAATGGTGACTTTGGATTGTTCTGTCACATTTAAGTAAAAGTAAGCCTAACTGAACAAATTCAAAGCAGGGTGTAAAACTATGATTATTAAATATAAATAAGATGGGTAGAGAAGACCTTAACAGCAACAACAAAAAGGTAAATATATATGGTATTAAAATTTTATTATAGACTTAATTACTGTTTATATTTACCATTATACATTGTGTGTGTGTGTGTACAACTATATATGTGCTTTCAACATATATATATTCCTATACTATATGATATACTATACCATATAATGTGGTTTGACTGTGTCCCCACCCAAACCTCATCTTAAATTGTAATCCTCGTAATACACACGTGTCAAGGGAGGGGCCAGGTGGGAGGTAACTGGATCATGGGAGCAGTTTCCTCCACTCTGTTCTTGTGATAAGGAGTGAGTGCTCATGGGATCTGAGAGGTTTTATAAGCATCTGGCATTTCCCCTGCTTGCACTTCTCTCTCCTGCCACCATGTGAAGAAGGTCCTTGCTTCCCTTTTGCCTGCTGCCATGATCATAAGTTTCCTGAGGCCTCTCCAGCCATGAGGAACTGTGAATCAATTAAACCTCTTTCCTTTATTATTTACTCAGTTTGGCTTGTATCTTTATAGCAGTGTGAGAAGGGACTAATACACCATATATAGTATAGTATCTATAGTTGGTTTAGAGATTAAGTGTTCTACAAAGTTTGCTATAACAGAGAACAGAACATGAAGATATTTCACAGCTCTCTCCATTTGATACTTCATAGAGGCAACAATTTTTAAATCTCTTTAGTAAATTATTTAATATTTAATAACATACTTATAAATAGCATGAGTATATTGACCCTCCACCTCCATCATAAGTTAGCTCTGATATTGTGACCTCTTAGTTTGAAAGATAACAAACTAGCTCTCTTTCACCTTCTTGCCCCAAGCAATCTATGGACAATTTGAATTATCTGATGCATTTATATCTTAAATTTCATTAGATCAATATTAATGTTCACATTACATGCTCGTTACAACTAAACCATGTACAGTTGAGCCTGAATAACACAGATTTAAACTGAGCAGGTCTACTTATACATTATATTCTTCTGCCTATACCACTCTTGAGATAGCAAGAACAATTCCTCCTTTACCTCCTCCTCAGCCTACTCAATGTGAACATGATGATCTACTTCCACCTAATAAATAGTAAATATGTTTTCTCTTTCTTATGATTTTCCTAATGCCATTTTCCTTTCTCTAGCTTACTCTATTGTAAGAATACAGTATGTAGTACATATAACCTACAAAATCTGTGTTAATTGACTATGCATGTTAACAGTAAGGCTTCTGATAAATAGTAGGCTATTTTTAGTAGTCAAATTTGGGGGAAGTCAAAAGTTATATGTGGATTTCTGACTTTGCAGGGATAAGTGACACTAACCCCCACGTTTTTCTAGGGTTAACTATAGTAATGCATTATGTTGCGATTGCTTTTTCTTTTCCCCACATTTTGTTTTCCTTAGAGATAATCATTTTCTAGTTTTATATATTTGTTTTTTCATGTTCTTAGTAGCAATTCTATACTAATGCTCCTCAGTATTATAAAACTCCTCTTAGTACTATCAAATTAATTATCTCTTCAATCAGTTGTCTATCTTTTGATGAAATCCCTCATGGTGCTACCTGACTTGTTCCACTCTGGCTAATCTTCTCTGCAAGCAGGCTAATCACACTTCACCTTGGGCTAGAAACACGTCATCACACCCTTTTCTAGGGTTGAATTCCATTTCCCGAATTGCATGAGTCCCTCCATCTGGGTTATTTCAACTTTTGATGAGGAACATTTCCCATTTGTATCCTGAGAAAAGTGTATAAGAGGCTGTCTTAGATGACTGACTAATCTCCTTATCAAACAGTCATTTGGGCACAGTTTTGTGTTTTCCTAAACAGGTTTTTCTCATTATTTTCAATATGGATAGTGTGAAAATGTTCTAAATCTTTAAATTCTTCTTTCTTTCTGATTAATAATTTCTTTTTTTTTTTTTTTTTTTTTTTGAGATGGAGTCTTGCACTGTCGCCCAGGCTGGAGTGCAGTGGTGTGATCTGGGTTCACTGCAACCTCCACCTCCCGGGTTCAAGTGATTCTCCTGCTTCAACCTCCCAAGTAGCTGGGATTACAGGCACCTGCTGCCCAGCTAATTTTTTTTTGTATTTTTAGGAGAGACGGGGTTTCACTATGTTGGCCAGACTGGTCTCAAACTCCTGACCTCACGATCTGCCTGCCTCAGCTTCCCAAAGTACTGGGATTACAGGTGTGAGCCACCACACCTGGCCTCACTCTTCTCTTTTCAAGTTTTAGTACAGGCAATCTAAAGGAACCAGGCTACTATTTCAACAATTTGCTTACTTATTTCCTCAGCCAAATATCCAGGGTTATTGATCACACATTTTATCTTTCACAAAACAATAGAACATGAACACAACTTAACCAGCCTTTGCCACTTTAGAACTAAGATTGTCTTTCCTCCACTGTCTGATAACATATTCCTGATTTCGATTTTTACATCTCATTAGAATGACCTCTGCTGTCTATGCTTTTACCAATATTCTGTTCAGAATCACTTAGGTATTATCTAAGAATACTGAGGCATTGTCCACAGCTCACCTCCTCTCCTGAGCTTTCATTTGAATATCCCTTAATGGTCCATTCACAGCAAAACAGGCTTTTCTAGCATGCACTTTACAACTTTTCAGCCTCTATCCATTACTTTATTCTAAATCTGCTTCAACATTTTTAGCTGTTTAATAGCAACCTCATTTCCCAGCACCAATATGTGTCTTAGGTCCATGTGGACTGCTATAATAGGGTATCATAAATATCATAAACTGGGTGGCTTATAAACAACAGAAATTCATTTCCCACAGTTTTGGAGGCTGAGAAGTACAAGATCAAGGCACCCGCATATACAATGCCTGGTAAAAGCCTAATTCCTGGTTCATAGATAGCAATCTTCTGGTTAGATGCTTAAATGGCCGAAGAGGTGAGGGATCTCCCTGGAGTTTTTTTTAAAAAAGACACTACTGACTTCCCAAAGGCCCCTCCTCCAAACACCATCAATCACATTGAGGGTTAGGTTTCAATATATAAACTTTAGGGGAGTACAAACATGCAGTTTGTGGAAGTCACTTTTTCCATCAGCTATTTTTTTCCTCTTTGTTTAGGTCTCCGATTTTTATGTTAGATGTTTTCCTTAGCTAGCCAGTAATCATTGGCTATTCATTCCTTTTAAATTTCCAATTGGCTCCAGTTATACCTATAAACTTCAATCTAACAGAACCTGGTTGGTCCATCTCATTGAGAAATCCTTAATCACTAACTCCTCAAGTCTTTTTTTAGAAGACTGATCAGGTTCCTGAATGAAGATTTTGTTTTGCAACCTTTTGCTTGTTGTGGGTGCAGAGTGAGAGAGTATAATATTCAGCTGAAAGCATTTGAAATCCTAGTAAGGTAATAAATTTAGGGGTTTTCAACAGTTGTTATTAAACTTATTTAAATATATGCTTACATCAGCCTAACTCCAAGATGGATTAGGCTTGCCTTAATGAAAAAAAAGGCAAATATTGCATTGTAAGCCATTTTTACCCAGCACAGTTGCAGATTCTAAAAGTTTTCTAATATGCCACATTGGTAGTTCTTTGAAAAAGTTGATGTCCAGATATCAGGGAGAGGAGATATACTAGTAATTTAAGAAGCCAGAGGTATTTGTTCAAGACTAGTATCACAAAGTCATTCGTTTAGACAACCTGAAAAAGAGCCAGATGATAAAAAGGTCTGAAATAAAATTAGGATTGAATGAGGATGTATTTGGGACTGGAGGGAGGGGTGTGTTAAGAAAAGAGTGGGGAGAGGCAGGATAGGTTGTGACAAGTGGCACAAACTTTAATGCTCAGCCGATTTCTCATCAGATTCATCCACAAGCAGGACAGAAAGTGAAATTATCAGAAATTTCCTGACTCTTCCTGCCTATTTTCCATATTATGTATTGGTCTTTAACATAGAAATAAAATGGTTAAATTGCTAAAGCACCTGTGAGGTTAACAATTCAATTACTTGACGAGTATCTTTGACTGCTATCTACATACCCTATTTCCTTGATTCTAAAACACTTTGGATTATAAAATACACTATCAATTTAATAAGCTTTTTTTAGAGAAAAACTATTTCTACCACATTTGATAAATTTACCGATTAAAAATATCTCAAATTCAGAAACTAAAATAAGATAACCTATGTTGGGAATAAGAGAGTGATACACCAAAAAACGGCATTTTGACATGCTGAACTAAAGAAGGAGGCTCATGATCTCTCTGACCTCACCACCCACTCTCCCAGCTATTGTTCCTCAATCCACTGTCTGTCCTGAAGCACAGAAGGAAGTTCTTCTCTAAATTTCCTTTATCTCCCTAAAGTCCGGACCTAACAAACAGAACAACTGTTTTTCTTTTCTTTTTTTTTTTTTTTTAAACTGAAAAAAACAACCTTGCACAGGTTGTGTTTATGAGTTTGGGAGAATTCAGAATGAGGAAGGAGAGAAAGTATAAGAGAAGATGCCATACAGGTTAGAGAGAAAAGGCAAGTTTATAACTTTTTTTTCTAAACATTTGTTTCATCAAGATATTGCATAAAGTTTAAACTATTTTAATTCATTTTGGGATTACAGACTCTTGTTTCCTTAAGTGTGACTCCAAGTCAAAAGGAAGCAGTTGAGATACAAAAACAAAAACAAAAAAAATGCTGCAGAGTCAGAAGGATGGCCAGGGATTTTCTCCAGGACAGAGTTCATGATACTATTCTTTTTTTTTTAATTTTTTTTTTTTTTATTATACTTTAAGTTCTAGGGTACATGTGCATAACGTGCAGGTTTGCTACATATGTATACTTGTGCCATGTTGGTGTGCTGCACCCATCAATTCGTCAGCACCCATCAATTCATCATTTATATCATGTATAACTCCCAATGCAATCCCTCCCCCCTCCCCGCTCCCCATGATAGGCCCCAGTGTGCAGCTGGAAACCATCATTCTTAGCAAACTATCACAAGAACAGAAAACCAAACATCGCATGTTCTCACTCATAGGTGGGAACTGAGCAATGAGATCACTTGGACTCGGGAAGGGGAACATCACAACTGTTTTTCTTTTGCTCTCTCTTGTTTTATTACCTATTGCAGAAAAGAACATCAAGAATGTAACCATACCTGAACAGATTCTTTCATAAGATAATTTTTGTCTCTGAGGATCATTCAAATTCCACGAGCATTATTTACAAGTTACCCTCTGTTCCCTATCCATTCATTCTCCCTAGTAATCATTCACTGCCCTCAACAGAATTCTTCTCCCCCTTCCCACAAAATGTTTCCAACCATAACCTCTTTTGTGAGGATCCAAGCCTCCATTCTTTCTGTAAACTCAACATGGTGTATGAGCTTCTTAACTCCAGTGGGGAAAAGGGCAATCATTCTGTGGTTCTTTGCCATGTGTATGTTAATAGGTTTATAGACCAAAATTAAAATTCTAAGCCATCCAACTGACTGAATGGACACCCATCTCAGCCAAGGGAACCCAAAGAAAGCTGAAACACTATTTCAGGTCATAATGAGAAGGGAGGATCAGATATGCCTCACTATACCCTCTTCCCTTCAGAGTTCAGGCACAACTGACCAGCATTAACATTAAAACAAAATAGTTTCTTTGTAGTAATAAGATACCAAATTCAAACCTGATTCTAGTATAACATCACATGACAGATAAAGAAGGAAAGCAAAATATTTTACCCTCAAATAGGAGTTTCTTTGCCATTTTTTGAAATGGTCCTGCAAAGCAGTCTTTTATAGTAGAAAATTTGCATCTGTAAAGAATCTGTATTAACACAACTAGATCTTTCCAGGCCCTCCCAATCTTAAATAGATTGAGAGTCTAACACCTTTTAAAGGCCTGAATAGGAAATATTTGCCATCTTTAGTCTGTAAGGGCAGCCAGCTATGAGCCTTCATCTACATAATAAAAACCTTCAGCTCTATACCCCTTATCTTAACCCATCCAATCCTCTTTATTGATTCTAGGTCTTTAGATAATAATTAAACTCTTTCAATCAATTGCCAATCAGAAAATCTCTGAATGCATGTATGACCTTTATGCAGCCCACTTTGAGCTGCCCCACCTTTCCAGGCTGAACCAATGTAAACCTCACACATGTTGATCAATGTCTTAAGTCTTCCTCAAATGTAAAAAAATCAAGCTGTAACCCAACCACCTCAGGCACAAGTTCTCAGGACTTCTGGAGACTATGCCTCTGGCCATAGTTACTCATATTTAGCTGAGAATAAAACATTTCTGGCTGGGTGCAGTGGCTCATGCCTGTAATCCCAGCACTTTGGAGGCCAAGGCAGCGGGAATCACTGGAGGTCAGGAGTTTGAGACCAACCTGGCCAACGTGATGAAACCCCATCTCTATTAAAATTACAAAAACTAGCTGGGCACTGTGGCGGGTGCCTGTAATCCCATCTATTTACGAGGCTAAGGCAGGAGAATCAGTTGAACCTAGGAGGCAGAGGTTACAGTGAGCCAAGATCGCACCACTGCACTCCAGCCTGAGTGACAGAGCAAGACAAAAAGAAAAAAAAAAAATTTAGGTGTGGTGTTACATGTCTGTAATCCCAGCTACTCAGGAGGCTGAGGCATGAGAATCACTTGAACCTGGGAGGCAGAGGCTGCAGTGGGCTGGGATCATGCCTCTGCACTTCAGCCTGGGTGACAGAACAAGACTCCATCTCAAAATAAATAAATAAATAGCCTCTTTCAAATATTTCACAGAGTTTGGCTTTTTTTTTCCATGAACAGATTTGTATACCTTTTCTCCAATTAACCTGCCTTTTGTGAGCTGATTTTTCCGTAAGCCTTCAGAGGGTGAAGGGAGTTTTTCCCTTGGCCCCTACAACTGTAACCTATCCTTGAGAAACACAGAACTAAGCATCCATTTCTCTGCACTTGCAATTCAAGAATGTCTTCAAATAGAAATTAGCAAGTATGATTTCATCTCCATAAATAGTACTGCAAACATTGCCTCTTGAAAAAGGGCACTGTCAAGTCCTCCTCACAGAGTCAACCCATTCAAGCAAAAAGCACAGTGTCTTTTGCTTGTCTTATAACTAAAAACAACTACAGAAGTAATTTAAAACATTGTTCTGAAAAATTAAAATGTTATTTTATCTTCTCTAATTTGGAAAATATATGAATGATATTTGCCTAGTGACATCTTAAACATCAGTGAATTTTTCATTTGTCTGTATAAGGAAATTTGGTATTTCAAGTATGTCACTGAATGCAGATACGTGACAAAGAGATCTAACAACTGGGAGAGTGTCATGCCAGGTCAGTCTTGAGCACTTTGTAATGATATTGGGTGGTTGAGTAGGTAGAGAGGCAGATAGAGTTTGCACAGCTTTAAAATATCAAATACAGCTGGATGCATAGGAAGTGTTATTAAAGATCCCTTAGATTTGAGTACGTATCCCTGGACAGCACTCTGGATGAAGGGGTAGAAGAATATTCCTGGATGTTATTGTTCTCATCACAATTCCTGGGTTTATTTCTTCCAGGATATAGCGATCATATGACAGCTACAGCCCAATTTTAATGATTATCTGACAAATGTGAAAACTTTAGTCATTTGCCAAACAACAGTGTATTGTGGAATAAAATGAAATTTTTCTGAAAATCAATTTCACTGCTTTAACTAAGTTATGAAATCTGCATGGGGCATTTTGTTTTGTTTTATCTTCAGTTTTCTGAAAAGGGAGAAATGATATAAAGCTAAGAAACAAAGAAAATATTTCCTGTTTCTATGTTCCATCCTTTAGGAGCCCTATCCATTAATTGTACAATAGAGTAATCAAAAGAAAACCAAATAACTGTACCTGATCAGCATGACTTGCTCGGATATGTCATTCATTCTCTGGCTTTCACTGTTCAGGTCCAGAGTCAGTCATTTGTTAGCAACTCTAGATATCTTCAAAGGCAATACTGAGCAAGAAATAAGTAATATCACTCTGTGTATCTCATTGCAATTACATTTCTTATATGCAGTCCATCCACAGAATTGAGTAATTACAAGATAACATGTCCATTTCATAACCAACCACATCTATTTCTGCATATATCTACTCTATCTTTTTTATTAAAAAATTGGATATAAAAACAATTTCTTGCAAAAGCAGTTCCAACTACTTTTACTATCTACACAGAACTAGACTAGAAGTTATTTCAAGAGCAGACAGATGCTGGAATTGAGAATTTAGAGTCCATAACATCAACCCCCATAACATCTGGTACTTTTGAGAATATTTTTTATACACTTCTATTTTTTCCTAGTATTTTTTAAATCATTTATTTTTGGACTCACCACATCATTAGTCTTATCCTCATCCTTTCTGATATGTTTTCATTTAACAGAGCTGCATTAACTCAAATAGGCATTCATTTTATTCATTCACTCAACAGCTATTTATTTTATACCTATTTTGTGCATGGCTTTGCTTTAGACACTAAACACACCACAGATAAGATCCCTGTCCTCATGCGTTGCAAATTATAGTGGATAAAGACATAATTTCTAAAAAATCAGCTCCAAGTATAATTATAATTAGGAAAGAAAATGTAGTTTTCAAGGAAACATGTAACAAAAAGATGTTTTCTAGTCAGAGAGATAGAGAATCAGGGATTCATCCCTAAGAAGGTGATAGCAGTGTTGGTCTCCCTTACCGGCACATGGAAGGTACTTATTCAGATGGAAAACCTGTGCATCCTTATAGAATTACTAGTTCTGGAGAGGAATCACACAAGAAGAAGAGAGAAAATGCCTTAGTATATTCTTCTGGATTCACCTGATAGTAGTGAGTGAGAGTTTTCACATGACCTGCCTCACTCATCATAACATAGGCTAATGAATGACCTCCAGATTATGCCTATAGTTGTGTTCCAAATATTCAGTGAAATACTAGTTAGGGATCTAAGTTGAAAACAACTGAAACAAACTCTGGGAAATATAAGCTGTATAAATGTATGATAAATTTATTTGGAAGGCCAGATAAACAAGTGTGAAGTTTACATGGGCAAAACAGTTAGTTGCCTTAGCCCTCCCTCACTTTGGAGGTGGTCCAGTAAAGATATGATCATCAGGACCACTAGTGATCAGAAACTTCAGGCTGAACCTCACATTCTACCATGTAGACAAAGGGTCCTGTGATGGTCACTGTCACTATTGCTTATCTAATTCAATATAACTGCAAGTTCTGCCATCACTCTCTACCCAAAATGAATTCTTAAAGGAATTTATTTTATCCCCTCAATATCTCACTAGATAGAATCTATGTGAGTGGATCTGATTATTAGAAACTCGGTTACCTCCCTGGAACATCATAATTTCAAGCTGGATTGAGACAGTAGACATCTGGTATGTCAGTCATATGGGAGAAAGTAGACTGCATGTTCAAAGGTGAGAATAGCCCCAAATAAAGGTTAGAGCTGAAAAACAAACAAAAACGATGAATTTCACACTTTTCACAATTTTGATTTCCTAGTACTCCAATTTTTTCATCTTTAGACTTAAAAACGTTTCCACCTAGCATGATTTAACTCTCTGACATAATGTTACCTGACTTCAAACTGTACTACACAGCTATAGTAAACAAAGCAGCACTGTACTGACATAAAAACAGACACATAAACCAATGCAATGGAACAGAGTGAAATCCATACATCTGCAGTGAGTCCATTCAAGTTCACTCATGTCAAGTGAACACTTGACAAAGGTGACAAGAACATACACTAGGGAAGGGACAGTATCTTCAATAAATGGTGCTGAGAAAACTAGATATCTAAATGCAGAAGAATGAATTTAGACCCCTATCTCTTGCCATATACAAAAATCAAATCAAAATGGATTAAATATTTAATTACCAAATATTTAAGTCTTAAATATTTAAGACTTTGAACTATGAAACTACTAAAATAAAACACTGGGGAACACTACAGGACATTGGACTGGGCAAAGATTTCTTGAGTAATACCCCACAAGCACAGACAGTCAGAGCAACAGCGGTCAAATACAGCCATACCAAGTTAAAAAGCTTCTGCACAGCAATAATCATCATCATCATCATCAACAAAGTGAATAGATAATACACAGAATATAAGGAGCTCCAACAACTCAACAGGAGAAAATACAATAATCCAATCAAAAAATAGGCAAAAGATCTGAATAGGCATTTCTCAAAACAAGACACATAGAGGGCAAACATGCATATTAAAAGGTGTTCAACATCATTAACCATCAGAGGAATGCAAATCAAAACTACAATGAGATACCACCTCACCCAAGTTAAAATGGCTTTTATCCAAAATACAGACAATAACAAATGTTGGTGAGTATGTGGAGAAAAGGAAACCCTTGTATATTGTTGGTGGTAATGTAAATTAGCAATAGCCACTATGGAGAACGGTGGGAAGGTTCTTCAAAAACTAAAATAGAACTACCATATGATGTAGCAATCCTACTGCTAAGTATATACCCAAAAGAAAGAAAATCAGTATACTGAAGAGATATCTGCACTCCCATATTTATTGCAGTACTATTCACAACAGCCAAGAAGCAACCTAAGTGTCTATCAACAGAAAGTGAATAAAGAAAATGTCACACATATGAAACTGCCTTCACAAAATTATGACAGTAAGAGAAATCTGACATAGTTTACTCCATCTTGCTTCTAACCTCCAAGCTGTCCTTGGTCATTCCTGGGCAT
This sequence comes from Rhinopithecus roxellana, assembly GCF_007565055.1. Taxonomy (NCBI): domain Eukaryota; kingdom Metazoa; phylum Chordata; class Mammalia; order Primates; family Cercopithecidae; genus Rhinopithecus; species Rhinopithecus roxellana. The sequence continues at coordinate 103,409,520 of NC_044559.1, read as the reverse complement.
AGGTCAAGTTGATTCTGGTAGAAATTTAGTTTACAGTTTAACCTTAAAGCAAGGATGCTAACAGCCCTCCCCAAAACTAAACTTCTTTGTAAAATTAATGAAAGACCAGTCAGGCACAGTGGCTCATACCTGTAATCCCAGCACTTTGAGAGGCCAAGATGGGCAGATCACCTGGGGTCAGGAGTTTGAGACCAGCCTGGTCAACACGATGAAACCCCACCTCTATTAAAAATATAAAAATTATCCAGGCATGGTGGCAGGCACCTGCGATCCCAGCTACTTAGGAAGCTGAAACAGGAGAATCACTTGAACCCAGGAGGAGGAGGTTGCAGTGAGCTGAAATCATGCCATTGCCCTCCAGCCTGGACAAGAGTGAAACTCCATCTCAGAGACAGACAAGAAAGAAAGAAAAAGAAAGAAAAGAAAAGAAAAGAAAAGAAAAGAAAAGAAAAGAAAAGAAAAGAAAGAAAAGAAAGAGAGAAAGAGAGAGAGGGGAGGAGGGAGGGAGGGAGGGAGAGAGGGAGAGAGGGAGAGAGGGAGGGAGAGAGGGAGGAAGGGAGGGAGAGAGAGAGGGAGGGAGGGAGGGAGGAGAGCTAATGTAAGCTCACAAAGTTAGGATTATGAGAGGGACCTGAATTCTGCTAAGATCTAGGTGTAAGCAAATGACAACTGGCCATTGTTCCAGAGATCATAAGATTTTTACCTTCTCTAATGATGTCTAATGTCAGATAACATCACTATTGTGGAACCTAAGATTTGCCTTCTGAGATATCTTTTCAGAATTTGCATTTCTGAAGACTGTCTAATTCCACCTGGACTTGTGACTCATGACCTAACAGTGAACACCCCCTCCCTACCCAGAGACTGACTCAATGCAGGAGGACTATTTTCCACAACCCTATGATTTCATCCCCAACCAATTAGCAGCACCCATTCCATAGTCCTTTGCCCACCTAACTATCCTCAAAAACCCCTAACCTCTGAGCCTTCAGGGAGATTGATTTGGGTAATAACTTTATCTCCCATGTGGTGTTGTTAGAGTAGGCAGGTAGCCAAAAATGAGCAGGAAAGGGAGCCCTCTGGGAAAAGAAGTCCTGGAGATGCTGCCCACTGACAGTCAGCAAAAAGGACAATTGTTACAGTACCTACATCTGGCCTTGCAGTTAGGTTTTTCTAGCCCTGAAGGGGACTTCTCAGGTCCTAGCTGGAGATAACCATGCTAGAGGTTTTCCCCACTAACAAGCATGCATGATCCTCCAAAAACTCATCCTACAGTAGTCTTCTGCTCATTATAACAGTAAAAAACACACCCCTGGGTGGAGATTTTAAGCTAATGAGACATCCGTATGTGTTCTAGTATGCACAACTACAGAACATGCATTCCCAAATGAATCTCCCTAAACATGCTTGTAAGTGACACTCCCTCATGCCCCTACGTGAATAATAATGTAAATTACTCACAAAGAGAGCCCCTAGCACTAGCTACTCCTGGCTCATTCTCTCAAGCTGTCCACTCTGTCTCATCTTTCAGAGTGTACTGTCTCCTTAAATAAACACTGCTATTTTTTCAGCTGAACCAGCCCAAAGCTGTTTTCTACTCCTCTGTAGGATGTACTTTATCCTCCTTCAATAAACTCTGCTACTTAACCCTTGCTATACATCTCTTAGCTGAATTGTTTCTTCCAAGGTAAACAAAAACCAAGGATTCCCACACTTCCCAGGAAGAACCCATTGACAGATTACACATATATACCATGGAGTATTAGCCACCCTTAAAAAAGAATGAAAGCCTGTCATTTGCAATGACATAGATTGAACTGGAGGACGTTGTGTTAAGTGAAATAAGCCAGATGCAAAAAAATAAACTTCGTATGTTCTCACTCATGTGGGAGCTAAAAATTAAAACAATCAACCTCATGGAGATAGAGAGTAGAATAATGATTACCAGAGGGCTGGTAAGACTAGTGTGGGGCAGTGGGAATGATTGCTGGGTACAAAAATATAGTTAGACAGAATAAATAAGGCCTAGTATTTGATAGAGAAACAGGGTGACTACAGTCAACAATAATTGATTGTATATTTAAAAATAATTAAAGTCATATAATTGGAATATTTATAAAACAAAGAAATTATAAATGCTTGAGGTGATGGATACTGCATTTACCCTAATGTAATTATTACATATTGTATGTCCACATCAAAATATTTCATGTTTCCAGTAAATATGTACAACTAATGTGTACCTATAAAAATTAAACATAAAAAAATGAATGTAATGCAACTGAAAAATACTCTTATCCTCTTCCCAAAATCCAATCAGCAATTATATCTATCTCCAAATTCAGGATCACTGAGTAATGTCATGACCTCACCCAAGAATACAAAAACCTCTCATATGTGACATGTGAGCCAAAATATAAATTTCACAACCACCAAAATACTTCACATAAAAGATAAGGAACAAAAAGCAGATTAGCTAAAATGCATGCATATAAAACAACAAAAAAGTAATACAAATGTTTCATTCTTTATTTTTACAACTGCACATAAAATATTGTAGACCCGTAACATGAGCCAAATCCCCTTTTAGACAAAATAGAACCATTTCAAGTTCTCATCTAAGGTGGTATTTTCCTTCCCCGCCATTCTTCAAGACTACCATTGTGGGTGGTTTAAATGTTTTTCTACTCCCTTCCTGACCTTGTGCCAAATGTATAGACATGGATGTAAATGAAGGTTCAACATTTTTCTTCTCAGACAACTAGTCGGAAGGAACTCCTAAGGCTTCAATGTAAGTAAGATATAAATGCATTAGTAATGTAAACCACCTAGTATTGCAGTTTACTTGTATTCTTAGGATGTACAGGGGCTTAATCTCCCAAAGACTACTAACATTTCGTGGTGGACCTGTCTAGGAATGTTTAACTTTAGGATTTAGTGGGGCAAATAGATAATATCTGTGTTGCCTGTTGATCTATAATATGTCCCGTATTTTGGTCTTTAATATGGGTAATAGCAATAGCAAAAAATAGTTGAGCAAAAATAGCATGGCTGTGACATTATCCCAATTTACAATCACTGCTACGATTCTGTGAAAAGACCCAATATAGCACCCAGATCTGCCACAAACATTGTGACTATTTTTGAATCAGTTATATTCTAAAAGCCAAGCAGCAGAGGAGCTTGTCCTACACACTGGACCACCTGAAGAACCTTCTTTTGCTGGGCGTTACCCAGGCATTCAGGTCAGTTAACAGGGAGTTAAAACCACAACCCAAATTTGTTATGTGGGGCCTCTAGTATTTAAGGGCCCCACGAAGGGAGGTAGTTCTATTTTAGTAGCTATTATAACATATTGCAACTTGAATTTTGCTTCAGGCTAGACATATTAACATTCCCATCAACTCCAGAATCCTCATTAAGGAAATCATCTTTGGAAAATCTAAAAAATTACTTCTGATCTGATATTATACATTGTAATATTAGATACCTGAGTCCCTACCTTGATCAGAAGCTTTGACTGAAACCACCAGCTAATTAATGTGATCAATAAAGGAAAGCCTTTTGATACCATATTATGATTAATTTTTTATATTTCAGATTTATTTTGTATGTGCAATCATGTCCAGTTGGATTTTAGAAAATTCAACTGATGAAATAGTAAGAACCCCTTAAAGATACCTGAGCTAACACATTGAATCCAATATTTTTGATAAATGGACTCACTTTTAAGTTTGCTACTTCCTCGAGCTAACACATCAGAATTCATTCACAAAGTATTCTTTACATTTTTCTGTATTTTAAAATTAGCAAAATCTTGTAACTTGGGGAGGGGAAATAGTACTCTTTCTAACTTGGCTTATATAAGTGCCTTCTTGGAATATACTCTAACCTGCAATCTGTTTCTAGTTCTAGAGCAGGAGACAGCAAAACGGATTTGAGTAAGGCTAAGGAGAATTCGTTTTTCAATAGAACTGTTTCCCAGAGCCATTTTGGCTAGCTCCTCCTGTGTTTATCAGAAAGTACAATAGTTCGGTGGTGCAGATGTTGAAAATCTGCAAATTGGATTAAATTGCTGATACAGGGATAACTGAGAATTGTTGGAATTATCTTAGTCCTTTGCTATAACAGAATTCATGAGATTCATGTACTTTTAAAAAGTTTATTTGGCTTATGATTCTAGGCACTGGCAAGTCCAAGGGCATGGCAGCAGCATATCGTAAGACCATTTGTGTTATACTTTTTCATAACATACACAAAAGCAAAAGCACAAGAAAGCACTTGCGAAAAACAGCAAGGTGAACTTACTTTTAAAATAACCAACTCTCTCAAGAGCCAACTTACTCTCACAAGAAGTAATTCACTACTCCCATAAGAACTAAATTACACCCAAGATAATGACATAAATTCATCCTGGAAAGCTCTGCCATCATGATGCAATCACCTTTTAAAGGGCTCACCTCTTAATACTGTTAAATTGGCAATTAAGTTTCCGACACATACTCTTTTGGAGGACACATTAAATCACAGCATTCCACCTCTGGCTCCCCAAATTTGTCCTTCTCACAATGTAAAATACATTCATTCCATTCCAATAGCCCAAAAAGTCTCAACTTCTTCCAGCAAAAACTCAAAAGTCCAAATTCCAGAGTCTCATTGAATCAGATATGGGTGAAACCCAAGGCATGATTCACCTTGAGGCAAATTCCTTCCAGCTGTTAGCCTATACATGTAAACAAGTTATCTACTTTTAAAACACTATGGTGGGACAGGAATAGGATAGGCATTCCTATTCCAAAAGGGAGAAATAGGTAAGAAGAAAGGAATAACAGGCCAACTAAGTCCAAAACCCAACAGACCAAACAATGTTTAGTCTTAAAGCTGGAAAGTAATTTCCTTTGACTGTTTTTTTTCTGCATCCTGAGCATGCTGGTCTAGTCTTCTTCTGAGTCCTCATCAAAATAGTCCTTAATGTTCTGTTTACAGCAATACAGATTTTCTCTAGGCTGATTCTCCAATCCCTTCCAGCCCCTACTCATTACCCAGATCCAAAGCTGCTTCCACTTTTTAAGGTATCTGTTACAGCAACAACCCCAATTTTTGGTACCAATTTTCTGTCTTAGTTTGTTTTCTATTGTTATAACAGAATATCTGAGACTGAGTAATTTATAAATAAAAGTTTATTTCACTCATGGTTTTGAAGCCTGAGAAGTCCAAAAACATGGTGGTAGCATCTGGGTAGGACTTCCATATTGTGTCATAACATGGTGAAAAAGCAGAAAGACAAGCAAATGCATGTGAAAGAGACTGCAAGAGCAAGCCCAGCTCACTTTTATAACAATCTACTTTCTGGAGAACTAACTTAATCCCGAGGGTAACAGCTTTATCCATGAATCAATCATCTTCTCTTATCTCTTAATATGGTTACATTGGCTATTAAGTTTCCAACACATGAACTTTTGTGGGAGACGTTCAAACCATAGCAAGGATGAAAAAGTGGGGCTGAGTGATGTTGACAGAAATGAGAAACAAACAGAAAGAAACAAGTATCTTATTTCTCCTCCAGCCTTCCCATTTTCTTAAGTGTTCACTGCTAACATAGCCTACTTGGGAGCCAACTGGCAAAGCAGAAAGATGGCTTGCTGAGTGTTAAACTCTAACTGTCAAGGAAAAGAACAGAGAAGTGAATTTGAAGTTGAGTGAGAATACCTGTTATTAAGCACTGACAGCACTATCACAGGATGCCCATGATTTTCAGGCCAAGTTTTGAATTCAGATTTTAAGATATCCAGTTTTTCTATTCCTTTAAGGTATGGATTATCACTAGAAATAACCACCAAAACCCGCAATTCTTATATCATTTATCTTTTTCACAGAGTTCCATGGCAGTAGTCCCTGTGATTTTCAAAGGCTCTTTTTCTCCAGGTTATCACCAGGGTGATTTTTATTAGTTACTTTTTTAAGTCTGTGCTATGAACACCCAGAGTTCTATCTCATGACACTAGCTAGATTTTCACTGTCTTCAAATCTAGCAAGATCCTATAACCAATCCAGATTCACTCTGAGTGGCTAAAGCAGAAAAATATGTTTCTTAAAAATATTTTTGTTAGCTCACAGAATTCCCTCAAGAGGTAGAGCATTAGGCTGAGAGGATACTCAGTCAGAAAAGGTTCTGCTACTACCATTTCTCAGGACTAGATGTAGCTTGTGATTTAAGCTCCACTAATACTAGAGAGCCATTAACACCAATGATACTACTCTCCCTAGAAACTACACACAACTTCTGGTGCTACTTTGATCCATATTTTAAACAGACCCAGAAATAATTTCTGGATTATAGTCTGGGGTAGGTGAATTTGGTTGGTGGTACCTGGAACAAATTCTCATGCTTTTACTACAAGATTGAGGAAGCAAATATCTGGGATTTTAACAGTGAGAGTCAAACTCTACCTTGTAAATTTATGATCACAATACATGAGAAAAGGGAAGGATGCCGGGGAGCCAAAAAAAAAAAAAATTCTCTAGACTGTTCAGCATTAGAGGTGAGCTTGACACAGTCAACATGGTCTAGTGATAACACAAGAGGTCTGATGGGCTTCTCAAGGTTGTTGATCCTGTACAACCAGGGATATAACTCAAAAGATTAGGAAAACCAAATATTTTGCCTTTGTATATTTAATTACTCTTCTTTCTGTAGTATTTTGTTGTTAGTTTTGGGAATCTTGGGCCAGGCTATAGGTTATATATTTTTCCAGGAGTTGAGTATGGGTCCAAGATGTACAAAGAATTATTTTCTTTAATAAGCCACCTATGCTTAGGTGAAAGAAACATCACAGAGATAGACTTTCTAAACAGATTGGCTGCATTATTTTATAAATATAGTATAGAATCAGAGTTAAAGCCTTTGAAGCTTTTAAAATCATAAAATCATTCAATCCAATTCCTTATGAAACAAGAATTCTCTCTTCACCAACCTCAGATCATGGTCACTTCCTTCTGCTTTGAATTGGTGGATCCTTGATCTCGCTGACTTCAAGAATGAAGCAGCGGACCCTCGCGGTGAGCGTTACAGTTCTTAAAGATGGTGTATACGGAGTTTGTTCCTTCTGCTGTTCAGACGTGTCCGGCGTTTCTTCCTTCTGGTGGGTTTGTGGTCTGGCTGGCTTCAAGAGTGAAGCTGCAGACCTTCATGGTGAGTGTTACAGCTCATAAAGGCAGCGCGAACCCAAAGACTGAGCAGCAGCAAGATTTATTGTAAACAGCAAAAGAACAAAGCTACCACAGCGTGGAAAGAGACCCCAGCACGTTGCCACTGCTAGCTAAGGCAGCCTGCTTTTAATTCCCTTATCTGACCCTATCCACATCCTGCTGATTGGTCCATTTTACAGAGAGCTGACTGGTCTGTTTTGACAGGGTGCTGATTGGTCCATTTTGACAGGGTGCTGATTGGTGCTTTCACAAACCTGTATCTAGATACAGAGTGCTGATTGGTGCATTTACAAACTTTGAGCTAGACACAAAAGTTCTCCAACTCCCCAGACACAAAAGTTCTCCAAGTCCCCACTAGATTAGCTAGACACAGAGCACTGATTGGTGCATTTATAAACCTTGAGCCAGACACATAGTGCTGATTGGTGCATTTACAATCCTTTAGCTAGACATAAAAGTTCTCCAAGTCCCCACCCTACTCAGGAACCCACCTGCCTTTGCCTAGTGGATCCCGCCATGCCGGCCCCCAGAGCTGCCCACCAGTTCTCTGCAGCAAGCCCGCACTCCTCAGCCCTTGAGTGGTCAATGGGACCGGGCGCCATGGAGCAGGGGGCAGCGCCCGTCAGGGAGGCGGAGGCTCCGGCCGCGCTGGAGCCCACCGGTAGGGAGGGGCTTGGGCATGGCGGGCTGCGGGCCCGGAGCACTGCCCCAAGGGAGGCGGCTGAGGCGCCGCGAGAATTCCAGCGTGGCGGGGGCGGGCCGGCAGTGCTGGGGGACCCGGGGCACCCTCTGCAGCTGCTGACTGGGATGCTAAGCCCCTCACTGCCTGGGGCGGCGGCGCCAGCCAGCTGCTCCGCGTGTGGGGCCCGCTGTTCGCAGCCCCGGTTCCCGCCCCTGCCTTTCCCTCCACAGCTCCCTGCAAGCAGAGGGAGCCGGCTCTGGCCTCGGCAATCCCAGAAAGGGACCCTCACAGCGCAGTGGTGGGCTGAAGGGCTCCTGGCGCATGGCCAGAGTGGACACTGAGGCCGAGGAGGCGCCAAGAGCCAGCCAGAGCTGCTAGCACGTTGTCACCTCTCAGCAATCTCTAGAGTTCATACTGTTGAGGCAATTCTACTTGTAAGAAAGCTTCTCCTAATGCTGAACTCAGATCTTACTATGTCTTAAGCTGGATTCCCAGAAATAAGACTCTGAGAGGGAGATTTGACTACAGGTTTATTGAAAGGCAACTCCTACATCAACACCTCTAGGGGAGTGAAGGAAGTAGGACTGGGCAGTGGCAGGAGTTTAGCTGTGGTTGCAAGAGACCTCTGTTACGAACATATGGAGCTGAGATAGGCCTTTTAAGTTGCCCTGACGTGAGCAAAAGAACATAGGAGGGTTCTTCTTACCTTATCAACTAACCATTAGACTTGAGCTATCCCCAGGGAGAGGATTTGCTTTTGAGTGAAGAGACTGTATTCAGCTTAGGAAGATTACAAAGGATCAGAAAGTCGTTGCAGAAGATCATTCCCAGCAGCTGAAGTGTTGCCTCAATTCCGAAAAAAAAAAAGTAGCTAAGCTCAACATTAACTAACTGGTATAAATTTCCCTCATTATTTCCCTTGAGAGTCAATGAAGTTCAATCACTCACGTAGGGCAAAAATATTAGGGCACACATTTTTACCTTTCACAAGTCTCAAGTTTTGCTCAGTTACAATAGTTGCAATGTTAGACTCATATATTGACATGATTGTTCTTAAAGTAGAAAACATAGAATCAAATGGACTACTTACATGTGTTTTCAGCCCACAGTGTAACTCTAAACAAGGAGAAAACTATTACAATATGCTCTTGACTTCTTTTCAAGAAAGATTTTCTTGACTTGGAATCTAAACTGGGGGTGTAGCAGTGAGATCACCAAATCCTAACCACTAGACCACCAGGAAGCTGCTACTGACATTCTAATTCACCCTAAAATCATATTACTTTTTTAAGTAACTTCACCCTACCATTGACTTATAGCAAAGTAATAGTCATTGAATACCTCTAATTTGCTCTCACATATTGCTATTTTGCTTTATTTTCTCATTTTGTTCTTGTAGAGATAGTTTTATGTTTTATTGTACTCAATGACAGAAACTAACATATTTCTAAGAAATTACACCTTGTATATTTCTGAAATATCAGTGAAAATTTTCTAAATAATTTCTTATTGTGTAGCCACAGCACCTAGCCTGAAACATAATACGTGCTTAATTAATGTTTTTTGAATGAATGGAAGGAATTTAGTTTCTAAATGACTTGTAAGTTGTTTGGTTAAATCCAAAATCAGATAAAAACTCTCAGAGTGCTTGCTCATCTGAAATGTGACCTTTATATTGTTACTTCCATGCTTTAAACCAGAGACTTGATTAAATATAATAAAGACAAAAGAGTTCGATAGTCTCATAATTCTGGTCTTCTTTGTTTCAATTCCCTTGAACTTTCTTGCGTGTAAGAAAGCAGCTTTGTTAACAGATGCCCTTGTGATTTTGAGAAGTGATGAGAAAATTCCAAACCAACGCTTCACTTTTAATTTAATTATATTGATGGAGTCTTACACTGAGGGTAGCACTAGCTATCAATCAACTTTACCTACTTCTGTGCTCTGGAAAAACTCATTTCAGCATTCCCCCCACTCTTTTATCACTGTCTTCCTTTTTGTGATTAAGCTAAGATCAACCATCTTTCCAAAGATAAGTCAGAATTCCGTCCAGATTCGTTTATGGTGGTCAAAGCAATTGAATGTATTTTCCCTAAGATGTAGCTCACTATTAACTGAGTTTTTGTTTCTATTGTTTTCCTCACAAGTAGAACATATTTGTGATCAATTTCCTCTTACTAGGAATGATTATTTCTTAGTCAAGGGGTATCACATAGAAAATTTCAAGTGAAGAGGATAAGAAATAGCACCAGACTAATTTAATGGACCAGAAATTCTTCACCCTCCAATTCACCTGAATGGCTGTTTTAATTACAGGACAAAGTTTAGTTATTGAGGAACACTTCATATATAATTCCAATCCTATATAATTCAGAGTTATTACAGTGTGGTGCTAGGAGATGGCAGAAAAGTGGCAGTTGCATTTCAGGTGCTAGCCCGGTGTTTTATAAATTACAAGTAGTGAAAGTAATTTTTAAAAAAGTAATTACTTGAAGTTTCCTGAAAACTCAAGCTATGTATTTTTTAGTGCCAAAAAGACAAGAGCATGAAATATTTTCAGTGACCTCTTGCTATGTGAAGGAATGTTAAATTTGATCAAAAAGAGAACACATTTTCTTCAGTATGACAAGCAATGTTCTAACTGATTTCTTTGTAATCATCCTCTTAAAACCACATGTTAGAAACTGCCTATCCTCATTTTATAAATTAGAGAACTGAGACATGGTAAAATTATGTAAATCACCCAAGTTTACAGAGCTAGCAAGGGTATTGTCTAGATTTGAGCCCAAGCAGTCTGATGCCAAGTTTATTATCTAAACAAAATACTCCACTACTTCTCTGAAAAATAAATTATCTGCACATAATGTGTAAATGCATATTCCCCCTTGGAAAATTATTTTTATCATAAAGTAATTTGTTTTTATTTTTATAAATTTCATGATTTACTTTTACTTCCCTATACAGCATTGCAATTCTTGAAAATTAACTTGGTCAATGTTTAACATGGTGTTATCTGTCAGGGTTCCACTATGGAATAATAAACTTAAGTGAAATCACATGTTACTGGGGAGATTCTGGTGGAAAAGTATGATCAAAGTTTCTAGGTATAATCAGGAGTCTGAGGTTTGTCACTAATTTTGTAACTTTGATATATCAATACCTCCAGATTTTAGAATTTTAGGTCTTAAAGTAATTAAACTAGATTCAAAAGCTTAAATCTGGTACATAGACACCATGGAATACTATACAGTCATTAAAAATTATAAGAGATCATGTTCTTTGTAGCCACAAGGATGAAGCTTGTAGGCCATAGGCCATTATCTTAAGCAAACTAATACAGGAATAGAAAACCAAATACCACATGTTCTCACTTGCAATGGGAGCTAAACATTGAATACACATGGACCAAAGTAGGGAACAAAAGACACCAGGGCCTATTTGAGGGTAGAGGGTGGGAATAAAGTGAGGATTGAAAAATTACCACAGCACGTATTACCTGAGTGATGAAATCATCTGTATATCAAATCCCCATGACATACAATTTGCCTATATAACAAACCTGCACATGTACCCATGTATTAGTCCATTTTCATGCTGCTGATAACAACACACCCAAAACTGGGCAATTTACAAAAGGAAGAAGTTTAATTGGACTTAAAGTTCCAGATAGCTGGGGAGGCCTCACATCATGGCAAAAGGCAAGAAGGAGCAAGTCACAGATTAAGTGGATGGCAGGTAAAGAGAGAGCTTGTGCAGAGAAACTCCCGTTTTTAAAACCAACAGATCTCATGAGACTCATAGGCTATCACAAGAACAGCACAGAAAAGACCCACCCCATAATTCAATCACCTCTCACTGGGTTCCTCCCACAACATGTGGGAATTGTGGGAGTTACAATTCAAGATGAGATTTGGGTGGGGACACAGTGAAACCATATCAACCCCTGAACCTAAAATAAAAGTTAAAAACAAATTTCACTTCTGATGATTTGAAACTTACCACTGTTCCTTGATCACAATCTTCATCACTAAGATTATCTATACCATTAACTGAGTGCATTCTGCATGTTTTGCAAACATCATCCTATTTAATCGTCATAGACCTATGAGGTAGATGTTATTTTCAGTTGAGGAGACTGAAGCTCAGAAAGGTTAAGATAACCCTCCCAAATCTCACTCCATGGAATTAATGAAGCCTGGTGGAACTCTGATTTATATGATTCTGAAATCCACATATTTATCACAACAGGATGGCTCATGATATAATTAAAACAAATAAAGTGATAGACAAATTCCCTTAACAGCTGTACTGGTGTTTCTGTTAGTCAGCGTCCATTAAGAAGAAAAAAAAGGCCGGGTGCAGTGGCTTAAGCCTGTAATCCCAGCACTTTGGGAGGCCGAGACAGGCGGATCACGAGGTCAGAAGATCAAGACCATCCTGGCTAACACGGTGAAACCCTGTCTCTACTGAAAAATACAAAAAAACTAGCCAGGCGAGGTGGCGGGCGCCCGTAGTCCCAGCTACTCGGGAAGCTGAGGCAGGAGAATGACGTAAACCCGGGAGGCAGAGCTTGCAGTGAGCTGAGATCTGGCCACTGCACTCCAGCCTGGGCGACAGAGCGAGACTCCGTCTCAAAAAAAAATAAAAAATAAAAATAAAAATAAATAAAAAAAAAATCACAACAATCATATAAACAGAAATAATTTAATTTTTTGTATTTTATTTTACGAGGAATTTCTATTTCCCTGTTTATGTTTAATAGGAAGAATTTAGTATGAAAAAATTTTAAACTTTGTATGATGTTGTTATTTAGGTATCTAAGAGAAATGTAAAGTATCACAAAGGTAGCAACTATAGGAAGTAGAAACCACTCCTAGGGTAGAGGGAACAAAAGAAAGAGATTGGAATTATTAAAATGTATCTTTATATGGGGCCCCTTACAGCTTACAGAGAAGCCATTGCTTGGCTGGTGCTGGTTTATATGGAATGGAGAAAAATTAGGCTGTTTTTGAAGATGTTAGAAAAACTGCAAATTGGATTCAGCTACTGTTATGGGAAGGATCCTCATTGCTACTACAATGAAGAAGTGCTGCTGATGTGTGAACAGAGACCACAGACAGACAGGAATTCCACATGAGACAGACAGGAATTCTGCAAGAAACCGACAGGAAAAAGCAAGTCTCATCTCCTTCCACCAGCCTTGCTGTCTCTGCCTGGCTGCTCTTCTAGAGGGTCTTACACAGAGCCATGGAGTAATGCAGAAATGTAGTGAAGAGCCCCAGCTCCAACCTCAAAAAGTAGAGAATGGAAGTTGAGTTTGGAACTCAAATATAGTAACATACAACTCACACCACAGTAAAATTAATTATAGATCTCACCTACAGTTCCTGATCTGTAGCACTTTAGGATCAGTCTTTTATACACCTGCGTGTCTATGGGAGACACTTAGCACTGAATTTTAAGTGATCTGGGATTTTTAACTCAATTTTTCCTTTTTTTTTTCTTTCTACTTCTCGTTACTCTAGTAGCTTAATGACAACCCTTTCCTATCCTAAATTTTTACCGACTTCAATCCCAAATTATGGTTTATAAGAAAGAGTGGGTAGTAAGAAAATGGTATCAACAAGAAAAACACAGAGAAGGGAAATAGGAAAAACATAACTAGTGTATTCAGACTATGATTCCACAAAACAACTTGCATATTTGAGATAAAACATTGGGGACTTTCATTTTAACATTCTCAATGAAAAGTAGAAAGAAAAATGTTCCACATGTATGCCGGGTCTATTCTCAACACCAATACATGAAGCAGACAACAAAATAAATTATCTGTATTGTCACAATTGTAGTGGTTTCATAAATATTTTATCATCAAATCAATTTTCTCATACAATATCCCTATTGCTAGAATTATTTTTGCCTTTAACAATAGTACTTGGCAGGTACACAACGTAGGATGAATAATCAGTGTGAAATCTTATGTTTCTTTTATGAGAGGCTTGCCAGTGCCAAAGCATACAGAACAAACTTGTCTCATCTTTTTTAACTGATGCTAGAATATAGTTTTGAAAACAAATATAATCAACAAGTATGTATTAAGTCCCTACCATGCACCAAGGTCTAGACACTGAGAATACACAGAAGAATAAAGTAAATGGCATTTAGTTTATAGAATTTGTAAATAAGTGTAAGTCAAGACAAAAATGTGAACAAGAGACCAGAGATACGAAGAGATTAAAAGAATTATGGAAAAACATTATGTGCAACAACTTTATGCCAATAAATTTTATGATCAAGATGGTGTGGTAATATTTAGGAAAACACAAATCACAAATGATTCAAGAGGAATAAAAAGAAGACCCAAACTATCATTAACCATAAAGAATCAAAATTTGATAAAAGTGAAACTCAATATAGGTGGCAGGCCTAAATGGTTCAACAAACATATTTTAACTAATTTTTAAGGTCAGGTAACCTGACTTAATTTAGAGATACAATTTTATTTTATTGATAAAAAGACATAAGTATGTAAAAGCACTCAAAATTTAAATATAAGTACAATGTATATTTATTTTATATTTCAACTGTTGAAAGAGAAACCATAGTTCTCCTCTTTTGTCCTCCAATATGAAGGGAATATTCATTATTGTCACATGCCTGCCATCTTTGGCCACTTCACTTACCCATGGAAGAAAGAGTGTATTGTTTGAGGGGTGAATTTTGGCTAAGAAAATGGGCATAAGTGACTCCCGCATCTTCCTTTTCTCTCTGTTTGGCATCTGTTTATCTAAAAAGTATGCTATAAGGCATGTTTTCCACAATAAACTCAACAGCAAATTGGCTATGCTTCCAGACACCTATGGTTTTCCAGCACTGTCAGTAACTGGCTAGGCATGTCTAATTACGGGATCTAGTTTTAGAAAACTCATTATTTTATAACATCTAATCCATGGTTTTTCATCTGGCCTTTGCTTGCAATATAGGCGATTTTTTTTTTTTTTTTTTTTTTTTTTTTTTTTTTTTTTTTTTTTTGACAGGGTCTCATTCTGTTGCCCAGGCTAGAGTGCAGTGGTTCAATCATGGCTCATTGCAGCCTTGAACTCCTGGCTCAAGTGATATCCTCCCACCTCAGTCTCCTGAGTAGTAGAGTAGCTGGGACTACATGTATGCACTACCATGGCCATATGATTTTTTCATTTTCTTTTTCTTTTTTTTTTCCTAAGTAGAGATGATTTCTCACTAAGTTGCCCAGGCTGGTCTCCAACTCCTGGGCTCAAGCAGTCCTCCTGTCTTGGCCTCCCAAAGTGCTGGGATTGTAGTTGTGAGCTACCACGCACAGCAAGGATGATATTATTTATTACCATCTGTTTAAACGTGTTGTCCCCATCAGGAATGATATTTGTTGAACTTCCTTAAAACCCAACACTTACTAATATCTTTTGCTTTAAAACTAAAAATTTTATTTTAACATTCTTCTGGAAGAATAATCATACAAGCATGTCAACTAAATTCGAGGCAAATATAATAGAAAGTAGAATGTGAGTACTGCTTTTTGCTATCAGGTAGATTTATAAATAAAAGAACATGTCACTACCAAATGATATGATCTGTCACTTCATGCAGTATATCAGGCAGCTAAAGGTAGTATGAAACTTGGAAAAATATCAGGCAGAGAATGAACATGATAAAGTTTTATGTGCAACTTCGTTTTGATTTCTTTATCATTCCCTCAGCTACACTATAAACAATGTCTATTCTAAATCCACTTTTAATTGTCACCAAAAGAAGAGAGAACAGCAGAACAGAGAGAAGTAAATTCTTCAACTCAGTTGTCAAGTGAACTCAGGATATCAAAGGACTGTGCAATGTGTTGTCAGAGGTCATGCTCTTTGGCCACTATATTTTCCCATACTATATGTTACTGGTGGCTGGTATCGGAGTTCCCCGAAGTTACCAGCAGTGTATCTTAATGCGTCTGCAACAACTTCAATTTTTACCTCTTCAGAAGAGAGAATTCTACTGAGGAGCACAAGGCAGAACAAGACCGAAGTGAGTTTCAGAGCAAGAGTGGAATTTTTTTTAAAAAAAGGCTGTAGAACAGGAAAGAAAGGCAAGTTCACTTGGAAGAGATCCAAGAGGGTGCCTGAAGGTTAAAGAGAGCATTCAACCTTGATCTATTAGAACTTTTTGGCTCACCTCTTTTCCACGATTCTTCCCTTAGGGTGGGCTTCCCGCATGCGCAGTCCCCTCTTTATCCTTGGGAACTGAGCATGCGGTAGTGTTTTTTAGGAAGTAGTACGCATGCCCATCTGAGGCTTTCTTCCCTTTTCCGGTGGAGTGTCCCTGGAAGATCATACTTAGCCATTTTGACTGTTAACATGCATGCCCAGGAAGTTTCTTCTCCCTTGCATCTCTATTCAGTTAACACTTTAATGTTAATAGCTGTGGATCATCAGGAGATTGTCTCTCTTTGGTGCCCTGGCACTGGCTACCGAATTGTCATTTTTAGCAAGGCAGTGTGATAATTGTTGAACCATCACCTGACATTCCTAGTGGGTGGGGGAAGAGCTCTCTCCTGCCTCATTCATGCCTATCTAACTACCTGTAACACTACATACATTTGCCTTCTGTGATAATGGAGCTACATTTCTAAGCCCTGAATATTTGGATTTCACCTTCCTTTAACTATTGTTTATCCATGCACATACCACTTCCTTGCAACCCAACATCTTAGGGGCTAGTTGCAGGTCACATGGAATAGGATGTTCACTTCTAATGCGGAGAGAGGCCATTTCCCCTACAGTCTCCTGTGTCCAAAGAAAAGGAAGAAGTAAAAACTGAAAAATAACAGACTGATCGGCGCCACTGGCCAGGCCTGTAGGTTAAAGATTAACCACCACCCTAACCGCTTGTGCTATCTATAGATCACAGACAATGGTACAGAGAAATACTTGCCTTGCTCACCACCCCCACCTAGTCAGTACCCCTTGCTTGCTCAATCTATCACGACCCTTTCATGTGGACCCCTTAGAGTAATAAGCCCTTAAAAGGGCCAGGAACTCTTTCTTCAGTGAGCTTGGTTCTTGAGACGCAAATCTGCGGACGCTCCTGGCCGAATAAAGCATCTTCCTTCTTTAACCTGGTGTCTGAAGGGTTTTGTCTGTGGCTCGTCCTGCTACACTTACAGAGTTCTTACCTTCAATATTTATGATTGCTCTTCTAGTCCTAAAATCCATTTTAAGAAATAGATTCCGAGCACAAACCTATGACACTGACAAAGTTCAAGGAAGTTTCCTCAGGACAGGATGTGTTTTAAAACTGAGTATGCTTTACAATGAATCATACGTGGTGACTAACTTAAAATGCGCACTTGAGTTATCACAATAGAATAGAAAAATTGGCCCTGGATTATTCAGTTTTTAAGAACAGGTTATATTATATATAATATTACATAGTAAATTTATTGTATGTGTTATATTTATATAGAGAGCTATATAATATATAACTAGATATAGTATTATAACCTCATTCTTGAAATCAGGGCCAAAGAGAACATGGCTACAATGGGACTAAACGTTGATATTCTACAATTTGATTGAATTTTGAGTTGTCCAACTTCTTTTAACTTAATAGTATATTTTATTTAGATAATATCTAAAATGTTATCATTTCAACACAAAATCAGTACAAAATATTATTAAGATATTTTACATGTTGGGGATACTAAGTCTTCCAAATTTGGTGTGGATTTTACACTTTACAGCCATGTCAATTCAGACACTAAATTTGTATCAGAAATACTTGATTTCTATTTAGATTTCATAAAATTTACATTAATAAAGTAGATTCAGCCAGGCACAGTGGCTCACACCTTTAATCCGGGCACTTTAGGAGGCCGAGGTGGGCGGATCACGAGGTCAGGAGATGGATACCATCCTGGCCAACATGGTGAAACCCTGTCTCTACTAAAAATGCAAAAATTAGCTGGGTGTGGTGGGGCGCACCTGTAGTCCCAACTACTCGAGAGGTTGAGGGAGGAGAATCGCTTGAACCCGGGAGGTGGAGGTTGCAGTGAGCCGAGATCACACTGCTGCACTCCAGCCTGGTGATACAGTGAGATACTCAGTCACTATAACTACAATTTAATTCAAATTAAATGAAATTAAAAATTTATTTCTTCAGGTGCACTAGCCACACGTCAAATCCTCAGCAGACAGCACAACACCAACCTACTCCTGCCTCTCTTTGCCAAGTCTTGTCAGCCTTTTCCTCAGAATATCTTTCACAGCTACTCCTTTAACCCACTTCTCTCACTCCTAAATTCTTAATAACTTTTTACTCCTATAAGACAATGTTAACTGTACTTCTACTAAAACTATAATTATAATACAGTTAACATGTATTGGCCAATTAGTATGCACCAGAAACAGTTCTCAACAGTTTCATGTAATAACTTACTTGTCATATTATAGTAGTTAAATGAATTCTATTAATTGTAAAGATAAAGAAATAGAGGTGTGAGGAGATTAAATACCTTCTCCAAGGTCATACAGTTACTGAGTGCAGAAGCTGGAATTGAAACCAGCCCAGTTAGTTTTATCCAGACCCCACAGTCTGTACCTTTCTGCTGCCTCTCTCACATATATACATAAAAATAATAGTTTGAGTAATGAAATTATAGATTATTTTATTATCTTTTTTATTTCCCTATATTTTGTCTGTTAATGAAATATGTCACTTTTGTAATTTTTAAAGTTGTTTTAATAAGTCAAATAAATATCAGCTTAGTTTATTTTTAGTATACTCTTACCTTGAGACAGGGGAATAAACAAAACAACTTTTCCAGTATCTCCTCATCCCAGGAATGTATTCTTCTTTAGCCCCTTTAATACCAAACAAAAACAACACACATTACTACCCTATAAGTACTTCATGATAAATGGAGAATTTTAATTTTTTTCTCTGGTTTAAACATCCAACCTCAATGGTTCCAAACCAAAGGAATCACTTTAAATAATATACTTTTGTAAAAAATATTTCCTGAAAGCTCTAATCCCTACCTCCAGCATATTTTTCATATCCACACCTTTCCACTTATCCCACTGCCACCACCCTCATGCATTCCCCTTGTTAACCTTCTACTTGACCTCAGTCTGATCTGCTGAACCGGCATCCCATCCTCACCTCATCTTTCTGCTCTCAACTTTTTTGGCCTACCTCAACCATGTTTACTTCATATTCTTGTTAATCCCCTCTGATCAGGCTGCTATCTGTGCCAGAAATCCTTCAGGGGTTCTCTACATGGTGGTTTCTAACTTTCCAAACTGATCATTTTTGTACACCACATCTACTACAAATTCCAACCCTTATCATTTTTGTGCCTCACACTAGTCTACACTTCAGCCAACTGGTGTCCTTGCAATTCCTAGGACCATTTACCTTTTCTAACTGCGGACCTTCCTCAAGCTCTTCCCTCTATCAGAAAGTACCCTTCCTCCACTGACCATTGAAATGCTACTGATTATTCCAGAAGCAGGTCAAGTGCTAAGTGTTCAATAAGTGTTTTTCCCCTTTTCCTGTCAAACTTTATATTGCCACTTCTGCACAGTTCACCACGTTAACCTCATGTCATCATTTATATGTCATTATTTGTGTACCTAAGTTTTCTGCCTACCAACATTTCTTAAGCACCTCTGATATGTCAAGGGTATGTACTAGGCCCTTTACGTGTGTTACCTAATTTAATTTAATCCTTACAACAGCCGTATGAGATAGGTAACACCATCCCCATTTTACAGATCAGAAACCTGAGACTGTCAGATGTTAATTAACTTGCTTGAGGTAGCATCCTTACTAAATGGCAGAGTCATCACTCATTCAAAATATTTTATTCAAATCCATGTCTGCCAGGTTCATCGGCCCCAGGGGCTTTTCAGTGTGGTTGGGAAGTCCCTTTGGGGGCAATTAGCACTGGCGCCTCAGGACAAGGCGTATGGTGTTAAAAACTTGTTTTCTGCTCCTCTCTCATTTGATGTAGATGCACTGTGCCATGGGAAATGCTCCTTTGACCCTCAGTCAGCACTTATCCTGGGATAGCACAGGGCTTAGATAAATATCATACAGGATGCTTAGTTCCACTGGTGACCCTGATTATAGTAAAACTGAGAGAGGAACACCAAGCCCCAGCACACATCTAGCAGTTTAGAACTCCCAATTCTCCAACAACTCAGTTTAGGCCTCAAGCTACAACTTTCTGTTTCTTGATTAGATCCAGAGGGATCCCTCAGCTTTCATAAACAAGGCTGCAACAGCATTGTTGCCATTAAGGTCAGCATAGCCTGAGAAGAGTCACTGCCATTAATTCCTAACATAGACTCACACATAAAAAATATAATATGGAGATTAAGAACAGGGAAGGGCAAGTTTACCTTGAATTGCTTTTTCACAATTTGGAGTTGGAAGCCCCCAAACTTGTTGGATCAGGTTATACTGCCAAACAAAGATTACTATCATAATGAACTTATTCTCTTCTTTTTTGTTTTGGAGTCAACAGTGTCCACTGTTTACTCAAGGAGAGTGAAACAGGACTTGCTGGTGCCTGTGGCCAATGGGCATGTCTTCTATATCATTTTCAACCTGGCATAGGGTGTGCACCTAATGTTAAAGAAGTTGAACAGAAGCCAAGCATGGTGGCTCACACCTGTAATCCCAGCACTTCAGGAGGCTGAGGCAGGCAGATCGCCTGAGGTCAGGAGTTTGAGACCAGCCTGGCAAATATGGCAAAACACCATCGCTTCCAAAAACAAAAACAAAAACAAAAATTAGCAGGGCATGGTGGTGTGCTCCTATAATCCCAGCTACTTGGGAGGCTGAGACAGGAGAATCGCTTGAACCTGGGAGGCAGAAGCTGTAGTGAGCCAAGATCACACCACTACACTACAGCCTGGGTGACAGGGTTTTATGGTAATACCCATTCTACAGATAAAAAACTGTGTGGTAAGTAACAGGACTGAAACCCTGTTATGTTGTACTTAACAGCTTTAAGAAAAGTTTCTCAGAGCACAACCAAATATTTCAACAACAGAGAAACTACTGAGTTTTGTTACTCCTAATATTTTTTTATGTCCCTTCAAAAAGATTTCTTAAAAGGCATTTTTGGTTGGAAGACATTCACTACCTATTGTCTGAATTATGTTGCCACCATTTTAGAAACTCCTTGAAAAAGACATGATACATGTTAGCAGAAGCCCAAAGAGGGAGAGTAGAGATCAGCAGAAAATGAAATATTAAAGAACTCTGAACAAAGGAGGGTCATGTGCAGTCAGGTACACTAAAGAAAGTGTGCTTAGGAGAAGCCAAGCTATAAAAAGAATCCATCTGAGCAGCCTGTAAGGTAACTGGATGTTTAATACGAAAGGAAGAGAGAGGTGATGGGATCCTACTGTCCTTCCCGTACATCTTGCACCTGCACGTTTTGTTTTTTGAAGCCATCGAGAGAACCACAAGGTTTCTACTTTGCTACACTACTTTTCCTGGCCTTTCTGACTCCATAACTCTCCTTCTGCCTTTCTATTTATCTTGCACCTCTGTACAATTCTTTGGTTATCTGCAACTTTTAAGGTAGTTTTACCTCAGGAGGAAAACAACTCATGCTTTCTTCCTCCCTCATTCTGAGTACAGAAACCTGGGCCTCTCCTCTGCTTGGAGCTTGGACCCTTCTCTTTGAGCTCAGAATCCCCAGCTGTGAGGATGATTTTTTTCTAACTAGAAGATCGCAAAGGGCATTCTTAAATATACAAAAAAGGCATGATTCTATTACAGATTGACCTTAAGTCATTTTCTCAGCATTGAAACTGGACTTTTATTTCCACTTCATTATACACAGTTACTCTAAACTATATTTGGAAAACTTAATTTTTAAAATTTGTCTTTCTAAAAATATATATATAGTTATTTTTTAATTTGACAGATTTAAAAAATAATAACATCAAGTGTATGTGTTTATTGTGTGCAACATGATGTTCTGAAGTACATATACACTGTAGAATGATTCAGTCTGTCTCGTTAACATATGACTTACTGCACTTAGCTATGATTTTGTGATGTTATAAAACTCCCAGAAAACACTATATGAAGCTGTAATGAGTTCTTATCCAAAGCTCTTTTTAAATTTTAAAATTCTATTTCTAAATGTATTAACTTCATCCCATATCTTTCCATATTATAAGGTCTATAAGGGCCCGGCTTGGTGGCTCACATCTGTAATCGCAGCAGTTTGAGAGGCCGAGGTGGGTGGATTACTTGAGGTCAGGAATTCCAGACCAGCCTAGCCAACATGGTGAAATACAAAAATACAAAAATCAGTTGGGCGTGGTGGCACATGCCTGTAGTCCCAGCTACTCAGGAGGCTGAGGCAGGAGAATCACTTGAACACAGGAGGCAGAGGTTGCAGTGAGCCGAGATCACACCACTGCACTCCAGCCTGGGTGACAGAGCAAGACTCTGTCTCAAAAATAAAATAAAACACTCTATTATTTAATAAAATATGATATAATATAGCTGACGTTTACCTCTTTGCATCTTCCCAAGCCAGAAATCTAGATATTTCCCAAGTAAATCTTCTTGGGAAAGACTGGAAATAAATTATGAAGTCCCAGAGTAACTGCTAATGGAAATGTTTCCAGGTGGTGATGGTGTCTTTTTCCACACCTGCAGCCTGTGCTGTCTATCCTCTGTTAAAAGCCTCATAAAGAACATCACTGTGGCAGATAAGGCTAGTTCCCTTCCCAATATCTATTCTCTGCTTTTTCATCGGTCAAAGAATTCAGATTTTAAGATTTTATTCTAGGTAAAGGACCAGAAATTATCAGAATAAAGGGTTTATCAGGACATAACCCCATCATAAGTCAAGGAACATCTGTAATCCATTTCTCAACCTCCTCCAGCTAGCTGTGGTCAATGTAGCATAAGGACAGTTAGAAAGTGGTACTTTAGAGGCAATTCTTCAAGAAAAGTATAAACAGCTGGTGGGTATTCCTCTTGCTACCCCCATTTCCAAATTCTTACCCGAAAGGTAGCGGCTTGATGACTGGAGTCCCATTGTACCATTGTACCTTAAGAAGAGAAGCTAAGCATTACAGTCCCTTCATGTCCATGGATAAGACCTCCAGTAGATGCCTGAAACCATGGCTAGTACTGAACCCTATATAAATATAGGCACACCTCAGAGATACTGCAGATTCGGCTCTAGACCATTGTAATAGAGCAAATATTGTAATAAAGAGAGTCACATGAATTTTTAAGTTTCCCAAATCCTTCTCAAAGTTATGTTTACTATACTGTGGTCTATTAAGCATGCAATAACATTATGTCTAAAAATCCAATGTGCATATCCTAATTTATAATAAAATGTTTTATTGTTAAAAATGTTAATGATCATCTGAGCTTTCAGCTAGTCATGATCTTTTTACTGGTGGAAGATCTTACTTTGATGTTGTTGGGTAATGACTGATCAGAGTGATGGTTGCAGAATATTGGTGTGGCTATGCCAATTTCTAAGAATAAGACAACAATGAAGCTTGTTATGTGGATTGACTCTTGCTTTCACAAAATATTTCTCTGTAGCATGTGATGCTGTTTGATAGCATTTTACCCACAGCAGAACTTAGTTCAAAATTGGACTCAATCTTCTCAAATTCTGCCACTGCTTTATTAAGTAAGTTTATGTTATATTCTAAATCTTTTGTCATTTTAATGAAGTTCATAACTTCTTCACCAGGCATAGATTTCATCTCAAGAAACCACTTTCTTTGCTTATTCATAAAAAGCAACTCCTCATTCATCCAAGTTTTATAATGAGATTGCAGCAATTCCGTCACATCTTTAGGCCCCACTTAGTTCTCATGCTGTTTCCACTACATCTGTAGTTACTTCCTTCACTGAAGTCTTGAATCCCTCAAAGTCATCCATGAAGGTTGCAAGCAACTTCTTCCAAATGCCTATGAATATTGCTACTTTGACCTCCTTCCATGAGTGATGAATGTACACATGCATCATAGGAATCACTATCTATGGCAGCTATATCCTTACAAAATATATTCCTTAAATAATAAAACTTGGAATTTGAAATTACTTCATCCATGGGCTGCAGAATGAATGATGTGTTAGCAGGCCTATAAACAACATTCATCTCCTTGTATAATCCATCAGAACTCTTAGGTGACCAAGTACATTGTCAAAGAGTGCTAATATTTTGAAAAGAATTACTATTATTTTTTTCTGAGCAGTAGATCTCAAGCGTGGACTGAAAATATTCAGCAAACCATGCTGTAAACAGACATGCTGTCATCCCAGCTTTGTTGTTTCAGTTATAGAGCTCAGGTGTACTAGATTTAGTTTAATTTTTCAGGACCCTATGATTTTTGGAATGGCAAATGAGCACTGGCTTCAACTTAAATTTATCAGCTGCATTATCCCCTAACAAGAGAATCAGCATGTCTTTAGAAGCTTTGAAGGGAGGCATTTACTTCTCTCTAGCTATGACTTCTGTCTAGCTATGACTTTTCTCTCTCATGTAGAAGATGGCATTGTCTTCCAATAGAAGGCTTTGTCTACATTTAAAATTTACTGTTTAGTGCAAACATCGTCATTAATTATCTTAGCCAGATTTTCTGAATCACTTGCTGCAGCTTCTTCAAAAATACTTGCTGCTTCAGCTTATACTTTCATATTATAGAGATGGATTTTTCCTTAAATCTCATGAACCCACCTCTGCTAGCTTAAACTTTTCTTTTGCCACTTCTTCACCTCTCTAAGCCTGCATAAAATGAAAAAGAGTTTGGGCCTTGCTCTGGATTAGGCTTTGGTTTAAGGGAATATAGTGGCTGATTTTACCTTCTATCAAGACCACTAAGATTTTCCCCATCTCAGCAATGAGGCAGTTTTGTATTTGTAATCAATAATCATTCATGTATTTACTGGAATGGCACTTTTAATCTTCTTCAAGAACTTTTCCTTTGCATTCACAGTTTGGTTAACTGGCACAAAAGATCTAGCTTTTGGCTCGTATCAGTTTTCGATATGCCTTCTTCACTAAGCTTAACCATTTCCAACTTTTGATTTCAAGTGAGAGTCGTGTGACTCTTCCTTTCATTTGAATACTTAGAGGCCATTGCAAGGTTATTAATTGACCTAATTTAAATACTGTTGTGTCTCAAGTAATAGGGAGACCTAAGGAGAGGGAGAGAGAAAGAGGAATGGCTAGCTGGTGGAGCAGTCAGAACACACAACATTGATTGATTAAGTTCACCGTCTTATTTGGGAAAGGCTCCTGGTGCCCCAAAACAATTACAATTGTAACATGAAAGGTCACTGATCACAGTTCACCGCAACGGATGTAATAATAATGAAAAAGTTGGAAATATTGTGAAAATTAATAAAATGTGACCCAGAGACACAAAGTTAACACATGCTGTTGGAAAAATGGCACTGAAAGACTTGCTGGGTGTGGGGTTGCCACAAACCATCAATTTCCAAAAAAAAAAAAAAAAAAAAAAAAGGAAATATATGAGAAGTGCAATAAAGTGAAGTGCAATATTATGAGGTTTGCCTGTACTATGATTTTTCCTATTCATACCTATGATAAAGTTTAATTTACAAATGATGCACAGTAAGATATTAACAACAACAGCTAATAATAACATAGAACAATTATAACAATATGCCAACATCTCTACTCCTGAGCTTTAGGGCCATTGTTAAGAATAAGAGCTATTGGACACAAGTACTGTGATACCACACTAGTCAATCTGTTAACCAAGACACTTACTAGGTGACTAAGGGATAGCCTGTGCAACATGGATACCCTGGACAAAGCTATAATCCGCACCATGGGTGAGATGGAGGGGGATGGGGTGAGATTTCATCATGCTACTCAGAATGGCATGCTCTTGAAAATTATGAATTATTTGTTTTGGGAATCTTCCATTTAATTCTTTTGTACCATAATTGATCATGGGTAATTGAAACTGCAAAAGGTAACACAATGAAAAAGTGGGGACTATTGCATAGTGGAAGAGAAAGATGGGAGGACGAGTGCAGTGGTTTACTCCTATAATCCCAGCACTTTGGGAGGCCAAGGTGGGTGAATCTCTTGAGGTCAGGAGTTTGAGACCAGCCTGGCCAACAAGGTGAAACCCCGTCTATACTAAAAGTACAAAATAGCCGGGCGTGGTGGCACGCACCTGTAATCCCAGCTACTTGGGAAGCTGAAGCAGGAGAATCTCTCGAACCCAGGAGGCAAAGGTTGCAGTGAGCTGAGATTGTGCCACTGCACTCCAGCCTGAGAGACAGAGTGAGACTCTGTCTCAAAAATAAAAAATAAAAATAAAAGGAGGAGCCTGAAACTGAAAACATTATGAAATCCCAATGGTGATTGCTGGACACTGGACTCTGTGAGAGGTTTCCAACCTCTACTTTATTTAGGCCACTGTTGTTTCTAATATTTGTTACTAGCTATAAAAAATATTTCCACTTGATATTGACACTTATAAGAAAATGTATACTATCCATCTGGAAGAGAGAGAAAGCATAATGAGTGTAGAAATTCCACTTATAGAACAGAGCAGGAAAATCAAAGCAGTTCAATAATGCTTCATGCCTACACTAAATGGCCTGATGGTGTTCACCAAACTGATTAATTAATCAAAACAGATCAATGTGGAGTGTTGACTAGTATCACATTCTTCATTTGGGTTAACTGGAAGCAAGGGCGTTTGCTTTTAGATTAAATAATCAAATATTGGTTCTGTAACTGAAGAAATAAGATGATTTATAGATGGTTTGGATAGAACATCACACAAATAATCCAGGAGAAAAGCAACCAGAAAATCCATCCAGTTATTATATCTTCCTCTATCTCATAATCTCTAGATAGATTACAATAAACAAAGGAGATAGATTATTAGGACAACTCAAATGCGAAAATTTGAATCACCAAACATTTGAAGATTCAATAGCCTTGAATCACCAAACATTTGAAGATAACCAAGATGTTGAAAGAAATGTACCAAGTTGAAACAGAAAATCAACACCCAAGTAAAAGATTTTATAAAACAAAGAGAATTTTTAAAAATTAAAAAATATTAATAACTTTATATATTTAAGAGAATATCATATCTAGAAAAGAGATCATAGAATTTTAAAATTTGATTTAAAATTAAGTGAACTTTTAGCAAAGTATCATTTCATTTATTTAATGAATATTTTTTGAGCTTTACTTCTAAGTTCCAAGTCTTGTTTCTGGTAATATATTACAATAAGGAACAAAACAAAACAGATCTGTGTTTTAATATGACTGTATTTCAAGTGGTTAGAGACACAATGAATGAAAGATGTGTGTGTTATTCTTTTCTCTTTGAAACTTACTTAAAATTTTTTTTTAAAAAAAGAGAGAAAAGAAAAATAAATAGAAAAGGAACTAAATTTTTAGTGGAAATATGAAATAGAAACAAGCAAAGCAAAAATCTATGAAAACATGGTCTTCCAATGCAGGAAAATCGGGCCTGGTTCATGGACACGTTCAAGAGCAAACACGTGACTTGCAAAGTTTTAGAACACACGTATTTGTCAAAAGTAGATGGTACCTTTCACAAAGCCAAACCTCTCATCCCAGTGAGCTATGACTGTGGGTTTCTTATCAGCATGTCCCCCAACATCCTGGAAACCATGGAGTGGAAGAGAAACCATGTTAAAAGAGAAAATATGAAGATATACTATCTTTGCAAAAAGCAAAGCCATCAGAATGGTAGAATAAAGATGAAAAAGTAAATTGGAATCAGCTCTGCAGTGTATTTTCTTAGTCAATGAACACCATCTGGTTAAATCTAGTGGTCTTTTTTTGATCTTCATTTTGTTGGGCATTTCAGCTGCATTTGACAAAAGACTAATAATACCCTCTTGAAAGCCTTTCTTCCTTTTACTCTGGTACATCAGACACACTTTATTTCATCCCTACTTCTCTGGCAATTCCTTCCCAGCATCTTTTATTTTTACTTTTATTTTTTGTCTTCTGACTCTCCCTAGTCCTTAAATGTTGGGTTGCCAAGGGCCTAATCTACATTTTCTTTTCCTTTTGTCTATCAGCTCTTCCTCCCTAAGTAATGTCATCTAGTCCTACAATTAGTACCATATATATTCTACAAATTCCAAAATGTATCTGCAACCTTAATGTCTCTCCCTGAGAATTTGATTAATAGCCTACTCCCTGTCTAACAATTCTGCTTGGCCATGTAATAGTCAGCTAACATAAAACATGCCAATGTCCAAAAATGGATTTCCAATTCTCAATCTTTTCTACACCAACATCTCCTCCAGGAAAAACATAAAAAGAGTAAGTTAAATGTATATCATTGCTCAGAACAAAAACATATTTGTCATTCCTGAGTTCAATCTATATTCCATATTTTCACTAATATGGAGAAAGGAAGATTAAAATGAACTCTGTTGAATTGGATCATGGATATTAGTATCAACTCATGGTGTTTAATGTGCACACCGATAATTAGAAAGAAGGGAGGTAGGTAAATAGATGGATGGACAGATAGATGATAGACATAGATACAGATGTCTGTATATGTAAGGATCAGTATACATACATATATTTTCTAGTTCTGAGCAGTCAGAGTACTTAGCAGCAATGACACCCCAGTCGTGAGAATACGGAGTGCCCAAATGTTGGTTTCTAAACATTGTTCTCCAACAGCAGGAGGCACGCCACTTTGGAGAAATTATTGATTCCAGAACTGGGAGAGGGAAGACGCAAAATGAGCCCAGAACAAGTAGGGTTACCAAAAAGTAAAAAGATAATTTTAAAAAACAGGATTTCACAATGGGCCAAAGCTTAAACAATTTGATCAACATAATACTGACAAATATTGTGTTTTAACTCATAAATCCACCTAAAGATATTAAAATTAGGTGAAAGTTGGTAGAGAAACATGATTGAATAGTCTCAAAGTATCTCCCACAAGATCTCTTTCTTTACTACACAGGTTCATTTAGTAGCTTACAGTTGAGAACCCCAGTACTCACTATCATAACCAATTGGTCAAGGTTAATATCCCAAATAATAAGATACATCAACCTCATGAACTGTTTGGTAAGATCCACCTAAAGGATATACATTATTTTTGTGTTATTCTTGCCTAAACTGCATAAACCCTTCTCATTCTGATCACAAGAAAATATCAGACAAATCCAAAATTAAGGGACATACAAAATACAAAATAACTGATAATTCTCCAAAAGTGTTAAGATCATGAAAGAAAAAGAAATATTGAGGAACTATTGAAAATTGGATGAGGCTAAGGAGAAATAAGAACTAAAGGTAACACAGGATCCTAAATAGGCTCCTGGAATGGAAAGGAAAAAAAGACATTAGTGGGAGAACTTGTAAAATTTGAATAAGGGATGTTAATTTCCTGAAGTTATAATTGTACCACAGTTATATAACGTTAACATTAATGGATTTTAGATGAGCAATAAATAGAACCTCTCAGTACACTGTTTGCAACTTTTCTGTAAGTCTAAACTCAATTAAAAATAAATGTTTTCCAAAAAATAAACAAACTGCCATGGAACATTTGAGTGGTCTGCAAAGAACAGAAATCTATACTTTTTACATATGAAATCTATTTATAACTGCTTTTAAGGATAGAATTATCTAATGAAAGAAATTTAATAAATGCTATATATGAAATTTTTGTTTTCTGACAATTTAGGAAACTCACATTTCTTATGTCATGGAGGCTGAAGAAGAAACCTGAGCAGAGTCATCATTCCAAATAGAAAATTAACCAGAGTTCAAATAAAGACCATGTGTATGTCTTCCTGCAACTACAATCCTCTGTCATTGTTCCATTGCACTTCCCTTTCCCCAAAGATCCCTTCACAAGCTATGTATTATCTGTCTCTAGGCTTCCCAGAGATTCCACAACCAGCAACATTCCAAGTAACACCTTCTATGGTAAATTCTCAGTAAGCTGGGGTCTTTTTCTTTAATGGGTGTGAAGCAGTCACTTTGGTGCCTGAGACCCCAGTAAAAAGTACAAGCAACCATTCGTCTCCCATTCTGTTCTGAATGCATAAGACAGCAGACTTTTGCTTGACTTTGAAATAAGAGGAAATGAAGTCCCAAATCCCCACAGCCCCTCTAGCCAAACTCCCATTAACCCGCCCCTCTCCCAAACTGACTTCTAAAAGAATGAGCTCAAATAGAGATGAGGAAGAATTTTAAGGAGAATCTAAAAGATTTTGATAATAATATTCAGTGTATATTTAAACTCAATAGTGAAAATGAATTAAATTTATTTAGGAAATATCCATTGGAAAGCTTTTTTTCAATCCAGTTTTTAAAAAAGTAAATC
This sequence comes from Rhinopithecus roxellana, assembly GCF_007565055.1. Lineage (NCBI taxonomy): Eukaryota > Metazoa > Chordata > Mammalia > Primates > Cercopithecidae > Rhinopithecus > Rhinopithecus roxellana. The sequence goes on along the minus strand of NC_044559.1, from coordinate 103,379,205 downwards.
CTAAAAAGAAAGTTGACTATAATTTTACACATATTTTACACTAATAGGTAGAATTTTTGAAACATTGAATATAAGAAATACTAGCTTACAAAGATAGTTTAAAAGAAAATCTCCAGATAGTTTTTTTTTTAACTCCAAAACTAATCAATCCCATAGTTCTTACAATAACAGAAGCTATTAATGCCATTGGAGAGTATAAAATTAGAAAGAACATATAGAATATTAAAAGGAGTAGCTCTAGAATAAAGTATCTGCTGAATCAATGCTAATAATGTCATTATTTATAAAATCACAAGTGAAAAATAATTCCATGTCAATAAACCCACCGTGATTCAAAGACATAAATATCCCAGATTCAGGTTTTTGTTTTGTAACTCTTCGTTCAGAGGATTTTCCTGGTACATGAAAGAGAAAATCTCTCTTCTTTTATGAATCCTTACCCACTTCCGTGCTGAAGGTGGATAACAGCCACTAGAGTAAGAGGGAGTTTTTACTATTTGCCTGTTAGCTGGAGAAGAAATTACCTTCGAGGTCTGTGTATTTGCATTTGCCACTAAATTAGGTGCCCTGGAGATTTCCGTGTATAAACAGTGTAAGCTGAAACAGTGTTCAAGGGTAAAAGTTAGACCTACCAATTTGAAGATTCTTTCTTGAGGAAGTAGTCCAATCTATATTTTTGTATTTAGTGAAACACTGCTTGAAGTGGAAATCAATTCCTAAGTTAATTTATATCTAAAGCCGTTTGAGTATCCAGAAGTCTCACAGCACCTTAAAGCATTTTGTTACAAGATTCCATTAGGGATAAAAATATACTTATGAAATACAAAGGTTACACATTGAATTTATACATATCGTATAATAAAGCATACTCTGCACATAATATAGTGATGTGAATAAAATTTAACCAGGCTTTCCTAATCATTTCATATTAATCAGCTATTTGATTAAAGAAATGGAATATTAATAAATTTGCCCAAGCTGCTAGAATGGTTGTCAGCCTCATTATTTCTAATTCCTTCTTCCCAGAATTTTTCATACCTCTAAATTATTTTTACAAATTTCAAAGCACACTTTAAAAAAGACATATAAACAAATTTATAAATGACTACTATAGATTCATATAGTAAAGTGGTCATGCAATAATTGTAGTTAATTGAGATTTTGATAACAATAAAAAAATTCTAAAATGTTCTTAATTTAGCAAATAGTTTCTCTCATAACCTGAACTACATTTGAAATGACACATGTATGACTATTAAATACCTTGCATTAGAATACAACTTGTTTTAAATGAGCCTCTCTTGGTAGCACCTAGTAAAAACTAATGTATCGCGTATTTTTCTTCCCCCAAAATGAGGGATTATTATAAACTTTAGGGAAATTTTATGAAACAAAAAGATAAAGTACAGTTAGTTTCAGGCAAAACTGAACCTTGAGGAGAGAAAGGACAGTTCTTCGGGAGGAACTGGGCCTTGAAACTGGAAAGCATTCTGAGGGGCTCTCTCTGTTTCTCTTTCTCTACGTTTCGGGGTCACTTGTCACTAATATGAGCTGCATATCAACATTTCTGATGGGTGGATTCCCCAATGGTTCAAACCAAGATTCTTGAAGTTCCCAGCACTTACTGAAGAGCCTGACCGTTTTCTCTGAGGCTCAATTTCATATTCCTATGGAGGTGACCCCAATGTTCCCATCTCGGCTCAGTTCCTTCACCAAAAGAGGGGGATTATGAGGGGTGCACAGGATCACAAATGACTCACCCTGGAAAAATAAAGGAGGGGAAAACATTGCCCAATTCAAAGGTATTATAATAAAATAATAAAGTTGCAAAGCAATGTCCTATATGAACATAGATGCTACATCGATGAGCAGATAAAGTTTAGCAATATATCAAAAATATAGTACCTCATGTTCAACTGAAGTTTATCTCAGGTATGCAAAGTTGTTTTAATGTTTAAGAACAATCAAAGCAATTTATACATTCAAAGAATAAAGAAAAAATTATATAATCATCCCACTAGATGGAAAAAAAGTTTGGCAAAATTTAACACCCATTGCTTATAAAAAATAAAAAGAGCCTCAGCAAGTTAGGAATACAAGAGAACATCCATAATACGATAAAAGGTATCTATAAAAATGTATTGCTAATGTAATATGCAATGCAAAATATTGACTAGTTTCCCTCTAAGATAGGAAGGGTGTATGGATATCTGATTTTACTTCTTCCATTCAGTATTAGGCTGATGGCCCTGACTAATGTGATTAAATAACTCCCCAAAAAAGTTATAAAGATTGGGAAGAAAAAAATAAAACTGCTTGTGATGGTTAATTTTGTGTGTTGACTTGGCTGGGCCACAGTGCCCAGACATTTGATCAAACATTCTGGATATTTCTGTGGAGGTGGTTTTTTTTTGGAAGAGATTAACATTTAAGTCAGTGGACTCTGAGTAAAGTCTATCACCATCCATAATGTGAGTGGGCCTCATCCGATCCCTTGAATGTGTTAATAGAACAAAGACTGAATTTCCCTGGACAAGAAAAGATTCTTCCAGAAAACTCCCCGTGATCTTGAACTGCAACTCTTTCCTGAGTCTGTAGCCTTCTGGCCTAACCCCAAACCCATTTTGAGTTACCTAACCTCCACAAATCATAAACCAATCCCTTGAAATCTCTGTCTCTCTCTGTCTCTCTCTCTCTCTCACACACACACTCACACACACACACACACACACACGTACATCATGTTGGATCTATCTCTCTGGAGAATCCTAATCGGTATAGGTATTTACGTAGGAGAAATAAAAATCTATGTCTACAAAAAGATTACACAAACGTGTTTTCAGCAGCTTTATTAAAAGTAGTTTTAAGAGGGAAATACCCCATAACTTCATCAACTGACGAATGAATAATTAAACTGTGGTATGATTATATAATGCAATACTTCTCAGCAATGAATAGGAACTAACAGGTATATGAAACTATAGAGATGAATTTTTAAATAATGTGGTCTGGTCTAGGAAGATCTCATGAAGAAAATGACTTTTTGACAAAGACTTGGTGGTGAAGAATCAGTGAGCCATGAGGCTATCTGGGAAAAGAATGTTCTGGCAGAGACAGCAAGATCAAATGTCCCAAGGCAGGAACGTGCCTGACACGTAGGTGAAAGAATAAGAGAGTGGTATGGTTTGGAGCAGCTAGTGCATGGATCACAGAAACCCTGGAAAGCCATTTTCAGGACTTTGCGTTTTTATTCTGAGGTAGACGGGGAGCCCCTGAAATGTTGTCATACAGGACTCATATTACCAAGCTTACATTGTAAAAGATTGATCTGCAAATTCTCTTTTCATTTAGAAAGATTTGATTGCCTTTGGTATGTATAAAAGTAAGCAAGAAGTTGTGCATTTAGTTATAATGTAATTACTGAGCTCTGTCAAGCCCAATCTCTATTACAATAATATTAATACATTTAGCAAGTATTAAGATGGAAACAATTAAAAATATTACTGTATTTCTGCAATTTGATCACTGCTCTTATCAATATTTCTAAACAACGTCATGTAAAAAGAAAGTGATCTTATCCTAAAATTTAGTCATACAAGCCCTAGTTGGTAAACAACATAAAAGCTAATTTTCCAAATTACAAAATCCTAGGTAACATGAAAGGACTTGCATCTGTGCATTTGTGTTTTAGTTACAAAGAGAAATAAATGTTTGACTAATGTGCAAAACAAAGTTTGAATTCTTAATACTACTCATTGGTCTTCTCATTTACGTAATGAGTTTTTTCAGAAGTACTCAGAAAATATATGTTAAACTTAATCCTTTTTGCAAATTAGGTATGAAATAATTTTCAGATTTGAGTTTATTTGTATAGTCTTAAGGACTGTTTAACCCACTGTGTTAGGTTGAATAATGTCCATCTAGATATCCACATGCTAATGTCTAAACCTGTGAAGGTTAGCTTACAGGGTAAAGGGACTTTACAGATGTAATCAAATTAAGGATCGTGAGATGAAGAGACTATGCTACATTGTCCAGGTGGGTCTGATGTAATCACAAAGATCTTACAAGAGGGAAGCAGCAGATCAGAGAGGACAAAGATTAAGATTTGAAGATTTTATGTTACTAGCTTTGAAGATGGATGAAGAGACCATGAGCCAAGGAATGTAGGGAATGCAGCTCTAGAAACTGGGAAAGGGAAGGAAGACGATTCTCCTTTCATGGTACAACAACTATATTTCTTTGGGTATATACCCAATAATGGAATTGCTGGGTCAAATGATAATTCTGCTTTGAGTACTTTGTGAAATTGCCAAACTACTTTCCATTGTGGCTGAACTAGCTTACATTCCCAACAGCAGTGTACAAGCATTACCTTTCCTCCACAACCTCGCCAGCACCTGTTTTTTGTTTTTTTTTTTTTTTACTTTTTGATAATAGCCATTATGCCTGGTGTGAGATGGTATCTCATTGTAATTTTGATTTGCATTTCTCTAATAATTATTGAGGTTGAATATGTTTTCCTGTGCTTGCTGGCTGCATGTATGTCTTCTTTTGAGAAGTGTCTATTCATGTTCTCTGCCCACTTCTTAATGGGGCAAACATAAATAAAACCAGTCTAATGTTTAAAAAGAAGATTCTCCCTTCAGAACTTCTGGCAGGAACCACCCATGCCAACACCTTGACTTTAGTTTGATAAATCTGATTTTAGACTTCTGTCCTTCAGAAGTGTAAGAGAATAAATTTGTATCGTTTTAAACCAATAACTTTGTCAGAATGTATTACAGTAGCAATAGGAAACTAATATACTCACAGTATGAATTAAAAATCAAAAACTTTCCTTTTTTTTTTTTTTTTTTTTTTTTTTTTTTTGAGATGGAGTCTCGCTCTGTCGCCCAGGCTGGAGTGCAGTGGCCGGATCTCAGCTCACTGCAAGCTCCGCCTCCCGGGTTCACGCCATTCTCCTGCCTCAGCCTCCCGAGTAGCTGGGACTACAGGCGCCCGCCACCTCGCCCGGCTAGTTTTTTTGTATTTTTTTAGTAGAGACGGGGTTTCACCATGTTAGCCAGGATGGTCTCGATCTCCTGACCTCGTGATCCGCCCGTCTCGGCCTCCCAAAGTGCTGGGATTACAGGCTTGAGCCACCACGCCCGGCCAAAAACTTTCCTTTTTTATACTATGTCAAATGCTGCCAATGAAAAAATTACACCAATTTTTTTAGGAGCTTACAGTTGGAAGAATTGTCTAAAGTTTAGTCAAGCTGAAGGGAATATTAAACCCATTTTTGTTAAAGCCTACTAAAACACTCTCAAAATCAAAGCAGATATTTATCTCAGTAAAATTCTCCACTTATATAAACATGTTTGTTTATACTTTTCATTAAAAATATGGAAGTTTTATAATTATAGCAATAAATTCTTTCCCATTAACAAAAAAGACAATAATTATTTTAAAGAAACAAATTGAATGTGTCACTTTAAGCTCTTAAAATATAAATAAAATTATTCCTAACTGGACTGTGCTTTTTGTTTGAACAATGAGAAAGCAGAAATATTGTAGAATCTTGAAATTATTTAATGAGCATATTTCTCCTTAACATGGAGGAGACCTAAGAAAGAGTAAGAGAGTTGTGAAAATGCAATGTGCAATTAGGAAGAAGTTGCAAAATGTTTAAGAAATTAAATACTAGTAGGGAATATTGGTGCATTTTATAGAATAATTCTCAAGTGTTCTTAATTACTCTTACAATATTTGTTGAACAAATATTATGTTGTAAAAAATGGGAAAATAACATTATTGAGAAAAAGTATAAACACTTAAAATATACACAAACTAATATATGAACATAAATAAATTGCAGTAGAACTTCTTAAACGACATTATAGAGATAGAAGGGAAAACACTGTGGAGTTTTAGTATTAGAATATCTAGCTCTGCCTCCAGAATGAGAAACTCTTCTCATATTGGAAGAAATAATATTTGAACTGACTTGAAGATGAATAAAAATCACAACACAAAAGGAGGATGGGAAAAAGAATTCAGAAGAAATATCATGTGAAAATACTTTAAAAATAAATAGCCTAATTTGTCAATATTATGGCAAGTTCACTTTTATGGGAAAAGTGAGGCACTGTTAACATATAATAGAGATAAAAGTGGCCAAAGTGTACAAATATCAGTGATGGTAAAATAAGTAACTACATAAATATAATAATATTAGAATAGAAGCAGTATAAATAGCTACCATTTATTGAACACTTATGGAAGACACTCAACTGAATTATGTTTTATAACATTTAATTATCAAACATAAGGAGAAGATTTTATGTTTGTTTTACTGATAAAGACCCAAAGTTCAAAGAAGATAGAGAACAGTTTAGAAAATTGGGAAAGACCTTGTGTGCTCTAAGAAATTTGGAGACTAACCTCTGGAAATATGGAACAAAGAAGATATCCATGTTGTCTTTTTGGTTATATTATTATTATTATTATTATTATTATTATTAAAGAATAGGGTGAATTATGTTATTAAATAAAATAACTTAATGACAATATAGAGAATATAGTTGGCAATAAAACTGAGAGATCACTGGTGATGTAGCTAATATAGTGGCCTCATTAATAGTTTGTGTTAAAGATGGTAAGATTCTTAACCATGAGTTTTTTATATTATTTACCTCTGAAATCTCAGGACTCAGCCCAGATCCAGGCAACAAAATTCAATATACATCTTTCTGAGTTTGGCAGAACTGAATAACAAACTAGAAAAGTAAAATATTCAGAGGTGAAATAGAAAATAAAAACTATTATAACAGCCACTAAGTGGCTGATGCTTATACTTATTTTCTCACTTAATGACCAGAGAAATTTTTGAGATCGTTAGTAAGGCAATTTTAGAGATAATACCACTGAGCCTCATAAATACATTCATTGAATATAAGAATCATCCACCAGCTTTATAGTCTACAGGCTAGGCAAGAATGGCACTGGCCAGCTGGAGTTGTTCACATGGCAGTGGCAGGATTTTGAGAATGAACAAAAATGTGCAAGGCATCTCAAGGCTAGTCCATAATAAGTACATCATCACTTCTGCCAAATACTATTGGTCAAAGAAATCACCAATTCAGAGTGGGGTAATGGATTCTACCTCTTGATTAGTGTATCTGCAAGGCCATATGGAAAGAGGTTTAGATAGAAGAAGAGGTAAAGATTTGGGGCTATTTTTTGTAATCAGTCTACCAAAATGGATGAGTCTTGGAGTTCCTCTTTCTGCCCTTGGATTTCTGCTACCTAAAATTAGGAGGAATAGAGGACAGACTTTCCAAGAATCTGTTTGCATTTGAGGCAAAGTTGTTCTGAAAATAGTATCTGAACTATAGGTTCCTTGATACATGATCCCAGATTCTCTTCCAAGTAGCACCTTGTACAAGGATAGGTCTCGCATAGGTCTGCTGGGAGACCTATGAAAATTTTTGCAATGATACAGAAATGAATCTACCCAGTTTCTCTGCTACATTATTATAAGCAAGTTACATCACAAAATATGATTAACCAAAACCAAAAAAACAAAAACCACAACAACAAAAAACAAAAACCAAATTCTCTCTGCACCTACCTTCCTCTGACTCTGAACATTCACCAAAAGTTTCTCTCTTGATGTGGTCCTGACACAAGATCAGATCTTATGACATTAAGCCCTGTTTATTTTACATTGATTCATTTGTTTATCTATTCAACAACTTCTGACTAATAAGATCCAATAATGGGAATTTGTCTTAGCTTAATGTGATTTAAATGAGAAGAATGGCATCTATGGATTAAATTAAGTCACTACTGGGATTATATATGTGTCTAAAACCTGATATTCAACTTCCATATTGATTGTTTACCTGTTTATTTACTGGTGACATAGTGGAGACAGCAACTTTAATAGTGCATTAACAAGAATAGTCAGAATGATTAAACGTAATTTGAGGAATGGTTTGATAAGAGTATTATACTCAGAAGAGAAAAATTCATAAGAGAGACATTGTAAAGGATGTCCAATTTTGTTTAAAGTGGATATTCGGTGGAGTAAAGACTTAATGAAGACCAAAGCAGGCATAGCCAAGATAAGAGGAGTTTGTCTTTAAAAGAAGTCAGAATACTTTAAAGAGAGAAACAAAGAAAGGCTGTGTGAGAATCTACGAATAGTTTTATAAGAAAAAAGGATACTTGAAATAGGTTATCACTAATGTCTATAAGCTCAGTAATGCAGGTAATGAGCTCATTTTCTGAGAAGCGTTATTTAGGAAGACAGTAAGAGAAGTTTTAGTACAGTTAACTGTGGAAATTTTGAAATGGACTTGTCTGGAGGAAAAAAAAGTAAGCAAAGCCAGTTAAATCTGATCACCAGGGAACAGGTAAATCTGATCAGCATGACTTGCAGTGGACCTGCAGAGCTCACGACACAGATGGTTCATCGATAGTACTGAGCAGTGTCCCAAAACAAGGGGTCAAAATGAAATGGGTTTAGATAACTGTTTAGAAATTGCTGTTTAAATAAAATTACCCCAGATGCTGAGTGTATCATTCAACGCTGCATAAAAGTATCCTGATACTTTACAGTATTAAGTGCTTTATGAACACTTTCGTTAGTTATCTTTTTCTCAGCTTGCCTGAAGGTTCCAGTGTGCAAATAACTCTCAGTTAGTTCTTGGAAAATGCATTAAGTCTTTGAGGTTTAATGCTCTAGGGTGGCATTCAGTCTCTCAGAGTAGTAATTTACTAAATTGTAGGGTGGGGTGCTGTCTCCCTTATCCAGAGAAGTGAACCGGAGCAAAGAATTAAGGGACTCGTCCATATTCAAAAACCCTACTACAGAATTGTGATAGTAGAAACAGTGAACATAGGGCACGAGTACTACATAAAAAAGAAAAGTGGGTTCCCCTTTGATAATATATTATTTCCAATTGGCTAATAAAAAGGAAACTAGCATATAAAAAGCATGCAATTTTGCTAATTAGATCAGCATGATCTCTGCAGTATTCTCTAAAAGTATTCAATACTTTGGGCTATTTAAATCCATTTATCCCTTTTTGAAATAAACTAAATGGAAAGCATACTTTCAATGGTAGATATAGCTTTCTTTTTATCTAGGACAAAGGATTTCTCTCATACTTACCAAACATCTTGTCTTCAAGTAACAGGAATTTATTTTACATCAGTTCAAGCTGTCCTGTCTGCCAAAATGATCCATGTTCAACGACTTTTAAAACTACTGGAACAATTCAATTCAATTGTGCTCTCCCACCCAGGCTTTTCTAAAAGCAGGGAAATTGTTTTAATATTTTGAAAGGCATCCATTAGGATGACTCCATTTAAAGCACTAAGCGGCTTAATGGCATTTTCAGCGCTATGCAAAATATTCTAGCCATGAAAAAAATTTAACTAACTACTAATATGTAGGAGCTCATTAACTTCAAAAGATATGCCTGGCATATAGAAGTCTAGTGTAGCAGCTAGAAAATTTCTGAGTAGATGGTTCTTTTATTTTCTTAATTTAAATGAAAATGAATAGAACACATTAAGCATCTAATTGAAAAATAATTTTATTGGCATAAATATGGTATATAAATGAGAATTAAAGTGTAAAATTTGCAGTATAGATGTAATATAAAATCTTTGGACAAACAATGTGTCTAAGAAAACATTTCAATTAAATTGCTATCAATTGCTAAATTAAACATACACTATTCAGATTTGTAGGGAACTGTCTTTGGATGAGGAGTAAAAACTGTAAGCCACACTATGAGTAGGTCTAGCTTTTGATGCATAGATTAGATTTTATTGATGATTTTTCTATCAAAGCCAAAAGAGGGCTAAAAACACAAATAGCAAAACTAGGCAACTATAAAGAGATTATAGATTGGACTCAGAGTAAGTAACCACCTGAAACCTGGCTCCATCTGATTTTTATAGCATTCTAGGAACAGAATATTTCCCAGGATACTTATTTACTTTGAAGAGCAAAAAATGTTAGCTACCAACCTTCATTTGCTTCTACCAGAGATACTATTTCCTGTACATCAAACAATGCTAACATCCAATTCTGTTCAAAGATAGTATTTAAAAAGTAACCTTTGATCTAGCTTTTGAGTATCGTTATAAGTACATCAGACTGCCAAAAAAAAAAATACATTTGTTTTCAGCTCAGTAAAATCATACATATTCCATTTCTACTTTTAGTGTATTTGAAAATGGATATTCAGAAACTCTCAAGGAAAAAAAATCACTCACATGGCTTTTTATTTGTCATTCAGTATAGAAAATAAGGCAATTATCACAGATTCTGGAAGTATTGCATTATCAGTGCTGGACAGTCCTATGTCAATTTCATACAAAACAAAGAAAAACTCATTTTCAGTAAACATTCTTCAAAAACTGATAACATGAGGAATTTTAAGCTTTCATGTTTGCATTTTTACTAATATTGTTATAGCTGACACCAAGCCAAAGAGGAAAAAAATTTACTAAGGTAGAGATTCTTTCCATTTTCCTAAATCCATGTCACCAAATATGTCAACTGTGGCATGAGTAGACGAATAAGAAAAGAAGCAAAACATAAGGATACAGTACGGATAACAAAGTCCCTATGGAGATAGAAATTTGTTGTTATTGCTATTGTTGTTGTTGTTATTGTTGTTTTTGAAACAGAGTCTCACACTTTCACCCAGGCTGGAGTACAGGAGCGTGATCTTGACTCACTGCAGCCTCCGCCTCCGGAGTTTAAGCAAGTATCCTGCCTCACCCTCCCCAGTAGCTGAGACTATAGGCATGCACAACCATGCCGGCCAATTTTCATATTTTTAGTAGAGACAGGGTTTTGCCATGTTGGCCGTGCTGGTCTTAAACTCTTGGCCTCAAGTGATCCACCCACCTCAGTCTCCCAAAGTGCTGGGATTACAGCTGTGAGCCACCACATCTGGCTGAGAAATTTGTTTTGAATGTTAAATTCTGAGTATAGTTTGGGTTACAAAATTATTATCAGTTTTCTTCTCCCTCTCCTCCTGAAATTCCAGGCAACATGGGCAGCACTGTGTTTAGATTCAATCAAATATGTACTCAAGATCTCAAAACACTTCCTAAAAAGTCACAAATTGAGAAAGTGGGGACACATATCTAAAGTTGAAATTGGTCTCCGGTCATTGTCAATACATTAACTTAAAATATGACTGAATCTAGTTTGGAAAATTTAGTCTTTCTATGTACTAGTTCAATTCACGTATTCACCATTTAATCCTGTAAGGCTAATTGTGAACAGTTACATAACCAACTGCGTAGACCAAGAAAGCAGTATGTCTCAGTCTCCTCTGTTAGACGTGAAGCTTCCTCTAAACTCCACCCTACCAGATGAGGAATCTTGCATGCTGTCAGTTAAACTCAAAACAAATGCTAGGATTATACCTCTAAAGATTATAACCAAAGATTTTTCTGTAACCATTAGATTTCCATATACATAACCCCATAAGAAGGACTTACTAGATGGAAATAATCTTCTATTACAAAGTTTATTTCAGAATAAGGCTATACAGAAGAACTGCATTGTTCAAGTCTCTCTTATTCATTAATGAAAGTGATATGAAATGTAAGTTAATCTCCTATTCTTAATAGATTCTATGCAAATAAAATGAGCAACTAAGTTAGTATTGTCTTGTTATCTGGTGACTAAAGGAAATCAAGTTAAGGATCTCTAATCATTCAAATTTATAGTAAAGGCTTTCATACCAAAGTCATGCCTGCTAGACACTCTCTGATATGGTAGTACTAATTTGTAACAGTGGTTAAGCATAGGAAGTCTAGAAACAATAAACATATTCAAATCCTTGCTGTATCATTTGCCAGCTATATGGCTATAACCCAGTTACTTAACTTCTCTGTGCCTCACTTTCCCCATCTATAAAATGAAGATAATAACAATAATAATAATAAAATACACAGTCTTCTAGGATTGTTGAAGGGACTAATTAGTTAAATGTAAGCAAAGAAGAGTAGTTAGTTCAGGGTCACAGTATGAAAATCTTCCCTATGATGGGAAAGGCAATTTAGAATAACTGTTATAAACACAGACACTGGAACCAAACTGCCTGCATTCAAATCCTGGTTCTTTATGTACTAACTATAATAGTGTAACCTTGGAAACATTTAATTAATGTCTGTCTACTTCAATTTACTTACCTGCAAAGTTTGAAAAATAATAGTAACTGACTCATGTAGGTATTTGTGGAAAGTCAAGAGTAACTAACTCATGTAGGGCCTTGCGGAAAGTCAATAAGAGGTTTATGTATAACGATAAATTGTTACACATAAACCTTGCTGGATGACACCTAGCAAAGATAAAGTAGTGTGTAAATATCTGACATCACATTTTTACTACTGGGATAAAGATTCCAAAATTGCTTTGATAACATCATATACTGAATATTCAGGAAGGTGAAGACCTTATAATCTAGAGGGTAAAACATAAATGTCCAAGTGACGGTTTCGCTAAGCACGTTCTCTTGTAATCATACAACAATGATTTTATACTAATAGTGTGAGTTGCTATAATTGCAGCAATGTATGTTGGTCAAGATACTAAACCTAAAAATGTTAAATACAAATATAACTGATCTGCTATAAAAATTATCATGAGAAGAGAGGGGAAGGAGGTAGCTGTTTTCACAGGTAGTGCCCTGTCTTCTATACTGGGATATCTGGTTTTATCTAGGGTAATGATCAACAACTACATTTTTACAAAAAGAAAGTAAGATCGGGGATTGTATGAAAGTCAATATGCTGTTTGTGATCGTGTACTCTAGTTTTTCAAGTGTTAGCCTTGAGGGAAACCGGATAATGGGTTCACGGATGTTACTGTATTATTCCTCACAAGTTCATGTAATCCTACAATTCTCTAAAAGAAAATTTCAACTCAGAATGTGAACTTTTCCCAAAAATGGAGTTTTGCATGTCCTACCCTTCACCGCAATTCATCAGAAAAATGTGAATGAGACAGAAAATGCAAAAATAAATAAAAAATGACTGAGAGCCTAGAGGAAAAACTATTACATAGCTCTTTTAAAATATAGTGTATTCAGAGAAAATGTGAGGTATCTTAAAGACAACAGATCAAGAAGCACTCCTATTGAAAAGACAGTTTGTTACTCACAGGTCCCAGGAGGACATGGCATGCCACCAAGGTGAGGGAGTGGGAGGGAGTATAGGGCACATGGGAAGCACCAAAGCCAGTCTGGAGAAGGTAGAAGGAGAGCAAGTAACTATGAGCAAGAGCTTGTTTTGTGGTTTCTGCAAGAAGTAAACTGGAGGGTCTGAGGAAGCAGGTTTAGGAATGGCTGGCTGGAATAATTTCAACAGGCTCCAGGGCATGGTGGCTGTCGTTAGTTGCCTGGTACCCACCCTTGGGGTAATCAGGGCAGGAAGATAGTGGCCCAGTGAGAGCTAGATAAATGAAGTGGTTGGTGTATAGGTTCTGGATTATTTGGCTTATATTTGAAAAGGGCACCCCTAGCAGGAGGACTCCATTAAGTGAGGTCAGAGGGGAGGGGTGATGAGGTGGAAAGAGGCCAAGGGTGGGTGACTCAGACATAGTAACAAGTTGTTCAAAACAAGGAATGTCCAGTATATGCGTGCAGGGCAGATATTAAAGCATCAAGTTTGCAGAAGCATGAAACATGGTTAATGCAACGTCTAAGTACAGAAGCATATGCTTTCCTGGATGCATAAGTAATGCAGGCAGCCAGCATATGCCAAACATATTAGAAGGAGACAGACCCTTTTAAAATGAACTGGTAATAGCTGAATTTCAAGTAGGGGTCTGGGGCATTTGCAGAGGCAGCAGTTAAGCACTTTTTACTAATAGTTACATAACACTCAGCTGAATACATTCATTTACATGAATTTGTCCAGGTAATTAGTTTTGTGAATTAATAATGTGTAGTATATTTTCACCACTTTAAAATTGGTATTCTTTAAAACATCTGATTTATAGAATAAATTTATATAACATTACATTAAGAAGTTTAATGAACCTAAAAAATTATTAACACAAATATTAAATGTTGTGGGTATAGAATACATAGTGGGGCAGAAGCCTGAGCTGCATAATCCATTAGCTTCACCCAAACACAGATGCTTCCTTCCTTTGGGAGCTTCCAAGCATCTTTTAGATGTGCTCATTTTTCCATACAACCTTCAAGTTTTCCCAGAATGCCATGCATGGGCTGATTTCCATCTTCTCCCAGACTCACACAAAATCTCATTAGTGTCAGAAGCTTGTTCCTTCCCCTAGGCTGATCCCCAAGAAAAACATATATTTGGTTTTGGTGATGGGAAGAAAAAAATCCTCTCAACCTTGCCAAGTCATATGCACTCCCCCTTCCTAAAGTCCCATGGGCCACCCTCAGTTCCACAGGAAGACTTTTGGATCTCTTAACCTATTCTCCACCTGAGGCAAACACATTATTTATACCTATATAAAATGCTAGTAGGAACAAGGATTTTTATTCATTTAGTGATAATCACTATGTTTATATACTCTCCTTTAAAGTACACTCGGCTCTTGTTTTTTGTTTGTTTGGGCTTAATCACGTGGTCTTAATGTTAAATCATTACTCTCCCATTAAACTGTCTTTGCGTTCCATAGACAAAGTCCCAACCTCTTAGTCCTTGTTCTGCATGATAGGAGTAGAAACACTGATACCTGCAAGTTATAGAGGTTTCGTGAAGACTATAAGACATAATAGAGGCAAATTACTAAACATAGTATCTAATAAATATTAAGCACTAAAATTTAGTTATTATGGATAGGATTATCTAAAAACTTTAGATAAATTATATGTGGTGCTTGGTTATTTTGTTTCTGTTTCAAAGTTACTGTGGCATTAGTGATATAAAATAAAAATGAGGACGTAGATAATCCTAAAAAAACCAGTATAAAAAAATGGATTCATGATGTATTTAAGATTTCCCCTTTCTTGAAAAACATAAAAAGAAATAAATCCAGAAAAGATAAGAACAATTACTATTTCTCAGCCATTTCAGCTGAGTATTCACACAAATTTTTTAGAGAAAATGAACAAAACATTTCTACCAGAATCTACTGCATGCTCTTTAGCATGACTGCAGATATTTTGCATCTTTTCCTACAGAGTTAGCTTAGTTATTTTAAAAAGCATTTGTGTCTCTACAAAATTCTGATATTGTTATTTAGCCTGGTTATGGTGATCATTTCATGATTTGTACATATATCAAACATCAAGTTGTATACCTTAAATATATACAATTCCTATGTGTCAATTATACATTGAGAAAGCTAAAAATAATTTTTAAAAAAGAAATGACCATTTGACAATCATCACCATCATTATTGACCAAGAATCATCAATGGATCCTAAAATTGGTAGGTAAAAGTTTGAGGAGAAACAGGATATTAACATAGTCTCAAAGTATATCCCTAAATATACTAAATTAATATTCATCAATACATTATTAATTAATAAACAATATACCTTTAAATTAACTTTGCAAACTACAATACCTGGGAGATGCCCTTTAAATCAATTGGTTATATTTTACCTAAATAAAAACCAGTAACAGGGAAAATTAACCTTGTGTTTTCTCCTGATATAATATACTGAGAAGAATACCACATCACTTCTTATGCATAAATGTATAAGTCATGAGGAAACATCAGACAAATGCAGATTGAGGGAAAGTCCAAATAACTGACTTGTACTTTTCAAAAATGTCAAAATTATGAAAGTAAAGATTGTTCCAGATTGAAAGAGACTAAAGAGAGGAGACAACTAAGTGCAACAGGTGATCTTGAGTGGAATTCAAATCTGTAAATGACATTGAGGGCATAATCACTATAATTTCCACAGATTTTAGAGATTAGATAGATTCCAAAACATCAGTGTTATTTTCCTGAGTTGAGATTGAGCTGCGGTTATACAGGGAGTGTCCTTGTCTTTAGGAAGTACATGCTGACCTGTGAAGTAATAAGGAACATCACATCTGCAACTTACTCTCAGATGATTCAGAAATGTTAACAATTGAATGAAGACTATAAAGGAGCTCTTTGAACAATTTTTGCGTTTATTGCAAATGTAAACTGATTTCAAAATAAAAGGTTAAAAAGGATTTTTAAAAAGAATCAAGGTTAAAAGATAATTTGTTCATAAGTAAATAAAATAGTTTTCTGAGATTTTCTGAGACTGACAAAGCACTACTTCTTACAGCTCATCACAGCACTATATAATTTTTTCATTAAAAAACCTAAAATGTAGAATACACAAATCCTGGAAACTTGACTGGTAATTTCTTTCTTGAAAAACCATGCAAAGTGCAGCCCTAGGAGAACAAACTGGAATTTTAATGGAAGAAGAAGCCCCATTATAAAAAATAATAATAAATAAAATGCTAATCTTTGATATATTGGGAATTCCCTGCATAGAAGACAGCAGGAGATGAAAAACAGAAGGACCATTAACACCCAGAGCTCATTATCCTCAATGATAAAGAGAAATATAGCCACACTGAAAACTAATGAGAAAGTAACTAAGGCAAGTAGGAAGCAGAAAAAGAGGCATGCTGAGAGTTCCCGGTGAACATCCTTAACCTGTCAGCTCTTACTTAACATAAGCACCAATGGAACTTTCGTGCACATTTCCTTTTTCTTTCAGAAAATGGGAGGTCCCACTGGAACAGAGGAAAGAGGATGAGAATTCAAGTGGTGCCTGTTTGAGGGATGTTGCTGTATTTGAAGAAACTTTGAAGCCCAAAGACGCTCCACACGACAGTGAATGAATGAATATCCAGTGCTGATGAAAACAGACATTTTCTGATAAATATCTGTTCAAATATAAAGGTGGCATAAATTCTCAGGAGTACAGCAATTGTAAGCATTTCTTCATATTAAAAAAAATCACTCAAGGAAACAACTTCATTAGCCGAATGAAAAGGGGAATCTCAGCAGAAAGTCAAGGAATACACATCAAGTCCATGTGGAAGAAAAGGTATGTTAAACAATTATGAGAAATAAGAAATATACTGAAATTTGAAGTTTTACATTTGATAATGTATAAATATAAATGGAGAGGTAAAGGTAAAGGCGTAATGTAATAAAATATAATTCAATGCTAATAGGCTTGTATTGACTTTCACAAAGTCTTACCTAAGCTGGGTTAAACAATTGTGATACTCATTGTCTTACATAGCTACAATTTCAGTTAGTGAAGCCTCCACACAGCAAGCAATCTGTACCTCAATAATGTCATCAAAGACCCGAGACCTTTTTGACTTTGTTCTATGATTGTCAGCATTGACTTACCCTCTGCTTATTATCATAAGTCAGCACCTAGAAGTGATCTAAATCATGTACCTTGTCAACCTTCACATTGGACATTGAAGTCATAGCAAACCACTCCCACAACTCAACTATGGAATATTATTCCTTCCTTTCGATGAGATTGAGGTGACATATCTCCCTACTCACTATTAGACTAATAGCTACCATCAGAAGTGATAGCATTTGCTGACTGACATAGATAGAATAAGGTCAGTGCCTGAGTTCAGAGACAGCATCCCCAGGGTCATATTGCTGTGTGGAGCAAAGGTATATAGTTGTACAAAACAGAGCTCTGTTAGGAAGGCAGAAGGTGTAAGGAAATAAGGGAGGTGGAATGAATACTGGGAAGGAAATCCAGATTCTATGTTCTCCAGTTTTGACTTAATTTTAAGTTTACTTCTGCTTGTTATTGTAAGTAAGTACCTAGGAGTGATCCAAGTCCCATGCCAGTTCCCCATCACATTGACAGCAAAGTCAGAGCAAACCTCTCCCACAACCATGAAACATTAATCCTTCCTCTTAAGATGAAGGTGGATAACCAATAAACATGTTTAACTATATGATTTAAAGTCATAAGTATATTAACCAAATAATGAGTTTTAATTTTTGTTAAAATATTTTTGCAGTTTTATTGAGATACAGTTGACAGAAATTGTATGTATTTATGGCATAAAATATGGTATTTTGATATATACATACATCGTGGAAATGTTTACCACAATTAAGCTAATTAACATATTCATCACCTCACATAGTTGTCTTTTACAGGAATAGAATTATCACCTGATATAAGCAACAACAATAAAAAATTATTAAATATTCTTACCTAATGGAGTAACAGATATTTGAAAAAAGAAATCTAAACAACAAAAGTAAAATGCACCTATTTGCTATAAAAGACATGACTAGAACAGGTGACTGAGAAAAAATAAACTCAGGTGGCTGAGGAAAATAAATACTGGAAAGAGACTTTCCAGACAAATATTAACAAATTTTAGATAGTTATAATATTAATATCATACCTTAATTTGTGT
This sequence comes from Rhinopithecus roxellana, assembly GCF_007565055.1. Lineage (NCBI taxonomy): Eukaryota > Metazoa > Chordata > Mammalia > Primates > Cercopithecidae > Rhinopithecus > Rhinopithecus roxellana. Next base: position 103,360,785 of record NC_044559.1, on the reverse strand, counting down.
AAACTAAACAAAATATTTCACTTTATAGCAAAAAAGATTCATTCCATAATGTGTATAACTGTCATAAATATATAAACATCAGAAAATGTAGTCAATACAATTCATAAATCAAAAGTTCCAGAAGTGCAAGAATAACTTAATATAACAGGAAACAGATAGTAGCAAAATGTACATTATCACTGTCAGTCAATGAGAAATCAACTAGATTAAAAATAAGTAATGGTTGCACCATGTTAACTTAAAGTGGATCAAAGACCTAAATGTAAGAGCTAGATTGGAAAAACATTTTTAAATAATATTACAGAGATAGGGTTACATTGCTAGTTTGCAAAAATGGATAAAAATTAATTAGAAACACATAAATAAATTAAGAAACAAGCAAAGAGCATGAGGTATAGCATATAGAAAAAGAAATACAAATGGCCAATTACATATTATTTTTTGTCTAAGAGAGTAGATGACACTCCATTCCATCAATGGAGTATGTAAATGGACATTCATATTCATAACCATTTGGTGTGGTGAAATATTAGTGCAAATTTTCTACAAGACATCGTGTCGTCAAAATATAAAATCGTCTCTTTGACTAAGCATCACATTGCTAATGTAAATACCTTAAAGATACAATTACAAGTTTGCTAAGGAAAAAGGAAAAGCAAGATAGACTCAGACACGTTAATACAAAGGAAAGCCCTCGCCCAACAATGGAATTCCAGCAAATAAATTGAGCTATGTATTTTTAATGAAGTGGCTTGGTGTTTACTGACAACAAAATACTTTTTTGTAAGTTATTTAGGGAAAATTTCAATATGCAGAACTACTTATAGAACCTGATCCTTTTGCAGTAAATAGTAAAATAATATGTAAATTTACATACATGTGAGAATTTGATGTACATGTGCATGATGCATGTGTGTCTATGGGTATGTGGAAATTGAGACAATAACCATACAAAGAGACAGTACCCTGAGAAGAGCAAGACAAACCATATGCCAAACTCATTCAAAAGGAATCTAAAGTTCAGAGTCAGAAATAATTACATGAAGTTCAGCTGTTAAGGAATGTGCGGAAATTTTATTTTACGTTATATGCTTTCATTAGAATTTTTTTAGGATTGAAAAATAAATTGATTAAATATTAAACCTAATAAGTTTGAAACACGATAAAATAAACAAGAGGAAAGGGCTTATAAGGTAAAAGAAATTAAGGAAATAGAAAACAAGATGGCGTAGATTGCATCATGAAGAAACAAAAATTATAACTATTTATTTAGTACCTCTTAACTTCTCAGTACTGCATGCCAGGTACTAGGAATATGTTTCTTTTTGGTTTGCTTTGTTTTGTTTTTTCCTTCAATTTTTACTGTAAGCTCAGGGGTACATGTGCAGGATGTGCAGGTTTGTTACACAGGTAAATGTGCACCGTGGTATTTTGCTGCACAAATCATCCCCTCACCCAGATATTAAGCCCAGCATGCATTCGCTATTCTTCCTGATGCTGTCCCTCCCCCTGGCATCCTCCCTGATGGGCCCCAGTGTGTATCGTTTACCCACCACCTGTCCAGGTGTTCTCATCATTCAGCTCCCCCTTATAAGTGAGAACATGCTGTCTTTGATTTTCTGTTCCTGTGTTAGTTTGCTGAGGATAATGGCTTCCAGCTCCATCCATGTTTCTGAAAGAGCATGATCTAATTCCTTTTTATGGCTGCATAGTATTCCATGGCATATATGTACCACATTTTCTTTATTCAGTGTATCACTGATGGACATTTGGGTTGATTCCATGTCTTTGCTATTGTGAATAGTGCTACAATGACCATACATATGCAGGTATCTTTGTAATAGAATGATTTATATTACTTGGGATGTATACAGTAATGCAATTGCTGGGTCAAATGATATTTCTGCCTCTAGAACTTTGAGGAATCGCCACATTGTCTTCCACAATAGTTGAACTAATTTACACTCCCACCAACAATGTAAAAGCATTCCTTTTTGTCCACAACCTTACCAGCATCTGTTGATTATTGACTTTTTAATAATTACCATTCTGACTGGCATGAAATTGTATTTCATTGTGATTTTGTTTTGATGTTGAGCTTTTTTCATGTTTGTTGACCACATGTATGATTTTTTTTTAAAGTGTCTTTTCATGTCCTTACCCAACTTTTTAAGGGTTTTTTTTTTGTTTCCTGTACATTTGTGTAAGTTCTTTGTAGACTCTGCATATTAGACCTTTGTGAACTCTGAGCTTCCCCATAGCAATAAATAGGCAGGAGTAAGTGGTGATGTTTAAAGGCAATATTTTCTAGGCTTCAAAGGGAGGGGGCCCCCAAATGATATTTTCCCAATCTACATCCATTTATATTAAGTTTTTTTGTGTGTGCTGTAATTATACAAATTATTTGGCTTACATTCAAAGTCTCCTCTTTCCTATAACCTTTACCTATAGTTATCCTCATTGGCACCAGCAAAAAACTTTATACTCATTGCCCTTTACTCAGAGGCCTCCCTGCCTCTGAAATATTTTTTTTCCCTAGTGTCATTAAATTCAGTCCTTCTCTGAAACGGAGCTTAAGCCTTAATCACTATGTAACCTTCACCAGAAGTGAACAACTCTCTTCACCTTTCCATGGCTTAGAATTTTTTTTCTTTAAAATAAAAGGATTGAATTTTAGATCTCTTAGTTCCAAAATTCCATATTCTTAAACCTCAGTCTTAGAAAGTCATCTCTCCAGCCCACGACCATTATGTGAAAGTGTAGTGCATGTTTTCTAGCAAATAGAATAATTTTGAGATTAACTCCTACATAAACTTGTCTAATTGACAAAGACTGAAAAAGGAAAATTGAAAATAATATTTTCAGCTCCTGTGTCTGCCCGTCGGCACCCCTCCCGCTCCAGCCATGCTTTCCGCCCTCGCCCGGCCCGCCAGCGCTGCTCTCCGCCGCAGCTTCAGCACCTCGGCCCAGAACAATGCTAAAGTAGCCGTGCTAGGGGCCTCTGGAGGCATCGGGCAACCGCTTTCACTTCTCCTGAAGAACAGCCCCTTGGTGAGCCGCCTGACCCTCTATGATATCGCGCACACACCCGGGGTGGCCGCAGATCTGAGCCACATCGAGACCAAAGCCGTCGTGAAAGGTTACCTCGGACCTGAACAGCTGCCTGACTGCCTAAAAGGTTGTGATGTGGTAGTTATTCCGGCCGGTGTCCCCAGAAAACCAGGCATGACCCGGGATGACCTGTTTAACACCAATGCCACAATTGTGGCCACCCTGGCCGCTGCCTGTGCCCAGCACTGCCCAGAAGCCATGATCTGCATCATTGCCAATCCGGTTAACTCCACCATCCCCATCGCAGCAGAAGTTTTCAAGAAGCACGGAGTGTACAACCCCAGCAAGATCTTCGGCGTGACGACCCTGGACATCGTCAGAGCCAACACCTTTGTTGCAGAGCTGAAGGGTTTGGATCCAGCTCGAGTCAACGTCCCTGTCATTGGTGGCCATGCCGGGAAGACCATCATCCCCCTGATCTCTCAGTGCACCCCCAAGGTGGACTTTCCCCAGGACCAGCTGACGGCGCTCACTGGGCGGATCCAGGAGGCTGGCACGGAGGTGGTCAAGGCTAAAGCCGGAGCAGGCTCCGCCACCCTCTCCATGGCGTATGCCGGCGCCCGCTTCGTCTTCTCCCTTGTGGATGCAATGAATGGAAAGGAAGGTGTTGTGGAATGTTCCTTCGTTAAGTCACAGGAAACGGAATGTACCTACTTCTCCACACCACTGCTGCTTGGGAAAAAGGGCATCGAGAAGAACCTGGGCATTGGCCAAGTCTCTTCTTTTGAGGAGAAGATGATCTTGGATGCCATTCCCGAGCTGAAGGCCTCCATCAAGAAGGGGGAAGATTTCGTGAAGACCCTGAAGTGAGCCGCCATGACGGGCGGCCAGTTTCCTTAATTTATAAAGGCATCATGTCACTGCAAAGCTGTTGCAGATAACCTTTGTATTTTAATTTGCTTTGGTGATGATTACTGTATTAACATCATCATGCCTTCCAAATTGTGGGTGGCTCGATGGACACATCAATAAAAGCCGTCCTTGATTTTATTTTTCAAGGAAAAAAAAAAAAAAAAAAGAAAATAATATTTTCAGTTTTTATGTCAAAATGTTATTTTCTTATTGTTTAATAAATGCTTGAAATAGTCCTTAAGTAACATAGTAGCTATCTCTCTCACACACACACACACACACACACACACACACACACACACACACACAGAACTGTAATTACACTAGACAAAAAAACAATTTTGAAATGCTTTCTAAATTAAAAGAAAAAACAAAAGACACTGAAATACACTAACTGCCAGTAGCGAATTGTGTATGCATGTGTTTACATGTGCCCTATGATGTTTTAGATATTCCAGTTTTCTTATCTGCTACAAATTTATTCCACTGGCATTTCTTTCTACTTGTGAGTCCAGGTAAGACATACCTCTCTATGTAAGCACCAAAAAACTTAGATTTAACTATGTTAGAAAATCATAAGTCAGTATCGATGTTCTAAATAACAGTAATTCAACAGAAGGAGCTGCAATTAAAGAAACCACTTCATAATTTTATTTTGTCATTGGGAGACATTATCTGAAATGAAGATTGGCCGGGCGCGGTGGCTCAAGCCTGTAATCCCAGCACTTTGGGAGGCCGAGACGGGCGGATCATGAGGTCAGGAGATCGAGACCAATCCTGGCTAACACGGTGAAACCCCGTCTCTACTAAAAAATACAAAAAAACTAGCCGGGCGAGGTGGTGGCGCCTGTAGTCCCAGCTACTCGGGAGGCTGAGGCAGGAGAATGGCGGGAACCCGGGAGGCGGAGCTTGCAGTGAGCTGAGATCCGGCCACTGCACTCCAGCCTGGGTGACAGAGCAAGACTCCGTCTCAAAAAAAAAAAAAAGAAGAAGAAGATTGGAGCCTATTAATTCGTTTGGGCTAATTCTAGACACTGACAATAGAATATTTTTATTGTTCCAAAGAAAATACCCATATACAAGATAAGAGAGGATAACAATAGTTGGTAATATAAAATAACATCCACAGGGTTTTGGGGTGTTACTACCCAACTTAGGGGTAGTGATAAGGATGTCAATCATGTTATATAAGTTTATACCCAGAGTTTTAAAGTATAGGATATCTACAAGGTAAAATAAAGAATAAGTGACCAATGGAAAAAACTCTATACTTATAAAATAATAATATCCATCAATACATGTAAATGAACAAAATAATGCTAGGAATATACAAAACTCTATAAAAAGAGGTTAATGATTGTCAGAGACATCGAAAATAAAAATATTGGGCACTAGTATGTTTTACTGAGAAATAAGTACTACCATCTTGTCTCACATATTACATGGAATACTCTTCATATAATAAGGCTACGATAAATAAAATTACAATTCTGAAATCACTAGGCTAATTTGTTATAATAGTAAAATAAACTATGTCCACTTTTATGGAGATGTCTTCTCAGAATCACCCCTGAAAAAGTTACATGTGTATGACTTCTTAGAACTCTGTAGAATTACAAAGCTCCTTTTGAACTACTTAATTTTGAACATCAAAGTACTGCTTGAGAGAGATATACCTTCAAACAATGTGAATTTGGAATTATTAAAAGGTCATCAAACACACCGGTTTTTTAAAAAGAAAAAGAAATTAAACACAGATTTACTCATTATTTCAGAGGTATTTCACAATTGCAGGCATAGTGTTTTGTAGATCAACTGCTTATTTTAAAAAGCAGTGAAATAAGTGATTATCTTATCTGGGGTATAAATAGAAGCCTATAAAAGAAATGACAAAAACTGTACATAGTAATACAAATACACTTCTATGCCTTGAGGCCAAATTTTCAGACACTCCAACGTACATGAACTTTGAAAGCATTGTGATTTTGTTTTGATGTTTGTCCCCTCCAGATCTCATGCTGACATGTGATTCCCAATGTTGGAGGTGGGGCCTGGTGGGAGGTAACTGAATAATGGGGCAGATCTCTCATGAATGGTTTTGCACTATGACTTTGGTGATGAGTGAGTTGTCACTCCATTCACTGTAGATCTGGTTGTTTAGAAGTCTGAGACCTCCCTCCTCACCCCCACCTTCTTGTTCCCACTCTTACCGTGTGACATGCCTATTCCCGCTTCTTGTAAGCTTCAGAAGTTAAGCAGATGTTGATGCCATGCTTGTCCAGCTGCAGAACCGTAAGCCAACCTCTTTTCTCCGTAAATTATCCAGCCTCAGGTATTCCTTTATAGTAATGCAATAACGGAATGGTACACATTAGTTTTGTAAATTGGTTGAACAAACCTATTCATGAAATACAGTACTGCAATACAACAGTGTCATAAATTAATATATTACTTTATATTACGTATGCTTTAATATTATTACCTAATCTTATCAATTGAATGTTATAAATAGAAATTTAATCCCATCAATATCCCAAATGTTTTAATATTCAATTTGTTAACCAAATAAACATTTTATTGACTCCTCTCTAGAAAATTTAAAACTGCTTTATACATAGACACAGATACTATGCCTATGGGATTATAGTAAGGGCTTCAAGTCTGGTAAAAATTACTTGAAATAATATAGAAGTGGTGAAGAAAAATGAGGAGAGGACATCAGTAATTCAAGCAAAAATAGATAATGAATGTTCTCTCATTCAGAAGAGATACCAAATTTATTTTTCAGAAATGAATAAAGCAATGATAGGGCATCTCCTTTCTGTATCTGCTAGAAATTCTTTTATAATTTCAACTTTTATTATAGATTAAAGGGTACGTGTGCAGCGTATTGCATGATGCTTAGGTTTGGGGTCCCGGTGATCCTATCACCCAGGCAGTAAGTATAATACCCAAAGGCAGTTCTTTAGCCCGTGCCCTACTCCCATCCTCCTCTGTCTAGTAGTCCCCAGTATCTGTTGTACTCATCTTTACATTCATGTGTATTCACTGTTTAGCTCCCATTTATAAGTAAGAACATGCAATATGTGGTTTTCTGTTCTTAAGTTAGTTTGCTTAGGATAAGCCTCACTTAGGAGGCTTAGGAGCCTCCAGTTCCATCTATGTTGCTGCAAAGGACATAATTTTGTTTTTTTTAATGGCTGCATAGTTTTCCATGGTGTATATGAAGCACATTTTTAAAATCAAACCCAGTGTTAATGGGCACCTAGGTTGATTTCATGCCTTTGTTATTGTGAATAGTGCTGCAATGAACATACGAGTGTCTGTGTCTTTTTTGATAGAATGAATTACCTTCCTTTGGGTATATACCCAGTAGTGGAGTTGCTGGGTCGGATGATAGTTCCATTTTAAGTTCTTTGAGAAATCTCCAAATTTTCCACAGTGGTTGAACTAGTTTGCATTCCCACCAACAGTGTATAAGTGTTTCCTTTTGTCCTCAGCCTCACCAGCATCTGTTATTTTTTGACTTTTTCTAATAGCCATTCTGATTAGTGTGAGATAGTATCTCCTTGTGATTTTGATGTGCATTTCTCTGATGATTAGTGATACCGATAATTTTTTCATATGTTTGTTGGCTGCTTGTATGTTTTGAGAAATGTCTATTCATATCCTTTGCCCAACTTTTAATTGGATTTTTTGTTTGTCGATTTCTTTAAGGTCCTTGTAGATTCTGGATATCAGACCTGTTGGTTGCAGTTTGTGAATATTTATTCCCATTCCTTAGGCTCTCTGTTTACTGTGTTGGTTTTTTGTTTTGTTTTATTTTGTTTTTAATCTCTTTAGTTTCATTAGGTCCTACTTGCCAATTTTTGGTTTTGTTGCAATTTCTTTTGGGGACTTAGCCATAAATACTTTGCCAAAGCCTAGGTGGAAAAGGGTATTTTCTATGTTTATGGTTTATAGAAGTATTAAATATCAAACAAAAGGCCATATCTATTAGTGAAGATGAGACATCTTGTAGTAGTTTTTCCTTGATACTTTCAAACTTCATAAAAACAAGCATATCGGCTCAGAATTCATCAAAAGTGATATCGTTAGCCAAATAGAATTTCTAGCAGATGAAAGAAATCAGAGAAGAAACAAATAAATGGAAAAATATTCCATGCTCATGGACTGGAATAATCAATAACGTTAAAATGCCCATAATGCCCAAAGCAATGAACAGATTCAGTGCTATCCCTATCAAAATACTGATGTCATTTTTCACAGAATTAGAAATGTCTATTCCAAAATTTATTTATAAAAACCCTTATCTAAGTGCTTCATGTGTGTATATGGTGTATATAGTTTAGTGTAAAGTATATATTATATACTGCAGTAGATAGTATGTAGACAAGTGTGTGTATGCTTTGTATATGATTATATAGGTATATATATTATAAATTTATATATATGTAGAGACAACAACCATATGTCTTTGATAGCCATGTCAGAATATTTAACATTTTAACATGTATATATTTAATTTAGTCTTTAAAGACACATTGGTTTAATCCCAAGAGAAAAATCTGTAGAAAAAATAAGTTTAGCTATATGAAATTGTCATTTAAATGAACAGAACTTTAGACTAGCCTGGGTTTTAGAATTAAATCTAGCATTTAAAAACTGTAATAAAATAAAAAAAATCTTAATCTCTCTGTGTATACTTGTCTGGAATTAAAACTTGAGATAAGTAATCCATTGAAGGGTGTTATGAGGATTGGAGTAAGATATGAGGAGGGCTATAACTTAATAGCTTCAATAACTTTAATAACTGGAGGGATATAACTGACAGAAGTTCCAGAGAATAAAACTAGTACCAAATTTGGAAGCCAAGGCAAATATTAGTATCTTACAGAAAGACTTTTTTTTTTTTTTTTTTTTTTTTTTTAAACAATCAAAGCTCTCTAAAGAATGAACTGCAATCTCTTGAAGCAATACTATTCTATCACTGGGTATATTCAAACACAAAGTTTTCCTGTAATGCACTTGTAGAAAATTATAGTATACATCACATATATGGCTTTGTCTGTGTACCCTTGCATAGGATGCATATATGACCCAGTTGAGTAGCTCTGGTGTGGATCACACTAGTTAGGGAGTTATCCTGCTCTTTCCTTTTAAACTAAAAAGCCTGTGTTTCTGGGGCAGAATATCAGGTCTAATTTACCAACTAGCAACAGGTCAACAGAGCTGGAAGAGATATCAAGCCCCACATTTGCAGCTCATTCCTTACAGAAATACAGTCATGAAAAGTGGCTCAAAGAATTGTCTCCAACCCTGACCAACTACATTGGCCACATCTCCTAACTAGAAAATGAACTAGTAAGTGTGGAATGAAGAATGGAAAATGGTGCAAACATAGAAAGAAATGCACTTTATAGGCAGAGGTCAAAACATGGTCGAAAGGTAGATTTTCCTTCTACCTTTCCAACACATGCTAATAGGATTCCTATGCACAATTTCCAGTCTACTAGTTCTGAATCTATGTCCTTTATCTCCCACTTAAGAATCGTATCATTGGTTGGTAGTGGGAGTATTACAATGATTATAATTCAATATTGCATTAATGTTGCATTAATAGTAATTCAATACTACTTTAACATTGCATTAATAGTAACAAAATTTTTATAACATATGCCTGTTAAGTCATGGGAAAATATATTATGAAAGAATAAGTCATACAAGATCAGAAAAGATGGGTACAATTTCTTAGTCTATTATTTTCTAGTTTCTTTATTCTGGCAAGCCTTGAACACCTGAGTTTTTTCTTTCTTTCCCACAAAAAATCATGAAAATCAAAATATCTACCTCACAAAAAAATGTCATTTTTTCCAGTTTCCTCATTGTGTTACCCTAAACTTGTCAATTTACTCAGCTTATAAAATAAGGTGATTAAACTAATCAGTGTTGCCCAAGCTTCCCTGATAATTAGATACATCTAGGAAGCTTGTTAAACATACAGCTTTACAGGCCCTTCCCTGCAGGTTCTGATCTAATGAGTCTCGTTAGTATTTGCATAACTAACAAGAATCTAAGATAACTTCATCACTACTAAAATTTGGGAAACACTTACCTAGGTTGTTTTTAAAATAAAAACTTCTGGGCACCACCCCAAATCTGATTACTTAAACTCCAGAGAAGACATCTTGTAATGGTAACTTTAATGAGTAACCCAGATACGTTTTCATGACTAGGCCTGTTTTGGAAATTACATTGAGAAATGACAGGACTGTTAAAATCTTAACCAGCTATAAAATTCTGGGAATACAATAACAGATTAGATTTTGGACCAGTTTTTATAAGAAGCATCCTATCCCAGACATAAAACCCTATTTCATCTCTGAGTAGCTCAGATTACTCTCAATATGTGGAAAAGACAATACCCAATAAAGGGAGACAGACTTTTTGCATGTCCTGTCATTTTCTGATTAGGGAGAGGCTAATGATAATACCTTGACATGGTTTCTTTTTGTTTTTCTGACAGGTATATTTATCTTTTATGTACTACTTTTATTGCTTCTTCCTGAAAATACTAATCAGTTAATCAACCCGGAGGAGAATCCATACTTTCACCTATTAACTACCCAAAGCAGACTATACTGAAAAGTGATTTATTTCTGGTTAGTAGTTCCTTAAGCAGAATGGACATCATTTTTACGTGGATTGTCCATTGGGCTTCATTGGCTTACATGAAACTCTACTAAGTCTCATGAGATCATGAGTTAAAAATGTTGTAAAATGCAATTGCCACTTGTTTTCACTTAAAATGCATATAGGTATATCAATATATTTGGCATATAGACTTAAAAGGTATGGAATATAGTTTCCCCAAACACATTCATAAGGTATTGTAGTTTTATCTCCCTTCTTCGTCTATCTAACTCCTTCAACACTTAACTCAAGATGCATCCAGTTTAATTTGGATGTTCTACTTATATACACATATAACACCCTATGCTTCATTTTATCACATACGGCATGAAAATAGAATCATTAAGTTAGTCATATCCAATACTTTCTAAGAGTGAAGACTATGCAATTTTTAAATATAACTTATGCAAATATAATGTGGTACCTGCAAAATACAATAGTAGATGCTTAATAGGTATTTGATGAACAAATATATGATTGCTCACAATGATGACTAGTTTACTAATACATTGAATTATATAGTCTTATACTTACTAAATTATGCCTATAAACTAGAAAATGTTCAATCGAGTATTTGAAATGTCCAGGAACCAACGTTGCATTTTAGACACACATGTAAAATCGTTCAACAAATGTTTTAATCACTCATTATCTACCAGATATAACTTGCATTTTTGATATTACAAAAATGAGTGACAGTCTTAGAGATCTTACAGGCTAGTAAGAGCAAAGAAAACATGAAAATATACTGTAGGTAATATAACAGAGGTCTGTATAGCATGGAGTTATGTAAAGGGAAGTTGTGCTATTAACATACTTTGAGAGGTGGTTGCATTAGGACCAGTCAGGAAAAACTTCACAGAGAACATATTGCTTGAACTTGATCTACAAAGAGAAGATATAAGGGAAATCGAGGGCTAAGGATAAGACATTCCATAAAAAGGTAGCAAATGATGAAGAAAAGCATGCTTTATTATAACTGGTTTGTTGGATTCAAGGGGTCACAAGTAGAAAATGAAGATGAAAAGGCCAGCAAAATCATCAAGAAGATCGTGTTTCTCAAGCCAGACATTTGAACATTTTTTCAGTAGACAATAGGAAGTAATCAAAGAGATATAAGCATGGAACAAATATGACCAGATTTATATTTGAGAAAGACTACTTTGATAGAAGACTGGAAAATGAACAAAAAGGTTACAAACCCAAGAGGGAAATATTAATTTGGCAGCTACTTCAATAGTCCTCATAGCACATTATAAGGAAATTGTAAAAGGCCATAATAGATCTTTTAGAAGAGAAAGTTTAATTCTTTAGGAATGTAGAATTAACAGAACATAAATACAAATGGAGATATGAGAATAAAAGAAGTAATATACAATCATATCCACCAAGTTTATTTTGATGACTGAGTAACCTAAAAAAAAAATGAATTCACTCACTTGTCCAGTAACAAATGAATCCACAAGAATGCAGATTTTAATCAATAGGAATTTTATTACTTAGCCAAGTAAGGAAACATTCCCCAAAGCAGTGTCTCCCTGAGAGATTTTATGGAGCTATGGAGAGAGCAGAGTGAGCATCATCACATGTATGGGACGGGTCCCAGTTGCTAAGAGGCAGTGAGTCTTTATGCCAGCACCAAGGTCGCATGTTCTGGTAATAATGCTATAGTTCCTCTCGGGATGGAGACTTTAGCATGATAATGAGGACAGTTCACTCAGGTTCATCTGTCAGTTGCTGGGGTCTGTCAGGAGCTGGTTCCAACCAACTAGGTGACCACATGCCACACAGAGTTTTGGAAAAAGTAGTCTACAAGGCAGGAGGCTGTAAAATAGGCTGATTGCTCAAGTTGATTAATTCCTATAGTCCCTGGAGACTCTCCTTGTCTGCTTGAAATTACATAAATAGTGGGGTCATTCCTGAAATCGAAAATGAAAGAAGAAGAGCTAATTTATCCTAGTGTGGGAGTAGAAGTGAAGTAAATGAAGAGTTTTAGGTTTGGTTTTACAAATCTATACATACCTGTTAGACTCCTAGGACAAATGTCCTATAAACTGTGGAACAAAAATGTCTTTATCTTGGAAGAGTTATCCAAGATAAAGATATGTGTTTTAGACAACCATATAGTTAGCAGTTTGTATCAAAACAGTGCATTCTAACTGATGAGACCATATTGTTTGTCCTAAACAATTCTGATATACATTTTAACAGCTCACTCTTTCACAGTCAAAAATGACCCAGTTTGATTGATAAACCAGAAAAAGTTTTTGCCAAGAACCTAATCATGCTGGCACCCTGATTTCAGACTCCCCAGATCCTGGACTGTGAAAAGTAAATGTTTCTTGTTTCAGTCACCTAGTCCATAGTATTTTCTGTAGCAGCCCTGGCTCAGACACTTTTAAAGAACTATTTAAAATGCCATTTCTGCCCATGAAAGTATGTTTTGTCCAGACAGATGATGTGTTTCTTTCATCATGAAACATACAATTATTGAATAAAAATAGTAAACATGATTCTAATATCTAACTAATCTAATGCTCACTGTTTACACGTATTAGTATTTTCTGTATATGTTTAATAACATTTGCAAATATTTGTAAAGTTATGTGCTTTAAATATGATATCCAATGCAAATCTCACAACACTGCTGTTTTATAGATAAGGAAAATAGATTTGGAAAGATTACATGAGTTACTCTGAAACTCATGTTAGTGAGTGGTATGACAAAATTAGATCACAGGTCTAACCCAAAGCCCATGATTCTGATAACTGTGCCCTATTACCTTTTAATCATAAGCTTTTTTTAAACAGAAGTGAATTTGGAACATTAAGATTCTTAAGCACACATTTGTTTGAACATACAAAAGTAGTTTAAAGAAATAAATACTATCAAAGATACCTTTTAATAGTTTGTCAAATAACATACCTCAATAAATAATTTTCTGTCTTTGGCAGTTTGATATTTGATCTAGAAAAAAGACAAAATATTCGATTGTCTTATTTTTCTTTTGCCATCAATCAAAGTAGCATTATTTTAACTTCATGGATTATCCTCAAGCAGAAAATTAGTTTAATCAGTTAACACTTTCAAATTTTCTTTAAAAATAAAAGTTTTCAATGCACTACTGTTTGAGGAAAAGGTTGACAATTGAAGATGACTGGAGGCAAATAAGTAATCTAAGAATATTATTAAAAGAGTCTTTATGACTTCTGCAACATGCATATGTGAAATAATATAAGAACATCAATGATTTTTGTCCTTGAATTTTTCCCTCCAAGTTATCATGTTTTTACTTTCCTGAAACATATTATTGTGAGCTCTTTACTCATTCTGTAATTTGTTTGTATCTTTTTAAAAATGTTTACAAAGCTGTGGTAAATTAAATAATTGCTCAATTGTTCTCTAAAAGATTAAGGAGAATAATTATTGTACTGTTTAAATATTATAAAAGCACCAAGTAGAAGGTAAATTGGGGCTACCTGCTAACATGAAAATAAGAGCAGCATTTAAAGGTTTATTTCTAGCCTTTAGAAGGATTTTGTATTATTTTTAGTTCCACTTCACTTAAAATAACTATCCATCTGTTATTTTCTTTCCAGTTCTTCACACAATTGAGACTGACCCCATATTTACACTATCATCTTTCCAATAGATACGCTGAAATGGAACTCTGGCTCAAAGAGTAAATCATTTGGGTATAGGAAGGCATTATATATCATTTATCATCACCACAAAAATCTTCCAATTTTCTTCCCACTAACATATTTTTCTCAAAGTTTTAATATTCAGCTCTTCTCTCAGTAAGGCTTAGCCTAAAGATGACAGGTGGTACAACTTCTGTGGATCTCATTATCTGTAGCTTTTCTAACAAAAGTCAAAACACAATGAGAAAGGCAAAAGGAGTCAACCAAACAAGTGTAATACTCTGAAACTAAGTATTCACTGACTGGCCACAGCCATTTTAATGTATTCTTTGGAGGGAACTTCTGTTAAGAGTGAATACATACACTGTATGGAAGGAATAAAACTTGACTTACGGGGAACAACACAGGGCTTCCTGCAACTTCAAGACAGGCTATGCAGACAAGAAATATTACGTCTTACAAAAGATAGCTGCTCCCTTATCATGTAATAGTAGGTGTCAATGCAAATGGGGCCAACAGCAAAAGGCTGACATCTGGCATCTATGACAACTGTCCCACCCACATTCTCCAGCAGAAGCAAGTTCATAAAGAAAATTATATTCATGAGTATTTCAGACAGTCCTGTTTGTCTTCTGACATCCATGTGTTTTAAATTACAAACCAGGTTTCTTCCATTGTCTTTAAGAGGGATTTGTCTTTATCATTTGGATAGCATTGCTGTCAGGACAGTGAATTTCTCAGCTAATGCATTCATTCACACTATTTTAATAATTTCTTTCTGGTTTTTAATATATACATTTTAATATATACATTTGTATATATTTGAAATCTCTCTCCTTGAGAGTCTTTATTCATTTTCCTATATTAAAATCATTTGCACTAAAATAATGTTACACTATTTAGTGTATTTTTCAGCTTATTACTGGATTATTGGATAATCACCATGACTGATTAACTAAGATTTGGGATATATACAAGGTCAAATTCCAGGGCTTTGTCAAAAGGAATTCATATCTTAAAGATTAATGTTCTTCAGAAGAAGATCACTCCGGTATGCTTTGGAGTGATCTCTGAGACAGACCTGCAGCAATTCTGATGTGAGTAGGATTTCTGCTCCTGGCCATCTGGAGAGATGCAGGGGTGGGTGAGCAACTTCTCCAAGCTTCCACTGATTCACAGTGAAGAGAAGGCAGCTTTAGGCACACAGAAGTGGTGGGGTTTAGGCGCAGCCACAGTCTAGTACAGCAGTGTGGGGTCTTCTAGAGAGCTGTGTGAACCGCAAGCACTAATATAAACCATAAAGAAAGAGACTCTTCCATAGGGCCACCATAAGACATCAATGTCAGTCAGTGACCCTTCTGAAGCAATCACTATGACATGGTTAGGAAAGGAGAACCTGAAAAGAACACCAAATGACTTGTTCAGTAGGACACACACAATAAAACCTGTGAAACTCTCAAAAGCAATGAGGAGAACTTTTCAGGAAATTAATTTCCAGCAAGTACCTATATGGAAGCTTGATATTTTATAAAAAGTAAAAAGGAAGAAGTTGATCCTATTTTTCCTGTCAAAAAGTATAGTTTATTTTGTTCAGGTTTTTCCCCAAAGTAGATACCATTTACTACCACCTTTGGAAAACTGATTGGTTTAAAGAGTTCCTTACAAGTACAGGGTAAAAAGTAAACACAGGCCATTTATCAATACCATTTGAAGTTTGAAAACTCTGAAGAGTTATTAAAATATGGATTCCTAGATTTAACACCAGACCTATTGAATCACAACCACTACATATAGAAATCAAACATCTTTAACAAGTTTTTCACATTGTTCTTATATAGCCAGTCTGATAACTGCCTATGAACTAACAGTTGAAAACTCCAATAAAGCATTTACTGTTGAAATGGAAAACTATGCAAATTCATATACAATTTTTCATTTTAGTGTTTATTGTGCCCAAGTAAAATTTATGTCAAATAGAGATTAACTTTGATCACTCAACTTGCCCATTTAGAGTAAAAAGTTTAATGATGTATGTTAATGTTCAAGAAAAACAATATCATGTGTGAAAATATTATACATATATCTATCATAACATCAAAGATTACATTGATGTAAAAATTAGAATGGGGTGAATAATAAATTATTAGTAAAATCCAATATATATATAGGAATATTTTCTATACTTATCAACTATATTATTCTTTACTTTCAAAAGTTTTCATTTAAACATAATAGCTTATAAAAAAGTAAGGTAATATGAAAGGTTATGATGCGAAGTGTTCTTCAAACTTCTGTGCATATTTCAATAAAAATGTTATTATTCAAATATGGATTGAATACTTAACTAAAGATAATTGCTTGGCATAAATAGAATATTTTAGACGTCTTTATTTAAAGAAGAAAGCATGATTTCTGATTTCATCAGAGCGAAATAAACATTTACGCTGTCATAACAATTATACGATTTTCAAAAAGTGCATTCTTCAACAGACAATACTTATCATCTAAAACATGCATATTTGATAATTAACAACTGGTTTTGAAATGTATAATAAACAACAGAAGTTACCACTTTAAAACTCTGGCCTTTATTTTCTCTTATGAACATTTCTGACAATTTCAAATCTGACACAGAGATTTACTTAAGACAATGCTAAATAAACCAATGCTAAGTACAATTTTTTAAAAATCCATGCATGACTGGGTCATGTTGTTGTGGCTGCATTTGCCACTTTTCCAAAGAAGACAAAATGTGATTATCATCATCAAATTTCTCTTTGAGGAAGAAAAAAGTGAGACCATTGGCTAAAATAAAAATAATGTAGTTACTGGTACGCTTTTTGGCTTTATGAATTGCAATAGAGAAATTCATGGGAGGAAAATACGAGATTGCTTCAGTTTTTATAAACAAGCTTAGCTTTTTACCTCCATATTAATGGAAAATCAACCAGATTCTTATGTGAAGCATAGTCACTCCTTAGACACACTGTGTCTTGTCAAGGTTCTGGAATCTCAAAGAGTATCAAGCCTTTGAGAAGGGACCTGGTTTTTCTTATTTATCCAGGCACACACATGTCGTCAGGTCACAGCTAAGAAATACTGCTTCACATTAAAATTGGTGCCTTGAGGTCTAGAAGCTCCAAAGCTGCCTTGCCACACAAGGGAAACTGGAATCTTTTACAAGGTTAAGAA
Source organism: Rhinopithecus roxellana (assembly GCF_007565055.1). Classification (NCBI taxonomy): domain Eukaryota; kingdom Metazoa; phylum Chordata; class Mammalia; order Primates; family Cercopithecidae; genus Rhinopithecus; species Rhinopithecus roxellana. Next base: position 103,343,292 of record NC_044559.1, on the reverse strand, counting down.
CACTAGCACTTTTAGACCCACCTTTCTAAATACATAATGGAAGAAACTCTCTCTCAGCCAAGCATCTTTGGATGTTTTTCGGAAAAGTAATCAAGTTTTCACTATTCCGGACACCAGAAAACTTTCTTCGACCTATCCTGGGGATATCCACTCATGTAGAATAAATGTTTTTCTTTGTCAAACTCTATACATCTGTTTTAGTCCATTCTCATGCTGTTATGAAGAAATACCCAAGACTGGGTAATTCATAAAGAAAAGAGGTTTGATTGACTCACAGTTCCACATGGCTGGAGAGGCCTCAGGAAACTTACAATCAGGGCAGAAGGCATCTCTTCACAGGGCACCAGGAGACAGAATGGGAACCGAGTGAAGGGGGAAGGCCCTTATAAAACCATCAGCTCTTGTGAGAACTCACTCACTATCATGAGAACAGTATGGGGGAAGCTACCCTGTGATTCAATTATCTCCACCTGGTCCCTCCCACAGCACATGAGGATTATGGGAACTACAATTCAAGATGAGATTTGAGTTGGGACACAGACAAACCATATCATCATCTCAAAAGGTTTGGAGCAAACAAGCCGGTAAGTTTCTAAAGTGCCTTCTGCTTTCAACCCAATCAAACGCTTTCTCTAAGGAAACAAAGTATAACATTTACCTTGCTGAATGAGCAGAAATAGAAGAAAAAAAAATGCAGAAAAGTAATAAATATCTAAAATGAAAATCAATGACATGTTCAAAATATTTTTATTCAGGTTTTAAATTTCAAATACGTGATCAATATCATTAGTCTTTAGGAAAACGCAACTTAAAAAGCAGTAAAATACCACTATTAGAATTTTTTATACTAAGAATGAGGCTGACTGTGGTGATGCATGTCTGTAATCTTAGCACTTTCGGAGATTGAGGTAGGAGGATCACTTAAGCCCGAGAGTTCAAGACCAGCCTGGGCAACAAAGTGAGACCCCATCTCCTGAAAATTTTATATTAAAAGATAATAAAATGAGAAAATATAATACTACTGAGAGCTGGTGAGGATGCAGAGCAATTGCAGCTCTCATGAAGCGTTAGTGAAAACTTTTTAAAAATTGCACAATAACTTTAGAAAACAGTTCAGAATTTATTTACCCAAAGCCACATCACTCTCAATCTTGGATATCTACTCCAGTGAAATGAAAGCCTATGTTCGCACACAAACCTGCACACAGATATTTATAGTGGCCTTCCTCATAATCACAAAAGACTGAAAACAACCCAGATGTCCCTCATTTTGGGAATGAATAAATAAACTGGAAACCATACACTGAAACACTAAACTTAAATAGAAAGTAATGAAGTACTGATATAGACAATAACATAGATTGACCTCAAAAAATTATGTTTAATAAAAGAAGGCAGACTCAAAATGTTACATATTTTATAATTACATTTGCACGACATTCTATAAAGCCAAAACTATAGGAAAATAAAATAGGTCAGTGATTAACAGGGACAGAATGAGGAAAGGGACTGACTACCAAGATTACAGTACCACATACTAAAAAAATAAATTTTATTGTATGTACATTACATGCTATTAAAATTGGAAAAATTTTAGTTATGACAGTATTATAAGAAACAATAGAAGTACTTTTGATTGGTTTCAAGAAAAGTTCTATATTAATGATAGTTTGATCCAACTTCTCAAAAGTTAAGGCAAACTTTTGAAATGTTAATAAGTATTTAGAGTCAAGAAGAAGGATGATGCAGGTCTTTTTTAAATTGATATCTGAAGTATTAAATTATAAATATTATATACTCTTTCTTTTAAAAGGTTGGATTTTTTTCTTGCAAAATTAATAAATATTTATTTTATTTTAATCTTTTAAAAAATATGAATAATTCATTGTTTAGAAACCTTAGAAAATTTGAAAAAGAAAAAGTAACAAATTTAAAGTAAAAGAAGATGATCACTATATAGAGAAAATCAAGGTAAAAATTTTGGTCTTAAATCTTCAATGTGTTTTTCTTTTTCCTTGTATTATATTTTGTATTTGTAAATGGATTTAAAAAATTTTTATTCATGCTTTTGTCAGATATATTTGAATTGTCTTATAACTATATATATAACATATGCTCTATATACCACATATACTATGTATTTTCTATAAATAGTACACATAGTTATAGTTTATATAGTTATGTAAGCACATATCATAGTAAAACTATTTAGTTTGCAATGTACTTCTTTTCTTACAGCAATAAACTATGAACATATTTTCTAGTTTTCTATAAAATCATGTATTATATTTTCTTAAGTCTCTTTTAGAAATCATGTTGGAGCAGAAGTCCTAGTCTTTTTTTTAATCAAGAAAGAAAATACATTAATGGAAAATGAATGGTGCCTTCTAGAAATACACAAAGTAGAAGGTAGAATCCATTTATTTACTTTAAAATGAATAAAAATTTTTAGAAAAATTAAGGATAAGAGGGTTTCAGTTTCACAGCATATGTTCTTTGCCACCATCTAAAGAGTTCAGTGACTATCTTGCTTTAATTTAGTTAGAAGATTTAAAAGTGCATAAATATTACAAACAGGAAAAAAAAAGGAAAGAAAGAGAAAGGATAGCAGGAAGGGAGAAAGGCATCCACCTAAAACCCAAGAAAGATCCCAAATGCTGGAAAGGTAAGGTTTAAGAAATTAGGCCGGGCGCGGTGGCTCACGCTTGTAATCCCAGCCCTTTGGGAGGCTGAAGTGGGCAGATCACTTGAGGTCATGAGTTCAAGACCAGCCTGGGCAATGTGGCAAAACCCTAACTCCACTAAAAAATACAAAAATTAGCCAGGCATGGTGGTGGGCACTTGTAATCCTAGCTACTCGGGAGGCTGAGGCAGGAACTGAGGAATTGCTTGAATCTGAGAGGCAGAGGTTGCAGTGAGCAGAGACTGTGCCACTGCACTCCAGCCTGGGTGACAGAGCGAGACTCCACCTCAAAAAAAAAAAAAAAAAAAGAAAGAAAAGAAAAAGAAATTAAAAGATTTTATTCTCATGGTCAGTATTTGTTCAGATCTTTGGATTAGTGAATTTTACTCTGCTTAAACAGACACTGGTCAAATTTAACATACTATTAGTTATTGTCTCAGGTAAAAGTGCCATATAGGTAAAATTGAACAAGATATTTGTTTTTATTTTCCATTAGCAATATTTTGGTGATAAAAATAATTATTAAATAAACATAAGAAATTAAGACATCTTAAATCATTTAGTTAAAACTTAATAAATGAGAAAATTATAGAAGTGATCCAAATAGACATTAATTTATGGACATCATTTTGATGTCATTATAATTGTATTCAATCAATTATCAGCTGAATCATATGTCAAATTTTGTCCTCTTAATTGGATATGACTAAAGTTAAAAATCAAATGTGACATGATTAACTCATAAAATGGATATACTGTCGTGTATACACGTATAATGACATTTTAGTCAATGCACTGCATATTCAGTGGTGGTCCCATTAAGTTATCATCCCATATTTTCACTGTACCTTTTCCATGTTTACATATGTTTAGATACACAAATACCATTGTGTTACAATTGCCTATAGCATTCATTACAGTAGCATGCTGTATAGATTTGTAACCTAGGAGCAATAGGCTGTATCATACAGCCTAGGAGTAGAGCAGGCTATATCATCTAGAGTTGTGTAAGTACATTCTATGATGTTTACAAAACAAAATTGCCTAATACATTTTTAATTGATGGTTTAAAGTTTAAAAAAGTCAAAAGTGGTTAATGATGCATTTCTCAGAAATACGCATTTCTCAGAATGTATCCCCATCAGTGACAAAGGACTGTATACTTTAAATAATCCTATACAATATTTAAAAAGTTTTTCACTGTATTTATAAGTATTTTATTTCATAAGTTTCATAAATTGTATTTAGTGACCATTTGCTACCAGAAAAATAGGAAAATTTTATTGCAGTTTGTACCTTTTATGGAATCAGTGATACCCTTTATTTAAAGTTTATACTATTTGTGACCAGGCGTGGTGGCTCAGGCCTATAATCCCAGCACTTTGAGGGGCTGAGGCAAGTGGATTACTTGAGGTCTGGAGTTCAAGACCAGCCTGGCCAACATGGCAAAACTCCATCTCTACTAAAAACACAAAAATTAGCAGGGTGTGGTGGCACACGCTTGTAATCCCACCTACTCAGGAGACTGAAGCAGGAGAATCACTTGAACCTGAACCTGGGAGGTGGAGGTTGCAGTAAGACAAGATCATGCCACTGGACTCTAGCCTGGGTGACAGAGCAAAACTGTCTCAAAAAATTTAGAAGTAAAAAGTCAAAATCACAATGGGCTATCACTTCCTACCACCTAAAATGGCTAAAATAAATAAATAAATATGTAAAGTTTATACTATTTCTTAAATCCTGCACAATCTTTCAAAAGCAATTACAAATGATTACCTCAATTTATTGATTTTCTTCCTATGAGTATCCTGCTTTTTAAATTTGCATATGCTTAAATACTCCAAGTGTTCTTTAACCTTTTTTTTTATAATAGTTGGCAAGGGTTTAATTATATTTTCATTACATAGATTGCTCTTCTTTGTGTTCTTATTCAAGGAAGATATAAAATGCTAAGAATTATTCATTTTAATATTGTCATTATATTCATGAATCTCCTCACATGATGGCCAGATTATTTCTCCCTTCTGCAAAGTAAAAATTCAAAGTTGTTAATTATTCTTACTTATTTTATTTTGTTTGTTTGTTTTATCTTTTGACAGAAAACATTCATAGGTATGCATATATTTTATTTTGTCCTCTTTAGATTTCCCAGAGCCATGTGGCAATATTCAGTATTAACCAACAATTCTTAAGTAATTTCACCATAATCTATGGGAATACCATCAATCTAATTACCCCATGAGTAACATTTGTATCTGATCAAAAATGCATAAAGTAGGACTCCAGATAAAGATGGAGAATAGGAGGCAGGACTAGCTCTCAACTCCCACTTGGACGGACAGAGCTTGTGTGGAGTCTTACATTGTAAACTTTGGCTACAAGAACTACCACAGGAACATACCGGGAATTCTGAGAGAATCTACAGACCCTTTGAATGAAATGGATCACCACTACAGGCTCCCCCAGTTGCCAAAAAACTGAGTTGTCTTGCTTTCTCAACAGGGAGGCTCATGATCTGGAGCAAGTTCTCAGCCCTGGTCACAGGCTGCCTGGAAATAGACTTGATGCTGTTCGCAAGTCACAGTGGGAGTGAGACCATTCCTTTAGGAATGTTCGCTGCACAGGAGCCTAGCTAGGGCAGTGACTGCTGGCTTTCCCCCACTTCCCCGTGACCTGTATGACTCAGCAAAGCAGTCATAATCCCTTGGGAACATAGCTCCATTGGACTAGGAACCACACCCCATCCCCCACAGCAGCAGCAGCAAGCCCCGCCCAATGAGAAGCAGAGCTCAGACACACCTATCCCTGCCCCTACCTGGTGGTCTTTTGCTACTTGCCCTGGTAGCTGAAGACAAAGGTCATAATCTCTTGGGAACTCTATGGCCCTGCACACCACCTGAGAATCCTAGTGCAAGTCTGCATCCTCCCTATAGGATTGCAGTTGATACACTCTTGAAAGCACCAACTCCTGGCTGGAGGCAAACCAACACGAAACCAGTGCACTATACAAAAATACAACCAAGGACCTTTAAAGAGTCCACTTCACTTCTGCTGTCTCCACCAGAGCAGGTGCAGGTATCCATGGCTGCAAGACCTGAAGACAGATCACATCACAGGACTCTTTGCAGACACTCTCCAGTACCAGCCTGGAGCTGGTAGCTCCACTAGTAGCTCTGCTGGGTGGCGAGACCCAGAAGAGCAAAAACAATTACTAAAGTTTTGCTCTGAGGAAGCCACATTCCTAGGGGAAGGGGGAGAACACCACATCAAGGGAGCACCCCATGGGACAAAAGAATCTGAACAGTGGCCCTTGAACACAGATCTTCCCTCTGACATAGTCTAAGCAAATAAGAAGGAACCAAAAAGACAATTCTGGTAATATGACAAAACCAGGTTCTTTCACACCCCAAAAGATCATACCAGTTCACCAGCAATGGATCCAAATCAAGGTGAAATCTCTCAATTGCCAGAAAAAGAATTCAGAAGGTCAATTATTAAGCTAGTCAAGGAGGAACTAGAAAAAAGTAAAGTCCAACTTAAAGAAATCCAAAACATGATAAAGGATAAGAAAGAAAAATTATTCAGTGAAATAGAGAGCATAAATAGAAAACAATCACGACTTCTGGAAATCAAGGACACACTTAGAGAAATGCATAACGCACTAGAAAGTCTCAGCAATAGAACTGAACAAGCTGAAGAAAGAAGTTTAGGGCTTTAAGACAAGGCTTTCAAATTAACCTTATCCATCAAAGACAAAAAAAAAAAAAAGAAGAGAGAATTTTAAAAAATGAGCAAAGCCTTCAAGAAATTTGAGACTATGTTAAATGTCCAAACCTAAGAATAATTGCTGTTCCAGAGGAAGAAGAGAAATCTAAAACGTTGGAAACATATTTAAGGGAATAATTGAGGAAAACTTCCCCAGCCTTGCTAAAGATCTAGACATCCAAATACAAGAAGCTCAAATTATACCTGGGAAATTCATCACAAAACATCATCATCTAGGCACATATTCATCAGATTATCTGAAGTCAAGATGAAGGAAAGAATCTTAAGAGCTATGAGGCAAAAGCATTAGGTAACCTATAAAGGAAAACCTATCAGATTAACAGCAGATTTCTTAGCAGAAACCCTATAAGTTAGAAGGGATTAGAGTCTTACATTTAGCCTCCTTAAACAAAACAATTATCAGCCAAAAATTTTGTATCCAGTGACTCTAAGCTTCATAAATGAAGGAAAGATACAGTATTTTCCAGACAAACAAGTGCTGAGAGAATTCACCACTACCAAGCAAGCACTACAAGAACTGCTAAAGGAGATCTAAATCTTGAAAAAAATCCTCAAAACACACCAAAATAGAACATCCTTAAACCATAAATCTAACAGGACCTATGAGACATAGCACAATGAAAAAATCCCAAGGTATTCAGGCAACAAATAGCATGATGAATAGAATAGTACCTCGCATCTTAATACAAACATTGCATGTAAATGGCCTATATGCTCCACTTAAAAGATACAGAATGGCTGGATGGATAAGAATTCACCAAGCAAATTTTTGCTGTCTTCAGGAGACTAACTTAACACATAAGGATTCACATAAACTTAAGGTAAAGGAGTGGGAAAAGATATTCCATGCAAATGGACACCAAAAGCAAGCAGGAGTAGCTATTCTTGTCAGACAAAACAAACTTTAAAGCCACATCTGTTTAAAAAAGACAAAGAGAGACATTACATAATGATAAAAAGACTTGTCCAACAGAAAAATATCACAATTCTAAATATACAGGCATTTAACACTGGAGTTCCCAAATGTATAAAACAATTACTGCTAGATCTAAGAAATAATATAGATGGTAGCACAATAATAGTGGAGGACTTTAATACCACTCCACTGACAGCACCAGACAGGTCATCATGACAGAAAGTCAACAAAGAAACAATGGACTTAAACTATACAGTACAACAAGTGGACTTAACTGATATTTACAAAACATTGTACCCAATAACCTATAGAATATACATTCTATTCATCAGCACATGGAATATTCTCCAAGATAGATCATATAATAAACCACAAAACTAGTCTCAGAACATTTAAGAAAATGGAAATTATATCAAGTACTCTCTCAGACCACAGTGGAATAAAATTGGTAATCAACTCCAAAAGGAACACTCAAAATCATGTAAATACATGGAAGTTAAGTAAACTGCTCCTGAATGATTGTTGGGTCAGCAATGAAATCAAGATGATAATTAAAAAATTATTTGAACTGGGTCGGGTACGGTGGCTCATGCCTGAAATCCCAGCACTTTCATAGGCTGAGCTGGGCGGATAACCTGAGCTCAGGAATTCGAGACCAGCCCAGTCAACATAATGAAACCTCATTTCTACTAAAAATACAAAAATTAGCCGGGTGTGGTGGTGCATGCCTGTAGTAGTTCCATCTACTTGGGAGACTCAGGCACAAGAATCACTTGTACCCGGAAGGCGGAGGTTGTGGTAAGCTGAAATTGTGCCACAAAACTCCAGCCTGGGTGACAGAGCAATACTCTGTCTCAAAAAAAATTCTTTAAACTGAACAGTAATAGTGACATAACTTATCAAAACATCTGGGATACAGGAAAAGTGTTGCTAAGAGGAAAGTTCATAGCGTCAATCGAGGAAAATGACAAGACAAGCCTCAATCATTTTAGGAAATTTATTTGCCAAAGTTAAAGACGTGCCTGGGAGACAAGTCTATGCCTTTCTCCGAAGATGATTTTGAGGGCTCCAAATTTAAAGGGGAAAGGGGAAGCACACAGTTTTCACATAAACAAAAGGAACAGAGGAAAAATGTGGGGAATGTGCATTTTACATAAGATAACACAGACAAAATGGGGTAGGGAAACCATCAGATATACATTTGTGTCTGGCTGGGCCAGGGTGACTGTACCTGTAAAGATAAGCTATCAATTTGCATTGGCACGATGAAGTTTTAAAGCTCACCAGGCATTTCCTTGTGGGCAAAATATGGGGAAGTCATGTTGCTTTTCATCTTGTAGTCATCTTATTGAGAAACCTAAAGTGGAGGCAGATTTGTGTGAACCAGTTCCCAGCTTGACTTTTCTCTTCGGCTAAACGAGTTTGAGATCCCAAAATTTAATTTCTTTTTACAATAGGGTTAAATGCCTACATCAGAAAGTCTAAAAGAACACAAATGGACAATCTAAGGTCACACCTCTAGAGCTAGAGAAATAAGAACAAACCAAACCCAAACACAGCAGAAGTAAAGAAATAATGAAGACCGTGAAGACCAGAGCAAAACTAAATGAACTTGAAACAACAACAAAAAAAATACAAAAGATAAATGAAACAAAAAGCTGGTTCTTTGAAAAGATAAATAGAATGGATAGACCATCAGTGAGATTAACCAAAAAAAGAAGAGAAAAGATCTAAATAAGATCAATTAGAAATGAAACAAGATCCAAATAAGATCAATTAGAAATGAAACAGGAGATATTACTACTGATACCACAGAAGTACACAAGATTATTCAAGGCTACTATAAATGCCTTTACATGCATAAACTGAAAAATCAAGAGGAGATGAATAAATTCCTGGAAATATACAACACTCCTAGATTAAATCAGGAAGGTATAGAATTTCTAAACAGACAATAACAAGCAGCAAGATTGAAATGGTAATTTAAAAAAAACCTGCCAACAAAAAAAAGTCCAGTATCAGATGGATTCACAGCTGAATTCTATCAGATACTTAAAGAAGTATTGGTACCAATCATATTGACACTATTCCAAAAGATATAAAAAGGGGGAATCCTTCCTAAATCATTCTATGAACCCAGTATCACCCTAATACTAAAACCAGCAAAGGACATCAAGAAAAAAGAAAACTATAGACCAATATCCCTGATGAACATAGATGTAAAAATCCTCAAGAAAATACTCGCTGGTCAAATTCAACAGCATATCAAAAAAAAAAAAAAAAAAAAAAAAAAAATTCCACCATGATCAAGCGGGTTTCATTCCAGGGATTCAGGGATCATTTAACACATGTAAGTCAGTAAATGTGATATACTCCATAAACATAATTAAAAATAAAAATCACACAATCATCTCAACAGATGCAGAAAAAGCTTTTGACAAAATCCAGCATCCATTTATGATTAAAACCCTCAGCAAAATTGTCATAAAAGCGACATACCTTAAGGTAATAAAAGACATCTATGACAAACTCATAATACTGAGTGGGGAAACGTGGAAAGCATTCCCCCTGAGAACTGGAACAAGACAAGAATGGCTGCTTTCACTAATTCTATTCAAGACAGTACTGGAATTCCTAGCCAAAGCAATCAGACAAGAGAAGGAAATAAAGGGCATCCAAATCTGTAATGAGGAAGTCAACTTGTTGCTATTTGTTGATGTTATGACTGTATACCTAGAAAACCCTAAAGACTCATCTAAAAAGCTCTAAAACTGGTAAATGAATTCAGAAAAGTTTCCGGATAAAAAATTGATGTACCCAAATCAGTAGTTCTGCTATACACCAATAGCGACCAAGCTGAGAATCAGATAAAAAACTCAACCACTTTCACAATAGCTGCAAATAAAATACTTAGGAATATACCTAACCAACGACATGAAAGACTTCTACAAGGAAAACTACAAAACACTGCTGAAATAAATCATAGATGACACAAACAAATGGAAACACATCCCATGCTCATGAATGGGTAGAATCAATGTTGCAAAAATGACCATATTGCAAAAGCAACTTAAAAATTCAATATAATTCCTATCAAAATACCACCATCATTCTTCACAGAACTAGAAAAAATAATTTTGAAATTCATATGGAACCAGAAAAAGAGCCCACATAGCCAAAATAAGACTAAGCAAAATGAATAAATCTGGAAGTATCACATTACCCAACTTCAAACTATGCCCTAAGCCACAGTCACCAAAACAGCATGGCACTGATATAAACATAGGCACATAGACCAGTGAAACAGAACAGAGGACCCAGAAATCAACCCAAATACTTACAGCCAACTGATCTTCGACAAAGCAAACAAAAACATAAAGTGGGGAAAGGACACCCTATTAAACAAAAGGTGCTGGGATAATTGACAAGCCACAGGTAGAAGAATGAAACTTGATCCTCATCTTTCACCCCTTAAAAAAATCAACTCAAGATGGATCAAAGACTTAAATCTAAGACTTGAAACTATAAAGATTCTAGAAGATAATATTTGAAAACCATTCTAGACACTGGTTTAGGCAAAGACTTCATGACCAAGAGCCCAAAAGCAAACACAACAAAAACAAAGATAAATAGATGGGACTTAATTAAACTAAAAAGCTTCTGCATGGCAAAAGAAATAATCAGCAGAATTAACAGACAACCCACAGAGTGGGAGAAAATCTTCACAGTTTATTCATCTGACAGAGAACTACTATACAGAATCTACAAAGAACTCAAACAAATCAGCAAGAAAAAAACAAACAATCCCATCCGAAAGCAGGCTAAGGACATGAATAGACAATTCTCAAAAGAAGATATACAAATGGCCAACAAGCATATGGCAAAATGCTCAGCCTCACTAATTATCAAGGAAATGCAAATCAAAACCACAATGCGATACCATCTCACTCCTGCAAGAATGAGCATAATAAAAAAATCATAAAATAATAGATGTTGGTGTGGATGCAGTGAAAAGGTAACACTTTTACACTCTTGGTGGAAATGTAAACTAGTACAGCCATGTGGAAAACAGTGCAAAGATTCCTTAAAGAACTAAAAGTAGATCTGCTCTTTTATGCAGCAATCCCACTACTAGGTATCTACCCAGAGGGAAAGAAGTCATTCAACAAAAAAAAACTTGCACGTGCATATTTATAGCAGCACAATTTGCAACTACAAAAATATGGAACCAGTTCAAATGTTCATCAATCAGCAAGTGGATAAAGAAAATTTGGTATATATACACGTACCTATACACATACATATATTGTATTTATCCTACTGTATATGTGACAATATCTAACACAGTAGGTTTGCAATAAATAGAGGTTAAATAATCTAAATAATTCAAAAGAAATGGTGATGAGAATAGAAACTTTTTCATAACAGCAATAGTTGAAGGATTTAGATAATCTCTCTATCTTAAAGTCAAGTGTATTCTATAATATAACCTAATCACAGGAGTAAAATCCCTCATATTCTCAGTTCTAAGCAATATTCAGTGTCTTTATACTATCAGGATAAGTTGGGGGCCACCTGAGACCTCTACTGTCACACAGTCTCTTCATTATACAGTAGAAAAATAAGAGTGTTTATTACCGTGTAATCTTATGGTAAGAATTAATGTTTTCTGCAGTGCCTAATAGTTAATATTCAATAAAAGTTACTACTTATAAACATATCAATAACGGCAAATTAATCCATCAACATTTAGGAAATTTTCTCTTTCTGAAAGAATCAATTTATACAAACATTAACCCAAAATGCATAAGTTAAGTCTTTGTATGCTTATAGTGCGCACTTTCAACTCCTTTTTTTTTCTTTTCTTTTTTTTCTTTTTTGAGATGGAATCTCGTTCTTGTCGCTCAGGCTGGAGTGCAGTGGCACTCTGCTCTCTGCAACTTCCACTTCTGGGGTTCAACCAGTTCTCCTGCCTCAGCCTCCTGAGTAGCCAGGATTACAGGCGCCTGCCACCATGCCTGGCTAATTTTGGTACTTTTAGTAGAGACGATGTTTTGCCATGTTGGCTGGGTTAGTCTCAAACTCTTGAACTCAGGTGATCTGCCTGCCTCGGCCTCCCAAAGTCCTGGAATTACAGGCATCTATTTTAAAGAATTTAGCTAAAGTCCTTAGCATAAGAGTTCACAAAAGTGTATATATGAGAGAGCAGTTTCTTTACTCTTTGAATTATAGGCTACTAAGCAGTTGAGAGGAGGTGCTAAATCTATGTTAATAGGTTCCTTAGCTATCTTTTCTGTATTCCCAAGTATTCTTACTCAAAATATGATAGTGAATCGCCTGGTTTCTCATATGTGAAGGGGTTTACTTTTGATCATTGTTTATCCAAGCATAAAAATTGATTTTCAATAATTGAGGCTCAATCCATGCTCCATTGTAGCCATAACTTTGGGTACCCTTTACCTGTATAACCAGGTAAAGATGTTAATGGCTAAAAACAACCATCCTCATTTTGTTTTCATTATAGTGTGGAGAAAAAGCCTCATGATTTTTGAAATCAGTTCAGTAGTGAACAGAATGTTAGTTTATGTACATGAATTAACTCTAAACGTTTGAAAGGAAAGATGAAGCCCCAAGAATGTATAACGACTTATTGAAATGCACCTAAGAAATTACAGGTTGATAAACTCTTCATTATAATATTGTTATTTATATTACAAAACCAGAGCCTTTCCAGTGATGAGGTATGAAACTGACAATTCCTCCGGAATTCATTAGTTTAGTTACCATAGAGGAATTCATCCATGAATTAGGTCTTTGCTATTTGTGTGCTGTTACTAATTTTTTCAGGTTGTTAAATTGGTAGAGTGAAAAAAGCATTGAACATGAAAGTTACTTTCTGCACTATTTAACTGGATAAACTTGGCTTTTAAAATTTGTATTCCATAATTTCATCTGTAAAATGAGGCAGTTGCTTTAGACTAAGTTTCCCTAAATGCCGCTACAACCTATATTCCCAGGAAATGCAACAGAGAGAGACCATTATTTCTGATCACTTTCTTCCTTTTTTCCTCTTTCCAAATTACATTTTCTTTTTCATCCTTTTGCAGAACATTTACTCCCAAGTGTATTAGGACTATCAAAAAGTGAAAAATTCATGCCTTCAGATTTCTTACAGAAAGTTGAATAAACCTGGTGTACCATGATACAAATAAGAAACTTTGTAAAAAAAAAAAAAAAGTATAGCAATTTCATTCCATTTTGGAATATAGAAATGCAGAAATAATAAATTGCTTCATAGATCAGTAAAGACACAATAAAAACTAAAAAGTAGGGCAACATTGTATTACCTATATTTATTTTTATGTATATACTTTTTCATTGATTTAGTATAATATACCATTTGTTTATTAAGACAAGTCTAACTTACATAATTGAAAAGTAATCCATTGCCAGAATTAATTACTTATCTATTCATCTGTGAACTATTACTGAACTATTACTTATGCTAGACTTTGTGTTACAAGCTGCTAATTAAGTATTGGGAAAAGCAAGCATCTTCTCCATCTACATGGGATATACTCTTACTGGAAGAACAGACAAAAATTAAATATAATCAGATAACAAATGTAGAATGTAAAAACTGTAATAAGACTCAGAAGACAGAATACTATAAACACAGCACACAGGGATCTGACTTGGTTCGGAAGAATCGGTGAAGGTTAATTGTGATAGGAGCATTGGACCTGGTATATGAAATATGCATGAATAGTGTAGAACTAGGTGTATGTGTGTATGTGTGTATGTGTGTGTTCTGGGGAATGAGAGAGGAATGAGGCCAGAATGAAAACTGCAGGATTCCAGACCATATGTGACATTGATAGACCACCGGCAGGGGGAAGCATAAGGATTCTAACCAATGCTGACTTGGACTGAGAATGGACAATGAAGATTTGGTATAACATGCAAGAACAGTGTTCAAAAGAGATTCACGAGTTTCCTTATAAGAAAATGAAGTAATTCTGTATTGTATTTTTTATCTCAACGGATATAGGAATCTATTGAAAAGTCAGAAGCAAAGAATGCCATGCTCTGATATTTGCTTTGAAGAGAATACTTTATAGTCAGGAGAAAGCGGTCAAGGCGAGATGTGTTGGAAGGCACTGAAGAAGTCCAGGTGAAGAATGATAGTAGGGAGAAAAACTGACAAAACACTAAGGTGGTTTCGGTAAAGGGACAAGGAAGGAATTAAATAGAGAGCACCGGGAGTGGGGGCTCATGCCTGTCGTAAATACTCTCACTTGGAGAGGCTGAGGCAGGAGGATTGCTTGAACCCAGGAGTCCAAGACTGCACTGAGCTATGATCTCGCCGCTTCACTTCAACCTGCGATCACCTGATTGTGTGTGTGTGTGTGTGTGAGAGTGTGTGTGTGTGTGTGTGTGTGTGTGTGTGTGTGTGTGAAGTTTTCTTCTTTTTTAGAGGCACAATGTCAGTCTGTCACCCAGGCTGGAGTGCAGTTGTGTGAACATGGCTTACTGAAGCTTAACCTCCAGGGTTCCAGTGATCCTCCTGCCACAACCTCCTGAGTAACTGGGACTACTGGTGTGCACGCCATGCTGATAATTTTTTTTGTAGAGACAGGGTCTCACCAGGTTGCCCAGGCTGGTCTTGAACTCCTAGGCTATAATTATCCTTCTGCCTCAGCCTCCCAAAGTGCTGGGATTACAGGTGTGAGTCACTATGCCTGGTATGATTTACAAACATTTATCAATGGGTTTACTGTGTTATCAATTTCCACATCATGCAGCTCTTTATAGAGGCCATTAATATTAAAGCTGATTGAATAAACATCACACATGTATATACTTCAGTGATATAGTAATTGGATTAGGAGACCGATTCAGTGACACTGCAAATGTTTTCTCTGAAATAGTCTGCATATGCATAGGAGAATTTTTTTCTTTTTTTTTTTTATTAAGCAAATATTTATTGATGTTTACTAAGAGTCAAACAGTTCTAGATACTGGGGATGTAATAGTGAACAAAACAGAAAAATAACTTGTGTTTTCCTAGAGCTTACATTCTAGTGAGGGAAATAGACAATTAAAAAAATAAGAAAAAACACATTATATTAGTTAATGATAACTGCTAAGAAGAAAAATAGAACAGGGAAGAGTATTAAGGAGTATAAAGAAGGCTACGTTTTAGGTATGATATCCCTTACTGAAGTGAATTTCTTTTTTTTATTTTATTTTATTTTATTTTTTTCATACTCCCTAAGCTTCTGACACCAAGATTAGCCTTGTAAATACTCCAATTGAATCTTCAGCACCAGGCCATTACGACTTCCTGCCTGCTTCTGAAGCTTTTTTTCTCTTTCTTTCTTTTGTTTTTTTTTTTTTTTTTTTTTTTTTTTTTTTGCTCCTTAGACACTGTAAACATCTGGGACATGCATCTCACTTGGAAGCAAGAGAAACTCCGTTTCAATTAGCTTCCTGGGGTGTAGGATTTAGATCAAAGCACAGTGGTGGCTGACCAGTTGGGTCTAAAATTATGAAATATATTTCTATATTCATTAGGATGCAGTGATGCAGTAACACAAAGTCTCTCCTTAAAGCTATAGGAAGTAACATTTAAACATTTACATTAAACAGTAGAAATGCCTTAACCTATCAGTATGTCAGATGAATACTTTCAATTTTACCCACAATTTCCCCATCTATTTTTCCAGTTACCTAACTAAATAAAAGCAAATAGAAGACAAACTTTATGATTGGCACTCTATCAGTGTAAGACAATAACTGCTTAAGTGTTGACCTTAAGCTAAGAGATACTTCTTTCAAGTAATTAGTGTGAAAATGATCACTGATGCCATCTATAATTTAAGTCACACTAAGTGTTTTTGTCAGTTAATCAACATATATCATACGAATTCCAACTCTGAAGGTAACACCAAGAAAATACTAGATGAATAATAATCTCAGGGTTATCAGGGTGAATAAATACAAGCACACAATGGAAACAGAGTTATTAACTCAAAGATCAATTCTCCCCATATAAAAGCTAATAAATTAAAATAAAATCCCATAATTTCATTTACTGTTTCTGTAACAGCAAAAAATCAATTTGCATTCCAGCCTTGCCACAATGGTTATTTCCCAAACTCTACATCAAATTCTTACCTAAGTTTGACCGGAACTGCCTCAAAGTTGTACCTCGAGAAACCTTATTTTCACTTTTCCATTTTCTCTTCTCAGCTCATAGGCAAACATACATTAGCGACAAAGACCTATTAATATTTTTTGTAACTTTGCTAAGAGGCATCCTGTCCTTCTTTACACTCCTATCCCATTATCTAGTTTTTTTTTTTTTCTTTTTTTTTTTAACAGACAAGGTCTCACTCTGTCATCCAGGCTGGAGTGCAGTGGTGCAATCAGAGCTTACTACCGCCGTGAACTCCTGGATTAAAGTGATCCTCCCGCCTCGGCCTCCTGAGCTACCAGGACTAGAGGTGTGTGCCACAACACTCAGCTAACTTTTAAATTATTTTTTGTAAAGACAGGGTCTTACTTTGTAGCCCTGGTTGGTATCAAACTCCTGGCTTCGGGTGATCTTTCTACCTCCGCCTCCCAAAGTGTTGGGATTACAGGCATGAGCCATTGCACCAGACTAGGACATTATCTTATTTACACGATTCTAAACTTCATTCACTTTATTGTTACAGAAGCCTATATTTTTCACTAGTTCATTGTCTTCTTCCTACTGTCTGAAATATAATCATTGGAATAAACTTTTAAAATGTTGTTTGATCATACCAACTCTTACAAAAAGAAGTTGTAGATAGAAGAAATAAGTTCTAATGTTTGATAGAAGACTGAGGTGACTATACTCAGCAGAAATATTTTCTGTATTACAAAGCAACTAGAAGAAAGGACTTAAAATGATACCAAAACATGGGAATGGTAAATACCCAGCCAGGCATGGTGGCTCACGCCTGTAATCCCAGCACTTTGGGAAGCCGAGGTGGGTGAATCACCTGAGCTCAGGAGTTCAAGACCAGCCTGGGCAACATGGCAAAACCTTGTCTTTACAAAAAATTAGCTAGGCGAGATGACGCATATCTGTAGTCCCAGCTACCTGGGAGGCTGAGGTGGGAGAATCACCTGAAGCTAGGAAGTTGAGGTTGCAGTTAGCTGTGATCATGTCATTGCACTCTAATCTGGGTGACAAGGTAAGATTCGGTCTCAAAAAAAAAAAAAAAAAACTGTTAAAAATACTCAGTTGTGGAAATACCAAATACCCTGAATAAATCATCACACATTCTATACATATAAGCAAACCCTCACCTGTACTCCTACACATATGTAAAATATTATATATTAATACAAGAAAATAAGAAATGGAAAAAGAAAACAAGTCTTAATCAGTAAAATATAAATTTAAAAGAGAAATATTTCCAAATTTCACATCCTGATACTTCAGGTTGCTAATCTTAAATAAATTTTAGTAAGCGTACGAATTACGCACAGATATTTTTAAAAATCCAGAATCAGAAATTCTCATTAAATTGGTCTGGTGAGAGTTACCAGAATCTACACTTTAGCAAATATTTTAAGCAAGTCTAGCACAACTCGCCCTAGAATATACTTTGAGAAACTTAATCCTAAGTCTTACTCACTGGTAAGTTTTGTGAACAATTTGCTCTATGCTCTAGCTAACAAAAATGTTTTTTTTTTTTTTAAATTTTTCTGATTCTGCTACTATGCTAACCCAATTGCCAAAATTTTACTATTTATGTTTTCCTTTTTTTTTTTTTTTTTTTTTTTTTTGAGATGGAGTCTCACTCTGTCATCCAGGCTGGAGGGCAGTGGCGCTATCTCGGCTCACTACAAACTCTGCCTCCCAGGTTCACACCATTCTCCTGCCTCAGCTTCCCAAGTATCTGGGACTACAGGCACCTGCCACCAGGCCCAGCTAATTTTTTGTATTTTTAGTGGAGACAGGGTTTCATCTGTTAGCCAGGATAGTCTCGATCTCCTGACCTCGTGATCCACCTGCCTCGGCCTCCCAAAGTGCTGGGATTACAGGCATGAGCCACTGTGCCCGACCCTATTTATGTTTTATAATCCACTGCAAATTTTAAATATCTACTGACTTTCATATATACTCTAAAGCCATCCCCAATTAGTGCAAGACGTAAGTCATCTTTTTTCCCTATGCAATTGTAGTCCTAGTTTCATATGACATTTATTATATACTGATTGCATAGTTTTCTATTACTACATTAAAAAGTACCATAAATTTATTAACTCAAAACAACACCACCTTATAAATCACAGTTCTATAGGCTGGAATTCCACAACAGTGTTGTTGGCTTCTCTGCTCAGACTGTAATCAAGGTGTCATCTGGAGCTTAGGATCCATTTTCAAGCTCATTTATGTAATTGGTAAAATTTAGTCCCTTGCATTTTTAGAGCTAAAGTTTCTACTTTGTTGTTGGCTGTTACCCAGGAATACTCTCAGATCCTCAAGGATGTACCCAGGTCCTTGTCACCATAACCGCCTTGATATCAGCTAAGAGAACCCCCATGTGAATCCATCTCACTCTTCTAATCACTCTGATTCCTCTTCTTTTACCAGCTGGAGAAAGCAATCTTCTTTTAAAAGGTTCCTGTGATTTAACTCAGGCTCACCTGGATAATCTCCCTATGTCAATGTCAGCTGTGCCACCTGATATAACCTAACCATAAGAGTAAAATTCCTTAAATTCACAATTGACAATTAATACCAAAGTGTTAGAAAATCTTGAAACATTTTTAGCAATCTTGTTTTAATCTCTTCTTAAGTATATGTATCTAGAGAACAAGGACAATGCATTTCACATTTTTGTGTACATGAATCACCTGTGTAATGTATCAAATACAATAACATTCAATAAATGTTGAATGAATGGGCCCTTCATGTGATAACCTCTTTTCTGATTCATTAAATTTAAATGAAGTAATAGAATTGGGCCTAGCAAAAGTAAATGTATCGTCATTCACTCTTGAAGAGATTGAAACAGTTGAGAACCTTACATACTGAGTTCTCTATTTTATTCATCTTGGTGAATACTAACACCATCTATCAAAGTCTCTTGCTGTAGAAGACATAGCAAATGAAACCATCTAAAAATAAAACAGATAAAAAATTTTAAAATAAACAACTCTTTAACGTACTATGGGACAAATTTTTCAAGTGACACAATATTTGACTAACTGAAGAGCAAAAAAGAGAGAGATAAATAATAACAAGTAATAATGAGCTAAATTTTTTCAAATTTGATGAAAACTATAAACTCATATACCCAAGCAGTTCAATTAACCTCAAGTATAAGAAAGATGAAGAAAATCATGCAAGACACACTATAATGGAATTTCTTCCAATGACTCAAAAAATATTAAAATGAGAAAAAACTTAAATAGCTCTAGAGAACTAGATAACCCAGAAAGAAACAGAATTTGTAAGTGAAAATTCTCCCACTATGAAAACTTTGGAAGAATAACTTCCCTGGCAAATTCTACCAAATATTTAAAGGAGAAACCACACTAATTCTACACAGTAGAGTATAGAATATTGAAATAAAATAAATACTCCCTACTCATGTTATGTGACCACAATTAACACAATATCAAAACTAGACAAAGACATTGAGAAAAAAGAAACAACAAATCATATACCTCATTAATAAATGTAAAATTTCTCAATGAAATACTAACAAATGGAATTCAAAAGCATCTAAATATATTACTTTATGACAAAGCAAGGTTTTTCCAGGAATAAAGGTTGGTTAAACATCTGAAGATCAATCAATGTAGACTTTTGGTTCCAAAATGGCAGCATAGATGCAAGCTGGTTTCACCTCCCCAACATGAGAAAACAGAAAACAAATATACAGTGCTGGGATTATAACCAGCAATATTCCAGAACTCAAATATGAGAATGTCAATTTCCAGAGCTACAGAGAAATTAAAAGCTCTGAGGAGATGGTAAGAGAATCAGATTTACGTATCCATGATTCCCAATCCTCTGATCAGAAAGCATCATAAGTGCCTACAGACAAATATATCCCTCTCAATGGTCAGAAACAAAGAGGGGCGGTAGGACTACCGTCCCCAGCTCTGGAAACTCTGCCCTGAACTTTGGCCAAAGCAGATGCCAAATCAGAGTGGCCATTCAGCAGCAACATGCTGTAAGAGGTATGTGCCACAGATCCCCTAGCACAAACCCCTAGAGAGGCTTTCCACATGGCTGGGATACCCTATTTGTGACCTCCCCAATTCCATATTAACACCACTCTGATTGATTCCTAGAGATGACGCAAACCTTGGCTTAAGGTGCTGTATAGTACCAAAAAGAAGACAGTGGCCTAGTGGGGAAAAAGTGTAAGAAATTCAAAAGTTAAATTACAAATAACCTCTAAGAAAGCATATCCAATAAAAAAAAAAAGTCAAACATAGATGATTAGAATAAATAATGAATTATTTAATGCAAAGGCATAGATGTTCATCCACAAGAAATGGCAACAAACATGGAACTATGTCCTCTTCCAATGAGCGAAACAAGACACCAGTGACCAACCCTAATGAAATGTCAATACATGAGGACTCTAACCAAGAATTCAAAATAGCAGTTTTAATGAAACTCAGAGATCTCCAAGGTAACACAGAAAAGCAATCTAGAAACTTTATCAGAGAAATTTAACAAAACAATTGATATTTAAAAAAAACAAATCTTGTTACTTATAAATACATTTGCTGAACTGAAAAATTCACTGGAGGCTCTCAATAGCAAATCGATGAAGCAGATGAAAGAATTAGTGTGCTTGTAGACAAGCTATTTGAAATTACACAGTGGAGAAAAAAAATGAAAAAAATAAAGATTGCCTATAAGACATATAAAATTAATGAAGATCAAAGCAGAAATACATGCGAGTAAAAAAAAAATACAGAAAATCAATGAAATGAAAAGGTTTTTTGAAAAGAGAAACAAAATTGATAAGCCTTTAGATAGACTAAGAAACTGAAGGGAGAAGACTCAAATAGACTCAGACACAAAAAAAGGGGACATAACTGAGACCACAGAAATACAAAGGGTCATTATAGACTATTATGAACAACTATATACCAACAAATTTGAATACCTACAAGACATGGATAAATTCTTGGACATATACAACCTACCAAGATTAAGACATGAAGAAATGGAGAACCTCAGTGAAGCAATGATGGGTATCAAGATTGAAGCTGTAAAAAGTCTTCCACCAAAGAAAATTCCAGATCTGATTTCTTCAGTGCTAGATTGTATTAAACATTCAAAAAAGAACTAATGATACCAAGTCTACTCTTCAAAATAATTGAAGAGAGGTAATATTGTTAAACTAATTCCATGAAGTCAGCATTACCCTTTTACCAAAACCAGATAAGGGCAGGTCAATATCACCGATAAACATAGATACAAAAATTCTCAGCACAACTGGCCAAATGAATTCAACAACTGAATTAAAAAGATTACTCACCGTGATCAAGTGGTTTTGTCCCAGGAATGCAAGGATATTTGCCATATGAAAGTTAATAAATGTAACATATCATATTAACATAATTAAAAACAAAAAACATACGATCATTTCAATAGTCACTGAAAATGTGTTTGATAAAATTCAATGTTCCTTTGTGGAAAAAACTCTCAAAAAATGGGTATAATAAGAAACTTACCTCAAAATAGTGCCAGGTGAGGCACAGTGGCTCTCACCTGTAATTGTAACACTTTGGGAGGCGGAAGTGGGAGAATTGCTTGAGTTTATGAGTTTGACACCATCCTGAACAACGTAGTGAGGGCTCATCTTTACAAAAACTTTGTGGTGGCAAGCACCTGTTTTCCCAGCTACTCAGGAGGCTGAGACAGGAGGATCACTTAAGCCTGGAAGGTCAAGGCTGAAGTGAGCCTTGATCACACCATTGCACTCCAGCCAGGGTGGCAGACCAAGACCCTCTCTCAAAATAATAATAATAATAGCAATAAAGGCCATAAATAACAAATCCATAGCCAACTTCATACTGAATGGGGGACAAACTGAAAGTCTTTCTTCCAAGATCCTCAACAAGACAAAGATGCCCAACGCTTTACCACTTTTATTCAGCAAATTACTAGAAGTACTGGGCAAATAAATTACATAAGAAAAAGAAATAAAGGCCATCTAAATTAGAAAGGAAGACATCAAATCAACCTTGTATACAGACAACATTACCTTACATTTTGAAAAACTTAAAGTTTCAACCAAAAAAGTTAGAACTGATAAATGAATGTAGTAAGGTTGCAGGATATAAAATCAACATACAAAAATCAGTCACACTTACATATATCAACAGCAAAAATCCTAAAAAAGAAATAAATAAACCAACCCCATTTACAATAGCTAGAAAAAATATAAACTTCCTATGAATCAATTTATTCAAAGATGTAAAAGATTTATGCCAGGAAAACTAGAAAACACTGATAAGAGAAATTGAAGAGGACAAAAAAATCAGAAGTATATTCCATGCTCATAGATTAAAATAATTAATATTGTATGGAATAGGACAATAATATTTAAAGAAATTTACAGATTCAATACAATTCCTTGCAAAATACCATGACATTCTTCACAGAAGTAGAAAAACAACTTTAAAATTTATAAAGAAATGCTAAAGACCCCAAATAGCCAGAATAATTCTGAGCAAAACAAAGCTAGAAGTATCACACTACCTGACTTCAACAAAAATCACAATGCTGTAGTAACAAAATCAGCATGGTACTGGCCTAAAAATAGATATATAGACCAATGGAACATAATTGAGGATCCAGACATAAATCCATGCATTTACAGCCAACTCATTTTTGATAAAGGCACCAAGAACATACAATAAGGACAGTCTCTTTATAAATTGTGCTTGAAAAACTACATAATCACCTGCAGAAAATGAAACTAGACCCTTGTCTCTAACCATATGCAAAAGTTAACTCAAAATGGATTAAAGTTTTAAACAAATGACTCAAAGCTATAAAACTACTAGAAGAAAATGTTGCAAAAAATACTTCATGATACTGATCTGAGCAAAATTATTTTGCATAAGACCTCAAGAGCACAGGCAATCAACACAAAAATAGACAAATGGGATCACATTGAACTAAAATGTTTCTGCAAAGGAAAAGAAACAATCAACAAAATGAAGAGAGAACCCACAAAATGGGAGAAAATAGTTACAAACTATCCATTTGACAAGGGATTAATAACCACCATATACAAGGAGCTCAAACGACTCAATAATAAAACAAACAAAACATCTGATTTAACAATGGGCAAAATATATCAATAGACATTTCTCAAAAGAAGACATGCAAATGGCTAACAGATAAAAATGCTCAACATCACTTATCAGAGAAATGCAAATCAAAACCACAATCAAATATTATCTCAACCCAGTTTGAATTTCTTTTATAAAAAAGACAAGGAATAATGGATGCTGGCTTAGATATGGAGAAAGGGAAACCCTAGTATATGATTGGTGGCAATGTTCATTAGTACAGCCATAGGAAAAACGGTATGACAGTTCCTCAATAAACTAAAACTACCACTACCATGTCATCCAGCTATTCCACTACTGGATATGTATCCAAAAAAAGAAAAAAGGAAATCCATATATTGAAGAGATAGCTGCATTTTCATGTTTATTGTAGCATCATTCACAATAGACAAAATGGAATCAAACTAAGTGTCTATCAGTGGATTAATGGATAAAAGAAAATGTGGTATATATACACAATAAAATATTATTCAACCATAAAAGGAATGAAATCCTCTCATTTGCAGCTAGATGGATGGAAATGAAGGTCATTATGTTAAGTGAAACAAATACCACATGTTCTCACTTATACGTGGCAGCTAAAAAACCGTATGTCATGAAGATACAGAGTAACTGGTAGTTATAGGAGACTAGGATGGAAAGTGGGGAGGTAGGTACAGAGAGGCTTAATGGCTTCAAATACACACGTAAAATAAATAAGACTGGGTGTTCATTAGATTAGTTGAATGACCACAGTTAACCTTAATTGATTGTACATTTCAAAATAGCTAGAAGAGAATAATTCAAATGTCCATAGTATAAGGAAATGGTGAATGTTTAAGTTGATATATTTTCCAGTCACCCTAATTTTATCTATATGAATTCATCAAATTATCATATAGGCCATGAAAATATGTACAGCTATTATGTATCCATTTTAAAAAATCGATCAATTAATTAAAATGTAAAAACTATAAGTGAACATAAAGAAAAGTATTCAATAAAATAATTTGTAATATCAATAGACTAAAGAAGAAAAATCACTTAATCATCTCATAGATGAAGAAAAAATGTGACCAATATTTAATCTTATCTCATGATAAAAAGTTTAAGCAAACTGCGAGTAAAAGAAATGTTTCTGACCTTAGAAAAGTAATTATGACAAAATGTATAGCTAATATGGTTTAGCTGTATCTGCACCCAGATCTCATCTTGAATTCCCACATTTTGCAAGAAGGATCTGGTGGGAGATAATTGAATCACAGGGGCAAGTCTTTCCCCTGCTGTTCTTGTGACAGTGAATAAGTCTCACGAGATCTGATAGTTTTAAAAACAGGCAGTCCCCTGCAAAGACTCTTTCATTCTTTGCCTGCCACCATTCACGTAAGATGCGACTTGCTCCTCCTTGCCTTCCACCATGATTGTGAGACTTCCCCAGCCACGTGAACTGTATGTCAGTTAAACCTCTCTCTTTTATAAATTGCTCAGTCTCAGGTATGTCTTTGTGAGCAGCATTAAAATGGACTAATACAGTAGCTAACATCCCAATGGGAATGACTGAAGTCTTCCCCTATAGTTAAGTACCAGGTAAGAGTTTCCACCCTCACCACTTCTATTCAACATGGCAAAGAATCTCCTAACCAAAGCCATAACCCAAGAAAAAGCAATAAAGTCCCTGGGATTCAAAGAAGTAAAAACCATATGTATTGTCATACAATATTATCATGCTTAGAAAACTCTTAAGAATCCACAAAAAAAGCTATACAAAATAATCAGTGAGTTTTGCAAGGTGGGAAGACATAAGATCAAAATATGAAAATCAACTATATGTGTATATACTGACATTCAACAACTGGAAATAAAATGTGGAAAATATTACCATTTACAATAGGATCACAACTAAATAAAATAACGTAAAATAAACAAATAATATATAAAGATAAATCTGATACAATATGCAAGACTTGTACACTAAAAATTAGGGAATATTTCCAAGGAAAATTAAAGAAGACTTAAAGAAAATGAGTGCTATAATGTATTCATGGATCATAATACTCTATGTTGCTTAGATGTAGTTCTCCACAAAATGGTTACAATGAAATGCCATTCAATATTCTCATAGGGTTTTTTGTTTGCTTGTTTGTTTTGTTTTTTCCCCCAGAATTAAGAAGGTAATTCTAAAATTCATATGGAAATGCCAAGATATCTGAATAGCCAAAACAGCTTTCAAGAAAACCAAACCAAACAAAATAAAGTTGGAAGACTTAAATCACTCAATTTCAAGATATTATTAAGCTATAGTAATCAACTCAGTGTGGTTTGGTGTAAAAGTAGAGAAGTAAATAAACAGAACAGAATAGAGCACCCCATGATATATCCAAATAATCTTTGATATAGGTATGAAGGCAACCAAAGGGTGAAAGGGTTGTCTTTCAACATATGGCAGTGGAAGAATTAAATAGCCTTCTAAAAATATAAATTTTAATGCACATCTCATGCCAGATACAAAAGTTAATTCAAAATCAATCATCGATCTAAATGTAATGCCCAACTATAAGGTTTCTAAAAGAAAATAAGAAAATCATTGTAACCTCAAACTATAAAATTTCTAAAAGAAAATAGGAAAATCATTGTAACTTTAGGATAAGTCAAGATTTCTTGTATATGACAAGAAAAGCATAATCCATAAAGAAAAAAAAACAGAAGCATTGAACTTCATCAAAACTAAGACTTCTGCTCTTAAAATACACTCTTAAGAACATAAAAAGATAAGGCATACATCTGAAGAAAATCAAATCACTTATCTGCTTTTCAAATCACTTATCTGCTAAATTACTATTTTTCAGAATATATAACAGGACTCTCAAAACCTAGCAATAAGAAATAAACAGCACAATAATAAAATGTGCAAAAGAAAAATTACCAAATAAAATAAAAAGGTGCCAAATAAGCACATGAAAATATGTTCAACATCATTAGTCTTCAGAGAAATGCAAATTGAAACCACAATGGGATATAACTACCTTAACTAACCATTAGATTAACTAAAATTAAAAAGACCAACTATACCACACGTTTTTGAGGATGTGAAGGAAAAGGGATTCTCATACACAAGGAACAGGGATTCTCATACACTAATGGTAGAAATGTAAATGGTACAACCAATTTGGAAAACAATTTAGAACTTTCCTAGAAAGGTAAACATGCAACCACCAAATGACTCAGACATTCCAATCCTATATATACACCCAATAAAATGATAGTATGTCTGGAAAACAATATTCAGAGCAGAAACAAATATTCAAAATTGCAGTAACCAAAAGCTGGATAAAAACAGAATGTCTAGCAGCAGCTTAATGGATAAAATGAATACTAATCACAATCAAAAGGAAAATACTATTTATATATGGAATAACATGAATAAATCTTAAAACAATTTTATTGAGTAAGAGGCCAGACCCCACTGAATTAAAAAGAGTACATATTGTATAATTTCATGTACATACATTTTTATAAAATATAAGCTAATCTATAGTGATACACAAAAGCAGTAGATCTGTAGTTGTTTGGACACAGGGATAGTGGAGCAAGAAAAGGCACAAGGTAGGAAATACCAAGGGGTTCAAGGAAACTGTTGGGAGTAACCGAATGTTCATGGTCTTGGTGGTGGTAGTGATGGTGATGGTTGTAGTACTGTATACATATATCAAAGCTTAACAAATTACATACTTTAAAGATGTGTGTTTTAGTGTACGTCACATACATGTCACTCATAGGTCAATAAAACTGTTTTTAAAAATGAGGGCTGAGATTGATAACCAAGAGACACTCCTCCTGAGTACATGGAGGCTCCACCAAGCACAAGTATTCCTCAGAAGCGGGATACAGGAGAGAAGAGTTCAAGAATATTCATAAAAGGCATTCTGAACACTCAACTTTGGGAGGCCCACAGCAGGTAAGAGTGAAACTCCTTGAAAAAATTCAGGCTTTCAAGTACAAAGACTGAGAGGTTAGGGGATATGAGCCAAGACAAAGACATTCAAGGCTTTTCCAAGCTACAGGGCCACTACCTGCTCAATTTAGACAAAGTCACAACAGTGCTAAAGAGAAGTCTGGGGCATGGAACGTGGGGAACAAGATGGGAGAGCAAAGAGAACATCTCAGCAAATAAAAAAACCCAGATGCTGAGTTACAATGCATGGCGACATACCCCACAGTTCCAAAAATTGGCAGTTTCTCTGTGAAGCACAAGCAGATTTCTGAAATCACAGCAGTGCTTAGAACCTAAAGCCTGTATCAGAAAGTCCTGATCCCATTTTTCAAAACATTTGAAGCCAGTGTTGAAATCAATCAAACTTAAACTTCAAAAAACCAGCAAACTACAGATCATCTTTTTTTTTTTTTTGCTCCCAGTTTAGCAGTCTTACTTTCTAAAGGTAAAAATAATGTATCTTAGTCTCTATTGTCATCGATTTTTTTTGTTGTTGTACCAAATACAGATTTGAGATTTGTAGTACAAATTCAAATAATCTAATATATTTTCATTAAAATACCTTAAGAAAAAGAGGGTGTGGCAGAAATATTTGAAGATATAATTCCCAACTTAAAAACACTCATAATCCTCAAATCCAAGAACCGTACTTAACCTCAATCAGAGCAAATAAAAAGAAAACTACACTTTATTGGAAAGGCTGATATGGGAGAATCACTTGAGGCCAGGAGTTTGAGGTTGTGGTGGCTGTGATTACACGTGTGAAAAGCCACTGCACTCCAACCTAGCGACACCACATGCCCCACCAAAAACAACAAGAAACAAAAGCACGCCTAAGCACATTATAATGAAAACACCAAAAGCCAAAGATAAAATGTAAGCATTAAAAGCACCCAGAGGACAATGGCACTCTATCCACAAGGGCAAAGTATTATGCATGATGACTTTATTAACTAAAATAGTGGAGGCAAGAAGACAAGACAATACAAATAAATCTTCAAAGTGCTAGAGGAAGGAAAGATTCAATCTAAAATTTTATATCCATTGAATATATCTTTCAAAAATTAAAGCAACACAAAGACAACCTAAGAATGAAAAAAGTTGAGAGAATGCATCTTCATATAACTGTACTAAAGAAATACTAAAGCACAACACAACAAAACAAAACAAAGAAAACCTTAGTCTGAAGAAAAATAGCACTAGATGGGACTCCAATTCTGTAAGAAGGAATAGAACAAGAAAGTAAATAAAATCATGCTACCCGAAGTTTCTGAAATGTCTATTCAGTAGTATAATAATATTTAATGCTCTAACTTAAAGACAGAAGCAACTACTGAAAAAAAACACACAGTTTAGTTAAAATATCAAGATAGAATATAAAGTAATATATTCATAATATTTAATTTACTAAAGAAAATAACAGAATACTTGAACAGATGAACAAAACAAATAGGATAAATATGCAAATAGTACCAAGTTAGGAGATTTGAACCCAACACATTATTACGTTGAATGTAAATGGAACAAACTTTTCAATTAAAAGGCTAAGAGTACCCAACTGTGTGTTTAAAGTGTGCTTAAGGTATTAGAAACCATGTTTTAAAATAAGGACACTTTGAATTTAGACATTGATGGGTTAAAAAAGTAAGGCAGAAAAACCTATGCAATACAAAGATTAAGTAGAAGAAAACAGGCTTAGCTACATTAATGTAAGACAAAATAGACTTAAAGACATAGACATGGAAAGGTGCATCATATAATAACACAAGAATTAATCTATCGAGAACAAATGGCAAGACTAAACATGTATGCACTAACAGAACTTCAAAATATACAATAATTGACTGAATTAAAAGAAGTAGAAAACTCTATATTTATAGTTGGAGATTATAGCACATATCTCTCAGTAATTGATAGGACAAATAGATTTTTAAAAATCTGTAAGAATAAAGCAGAGTTAAACAACACTACCATTATCTAGACCTAACTGTATTTGCAGATCACTACACACCACTAACTGCATAACGCATACTTCTTAAAGGTGCTCATAAATATTTCCCCGAGTAAACTATATATTCAACTATAAAAGGTATCAATAATTATCAAGAAATTGAAATCATACAGAGTATACTCTCTGATCACAACTGTATTAAATTAGATATCAATAACAATAAGATATGTAGACATTCCAAATATTTGGAAAATAAAGCACAGCTTTCTAAATAACTCATGGATAAAAGAAAAATTCATGTGAAAAATTAGAAAACATATTAATTGAAGAATTATAAAATGGAAGAAATTATGGGGAACACAGTGAACATATTTCTTAGAGGGATATATATAGCATTAAAATACTTATAGTTCAGATACTTAGAAACCACAAAAGAGGTAAAAGTTTATCTTCTAAACTCCCACCCTAAGAAACTAGAGAAAAGCAAATTAAAACAAAAGTCAGTAGGAGAAAGGAAATAATAAAGATAAAAGTGAATTGTTTCATTACTCAACGAAATAGACAAATAATGGAGAAAAACCAATGAAACTAATAGGAGTGTTTTTTATAAAACTAATAAAATTCATAGACCTCTAGAGACACTTACCATGTTACAAAAAAAGGAGTAGAAATAAATAACTGATAGCAAATAAATATTGTAACTCGCTACAAGTTTATGGACCATGAGGAAAATAAAGTATTCTGACCTAAAGATTTCTTTGAACAAATACAAAAAACACTAACCAAAAATTTTTAAAAATCTATACCTTGGACATCAAGATCGAGACCATCCTGGCTAATACGGTGAAACCCCGTCTCTACTAAAAAATACAAAAAACCAGCCGGGCGACGAGGCGGGCACCTGTAGTCCCAGCTACTCGGGAGGCTGAGACAGGAGAATGGCGTCAACCTGGGAGGCGGAGCTTGCAGTGAGCTGAGAGCCGGCCACTGCACTCCAGCCTGGGTGGCAGAGCAAGACTCCATCTCAAAAAAAAAAAAAAAAAAAAACCTCTTTTTCTCAAGAAACCACATTAAGACAATACGTAAAAACTACATAGTGGGAAAAATACTCCCTTTACATATGTCTGAGAAAGCAGCTGTATACTGAATATATTAATAATCCTTGCAATTCAACAGCAAAAATACTAGAAAACAAATAAATATAGGCACAATAGCCTCAAACTGGAAATAGCTCAAATGTCCATCAATAGGAAAATGTATCAAAAGATATTGTGGCAGATGCATGCCACATGATAATACAGATAAATTTCAGAAACATTTAAACAAAAAAAGCGAGACAATAGACAATATACACTATATAATTAACTTACATATATATTTAAAACAAAAAGAAGGGGGGGCGGAGCAAGATGGCCAAATAGGAACAGCTCCAGTCTCCAACTCCCAGCGCGAGCAACACAGAAGACCGGTGATTTCTGCATTTTTGACTGAGGTACTGGGGTCATCTCACTAGGGAGTGCCGGACAATCAGTGCTGGTCAGCTGCTGCAGCCCGACCAGCGAGAGCTGAAGCAGGGCGAGGCATCGCCTCACCTGGGAAGCACAAGGGGGAAGGGAATCCCTTTTCCTAGCCAGGGGAACTGAGACACACAACACCTGGAAAATCGGGTAACTCCCACCCCAATACTGCGCTTTAAGCAAAAGGGGACACCAGGAGATTATACCCACACCTGGCCAGGAGGGTCGCACGGCCACCGAGCCTCCCTCATTGCTAGCACAGCAGTCTGCGATCTAACCGCAAGGCAGCAGCGAGGCTGGGGGAGGGGCGCCCACCTTTGCTGAGGCTTAAGTAGGTAAACAAAGCCGCTGGGAAGCTCAAACTGGGTGGAGCTCACAGCAGCTCAAGGAAACCTGCCTGTCTCTGTAGAATCCACCTCTGGGGACACGGCACAGCTAATCAAAAACAACAAAAAAAGCAACAGAACCCTGTGCAGATGCAAACTCTGTCTGACAGCTTTGAAGAGAGCAGTGGATCTCCTCACACGGAGGTTGAGATCTGAGAAGGGACAGACTGCCTGCTCAAGCGGGTCCCTGACCCCTGAGTAGCCTAACTGGGAGACATCCCCCACTGGGGGCAGTCTGACACCCCACATCTCACAGGGTGGAGTACACCCCTGAGAGGAAACTTCCAAAGGAAGAATCAGACAGGTACACTCACTGTTCAGCAATATTCTATCTTCTGCAACCTCTGCTGCTGATACCCAGGC
Source organism: Rhinopithecus roxellana (assembly GCF_007565055.1). NCBI lineage: Eukaryota > Metazoa > Chordata > Mammalia > Primates > Cercopithecidae > Rhinopithecus > Rhinopithecus roxellana. The sequence goes on along the minus strand of NC_044559.1, from coordinate 103,311,340 downwards.
AAACAGGGTCTGGAGTGGACCTCAAGCAATATCCAACAGACCTACAGCTGAGGGTCCTCACTATTAGAAGGAAAACTATCAAACAGGAAGAACACCTATACCAAAACCCCATCAGTACGTCACCATCATCAAAGACCAGAGACAGATAAAACCACAAAGATGGGGAAAAAGCAGGGCAGAAAAGGTGGAAATTCAAAAAATAAGAGCACATCTCCCCCTGCAAAGGAGCGCAGCCCATCGCCAGCAACGTGTCAAAGCTGGTCAGAGAATGACTTTGATGAGATGAGAGAAGAAGGCTTCAGTCCATCAAACTTCTCAGAGCTAAAGGAGGAATTATGTACCCAGCGCAAAGAAACTAAAAATCTTGAGAAAAGAGTGGAAGAATTGATAGCTAGCATAATTAATGCAGAGAAGGTCATAAACGAAATGACAGAGATGAAAGCCATGACACGAGAAATATGTGACAAATGCAAAGCTTCAGTAACCGACTCGATCAACTGGAAGAAAGAGTATCAGCGATTGAGGATCAAATGAATGAAATGAAGCAAGAAGAGAAACCAAAAGAAAAAAGAAGAAAAAGAAATGAACAAAGCCTGCAAGAAGTATGGGATTATGTAAAAAGACCAAATCTACGTCTGATTGGGGTGCCTGAAAGTGAGGGGGAAAATGGAACCAAGTTGGAAAACACTCCTCAGGATATCATCCAGGAGAACTTCCCCAACCTAGTAGGGCAGGCCAACATTCAAATTCAGGAAATACAGAGAACGCCACAAAGATACTCCTCGAGAAGAGCAACTCCAAGACACGTAATTGCCAGAATCACCAAAGTTGAAATGAAGGAAAAAATCTTAAGGCCAGCCAGAGAGAAAGGTCAGGTTACCCACAAAGGGAAGCCCATGAGACTAACAGCAGACCTCTCGGCAGAAACGCTATAAGCCAGAAGAGAGTGAGAGCCAATATTCAACATTCTTAAACAAAAGAATTTTAAACCCAGAATTTCATATCCAGCCAAACTAAGTTTCATAAGTGAAGGAGAAATAAAATCCTTTACAGATAAGCAAATGCTTAGAGATTTTGTCACCACCAGGCCTGCCTTACAAGAGACCCTGAAGGAAGCCCTAAACATGGAAAGGAACAACCGGTACCAGCCATTGCAAAACCATGCCAAAATGTAAAGACTATCGAGGCTAGGAAGAAACTGCATCAACTAACGAGCAAAATAACCAGTTAATATCATAATGGCAGGATCAAGTTCACACATAACAATATTAACCTTAAATGTAAATGGACTAAATGGTCCAATTAAAAGACACAGACTGGCAAACTGGATAAAGAGTCAAGACCCATCAGTCTGCTGTATTCAGGAGACCCATCTCACATGCAGAGACATACATAGGCTCAAAATAAAGGGATGGAGGAAGATCTACCAAGCAAATGGAGAACAAAAAAAAAAGCAGGGGTTGCAATCCTAGTCTCTGATAAAATAGACTTTAAACCATCAAAGATCAAAAGAGACAAAGAAGGCCATTACATAATGGTAAAGGGATCAATTCAACAGGAAGAGCTAACTCTCCTAAATATATATGCACCCAATACAGGAGCACCCAGATTCATAAAGCAAGTCCTTAGAGACTTACAAAGAGACTTAGACTCCCATACAATAATAATGGGAGACTTCAACACTCCACTGTCAACATTAGACAGATCAACAAGACAGAAAGTTAACAAGGATATCCAGGAATTGAACTCATCACTGCACCAAGCGGACCTCATAGACATCTATAGAACTCTCCACCCCAAATCAACAGAATATACATTCTTCTCAGCACCACATCACACTTATTCCAAAATTGACCACATAATTGGAAGTAAAGCACTCCTCAGCAAATGTAAAAGAACAGAAATTATAACAAACTGTCTCTCAGACCACAGTGCAATCAAACTAGAACTCAGGACTAAGAAACTCAATCAAAACCACTCAACTACATGGAAACTGAACAACCTGCTCCTGAATGACTACTGGGTACATAACGAAATGAAGGCAGAAATAAAGAGGTTCTTTGAAACCAATGAGAACAAAGATACAACATACCAGAATCTCTGGGACACATTTAAAGCAGTGTGCAGAGAGAAATTTATAGCACTAAATGCCCACAAGAGAAAGCTGGAAAGATCTAAAATGCACACTCTAACATCACAATTAAAAGAACTGGAGAAGCAAGAGCAAACACATTCAAAAGCTAGCAGAAGGCAAGAAATAACTAAGATCAGAGCAGAACTAAAGGAGATAGAGACACAAAAAACCCTCCAAAAAATCAATGAATCCAGGAGTTGGTTTTTTGAAAAAAATCAACAAAATTGACAGACCGCTAGCAAGACTAATAAAGAAGAAAAGAGAGAAGAATCAAATAGACACAATAAAAAATGATAAAGGGGATATCACCACCGACCCCACAGAAATACAAACAACCATCAGAGAATACTGTAAACACCTCTACACAAATCAACTAGAAAATCTAGAAGAAATGGATAATTTCCTGGACACTTACACTCTCCCAAGACTAAACCAGGAAGAAGTTGAATCCCTGAATAGACCAATAGCAGGCTCTGAAATTGAGGCAACAATTAACAGCCTGCCCACCAAAAAAAGTCCAGGACCAGATGGATTCACAGCTGAATTCTACCAGAGGTACAAGGAGGAGCTGGTACCATTCCTTCTGAAACTATTCCAATCAATAGAAAAAGAGGGAATCCTCCCGATCTCATTTTATGAGGCCAACATCATCCTGATACCAAAGCCTGGCAGAGACACAACAAAAAAAGAAAATTTTAGACCAATATCCCTGATGAATATCGATGCAAAAATCCTCAATAAAATACTGGCAAACCAGATTCAGCAGCACATCAAAAAGCTTATCCACCATGATCAAGTGGGCTTCATCCCTGGGATGCAAGGCTGGTTCAACATTCGCAAATCAATAAACGTAATCCAGCATATAAACAGAACCAAAGACAAGAACCACATGATTATCTCAATAGATGCAGAAAAGGCTTTTGACAAAATTCAACAGCCCTTCATGCTAAAAACGCTCAATAAATTCGGTATTGAGGGAACGTACCTCAAAATAATAAGAGCTATTTATGACAAACCCACAGCCAATATCATACTGAATGGGCAAAAACTGGAAAAATTCCCTTTGAAAACTGGCACAAGACAGGGATGCCTCTCTCACCACTCCTATTCAACATAGTGTTGGAATTTCTGGCTAGGGCAATCAGGCAAGAGAAAGAAATAAAGGGTATCCAGTTAGGAAAAGAAGAAGTCAAATTGTCCCTGTTTGCAGATGACATGATTGTATATTTAGAAAACCCCATTGTCTCAGCCCAAAATCTTCTTAAGCTGATAAGCAACTTCAGCAAAGTCTCAGGATATAAAATTAATGTGCAAAAATCACAAGCATTCTTATACACCAGTAACAGACAAACAGAGAGCCAAATCATGAATGAACTTCCATTCACAATTGCTTCCAAGAGAATAAAATACCTAGGAATCCAGCTTACAAGGGATGTAAAGGACCTCTTCAAGGAGAACTACAAACCACTGCTCAGTGAAATCAAAGAGGACACAAACAAATGGAAGAACATACCATGCTCATGGATAGGAAGAATCAATATTGTGAAAATGGCCATACTGCCCAAGGTTATTTATAGATTCAATGCCATCCCCATCAAGCTACCAATGAGTTTCTTTGCAGAATTGGAAAAAACTGCTTTAAAGGTCATATGGAACCAAAAAAGAGCCCACATTGCCAAGACAATCCTAAGTCAAAAGGACAAAGCTGGAGGCGTCACGCTACCTGACTTCAAACTATACTACAAGGCTACAGTAACCAAAACAGCATGGTACTGGTACCAAAACAGAGATATAGACCAATGGAACAGAACAGAGTCCTCAGAAATAATACCGCACATCTACAGCCATCTGATCTTTGACAAACCTGAGAGAAACAAGAAATGGGGAAAGGATTCCCTATTTAATAAATGGTGCTGGGAAAATTGACTAGCCATAAGTAGAAAGCTGAAACTGGATCCTTTCCTTACTCCTTATATGAAAATTAATTCAAGATGGATTAGAGACTTAAATATTAGACCTAATACCATAAAAACCCTAGAAGACAACCTAGGTAGTACCATTCAGAACATAGGCATGGGCAAGGACTTCATGTCTAAAACACCAAAAGCAACGGCAGCAAAAGCCAAAATTGACAAATGAGATCTCATTAAACTAAAGAGCTTCTGCACAGCAAAAGAAACTACCATCAGAGTGAACAGGCAACCTACAGAATGGGAGAAAATTTTTGCAATCTACTCATCTGACAAAGGGCTAATATCCAGAACCTACAAAGATCTCAAACAAATTTACAAGAAAAAAAAAACCCATCAAAAAGTGGACAAAGGATATGAACAGACATTTCTCAAAAGAAGACATTCATACAGCCAACAGACACATGAAAGAATGCTCATCATCACTGGCCATCAGAGAAATGCAAATCAAAACCACAATGAGATACCATCTCACACCAGTTAGAATGGAAATCATTAAAAAATCAGGAAACAACAGGTGCTGGAGAGGATGTGGAGAAATAGGAACACTTTTACACTGTTGGTGGGATTGTAAACTAGTTCAACCATTATGGAAAACAGTATGGCAATTCCTCAAGGATCTAGAACTAGATGTACCATATGACCCAGCCATCCCACTACTGGGTATATACCCAAAGGATTATAAATCATGCTGCTATAAAGACACATGCACACGTATGTTTATTGCGGCACTATTCACAATAGCAAAGACTTGGAATCAACCCAAATGTCCATCTGTGACAGACTGGATTAAGAAAATGTGGCACATACACACCACGGAATATTATGCAGCCATAAAAAAGGATGAGTTTGCGTCCTTTGTAGGGACATGGATGCAGCTGGAAACCATCTTTCTTAGCAAACTATCACAAGAAGAGAAAACCAAACACCGCATGTTCTCACTCATAGGTGGGAACTGAACAATGAGATCACTTGGACTCGGGAAGGGGAACATCACACACTGGGGCCTATCATGGGGAGCGGGGAGGGGGGAGGGATTGCATTGGGAGTTATACCTGATATAAATGACGAATTGATGGGTACTGATGAGTTGATGGGTGCAGCACACCAACATGGCACAAGTATACATATGTAACAAACCTGCACGTTATGCACATGTACCCTAGATCTTAAAGTATAATAAAAAATAAAAAAATAAAAATAAAACAAAAAGAAATACAGACTGATGGAAATCAGAAAGGAGTTGCTCTCAGTGGTGGTAGTAAAGTCCAATGTATAAATGTTTTGATTTTTGATTAGTGTTTTTTGTGTTTTGTGTCTGAAAAGTACATATGACCCCAACTATGTAACATTCTGGAAAAGGCAAAACTATGGAAAGAGTAAAAAGATTAGTGATTGCCAGAAGATTGGGGGTGAGATAATGCATAGGTAGAGCACAGAGAGTTTTTAGGGCAGTAAACCTATTCTGAATAATACCATGGTATGTATTATAATATATATAATATTGTAACTATTAATATATTATATATAATATGTATGTATCATATATGTATAATGATACATCTATCCAAACCCATGGAATACACACCATCAACAATGACCCCTAATGTAAACGATGGACTTTGGATGATAATGATGAGTCAGTGTAGGTTCACATGATTGTAGCAAATGCACTATTCTGGTGAGGGATGTAACAAACAGCAAAGACTGGACATGTGTCGGGGCACAGAGTACAGGAGAAATCTCCGTACCTTCTCTCTGTTTTATCTTCTATATCTATGAAAAGTACTGCAGGCTACTTCTTTCCTTTGTAGGTGATTAATTCACTAAATGTGCCTGTCATGGGAAACAACCCAAAATAAGTTAAGTAGCCAGCAGCTCATGAAGAATGGAACTGTGATCTTACGATGAAGAGTCCACTCAGTTTCTTCTTAAGAGAACAAGAACAGCATGTAGCGTGAGTTTCTTCCTACAATAGGAAGTCAGTAACCACCAATTAATAACAAAATAACAGAAGACTGCAGAATAGAATATGCTATTCATAATTTCTAAAGATTCCCAACTATCTACCCCCAGTTGGGGCCCCTGAAATGATTCTTATTGTGAGAATATGGTCATAACTGCAGGTCATGATCCATAATAAACCAAAGCAATAAACACCAGAACACTCCTGAAAATGCATCTCCTTGCCTACCTGAATTTATGCTCTGTTGCAAGAGCTTGCATAGCTCCGATAGTGTTCAGCATAACTGATTAAATAGGACCTCCTGTGAACTCATTAATCGGTTAAGATGGAGAGAGCAGGGGTTGGATATTTCATAGCATTATATAGAAACACTATGGGCTTGAATTGATTAAAAAGCAACACCCTTCTACATTACACAAAGAGTTCCATGGTGCTGCATAGTGTAGATTTGTTTTCAGCTTAAACTCCAAAAAGAAACTGAATCTTCCCACTAGGGAGAAGCAAGAACATTATCAATGATCCTTCTATTACCTCATCAAAGAATGTTGACTGAGCAAAATTAGGGCTGGACCAGAAGAGCACAGTCACAGAGCCCTCACTTTAGAGACACAAAGTTATGCCACTATCTGCCTATCAAACAGCACACAATGTGGGTTTAGCATCATGTTTTGCCAACTGCATGTATCCTAAAGTTAAAGGATCATTCCAGGTAATGTATCTAGAAATACCCACATTCAGATGTGAAGATTCAGATGCCTAAAGTCAACATAATCAAGTAATAGTTACCATTTGTAGTATATAAAATTTATCAAATGAGGCTAATATCTGTTTGTGTAGGTAACGTATTAAATACAACACAATTTATGTTTCTAACAATTTAGATATTGTGGGGGAAGAAATGACGAGGAAAAGATTGCAAGTGGTTTTACATTTCAATCCTGCACTGGAAATATTTCACTTGCTCCTCCAGATCCTTTGCCCCCTCTCCACTGTTTTGCCCCCTGAACAAAGGTCAGCCTGTATGAACTGCATTAACTGACTCACCTGCTACCTGGGTTCCATTGGATCAAATCACAGTGCTAGCAGAAGATCATAGTGCAGGAGCAAAATTCTGTTTTTTCCCTGGCTCCCTTCCTTTCAGGTCACTGGGGTTAAGTGGAGCTCTTCATAGAGCTTTCTCTCCCGGTTCCACTAACTCTTCCTTTGTCTTTTGACTTCAAGCCTGTAAGTGATATTGACCCTCTTTGCCATCCGATGCTGGACCATTCCTGGTTGTCATCTTCCAGTGTAAATAATCCCTTTATTTATCTTCAGTTACCTAGTTTGAGTGTGTCATCTCCTTCTTGCCTGTATCCTGACTGCTACAGACACAGAATAATCGCTCTTCTTTTTCTCAAAATATTTTCAAATACTTTTCCTTTAGTAGAAGCATAGGCTCAATTCAGAAAGAGCTACCAAAGAACATTAAGAGTCAAGATATAGGCAGAAGGAGCAGTCATACAAATAGATTTTTTTTAATCAGGAATTCAGAATGACATTAAGAAGTTGGAGAGAGCTGTAAATATTACAGATAAGTAACTAGTGGTGGGCATTTTGTCAATTTTATTAGAGCAAAATCTCCATAGCATTATTGTTGATAAAGATATGGTATTTAAAATACATTTGAACAAACATGTATGCAAAATATTAATTTCCTGCAAATTATACTATAGGAGCCCTGAGGTTAAAAAAAAAAAAAAAAAAAAGCAAAAAATAAGAAGAGCCGAGGAGCCCAAGGCAAACAGGAAATCAGCAAAGCTTGAATAATGAATAATGTCAAAAAATCCAGACTGACTCAAAATATTTTCTTACCTGTTTTAAGTTAAAGTATTCCACCATCCCATCATGAGAAGGTCCATTAGGTTATTGTATCAGAACCTGGTGGTAAATTTTTATAATGTTTTTCATATGTGTAGTAAATCACTTTTATATAATTTGTTGAGCTATTCATTTAATTTGAAACAACTGCCTTAAAATTTTTTTCTCTCTAATATGGCCCTGTCCCCTGATGCCCTTGCTCGGCTCCTGACCAAGCTGTGCCAATCAGAATGCTTCATCTGGGAACCTGGAATTACAGTAAGAGACAGAATTACAGTTACACTATGTGTACAGAATATAGTGTGCAAATTTGGAAAACATGGTTAATCGTCTATCCTCTCTGTTGTGGGTCCCCAGATCCAGAGAAAGCTGGTCTGCTGAGGAAGGAGAATTAAGCACGTGTAGATGGGCAGAAGACAAGTTGACAGTAAGAGAGAGAGTGCCTTGAGTTCCTGAAAGCTGCCTGCTTCCTCCTAGTAGTCTCCGGTGAGGACCAGGTATATTCCTGCCAAATTTTGGTTCTGCAAGATGATATATTCATATAACAAACAATGCTACATAATTTATTTTTTTCCTTCAGCTTAGCTTATGTTGACTTTTGTCACTTGTAATCATAGTCACAATACAACATTAACTTCCCAGAGGGTGAACCCAATCATTTTATCTCAGAAAGTGACAGTTTAAAGAATTTCTCCAAGATGGATATTTACATTAGGTGAACCAGACCGAAGGATTGTAGTCAAGATTCTTGGACTCTCTTCATCTAATTTGTCTTTAAGAGACCTTTTTCTTTGTCTTGATTCAACACAGTATGCTTTTATTGCAATGCAAGCCATAAAAGCACATGTCAGGCAAGATTTTGAGGACTTTGGATTATAAGTACCATTCTACCTAAATAATTAAGTTAAAGAAAAACATAAGGATACATGGTGAAATACAGGCCAGTATGGAGCATGAAGGCTATCATTTCTTCCTGATTTATGACATGACCTCAGGAAGCCCCAACAGGCAGAAAGGTTAACCTTTTTTATAAGGTCAAAATTGGGTTTTCTACATATAATAGTAAGTAGAATTTATTGCACAGTTTTTGTACCTAATATTCCTCCAAATGTCCTGCATTGATTAAATAATTTAACTTTTGCAATAACCCTTTTGGTAGTTACTATTTTTATCCCTATTTTACAAATAACTCAATTGAAGACACAAGAGGTTACAAAACTTGTCCAAGGTGACACCACTGTTAAAAGCTGAACAGTCATTAAAGGAAGGCAGGCAGTCTTTCTCCCCAGCACTTGCTAGCTCATCCACTGTGCTAGCTGCTTCACGTATATCATAAGCACAGTGTATTTCACGAAACTGTGTCTCTGTGTGTGACTTAGGCCTAGGAAAAAATATGGATTTCAGACAAAAGATATACATCAAGTCCCAGTAATAAAACTCTGATTTTTTGTATTACATTATTATGCATCAAATGCCCATCCCTTTCATATATTTAAAAAAATCCTAAAATGAACATGCCAATAACAGTTAACATTGAGGCAGTACTTAATGTCCTCCTTATATTTCTTCTAATTATATTTTTTATAAAAAGAAAATGAAGAAAACCCTCATAACTCAATCACAATGGAAGCAAAAAAAATTTTTAAATATACTGTTACAGTGTATATATTATATATGAAACACTGACTTTCAAACTCAGCAAAATATTTTTAATCCATTCATATCTCTTCTGAGTGATTATCCTGGCTGTAAACACCAGTATGTCAAATACAGGAAATAGTATGGCTTGATGTTGTGTTAACCAAGTTAATAAAAATTTTAAATAACAGTAATAAGCTGTTGAGGAGGAAATAAAATGCTATGCTTATGGAGAGCCTAGTAATGACTCTGAGTTAGAGAATTGCAAAGAAATAGAATCAAACAGCCCTGTGCTACAAATTGCTGGAGATGTGGCACTTGTATTAGCAGTAGGAGAAAAGTCTTACTTACAATCATACTGCTAACCATCCATATCAGGAGGCAGAGAACCAGGACCAGAATGCCTAGGTTCAAATACAAGACCCATATTTTGGCAGAGTCATAGCTATGGCATATTAGTCTCTCAAAACTTAAGTTTTTACCTCTGTAAAGCAATGTTACTAATAAAACACACTTCTCAGGGTTGTTCCAAGGATCAAATAAAAATACATATAAAGTGTTTACCATGATACACAGAATGTGGTAATTGCTCAATGAATATTAGCTAATATTAACAGTAGTGAGCTTGACTCTTTATCTCTTTTTAATTATATTAGTTTCATTTACTTCTCTAGGAATATAACCATTATATATGAAAAATGTCAGCATATTTGATATGAAGGAAAAATTACTGATGAAAGATTAAAGGCAAAGTAACAAAACACTAAGTTTTTAAATTAATACAATGCACAGATGAAACAGAATGTCCCAGGATTAACCTGTAAATGAACACAAATATGCCACATTTCTAGCAGTACCTCAGATATTAGCACATCAAGTCTTCTTTCACTCAACTAGCTAAAAGACAGGTGTTTGCCTAGAATCCACTTCTTAAGATATTCTTAAAAACTCTCAAAAAAGAGAATGTTCACTCTATGCCCCCACAAGTCTCTGAAACCTGAGTTAGCATGATTTTATTCTGTAACTCCTGAGTGGGTGTGGAAGAAAGTCACCCATCCAATGAGTTATTAGCTTCCACTTTGCTGTCTCTCTGCCCTGATGTCCACTGTCAATGCCCCCTTTTGACTCTACTGTTCATTGTCATTGTACTACCCAAGGTCAATCTCTGGCCTGACTGCAGTCTGGGACCCCTGGGCCACTGCTAATGATCATAACCCTTGGGCCACTGCCATTACCTATACTGCTGATGACTCCTCTAAAGCATTGAGCCTGAATACACCTCTCTTCAGTCAGTGGGGAAATGCCTTTCCTTCTGTGTCTCACAGTTGGCTTTGTCAAAGAACTGTAGAACTGTAGAGCTTCTAGTCACATTTCAAAAAGTATCACTCAATGCTTATCCAAAATCCTTTCTCCATTTTTTCCTTAATAACAGAACAGAAAGATACACAACTAAACTGAACACCAAATACTTCTTTATTGCTAAAGGTGTTCCTGTGACCAAATGATCCTGTTCAGAGCCTATAGATGTAATTTGAAATTTCCAATGGGTGGAGCTTTAAAGAAAGTAAGATTACAAGAAAATTGCAATCCATCCCCAATGGGTGGAGCTTTCAGGAAAGAATTCAGCCCTCAGCTTTTTTTCTCTTCTTCATTCTTTTTGTTTGAAATGTAGATGAGATTCAGAAGGTGCAATGGTCGTGTTGCTACCATGAGACCAAAAGCATAATAACAGAATTATATATTCTTAGGATGAAGTACAAAAAAGATGGAAAGATCATGGCTTCCTAAACATATCAATGAGCCATTGCATTAGTCTTGGACTATGTAACTCTAGACTCCTTATAGTTTGAGACTAATTCATTTCTTGTTCGTCTAATTTTTGTATTGTTTAGTACCAAGAGCATTTCTAACAGGCAGAACTTTTAATGACAGAATGTGTTCCTCTATACTTGAAACCCCTCCTTTCCTCAAAATAGAAATGGCTTACAGCTTGCACAAGAGCATATTAAATCATGTGATTACTGGAGTAGCCAGGAAGGGCATAGTTGAGCACGATTTCTTGCCCTGTGTTGACAGCACCTTCCACACAAGGATGTTGAGCCTGACCCAGTCTGCCATACTGTTTTCCTTACTTGAGGCAATTTGCTTTTAAATTCCAACTGCCTCTCTTACCAGTGCTCTCTTGTGTGAGATTTCCCTTCCATCAAAAACAGATTTTCACCAGGCACAGTGGCTCACACCTGTAATTCCTGCACTTTGGGAGGCTGAGACAGGTGGATGGCTTGAGCTCAGAAGTTTGAGAACAGCCTGGGCAACATAGTGAGACCCCATCTCTATAAAACAAACAAAACATAGTTTTACAAATGAATTGCAAATGTGAACAATGTTCAGGAAACATCCTATAAGATGTCTGGGAATGTAATAGGGTAGCTGTTCCAATAACTCCTGAATCTCCCATCTAATTTAAGCAGTTTTCAGTTTCTGAAATAGTATTGTTAGCCTGTCTCCTTGAACACACAAAGAATTTATGGATGGTATTAAATAACTGCACAAATCAACCTATTAGAATTTCAGCCTTGATCTGACCTAGACATTTTGAGAAATCCAAAATGTCTTTTAGGACTGGTAAGATGGGAGAAAAATAGGTAAAGAAATTATTATATTGAAAACATTTTTATTAGATGATTCCACATATTTTCCCACTCATACATTTTAGTTTCATAATTTTGTGACTAGGACTACTGGCTATGTGTCTCACTTATATTTGATTTCTCTTAATATTTTGTTAGAATAGCAATGCTTACATATACATATTTTAATTATTTATAGGCTAAGTACCTGTTTATCTAAAACATTCATATATTTACCTTGAACATTTTTAAAAATCTGTGATTAAATATAAACAATATATTTATTGAAAAGTATAACTTTCAGTGTTCAATTCCTCCCTCTAATAAGAAAAAAAAAAAAAAAAAAACACTTTCACAAAGTCCCATTTATTTTCCTATAATATAGATCTGATCTCTTATTTCCCAGCTTGTTGGTTCTCTAACTTGTGAAAATCACAGATAACCACCTTTAGGTTTAAATACAATATTAAACTCAAGCTTCAAAATAAGGTGAATTATTTTAATGTAATTATCCTAGTGGTTTCAGTATGGAATCAGTCAAAAAATGAATAATAATATGCAAAATTGTCAAAATAGCTGAGTTTGGACAAAAGAAAGCCAGACATTTCTTGAATTCTTCTGTTGCTATGTTATGCTCTAAGAAACAGCATCTTTAATTCATATAGCACTCCCTCTGACTTCTTCATGAACACTGAAAAAACCTGTTTCAAATAGAGGTAATTAGTCAGTGATTAAGAGACAGAGAGAATAATTAGTGCAAAAGAGAAATGACTTTGTTTGTATAAGAGCTGCCAGTCCAAAAGAAAAGAAGTCTTAGGAAAAAACTTTTTAGAAGAAGTATCTAAAGTTTTAAGGTTAATTGATTCCAAAGTTAAAAGTTCAAAACTATCAGCACAAAAGTAGAAAGTCAGGCAGTGTAAGTACACCCTTAAGTGTGTTGTTCGTACTGCTTGGAACACTCTTCCTCATGACCTCACTTGACTGTCTCCTCATCTGATTCAGGCTCATTTACAAATGACTTCTCTTCAGAGGGGGTTCCCTGATTATTCTAGCTAAAGTAGACCTCAACTCTTTACCCTCCCATCTCTTACTCATATTATTCATCAGAATCTGGAATTATATCATGATTCATTTTCTTTCTCGCTAATTATCATCTGTCTCTCCCACTAGAATGTAAGTTTCATGAGGACAGAGTGCTTATCATATTCCCAACTGTATCTCCAATACTTTTAGTAGTCCCTGGCACATATTAGTTGACCAAATATTTGCTGAAAAAATGAATACATGAAGGAGCTTCTTTCTTTACAAAGATCTTTATGGGAGTTAAAACTATTGGCTGTTGTAAAAGATTTTCTTCTCAGTAACAGCCATATGAGATTTTCAGGTGTATCTTGGAATGATGCTTAGAATTCATGTGAACTATTTACCTGATCCTTCATTAATAAAGCCTAGATTCCACCTCCTCTCAGAAGACTTCCTATTAAATGGAAGTAATCAGCCCCATAGTTGTGCTCCGAAAATGCCTTGTTCATTTGTGCATGTATCTCCTTCAACAGGAAACCACTCAGTGGTGAGGATTATGGCCGATTTGTCTTTATCATTGCCTCAGTACTTAATACTGCACGTAGCATCACTGTCTGAGAAAATCACATCGCATGACTAACTCAAAACATCACTAGACACAAAATCTCTTCCCATGAAAACATTTTGTTTTCAAATACTTAATGAAGTGCTCTACCCAATACCAATGCTGCCCAAATCTAAAGTCTAGCCCCTTAATATGACACACTTTTCTTAATGGTCCACTGGATGGCCATTTCTGCAGCTGGATGATCAATACGGTTAGACTATTTTCACAACACCATTTTTAAAATAACAGTTGTCACTTACTACATTTGCCAACCTTTTCTAAGTGCTCTAGCATCCACTCATCCCAAACCAACTAGGTAATAAAAACAATATATGAATAGCATTGGTGAGCCAATAGAAATTGCCGTAACTTCCTTTTGCCTGCCCATCCTCCTACTCTAAGCAAGAGCGTTTATTTTCCATTCAGCCACAGAAGCTCACATATGTCTAAAGATATAGTATGACCCAAACCTCTCCATATCAGGAAAAACACAGAAGAGAGTTAAATAAAATTCTTACTGTCTTAATTATGAATACAAACTATAACTGAGTTTAATGTCTGCATATTTTCGTATTATCAGAAGTCTGAAACAAAGTCACTATAACTAACCTTCCACCTTGTCTTTGTACAATGTAATATTTTAGATTGCAGATTAAAATGTACATTTCAGTGAAGCTATTTCATATTTATAGCATATGCCAGAGACTATAGAACAGAAAATGGAGATGAAGTTTCCACAGATGTTTATAGATGTATAAAAGGAATTTTTAAATTTACTTTTGAAAAGTCAAATATATATTCTCTTTTGTGAATAATGTGATTATCTTTTAATAAACCTCTAATTTCCTGGAAAAAAATAAACACTTTCTAATTATGCCAAGTAATAAATAGAAGTGTATTTATATCAAAGCATGAGAGATTTTTTTCCTAAAATTATTTCTTAGAAAAAATAGAAGTCATGTTATGTTTCCATCTATATAAATACTCTCCACATAAATATTCTCATAGAATGGGGCATGTTTAATATTTTATAGTGAAGAATACAGCACTTATCTAAAGAGATATTCACGTAAAAATCCTATATAAATGCCACATTTGCTTGACTATAGCAATTGTTTATTTGTTTTCACTACCATGTGTAGTGAAAACAAAAAAAAAAAAAAATGAAAATAGCTTCCAAATTTAAAACACATATAATAATCTTAGGATTCTGATCGTCACAATTTCAAATGTTGTATATGGTCATACACAAGCATTTAAAATCAATTTTAAAACAGTACAGGAGAATGGGTGAAATGCAGACCTGGAAATCTTTTTAGGTTCAGTTTCACATTCATTCACAAGAAAGAGTGGGTCAAGTTGGCATCAGATTCACTTAAGAGGATTCAAGACAGAACATGCAGCTTCTCGGAAGGGCAGCCTCGAGCATTCTGCATCAACGAGAGTGGACCTCACAGCAATCCATACAGCAGCCCACACAGCCACACAGAGATAGTTCAGACGCGAGAAAAACTCACATTTGTCAAGTTCAAGAGGCAGCCTGGCTTAAAAGCCTCATTCTCCACAGGAAACAATTTATTGTAACAACCCATTGGCATAACTTATGGGGGTACTGGAAGCACACGCCCAGTTACAAGAATCATCACCCTTAGGGAAGTCCAACAGTATAGTGCTACAGTAAGTCACTTATTGTTCACTTAGAATTTCTCTCAGTATAAATGCTATTTGCCAATCTGTGATCATTTTAATTTTAACCAATATTGTTAATAACATGTTCTTCCATTTTAGGTTTCTAGGGGAAGAGATCTAGAAACCTAACTAAAGCTCATATTATCATGCAGAAAGGAAAAGTTTTTCTTAGCCCCTTACCCACAGATGGATTTCAGTGAAGGAAGAGTAACACATATCACACAAACCCTCTTGCCAAAAATATTTATAAAGTCGAGGAAAGAAATATTTTTAAAAATGAAACTGTTGGAAGGCATTAGAGAATAGCCAAAAGTGGACAGAACCTTTTGAGAAAACAACCTTATAAAAAAAAGAAATAAATTTGGTGAGATCTGTATAAATCCAGCTTTTATCCTGGAGCATGCTTAAGTTTGTGTACTGCATGGGAGATAAGGCACAAGCAGAAAACAGAAGTTCTGCTGGCCTAAGTAGTGAAAGATCAGAGCTCAAGAATTCCATGAAGTTGAAAATGTATGCTGTTTTTAAGGAAAAGAAGAAACTGCAAGGAAAGAAATCCTAAAATCTACATATTCATTTAATATTCTCAGCTGATGCTGAACTGAAAGCACAGTGGGAAGACCCCCAAAACTCCAGCAAAATTCACCATGAAGGCTGCAAGAACTGAGTAGATTTTGATAGTTATCTAGCATTTGGGTGATAAAGTTTGAGATCAAATCCCACTAAATTAAAGAGATCTAATAAACACAGCAGGCCTTTCACCGAAAACCAAGAAGAACCCAAAGCTAGAAGTAAGCATCACGTTCCTGGATGAAGCATATGTGTATGGTACTAATAATGTTTAAAAATTCTACAAAATGAAGGTGATCCACCACTAATTTTACTCCTTACTAACACAAACTCTGTGCCCTTCAGAGAAAGATCATGAGTTCAAACTCTATTTAAAATACCATACACATTGTTTAATATGAAATCAAATATTATTTGGCATGAATAAACAGGAAATTGTAATTCTAAATAAAAAATATAGTCAGTAAAAATAAAGTATTAGATAATTTAGATCTTAGAATTGCCATAAGAGATATTTAAATAATTATAGTATATATTTAAAGAATTTACAGGAAATTGTAGATATAATGGTTAAAGACAGGTAATTTAGGGATAGAAATAGAAACTAAGGAAAAAAATGGAGTTCTAGGATTAAAAATTCAATACCAGAAGTATGAAAATTATCTGAGCTTCAGCAAGTCATCATCTTTTGCTGATAGAAGGTCTTGCCTTGATGTTAATGGCTGCTGACTAATCAGGACATGATTGTTGAAGATTGGGGTGGCTGTGGCAATTTCTTTTCTTTTTTTCTTTTTGAGACAGAGTCTCTCTCTGTCACCCAGGTTGGAGTGCAGTGGTGTGATCTCGGCTCACTCCAACCACCATTCCCCAGGTTCAAATTATTCTCCTTCCTCAGCCTACCAAGTAGCTGGGGCTACAGGCATGCACCACCACACCCAGCTAATTTTTGTATTTTTAGTAGAGATGGGGTTTGGCCATGTTGGCCAGGCTGGTCTCAAATTCCTGACCTCAGGTGATCCTCCCACCTTGGCTTCCCAAAGTGCTGGGATTATAGGCATGAACCACCATGCCTGACCAGCAATTTCTTGAAAGAAGAAAACAATAAAGTTTGTTGCATAAATTGGCTATTCCTTTCACAAAAGATTTATCTGCAGCATGTGATACTGGTTGACAGCATTTTACCCACAGAAGAACTTCTTTCAAAATTGGAAATCCACTAAAATCATGTTGCTACTTTATCAACTCAGTTCATGTGGTATTACAATCTTTTGTTGTCATTTCAACAATTTTCACAGCACCTTTACCAGGAGTGGATTCCATTTCAAGAAACCATTTTCTTTTCTCATCCGTAAGAAACAAGTCCTCATTCATTCAAGTTTTATTATAATATGGCAGCAATTCAGTCCCATCTTCCAGCTCCACTTCTAACTCTAGTTCTCCTAGTTCTCCTGCCATTTCTACCACATATGCAGTTAGTTCCTCCACTGAAGTCTTGAACCCTTCAAAGTCATCCATGAAGGGTGCCAGTGACTTCTTCCAAACTCCTGAATGTTCTTATTTTGGCCTCCTCCCATGAATCACAAAATTGCTTACTAATATCTAGAATAGTGAATCCTTTCCAGATGATGTTCAATTTACTTTGCCCAGATGTCCATCAGAGGAATCCCTATGTCTGACAGCTATAGCCTAACAAAATGTATTTCATAAATAATAAAACTTGAAAGTTTAAATTACTCCTTAATCCATGGGCTACAGAATGGTTATTGTGTTAGCAGGTATAAAAACAACATTTATCTCTTTGTACATCTCCATCAGAGCTCTTGGGTGACTAGATGTATCGTCAATGACCATAATATTTTGAAAGAAATGTTTTTTTTAACTGAACAATAGATCTCAACAGTAGACTGTAAATATTCAGCAAACCATGCTCTAAAGAGATGTGCTGTCATCCACGTCTTGTTCCACTTATAGAGTTCAGGCAGAGTAGATTTAGTAAAATTTTTCAAAGCCCTAGGATTTTGAAGATGCCAAATGAGCATTGGTTTCAACTTACCTTTGTTAGCTTCATTAACCAATAACAAGAGAATCAGCATGTCCTTTGAAGCTTTGAACCTGAGCATTGACTTCTCTGTAGCTAAGGGAGTCCAGGATGGCATCTTCTTTCAATATAAGGCTGTTTTGTCTACATTGAAAATCTATTGTTTCGTGTAGCCACCTTCATCAATGACCTTAGCTGGATTTCTTGGATACCTTGCTGCAGCTTCTACAACAGCACTTGCTGTTTCACCTTGCACTTTCATATTATGAAAATGATTTATTTCCTTAATCCTCACTGAATCTGCTTCTGCTAGCTTCAAAGTTTTCTTCTGCAGCTTCTTCACCTCTCTCAGCCTTCATAGAATTGAGGAGTTCAGAATTTTCCTCTAGATTAGGATTTGGTTCAATGTAATGTTGTTGCTGGTCTGATTTTCTGTCCAAACCCACTAAAACCTTCTCCATATCAGCAATAAGGCTGTATTGCGTTCTAATCATTTGTATGTTCACTCTAGTTGCACTTCTAATTTCCTCCAAGAACTTTCCCTTTGCATTTGAAACTTGACTGTTTGGTATAAGAGACTTAGCTTTCAACCTGTCTTAGTTCTACACAAAACTTAATCATTTCTGGCATTCGATTTAAAGTGAGAGGCACGCAGCTTTTTTTTCACTTGAACTCTTAAATGCCATTATAGGGCTATTAATTCACCTAATTTCAACATTGTTGTGTCTCAGGGAATATGGAGACCCAAGGAGAGGGACAGAGATGGGGGTACTGAAAAGTGGAGCAGTAAGAACACATACAACATTCAGCCAGGCACAGTGGTTCATGCCTGGGTGGGAGGCTGAGGTGGGTGGATTACTTGAAGTCAGGAATTCGAGACCAGTCTGGCCAATATGGTGAAAGCCTGTCTCTACTAAAAATATTTAAAAATTAGTTTGGTGTGCTGGCACACACCTGTAATCCCAGCTACTCAGGAGGCTGAGGCAGGAGCATCACTTGAACCAGGGAGGTGGAAGTTGCAGTGAGCTGAGATCATGCCACTGCACTCCAGTCTGGGCAACAGAGTGAGACTCTGTCTCAAAAACAAAAACAAAACCAACCACATACAACATTTATCAATTACTTTTGCCATCTTATATGGGCATGGTTCATAGCACCCCAAAACAGTTACAATGGTAATATGAAAGATCACAGTAACAGATATAATAATAATGAAAAAGTTTGAATAATTGTGAGAATTATCACAATGTCACACACAGACACAAAGTGAGCATGTGCTGCTGGATAAACGGTGATGATAGACATGCTTGACTTAAGGTTTCCATGAACCCACAATTTGTAAGGAAAAAAAAGCCATGCCTGATGGCTCACGACTGTAATCCCAGCACTTTGGGAGGCCAAGGCGTGTGAATCACCTGAGGTCAGGAGTTTGAGACCAGCCTGGCCAACATGGCAAAACCCCGTCTCTACTAAAAATACAAAAACTAGATGAGTGTGTTGGCACACGCCTGTAATCCCAGCTACTTGGGAGGCTGAGGCAGGTGAATCACTTGAACCCAGGAGGCAGAGGTTCCAGTGAGCCGAGATTGTGCCATTGCACTCCAGCCTGGGCAACAAAGACATATAAAAAGGAAACTATCCAATGCATGAATTGTGGACTTATCAATATTGTTCTTAACTGTCCATATGAACATGCGGATCTTAAATGAAATATAAATTCTTTAATAGTTGATTACTTAGCTTGAGTAACTTAAAATAATTCTGTTCACAGTGAGACCTTTGATTATTCTTACAAGATATTTCTGATTTCTCATGGGAACACTAGGAAAGAATCAAAGAGTTAATGTTCACAGTTTGTATTCACAGACTATTCAATATAGATTTTTAAAAGGAAGTAGGCATATCTTTAATTAAGAGAAAAATGGAAAGAGTAGGAGGAACTAAAATGTGCTCAACTTCAATAACATAATTGGGAAATAGATATTTCAAACACAGTTTATCTTTTGAAAGCTAACAAGCCACCAGCATCTTGATTGTATAAGCAATTTTGTAACTGCTTTAAGCAGATAAATTGAAAAAAAGAAAAAAGTTAATTTCAGTCACACAATGAGGCTCATCATTTTTCCAAAAAGGAGCACCTTCTACAGTATAGCTCTTTGTACATTGTGTTAATAACAGAAATGTGTGAGCAAACGTGAAACTCCTGTCTTGAAAAGCCCATCAGGAGATTTGGACAAAGAACTTCTTACCATGTTAGGATTTCATTCTTTATCATCTTTCAACCTTTAACCAGCATTCTGTATCCACATCCCTACACACCCATATACACGTAGACATGCACAAGTGGCAAGAGAACACATCTCTATATTTAGTTTTTTATCCTTCAATATTAATATAGTGTTATGATTTTTAAGCAGCAAATACAAATATTTAAAAGGTAGTTTTGAAATATTTTATATTTTATTCTGTATATAGGTGAAAGGAATAGGATATGGCAAGCTGTCCATGTTTCTCCAATCCAGGTTAATATCTTTAAAACAAGGCTTGCATGCTTAGAATTCTGCGGCAGACAGACCAGGCGCGGTGGCTCACGCCTGTAATCCCAGCACTTTGGAAGGCCGAGGCGGGTGGATCACGAGGCCAGGAGATCAAGACTATCCTGGCTGACACGGTGAAACCCCGTTTCTACTAAAAATACAAAAAAATTAGCCTGGTGTGGTGGCTGGTGCCTGTGGTCACAGCTACTCAGGAGGCTGAGGCAGGAGAATAGCGTGAACCCGGGAGGCGGAGCTTGCAGTGAGCCTAGATGGCGCCACCGCACTCCAGCCTGGGTGACAGAACGAGACTCCGTCTCAAAAAAAGTAAATAAATAAAATAAATTTAAAAAAGAATTCTGCAGCAGACAGGATACTGGGTAGAGTGATTTTAGGTCTCAGTAAAGAATGATGCAAACTCTGGGAAACTAGTCAGTGGGAGTCCCAGCAAAAAGCAGTTGGTCCCCAGCTTCAGCGGATTTTTACCAAATGTAAGTTCAAAGTTGCCATATTTTTAAAAATCTAGATATGTGTGTAAATCTTCATATGTTTAAAACACTGTAAAGATACATGTATCCAGTGGACCCAAGTTCACCACTTCTACTTTCAAGTAAACTGTGAAATGGGCATGTCAGGTTCAAATTGAGTCTCCTGATCTTGTGTTTTACTCTACATCAAACTTTTTTAAATGAAAAGTATAACTGTATCTTTTTAGTATAACTAATCAAAGTGCTTTCATATAAAATATCTCATTAAAATTCTGTGAAATTTGATAGATATGTTACAATTAATAATCTAAAATGAGTAAAACAGCAAATTAAAATGATAGTTATAGTACATTAAACATAAATAGGATCATGGAAATGATATAGCCAAACCTTCCAGTTTGCAAATGAGGAAACTCTAGCTGTAGATAGTGACACGTTAATTTTCATGTTTTAATAGCGGAATACTAAAGTATATTTTATACACTGAATAACAAATGTCGAAGTTATGGCAATCAAAAGAATCTTTTGAAATGAAAATGTATTGTAGCTATTCTTCAGGGCTAGTAGGGAATTCACTCAAAAGGCATAGTTCAAAGTGTGTTTGCTTGTTCATTTGTTTGTCTGATCAATTTTAAATCCTCAGTCTTTCGCACTGCTGTAGGGAAGCTACATGACTTGGAGGAATCAAACCACCGAATTATAATTTTCTGGAACCTCTACCTGCTCCCAGGGTTAATTTCACAGGAAATAATTGAACTAATATTTGACCATTTCTGAGATAAAGGAAAATTTGTGGGAAATGAGCACCAAGTAAAAATATAATCCAATTTAGCAAAAAGAAAGAATCCTTGATAATTAAGGAGACACAGTTATGTACACACCAATGATACAGTGACACTTAGACACAATTACCTATGTACCTATGACACAATTACACTTAATGCCACCAAATTATACACTTCAAAATTATTAGAAATACACTTAGCTGCATTTCAGCACAAGTTTACCTATGATCTTTAGAAAGTCTTCTGCAGGATGTATATATTATTCATGTTTTAAATATTACTTTGTGCAAATAAAATTTTCACCTTGAATCAGATTATGATATAGTTAATATTTTTTCCCACGTCTTTTTACGGTATATAATTTTCCCCAAGTGTCTTTTTATGCTATATAACCAGGGGATTTCTACTGTCATCTCTTAATTTTGATGTTAAAATAAACAAACACACTTGAAGGCCAGAGGTCAGGGACTTTTGAAGACGACAGTAGAACCAGTAGTTCTACTTTATTTAATTTTTTTTTTTTTCTAAATTGGCAGGTGCAATTGTATGTGTTTATAGTTTACCAAGTATCCTAAAAGCAAACTTAGTTTTCTTCCCTTGACGACTAAGCTGCCTCTCCTGAGCAAGGATTTGTTAATGCTTTAAAGCTTAAAATATGACTTTCCTAATTTGATGTCATTTTCTTTCCTTGTACTACACTTTAGAATGGAGCTAAATAGAACTATTTCCATCTATTACAGTTCCTATTCGTTCCCCAATATTTTAGTTCAATTCATTTTTTCACCAATAACAAGAAAAGTATAACTAATTCAATTAGCCTGTAATTTAAGCACTTTGAGAGGCCAAGGAGGGAGGATCACTTGAAGCCAGGAGTTTGAGGTTACAGTGAGCTATGATCATGCCACTTCACACCAGCCTGAATGACAGAGCAAGATCCTTTCTTTCAATAAACAAATAAATTTTTAAAAATCATTTAAACAAATATCAAAAAACTGTAAAGAGGAAGAGTAAGATACAATCTTTGGCCCCAAGGAGTTCGCAATCAAAAGGAAATTAAATACCTGTTTAAGTGGCAATGCATAATGTGTAACAGTATGAAAGCTGTAGCAAGTAAACAGAGAGGGCAAAGTAGTTAAATCACCCTAGGTGAAGAAAAGGAGTTTTAAATGTGTCAAGTAAACCAATGAATTTGACAGTGACATCAGCAAAGTGGATGTGTGGGCTGCTCCAATTTCTTGTTCCCCATAGAAACAATGAAAACAAGCAGAAACTGTTGGAACCAACTTTGTCAGTATTCTGGAAAAGAGTCAAAGGTTTACAGCAACAAAATGTACACTGAATCAAGAAAAAGTCCACTTGCAAATGATAACAAAGCATTGTGTTGTACGTACCCTCTCCCCAACCATTCCCTAGCACAGCAGCGCTGAATCTCATGAGAATGTAAGATAGTGCAACCATCGTGGAAAACAGTTGGGCAGTTCATCAGAAAACTAAACATAAAATTACCCTATGACCCAGAAACTCCACTCCTATTTATATACCCATAACATTGAAAGCAGGGGCTCAAATAGATAATTGTACCCTAATGTTCACTCTACAGAGTTAAACAGAGTTAATCTATATTAATCATTTATGTCCAAAAGCATTTTATTTTTTAAAATCCCATTTGTAACAATACTTCAGTGGCACATAAAAAATTCTGAGCGGTATCTCCCCATATGAGGCAAAGCAAAAAAAGTTTAATGCCCAAGTTCTACTTAAATTCCATGTTTATAGTATAAGTATACTCCGTGTTAAAGCACAAGTGATAATTTTACTATCATCATTTTTCTGTAAGCTACCCACTGATGATCAGTGAACACAATATCGCAGTTTATTGTAAACTTGAAGCTCAGTAAAGCTTTTCATTCAACCAAATACTGTTGGGATATGTGCTGATCTCTAACTCCAGCTACAGTGAATGCCAGGTATTTATCTTACTCTATTGTACTCTAATGTATACCTCTCACATGAATTTAGAATACAAGTTGATTTGCAATTTCAATGTTGTACAGAAATATTATTCCTACTCTCATGTAAAAGTAGGCAGATGTACTGTTGGTGACACAGAATTGTGATCTATATAGAACAAAGACACTAAGTACCAGGATCAAAAGAATTCATTTTGTTTGGTTTTATAGTTCTATGAAGCAAAACTTATTACACACACACACACACACAGTCACAGGCCATTAGTATTTCTTGATTAAATGATCTTGAATATTTTTGAACTAAATGTATTATCAAGATTATCACTCCTCTTTTTGACCTTCCTACATGAGCTTTTCTAATTTGCCTAGGAAAATTTTCACTGGTAAAATTTCTGAGGGAAAATAAAGTTTTCCCTGGATCTGTGCTCTAAGCTATAATACCCCTAGTTCTGTCTTCACTCTCCTCAGCCTTGATTCCAGCTGCAAATTCTTGCACTTTGAGCCACATATGCTGTTCAATTTCATTTTGAAGTTACTGTAAATTAAGAGATTCTTATGGAATAATTTCCTCTTATTTAAATGGAATAGAACATAAATATCAGGAATGAGAGATGGGACACAATAGATTCTACTAATCTTAAAAAGATAACATGAAAATATTATAAGCAAATTTATGCCAATAAATTTGATAGCTTAGATGAAATAAATTCCTCAAAAGCTACAAACTGCCAAAATTCATTCAGGAAGAAAAAGATAACCCGAATAGCACAATATTTATTAAATAAATTGTAGTTGTAGTTTAAACAATTGTTCACAGAGAAAATTCTAACTTCAGATGGTTTTAGAGGGGGATTTACATAAATAGTTATGGAAGAAACAATTCAATTGCTTCCCCAAAATTGAAAAGAGTATTTCCCAAGTTTTTCTGTGTGGTTACCGTTATAACCCTGATAGCAAAGGCAGACAAAGGTATTATAAGAAAATAAAACTATAGCACAATGTCCCTCATAAACTAGGATATAAAAATTGTGACAAAATTTTAGCAAATTAAATTCTACAACATATAAACAAGATGATATATCATGGCCAATATATATACAAGGATGTGATATAAACCAATAATGTAAGATTGACTTAAGATTTGAAAACCTGCCAATGTTATTCTCTATCTTGACAGACTAAAAAAAATTTTTAAATATGATCATCTCTATAGATGCAGAAAAGTACTTAACATAATCCAACATCCATTTCTTAAAAATGTCCTACAAAGTAAAAATGGAAAATAATTTCCTTCACCTAATAATAAAAAAATCATTCATGAAACACCTATCTGATATATTTAGCCTATCAAATAAATATACACAGCCATAGAAACTAATTGGGAGTTTGACATAATATCCCGCACAGACTACTAAAAGCAAAATGCAATTTCCACGTTTTCATGTACCTAATGCTATAACTGAATACTTACTTATATTAGGATCAATTTAAATTAAAACTTCTGTGTATGAAAAAAGCATGTAACAAAGTAAGTGATCAAATATTGCGTGAGGGCTCGAACATATAAAGACTATTAAAATCAAAAAGGAAAACAGAAACAATCCATTAGATAAATGAGCCACGACAAACACAGGCTTTTCTTAGAGGATGAAGAAATGGCCAATAAAAAGTGAACAGAGACCCAAACTAGGCAGAAGTTAGTAAAACTAAATCAAAACCAAAATATATTATTTTGTACTCATGAGATTTCAAAAGAAAGTTAACAAATTCTCCCATTATTCAGAAGTAAATACACTGAACTTAGTTATCAAAGCAGCATGGATTTATCTCAGAAATGTAATGTTGAGCAAAAAAGTAATTCTCAGAAAAAAATATAACACAGATAAAAATAAAAATATAAAAGAAAATAATATAGCTTATGAATGTTACACATAGTAAAACTAAAATGAAGTGAAATATGAGGACTATAAAAGGATTATGTCAATAATCTCTATGAGGGAAAATGGAAGGGTTCATAGCAGGTTTGAAGCTAATAAAGTTTATTTTCTAATGGCAATGGAAGAACTCAAGTGCACATTGTATTATTCTTTGTACCTTTGACAAATAACTTTGACATTAAACATAAAGGCCCTATTGTTAAACACGCACACCACACACACTAATTTTTTTTTCTATTTTCTTTTTTCTTTTAGAGATGGAGTCTCACCCAGGCTGGAGCGCAGTGGCGTGTTCTTGGTTCACTGCACCCTCCATCTCCTGGGTTCAAGAGATTCTCCTGCCTGAGCCTCAGAGTAGCTGGCACTACAGGCACAACACCATGCCCAGCTAATTTTTGTATTTTCAGTGGAGACGGGGTTTCACTATGTTGGCCAGACTAGTCTGGGACACCTGACCTCAAGTGATCTGCCCACCTTGGCCTCCCAAAGTGCTGGGATTACAGGGGCGAGCCGCCACGCCCAGCCCCTAAATTTCAACATTTGTCCCTTACTGCTTGATGGATTGATGGACTGCAGGAATTTCTATCTGTAAGGAAAACTGTTCTACTATGTATGCTTAGACGTCAAAAAAATAAACACGCATGCAAATGAGCTCTTTGCACTTGATGTAAACAGTAAAATCTGATACTACTTCTCAGAGATTGTATTAAAGAGTAAAAATATGCCTTAAAATTAAACATACACCTTTTCACTGTAAATAATACTTTCTAATTACCAGAAGTAACTGTTTGATCATCTACAAGTTCGACTTAAATCACCAAGCCTTACTTCTAGAATATAGGGAGCAACTGCTATGTTTCTCTATGTAACATCACTGGGCGCCTTTTTCCAATCTGGAGAATTACCTTGACAACCAAATCACTGACTCACAGTCAGTGCCCCAATTTATCCCTAACCTCAATGTCACTCCAAAAATTGTTTTGCCTACAATAATAAGGATTACTCTTTAATTAAAATCGTAACCCTTTACCCCTTTCCAATCGTCTTAAGAGCATTTCATTTATCATAAGCAATTTATAACACAGTAGTTTTTAAATAATTGCAAATGGTTTAATGGAGTACTTCCCTCAAATATGTTTTAAAAAGTAAATATTAGTGGAACTTGCCCTTACCCTGCAGCACATCTGGGTACATTAATTTGCAAACAAATGACTTTATTTCTGTTGACTGAATATAGTTAACCTCCACAAATTTAAAACATTAGCTTAAAAAATTCATCATAACTCCTCTTTACATTCAAATCTCCTATTTGTAAACAATACACACTATTTTTGTCTGAGTCAGCTTTATAAATGTCCTATTTCTTAAACAGGCACAACTATTGAAAGAAAAATAAAAATAAGTTACATTGTTTGAGTGTATATGATGAAAATGCCAGCACAGTTTTAATAGAAAATGCATTCAAATAATCATAGCCAAAGGTAATAAAATGACTTACTATTCTTTGTATGTGGCTGCCAAATCATTTTTTAAAGAGAGTTTTAATCTGTAAGTCAAATATTACAGAGTCTGAACGTTAGATTGGATCCAAAAAGATAAATCATTTTATATAAAACTTACAATGTTGTATCCCAAACATATTTCATCTGTTTTCTCCAAAATACCTGTCTAAACATTCATTTGTAACTGTCATCGTAGTTAATATATGTAAATATATAAATATGAAATTTTGTTGCTGCCCAAATTCAACTTGTTAGTATTAGTAGGAATAGCACAGGCTAGCTAAAATGTAACGTCCTCATTATTGTGAAAATTAACTTCTGTTTTCCAAACTATTTTAGGGAACAGATTTATAATAGAACATACTACTGATGACTGATGGTTTTATTAAAAAAAAAAACAAACAAAACAAAACTAAAATCTGCCAGAATACAAGACAAACAATAGTCTGTCAGAATAAAAGATTAAAAAAAAAAAAATCCTTCATTTCCAAATCTCCTCAGTTTTACAGTGTATACAACTGAAGATATTATTTCCTGAGCAGCTATTCTTAAAACATGCACCTTTTTCTTAATCCTAAAAATAGCTATTTAAGTATGAAAAATTGCAGCAGATTGTTGGAAAGAACCTCTTCCATGACCCATTTCATCAATTTAGAGTATAAAATCACACTCTTCTTAAAAGTATACAATTATTGTTTCACACATTAGAAAAATTCAGAGTGGTGTTTTTCATGATTACAAAAAATTAATTTTATGACCAACTGGGTTAATATTAGGAATATCAAAAAACGTTCTGATACAAGATAAGCTTCTTTTATGATAATCTGGTGTTTACGGGTCAAACGTGTTGAACGTAGCAGAATGAAATTTATATGAAGATTGTCATGGAGTGGGTTAGCTTGTTAGGAAGCTTCTCACTAAGGAATGAGAACACATCTATTTTAAATGCGTATTTCTTCCTGATGTACTAGGACTCTCAAAATAGTTCTGTGGCCAGCACTTGCTCTGTTTCTTCTCTCTTTTCATCATACTTGTTTTTCCCCCTAAATCTGTGCACAAAAATAACATACACCAAACAGGATAGAGGGAAACAATATTTTCCATTTTAGTCCAACCAGGATGATGAAGTTATCCAGAATAAAGAAGCTTTAAATGTAAATGGTTTTAAAGCTATCTTTTATAAGTGACTTTATATAATCTCATCTCTACTAGGACACCAGCATAAAGGAAAATGCACAAGGAATAGAATAAAGTGATATTTGAATATTGCTCACATAGGAATGAAAAATAAACTACTGGGGAGAAACTTAAAGAGCTAAAAAAGCATTTTTTATGGAAGAGAAAATAACTTAGAGGGTACAATACTAAAAGAGCAAATAAAACACTGTATCTTCAGCACTGTGTTAGGTTTCTTCACCCAAACTCTTTTACTTAATCCTAAAAATGGCCATAAAGTGAAGAGTTTAATCCCTTACTTACAAAGAGTGAAATTGGAGCTTTCAAGAAAAAGAATTACTTACCAAGATGGCTGAGTTATTGAAGGGCAGAATCTCAAGTCATCACAGGTCTTATAATTCCAAATAGAAGAAGAATATATAGCCTACAGATAAGTTGATGAATACTAATAAAGCTAGTGGGTTCAATTTACTAATCTGGTTTATGTAAAAGTTAGGCAGTTAAGGAGATGATTATTCGTAGCCTGGGTGGTAAGAAACAAGGAGATTATTTAAAAGTATTTTTCATCTCTCTTTTTTCTTTAATTGCTTGTGTATTTTGATTTGTTTTGTTTTGTTTTGTTGAGACAGGTTCTTTCTTTGTCACCAAGACTGGAGTGCAGTGGTGCAATCTCGGCTCACTGCAGCCCCAAACACCCAGGCTCAAGTGATCCTCCCACTTCAGCTTCCTGAGTAGCTGGGATTACAGGTGTGTGCCAGCACACCCGGCTACTTAGTAAATTTAAAAAGAAGAAAAAAGAAAACAAGCAAGAAAATAAAAAGAATTAGAATTGGAAAACATAAATCATCTTTTTCCATTCCTTCATTCATTTATTAGTTATTAATTCAACAAATTTATTTTTAGTGATAAGTAAAATGTTGATCATAAAAACAAAGTACAGTCATGTGTTGCTTAACCACAGGAATACGTTCTGAGAAATGTGCTATTAGGTGCTTTCATTGTTGTGTGAACAGCATAGAGTGTACTTACACAAATATAGGTAGTATAGCCTACTACACACTTAGGCCATATGGTATATATAGTCTATTACTCCTCGGTAACAAAGCTGTGCAGCCTGTTACTGTCGTGGATAATAGAGGCAACTGTAACACAATGGCAAGTGTTGGTGTAACAGACATATCTAAACATAGAAAAGGTACAGTAAAAATATGGTCTTGAAGATAAAAATGGTATATTTGTTTAGGGCACTGACTGAATGAAGTGTGCAAGACTTGAAGTTGCTCTGGGTGAGTCAGTGAGTGGTGAGTGAATGTGAAGACCCAGAATATTGCTATACACTACTGTAGACTGTATATACATTTAGAGCAAGCTAAATTTGTAAAAACAATGTTTTCCTTTTTTAAATAATAAATTAACCTTGGCTTACTCTTTTTTATATTAGAATCCTTTTAATTTTTTAAACTTTTTAACTCCTTTGTAGTGACAGTTTACACCACAAACACATTGTACAGTTAACAAAAACATTTTCTTTCTTAATATCTTTATTTATAAACTTTTTTCTATTTCTTTTTAAATTTTTAAACTTTTTTCTTAAAAAGTAAGACACAAACACACCTTAACCGAGGCCTTCACAGGGTCAGGGTCATCAATAACACTATCTTTCACCTCCACATCTTGTCCCACTAAAAGTTCTTCAGAGGCAATAACAGGCACGGAGTTGTCCTTGCCTGTGATAATAACTCCCTTTTCTGTAATACCCCTTGAAAAACCTGCCTAAGACTGTTTTGCAGTTAACTTTTCTTTTTATAAGAAGTACACTCTAATTATTAAAAGCATAGTATAGTAAATACATAGCCAGTCACATAGTTGTTTGTTATCATTGTCAAGTATTATGTACTGTACATAACTGTATGTACTATACTTATATGACTAGCAACACAGTAAGTTTGTTTACACCAGTATCACCACAAACACATGAATAATGTGTTGCGCCATGACTTTATGATGGATATGTCATTGTGATCGCTATGTTGTTATAAGGCAATAGTGAAGCAGGATATTTCCCTGACCCCTTTGGGGGCAGGAACTAGAGTGCTTGGGCACCGGCAGGGCAAACTCCAATCAATCGCTGCTCCACCCCTCACAGGAGGGGGAACTCAGGAGAGCAGGTGCAGGAGCTGGGGCAAGCACCTTTGGGTGCCGCCAAGAGCAAACTCCGTGCTAGCCTTGCAGCAGCATCTAGAAAAGGGTGCCTGCAACCCCTGAAGCCCCAGAAGAAGTGTTACAGTGCTCTTTTAGTTTACCATCCATGGATGGCTTAAGTGTTAACAGCTTGGTGGAGGGTCAGTGTGACAGTTTTTTGCACCCACGACTTGGCACACAAGTTCTTGTCTGGCATCCAGGAGGAATGAGGTTGGATGAATGAATTGCAGATGGCAAATGTAGGGGATTTTATTGCTGATGAAATTGTCTCTCAGCGGGAAAGAGAGCTGAAAAGTGGATGGAGCAGGAAGGTAATCTTTCCCTGGAGACTGGCCGTCCCTGGCCAAACTGATCTCCAAAGCTGTACCATCAAGCTGTCTCTCTGAAGTCAAGCCGCTTCTCTCCAACATCCAAGTATAGTCTCTCATGTCCAGCTGCTTCTCCTCACACTGCCAGCTGCGCCTGGGGTTTTTATGGGCATAGGATTGGATTGCAGGGCAGGCCATGGGTGGTTTTGGAAAAGGTAACAATCAAGCAGGAAAACAAGGATGTCAGTTCCCAATTTGTGCCACCATCAGGCTTTTCAGCTTAAAGGTGAGGCCATTGCCAGGGACCCACCCTCTTCTACTCAGAAGTTCCGTGCCTCCTGTCCCTATCAATAGAAATTTTTCAGCTCTGTTACAATGTTATGGGACCACCATCAGATATGTGGTCCATCATTGACCACACGGTCATTATGTGATGCAGGACTGTATTGTATTGGAGGCAATAAAAAATCAGGGTTTACTAGTAGAAAAAAAAAATGAGTAAATTATAAATTCAGATAGGACTGTGTAATTTGGCAAAATACTGTCAAAAAGACAAATAAATAAATGAGAAAACAAGTTGGATGGTAGCCAAAGGACATGATCTTGAGGGTTTAGACTTGAGTTCTGCTTTCACACTGCCTGAAGAGCCCTCTCTGAAGCCATCACTTCATAAAGAGAAATTCTAGAGGGAGCACAGTAGGTGTGTCCACACACATAGGATCTTAGATCCTGTCCTGTGAAAATTTAGTTTTGTTGGCAGAGAAAGGGAATAAAGGGGTAAACAAATGAGTAATGATTTAAGAAAACAAACATATAATAAAAATAAAGAAATTAATGTCCTACCAAATCTTAAAATACAGAATTCTAGGAATGAGGTAGAAGGGAGGGACCTGCATAGGTGAGTTCAACACAAAGACCTCTTTGAAGGGAGCTCACTTAATCAAAACTATGACAAGAAGGCTTCAGCAATGTAAAGAACTTTGGGGAAAGCATTTTGAATAGACATCTCGATACTGTGTGCAAAGGTTTTAGGCAAGAAAATGTTTGGAAGAATATTTGAAGCTGAAAATATTTCTGTGTGACCAAAAGTTAGTAAGACTAGCTGGAGGTGAGATTTGAAAGGTAAGGAGTGTCCCAAATTCCAGACCTTTGTCATTGAGAAATCTGAAGGCAATGATCATGTGAACTGTCTAATGTAAAATCAACTGGACATAAAATAAAATACAATATAGATCTCCTAATTCACTCTCAAGAGCGATTTATCTCTTATATATCATGGGCTCTAACAACGGACTATATAAAGTTGAAACTATGTTTAGAAAGAGGAAAAAACATTTAAAGGCTGACCTTTGCCTGCTTGTACTAATAATCAAGTATTCCATGCAAAAGTCATAATTCAATAAAACTGTGGCTACAGGATGACTATGGTGTGCCAATTGGCATCTTTACTTCTCCAATAATTTAAATGCTCTAATGTTAGAGCTATCCAGTTTTCTCAGTATCAACGTTTTATAATTTATAAACACGATGCCTACAATTTTTAAAAGTTTGTCAGTTTTTATGTTAGTAACAAAGAATGCAAAACCATTACTAACATGTTGTAACTTGTCATTGTGCATATGTAATCCAGTTCTTGAAAAAGATCCATGCTTTCTCAGCATTATATTTTAATGAGCTGGCTTACGTGGCAGCTAAAATGCCCTGGGGGATTTTGGATGGAAAATTAAACTCTGTCCACATTTGCAATTCCAGTAACTCTAATCTACTCTCATAGGCTGAGTGAACCTCAGTACACATCAGTTTCAGGGCCCTGAGGGAAAACAAATCAATAAGAAGGAAAAAAATCAATGGAAACAAGTAGTTCACAGAAAGTTGAACAAGTCTTGAGATTCCAAGTACAGTTTGATGGTTGGTTCCTGAACCTTGCTCATTTCCACCAGCTGTTAAGGCTTGAGAAATTTGGGATATGCATCTCATGTACAATTATACTGTTCTCTATTTTAAAAGATGCTGCAACTCACAGTGCTTGTGTTTTAGTGTTTATTTCTTGCTAAAGATATCTTCGGATATATAGCATTTCTTACTTTTTAGCAGAACGAGGCGACCTGCATTGATTTGAGATTCTGCCCGTCAGTAACTAAACGACCCTGAGTAAGTAATTTTATTCTCCAATGTTCAATTCCACAATTTATAAAACAGAATATTAGTCTCTTTAATTCACAAATACTTTGAGGATTAAATTAAAAAGCACAGGAAAAGAAATTTAACATAATTCTTGAGAACTGCAGCTGCTCAGTTATAGGCCTTACTATATTTACTTTATCGCTCAGACGTTTTCTTGTTGGCTTTATTTATTTTTTCTTTTTAGCTTCATTCAGCTTGATTTGTTGCAACACCAGCCTTAAAATCTCATACCAGACAGACTTTTGATTTTCTATAATTTTCTGGGTAGCCACAATTGTTCCTTGATGCTGCAATGCTTAATTTTTATTCCAAACAACTTATTTCTCAAATAATTGTAGGAGAAAAAAATACATACACATATATGTCATGTGATAAGATTAAATAATTGCCATTATAATTAATTTTTTCATTTTATTAAAATAAATTAGTGCCAGATTAAAACAATACCATTCAATTTCATACAATTAATAGTCTTCAGATAAGAGAGATTTAAAAAAGCATTTAAATTACTTTAAATGTAAAATGTCTTCCACTGGAAACAGTTTTTTTGTATCTTTGACATTGTATAGCATAAAACATTCTTTTGAATGTACAATTAAAAGCTAGATGCTCAATGTAAATAATCAGATACATGAAAATGAATATCTTGCTGTGGTTCAAATTGCTATCATTTTGATTACTGGTGATGAAGAAGATATTTTCATATGTTTTATAATTTGCATTTCTTTCTCTTCAAATGTATATTCATATGCTTTGCTCAATTTTTCTGTTTGGATGTTTTTCATTTTGCTGATTTACAAGACGATTTCTATGAAAGATAGCCTACACAGGCAAGGATGAAAATAAAAACAAAAATAATTAGTAATCTTACAACCCAATGACTACCATCTTGGTAGTTTCCTTGAGATGTGCACTTTTATAATTCTAGGGTTATTTTTTAACATAATATATTGTAAGAATTTTTTGTATTATTTTTCAAATCATAATTTTATCTTGCATACATAATAAATATAGTTCTCACTATAACAGGCACTGTTCTAAAAATATGTTGTAAAAATTGTCAACTCATTGATTACTATGTTTTATTTATTTTTTATTTTTTCCTTCAAGTTTTTCTGAGTATATTGTTTGTTTTAAATGTCATGTAGTCAATTATATGTATATATTTTTTGTAGTTTCATCTTTTGGACTCTTGCTTGGGGTGCATTATCACTTCATGTTTATACAAAAGTTCAAAGTTCATTTATATTTACTTTTTAAATAAGAAATAATCCTTAATTTTTCAGTGATTTTTCTTGAGTGGGGAGTGACTGAATCTATGAGAATCTGTAGGAGTTACTGATCAGAAAAATGAACATACTACATGAACATAGAAGTTTGCATACAATTTCAAAAGATTTGTAAACTTTCCAAAGTCCACTCGTAAACAACCTACAGATCCATGAAACCTAGCAGAAAAAAGCATGTTACAGATTTTTTTTAAAGTAGTAAATCAAGATCGAAATAGTTATTAATCCAGGGGTTTATAGGCTATCTTAATATTTTTGTTGTGTCTTGTTCTCATAATTTGCAATATGTGAAAAGGATGTGCAGTGTTTTACATATAGTGTATGATATTGTGAAGAGAGAACCAAATACAGTAGAATGGGTAGAAGCTGGAAACCTGAGTCTTATCCTAATTCTATCACTAGTTCAGTGAACTCAGAAAAGTCCTTTAATTTTCCTTAGTATCCAAATCTGAATCTGTAAAATTTTTTATGTATGTGGGTATCTATTATATGTGTGCTATATATGTGAGTGCATCTGGTTGAAAGGTTGAAGAGAAGAATTAACAATTCCTAAGTTCTTTTAAATTTCTTATATAAAACCAAAGTTATACTATTTTATAAAACCTTGTTTTCATTATTGTTTTATTAAGATTAATTGTTCATACAATCCACAGCATAAAATTCTATGAACTTCAATTAAAATATACAGATATGTACCAGTGAAATCAATAGTTAAATTGAAAATATTTCCATCACCCAGAAAGTTCTCTCCTGACCTCTTTCAGTCACAGGCAACCATTGATCAGATTTTTATCAGAAATCAGTTTTAACTGTTTCAAACTTTATGTAAATCTAGTCAAAGAGTATGTATTCTGTAGCTTGTCTTTGTTTCTCTCACATAAATTACATAATGTTTTTGAAATTGAGGCAAGTTACATGAATCAGTAGTTCCTTTTTTACTTTTAATTGGCATGCAATATTTCATTGTATAAATATACCACAGTGTTTTTTAAATTCATTTTCTTACTGATAGACATTTGGGTTGTTTCTAGTTTGGAACCATGGTGAGTAAAACTGCTAAACCACATACAAGTCTATCTGTGGACATACGTTTTTATTGCTTTTGGGTAGACACCTAAGTGTGAAATTACTGAGTCACAGAATAGATTCATATATAACTCTATGAGAATCTGCCAAATCATTTTTCAAAGTGGTTGTATAACTTTCCACTCTCATCAACTACGTGCTAGATAGAGGTCCAGTTACTTCTTGTTCTTGCCAACGTTTGATATTCTGAGCTCTTGGAATTTTAGCCACCACCTTGAAGTAATAACTTAGAATTGCCAGGTACATAAAACGATTGGTCTACCAATTCATTAAATATATATATTATATATACTCAAGTTATTTATTTCTTATTTAATTTCTCTTGAAAATGATTTGGCGTTATGAGTGTATCTCTGTTAATTTTATTATATTGATAATATTTATTTTGTGTTTTTAAGATAGTTTCATAGAGACAGTATTAAACTTTTATTTGCTAGGATAAAATACTGTATTATGTACCTGGTATTCTATGATCTTGCTAATTCCACTTATTGGTTTTAGAATCTTCTATAAATTTCTTAGGATTTTTTATATACACAATCACATAATTCCAAATAATTACATTTTCTTTTTTATGCGATTCTTTTCTTTTTCTTTTATTTTTATTCTGGCTTATTACTAAGAACTCCAGAACATCATTAAATATAAGTGATGAGAACAAACATTTTTTAATCTTGGTTCCGATATTGGAGGGAACGTATTTACTATTTCAGTGTTGAATATGATGTAATTTTTGCGTATGTCCTTTGTCAGGAGTAGAGGAAATCCCTTTCGTTTTTATTTTGCTGAAATATATATCATTAATTGATACGGTATACTGAATTTAATGCCTCTATTGGGATATTTAAAATGTTTTCCCTTTATTCTGTGAATATATTTAATTACATTGAATGTTTTCTAGTGATTAACTTTGAATTGCTGACATAGATCGTACTTGAACATGGTATATTTTCTATTCATTGTGGAAATTAATTTGTATATTTTTGTTGAGTATTTTTGCCTTTATGTGCCTCTATTTTATTTTAGTAATGTTTTTGTCAAATTTTTTACATCAGGGTTGTGGTATCAGTGTCATGATATGAAGGTTATGGTAGTTTCATAAAATATGTTGGGAACTCCACTGTATTTTGAAAGAGTTATGTAACTTTGGCACTATCTCATCATTAAATTTTTAATAGAAATTTATGATTTAAACCATCTGGGGAAATTTTTAAATTATTAATTCAATACGGGACTATTCCAACTTTCTCTTTCTTCTTTTTATAGTATTAAATAGTGGTTTTTAAAGGAATTTTTTTCAATTTCACCTAATTTGTCAAATATATTGGCATAAATAGTTCATCACATAATATTTTACATAGAATATGTATTGGTATATCATTGTTTAATGTTTATAGTATATGTCTATGATAGTTTATCACATTCTACTCAATCTTTTACTTCTTTATGTAGAACATAAAAAATTTACAATAGTAAAATTCTATTTTCCAACTCTCAGATCCTTGTATGTTTTTAAAAATGTTTTATATCTGTATATGTTATAAACTCAACACTGGAATGTTATTTTTTATTCAAATAGTAGTTTGTGTTTTAAAGAAATTAAAAGAGGCCAAGCACAGTGGCTTACACCTGTAATCTCAGCACTTTGGGAGGCTGAGGCAGGCAGATCACAAGGTCAGGAGTTTGAGACCAGCCTGGCTAATATGGTGAAATCCCATCTCTACTAAAAACACAAAATTAGCCAGGCATGGTGATGGGCGCCTGTAGTCCCTGCTACTCGGGAGGCTGAGGCAGGAGAATTGCTTGAACCCGGGAGGTGGAGCTTGCAGTGAGCCGAGATTACACCACTGCACTCCAGCCTGGGAACAGAGCGAGCCTCCATCTCAAAAAATAAAAATAAAAATAAAAAAGTAAAAAATTAAAAGAAGAAACAAATGGTCTTATGTATTTATCCTTATAAGTATCAATTCTGGTGTTCTTCATTCCTTCCTACAGATATCATATCATTTTTTTTTAGCCCTCGAATATTCCTTTAGCCATTTTTTTTTAAACAGTGCAGGTCCCTACACACACATTTTCTCAGCTTTCATTTATCTGTAAATATGTTTGTCTTGCCTTTTCGAAATACATTTTTGCTGGATTTACACACCTGAATTGACAGTGTTTTGTTTTTCTTTTACTACTTTTAAAGGTGTTCTTTCATTGTCTTTTGCCTTCCATTGTTTCCAATTTTTTAATCAGTTTTTGATAGTGTGTTTGGTTACATTTGAAATATGTCTTTCCTAAACATATAAATTAGATTGGCAGTTGAATTAGCATTTCATTGGTGCGGTAATGAATTCACATAAACTTAGTGGCTTCGGGCAATGCAAATTTATTATCTTAGAAGTTGATAGCTCAGAAGTCTGACACAGGCTACACTGGATAAAAATAAAGGTTAGCCAGGCTGTACTCCCTTCTAGAGACACTAAGGATAATCTGCTTTCTTGTCATCCTCATTTCTAAAGCACACCTGCATTCCTTAACTCATGGTGCATTCCTCCACCTCCAAACCCAGAAATAACAGATGAAGTCCTTTTTAAGTCATGTCATTCTTACCTTCCTTTCTGCCTTCTTCTTCCACATTATTTGTTTCATTTTTTGGATTTTGTTTTGTTTTGTTTTTGTTTTTTTGGTCCATGGGATAATCCAAAATAATCTTCCTATTTTAAGGTCAGCTGAGGAGCAACCTTAATTCATCTGCTCCCTCTATTTCCTTTGTCATCTAAGCTATCATATTCAAAAAGTATGAGAATAAGGACATAGACATCTTCGGAGGCCATTATTCTGCCTACCACAAGACATAATTTACCAAAGTGTACTGGCTTCCAATTTTACTAATTCAAATGAAGAATATTATAGAAACCATCTTTATTTATGTCCTTTTACCCTCTCCCATTTATAATATAATTGTTAAACATTTCTTCTACATATATTAAAACCACATTAGGCATTAGACAGTATTATAATATTACTTAAACCATCAAACACCATGTAGAAAATTTAAGAGGAAAAGAAAGTTTAGTGTACTAATCATAGTTTTTATTCTTCCATGTTCTTTCTTCTTTTCTGATATCTCCATAATTTCTTCTACTGTCATTTCCTTTCTATTTAGAAGATTTCTATTAGTGTTCTTTTAGGGTAGGTAGATGGTAACAAATTTTCTTAGTTTTGCTTCATCTGCGAATGTCTTTACTTTCCTTATGTTACTGCAGAATAATGTCACTGGATGTAAAATTCTGGGTTTACAGTTGTTTTTAATTTCAGTTTTAATTTTCACTTGAAAAACAATGTGCTCTTCCCATAAACAATCTGAGATGATCTTTGAAAAATGGTGTGTTATTCATCTGCCCTGAAAATTTTACAAAATTCCACAGATCTAGAGGTTCAAATCTTCACATTCACTTTAAGAATAACTGTAAAACTGTCCAGACCATCAAGGGTACCCATATTCAAAATATCATTGAGTATCTGAAAGATGTCTCTTCACAGAAGAAGTTCATATCATTTTATCATTACAGTGGTGGAGTTGTTGGGCTTACCCAGGTCAAACAATGCAGTTGGACACAAGGTCGATGGCTTAAAAAGAGTGCTGAATTTTTGCTACACATGTTTAAAAATGCACAAATTAATGCTAAATTTAAGGGTTAGCTGAATTTAGACATAGATTCTCTAGTAAAAGATATCCAGCTGAGCAAAATACCCAAGGTACCACCATACTTACTGACTTCACAGTTCAGTTAACTCATACATTAGCTATCTTTGTTACATTTAGGTAATTCTTACTAAAAAGAATAAATTGTTTCCAAACCAGTAAAGCAGGTTATACAGAAGAGAAAGATATCCTAGAAGAAACTGAAGAACATAAATTTAGGGTCTGGAAATAAATTCAGCCTAAATTAAGTGAAAATAAAAGTAAGTCTAAACAAAATAATAAAATGTCTCACTACTTTTTTTCTGGCCTTTACAGTTTCTTATGAGAAATCCACTGTTATTTAAAAATTTTCCCTATAAGTATGGTGATCTTTTGCTTTTGCTGCTTTTAAGATTTTTTCTCACGTTAGTTTTCAAAAGATTCACTATGCTGCGTCTTGGTGTGGATTTCTTTGGGTTTATGCTGATTAGTCTATGATTAGCTTTTTGAATCTGTAGGTTTATGATTTTTGCCAAATTTGGGAAATGTTCATATTTATATTTTTAACCTCATCCCTTTTCTCCTCTCCTTCTGGACTCAATATTATGAATTTAATGTGTGTGGTTTTTTTTAGTTCCACATGTTCCTGAGATTCTGTTCATTTGTATTTTTAGTCCGTTTTCTCCTTATTGCTCAGATTAGATAACAATAATTTACATTATTCTAACTTTTGATTCTTCTCTCTTCATTTTATGTTGATCTATCCCATTAAGTTTTTTCTTAATTTTAGTTATTGTATAATTTAGGTCTAAAATTTCCATTTGGTTCTTATTTATACATTCTATTTCTTTGCTGAGATTTTCTATTTCTTTTCTGAGACTATTTTTTCATGCTCCAAACGTGCTTTTAATTGCTTATTGAAGCATTTTTATTATGTTTGCTTTAAAATCTTTCCTAAATATTTCTAACACCTGTATCTTCTCTGTGTTGGCATCTGTGTAGGCTACATAATGGATCCAAAAGATAACTACATCCTAACGATGGAATCTACAAATAACACTTTAGATGACCAAAAAAAAAAAAAGTCTTTCCTGATGTAATTAGATCAAGGATTTTTAAATAGGAGGATTATCCTGGATTATCCAGGTAGACCCAAATATAATCACAAATATCCTTGTATAACAGAGGCAAAAGGACACTTGACTATGCAAGAGAAGCAGGCAATATAACCACAGAAGCAGAGATTCCCTTGTTGTTGCTGCCAAGTAGAGATGAAAGTCCAGGTTCAGCAGTTGGCTTCCATTAACACTTAGGCAGACAAGGGCTCCTACTGCTGGTTAAAGGTGAGAGTTCAGGCTATCCATTAGGGCATCATTCAGTAGCTCCCTACCTAGGAGGAAGAGGGTTGCTTCATTACTGTTCCCCCACGTGACCCCCACTGATATTATGGGGGTTGTGGCATTATCACCAATGAATGGTGGTGAACAATCTGACTCCACTAGGCCTCCCATCTGACACCTCCCTGGTAGGGAGGGAGAAGAACGCATCATTATTGTAGTATGGGCATAGAATTTCTGGCTCTGAATGTGGTCTCTACAGACACCACAGTGAGGGAGGGGAGGCTTCCTACAATCTAGTGGGGCTTTATGAGCCATCTTCCAGTTGGATTTTTCTGAC
Source organism: Rhinopithecus roxellana (assembly GCF_007565055.1). Classification (NCBI taxonomy): domain Eukaryota; kingdom Metazoa; phylum Chordata; class Mammalia; order Primates; family Cercopithecidae; genus Rhinopithecus; species Rhinopithecus roxellana. The sequence goes on along the minus strand of NC_044559.1, from coordinate 103,270,410 downwards.
ATCTCTCAGCACAGTGGTTTGGCTGCTTTGTGATAGTCTGGCAAGCATAGCTATGTGGCCTCTACTTGGCCTTTGCTATTGACGGTGGGGTGTTGCAGCAGCTTTTTCTGTGGTATATGATTGTAGTAGAATGGTTATAGTCTGAAAAGTTTCTGTCTTACTGATTGCTACTTTCCTGGTCCCTTGGCTAGAAAGAGGAGTCTTTGTTGTTTTTTGTTTTTATTCAAATTTGTTGACATTTCCAGTTTGTACCTCTAGTATCCAGGCTGGGCTATGTTAGCTGGCAAGGAGAAAACCCAGAGAACTCCACTATGTCATTCCTTTGGTCCTGAGGCCCCTAGCTAGTCTGCTCTTTTCTCTCCATCTTTCAGAATTTCATATTTCTTTAATATATATACATATTTCCAATTGTGTGTATATATGTATATACATATATATACAATTATTGTATATAAAAATATAAAATAATTTGTTATACTTAGTGAGGGGAATAGGAAAAAGTAAATCTATACTGCCTTCTTACAAGCAGAGGTACCCCTGTGTGTTTTTAAAACCATACAACTTCTATAAACAAATGATATTCATTCTATTAATGCACATTGTTTGATAGATACTGTCAACTTTTAACTTCTCTGCTTATCCCTACTGAGAGAATTGCTCACTGACATAACGTACTATCTTGATGACCATACTTGCTACCGTCTTACATAAAATAGATTTTATTTCCACCTCCACCTCTACCAGTAACTGATACAAGTGATGGTCAATGGATGAGGGTCAGGAAATCCGTAGACCTTCAGGAAGTTTAGCTAAGGCAGGAAGTGAGAAAGTTATGAGAAACAAATAAGGAGAAAAGTGAAGAAAATGGAAAAAGAGAGAGCCAATAGTAATAGAACAGAGAAAAAAGGACCAGGCGTGGTGACTCACGCCTGTAATCCCAGCACTTTGGGAGGCTGAGGCAGATGGATCATCTGAGGTCAGGAGTTCGAGAGCAGCCTGGCCAACATGGTGAAACCCTGTCTCCACTAAAGATACAAAAAAATAGCTGGGATTGGTGGCATGCACTTGTAATCCCAGCTACTCAGGAGGCTGAGGCAGGAGAATTGCTTGAACCCAGGAGGTGGAGGTTGCAGGGAGCCAGATCACATCACTGCACTCCAGCCTGGGCGACAGAATGACACTCCGTCTCAAGAAAGAAAGAGAGAAAGAGAGAGAGAGAAAGAGAGAAAGAGAAAGAAAGAGAGAGAGAGAAAGAAAGAAAGAAAGGAAGGAAGGAAGGAAGGAGGAAGGAAGGAAGGAAGGAAGGAAGGAAGGAAGGAAGGGAAGGAGGAAGGAAGGAAGGAAAGAAAGAAAAAAAGAAAGAAAGAAAGCGAAGAAAGAAAGAAAGCAGAACGAAGAAAGAAGAAAGAAATAAAACGACAGAAAGAAAGCCGAAAGAAAGAAAAAGAAAGAACGAAAAAAGAAAAGCAAGAAGAAAGAAAGAAGAAGACAAGAAAAGAAGAAGAAACGAAAGAACGAAGGGAAAGAAGGACTGAAATGAAGGGAAGAAGGAAGGAAGAGGAGGGAAGGAAGGAAGGAAGGAAGGAAGGAAAGAAAGAAAAGAAAGCGATAAACTGTAGTAAAAACCTTGACCAGGTAAAATTCATGTCCAGTACTAAAGAGAAATCAAGTAACAGATGTAATAAAAGCAAACACTGCATGGTGCCTATTTATTCAAAAACTGTTTTTGGTACTTTAAATATATCAAAATTCATATAACGCGTAAAGTAACCAAATCAGTTAAGTTCTGTTATTAGACCCATTTACAGCTGAAGAAACTGGGACACAGATTGCTTAAGATCACTTACAAGAGGCTTTTTATCTTAAGCCTCATATGTAGTTGGATGCTATGATATTGACAATATCTCACTGTTTTTGAGCTTAAAAATATCATTTTCATTTGATTTCATCTAACAGCTTCAGAGCCCATGCAGTCTCTTAAAAGCAGAGATAAGAAGCCAGTCATTAGAGAGCAGAAACTGGAAAAACAGAAGAAACCTAAGGGAGAGGTGATCGGGCTGTATAAATTCCATTCCAGTGAGCCTTATCTCTCTGCAGTTAACATTCGAAGGTTATTTCTATGAATTCTTTTTGTATTCTTATGACAAAAACCACTTTGCTAGCTAGTTTGGTTGAGTCTCTTTTCCTTTACAAATCCCACAAATAGATTCTAAACTACAAAAAGGGAGGGAGAAAAAACACTTTTAGTTCTAAAATCTGGACAAAGAAAATCTGAAAAGGAAGCCTGCTGAAAATTCTTCTTGGAACAGGTCAGACTCTATTTAGATGCTGTAATTTGGTATGCTTAAACGAATTCCTCAGCATTTGTAGTGACAGAAGACACGAAAACAGTTAGGGGTCCTTTGCACTTATAGTCCTTTCTTCATTGAAACCAGCAGCAAAGATGGTTGTTGACTCACAGGATTGTGCCAAACCTGCCAAATAAACCAGATATGGCCTTTAATTTAAAAGAATCTAAAGAAGCAAGTGAATGTAATCAATTATTCGGAATTCTCTCCTCCTCACCACTCAAAAACATACCTGGTCATTTTTCTCTTTATTTGGCAAATACTCAACTACATTTCAAGGTATAAATTAACAATAATCATTTTTTCCACAGCACTTGTCAGGATAATATATAGTCACCCAATATAATAGAAGGTGTTCAGAATTAATAATTGGCAAGCCTGGTTTCTAGCTTGAATGGTATTTTCTGCAAAAACTAGCAAAAAAGTTTTTAAAAGTAAGGCTATATTGCTGAATTCCCACACCTTTGATCTTAAAATTTTCAGGGATAATCAAACCCAGGTGAGTGAGTCTCACTAAAATGAAACCAAGACTTTTTTTTTTTTTTTTTTTTAACATTTACAATAAGAAATTACTTCCTTGAGTCTAAGAATATTCTAAATGTGCATGATCAGTGTCTTCTCTACATTAGGCAAATTTACTCAGGCAGATAGATCCAATCAGTAGGTTTCTAGTGGAGCATGAAATAAGGAGAGCAAGAGGAATAGAATATATATTGACATTATGCTAAAAACACCTCACCATTCCTCTCATAATCTAGATAGTCTGTCAGTCATAATGAAACTTCATTTACTAAAATCCTATGAATCTACTTTCTCACTAAATTCAACCTTGTCACCAAAAAAAAGAGAACAGTCCAAAAATTAGGATCCCTGAATACAGATACTATTCATCATTATATCTAGTCTTTTTCTAAGTTCCCATTGCTGACAAACCCTTAATAACCACTTCTAATTGATGCATGTTTTATGTAGATATTATAGCTCAATTGAAACTATTTACAGTCAAGTTCTACCTGCCAAGGTGCTTCTATATCTTTTGAGATATATTGCATATATGTGCTTTGATGCATTGTTTTTATTCCAGTGATGGACTAAGAAGAGTGGGCATTGGGAGAGTCCCACCCTTCAGGGAGGACTATTTTATCCCTAACACAGTATGGAAATGTGGATCTTCTGATAATAAAAACTGGAACACAATTTAACTGATGTTTAAATTATGAATTCTTTCCAGACAATGCAGCACACCCTTATTGCCTCACTCTGGGATGGCTGCTCCTGTTACTCTGAGCTTACTGCTCAATGAGTGGTTTCTTCTATTATGGCTATTATTTTAATTTAATTTAATTTTCTTTTCTTTATGATAGCTTTCTATTCATATGTAACTCTATCAGCCAGAAATCTGTCAGGAAAGGAGAAGCCATTTTATGCATTTGGTGTGTAAATGGTTTAATGCAGCCATTGTATTAAACTGTATTAAACTGATCCACACAGCCTCCTGAGAAGATGGCTCCAGTCTTTTTCCCTCAACTCTCATGTAAGTTCCTCTTATTGACAAATGCTAATTACCTCATAAAAAAAGGGATTCTGGGAACCATAGTTCTCAGCCTTAGATTATTATGGTGAGGTGGTGCTGAGTCGACAGCAAGGTACAGCACAACAATTTAAAATATATTATGTACGAGCATGGGTAAGGGAAGTTACAGTGTTAGATTAAACTCTACTTGGAGCCAGCTGTAGTGGCTGATGCCTATAATCCCAGGGCATTGGGAGGCCAAGGCAGGAGGATTGCTTGAGGCCAGCAGTTTGAGACAAGCCTGAGTAACATAGCCAAGACTTTATCTCTACAAAACTGAAAATTTAAAAAAAAAAGCCAGGGAGGTTTTCTTGAGCCCAGGAGTTCATAGTTACAATGAGCTATGATCATGCCACTGTACTCTGGTCTGGGAGACAGAATCAGTCCCTTTCTCTAGGGAAAAAAAAATTCTACCTATCTGTCTATTTCTAGTTTCAAGGGCTTTACTGTTGAATTCATAGTTATAAAGTCATGCACTTTCATAAAGTTTCACCTGTAATAATAAAGCTGATTTCCTTTTCCTCTTCCTCCTCTTTTTTCTTCTTATTCTTATCTGTCTCCTACCCTCAGCCCATCCTAATCTAGCCTTTGTCCACCTTACATATTCGATATTCACAATTTGGTACTCTTTCATTAATATGTTACTTTGCATTCTTATAAAGAAATGAAGAAGGTTAATAGTTTTCATTGTAATACACAATATCTCCATATATTAAAGTGCATGTAAACATAAAAGTTACAGTTTCAATTGTTTTACAAATTTTTACAAAAATGTTATTTTATATTGTAGTTCTCTGCATCTTGCTTTTCTCCTGTAACTCTGTCGCCAAGTCAACTATTATTGATTTATTTCATTCATTATAATGACTTAAATACACCATGATACAAATAAACTACAAAATATTTAAGCATATTCTTATTACAAAATAATCATTTTACCTGTTTTTTTTTTTTTTTGCTACTACAGTCAAAGACATCAGCATCCAATTGCATATGTTGATATATGCCAGTTCTTTTATTTCTAGAAATAGATTTGCAAGGATGGCATTATTAGAAGATATGCACATAAAATGATAACAGAAGTCAATAGGTGACTTTTTATATGATGTAAAACTCATTTTTCTACTATGTTTGAGAATACCCCCTTTTCCACATCCTTGCCAGTCAACGTTGTCTACTTTATTTTTCCTTTTACCAATGAAATATGTGTAATGTATATGTCAAAATGTTATAATATTTTAATAACTCTTTTCCTAATTACTAAGAAGGACAGGTGTTTATCATGTATTTATTGGTAATATGAACACTTAACCTTGTAATAGTTCTGTTTTCAAAATATTTTCTTGTTTTCTATTCAGCTGTTTATATTTAGTACAATTGAAATTTGAATATACAGTGTTTGAACTGTGGTTTGAATTATGTCCCCTGAAAATTTATATGTTGAAGTTCCAACTCCCACTATCTCTGGATGTGATCTTATTTGGAAACAGGTTATTGCAGATATAATTGATTAAGTTCATAAGGGGTCACATTTTCGTAGGGTGGATCCTTATAAAAGAATGGCATGTGAAGAGACAGACAAGCGCACAAGGGAGAACGCATGTGAGCATGAAGAGGTGGGGGCGATGCATCCACAAGCCAAGGTGTGCCACAGATAGCCCGCAAATACCAGAAGCTAGAAGAGAGGCCTGGGACTGGTTTTTCCTCTCAGCCCTTAGAAAGAACCAACCAGCATCTTGATCTCAGACCTCTGGGCACAAGAACTGTGGAACAATAAATTTCTCTTTAAGCCACCCAGTTTGTGACCCTTTGTTATTGCAGCCATCACAAATTAATACATGTAGTTAGATGAAAATGTTATTTTCTTTTAGATGGAGTTGTGCCAGCTACATTTATTAATTTACATTGCCTCCACTGAACCGAAATATTACTTTTCTCATACATTAAATTTTTGACTGATATATGTATATATTCTCAAATACAAATATATAAAATTCTACATTCTCAAATCTGCCAGAATCTGTTTCCTCCATCCCATGTTACTGACATATTGGTATATATTCTTTTTTTTTATTGAAGCAGACTCTCACTCTGTTGCCCAGGCAGGAGTGTAGTAGCGTGATCTCAGCTCACTGTAACTTCCACCCCCTGGGTTCAAGCGATTCTCCTGCCTCAGCCTACCGAGTAGCTGGGATTACAAGCACCCGCCACCATCCCTGGCTAATTTTTGTATTTTTACTAGAGACAGTGTTTCACCATCTTAGTCAGGCTGGTCTTGAACTCCTGACCTCGTAATCCACCCTCCTCTGCCTCCCAAAGTACTGGGATTACAAGTGTGAGCTACCGTGCCTGGCCATATTTGTGTGTATTCTAATACTCATCAGTGGGATACTCTTTTTAATAGCAGAAACTTTACCATTATTTTTAAGATTGACATACTTTTTGTATGTTACTGCTATTAATCAATTTTTATATAATCATGAGTCATTTAAAAGTAATTCTCAACCACTAAGAAAAAAACCTCTGTTGGAATTGTACTTGGCATTACATTAAGTTTATATATCAACATTTAGAGAATAATTACATTTGTTATGATATTCTTTCAGTTTATGAACATGATTTGCCTTCATTTGTTCAAATATTTTTGTATGCCTTTTTAATGCAGTAAAATTGGTAAAGGTCATGGTTTTTAAATTAATTCATTTCTAATTTTATTCTATTTACAGAGACAGTATTTGTATTATCAATGTTTATATTACTTCTCATCTTTGGATGTGAATTCATTGAAATCTCTTTGCATCCTCAATGTCTTTATGGTCAATTATCATGTCTTCTGTTCTTCAGTTTTATATTTATATATGGTAGAGATATACATGTATAGTATTTATAAATATAGATATATGTATAGACGTGTATATATTTAAGACCCATTTTTCAATCATAGTCAATTTGAATTATTTTGTCCATATGATACTCATGGACATGGAGTAGCATCCCATTATTAATACTGTTCTGGCTATGTTTCTTTACTACCCACTGTCCTATGTGTATATCAGTGTTCTCGTGACTTTCTGCTTGAAGTTTTTCAACCTTTTTGAGAAAATTAATGACACTAGAAAAGCCCTCAGGGCAATACCAGATGTGAGTTGGAGAAAATGTTTCCTGGGTGTCCTGCCCCTGCTGTGGTCTAACTCTGAGCTCTGTTCTATATTGTCTTCCAGCATTCCTGGCAAAGATAAGTTTCCATGGCCCACAGCAAAAATCACTGATTACACATCCTTTCCTGGCTTCCTTAACTTTTCCTGTATCACCTTCCTGCTACTGTACTCATGCTTTTTCAGATCATCTCCCAACTGACTTCATATCATTGTCTCAGAATGCATTTCTTTGTCAACCCAATCTGAAATAGTTTCTATTTTTCCTTACATCCCTTGCAGTTTTTACTTTATAAAAAATTGTCACTATGTTAGATCTTTAAACTGACTGTAAGCCTTTAGCAAAGAAAAATACTATCTGTTGCTTCTCTTACTGCCTTTTTTTAAAAAAAAAAAAATTAACTCCCATTTTGTCAGTCATCTGGATTCTAGATTGCAAACCTTGCCTTCTTCTCTCTTGCTTCTATTCAGTAGAATCAGGTTCACTTTTTTGTTTTTAACTTTTCTGAGTCACTTCATGTTTCACAGGCCTATTATACGTCATATTACTATTTTTTTCTGTTAGCCAATCTGAAAATTATTTTCTTTGTTTTGATAAATTAAGCCATGTGTGTTTTTGACATGATTGATGAGTTTGACCTCAGTTATATCTAATAATAGTTTCATGTTTTATCCTTTTACAATATCATCTGTTTCAGTTTGTCTTTTTCATTTATGGTTTATCTTGTAGTTAAGACAATTTTTTCTCTCTTTCTCCCACTTTAATAATTTGCTAAATCTGCATAGTGTATAACCGTCACAACTCTACTGTCCCTCTCACGCTTATTCTTTAGTACTAGTTCTATAGTCATATATGTATTCAGAGGTCACCACTTGTACTATGCCAATGACTTTCCAGTGACTTTGGTTATCTAAAATATTCTCTGGTAGGTTCCATGGGAACAATATTTCCCGAGTTCTTGCATGTTTGTGTTAGCCTACAGCTTTAATACTGAAAATCATTTTTGCCTGAATAGAAAACATTTGGCTCACATTTTCCTTCCTTGAGTATCCTACATATATTAGTCCTTTGTCTTATAGCATAAAATATCACCGTCAAATAGTTTGACATCAATATGTTTTTCTCTCCCTTGGAAGTGATCTGATATTTTTTCTGTTTTTTTTTTCTTCTGTATAACGAAAATACTTTAAAAATTTTTTTCATTTCAAGACCAAAAGATTCACTAGAATAAGTCTCAGTGCTGGTCATCACAGGACAGTTTTGCCAGGAAGAATATGTAGGTTCAAGCCTTTATTTCACGAAATTTTCCTAGAGATAATATATAGGTCCAAATCTTGATTTATTCATGGAAATATTCCTAGGAAAAATAGATTAAGTTTTGAAGACCATACCAGTAGGAGAGAAGACAAACTGATGCCTTATTCAAGAAAATCTCAGGAACAAAAGCTCAAAGCATCTTTTTAATTTCCTATGCAAGCCATTTTCTCCATGTTTGTCTGCCACTGAAACACTTCTTAAACTTCAATTCAACTGTCAAAAAGTCAAAAGGAATTTCACAAGATCATGTTTAGTTTCTTACTTGTTGTATTTCTTTCATTTGAATTTGATTTCATTGCATATAGGTTGCTTTACTACAGTGTCATTATCATGATGCCCATGAAGTGATTGCTGTGAAGCATAGACGCTCTGCTCCATTACTCAAATTCTAGCTCACTGTGTGGCTCATCCCACTGTTATGGTTGACAGAACCTAAACATGCTGCAGCTTCCTCTCCTTACCTCATCTGTATCTTTATATGTCTTAAAAAGTATTATTCCCATACTAATTCAATAGTTCTACTTTTACTATTGTAATATATCAAAGATTTCCAAATATCAGTTCTCATATAATTAAACTGTGGTAAACTCTCTAGCCAAAAAACATCAGATTGTTATTTATTATAATTTTGTAATTAATTTATTTTTATCCTATAATACAATCTGATACATTACACCAAACAGTAATACATAATGTTGCACCTGAGAAAGTTTTTCTACTCTGGACTTCAGTTTTATCATACAAAAAATGAGGAATTTTTACTAGATCCCAAAATTTTGAGTATTTCCTCCTGTCACCCATTGTAGAGCAGTGGGAGGTAGAGTGAATGAAGTCCAGGAATTCCAATGCTTGCCTTCCTTAGCCAGAATAACTCTTAAGTTATCTCTTTTATGCACTGGAGTTTCAGGAAAAAAAAATGAGTTTTGAAAAATTTTCAAGGCTGAAAAAGAAGTCCTAAAATAACTGCATTGGATGATTATAAAGGTGATTCCTAGACCTTAAAATGAAGACAAAGAAAGACGGAAGGAAGGAAGGAAGGAAGGAAGGAAGGAAGGAAGGAAGGAAGGAAGGAAGGAAGGAAGGAAGGAAGGAAGGAAAGAAAGGAGACAGGGAGGGAGGGAAGGATGGGGAGGGAAAATTCTTACGCTTCCTTGATTTTCTAACTTAATCCTCAAAGATAATAATTGTTTTCTTTCCTAAGGATTATACGTGATATCATTAACCCGGATAAAGAGAAGTTGCAAATGGTGTAGCATATAGACTGTGACCCTTGTCATGCTATTTAGCGAGAAAATATACAGACCAATCGGTTGTTTTGCACCAGTATAGTCGCATACCTTTTTATGCTGGATCTCTTTTGTTTAGGTGAGTACCCATGATTTGTGAAATATTTTGCATATCTTTCTTGAAACTCAGACATGGCTAGCAAGAAAGCACTGCAGACGTGTAATTGTGAGTGAGAAATAATCCGAGCACGTCTTTGCCTACATTTCATCATTTTTGATACTATGTGCTCAGACTCAGAAAATTATTTTGCTCAGTTTCAATATGTAACCTTCATTCATAAGATTGGCTCACCTCTTGCATAAAGATTAAAAATACAGAAAGGATGAAGATAAGCTCTTAAGAGTAGACAACTCCTGTTTTAATATTTTTTTGTCATAGGTATGATGTTGTGGGAAACTAAATAAAAATCTATATGTTTTCACTTATTTTTATCTATCGCTATATTTTGGTATGTTTTTTAATCTCAAAAATATAGCCTATTAAGCTACCACTTGTCAGAGGACACACACCTCAATAGTCTAATTCCAAGTTAGAGTCTTGGATACAAAATTAAGACATTTGCTTGATTTTGCTTCACATGAATTACTATTCCTTCTAGAGAAACACAAACAGGGATACAAATAGATAGCTTCTCCCTCTTGTGCTGTCTTTCTTAATAGGTACTGCACTTGACTCCGGAGTGGATTTTAAAAACTAATTCTAGGCCTGAACTGCTAAGTTCAGCCTTTCAAGTGTAACTATTTTAGAGTCCAGTTTTTCAGAGTTGAACCCTGGTGGCCATTTTAAGAAGGCTATTTTGACCCAGGGGATCTTTTTCTATGGGGCTTGGAATCTGCAAGAAATGTGGCTAAGACATAGACTGAGAATTAGCAAATGTGTTGTACATATTACTTGATAATTGAAAAAAAAAAGAATTAAAAAGTGAATTGATTTGCTACTCAACATTATCAAAATGTCCCTGACAAACATGTCAACATGGCATACACATGAGCCATTAACACCTACACAGGCCTGTCTACAATCTGCCCTCAAGGGAAGAATGGACATCCCTTTCCTTTGCTTATCTGTTCTCGTTACCTGAGGAATGTTCTACCTACATCCTTTTCCATGCCTATTTTATCCCCTGCCCACTCCTCAAATCCAAATTTCAATTACTTCGCAGTAAATTTTCTATTCTTCAATTACTCCTGGCCACAGAGGAGTCTCCCTTCTTTAATTTACATAACACTTATAATCTTCTCCAAACAATTTGTACCTAAATACAAAATTTGTTTGGCTCTCTAGATATTTTAGCTGCTTTTCTTTAGGTAGCTATTAATGTTTTTGAGACCAGAAACTAGATATTTCTCTTTACTAGCAAACTTCAACCTAGGTGGTTAAGAAATACACTTTTTTTAAATAGGAAAAAAAAAGTCAAGACAAAATTGCAAACATGTTTCTATCATATAAACATGCATATTATTAAAATATGTAAAGATCTACATTCCAGTTGATCAATAGCCACCGCCCCACTCCCTCATCTCCCACTCCCTCCAAGTTCTCCCTCACTAACCTGGAAGTCTCCCCTCAATCCATCAACTAAAGGGGTAATAAAAGGCACAAAAGAGGATGCCAGCTCACCGCTCCAGTCTCATGGCCACTGCTATTTGTTCTGAGGTGTTGTTCAGGTGCTACAGGGATGATACCACTAATTAATGCTTAATGTAGCTTGAATCCAGGAGATTGTTTTCCCTTCAGTAGAGGTCTGTTCATAAAGTAAATTTTCATTCTTTTTTGCATGGGATACAGAGTCTCACTTTCTTTCCCAGGCTGGAGTGCAGTGGCACAATTACGGCTCAGTGCAACCTCAACCTCCTGGGCTCAAGCAATCCTCCTGCCTCCGTGTACCAAGGTTGGTGGGACTACAGGCATACACCACCATGCCCAGATAATTTTGGGGAGATTTTTAGAGATAAAGTCTGGCTATGGTGCCCAGGCTTGTCTCAAACTCCTGGCCTCAAGTGATCCTCCCACCCAGGCTTCCCAAAGCACTGGAATTATAGGCGTGAGCCACTAAACCCAGCTTTTCATTCTTAATTTAAAATGTTACCATATAATCCTTTTCCAATAAGAAAAACATGTGCTATAAAGAACCCACGTTATTTTCCAACTTATAATATATATTCCCTTGTAATAATAAGCAAAGTGTTTTTGCTTATTGTATACAGATGATGACCATATTACTTTTAACACCAAATTATTCTGCCTTTTAGAAATTAATGGCATTTAAATGATTACATAGGAAGTCAAATTATTTACCTTTCTCTAATATCCCATTTGCACATTGGGTTCAGATATCCCTAAAATAATATTTCATTTTGTTAATTTATCTTAGCTCTGAAATATGCCACTCTGTTTTTCAGTAACAACAGTGAAAGTAGACCAAGGCAAATATTAAAATGCTTTTATAAGTAATATATCTAGAAGCATATAACTGAAAGTAATTAAAATATTTTTGTGCTGATGGACATGCTATGAAGGACAATAATACAATTATGACTCAAATATTTAACCGAACGTCTGTTCTTGATCATAATTCCTTCTTAAATTATCACTTTGTTTTATATTTAAGAAATCATTCTTAAAATTTTACAAGGACAGTTATCTTGTGAGTATGATATGAGAGCTATGTGTTTGATACTTCATGGACTTCATGACTCCATTGGGGACTTCATGACTCCATTGGAGACTTCTGCCCGTTTGGTAGCTGTGTACCTCTTTTCCAATATCCTCATAAAATAGATTTACATGCTTTGTTTGATGTCCCCATGTAACATATATGATTCTACGTTCTCCAATCTTATGGAGTCATTTTTTCTTATTTGAGAACCCCAAATTTAGTATAAGCTTCAATTATGAATTAGAGAAGACTTTCAATATGCTCCCCTTCTTGTTTCTGAGAATCCCTACAAAATACTTTCATGCTTGCTCCACAAAACTTATTTTGTTTCTCACTTATTGCCTTCCCCAGCCATTTTCCCCCAGACAGCCTTTCCATTTCTTGAAGGACCTCCCTTAGTCACTGTGACATAACCATGGCCATTTTCCTTTTTCTCCTTCCATCCAGAATGGATATTGACAAATTTTTTAATTCATTGGAACATAGGCAACAAAAAAATCTTCATGATGTTAAATTACTGTACTTAAGGCTTGGAGATAAAATTAAAAAGCTAAGAAGGAAACTATAAAGGTGGATGTTCATGGTAGATATTATTCAAAAATGGCCATGAAATTTTCTCTGTTTATATGAGCACTCTGTTCCTCCAATGAATATACAGAGTTAAATTCCCTAGCCTTTAAATATGAATTGACCAAACGAAGTGCTTTGATCAATAGAATTTTATGGAAGTGATACTGTATCTGTTTGGGGCTTAATTTTTAAGAGACTTTTAACTTCTACTTTTTCAGGACTCAGTCATCATAAAATCAGATTATTCTACTACAAAGTGACATCCCTTGGAGAAGCCCTGGAAGATGAGTCATAAGAAGAGAGAGGCCACACGAAGGAAAGTTGAGGGGCCCTGGCTAGCAGGAAGCACCAAGCCTTCAGAGTGTGAATGAGCCCTCCCTGAACTTTTAGCTCCACCCATCCCCCAGAAGAGAACAACTGGGTAAGTGATCCCAACCATACCTCCTGGAGCAGAAGAACCACCCAATTAACACACAGAATCATAAGAAATGATAACTTGTTGTTTCAACATGCTGAGTTTTGGAGAAGTTTGTTATGCATAGAAATCTAAACTCCTTGCTATCACTTCTGATAGAGCCTATTTGCCAAATCCCTTCATATGGGGTCACCTGCTTGATTTCTCTTGCCTAAGCACCAACTTCTCCCCACCATCATTTAGATGCTGGTTTACTTCCCATTATGAGGAATAAATCCTTTCGACACTAAGAATCTGGGGTTCTAGGCTCTTAACTCATTGGTTTTAAAATTTTGTTTGTTGTCCTTTATTGTAGCAAAATAAACATAATGTAAAGTTTATCATTTTATCCATCTTAAAGTGTAAAATCCAGTGACATTTTGTTACAATTACCGGTATCTAGTTCTATCACGTTTTCATTACACCAAAAAGAATCCATATTTCCCAGAGTCCCTAACAACAATTAATGTATTTTCTCATCTATGGATTTGCCTCTTCTGGATAATTCATATAAATGGAATCATTCCATTATTGCCTGGCTCTTTCACATAGCGTTATATTTTCAAAGCCCATCCATCCAAATTATTGCTTTTTCATAAAGGAAGAAAGAATTCTTCCCCTAGTTAGCATCTTGCAAGAAGTGCCACCCTTCCCATAAGGAGGAAAATTTTTAAATTTTCAGAGTAAGATCTCTATTTCAGAGTAAGATCAAAGCATTATTTTCATCTAACTAAGAGGTCCAATGGATTGTTTTCTTTCTCAAACAAAAGAGTAGCCTTTTATAAAAAGTGAATTATATAGTCACTCTTGTGGGAAAAAAAATATCTCAGGCAGTTCTATGTTTAGCAGATTGTCTCCAATCCTTATACAAACTGACACAGATCCTGCTTGTGGGAGTTAATTTTTTGTGTCAATTTAACTGGGCATAGAGTGCCCAGATATTTGGTCAAACAGGATTCTGAGTATGTCTTTGACGATATTTCTAGATGAGATTAACATTTGAATTGATAGACTTGAGTAAAGCAAATGGCCCTGCCTAATGTGGGGTTTCACCTAATCAATTGAAGATCTAAGTAGAATAAAAAGGCTGAATAAGATGGAACTTCATTCACCTGCCTGGCTGTTGAACTGGAACACGGGTCTTCTCATAAACTTAGACTAGAACTTAGACCATTGACTCTCCTTGTTCTCAGACCTCTGGCCTTGAACTAGAGCTACACCACTCACTCTCCAGGTGACCACTCACAGGTCTTCAGCTTGCCACTACCTTTCTTGGAACTTCTCAGATTCCATAATCATGGGAGCCAATTCCTTATAATAAATAAATATCATACATGTGTGTATACATGTGTGTATACATGTACAGATGTATACGTATATGTGTACACACATATGCATACATATACACACATATATACATGCATGTATCTATTTATATAGAGAGATTTATTCTCCTATTGGTTCTGTTTCTCTGGAGAATTCTGGCTAACATTCATGCCTTTTTTCATTTCTTAGCAAATATACTACTATTATATATACTAATACAAGTAGATCAGAATAGATATGCATCAGCAACAATGTCTATTCATGTCTCCAGAGAAAACCTTCTCCTAAAGCTTTTTACTTTTTTACAGTATAGAATAATTGGAGGCCAAGAGAAGATTAATACAATTGGTACAGTAAAATACTGTCTTCCTCTTCTTCAGCCAATATTCTCCCCAACATAAAATAGGGAAAAAAGTAAAATTGTATTTAAAATATTGTATGTATTTAATCTCTATTGGTATGATGTTATTAAAATTAGTGCCTAATTTTCTCACTACAGCTCAGGTATGTCTTACTAATTTCAGGTGACCCAAGATTGCATTTTTCAATGTTCAGTTTTCATAAGTTGTCAAGGAGACCACTATAAAAAAAATCTCACCCCATGAGAAAAGAGAGTCAAAAGGGGAAAGTTGGTGCAAAATAAAACCGGCTTGTGTCCAAAGAGAGGGAAGATGTTGAACACCAGTAGTGCCATTCATTTAGTCTGTCCTCTGATACAAGCTTCATGGACTCATGCCTGAATCCTCAGGCAACAGAGATATGATTCAAAAACTATGTCTGAACTAATAAATCAGAAATTTGGAAAGTCAAAGTGACAGCAGTATTAAGCACCAGTGGCTTCAGCAACAAGACACAAAAATCTCTCAACATTGGACAGTATTGTTGTTTTAAGAAGTTGAGGGCACCCCAGCATCCTTGGCCTGTATATTAGCACACCCAGCAACAGGCATCAGTAACCATAAGCCAGAAATCAGTGGCCTCCAGCAACCAGCACTGGCAGCGATTTTGGACTGTATAGCTATGGATATAGATAGCTTCCCAGGCCAAGAAAGTAGTCAAATTGTGGATACCATATTGATTCCCAGAGGATCAGCTTGCAGATCATACTAGAGATATGCCTTGAGAGGGCAATTATGGGAACTGCCAAGTCAGAAGCAGAGATGCACTGATTTGTTACTGTTATAGTGAAACCCTTTGTGGTCCCTGGTTAGGGTGGTTGATTTTTATCCATAGCAATGTCCTGGCCTCTCTGCATTTTCCTCAATGCTGTTTATAAATTCAATGCTACCTGACCTACATAGCAAACTGTTATTTTCAGAAATGAGATAGAATAATAGGAGTCCTTTTAACTGCACACTCCTGCAGGTAAATTTATTTCCAACCCCATTAGATTGTTTACATCAAACCCACTATTTAATTTTGAAAATGAAACTTTTGATGACAAATTCAAGCACTAGTTTATGTATAGAAATTTTTGAAATATAAATTAATTTTGAGTAATGCAAACTCACACTATATTGTTCAAGATGAAGCTTTTCCATTTAAATTTCATGAAAGATTAAGGCAGCTGAAAAAGAAACGTGGATGGACTCAAAGTAACAGTTTGCATTTTGATATTGGAAAACAGTAAGATAAATGGTTTTATGTTCGTTTCATTTGCATATATATGTGGCTAAAGACAGGAGAAAGGATCAAAAACCTAAACTCTGAAATGGCATTCCAACAAAACAATCTGATAACAAAGATTTTTTCACAGATCAACCAGTTTCATTTTTTCAGCATTTCGAGATGAAATACGATAAGCCTCACTTTCCCACCTCCTGCAATTTTAGGGTGAGAAATGCTGTTTGGAAAATACCCACGTACAATCAACTTGATGTTAGCTAGAAAGTGAAATCATCGTCTCTTTTCCATGTCAATTACAATTATGCTTCAACTTAAAAAGTAACATACGGTGGTATATACATTATCCTTGAGTTTAAACCCAATGTCAAACCTTCAAAAAATTCAGTATTATAACGTTAAAAGCATACATTTATATAGTTTATTATTATTATTATATAAAATAGCATTATTTTACTTATATTATGTTAAAATATAATATGTTAAAATGGAAACCAAAATAAAATATAATAAGCTGATACTGATAAGTCTCATCTGTGGCACCAGTTAATAGTCATTTTGTTTTAGTTTTTAGAATTGTAGAATCTTAGACTTACCTTAGAAGATAATTTCTCAATAATTTCTAACATTCTTTCCCTCACCATTCTTCCCCTCCCTCACCTTTCTAACCTGTGTCAAGTGATAAAAACGTCAGCAAAAGAGGTTTTTGATTACACAGCTATGAAAAAGTACAAGCATTCTAACAATGACCATAAGGTTGCATTGAAAGTAAATATAAGGAAAAAAAATCTCTTACATGAGATAGTTACTATCCAATGGATTTATGCAATCCTGTTGCCAGAGACATTAACGGTTTATTTCAAAATGTGTAACGGTACCAAAACATAGTATTTTGTTTCTTAAACAATCACTTCATTGACATGTACTGAGCACATTATGTGCAAGACATTGTTAAATATCAAAACAGGCTCTTAACCAAAGAAAAAAATATAATAATCAAAGGGAATATCTGATGGGTCATGTGCTCAACTTGTAGATAGGCATAACTTTATGTCCTTTTAAAATGTGAGAACCTACCAGCTAGCACACCAATGTACCCAGTTATCTTTTTCATTGAAGGTGCAATTTGAACCAATTTGATGGCATTTAGGTAATGCAAGCCTTATAAAAACTAATAAAATGAAATAAAACACAGTAAGACTATTATCAATATAATCTGGAGATTTATTGAGTCATAGCCTAAGCAATCACTAAAAGATGCTAAATATATTTAGGAAATAATTGTTGCATTAGAGAAATAACACTTAGTTTTTCTGAATTAAAAATCTTGCTTATGGATCCACATATAGTTTAATTTGCTAATCCCACCACATGTAAAATTGCATGTTCTATCGTCATAAGTGAATATCTAGTTTTAAGAACTCCTCCTGAAACATCTGCAACATTGCCTAGCAACATTATCACAGTGGTCTCCATTCATCTGAAAGCAAATGGTTAATGTCTGTTTTGAACACAGTCGGAAAAAAAAGGAGAACAATAGAAGTTTTGATTATGATCAACTCTGACACAAATGTAGATAGGCACAGATTCCTTGCATGAGTCAGCTTTTAGAGTACTGTTTCTCCTCATACTTTTAGATATGTTGTGAGTATCAAAATGTACATAGTACATACAGAATTTAAGGGGATAATATATCAAATTAAAGCATTAAACTTGCAAGCTCTGAAATAGACTTAAAAGCTTATAGAACACCATAAGGGCTTTAAATCAGTCCTAATAAAAATTGAGTTAGTTGGTGGGCAAGTTATAAATTACTTACAAATAGGCTGCTGAGAACTCTCAGACTGCTAAATGGGTGGGTCTAATCATATTCTAAACAAAATTACAGAATATGATAGTGTCATTTTTCTACCATAGTTGAAGCCCACTGATTACTCTGTTGACCACTTCTTCAAATACTGTGACTCCAGAATGTTGCTGGAAGCAAATTCAGGAGTAATGATGGACATTCTTCCGAAGACCTTCTCACCAGGGGAGTGAGCCCATTTTATTTTTGCCACAAGAGTCACTTTTATTTTCTAGGCTGGCCTTGTCACTTAACTTTATGAATAAACTATTGCAGAAGTGATGCACTGCTGATTCCAGGCCTATCCTGTAAGAGACCTGGCAGGTTCTACTTTCTCTATGGGGATCCCAATCATCAGGCTGTAAAGAAAATTGTGCTTTATTGCCTGAATTAAGAGAGACCAGATCAAAGGGAGACCAAATGGAAACGAAATGAGCTGCCAATCGTATCAGTAAAGCTTTATTAGACTTTTCAGTACAGCAGCCATGTAAATAGAGGTGATTGAGTGATCTCAGTCCATGCTAAGTTGAAAATATATATACCATATCAGCAATGAAGAATGACCTCAATGGCTATATTAGTAGAGTAGACTCGGCTGAGAAAAGAATTGGTGAACTTGAAGATAAGTCCATTGAAATTCCTTAAACTGAAACACAAAGAGAAAAAGTAAAGAAAAGAAGTATAATAACATTCAAGAGCTGAAGAACAATATCAAACAATTTAAGATATGTTTCACTGGAGTCCCAGAGGAGATGAAAGAACTGCAACAATAACATATTTGAAGAGGTAATGGTTGAGAGTTCATCAAAATTTAAAAAAGACCAAGAACCACTGATGAAAGAAGCTCAAGAAACCCCAAAAAGAACAAATAGTAAAAAGAAAAACAAAAACCTGGATATAGCATAACTAAACCACTAAAAATAAAAGAAAAGGAGGACTCCCTAAGGCAGCTACAGTAAAAAGATACATACAGAGAAACCAAGAAAGACAAAAATTACATTAAGATTTCTTTTCAGAAAATATGCAAGCCACAATAAAAACTATCAATGTTTTTAAAGTATTGGAAGGAAAAAAACTTTCAACCAGAATTCTATAACTAGCAAAGTGTCTTTGAAAAATGAAAAGCAAAAACTTAGAAAAATCATTGCCTGTAGATCTGAAATACAATAAATGGTAAAAGAAATTTTTCAGACAGAAGACATATGATACTGGATAGAACTTTGGATAACACAAAGAAATAAAAAGCATCAGAAATAATAAAAATGACAGTAATATAAAACACATTTTTCTTATCTATGCTAATCTAAAATATAATTAACTTTAAAACAAATATAATGTTACGAGTTTTTTAACATATAAAGCTAAAATACATGACAATAATAATGTAAAGAATATAATAGAGAAGATGGAAGTTTCTCCTTCTACAATAAGTCAACTAATGTAATATTTAAAGTTAGACTGAGATAAGTTAATGATGTATGTTGTAAACTCAAGAAAGTATAACTAATAAGCCAGTCCTGGAGATAAAATGGAATCATAAATTTTCTCCATTAATCTAAAAATAAAATTGTTTTTGAAGCCACATACTTCCACTTACAAGTGGGAGCTAAACAATAGGTACATACAGATATACAGATTGAAATAATAGACACAGGGGACTCCAAAAATTGGGCAGGGGGGAGGGAGGGAGGGATGAAATACTACCTATTGGGTACAAGGTACTCTGTTTGGGTAATAGATACAATAAAAGCCTAGACTACATCACTACACAATATATCTACGTAACACAACTGCACTTGTACCCCTCAATCTATGAAAATTAAAACACTTTGTTTTTGAGTATTTAAAATGTGTTAGGCACTGTGCCAGGATACAATGATGAACAAAATAAAGTCCCTGACTTCATAAAGCTTGTATCCTGGTAAGATGGAAGAAACAATAAATAATTAATAAAGCATGTATCTAATACTGTGCAAAAAGAAATTAAACAAGCTATGAAAGGATTTAACAGGCTGACCAATGTGGTCAGGAAGTTCTTTGCAAGGAGATGGCAATGAACAATTTTCTATTAATCCAGTAACCTTTAGCCTTATTACACTACTTGAAAATTACATATTCTTTCATTTCATTGTATTCTCAGAAAGAATACATGGTAGTAAGATTGAATAACCTACATACAGATACCTCACAATTGCCACTTACGAGATACAAAAGCATTCTGCATACCTATCATTTTTACCAAACACCACAGTACATTGATAAATAGAACTGTCAGATATAAATGCTGAGCTGCTATTTCAGAGTGAATGGAAATATTCTCTAGAAAATAGATTTCTCTTTAAATGTCTGTGTTGATCTATTTTTCAAATCAGTTTATAACAAGATAGTAATAGGATAAAGTACAAACCTTAGCCCAATAGAAGTTGTAATATTTGTTTTGAATGCTGACCCCTTAGGTAAAACACAGTTCATAATATGATTTTGATTTTCCTGTATAATCAGAACCCTTAAAGCTATTTGCAGAATTTTAATAGAAGTACTTGATAATCATGATTTCCTGATCAGTGTAGTTATGTATGGAGAAAATTAAGGATAAAATGTCTTCCTAGAGTCTTTAAAATCTTAAAGTCAGCCGAGTTCGGTAGCTCACTCCTGTAATCCCAGCATTTTGGGAGGCAGAGGCGGGTGGATCACTTAAGCCCAGGAGTTAGAGACCAGCCTGGACAACATGGCGAAACCCCGTCTCTACTAAAAATACAAAAACTAGCAGAGCATGGTGGCACCCACCTGTAGTCTAGCTACTCGAGAGGCTGAGGCAGGGGAGTCATTTGAACCCTGGAGGTAGCTGTTATAGCGAGCGGAGATCATGCCACTGCACTCCAGCCTGGGCCAGGGAGTGAGACGCTGTCTCAAAAGAAAAAAAAAAAAATCTTAAAGTCATGTATTTTAATTCTAACATTTTAATTTATATTTGATATAAATCTCCACTATAAAGGGGTTATATTGTAATGACATTATTATAGAAAGTGCATGACTTTTGCACCGTCTTCAAGTCTTGCATAGCAGAGATGGCTGCAGGAAGCTGCTCTTCTCCTAGCTGCCCCGGACATCCAGACAAAGTCAAATCTTCATGTAACTCGTTGCCTGTGGACATTCTGCCTTACCAGACTCAGAAAACTTGGTAATTATTGCATAATGAACCTAATTTACAGTATTTGTTTACACTTACAGCAAACTGTCTAAAAAATAAATCAAGAAAACAATCCCTTTTGGAATAGCATAAAAATCCAATAATTAGGAGTAAATTTAACTAAGAAGAAAAAATATCTGTACACTGCAAACTCTAAAACACTGCTGAAAGAAATTGAAAAGACACAAATGGAAAGATATCCTGTGTTTATGGATTAGAATAGTTAATATTGCTAAACTGTCTATACTACACAAAGCAATTTAAAGATTCAGTGAAATCCCTACAGAAATCCCAATGGTATTTTTCAGAGGAATAAAAAACAAAGACCCTAAAATTTATATGGAACCACAAAAGGACATGAACATCTGAAGTAATATTGAGCAAGCGGGACAAAACCGGAGGCACCAAATTTCCGTATTTCACAATATATATTACAAGGCTACAGTAATCAAAAGAGTAAGGTACTGGCTTAAAATTAACATCTAGATTAATAAAACAGAACAGAAGGCCCAAAAATAAATTCAGACATTTACAGTCATCTTATGTTTGACATGAGTTCCAAGAATACACAATGGGGAAAGGATATTCTCTTTAATAAATGGTTTTGGGAAAACTGAATATCCACATGCAAATGACTGAAATTGCACCCTTATTTCACTCAACATGCTAAAGTCAACTCAAAATGGATTATAGACTTAAACATAAGATTTGAAACTACAAAATGAATAGAAGAAAACAGTAAGAGAAAAACTCCTTGACACTGTTCTGGGAAATAATTTTTGGATATGACCCCAAAAACACAGGCAACAAAAGCAAAACTACAGAAATTGAATAGTGTCGAACCAAAAATCATCCTCTGCACAACAAAGAAAAAAATCAATATGATGAAGAAACAACCTATGGAATGGAAGAAAATATCTGTAAACCAACATATGTTGGTTAATATCCAAAATATATAAAGAACTCAAACAATTGAAGAGTAAAATAAAAATAAAATAAAACAAAATAACCCAATTTCAAAGTGGGCAAAGGACCTAAATAAACAGTTTTGCAAAGATATATAAATGGCCAGTAAGTGCTTATCATAACTATTATCAGGGAAATGCAATTCAAAACCATAACAAGATATCACACCTATTCAGATGGCTATTATCAAAAAGATAAATGATAATAAGTATTGTTATCACAATCTCTCTTACCTGTGAAATCTATGCATACAAAGTTTTAGTTATGAATAGGAACTGCGCAAGGCAGCTCTATCTCCTAAGGCTGGGACAATAAAGGAGGAATCGGGTGTTATCAGAAGCTAGAAGTGTGAAGGTGAGGGCCTGGACCTGGGCCTCAGGTATCTGATGAGGTCGCTGCCTGACTGCTGCTGGTACCCTCCAAAGGCTGAATCTGGAAGTAGCAGAGAGAAAAAATAAACACTAGAACGAATTGCTATTGTTTATAGGAAGGTCCTTTACTGAGATGACTCTAATAATAAAAAACAAAATGGAAGCAGCACTTCTTTTTCATACCTCCTGCTTCTTATTTTCTCTCCAGTGCACCCTATTGGAATACTTTAACAGGCTTTGGCAAAGGAAGAATATAGTTTTCAGAATCCCAGGTGCAGAATCATAAAGGAAATAGAAGGTGAGTTCAGAGCTAAAAAACAATACCTTAATAACTATCCCAGCAGGAATACTTAATTTCAATAGGCTGAATGAATTGTAAGTAGAGATTTTAAACTGTTTTCAATTTTATAATTCATGCCTCATTAAGTCCCAATATCTACATTGAAAAAATATGTATTCATCTAAATAAACTTACTTTTGTAGAACTGGTACATTTTAAAATTTATATTATCAAAGAAATGACTGTCAATTCTAAAGCCCTAGAGCTAAGTGTCATTCTTATGGACTACACATTACTGACAGTGATAGGAGACAACATTTTTACTACTTCTTAGTTTCACCAAATGTCAACTGAGTTGCAAGTTGCATTAACTAGGGAATTTCCACTTAGCTGTTTTGGACATTGGTTATTCCAGAAAGTATTTCTTTTAATAATATATACTTAGTGTATTAGTCGGAATTCTCCAAAGAAATAGAACAAATAGGATGTACAATACATATTAAGAACTACATAAAATTATATATTATATATTATATATGAATAGATATATGTACAGACAGAGAGAGAGAGAGAGATTTATTATAAGGCATTGGCTTATGTGACTATGGAGGCTGAGAAGTTCTATGAACTGCCCTCCATAAACTGAAGACCCAAGAGTGCTAGTGGTATCATTTCAGTCTGAGTCTAATGGCCTGAGAACGTACTCTTGAGTATGCAGTGGCTCTTAGGAGAGCCAGTGGTGCAAATCACATTCTAAGGGCAAAAAAAAAAAAGACCAATGTCCCAGCTCAAGCAGATAGGCCAGAAGTAAAAAAGTAAATTCCTCCCTTCTTTTTTTTTCTGTTAGGTCTTTAACAGATTGGGTGATGTCCACCCACCTTGGGAAGGGCAGTCAACTTTGTTCAGCTCACTGATTCAAATGCTAATCTCACTCAGAAACACTCTCACAAAGATATCCAGAAACAATGCTTAGGCATTCTGAATCAGTCTGGCCAACAACGGTGAAACCCCGTCTCTACTAAAAATACAAAAATTAGTCGGGTGTGGTGGCAGGTGCCTGTTACTCCATCTACTCCAGAGGCTGAGGCAGGAGAATGGCTTGAACCGGGGTGGTAGAGGTTACAGTGAGCTGAGATGGCACCAATGCACTCCAGCCTGGGCAACAGAGCAAGACTACATCTCAAAAAATAAATTAATTAATTAATAGTGCTTAATCTAGACACCCCATGGCACATCAAATTCACACATAAAATTAACCATCACAACAAATGAATTTATAAAATTAAAAAAAAATCTTGATCTGCCATAAGTGAGATGCTTTTTGTTACATATTTATTAAAATAGAGATCAAAGTCTATAAAATAGAAAGAAATAGGTAAGTAAAAAGAAAGATGAAAAAGAATACATTGTTAGTATAGATAATTTTATATTTCCAATATATTACTCATACTAATAACTGGAACTCTTACAAATCTTGTTAAGTTGATAGATTTTTATGTTATATATTTTAGGACCATTTTAATTTTCAAGTGCCTTGTAAAACTGAGTTCTCAGTCATCAGTAGACATGTAATACTTGTTATTTGGAATGGACACATGAATAAATGAAAAAAATGACTGAATGAACAAATAAATGAAATTAAACGCTCTCTGCTCTGGGAAATTTTCAGAAAGACAAGTTCACCAAATGCATTCTGTTTATTACATTTGTATATTCATCAGCACATTGGTTAAATTGTATTTTACAATACAAAAGACTTAGTTACAACCTATACTCACTAGGAAAAGTATTACCCTCCCTCTTGAAAAGATTATAGTACTTATCAATATCATTCATATCAAAATTGCAATTTGATTGATTGATAAAATAGATAGATTGAGTAAAGTTCCTTGATTCTTGAACATTTCTGAATTTCAGACTTGGAATAAATACAAAAGAGAAAGAATGGACTCCTTATTAATATGGGCAGGTTAGATCTTGAGAGAAAAGTTATAAAATGTGACTATGTTTACCTCAGGTTAACAAAATGAATCATCCCAGCTATATACATTCATAGCAGGTTTGAGAAAAAGTGTATGCCCTTGAAAGGAAGGGGATAAATTGGATATTGCATCTATGTTGAAAACTTAATTATAAAGAATTTACTTTTGAAAATTTGCTAAGATTTTCTACAGCAATTGATTCAACTTTTCTTTGTTACTTTTATTCTATTTCAGAAATATATCATCTTTTCTTTGAGACTTTTTTTTTTTATTCATTGAAAACCAACATAGTCAGGAAATTGGGTTCTTCCACTGACGACACTTATAAAACAGACTGTTTCAAATTGCCTTGGCTTGGAAACAGAGATAGTCAGTTTCAGTAAAAGCACTGTTTATTTTAAAAGGAAATATTCGTTTTAAAAATACTGGTTAAAATTTATTTCTCAGACTTAAAAAATGTATCCTTAATACAAAGCTGTCACCATTATTTTACCTGAACAATGTTTAAAAACATTATTACAAATATATATACATATGTACAGTGTATGGAAATATTTAGTCTTACCATTTATTACCAAATAACTTTCAAGTTGAGCAAGGAGTTTTCTTCTGAGTATGCATAAACACATGTTATTCTGTTTCCTCCAAAGATAAGCCTTGGGCAGAAACTTATATAAATTATGTCTCTAAATACATCTCAATAATGCTTCATCTGAAATCAAATAAGTATGTTATATAATTTTAAAATGTTGGAACTGTCTAGAGTTTTGGTTTCTAATTTAATTTTATTATTTTCAGAGAGCTTGACATATCTTAATACGAGTTTTTTATGAACTTGTGTTTCATTAAAAACTCCTCTTAAGATATGTCAAGCTGAAAATACTTTGAGCTGAAAATATTTTCTAATTTTCTTACTGTATAACTTTTAATAAGAGTACGTTACATAATTCCAAATACTGGGGAATGTTCTAGATTTTTTATCTTTAATGTAATTCCATTCTTTTCAGAGAACTACTGTGCTGTATTTATATCAGTTGAAATATATTAAGATTTGTGCTATGGCCCAACATATGGTCTATCTTGATAAATATTCCATATGCACTTGAATACATATTCTGTAGTTTTTATATCCAGTGATATGAAAAATTAAATGAGATCGGTTGACAGTTTTGATCAGATCCTTACTCATTTTATCAAATACTGGGAAGAGTGGCTTAAAATTCTCAACCCTGAAAATTTATTTGTCTCTTTTTCTCTCACTGGGGATTTGTCATATATGTTTTGTTTTATAAATATTGTTATAGAGCTTTTACACTTACATCTAGGAGTGTTAGGTCTTTTTGATAAATTGTTTCTTTAGCAAGTGAAATATCCTCTGATAGCATTTCTTGTCTTGAAGCCTACTTTGGCTGATATTAATATAGCCATATCTTTCTTCTGTATAGTGTTTGCATGGTATATCTTTTTTTCCTCTTTCTTTCACCTCTATATTTAAAGCACATCTGATTACATCTCTGATAGTTGTTTTGTCTTTTAATTGCCTGACAATTTCTGACTTAAAATTGGAATGTTTAGTCCATATATATCTAATGTAATTATTGGCCTAATAGGGCTCATATGTCAATATGGCCCTATTTTACTTTCATTTGTTTTGTTTTCAAATTTTATTCTACACTCTTCTGATAGAATTAACTAACGAGTTATACAATCCCCAATTATCTTATACTGCCTTTTGATTTATATTTAACTTTCCATTTTTTTACAAAAAGCTACTCCCAGCTACTATTAAGCCCACTGTAAACTTTCCACTACAGTTATTGCATCACTTCTTTAGTATTTCCATTTTGTTGCATTTTTAATTTCTATTTCTCTACTGAGGTTCTTTATGTAGTTAGTCATTAAGACTAACTTATTTTTTCTTGAAGTCCTCGAATGAACTTATAATATTGTTTTAAAATTTGTCTCCTAAGTCTCACATCTGAGCCATCTTGGAGTGTGTTTCTATTCCCTCTCTATATTTTTTTGGCTATGCATCAATATTTCATATTTCTTTGGAAAAATGGTATTTTTATTATATTTTGGATATTATAATTGATATATTATAAAGATTATGCATTCTGTTATCTTTCTCTGCATAGTGTTGATTTTTCTTCCCTAGGCAACTATTGATTGAACTTTTTAAACGTATACAGGCTTAGATTTATGTTGTGTTAGAATGGATTTGCCTCTTCTAACTTGCGAGGGTTCAAATTGCTGGTTCTTACTATCTCACATATTTTGGTTTGGCTATGTTTTAAGATTTAGGGAAGTCTAAAGTAGGCCTTATTATATAATGTGGGCCTTATGTCAAAGGCATGATCTTTCTGCCATATCAATTAAATATCCACGTATTAACAAGGTCTGTCTATTAACTCTGGCTGTGCTGGAATTCAACTGTCTGCTATCACATTGATTGACTTCTATTTATTTTGTTCTCCTCTCAACCCAAGAGCAGCTGATAATTTCACACAATCTCCTCTGGAGAAACCATGATACTACCCACAGCCAAGGCCTTGTAGAGAGCCTCCATGCAGACTTCTGCTTCGTCCTCTCTCCCTCTATTTTCATTGTTCAGCTGCTTTCTAGTGATTGCAGATTTCAGCTGCTTTACCTGACAAGATTCTAATCTCTGCCTTCTCAGCTCAGGGCCACCATACTGTTTGAACTTTTTCTTTCTGCATCACAATTAGGAGGCTTCCCTCGACATAGAGCTCGGGTAATTAGAGAGTTTATTCATAAGTGCCCTTACGCAAAACTTGGCCCTATCATCCTATGCTTAAGCATAGTTGTCTCACATAAAAAGTTGCTAGATAATTCATAGACTGCAGAAGATATGTGTGGTTCTTAGGCTGAACAATATTGATTATTATGCAGTTTTTAAATGGTCAAATGTCTACATTTCTAAATATATCCATATAAATAACGGACAATGCATTAATATAGAAAAGTTTTGAAGCGTTTCTTTCATCTGCCGAGAAGAGACAACACAACAGAAAAAAAAAAAAAAAAAAGAAAACAGAGAAAAAGTTTATAAAGGGACAATTCGCATAAGAGAAAATAATTGGACAATACTAAAATCTATTTATTTTAGCAATGAGAAAAATGCAAATTTTTGAGAACAACCATGCTGGTGGGACAACTTGAAAGAGTCACTTGGTAATAGTTAGTCGTTTTAAAGAGCACACACTCTAAAGTGAGTATACTAAAGAAACTCTTGTTTTCTTTATAAGAAAGTGATGTGCAAAGAAAGTGTAAAATAAAGAGATGTATAAAGATATTCACTGTGCCCATTTGTATAAATAATAAATAAATGGAACAAACTAATTCTCAGTAGAAGAATGACTAAATGCAGTGGCTTAGACATAAAGAGGTTTATCAACATTAAAGTAATCAAAATAAAAGTTTTAATATTTCTAAAGTTCTTAAAACAATGTTTATTCTTGGCTTTGGCTACTTCAGTTCAGGATAAAAGGAATGAATTAGATTTAAATATATTAACAAAGATAAATACTAAAAACAATATTCATTAGAACATTCAGTTGCAAGCATGTTCTCAGTATGACTTTGTTAATGTAAAATTGAACACACATAAAGCAATAGAATACAGTGTTACAAATACATGAGAGTGATATATACCAACTTTAAAGGATATAGGGAGGGCTGAGAGAAATGGTAAGTGGTGTTTTGGTATATATAATTTTGTTTCATTTTTCTTTTAAAGGAAAATTGTAAAGCAAACAGAAAAGGAAATATCAGTAAAGTTGCAGACATATACAAATTTTCAATTTTGTTGACAGAGCAGAGACATTATTTTACATATTACTACGTCATCATTTTCAGTTCACTTGACTAATAGAGTCTATCAAAGGCAGAAAAAGTGGCAGAGAAATGAAAAGTTAGTTGTCTTTGCTCATGTCACTCTGAGAAAAGGCCACAGTAATCAGTGAACCTTTATTCACCAAGCTTATGAAACAGAAAGTCTCAATTATATAGGTCATTATCATAACTAAAAGTGATATGTACTGTTTCCTGTTTATAATCCAGATAATTTAAATTATTTTATCTTAGAAGTTTGAAAATTGCATGAGCATTACGTAAACATTTTCTTAAAGAAATAAACTCTACATATGTTATTCAGACATAATCAAGGATATTGTTTATATTCACATGGGTGATGTGGTATTAATTGAATATATTTCTCATTAGTCAGGAAAACTTTCTCCTGCCATGATTGAATTGCATTCTTAGATATGTCTTTAGACTAGGGATCAACAAACTTTTCCCCTAAAGGGCCAGGTAGTAAATACTTTAGGCTTTGAGGGCCAGATGGTCTCTGCTGCAACTACTCAACTCTTCTGCATCAGTGTGAAAGTAATACATATATATCAGTAATACATAAATAAATGGACATGTCTATGTTCCAATAACATTTTTTTAACAGAAACAGGTGGCAGGTTAGATTTGGTCTACAAGTCATAGTATGACAACACCTGCTCTAGATTGTTTTTAATTATTCTAATATTCTATCTGATTGTTCAATGATTCTGCCAAAGATTTTATGCATCTTTCTTGCCTATTATTTATTATGACCCTCTTGTATGCAAAAGATACGTTGAGATTGGCAAAAATAGAACACTGTGAAAATAATAAGATGATTGGCCAGTATTGTGGTATAAGTGGTTTTGTCCTTGTTTGAATAGTCTCTTTCTCTTCCTCCATCTGCCTTTAGTCTCTCACTTTTTTTTTTTTTTTTTTATCAGAGGCATGATCCTGCTCTGCGGCCCAGGCTGCCAGGCTGAAGTTAAATGGCATGATCACAGCTCACTGCAGCCTTGAACTTCTGGGCTTAAGCAATCCTCCCACCTCAGCCTTCCAAGTACCTGGAACTACAGGCCCGCACCACCACACCCAGCTAATTTTGTTTTTAATTTTTTGTAGAGACAAAGTCTCACTATGTTGTCGAGGTTGATCTCAAACTCCTGGCCTCAAATGATCTTCCCGCCTCATGCTTTCAAAATGCCTATAAGCATCATTCATCATGGCTGGCCTAGTCTTTCATATTCTTACAGATGTGGGTGACCCCCATGTTAGACTGGTGAGGAGGCTTAGGAAATTAATATAAATTTGGAACTTATGAAGTCTTTCTCATGAAGACTTTTTCACAGAATCAGGTTTCAATTCCTCCTCTCAACTTCCTATGGCATCTTGAATGCTATTTATCAATAAAATCCCATACAATTCTGCAAAACAAAGACTGTTAACTTTCTTCTGTCTGGATTTATGAAGATTATATTTACCAGAGAAATCAATCCTGGTAAGAATAACCAGCAGAGCTGAGGGCCCAAAATAGCTAGGGAGACTTGATAAGGTCTTTTATAATTTGCTGGTTAGTGAGAAAAACTAGGAAATTAGAAGAATGTGATTCATTACAAGCTGCATCTACTTCTTAAACACATTGAGCAATAATAATTCGCTAAAAACATCCTTGCTAATTAAAAAAAAAATGACATGAAATTTATTTTAGAGTGATTATTTCTGTCATCTGTAGACTGCCAGAGTTTTGTGTTTTGCATCCTATAATGAAACAGGTGAAATAGAGGGTTAAGAGCCACAGAGGGATGGTGATGCTCTGCAGGTGGGCTTTTCCATCAGTTTTTAATTAGGGTATGGATGAGGCACATAAATAGGAAGTGCTGAGGGTGAATATGGCCTTTTTTAAAAAGGAAACAGTGAAAGGACAGAAATCTATAATCATGAAGACAGACAAGTGGTACTCTGATTTTCTGTAATGTGGTTTTTGTCATTTTAATGCTTAATATTAAGGTTGAATGTATGCTATGCCTGGAAGAAAATCATATTTTTATAAATCTAATTGAAATATTTACAATTTTTTATGACTGTCTCGGACAAACACTTAGCATCAAAAGGAAGTAAACAATTCAAAAGGCTTGTTTAAAGGCACTTTCTTCTTTGTTATGTATGGCACTTCCCTGTCTTGAAAGAGAATGTTAAAGGAAGTAATGTCCCCATGAATGCCTGATGATAATGTGCCCCTGTACTCAGGCCTTGCCTGGTGAATAATCTTATACAGTCAAATACGCTGTTGGAATTCTGATTGAATTAAGTGGCACATAAAGAGTATGCATAAAAGATCATGAAATTCTTGTTGCAAAAGACTCTAAATTCATATAGCATGGCAGTCAGTGCCTTTGAGAAACAGACATCACAATGGGTTCAGAAATCCTCGATATTTATTGAGGGATATGCCCCAAAAAGCTAAAGGAGAGAGGGAGCAGACAAAAGCAGCCTCCCTACCAAGATGCAGCTCTAAAACCTGTGAAAGAAGAGAGGGAAAAATTAGGTATAAAAGTTTCAGACTGAAATGCAGATCTGAGGAAGTCTCGGCCAAACTGAAAGGGAATTCCCAAGCATCGTCTGTCCTTTGGCAGAGTGGTTTGGCACTTGTAACTCCATGCTCAGTCCTTGGCTTGGAGCAACCCACTGAATGCAAATCATTGGCGAGAATGCTGGAAGATCCAAAAGTGCTACGAATAAAGACTACTAATGAACTGTGCTCTTCATGGCAGGCTATCATGAAGATACTTGAGTAGCACAAATCCATGACCACCATGAAGAGGTGTTCTACATCTTCAAACTGAAACCGTATCATGCGTAAGAAAATGTGTTATCAAAAATATTGTCTATGAAGATTAATTTTTTGTTTCATTAAAATGTATTTTAGGCCAGGCAGGGTGGCTCATTGTCTACTCCCAACACTTTGGGAGGCCAAGGCAGGCAAATCGCTTGAGCTCCAGAGTTTGAGACCAGCATGATCAACATGGCAAAACTCTGTCTCTACAAAAAATACCAAACTTACCTGGGTATGGTGGTGCATGCCTGCAGTCCCAGTTACTCAGGAAGCTGACCTAGGAGGATAGTTTGAGTCCGGAAGGTGGAGGTAGTAGTGAGCCAAGACTGTGCTGCTGCACTCCATTCTGGGTGATAAAGCTAGGCTTTGTCCCCCAAAAAAATACATATATGTAATATAATATATATATAACTTGATTATTGCATTTACACAGATTTATCCAATGTTAGAAATAAGATCTCAGCACCAAGGACAGTGCTTGAAATATAGTACATGTTCAATATGGGTTGAGAATAAATGCATATACTTTCTCATATTTCTTATTTTAGAAAACCCTTCGATGTATCAATTATGTTCTTCTTTCTAGCTCAACCCTATTACTTTAATAAACTTTTCTTTATTTAGCCATAATTTACATCTTAAGCTCTCACTCTTTTCAAATCTCAATAAGCCTATGTTATAACAGATATGCAGTTGAACAGTGAGTAAGCACATTGACCCTGAACCATGCTTCCTGGGGTCAATGCTTGGCTTCAATATTTACTAACTGTGAAAACTTTGGCAAACCAATTAACCTCTCTCCCTCTTAGTTTCCTGGTAGCTTAAATCAAAATTGTAACACAACCTAATTATAGAGTCACTATGAAGATGAAAAGTAGTATGTTAAAATATTTAGAGCAGCATCTGGTGTATACAGTAAGTGCTCAGAAATGCAAGCCACTATCACTCATGCTGTTATTATTAACATGGATCAAAAGCTCCACCATATAATTAATAAGGCATTAAGAATATCTCCACTAGCAAAAAAAGTAGCTTGATAAGGGCTTTAAAACTGGTTCAGTAATTGAGCAAATTTATCACATCAAATAATTTAGCAAAAACTACTGGAAACTAGGAGGACTTCAATGTAGAAATGAAGGCAGTATATAGAAAAATATGATGATAATAAAAATGTAAACATAATGTCTGGCCTAAAGGTCTGTCATGGACACTCATGGACACAAACCTGATGACAGTATGCCCCTATACCCAGATCTTGCCTGGCCACTATCAGTCTATCTTGCTTTTCAATAACTCTACTCCTGGATTGGTAATTCCATTAAGACAGATTTCCAAGTTTTGCGATTGGCATTTTCCAAGAGATTTCTTTGTGCCCTCAGTACCATAGCTCCATAGCCTAGCTATAAAATCGAATCAATGTCCATCTCCTAAATATTTTGGAAACATTCAATTAACTATGAGGTTTATGCTGGCATGCCTAGCTCAACATCAATACACAAGTCCATTGAAGCAAAAGAGTGAAATAATAAACTCTTATTTAATGCATTCATTTATTCATGTATGCATGCAACAAATATTTATAAAGTAAGTATTATATGCCAGGAACTGGTATGAAAGAAAATAATGGTGAAAAAATTATATTAAGCTTTTCGCTTCTTAGACTTATAATCTTATACAGGAGAGTCACACCTCTTTCACAATTTCACAATCAATCCCTGTTCTATCAAAACTATCATTCCCTAAGACCCCCGACTTGACTGATAAAAAAGTAGGATATAGATTCCATAGGTGCTGCAAAAACTAGAATGAATAGTGAAGAATTAAAAAAAAAAAAAAACTTAAATTGACTGAACAATCACACCAATTATTTAAAGAGTTATCTGCTACACTCTAAAATAAAATAAAAATTCTCTCTACAGTAACAACTTGGACATGGTAAAATAAAAAATGAGATATGGAAGGAAAATACTATATTTCTTATCTATAAAATTTTTTTTCTTAACTGTTAATTTATTACTGATAGCATAAAAATACCGATGAAGGACTTAATAGTATTCTCTGATGGTTGCTTATATTTCTGTGGGGTCACTGGTGATATCCCATTTATCATTTTTTATTGCCTATTTGATTCTTCCCTCTTTTCCTCTGTATTTGTCTAGCATGCAGCTATCTTTCTTTTTCCCCCCCCAAAAAAACATCTACTGGATTTGTTGATTTTTTGAAGAGTTGTTTGTGTCCCTGTCTCCTTCAGTTCTACTCTGATCTTGGTTATTTCTTGTCTTCTGCTAGCTTTGTGATTTGTTTGCTCTTCTTTTTCTAGTTATTTTAGTTGTAATGTTAGGATGTCAATTTGAGATCTTTCTAGCTTTTTGATGGGGGCATTTAGTGCTATAAATTTGCCTCCTAACAGTGCTTTAGCTGTGTGCCAGAGATTCTAGTACATTGTCTCTTTGTTCTCATTAGTTCCAAAGAACTTCTAGATTTTTGCCTTAATTTCTTTACGTGTCCAGGTGTCATTCAGGAGCAGGTTGTTCAATTTCCATGTAGTTGTGTGGTTTTGAGTGTGTTTCTTAATTTTGAATTCTAGTTTGATTGTGCTGTGGCCTGAAAGACTGCATGACTTCAGTTATTTTGCATTTGCTGGAGTGTTTCCCTTCCAATTCTGTGATCAATTTTAGAGTAAGTACCATGTGGCACTAAGAAGAATGTATATTCTGTTCTTTAGGGGTGAAAAGTTCTGTAGATATCACTTGGTCCTGAGCTGAGTTCAAGTCCTGAATATCCTTGCTGATTTTCTGTCTCGATGATTTGTCTAATACTGACAGTGGGGTGTAAAGGTCTCCCACTATTATTGTGTGGGAGTCTCAGTCTCTTTGTAGGTCTCTAAGAACTTGTTTTATGAATCTGGGTGCTCCTCTATTGGGTGCATATATATTTAGGAGAGTTAGCACTTCTTGTTGAATTGAATCTTTTGCCATTAGTAATGCCCTTCTTTGTCTTTTTTTTTTTTCTTTTTATCTTTGTTGGTTTAAAGTCTGTATTATCAGAAACTTGGATTGCAACTTCTGCTTTCTTCTGCTTTCCATTTGCTTAGTAAATTTTCTTCCATCCCTTTATTTTGAGCCTATGCGTGACCAGGAAGAAGTTGAATCCCTGAATAAACCAATAAAGAGTTCTGAATTTGAGGCAGTAATAAATAGCCTACCAACAAAAAAAGCCGAGGACCAGATGGATTTACAGCTGAATTCTACCAGAGGTACAAAGAGGAACTGGTACCATTTCTTATGAAACTATTCCAAACAATTGAAAAGGAGGGACTCCTCCCTAACTCATTTTATGAGGTCAGCATCATCCTCATACCAAAACCTAGTGCAGATACAGCAAAATAAGAAAACTTCGGGCCACTATCCCTGATGAACATCAATACAAAAATCCTCAATAAAATACTGGCAAATCAAATCCAACAGCACATCAAAAAGCTTATCCACCATGATCAAGTCGGCTTCATTCCTGGATGAAAGGCTGGTTTAACTTATGCAAATCAATAAACATGGTTCATCACATAAACAGAACTAAAGACAAAAACCACATGATTACCTCACTAGATGTAGAAAAGGCCTTCAATAAAATCCAGCATCCCTTCATGATTAAAAACTCTCAATAAACCAGGTATCAAAGGAACATACCTCAAAATAATGAGTCACTTATAACAAATCCACAGACAATATCACACTGAATGTGCAAATGCTAGGAGCATTCCCTTTGAAAACTGGCACAAGACAAGGATGCCCTCTCTCACCACTCCTATTCAACATAGTATTGGAAGTTATGGCCAGGGCATCAGGCAAGAGAAAGAAATAAAGGATACTCATGGAGGAAGAGAGGAAGTCAGATTGTCTCTATTTGCAGATGACATGATCCTATATCTAGAAAACCCCATCATCTCAGCTGAAAAACTTTGTAAGCTGATAAGCAACTTTAGCAAAGTCTCAGGATACAAAATCAATGTGCAAAACTTACAAGCATTCCTATACCCCAAAAACAGACAAGCAGAGATCCAAATCATGAACAAATTCCCATTCACGATTGCTAGAAAGAGAATAAAATACCTAGGAATACAGTTAATGAAGAAAGAGAAGGACCTCTTCAAGGAGAACTACAAACCACTGCTCAAGGAAATTCAAGAGGACACAAACAAATGGAAAAGCATTCCATGTTCATGGAAAGAAAAAATCAATATCATGAAAATGGCCATACCACCCAAAGTAATTTATAGAGTCAATGCTATTTCCATTAAACTACCATTGACATTCTTCACAGAATTAGAAAAAAAAAAAATTAAAAATCCATATGGAACCAAAAATAACTCATATAGGCAAGACAATCCTAAGCAAAAAGAACAAAGCTGAAGGCATCATGCTACCTGACTGCAAACTATACTACAAGGCTACAGTAACAAAACAGCATGGTACTGACACAAAAAACAGACACATAGACCAATGGAACAGAACACAAACCTCAGAAATAACACCACACATCTACAACCATCTGATCTTCTACAAACCTGACAAAAACAAGAAATGGGGAAAGGATTTCCTATGTAACAAATGGTGCTGGGAAAACTGGCTAGCCATATGCAGAAAACAAAAACTGGACCCCTTTCTTATGCCTTATACAAAAATTAACTCAAGATGGATTAAAGACTCAAATGTAAAACCCAAGACTATAAAAACCCTAGAAGACAATCTAGACAATAGCATTCAGGACACAAGCATGGGCAAATATTTTATGACAGAAACATCAAAAGCAATTGCAACAAAAGCAAAAATTGATAAATGGGATCTAGTTAAACTAAAGAGCTTCTGCACAGCAAAAGAAACTTCCATCAGAGCAAACAGACAACCTATAAAATGGGAGAAAATTTTTGCAATCTGTCTATCTGACAAAGGTCTAATACCCAGCATCTACAAGGATCTTAAACAAATTCAAATGAAAAAAACAAGCCACCCCATTAAAAAGTGGTCAAAGGACATGAACAGACACTTCTCAAAGGAAGTCATGCATGTGAACATGCGTATGTTCAGAAAACATATGAAAATAAGTTCAACATCACTGGTCATTAGAGAAATGCAAATCAAAACCACAATAAGTACTATCTCATGCCAGTCAGAATGGCTATTATTAAAAAGTCAAGAAACAGCAGATGCTGGTGGGGCTCCAAAGAATTAGAAATGCTTTTACATGGTTGGTGGGAATGTAAATTAGTTCAACCATGTGGAAGGCAGTGTGATGATTCCTCAAAGACTTATAACTAGAAATACCATTTGACCCAGCAATCCTTTTACTAAGGATATGTCCAAAAGAATATAAAGTATTCTATTTTAAAGATACATGCATATGTATGGTTATTGCAGCACTATCCACAATAGCAAAGACATGGAATCAACCTAAATGCCCATCAATGGTAGACTGGATAAAGAAATGTGATACATACACACCATGGAATACTATGCCATAAAAAGGAAGGAGATCATGTTCTTTGCAGGGACATGAATGGTACTAAAAGCCATTATCCTCAGCAAACTAACACAGGAACAGAAAACCAAACACTGCCTGTTCTCTCTTATGAGAGCTAAACAATGTGAACACATAGACACAGGAGAGAAACAATACACAGTGGTATCTGTGGTCGGGGGAGCAGGGAAGGAGAGCATCAGGAAATAGCTAATGCATGCTGAGCTTAATACCTAGGTGATGGGTTGAGAGGTGCAGCAAATCATCATGGCACACATTTACCTATGGAACAAACCTGCACATCCTATACATGTACCACAGAACTTAAAATAATCAGAGATATTTCAAAAGTAAAACCAACAGCTCTTGAGGGCTAATTAGATATAACAGACAGAAATAAATTATTCACTCATTTAATCCTGCAATTATTCCTCAGATATGTATTGCTTATTTCATGCCAGAAAATGGTCTAAGATCTAGAATTAAGAAGTAGACATGCTACGTTCTACGGGAAACATCTCTTAAACAAAGCAGAGTGATCAATGCCAGGAAGATACAAGTGCAGTATATAAATTGTCCAGAGTGACCCCACATGCAAATGACCAACACTGTGAGTTTGATCTGAGCAACTGCACAGATTATGATGTCACTAATAGAGACACAGAATATAGAAAGGAGGGAGCAGTGTTGCAAGAGATAATAAGGAGTTTGGTTTATACATTTTAACAGCTGACTAAATATGGATGGTTAAGTAAAAAGGCCACACCACCGATACTTGTGACTGAGAACATTTCTTCCCAAATCAAACGGGTTTGCCAATTTTTTAATATAAACAAACAGAGCTGTAACACAACCTCATATGCATCTAAATTCTCCTCGTAAATATCATTTAAAAAATATCATGTTGTTCAAGATGTCTTATAGTACCAAACGTGTTTTCCTTATTAAAAGATGAAGAAATATTGATCTAATATTTTAAGTTCAATAAACATTCTAACATTATCTGGCTGTTTGTTACCAGCTATGCAGTTGGCTTTCAATTACTTGGTTTTCAGGTAAGAAACAAATATCGAATATTATGCCAGTTAGTCCTTAGAGACTGCCTTCTCAACTGGTCATTTGAAGGAGAATTAAAGTCTCAGGAGAAGGAAAGTAGCTGCATTAAGTGTGCTAATTCCTTTCACCCAAGATAATGCCAAGCTTAAGTGAAAATCTCACTCTATTAGAGCCATCACACTCCAGAAAAAGCAAAGCTTTCCAGTCACTTACAAACAAAATTCAAGATTTTGAGTTATCGAAACATATGCATACAGCCAGGTAACAAATTTTGTTTCCCAATGAAAAAATAAACATATTACTATGCATTTGGTAAAATAAAAAAGAGTAGTTGACAATTGTGCACCCTCTTCAGAAAACAACTGGTATCATGAATATATTCTATAAATCAATAACTGAAGAATGCAATTCCTATCTCTCTGTTAAGCTGAGTAACCAGGTACATTGTCCTTCAAACTGGAGATTTTTTTAAACAACTTGTATGATATCTTATAGGAGCCACATGACTGAAGAGAAAATCTGCATTTCACTCTGAATTATTATTTCCAAATCCACCTCCCTTCTCCCAGTAGGCAATTAGTTCGTATGATTACAGACTTCTGAGATATCAAAAGTAGGAATGAGGCCAGCCACGATGGTGCAGGCCTATAATCCCAACACTTTGGGAAGCTGAGGCCGGTAGATCACTTGAGACAAGGAGTTTGAGACCAACCTGGCCAACATGGTGAAACCCATCTCTACTAAAAATACAAAAATTAGCTGGGCGTGGTGATGTACACTCATAATCTCAGATACTCAGGAGGCTGAGGCATGAAAATTGCTTGGTCCTGATAGGCAGAGGCTGCGATGAGGCAAGATTGCAGAGACGCTGTCTCAAAAAACAAACAAACAAATAAATAAATAAAGTATGAATGAATAGATGGATGAGTGGATGAAATAAAGCAAAGAGCAAATTTCTATCAATCATACAAAATTCACATGAGGTCAGAAAAGAAATTTATCATTCAAAAGCCTTGTTTATTTGGATGAGGGTCTTTAATAAATTTTATCTGCCTGATTTCAAAAAAGAAAGAAATATTCTCTTTCCTGGACTATCATATTTTGTGCTCATATGCTGGTCTTGTATTTCTGTGGCTTTATATATCCTCTGCAAAACTCACTTCCCGCTCTTCTCTATGAATCCCATGCCAATTACACATTTCAAAATGAAATTCAAAATCATCTCCCTAAGGTATTTCTTATGTTTTGCTTTATTATCTCTTATATTTGTGCTCTCTACTTATTTCAACATAGTGGCTTTAAAGAGTTGTTTTAAGAAACTGGCTACCTTTTTGCTTGACTTGTGTTACTTATCCCATTAGATGTACCCAATGTATATACTTCAAATTTCAATGTCATTCATTGCTAAATGAATTACTAAACAAACAAACTGAATACCAATTATGGGTATAATACTAAGAATTAAGTTTAAACAAAGATTTGCCCTTGAAAACCTTGCAGGGTTTATTTATTTCACAATTATTAGCCTAATAATTATATATGCCAAACACTTTATGTAAGGAGTACTCACCTTTAAGGATCTCACACAGAAGTATATACATGTAAAAATGAAACATAATTCATAACAAATAAACACAAGATGGAATCCTGAATTAAGTTTGTTCCAGCAAAAATATGTTAGTGGAACAACCAGTGAAATTTGGTAAGATGTGTAGTCTAGTTCCTAGTATTATGTCATTGTTAATACCATGATTTTGATCATTATATGGGAGTTATATGATATATTAACCTCAGGGGAAGGCAAGTGAAGTCAATCGAGGCTCTTTCTGTACAATTTTTGTACACATGTCTACAATTATTTAAAAACTAAATTTTTTAAAGCAATGTAACAGATACAATGAGATGAAGAGATAAATGTCTGTATCATGATATATTTCAGCAATATTCCTCTTCAAGAAAGGCCTTAGTGCTCAAGTGTAGGGACTGTGGTTGTCCGGCAGTCCCCAGTTGTCAACTCTTTGGAACATGCCTCAACTGCAGACGGCCACCTTGCCCAAGCCCACACCCTTCCCACTGTCACAGGATCCTTGTGTCACTTTGCTAGCCATAAACCTCTGTGGCTGGCGGTGCCTTCTGCCTGAGTATTGCCTGGCAGGTTGTGCTTGGCTTATGCTACTGGCCTGGATCCCACACCTGCCAAGGGCAAGCCAGGTGTGGAGCTGCAATGGGTGTGTGGGTGAGCAAGCATAGGATCAGGCCACTGCACACAGCCAAGCATGCCAGCTGCTGTGGTGGGGTGAGCAGTTCCAGGTGCCAATGCAGCTGCCAGCTCCGTGTGAGGCTCCTGCTGGACCAGATGTACTGCATGCAGTTTCTACTGCAATCTACTGCTTCTGGATGAGGGGAACACGGTGACACCCAGAAGCTTAGAGATGCCAGGAACCACAGAGCCCCAAAGAGGGTGTCACAGCCCTGGCTTGGGGAGCCCCTAGGTCTGGACTCCCAAAAAGGCCACAGCTCTTCTCTCCTCTTCAACCGCAGTGTGGCGAGTTGGTTGGGGGCCAGTGTTTCAGCCCCGTTTGTGTTACAGCTCTTTCAGTCTAACTATTCTGTGGGTCCCGAGTCTTCCCAGTCTTGCGTCTTGAAAGACTGAGGTACTTCGACAACTGGAGGGTGAGGAAGATGGAGAGGAGCTTCACTGAGCTGCAGAACAGCTCTCAGGAGACCCAGAGTGGGTAGCTCTTTTCTGCAAGCAGATCGTCCCCACAAGGGTTCAGCTCTCAGTGGAGAGGAGACCTGGAGTGGGTAGGTCCTTCCCACAGCTGGTAGTCCCAATGTCTCTGTGAATCTGGCTGAGTCTGGAATTTTTATGAGCTTCAGAAGGGAGGAAGTGCATACTGATGGTCCATGGACGGCCATGGGGCACCCCAGAAAAAGCACCATAAGTTCTCACTGTGGGCAGGGACTCCACCTGGAACTGACAGCCTGGCCCCCAGGCTTCAGGCCATCTCTACTTTGAAGGTGGGGCTTCACTGGGAACCCGCCCCTTTCCACCCAGGCCCTGTATGCCTCCTGCCACCATCATTCATGTCGTCCATGGTGCCAAAGCTGTTCCTGCAGAGGGCTGCCTACAGGCCCATGCAGAGCCGGACTTAGCACCCCTCAGCTTCCCTCCCATGCTCGTTGGTGCCCAATGTCTGGAGGAGACCGAGGCAGCAGGAGGTGGCATATCAGCACCATCCCAAGGGCGCACACACCTGGTCAGGTTGTGACAACACCTGGACTCCGCCTCAACTTTGCTCCAAAATCAGAGTGGGTGCTGGGAGCAGGGAAAGGCCAGGCAATGGAAGAAAGCACTTCTGAGCCTTGTTGGGGCAGGGGACTTCCCGGGGCCCCCAAGAGTTCAGAGATATCTGGGTCCACAGCCACAGATGGGCAGCTGCAGCTGCACCAGGGAAGGTGTGGCTCCCGCCTCCCCACCCCCCACCAACTCAGAACAGGGCGAGGCTCCTACCTAGTCCCAGCTCCCACTGGCTCTGTGGAGCTTGCAGCCCTGGCTGTACCTCCCAGCTGCACCTCCCAGCTGCAGCTGGCATCTTAGCAGAGGCCACTCCAGATGGGCCACTGCTGCCATCACCACCACAACCAGATGTTTCGACTGTGTAAACAGGGCTATAAAGGCCTGGCCATTTCAGCTCCTGGGGACACACTAATAAGCAACACTTTTCCCAGCTTCCCTTCTAAAGCTTCGTTGAACTTGCACCACAATTTGGCTTCCTCCTTGGCCCATTTCCGCTTCTTCCTCCTTCTTTTCCAAAGACATATCCCTAAAAACACGTTGCACCCCAACTATATCTTAATTTCTGCATTTTGAGAACTCAATCAGTGCTATATGTGAGGATCTGAGAACACAGAAGACAGAATAATTATAATATGGCCAATGGTACTATAATGTGAAATAAACATTCCTAAAAAGCATAGTGTGATACAAAATTGTATAATTAAATCTATATAGATACAGGAAAAATTCAATCAGGGGAACAATACTCAAAAACATTGTGTGACAGTGACACAAATTAAAAAGACAGGAACCTAATAGAAATGACATCAGCACTTATACATGTTAAATAGTTAAGGCCTTTCTCCGTTCTGGCATGCAGAATGTGGACACAGCAGACCAGAGGCTCCTAACAAGGCATCCATCCCTTGAGAAGGGGCTGCATCATTAGAGATCCAATTAGAATTTTGCTGAGAGCTGAAAAGAAATGAAAGTTCCAGTGGCCTGAGGCTTACAGCCTGGAGACAGCAGTGTCCCCCACTATGTGGGGGTAAGGGGCCCAGAGATGGTTGTGCCAGAGGAGACAGTGGCAAGTGTCGATCTGGTGGTAGCACCCTGCTAAGCAGAATGATATATGGGAGTGTTGGCAATGCCTTGCCTGCCAAGCTTACTGCCCAAACTGGATTTCAGCCATTCACCTGATGTTGTGAGTTATCACAGTTCCAATGAATTTCCTTTATACTTAATTTATCCAAAGTCTATTTCTCCTATTTTCAACCAAGAATCCTAGCCAAAGAAGAAAAGAAAAAATATATATACCCACACATACACCAAAAGTGATTGGAATGGGCTTCTCTTTCTTTTTCTAGGTCACAGCGGGTCAATGCTCCACTGGACAGCTAAAAACAAAAATGCTGCACTGATTTCAAAATGATTACTTATAAAGGCATTAGAAATTGATGGAGGCAGTGAGGACTAGGTGAACCCAAACAGAATATAGTGATATAATCACCACCCAGAACAAGAAACAGAATGTTTCAGCACCTCAGAAATACCCAGCATGTCTCTCTCTGTGGCCCAAGCAGGAGTACAGTGAGGCAATCATAGCTCACTGCAGCCTCAAACTCCTTAGCCCAAGTGATCCTTCTGCTCCAGCATCCTGGGCTGTTTTTTATTTTTTGGAGACAAGGGTTTCACTCTGTCACCCAGGCTACTCTCAAACTCCTAGGCTCAAGTGATCCTCCTGCCTCAGCTGCCAAATCACCGGGATGACAGTCATGTACCACGGCACCTGACTAAATTCGTATTTGTTTTCAGGCACCAAATTTGTAGTAATTTGTTACAACAGCAATAGAAAACTAATGCACAGAGTTATGATATCTATAGTAAGTACAGAGGACTTTTTTAGGGGCCTCTCTAAAATACAACAGTCTAGTGAGATGCTAAGAACAACAGGAGCCAGCCTTAAAAGAGCTGAGAGAAGATGCCAGGTAGAAGAAAGATCTTGTACTGAGGTCCCGAGAGACATTCCTTGATATGTTCCAAAAAGGGGGCCTTAGTGGCCGAGTTGATGGAGAAAGAGAGAGAGAGAGGGAGAATGAGATGGAGCTGGAGAGGTTGGCAGAGGTCCAGCATAGGGTCTGGCAGGCCAAAGCAGAGAGACTGGAGTTTATTTTAAGATCAGAAGATTGCCATACAATGTTTATGCAGGTGGTGACAATTAATAAAGAAATAGTGGCTTATAATCTTCTGTGTACCTCACAAGCAGCCAAGTCTCAATCAGCTTCAAAACTGTAATCATCATCTCTTGTGCCCCATCAGTTGTACCGAGATTCACCAAGTCACCCAGCCCAGAAGCCTAAGAAGCACCCCAGACTTTCCCCCCACCCCAGTGTAAGCTCTGTACATTTCTCCTTCTAACCAGCCACCTTCATGTCATGTTCATTATGAGAAACGCTCTCAGAATGACCTCCTAGCAGTATTCCTGCCTCACTCATTGCCCATCTCTGACAATCCTCTATACTGCAGCCCAAGCCAGATGTCTCAAAGGCAAAGCTGACCACCCCTTGCTGAAAACCTTTCAAAGGTTCCCTACAGTAAACACAATGGAGCCTAACTCCCCAGGACTGAACCAAGGACATGAAGCAAGTGAAACACTTTCCCCAAAGACAAAATTTAAGGTTAGGGGAGAGGGAACTGGGGGCCCCAAAACACTCAGTAATCAAGATAAATAATGTGTTTTAACAACTTTGTAGTGGTAGAGTTTACATATCAATAAGTTCACTTGTTTAAAGTATAAAATGTAATAGTTTGGTATATTTACAAAGTTGTGCAAACATCACTGTATTCTAATTTTAGAACATTTTTATCATCCCCAAAAGGAACCTTGTACCTATTAACAACCACTTCCTCCAGGCCTGGGCAATCACTAATTTACATTCTGTC
This sequence comes from Rhinopithecus roxellana, assembly GCF_007565055.1. NCBI lineage: Eukaryota > Metazoa > Chordata > Mammalia > Primates > Cercopithecidae > Rhinopithecus > Rhinopithecus roxellana. The sequence continues at coordinate 103,225,981 of NC_044559.1, read as the reverse complement.
TCTAGAGATTTGCCTATGCTGAACATTGCAAAGAAATGGAATTGTGTAACATGTGGACCTTTATGACTGGCTTCTTTTACTTAGCTTATGTTTTCAAGGTCCTATGTTGTAGCATGTATCAGCGCTTTGCTCCTTTTGGTGGCCAAATATTACCCCACTATATGGACATACAGCATTTTGCTTATTCCTTCATCAGTTGATGTTCAATTGGGTTGTTTTCACCTTTTGATTACTATGACTACTGTTGCTATCAACATGCATGTACACAAATGAAAATACGTTTGTGTGAACATATGTTATCTATTTTGGGAGGATACCTAGGAATGGAATTGCTGGGTCATATGACAACTTTATGTTTGGCTTTTTGAGAAACTGACAAACTGTTTTCCAATGTGGTTGCACCATTTCACACTCCCACTAGCAATGTAAGAAGGTTCCAATGTTTCCACGTCCTCACCAACACTTGTTATGCTCTTTTGTATTACAGTGTGAAGTACAGATACTCCTCAACTTGCAATGTGGTTACCGCACCACAAATCCATCGTAAGAAGAAAATATTGTTAAATACATTTAATGCTGGCAGCATAGCACATAGTCCCCAACTTAAAATGGTTTGACATAATGATTTCTTGACTTCATGAAGGTGCAAATTCCATACATATTCAGTAGAAACTGTAAACTCATAGTAAATTATAAGAAACTCCTTGACTAACAATGCTGTTTTGCCCCAATAAACCCATAGTAAGATTGAAAAACTATGAAATGAAAGAAATACCATAATTTGGGGACTATCCGTGTTGCCTCAATGTGACTTTGATTTCTAGTTCCCTAATGACTAAGGATGTTGAGCATGTTTTCATGAGCGTATTAGTCATTTATTGTCTTCTTTTAAGAAATGTCTATTCAAGTCCGTCTGATTTTTAATTGTGTTATTTCTTCTTTTACTATTGTGTTGTTAGTGTCCTTTTTATATTCTGGATAAAGTCGCTTGTCAAATATATGACCTTCAAATAAAAAAGAAAATACCCATCACATACCTGTTCAATCATTCCCCCCTAAAGAAAACCATTTTCAGTACTTTTTATAAAACAAATTGTTTGAGTTTTATACAAGGATAGCTGGCAACTAAAATGTATATACATTTATGGTGTACAATTTGATGATATGTATACATTGTATAATATTCACTGCAATCAAGCTAATTAAGATATCCACCACCTTACATAGTTACCATTTTCTTTTCTTTTTGTGGTGAGAACACTTAATATCTGTCATCTTAGCAAATTTCAAGTATACAATACAATATTTCTAACTACAATCACATTATTCTACATTAGATCCTCATTAGTACTTTAGAAATTATAAAATACTGGCCAGGCACAGTGGCTCATGCCTGTAATCCCAGCACTTTGGGAGGCCAAGGCGGGCAGATCACCTGAGGTCGGGAGTTCGAGACCAGCCTGATCAACATGGAGAAACTCCATATCTACTAGAAGTACAAATTTAGTCAGTCGTGGTGGCACATGCCTCTAATTCCAGCTACTCAGGAGGCTGAGGCAGGAGAATTGCTTGAACCCAGGAGGCAGAGGTTGCAATGAGCTGAGATCGCGCCATTGCACTCCAGCCTGGGCAACAAGAGTGAAACTCTGTCTCAAAAAAAAAAAAAAGAAAGAAAAGATAAAAGAAATTATAAAGTACTTAAGTGATGGCCATTTGTGGGCCAGAAATTATAGAGGGAAATGCTGATTTTGAAATGTTTTCTTAATTTCAGTGACAAGGACCCAAAGGCGTTGGAGATAAAAAATGATTCACTTAATCACCAGAAATAAAATGGGCATAACTGCTGTAATAAGCAACAAGAGCAGCACGGAATGCTGTCCCTCACAGGGATCTTCAGCTATAGTGGATTGACAGTGGGGTCAGCAGGACTGAAATGGTTATATTTTCATACACCCAGATCTGGGCAGCAGGTTCCACCACAATAGACCTTCATCAAAGTCTTTGACCTAAGTCAGCTTATAGACCAAGAGCTCCTTAAATAATAAGTAAGGTGAGGAAGAATGCAGGAATAGCTATGACATACTAAAAATGCAGACATTTGACACATCTCTGTTCTGTATTTCTCAAAAGGACCTATAAGTATGTAACAAGATTTATTTTTACTTGCGAAGGGAAAGGTCCCAACCCAGATATTTCAGGAGCTTTTGAAATATAGTTCTGTGCTAACATTGATGCCAGTTGAAATTTAAGATTTCTGTACCCCAAATCTATCCTAGGTAATTTTTCTAGTTTGAGTTTCACTTTAATCCCTGAGTACAGAACTGGACTGCGTTTCTCTTATAGCTGATTTTGATCACATGACTGAGTTTTGACCAAGAAAATATGAATCCTCTATTTCAAGTCCTGAGTCATAAAATCCTCTGACACAGTCTCCTACTCTCTTTCCCCAAATGCCTGCTGAATTGAGAGTCTAACAGGGAGTGAGGTCACACAGAGGAAAAAGTCCAGGTCCTAGAGTTTCTTAGAAAAAAGCCATGTGATTACTAGTACCCATACTACAGTGTGCCATGAGTGAGAAATGAAAACTTACTGGGTAAAGTTGTAATATTTTCACATGTATCTATAATAGTTGGCATTACCTCAACAGGCTACTGTAGTACAAATATCCAAGTTGAAATCCTTGGATTTTTCTTTCTTTCCTATCAAAAATAACACTAAAGCAACACCACAATTATGAAGAACACAGATTACTGTCACCATATTGCTTTAAAAATCAAAGATTATGTTATGTCCTTTTTTAACTTTCCACTTTGGTCAATGTGGAGGGGGAACATATCTTGGAGACTCAGAGTGAATAATCAGAAATTTAATCAGGTGCAACTGTTATTCTAGACCTCACATAGTATCTGTATTAGCCTGTTTTCACACTGTTGATAAAGGCATACTCAAGACTGGGCAACTTACAGAACAAAAGGGGTTTAATTGGACTTCCAGTTCCACGTGACTGGGGAAGCCTCACAATCACACAGAAGGCAAGAAGGAACAAGTCACGTCTTAAATGGATGGCAGCAGGCAAAAAGACTTGTGCAGGGGAACTCCTCTTTTTAAAACCATCAGATCTTGTAAGATGTATTCACTATCACGAGAACAGCATGGGAAATACCTGCCCCCATGATTCAATTACCTCCAACCAGGTCCCTCTCACAACACATGGGCATTCAAGCTAAGATTTGGGTGGGAACACAACCAAACCATATCAGTATCTGTGGTTGGAACCCAGATGTTCTGACTTCATGGCTCCAGCACTCACTCACTCACTCAGCAGCCTGCACAGCAAGGAGATCAATAAGTTCTGAAGAATGGCATCTGGAGCAACAACTATCAATCTGATTGACATTTTATATATAAAGATTGTTGTTCTCAGTGACTTGACTTTTAAAGGAAGATGAAAGATCTGCTTGTTTAAAGGTTAGGAAAAATCATACAATCTCCCACTAAGGGTTTTCTGTAAGAGTATAATAAGATATAAGAATAATGATAATGTTAATTTTTACCATGTTTAAAAATTTAGAAATTGCTTGCATCTATAATTGTCTACTGTGAAGTAGACCTAAAATTAGATATTAAGAATAAAAATAGATATAGAGAGCTTAGAAGAGTGTATTGAGTGTGAGATATAGATTCAACTGACTATTTTAACTTCTAAAGTGTGTTCCAAAGAAGTTACTTTAATTTTCTAGACACACAACAGATATTATATTATACTTCATTTTAATCTTAGATACATTCAATTAATTGAAATTATATTAATACATGAAGAAAGTAGAGTTATCTGAGCAAATGCAGGAACATGATTTAATCATCTAAAATCTAATAACTAATAGCTATAATATTCTAATACCTCAATAATAATCATTAGAAATGTCAGAATCAGATCTTCCACGGATATTCCCAAGTGCTTTTCTGAAATTGGGTACTGTGGATGAGAATGTACTTCAAATATAGAACATGTTTGTGCAATATAGTTGATTACCAAAACTTACTGTCCCATACATAGTTTGATAAACTAATACATCTAATTTAAAGAAATAAGTAGTAGGCTTAATGTAAAGAAAATATTACCAGGGTAGTTTAGTGGGTAAATTGATATTTTCTGTGTATACACGCAGCTCTGCTCCGGGAATTCCACCAAGCGATTTCCCACTGTATTTTAAGATTTTAGCACATTTTCTCCTTGCCACTTTGTATTATACTTTTGTCTCATCTCACATTCTAGATCCTAAATTTATTGAGATTAATTCCTATAACTCCACAATGCCTAAAGTCTTCTTCCACCTTGTATATACTTGGTAAATATTTATAACTACTGAGTAAATAGTTTTAGTATTAAATAATTAAGGGGGAGGCGGAGCAAGATGGCCGAATAGGAACAGCTCCAGTCTCCAGCTCCCAGCGCAAGCGACACAGAAGACAGGTGATTTCTGCATTTTCAACTGAGGTACTGGGTTCATCTCACTAGGGAGTGCTGGACAATCGGTGCTGGTCAGCTGCTGCAGCCCAACCAGCGAGAGCTGAAGCAGGGCGAGGCATCGCCTCACCTGGGAAGCACAAGGGGGAAGGGAATCCCTTTTCCTACCCAGGGGAACTGAGACACACAACACCTGGAAAATCAGGGTAACTCCCACCCCAACACTGCACTTTACCAAGGGTCTTAGCAAACGGGCACACCGGGACATTATATCCCACACCTGGCCAGGAGGGTCCCACGCACGCGGAGCCTCCCTGATTACTAGCACAGCAGTCTGCGATCTAATGGCAAGGAAGCAGCAAGGCTGGGGGAGGGGCACCCGCCATTGCTGAGGCTTAAGTAGGTAAACAAAGCCCTGGGAAGATCGAACTGGGTGGAGCTCACAACAGCTCAAGGAGCCCTGCCTGTCTCTGTAGACTCCACCTCTGGGGACAGGGCACAGCTAATCAACAACAACAACAACAACAAAGCAGCAGAAACCTCTGCAGACGCAAGTGACTCTGTCTGACAGCTTTGAAGAGAGCAGTGGATCTCCCAACACGGAGGCTGAGATCTGAGAAGGGACAGACTGCCTGCTCAAGTGGATCCCTGACCCCTGAGTAGCCTAACTAGGAGACATCCCCCACTAGGGGCAGACCGACACCCCACACCTCACGTGGTGGAGTACACCCCTGAGAGGAAGCTTCCAAAGCAAGAATCATACAGGTACCTCGCTGTTCAGCAATATTGTATCTTCTGCAGCCTCTGCTGCTGATACCCAGGCAAACAGGGTCTGGAGTGGACCTCAAGCAATCTCCAACAGACCTACAGCTGAGGGTCCTGACTGTTAGAAGGAAAAATAACAAACAGGAAGGACACTCACACCAAAACCCCATTAGTACATCACCATCGTCAAAGACTAGAGGCAGATAAAACCACAAAGATGGGGAAAAGCAGGGCAGAAAAGCTGGAAATTCAAAAAATAAGAGCGCATCTCCCCCTCCAAAGGAATGCAGCTCATCGCCAGCAACGGATCGAAGCTGGTCAGAGAATGACTTTGACGAGATGAGAGAAGAAGGCTTCAGTCCATCAAACTTATCAGAGCTACAGGAGGAATTATGTACCCAGCGCAAAGAAACTAAAAATCTTGAAAAAAGAGTGGAAGAATTGATAACTAGAATAATTAATGCAGAGAAGGCCATAAACGAACTGACAGAGATGAAAACCATGACACGAGAAATACGTGACAAATGCATAAGCTTCAACAACCAACTCGATCAACTGGAAGAAAGAGTATCAGCGATTGAGGATCAAATGAATGAAATGAAGCGAAAAGAGAAATCTAAAGAAAAAAGAAGAAAAAGAAATGAACAAAGCCTGCAAGAAGTATGGGATTATGTAAAAAGACCAAATCTACGTCTGATTGGAGTGCCTGAAAGTGAGGGGGAAAATGGAACCAAGTTGGAAAACACTCTTCAGGATATCATTCAGGAGAACTTCCCCAACCTAGTAGGGCAGGCCAACATTCAAATTCAGGAAATATAGAGAACACCACAAAGATACTCCTCCAGAAGAGCAATTCCAAGACACATAATTGCCAGATTCACCAAAGTTGAAATGAAGGAAAAAATCTTAAGGCCAGCCAGAGAGAAAGGTCGGGTTACCCACAAAGGGAAACCCATCAGACTAACAGCAGATCTCTCGGCAGAAACTCTACAAGCCAGAAGAGAGTGGGGGCCAATATTCAACATTCTAAAAGAAAAGAATTTTAAACCCAGAATTTCATATCCAGCCAAACTAAGTTTCATAAGTGAAGGAGAAATAAAATCCTTTACAGATAAGCAAATGCTTAGAGATTTTGTCACCACCAGGCCTGCCTTACAAGAGACCCTGAAGGAAGCACTAAACATGGAAAGGAACAACTGGTACCAGCCATTGCAAAAACATGCCAAAATGTAAAGACTGTCAAGGCTAGGAAGAAACTGCATCAACTAATGAGCAAAATAACCAGTTAATATCATAATGGCAGGATCAAGTTCACACATAACAATATTAACGTAAATGTAAATGGACTAAATGCTCCAATTAAAAGACACAGACTGGCAAACTGGATAAAGAGTCAGGACCAATCAGTCTGCTATATTCAGCAGACCCATCTCACATGCAGAGACATACATAGGCTCAAAATAAAGGGATGGAGGAAGATCTACCAAGCAAATGGAGAACAAAAAAAAGGCAGGGGTTGTAATCCTAGTCTCTGATAAAAGAGACTTTAAACCATCAAAGATCAAAAGAGACAAAGAAGGCCATTGCATAATGGCAAAGGGATCAATTCAGCAGGAAGAGCGAACTATCCTAAATATATATGCACCCAATACAGCAGCACCCAGATTCATAAAGCAAGTCCTTAGAGACTTACAAAGGGACTTAGACTCCCATACAATAATAACGGGAGACTTCAACACCCCACTTCAACATTAGACAGATCAACAAGACAGAAAGTTAACAAGGATATCCAGGAATTGAACTCATCTCTGCAGCAAGCAGACCTAATAGACATCTACAGAACTCTCCACCCCAAATCAACAGAATATACATTCTTCTCAGCACCACATCACACTTATTCCAAAATTGACCACATAATTGGAAGTAAAGCACTCCTCAGCAAATGTACAAGAATAGAAATTATAACAAACTGTCTCTCAGACCACAGTGCAATCAAACTAAAACTCAGGACTAAGAAACTCGATCAAAACCGCTCAACTACATGGAAACTGAATAACCTGCTCCTGAATGACTACTGACTACATAACGAAATGAGGGCAGAAATAAAGATGTTCTTTGAAACCAATGAGAACAAAGATACAACATACCAGAATCTCTGGGACACATTTAAAGCAGTGTATAGAGGGAAATTTATAGCACTAAATGCCCACAAGAGAAAGCTGGAAAGATCTAAAATGGACACTCTAACATCACAAGTAAAAGAACTACAGAAGCAAGAGCAAACACATTCAAAAGCTAGCAGAAGGCAAGAAATGACTAAGATCAGAGCAGAACTGAAGGAGATAGAGACACAAAAAACCCTCCAAAAAATCAATGAATCCAGGAGTTGGTTTTTTGAAAAGATCAACAAAATTGACAGACCGCTAGCAAGACTAATAAAGAAGAAAAGAGAGAAGAATCAAATAGACGCAATAAAAAATGATTAAGGGGATATCACCACCGACCCCACAGAAATACAAACTACCATCAGAGAATACTATAAACATCTCTACGCAAATCAACTAGAAAATCTAGAAGAAATGGATAATTTCCTGGACACTTACACTCTCCTAAGACTAAACTAGGAAGAAGCTGAATCCCTGAATAGACCAATAGCAGGCTCTGAAATTGAGGCAATAATTATTAGCCTACCAACCAGAAAAAGTCCAGGACCAGATGGATTCACAGCTGAATTCTACCAGAGGTACAAGAAGGAGCTGGTACCATTCCTTCTGAAACTATTCCAATCAATAGAAAAAGAGGGAATCCTCCCTAACTCATTTTATGAGGCCAACATCTTCCTGATACCAAAGCCTGGCAGAGACACAACAAAAAAAGAGAATTTTAGACCAATATCCCTGATGAACATCGATGCAAAAATCCTCAATAAAATACTGGCAAACCGGATTCAGCAGCACATCAAAAAGTGTATCCACCATGATCAAGTGGGCTTCATCCCTGCGATGCAAGGCTGGTTCAACATTCGCAAATCAATAAACATAATCCAGCATATAAACAGAACCAAAGACAAAAACCACATGATTATCTCAATAGATGCAGAAAAGGCCTTTGACAAAATTCAACAGCCCTTCATGCTATAAATCCTCAATAAATTCGGTATTGATGTAATGTATCTCAAAATAATAAGAGCTATTTATGACAAACCCACAGCCAATATCATACTGAATGGGCAAAAACTGGAAAAATGCCCTTTGAAAACTGGTACAAGACAGGGATGCCCTCTCTCACCACTCTTATTCAACATAGTGTTGGAAGTTTGGGGTAGGGCAATCAGGCAAGAGAAAGAAATCAAGGGTATTCAGTTAGGAAAAGAAGAAGTCAAATTGTCCCTGTTTGCAGATGACATGATTGTATATTTAGAAAACCCCATCGTCTCAGCCCAAAAGCTCCTTAAGCTGATAAGCAACTTCAGCAAAGTCTCAGGATACAAAATTAATGTGCAAAAATCACAAGCATTCTTATACACCAGTAACAGACAAACAGCCAAATCATGAATGAATTTCCATTCACAATTGCTTCAAAGAGAATAAAATACCTAGGAATCCAACTTATAAGGGATGTAAAGGACCTCTTCAAGGAGAACTACAAACCACTGCTCAGTGAAATCAAAGAGGACATGAACAAATGGAAGAGCATACCATGCTCATGGATAGGAAGAATTGATATCATGAAAATGGCCATAGTGCCCAAGGCAATTTATAGATTCAATGCCATCTCCATCAAGCTACCAATGAGTTTCTTCACAGAATTGGAAAAAACTGCTTTAAAGTTCATATGGAACCAAAAAAGAGCCTGTATTGCCAAGACAATCCTAAGTCAAAAGAGCAAAGCTGGAGGCATCACACTACCTGACTTCAAACTATACTAAAAGGCTACAGTAACCAAAACCGCATGGTACTGGTACCAAAACAGAGATATAGACCAATGGAATAGAGCAGAGTCCTCCGAAATAATACCACACATCTACAGCTATCTAATCTTTGACAAACCTGAGAGAAACAAGAAATGGGGAAAGGATTCCCTATTTAATAAATGGTGCTGGGAAAATTGGCTAGCCATAAGTAGAAAGCTGAAACTGGATCCTTTCCTTACTCCTTATATGAAAATTAATTCAAGATGGATTAGAGACTTAAATGTTAGACCTAATACCATAGTTAGACATCAACTGTAAGAGGCACCAAATTCTAGAAGGAATCACTGTCTTTTAAGCAATTTCTGCTTGAATTTGGGAAAGATGCACTTCTTTCCAACTAAAGCTAATAAGCAACAAGAAACTGAATCTCAGCAGTCTGTTTTAATATTAAGAATTGAACTGGTTGGATGACATGGGATCTGAAATTAAGTGTTTGCTTTCTTGTGTGTGTGGTTGCTATTGCTATTATTGGCATCTATAGCATGAAGAATAATCTTATCCCCCAATAGTTATGCAACTACACTTCTCTATGCTTTTTCATTAAAATATAATCAGTTTAATTAGTAACTTTTATGAACGCAATCACATGGATATAATTGTTGCTGATTTGAAAACTGCAAATCAGTTTTCCTTAGTCTTAGTTGTTTAATCCCACGCACTGGCATGCTTCTTCACATCTCTTAAAAGTGGCCTTCATAATTAATTTAAAAATATCTCTTAAGTAGGGGATTATATGTAGTCTTCAACAACATAACTGTTACCACATTGTTGCCATGGAGTACTTTATTATCCTTTGTAAAATACTTTATTATTATGTTTATGCTTAGGAAGCAGAAAGGCAATTTATATTTCTTCAGTTTACCTCCTGTCTTAATCTAGAGTCAATGCTAATACATGTGGTTCCAACAATTGATCTATCTTCCAAAGCCTATGCTTCACATTTGAATCACCTAAAAGTCTTTTCTAAAACACTGTTAAGTAGTTCTCATCCCAGATAAATTAAATCAGGATTGCTTAGCATGTGGCCTCAATAGCATTTTTTTTTTTTTTCATTCTTCAAGTGGTTATAATGTGCAATAAGGGCTGAGAACCAATGCTCTAGGGATGATAACCGCAGCATCTGAGGCTGGAAGGCAATTTCGAGCAGTATTTACCAAAGCCTGACTGTGCACGTGAGAAGCACCTTTGGAACCTTTTAAAAGTACAGATTCCTAAGGTCCTACTAAATCAGAATTTCCAGTGGCAAGATCCCAAGTGAATCTTGCCCATGTTGGAGTTTGAGGACCACTGCTTTGGAGGTTTCCTAAACTAACTTCTAACACATAGCAGGCCTTGACTGAACATTTTAGCCCAAATAACACCTCTCTTTTGGAGTTACCCCCATTAAAATTTCTTCAAGGTCCTTCTCTGCAAGAAACAGTGCTTTTCAAAAGCACCAGACGTGTCACGATGAAATCTGTTAGCTGCTAGCAGTCAGATGACCTGAGTTTGGGGTCATTGCTGCATTATTTATAAGTTGTACTACCTTGGACAAATCACTTCTGATTTCTCATTTAGCATTGAAACTTAAGTCACATGATTGTGATGATCAGATGAAGTGAATACAATAAATCCTCAAACTGATAATCAACATCTTTTGGAGAATGTGAAAAAATGTGTGGATGCATCAGTCCACTGGAAATTTTGTTCCTCTGTATTTGGAGAACAGTTAAATATGAGTAATTTCTCCTTTAAAGATTTGCAAGTGAGTTTGATAATTGCCTGTTTTTGTTGATTTCATGCACACTGTAGAGAGAGAGGCCTGCTGTCAGTATTGAGGATAATAATATTTCATTCACAGATTTATATACGACCTCTTATGAGCACTCACATCTCAGCAGGCACATTTTCTAGAAAAGCAGCTCTCAAATTGTTAGGTGCAGTAGATGGAAACATTTGTAGCCTATCAATGATAGATTGAAGAAAATGTGGTACATATACACATATACACTACCTCATGTGTATCTACAATTAAAGAGTTGCCCAAGGTTCTTTGTTCATTTGTTTGCTTTTCTTTTGCTTTTTTTTCCTCTTACTCACAAAAAAAGCAAAGGGAAAAGCATAGGGTTGGAAATGGAAAAATCTGGGTTCTAGCAGAGGCTGTACTCTTGCTTTTGTGTGATCCTGAAGACAATACTTTAACCCTGATGAGTTTCAGTTTTCTTCTGTCAGTTCATGATAATAACTGTCTTACCTGGAAATAGAGTCATGTGTTAACATTTTTGCATACAATTTTTACGTGAAGTTTCCCTAATACAGTCTGAGGTCCTAGGAGTTATCCTTTGACTATTATTCATTCATTAACTTATTCATTTGCTATTTAACAAATATTTACTGAATGCATAATATGTGCCAAGAATTATGCAGGAGATAGGGGTACAGAAACACACAGCATAAGATAAGAAAGACAGATAGGACTGATGTGCTCATGAAGCTTAGAGTTTATGCTTCAGTTAAAGTATGTCATTGGCTTTAACTGAACAATTACACAAATAGTTACTAAATTACAGTTAAAATAAGTGCTATAAAGGAGAAGCTCAGCCTACTGTGAGAATACATAATAAGGAAACCCTCCCAGTGTCTCCCCAATATTTACAGGCAGTGACATTTAAGTTGGCACTAAGTCGATTTGTGAATAGGACAGGCAATGAGCAGAAGCAGTGGTGAGAGCATTTCTGACAGTGGACAAAGGCTATGCAAAGGTCCTGAGAAAGGAAAACGGTTAGTGGCATATGAGGGACTGAACAAGGGCCTAAGTGTCTAAGGATCCAGTGAGTAGGAGCAACAAACAAAGATGAGGTTACAAGGTAAAAAAAAGCCAGAGAAATTCAGATTGTGTCTATACTCTCTATTTTATTCAGCTTTAATAGCAATGCATGCCATCAATTAAAAGGATCAAACAGGGAAGTGAAAGGATCAGATTAGCACTTTAAATACATCATTATAGCTGCTGTGTGAAGACTGTCTTGGTGCACTGCATGTATGGAATCTAGGTAGAAGGGTAGGCCAGGTGGTGAGTGAAAGATAATTGTGCTTTGTGCTGATATGGTAAAAATAGAAAGGATGAGTCAGATGAATTAAAGAGATGCGGTCAGGCAGAGACCATTCCTCTCATTTCTATATTCTCATGACATAGTAGGGTATCTGGCACACAGTCCTCTCTAAATGCAGGAGAAGCAGACAGTACTCCATTTCATTATTGAAAAATATTGTTAGAAATTACTCTCATGGATTGAGCTGAAATCTTCCTAATTTTGATTACTAGTTTTATTTTCTGTTCTCTGGAAATACAAAGAACAATGTAAGAATACACACACACACACTCCCTCATTATCCAAATCTTGCCCACAAATACACACTCTCCTTTCCATATGAAACAGACTCTGGTCCTTCACATGGAGATATATATATATCTTATTGTTTCTATTTCTCTGCAGAACCATGACCAATACAGTTGGTCACCCTAAAATAGGTCTTTGGCATCTGTACCTTTTAACTATTGTAGTCCACTCTTGCAAGGACATGATGTAATATGTTGCAAAGGTTAGCTTTGATTTTAAAAACTTGATTTTAAAAACTTTATAAAATGCTTCCAAGTGTACAATTTCATTTGACTCCCAAAACTCCTCTATGAGGCAGGATTTATTACTCAAATTATAAATACGAGGAAAAATAATAATCAAAGGTGTTCAGGGATTTGCTTACGGTCATTGAGCTTTAAGAATATGAAAGTCACATGGTTTCATCTTCTTTCATCTATTTAAATACAGTTATAACATAGAGGACAGAAAACATTCCGATGCTCATTGATACCATATTTTTCCCTTCCCTCCCCTCCAAAAAAGGTAGACAGGACTTAACCTCAGGAGCATTTTAGGTACCAGAGCAGAAACTGTTTGAAGGAACTCTCTTGTGAAAGGTCATATTCATCCATTCATTGATTTACTCATTTCACAAATGTTTTCTGAGCTCCTACTATGAGCCATGGCCAGTCTAGAGTAGAATAGGAGTGGAAGATAGAATACGTGGGACAGATAAACCAATACTGTGAAGAGTGTAAGAGGATGCTTGTATTAGTCAGGGTTCTCTAGAGGGACAGGACTTATAGAATAGATGTACACATGACAGGGAGTTTATTAAGGAGTATTGATTCACACAATCACAAAGTGAAGTCCCACAATAGGCTGTCTGCAGCTGGGGAGCAAGGAAGCCAGTCCTAAGTCCCCAAATCTCTAAAGTAGGGAAGCCAACACTGCAGCCTTCAGTCTATGGCCAAAGGCCCCAGAGCCCCTGGCAAACCACTGGTGTATGTCTAAGAGTCCGAAAGCTGAAGAACTCGAGGGCAGGAAACATCTAGCATAGGAGAAAGATGGAAGCCAGAACACTTAGCCAGTCTAGTTCTTCCATGTTCCTCTGCCTGTTTTTATCCTGGCTGCGCTGGCAGCTGATTAGATGGTGCCTATCCAGATTGAGGGTGGGTCTGCCTCTCCTAGTCCACTGACTCAAATGTTAATCTCCACTGGCAATATCCTCAAAGGCACACACAGGAACAATACTTTGCGTCCTTCAATCCAATCAATTTGACATTCAATATTAACCATCCCAATGCTGAATGCTATGCAGAGAATAAACATTTTTTAAAGTCATTGCCAATGACCATGTGGCCATGTTAGTTTAATTGATTAGAGAAACCCTCTAGAAGATGATAATGTTGGAGCTAGTTTTTAAGTTACAAGATGGAGTCAATTCTTCATGCCAAATGTGGGAAATAGCTTGCCTGGAGGAGGGAATAGCTATTGCAAAGTTACTGAGTCAAGAATGAGCAAGTGTGTTTGAAGAACAGAAAAATGTTCAGTGCCTTTGAAACATAAAAGGCAAGGAGTGAAGTGACTTAAGATGAAGACACAAAAGAACAAGACCATAAAGGGTCAAGTTGGGCAGGGTAAAAAATGTGGTATTGTTTTCCTCAGTACAATAGGTAAGGGAGAAACATGATCTGATTTGTGCCACTCTCCACTACGCACAGGGTCAGTGGGGAAAAAGGAAGCATTCCGAGTAATTGAGACAAGACAGTATGGTGACTTAGAACAAGATGAAAAGTAATAGTGGAGGTGGGAGAAATAGAAGAAGATTTTAGAGGTAAAATTGTCAATGCTTGCTCATATACTGAATATGAGCAGGGTTGATAGATAAGGGCAAAAAGGAAATAAAATAATTCTTGGTTTTTGGCATGAGCAATTCTGGTTGAGGGTTGAGGGTGGATAGGGAAGGAGAACAGGCCACACAGGAAAAAGTTGGGAGTTGGGGAGAATTAATCAAGAGTTGTGTTTTGTTCAAGCAACATTTTAAAAGCCTAATATAGACACAGAGATGTCAAGAACCAGTTTGCAAGTAGAAGTCATTGAGATGAAGACAGCAGATGAGAGGGATGTATTGGAGGAAAAGGAGGTTGGATCTACTAGAAAAAGGAGTAAATTACCAAGCCTAGGGAGAAAACATAGCTATGTGAGACCTGCAAGTAGCAAGAAGCTCAGAGCCAGAATTTCCCCTCTGCAGCACACTGACGAGATGCTTGGAGCATGAAGTAATGAACGCTTTTTGTAACTGGGGAGGTGGAACTCAGTTTAGAGGGCTCTCAGCCCTAGAAAATATCTTCATGTTCATTCAGCAAAGTGAAAGCGACAAAGATACTGAACTTCGGGGGACTAGGTGGACCCGGAAATGGGGGACCTTAAAAATAATTAATGTGAACCAAGGAATCAAGGGATACCCCCAAATATTCTGAAAACAAATTAAGTTTGAACCAAAGGACATAACATCCAGTCAGAGCCAAAAGGTCTCTGCCCTTAGAGAAGCCTGCAGTGCCAGTGAGACTCTTCATGAAAACCAATGAGCCTTGGTGTGTTGAGGAGAACAGAATTTACAAGCAACAGGAGAGCCAGGGCACAGCACGCCTGCCCACTGTGACCCATGCTCCTACCATGAGGTCCCATGAGCCACGTTGCCATCCCCAACTGGTAAAATAAACTGTGAAAGAGAAAGAAATCGGGAGACAGTTGTGGGTTTCTTTTTTTATAATTCTTAGAATATGTGATACATTAGAGACTATTAACGTTTCTCAGTCTCACCAAATTTTAAAGCAAATATAACTAAAATATAATTTCCCTGTAACCAGCCAGTGGGAGTCTAGGGAACTACAATTTCCCAGCACATCTGAGGTGTAGTATGAGTGAATTTTATGGCCCTGCAACATGAGTAAAGTATATAGAGTGAGAGAAAAGCTGTTATCTAAACCAAGAAAGGTACACATTTAAGAAATATATGGAGGAAGAATCGAATAACAAAAACCCAACAGCGAGCACTTTTTTATCTTCCAAACCATAAAATTTGCTTAAGAAGGGGGAAAACAAGTTATGTATTATGCTGTATACACTACAGAGACTGGAACTTCATGAAAAAAATTCCTGAACGTTTCAATAGTGAAATGATATTAATGGTCTGTGCTTCTCTTATGAAAATTGTAAACTGGTCATTTAGGAAAGAGTGTTAAATTGAGTGGAACACAAGTTAATCCTAAAGAGAGAAAAAATGAGTCTCAACTAAGGCTCAGAGAATAACTTTACAATCTCACTCTCCGTAGAGATAGCTGGTACATCAGCTCTGACTTTTTATCCCCCGACCCCACCCGAAATCTTAAGATCTCTTACCCTCATCAGGCACTTTGACCAAAAAAAAACAAAAAAAGAAAGAAAGAAAAAGGATATTCATTACCAATATTGAGAAATCCATCCATAGTGCTTTTTTTATCCATATAGGTTTAACACATGGAGAGGGTATTTTCACACACACAGCGACAATTGAAATGTAATAAAATATTAATTAGGTCTAATTTTGCTTTAAGAATCTCTAAGCAAGCATTTCTCTACATGAGAATATTAACGTGTGGAAGGCTGAAAAATATTTTTCTCACAAATCATATACTTTAGTTTCATAATTGCTTGTAAAGTTAGTTATATAACACAGACATAATAACTACATTTTATTACAGATTCGTGGGAAAATAAATTCAACCACTTTGCCGTTATTCCCCTAGGCATAGTCTTTACATGGTAACATGAAAACAATAACCCTTAAAAAAAAACTCTCTTGTTTAAAATTTTCAGTTTGGTTTCTGTTAGAGTGTAGTCAGGTAAAGAAAGCAAGGCTCAAAAAGTAACTATGGTTTCTTTGGTATACAGATAAAAATTTGACTGTGTATTCTTCCTGGAGGTATTTATCCCAGAGTGGCTATTCACAGGTAAGAGCAGCTCTTCAAGCAAGAAAGTGTTTGCTCGGTGTCTTCTTTCTCTGCTGCTCATGACATTCACGGCTAAGGTAGAATGTATGAGTTGTAATCAGACGCCGGGGAGGCTTGTTCTGTCCTGTTATCCATATGTCCTTGCTAGCTTTGTAAATACACACTTAAGTGTTTTCTCCCACCCCTATAGTCTTAGTCTGTTTTGTACTGCTGTAGCAGAACAACACAGACTGGGTAACTTATAAAGAAAAGAAATTTGTTTCTTACATTTCCAGAGTCTGGTAAGTCTAAGATCATGATTCCCTCATGGGGCAAAGGCCTTCAGCTGCATCATCCCATGGAAGAAGGTACAGAAACAAGAGAGCCTAAGAAAACGGGAGAGGAAGAGGAGGCCAAACTTGCATGTAGAGCAAATTCACATTCGGAATGACCAACCCACTCCCTCTATAACAACATTAATCTAGTCATGAGGACAGAGCTCTCAGTGACCCTTTATTAGGCCCACCTCCTAACACTGTTGCGTTGGGGTTCAGTTTCCAAATGAACTTTGGGGGACACATTCAAACCACAAGAATATCCCCAAACTCTTTCTGATCAGGTTAACAATCTTTCCTTTTGGAATTTTGTAGTTAATATTTGAGAAGACAGTAAAATAGAAAAGAGCTCAGAGAAAAGAATGGATACACCATTCCAAAGAAAGAAATGCTCCTGGCTCTTCAACATTTCAAAAGATATTCATTCTCACTCATATTGAGATAAGCACACAATGGAAAATATCAAAAATTGATTAATACACTGTATTGGAAAGGGTGTGGGGAGCAGGTATTGCTGATGGGAATGTAGATCGGCACAGCCTAAGTGGAAGATACTATAGCAATTCCTATCAAAATATAAAATGGACATGTTTTGGCACATGCACAAAACGACACATGGAATGCTGTTGATTGCACCCATATTTGCATTAGAGTGCAAAGATGAGAACAACCTAAATCAAGTTTTCACTAAATGAATTATTTTACATGCATGTGGCAGAACAATATGTGACTATATACAATATGATCCAACTTTCTATATATTGGAATGAATGTATGTCTCAGATATATTGTTAAGTGAAAGTAACAGGAAGCAAAACAGTGTTAATAGTGTTCTATCATTCTTGTTTTAAAAAGGAAAAATATATATATATGTAATATATATATACACAGACACATTGAATACATGGTGAAGGATGCTGGGATTAGTGGGTGCCTGTGAAGGTGGAATGAGAGTCCAGGGGTTGAGAAATGGACACAAGGCAAGGTTTCCTCCACACTCCCAAGGTACATTATTTTGCATTTTTTAAATTATTTATCATGTGCAAGTAATATCTATTAAAAATCAGTAAATGAGTTGATGAGATACACAGGACACTAAAGTTATGCTAAGAAATTTAGTTCTTACCTGAAGGCAATGGGTAGCTATTAAGCGGTCTTAAGATAAGGAATAGCACAATTACCTTTACAGAAAGAACATTACAACAGTCATAAGAGGCTGGAAGTGGAGGGGCTGCTTAGAACATTGGTTTTCCACCTTAATTCCACATTGGGATACTTGAATTCCATCTCCATAGATTCTAATGTAATGGTTTGGAGTGTGGCCTGGGCATCAGGGATTTTGAATTTTTCCTAACTAATTATGGTGTATAAACAAGATTGAGAACTACTGACAAAGAAGGCTGCTTAAGTAACTAGGTAATTCCTAATAAAGAGAGTCTTAGTTAAATAATGCCACAGAAGAGGAAAAAGAAAAGACAAATTCTAGAGCTATTAAGAAGATGAATGCTCAGAACTCATTGATCAGTTGGATGCAGGTTGTAAAAGAGAGGGTGAAACAGCAAAGACTGACTGCTCATTTTCTGGCTTGGCCAAATAGGTAATGTCACTAACAGAAATAGGGAAAAACAGCTGTGTGGTAGAAAACAGAATGAATTTTGTTGGAGACATACACAGATGCTCGTGATACATGCAAGTAGAGTGATACAGGAGCAATTGACTATATGGGTCTCAAATTTACAGAATGAGCATATTGGAGATTTGGACATTGTAATGGGCAGCAAAGGCTATTGTCGGAAATTACAGGAGAGAATAAAGTACAGAAAAAATTTCAAAAATACAACTGTCAACAGAGATGGAATAGAAAAAGAAGATGAACATTCAAGAAGAATGAGGTAAAAAATGGGCAGAGAGGTAAGAGTTAAAACCTAGAAAACAAAGGGTTTTAATAGATTAACATAGGAGTGCCCTCAAGAAAAGAATTGTTAACAGAGTTAATTACCATAGGAAAACCAAGCCTAGACACTCTTTTATGCTTTTAGCAACTAGAAAGTGCCCTTGGTGAAAGAAGTGTCCACAGAGTGTGTAGATAGACTATTGTGTAGGCTATAATGGAGTCAATGTCATGTGTAGATGTCATGCAGTGGTTAAATAGACCCAGATTACAATAAAAGGTGAGAGTGACAGGAGAAGGGCAAGTGAAAATAGCAGGTGAAGAGAAAGGTTTCTAGAAGACGACTACAAAGAATATAAGATTGATACAGTTTGATTACTTATTAAGATTGGGGAAACATGCATATTTCTACACCAAAAGGAAAGTTATTATGTAATGAAGCTGAAGATCGAAGACAATAAGGAGAAAATTCATGAAGACATGTCCTCAAAAAGGCTGGAGAAGTTGGAATCAAGATCACAGGTAGTAGAATTTGTCTTGAGCAGGAAGATTGACATCTTCCAAGAAGACGTCATTTCTTTCTTTTTTTTAATTCTTAGAATATGTGGTACATTAGAGACTATTAACATTTCTCAGTCTCACCAAATTTTAAAGCAAATATAACTAAAATATAATTTCCCTCTAACCAGCCAGTGGGAGTCTAGGGAACTACAATTTCCCAGCACATCCGAGGTGTAGTATGAGTGAATTTTAGGGCCCTGCAACATGAGTAAAGTATATAGAGTAAGAGAAAAGCTGTTACCTAAACCAAGAAAGGCACACATTTAAGAAGTACGTGGCAATCCTTCCTTCCTGAGAGAAAAGGTTTAAAAAGAGTAAGGATGGAGATAAGTTTGTTGGAGCTAAGAGAGAGAGAGAATTTCTCACTTGTAGCTTTTATTTCCTTATGAAGCAGGAAAAGGGGTTGTCTGCAGAGAGTGAGGGAAGTTACAGGAAATGAAGAAAACTTGAGGTTTAAAATATCTGGGTTGGAAGCATGGGATAAAAAGCTGAGAAAGGTCATATACAGGAACTTTTAGGAAGGAGTAAGGACCTGCTGGCGTTGGAGTCTGTCGTACATTTATTCTTCCCACATTGCAAGCTAAGTGTTGATCTAGATGCTGACAGCACAAGGAGCTGGAATTGTACACTGTGATCTGAGTCTCAAAACTTTTGAGGCTGGGCAAGGTGGCTCGTGCCTGTAATTCCAGCACTTTAGGAGGCCTAGGTGGGCAGATCATTTGAGGTCAAGAGTTCAATATCAGCCTGGCCAACATGATGAAACTCGGTCTCTATTAAAAACACAAAAATTAGTCGTGCATGGTAGTGCACGCCAGTAGTCCCCGCTACTTGGGAGGCTGAGGCATGAGAATCGCTGAACACAAGAGATGGAGGCTGCAGTGAGCTGAGATCGTGACACTGCACTCCAGCCTGGGTGACAGAGTGAGACTCTGTCTCTAAAAAAAAAAAATTGAAATGTACTTAGTAGGGCAACCAGACCTGAGGGATCTCCAGGGACCCTCACATAACAACATGTGGCTATGAATTAAAGTACACTCCAAGTAGAGAAATAAAACAAACAAACAGAAAGAGCAAAAAACATGTGGATGTGGAAAGACTAACAGACTAACAAAATGAGGAAGAGACATTTGTGAAGAACATGACTTACTTAGATGAACTTGGCAGCACAGAAGAAGGAGATAGAAAAGGAATCCCAGAGATGGAAAATGATATTGAACATGGTGAGCTCCAGAAGGGGAGGGTGTTCACCACTGTGGACCCAGGAACAAAGCAGGGGCTCAACAAAGAATTTTTGAATTAAAAAGAAAGAAAAAGCCTGAAGAAAATGCATAGTAAATGAATGAGAGCAGCACTTGAGAGGTCGGTTTCCTATTTGAGTTGCAATTATGAAGTCAGTGGGAGATGGTTCTGGAATTTCCTGGGTAGGCAAAAGGAGGGCACGCTAAGTGTCTGAAACTGGGACTAAATGACAAATGATCAAAATATTACTTTCTCTTTGCCTTACACAAAACAAGGTGAGAAGAACAATTCTTAAATTCTCCTCAAGGAATGCAGGAACTTCTGTCTTCCTCTGACAAGACAGCATCCTGCTCTTGGCTATTTGCTGCTAGTACCTAACTGACCTTTAAAAAATAAGTTGTATGTGGAAACTGCATTTTGGTCAATGAGCCCAGGGCTCAGTGAGAGGCAGCCTTGTTAATCACCAGGGCCCTTTCTCCTCCCACTGCCGGTTTTTCCCTGGAATAAACACTGAAAAGCTGTGTTTATTCCAGGAAAAGAAGTATTCAAAGATACTATTTCTCTCCCGCTGTAATCAACCTTCTTCACCCTAACCCTTCACATATACTTCCTCCTGCCTTATGTACTTATATATTTTTATATTCTTTTCACATGTCTTTGATTAAAATCATTATTTTTTTTTTTAAAAAAAAGAAGTACTTTTGACTTCTTGCCCAACTGCTGGTATTGAAAACTCTTTAGAAGTGGCTAAAAATAACATTGGTGGGAAAATGCTAGAACACAGCTCTCTTGCCTGCCAGATGAGAGTTGAGGTTATTTTGTAGTGTGGAAATTCTTTCAACTGACATATATTTTGTATGCCTGCTATAAACAATATTCTATTGGCATAGCAGGCACTATACTCCACATCCTATAATTAAGCATTTCTAAAATTTCCATGAAGATGCCATTTCAAATACCACAAAAAGATGCTGAGTTTATCACATAAACTATAAAACAGCTCATTAACATTTGTATGAAAAACAAAATAACACCTCCACATTTTAAAAAGAAAATACTCCTTTTTAAAATCCTCAATTTATGTAGTGCCTTTCTTTCTAAGTAGTTTGATTAATATCTTCTTGGCTCAAGTGTTTGAGGAAAAGGTGTTAAAATTACTTTCAAGTAATTTAACCATGTCTAGCTTCTCAGTGTGACAGTAACAAATGGAGTCTTTCTTCCGTATTGCAAGCTGTCTTCAGCATCACACTATACAATAAATTCAGATATTGATGAAAAAAGTATCTATGCAGCTATTGCAAAAGCGTGTTGCAAAAGCAATTTTCCTCTAAAGGTAATTCAGCCCATTTCCAGTTTAAAGTGCTCTGTTTTCATTCTCAGTAATTAATTCTAACTAGTAAGTCAAATTCAAGTTTAGAGCATTGTCTATTACAGATTCTCTCAGTCTCTTCCTCTTGGTCTGATCTCTTGCTACAGAAAACATATTGTATTTTTCTTGGAAAGGCTCAATCATCTTGTCTTACTCATTAATCCTGCCTTGGTTATCATCAATGATGGTCATTCCTTTAACCTTGTCCCGAGCTTAGAGTCTTTTCATCCACAAATAAAAAATAAATGTAATTATATTTCAAAAAAAGAAAATAAACTTTCCTCCCTTTCCCTCTCTTCTCCTTTAGCTCTGCTTTCCCTGCCCTGAGTATGCTTCCAAATACATTTAAAACTGTGCCATAATAAACCTGCTTGAAAATAAATATAGGAATGGAAGAATTAAATATGATGATAAGTAATGAGAATATGGTAGACTTTCTGTAATTTCAATGTTTTAATTTTACAACTATAATCATCCAGTGTAGGAAAGTTTTACTTGAATTTGATGGTCCTTTCCAGCTTTAGCAACTCCAATTTTTCCTTAATTTCATTCTCTTTTCTTTTTGAAATGAAGTCTCACTTTCTCACCCAGGCTGCAGTACAGTGAGATGACCATAGGTCACTGCAGCCTCGAACTCCTTGCCTGAAATGATTCTCCTGCTTCTGCTTCCCAAAGTACTGGGATTACAGGAGTGAGCCACTGCATCCAGGTTTAATTCCTTTCATACAATTCATTTCTTTTCATTTTCTGTTCAGATGAACTCAGTAGATGGGGAAAAAGCTTTGATTTCTTCTGGAAACAGTTTGAAACTAAAACATGAACAAATGGCATTAGCACCTGCACTTGGGAAGGAGTGTTAAGAGAAAAACATTTTTCTTTGCTACATTTTACACTTCTATACTGTGGCACAGAGGAAGAGTCTGGCTTCTGAAGGGCAAGTGGTTTCCAAGGATGGACAGAAGTAAGATTAAATTTATTGTGCATAGAATGAAAATACCAAGGGAGAAGGGAAGGTTGAAAAACAGATGTAGGATCATGATGAATATAAGATTTGCCCCAAGGAGAGTATATGCAAATAACAGGGGCATTGCCAAATGCTGAACTGAATAAGAGACTCAAAATTAAGAATGCAAATTAAAATTTTGCGAAATATCAGTGTTGGTGCCAACAGGAACACCTTGGCACTAGTGTACCTTTCCCTTTAATAATTAAAGTCAATCTGCTTATGGGGCTGTTCTCCCCTGGATCTTTCAAGTAACACATCAGATGAGCTAACCATAGCATACTAATGATGCATTATTACTCCACAGCCGTAATCACCCAGGGACTGCAAAAGGTCTAGAAGCAGATTCTACATATTTTAAGAACTAAAAGGAATCAGGAAAATGAATAGACTATTCTGGCCTCTGTTTTGCCACCAGGTAGAAATGTTGACACTGAATATATTTTTCTGGCAGTATTAATTTTATTGCTCAGAGTAGGAACATGTGTCACAGTAACTCATTTTTTGAGAAATTACCAGAGGTATCTACAGAATTTCTAAAATATCCCAGTTCTATCTGTTACCTTATATTGTTCACAGTTGTAAGCAGAGATGATAAATTAATATCTGCAACTAGCGGTGATTCAGTGAAGCAGATCTTACTAATCTATCAATGCAGTTTTTCAAAACATGGATGTAGATGTCAAATCCATCTCATGAAGCTCTCTAGGAAGCCCCTACT
Organism: Rhinopithecus roxellana; assembly: GCF_007565055.1. Classification (NCBI taxonomy): domain Eukaryota; kingdom Metazoa; phylum Chordata; class Mammalia; order Primates; family Cercopithecidae; genus Rhinopithecus; species Rhinopithecus roxellana. The sequence continues at coordinate 103,202,341 of NC_044559.1, read as the reverse complement.
GCCTCATCAGTTAGCCTGTGAGATCCAGCACAGCTGAAAACAATCCTTATTCAAGACCATCTCTCCTTTCCACCTTCACAGTCAAAATGAACCAGTAGGGGGATGCTAAAGTCAAGAGGCCCAATAAGTATGAGATATTCATTGATTTACTCTCATATATTTACTGAACTTTTTCAATGTTCCTGTCAATCACCATATTAGGCTCTGAAAATGCAACAATAAATAAAATTTAGTTCCTGCCATCAAGAAATACAAAGTTTAATGGGCTTATTCCCAGAATATCCAAACTAAAGAAAAAGTGAATGAGAATGACGAGCAATTTTCCAAATAGATTTTATTCTTTCAAATTCATGGTGGCTCTGGAGCTATAGAAACAGTGTATTACTTTATCAAACCTAAGAGAAATTATCTCCATGATGCAGCCTTTGTGTTCTTCTTGTTCACTAGTTAAGCACTGAAAAATATACACATAATTTGCATCAATACATAAATCAAGTATTTTAAGTGTCAGGGCCATGCAATGGGAAAACCTCGGTTTGGGCACTGTGAAGACCTAAATTTGACTTTCAGTTCTCTGTTTACAAGTCAGTAGCTCTCTGAGCTTCAACACTCTCAACTTAAAAATAATGTGAAAAGCAATGCCTGTCTGACAGCAAGAATTAAATTAAATAATATAAAATAGGCACCTGGTACACAACAGGAAATCAGCACATCTTCATAGCATTGTTAATGTCATGTGGTGTCCAGCAGGGGTCACATTCACAAGAACATTACCATAGAAGAAGCTATTAACAAAATACAAAAGTAAAGACAATGAATCCCCCGAATAATATGCTAAAATATACCAAAACAACATGTAAGAGGCACTTAGAATGGACTGACCATTTATTTATTAGCAAATGGTCATACTTGGTCATGAGAGCACCGGCTCTGAATGGATTTGGCACAAAGGAAATGAATGATGATTCTTCAGAAATCTTTCACCACTACAGCAGGAGTAAAAAAAGGCAAACAAACTCCACCTTTGCTTCATTGCTTCCCTGGGACTCAGCTTCTCCAGCCTTCCTTGTTGCTACTTGATCTTTAATTTATGGAGTCAACAGAAAGCCCTGTCTTCAGCAGCACAGATGCTGGACAAATAGCTAGGGCATTGATTTTGGTATCTGGCCAAACTGATGGCATCATTATGGTGACTGAATATCACTATCTCTAATAAAAATGCTTTATGTGGAGTCTCAGGGAAGGGACAGCACTGGCTGGCCGTAGAGAAGGAGAAAAAGAAATGCAATTAGGAAGTGGTATTTTCTCTTGGGCCAGTTGCCCTCTGTGTTTAAACATCATGTAGAGTGATTTTCTGATGTTCGTTTTCTGCTGTTTGTTTTTCCCTTTTCTTTGTTGCATGTTAATACCACCAAACACTTGGCAGGAGACTATAAATATAATTTAGTTTCTCACATCAGTACATGTCTGCAATAGAGCAGTTAAAATATTTAATTTAAATATATATAAAATATGTAATTGAAATTTAATTAATTCTATTACCCAAACTAACAGCGTTAGCCAAAAATATATGTATGCTCAGGAAAAATGTGTTAAAAGTTTTCTTGCTTTAGACCTCCAAGTGAATGAGGCTTTCCAGCTACATAACCACAACATGAAAAAATAGTTAATAATTATTTTAAGCCCATTAAAGATGGTAGCATGTTCAGGTATAAATTAGTGATGGAAAGAGAAAACAAAGATGCAAAGAATGCATTTGTAAATTGCAAATAAACTTTAATTTAGTAAAGTACTATATTTAGTGTAGTGTGAAAAAGTATCTGCTTAAAAATCTTAAGTAGTAACAAACATATGAAATTTGCTCTTTTAGATTCTTTGCTGCAATCATCAATTTTATATTATTCTGTGTACATATATTTTTTATAAAAATTACCTACGTGCTACAATTTTATACAGAACATATGAGCTAGATTACTTAGTGCAAGGGGCACAACCTCATTGCAGAATATGCACACGCAGAAGCTATATGTCTATCTTATTCAACAATAAGCCCCTGTTGCTTTTCTTTTTTAATAATATTATTTCTTTAGTGTGTGAGACTGTTTTTTATTGAGGTATGATTGACATGCAAAAAAATACATATTTAGTGTATACCTCTTGATGTGTTTGAAGATAAGTATACATGGTGAAACCACCACCATATACAATACCAAAAACTTAACCATGGCCTCTCAAAGTTCCTCTCTCCCTTTTTTCCTAATAAGAACGTAAAATCTAGCCTCTTGCATTTTTAAGCATGATTGACAAAACAGTCAAACTCTGTAAAATATTTGAAGAGATTTATTCTGAACCAAATATGAGGGTCCATGGCCTGTGACACAGCCCTCAGGGAGCCCTGAGAACATATGCCCAAGGTGGTCTGGGAACAGCTTGGTTTTATACATTTGGGGAGACATGAGACATCAATCAAATACATTTAAGATATACATTGGTTTGGTCCAGAAATGTGGAATAACTTGAAAGGGTCTGGGGGTGCTTCCAGGATATAGGTAGATTGAAAATTTTTCTGATTGGCAATTGATCTAAAGAGTTATTATCAATAGAAAGGAATGTCTGGATTACAATAAGAAGTTGTGGAGACCAAATTTTTTCATCCAGATGAAACCTCCAGGTAGCAGGCTTCAGAGACAATAGATTGCCAATGTTTTTTAATCAGACTTAAGGTCTGTATTAATGTTAAATGCTGATGGCTTTTCCTGAATTCCAAAAGGGAAGAGAGCATAATGAGGCATGTTCAATCCCTCCCCGACTTCCCATCATGGCCTGAATCAGCCTTTCAGGTTAACTTTGGAGTACCCTGGCCAAGAAGAAGGAGTTCACTAAGATCATTAAAAGAGGGCTTAGAATTTTATTTTTGGTTTACAGGATACAATCCAATATTGTTAACTGTTTGTCCATGCTATGATGTACATTAGATTTCTTTTGTTTTTTTTCTTTTCTGTTTTTTTTTTGAGATGGAGTCTCACTCTGTTGCCCAGGCTGGAGTGCAGTTGCACAATCTCAGCTCACTGCAACTTCCACCTTCCAGGTTCAAGAGATTTTCCTGCCTCAGCTTCCGGAGTAGCTGGGATGACAGGTGCCCGCCACCATGCCTGGCTAATTTTTGTATTTTTAGTAGAGATGGGTTTTCACCATGTTGGCCAGACTGGTCTCAAACTCTTGACCTCAAGTGATCCATCTGCTTTGACCTCCCAAAGTCCTGGGATTACAGACGTGAGTCACCACACCCAGCCTTAGATTTCTAGGATTCATTCATCTTGCATAAGTGATACTATATATTATTTGATTAATACTTCCAGATTCCCCCTCCTCCCAGCTACTGGTAGTCATCATTCAAGTCAGTCATGTATTGTCATTCTGTGTCAGCTTATTTCACTTAACATAGCGTCTTACAAATTCATCTATACCATAGCAAATGGCAGGATTTCCTTATTTTTAAAAGCTGAAAAATAAGCTAATGTGTACATATGTGTGTGCATATATATATGTATATATATGTGCAACAATGTATTTGTTTATTCATCATTCAATAGGCAGTTGGGTTGTTTCTATATCTTGGCAATTGTGAATGATGCTGCAATTAACATGGCAGTGCAGATATCTCTTTAAGGTCCTCATTGCAATTCTGTTGGGTATGCACAAAAGGTGGGGTTACTGGGTCATATACAGTTGTATTTTTAATTTTTTGAGAAACTCCATACTGTTTTTGGTTGTGGTTGTACCAATTTACAGTCCCACAAAACATGTACAAGGTTTCCCTTCTCTCCATAGCCTTTCCAACATTTTCTTTTGTGGATAATAGCTGTTCTAACAGGTTTGAGGTAATTTCTGTGGTTTTGACTTGCACTTCCCTGATGATTAGTGATGTTTGGGATCTTTTCAGTATCCTTTGCCATTTCCATATCTTCACTAGAAAGATTTTTATTCAGATCTTTTGCTCATTTATAATTGGGTCATTTGATTTTCACTGATGAGTCATAGAAGTACTGTATATTTTTGCTTTTCTTGACTAAATGCTGAACCACCTATCAAATCAACAGTTCAGTGATGTGAGTCATGGTTTAAAAACCAAAAACATAATGACAAAAATACCAGTTCACAAGTCTTACTGCCAAGGGTTATCTATCTTTAATTCATCCTGCATATTCTCAGTACACTCTCCTTTCTAAAATACCAATTTTATCATCTTAATAAACCTGTAGCACAATAATTACAATTGAAGGTCTTGTTGTCAAAAAAAGCATATGTCAGATCTCAACCCTCCCACGTCTGAGCTATGTGCATTCCAGTTTTTAACCTTTCTGACTCTGAGGTTCAGTAGCCTCATCTATAAGAATCTGAATAATAAATCATCTTATTGCCTGGAGAAGTAAATAAGATAATGCCTAGGATATACCTAACATCATGACTGGAATACAGTAATTACTCTTTGGTAACATTTATTTCAATAACACTGTGTTTTGGAGGCAAAGTTATGATCTTTGAAAATTTTGTTTTTTATTTTTGTTAAGATGCTGTAAATGAAGGAATCAAAGTATAGAGCTGAGGCATAGTCATCTTTAATACTTACATTAATAAAATACATTAGGCTTTTGAACATAAGCATCATTTTTCTAATAAGTACACAGATTGCATTTATTTTTAGTGTACAAAAGCTAAATCACTCAAAAATTAAAATTTACAATTTATAATAAAAGAATACATTTTAGAAAATTCAACAATTGTATATAGCTTGAATTTCAGCAAAGTTGAAGCATTAAAGACTATCAAGTATATTTAGTAGCATTAAATCCTGCACACTTAATAAGAAACAGATATGTTTAGAAGTCCATTATTGTTGCTTTGGACCTAAAAAGGAAGAAAAAAAATTAATATTTATTAAATGCCTGGAGAGAGACAACCTAGAGAAAGACAGCAAACTTATTTCTTACTTGTTTTCACTTCAAACCTTATTTCCCTGTGACAAGAGTCTCCTCTCATCAAGTCTTTTTGGTTGAATCGTGGAGAATGAGGTTAATCTGTTCCATATTGAATAATTTTTATTCCAATGCATGATACTACACTAGCGATTATCTGGAGCAAGATAAAAAAAAATCAGGTATAAAAGTAATCAGTTCCTATTTTAGTAAACTTATTGTTCATGATATTAATTTTATATCTGGAAATTGATCTGGGTCACTATGAATTTCAAACATAGGTGTGAAATTAGAAAGTATACATTTATAGCAGGAATTGAGAAGGAATCCACATATATAAATCAAGCTATATTTTTCCAGTTTTATTGAGATACCACTGACAAATGAATATTGTATCTATTTAAGATGTACCAAGTTATGCTTTGATATACACATACATTGTGAAGTGATTGCCACAGTCAGCTTATTAGCGTACTCATCACCTCACACAGTTAGCATTTGTGTGTGTGTCGTGAAAACACTTAAGAGCTACTCTCTTTGCAAAGCCCTGGTATACAACACATGATTATTAACTATAGTTATCATGTTGTACATTAGATCTCCAGAACTTATTCATCTTATAACTGAAATTTTGTACCCTTTGACCAAAATCCCCCATTTTCTTCACACCCCTGCTCCCGGCAACCACCTTTATACTCTGCCTATGAGTTTCAGTTCTTTACAGTCCATATATAAGTGAGACCATGCAGTATTCGTTTCTCTGTGTCTGGCTTATTAGACTTAGTGTAATGTTTTCTAAGTTCATCTGTGTTGTGGCATATGGCAGGATTTCCTTCTCTTTTAGGTATGAAAATATTCCATTGTGTGTATAGTTTTATGTCACTTAACTATAGGGATATGTTCTGAGAAATGGAATGTTAGGCAATATCATCTTTATACGTACATTACAGAGTGTCATCACAACAACCTAAATGGTATAGCCTACTATACACGTAGACTACATGGTGTAGCATATTGCTTCTTGGCTACGAACATACACAGCATGTTACTGTACTGAATACAGCAGACAATTGTAACGCAATGGTAAGTATTTGTGTATCTACACATATTAAACATAGCATAAGTAAAGTAAAAATACAGTATAAAAGATTATAAATGGAACACCTGCATAAGGCACTTACCATGAATGGAGCTTGCAGGACTAGAAATTGTGCTTGGTGAATCAGTGAGTGAGTGCTCAGTGAATGTGGAGGCCTAGGACATTACTATACACTACTGTAGACTTTATAGAAACTGTACACTTAGGCTACACCCAATTTTTTTAATGTTATTTTTCTTCAATAATAAATTAACCTGGCCGGAAGCGGTGGCTCAAGCCTGTAATCCCAGCACTTTGGGAGGCCAAGACGGGCGGATCACAAGGTCAGGAGATCGAGACCATCCTGGCTAACACGGTGAAACCCCGTCTCTACTAAAAAAATACAAAAAAAACTAGCTGCGCGAGGTGGTGGGCGCTTGTAGTCCCAGCTACACGGGAGGCTGAAGCAGGAGAATGGCGTAAACCCGGGAGGCGGAGCTTGCAGTGAGCGGAGATCTGGCCACTGCACTCCAGCCTGGGTGACAGAGCAAGACTCTGTCTCAAAAAAAATAAATAAAAATAAATAAATAAATAAATAAATAAATAAATAAATAAAATAAATTAACCTTAGGTTCTTGTAACTTGTTTACTTCATAAACTTTTTGATTTGTTGTAACTTTTTGAATCTTTTGTAATAACACTAAGCTTAAAGCATTGTACAGTGGTACAAAAATATTGTTTTCTTTCTTTATATCCTTATTCTATACGCTTCGTTCTATTTTATTTTATTTTTTTACTTTTTAAACGTTTTACTAAAAGTGAAGACACAGACAATGAATCTAGACCTACCCAGGGTCAGGGTCATCAATATTGCTGTCTTCTACCTCCACATCTTGTCCCACTGGGAGGTCTTCAGGGACACTAACACTCAGGGAGCTGCCATTTCCTATTATAACAATGCCTTCTTCTGGAACACCTCCTAAAGGACCTGCCTAAAGCTGTTTTACAGGTTTTTTTAATAAGTAGGAGTATATTCTAAAATAACAATAAAATTATACTATATTAAATATATAAGCTAGTAACATAGTTGTTATTATTATCAAGTACTGTAATCTACAGGACCACTGTCATATATGCAGTCTGTTGTTGAATGAAGCATCATTATGTGGGGCATGACTGTGTGTGTGTGTGTGTATATAAATGTATACACATACTGCATACACACACACATACATATACACACACACATTTGCTTTTTTATCCATTCGTTTGTCAACAGACACAGATTGTTTCTGTATTTTGACTACTATGAATGATGCTGTAATGAACAAGGGAGTGCAGATCTCTTTGAGATACTGATTTCATTTTTTTTTTTGGAGGGGGAATGTGTACTCAGAATTGGGATTGCTAGATCATATGGTAGTTCTATTTTTAGTTTTTCAAGGAACCTCAATAGTGTTCTTCATAATAGCTGTGCCAATTTACAATTCCACCAACATAATTGTTTGTGCTTATATACACACACATTTTTAAATTGTCAAAATTTTATTAAGTGAATAAGAAACTATATTGAAGGCATGGAGACATATTTGATGAAACCCTATCTCAAACTCACTTGAGGAAAAAAGGTGATGTGTTGGCTGATGAGATTGATTGGATAGATTTGGTAGACCTGGATTCAGAGAAACAAACAATGTCATCAAAGCTCTGTCTCTCTCTTCTTGGTCAGTTCTTCTGTGGGTAGTGACCTGCACCAGGCTAAATTGTGTTCCCATTTAATTTATATCTTCTTAGAACCTCAGAATGTGAGCTTATTTGGAAATGGGGCCTTTGCAAATCTAATTAGTTAAGTTAGAATGAGGTCATGCTAATGTAGAGTTTGCCCTAAATCCAGTGACTAGGGTCATTATAAGAAGAGGAGAAGACATACAGAGACACCTAGACAAGATGACCATGTGAAGACAGAGGCAGAGCAGAGGTTGAAATGATGCAGCTATAAGCCAAGGAAGACCAAGGATTGCTAGAAGCCTTCAGCAGTGAGGAAGTGGTAAGGAAGTTCTTTCCTAGAGCCTTCAGAGGCCTCATGGCCCTACTGACACGTTGCTTTTGGACTTCTAGTCCCTAGAGCTGTGAGATAATAAATCTGTTGTTTTAAGCCACCAAGTTTGAGGTAATTTTTGTGGCATCCCTAGGACCCTAGGAAACAAATACACAGTAATGTTTTGATAATAACAATAATGTTTTTATAGTAAACATTTTGAGCGCAGTGGAAAATAGTTCCAGAGTGGCCACATATTGGGACATTGGATTATGATCCCATCTTTAACCACTCGTTGTGTCCAAGAGCAGGAGTAATTCTGGTAAGGATTTGTCCCATACATGTTTCTCTATCTCCCTTCTCTGCAGGGTAGGTTATAGCCTCTTGCATAAATTGGCCTGACAGTAAAGTGGCCCTCCCTTTCTAAGCCAGACTGGATCCAGCAATATGTATTTCCAAGAATATAATTATCCTGTAAGACTGACTTAGACCTGTAACACCATGAGAAGTCCATACCTGTCATAGTTAATACTGAATTTTTCTTCCCAGACTTCACTTCCATCAACTCAACAGTTAACACTTAGTAATACCTGGAGAGATCCATACGGAGGGAGACAGAGCTGTCTGACAGAACTTATCGTCTTCATGGAAGAAAGCAGCCAAATCCAAACCTTGGTCTATCAGAGGGAGACAGAGGTAATATAGATCTCAACTTTACTGCCCTCTCACCCTTTACTCTCATGCTTATGCCTTCCATTGTCCAAATCTACCTAGCATCAAGCGAGCATGTCCAGTCCATAAAAGTCAGGTGCCAACAGAGTACATAGTAGAGTAGAGAAAATGGGATTGTGAAGTTGGAGGGACAAATGGAAGGTACCCACCACAAAATAGCATAGGAAATGGCTGCTAGATATGGTATGAGACAGAAATGGTAAAGTTAAATGGAAGCTTGTGTCATCAGTTGTCTATGATTTTAGATTAAGGAAATAAGATGAACTATAGATTCAGACTTTTTAGGCAAGTTGGCCAAAGTATACTGAAACTTAATTGACTAGCCTACAAAGAAGTGAAGTTGTACCCCACCTAAGTCCGTCCTCTTCTGATGCCCTCACAAATTTGATTTCCAAGTGTTACTTTTATTGCCGATCTATGGTTTTTCAAACAATCTGTATCTAGGAAGCTGCTAAATTCTGCATTGTCTTAATTTAAATGCAAAGGTGGGCGATTCAGAGATCAAAAATGAGCAACCAAAAATAAAAAAAAGAAGGAAAAAAAATAAAAAAGCAACCAGCCAGGCTGGTATGATTGATTGTGCTTACGTACATATCAAGAAGACCAATTTACTCTCCCTGAAAAAGAACTTTTTTAAAAGTTCAAATGTCTCTGTGGCTAGTCCTGTGTACTACAGCCCTTCACTGAGCCCAGCTGGGAAGAGTGGTAGAGCTTAGTGCACCAACTTTGTGAAAAAAAAGTCATGTTTCATATTGTCATTTGCATATTGCCATCAAAGAGACAAACATCTAAAGCAAGCAGCTAACGTTGTGTGGCCAAGACTTTACCAGGGCTGATCAGTCAAGTCATCTTTCTCCTTGGGGAACAGGAATGCCCTCTGTCTTCTTGGAGGGGTTCTCACTGCTTTTCACAGAGGAACAAGGGGCAGCTTGTGAGAACAGCATTATATCCACGATATCAGCTGAGTCAGGATGAGAAGAATAAAACAGAAAACTTAGAATTGTTCAGCCAAAGAGCTTCACCTTAAGACAACAATGAAAGATGCCTTTAAGATTGAGAGTTTCAAATCAGACTCAAAGACCTCATTTATTGAATAAACATGTATTAAGAACATATTTTACCTGCTATATCTGAAATAGCATTAATTTAACCTGAAATTACCTGTATAAGTATTACACTACTTGAAATTTCAGCAAAGAGAGTTTTCTTAGAAGCTAAACTATTCCTACAAAATTACTTAGGATTTCCTCTAGACTCATGTATCAGTAAACTTAATTTTCTATGTCATTTTAAGTTCAGAGATCACATTGCTATTCTGGCTCCATGATGCAGTGATTATATATTTATTAAAGCAGTGCCTTGAATTACACCAAGAATGGTTTTTAATTGTACTCTAAACTGGAAAAAGAACTAAATTATCAATGAATTTCAACTAAATGTTTGATTTTTTAAAATCATGAAAAGGAAGTGCAGGAAAATTAGGATTAAAAAAGGGAAAACAAATAGATGTCAGAAGATTCTCTCACTTCTTTCACTCAAATTTTGGTCCTGAATCTTTAAAAAGTTGTTTATTTTACCTTTCAAAGGTAGTTATTCAAACGCCACCTGAATTATGAAATTGTATATATTCTTGTACACAAAAAAATACTTCTTTACAAGAATGTTTAATTTTCCTGCACAAATATTCTTGTCTCATAAAAGTGTCCCCACAGCTACATCTACAGATATGTTTAGGTATTTAAAACTTTAAGAATCAAAACTTAAATGTCTTGTATATTGTTTGCAATTTACATTTGCCTAACAGCATTTTAAGCCTATTTCTATAAAACACTAATAAAAATTGGATTGCATTTCAAATATTTTTTAGCTCTTTGCCTCTTTGATGCATTTCTATTCCAGTTTTGAAAACAATAGTTTTACAGCAAAATTGTTTAGGTTTAAGCAAACATATTAATAAAATGATCAGCTCAAGAGTCTATATTCTGTATTTATTAAGTTATTTATTCAGGAAATACTTATTGAGGGCTAATATATGGATGCCTCTGTTCGGGAAACATACAGTCTAGCCTGATACTCAGGCAAATTAGAGGTCACCTATGTTAAAATAGTACCATGGGAAGAAATTACATTCAGAATTTGTGTAATTTATTAGCATTTATGAAGTCCCAAATTCTCATTTCCATCTTTAAGAGTGAATGTTAATAAGGAATGTAAATACGTAGAATTGGATTCAAAAGATCTGAAGACTTGGTAGAAAAGCTAGAAACACCACAGCCCAGATACCACGAAGATCAGGCTGTCTTTTCCCATCTGCAAAATCAGAAGGGAAAAGGGTTTCTGCTTCTCTGCTCTGAACGCCGTAAGGTTTAGATCCTCTCAGCCCTTTGATTGCAGAGCAGGTTCAACTTACTTCTTTTAGAGTTTTACCAGGGCAGTGTGGACAGACATGGGTTTAACTTCCAGAACCACCACTTTCCTTGAGAAAGCTGCTTAATTCCTCTGCATTTTGATCTTCTCATCAGTAAAATAGAAATAATTTTTCCTATCTTATGAGGTTGACATAGAGGTTGAAAGTAATACATGTAAAGTCCCTAAAAGGAATGTATCTGACCACCAAATAAAAGGGGGTAGGAGGTATATAATCAGTAGCAATGTTACAGGTAGTTAGTCATGAGTAGGGCAGGAGAGGGCTCTTCCCCCCAACCCACTGGAAATGTCTGGTGATGGTTAGGCAATTATCACATTGCCTCTCTAAAAGTGATCACTTGGCAGCTGGCACCAGGGAGAGGCCATTTCCTGATGGTCCACACCTGTTAACATTAAAGTGTTAATTAAAGGCAGGATCCAGGAAAAAGCAACTTCCTGGGCATGCACATTAAGAGACAAAATGGCAAAGTATGATCTTCCCAGTCCACTCCACCAGAAAAACAAAGAAAGCCTCAGATGGGCATAGGCATGCATGTAACTCCCTAAACACACTGAGCATGCTCAATTCCCAAGGGTAAGGAGAGCATCGTGCATGCAGAAAGTCCACCCTAAGGGAAGAATCACGGGAAAGAGGCGAGCCTATAAAGTCCCAGGATCAAGGTTCAAGGCCTCTCTGTTCTCTCTTTGACTTTCAGGCACTCACTTGGATTTCTTCCAAGGGTTCTTTCCTGTTCTACAGTCTTTCTAATAAACTTTTACTCTTGCTCTGAAACACCTCGGTCTCTTTTTCTGCTTTTTGCCCCTCAGTCAAATTCTTTCTTCTGAGAAGTCAAAAATTGAAGTTGCTGCCGACTGGCACAAATCGGCCGCTGGTAACTCAGGGTAATTCAGATCTCTGCCACTGGTAACAGTAACAGTAAGAGTAGCACCACAGTGACAGCCATGGTTCTGAACTAGTAGTAGAAGGTGCTTTAGAGGTACAGAAACTTAGGACAAGGAGGTTAAGTGCCTTGCCTAAGAAGGAATGGTGGCAGAGTTAGCCTTAAACATGACATTCTTGAATCTAACCCAGGCCTTCTCCCACAATATTATAGTACTTTTCTTCTCTAAAACAATTGTGGTTCTAGAAACAATTTTTGATAAGCATTATTAGTAAAATAAACAGAGCAACATTCAATGATTTCATCTATCTTAATAAACAATTTAAATCACCACATGCCTGGAAACACTCAGGCAGTCATTGGACAGGAAAACAGAACTAGCAAAACATCAACTGCAAACAATTGATCTATTATTTATACAGAAACAACAGTACAGATTATTTAAAACCCTAGGTCTATCAAACAGTCTTTGAAATGTGAAAAAAATAAAAAAATTTTAAAAAGCAAGAAAAAAAAACTTCAGCAGGTCACTCTAAACTATTGGAATTGTAACTACGTTGGCTTATTTCATATAATGAGACTACAGCATTATTAAAGGAAAAGTTTCATTTTAACAGTGCCATTATATTGCACTTTCTAGTTTTAGCAGCATTCGGTAAGAAAATGGCTAGTAATATCCATGCTGAGTATCCCCCCAAATGTATTTAATTTGTGTTAAGCAAAGAACACTATAGCAAATGCTAAGGAACCTTTCCCTTTGTCTTTTTCTTTCCCTTCCTACAGCCATCACCCAGGTTCCAACCCTCATTATCTTGCATTTCGCTGTTAAAATAACCTGCTGTCTTGTTTCTTCCCCCTCATGATTCCCCTTCCAATTTACGCCCACACTCTCCTTTCAGGGGAATTGTCCTGAACCATTGCTCTGAATATGTCTCAGCACTCTGCACAGATTGCAGTGCCTCCCCAGACCCTAAACACCTGAACCTAAAATGTAAGGCTCATTGGATCTCCCCCAACCCAGGAGCAATAATTCCTACAAAAGCTTACATATCACGGCCCAAACAGACCTATTAGTTGCTTCTTAAACATACACTGAACATTCTCATTTCCACAATTTTAATAACAGTTGTAGTTACCTCAACTGTTTCCACTCTAGGCCCATTTCTAAAATTAGAAATCTTGTGCCTGGGTGTGGTCGCTCACACCTGTAATCCCAGCACTTTGGGAGGCCAAAGCAGGAGGATCACCTAAGCCCAGGAGTTCACGATCAGCCTAGGCAACATAGAGAGACCTTGTCTCTACCATAAAGAAATAAACAAATGATCAATTTTTAAAAATTAGAAATCTTACACAACACCACAACATATTAGCATTTAAACACAAGATCTGGCGGGCGTGGTGGCTCTCGCCTGTAATCCCAGCACTATGGGAGGCCGAGGCGGGCAGATCTCGAGGTCAGGAGATAGAGACCATCCTGGTTAACACACGGTGAAACCCCGTCTCTACTAAAAATACAAAAAATTAGCTGGGCGTGGTGGTGGCGCCTGTAGTCCCAGCTACTCAGGAGGCTGAGGCAGGAAAATGGTGTGAACCCAGGAGGCTGAGCTTGCAGTGAGCAGAGATCGCACCACTGTGCTCCAGCCTGGGCCACAGAGAGAGACTCTGTCTCAAAAAAAAAAAAAAAAGAAAAAAGAAAAAAAGAAAAAATAAAAACACAAGACCTTAAGTTGTTGATAAGGAGATCATTAAATTATGGGACACCAGTCTATTTGACAGCACATTGCTCACTTTTTCAAAATGTATTACAAAAATATTTAACAATAATATTAATGACATTATTTTAAAATAATTTTTTAAATTGGGCATGTAATACCGTTTACAATTATACAAAAATAGATTTTCTATGCACACATAAGTGAAAGTTTTATTAAAAATAAACGTGTTTAAATGTTAATAGTAAGCTTTCCAAGATGATGGAATTATAGACAACGTTTTATTATGTCCAGTATAAAGGTTTATGGTTTGTTTTCCTTTTTTCAAATTTTCTATACCAACCACATACCATTAGCAATTTTATAATATAATTTAAAATTTCTCATTTTTTAAAGTCTGCTCACCTATTAATTCCAGTCTAAATAATTCTGGCTTCATAAAGCCTTTGGCTATGGTGAAACTAGATTCAATGTTTGAGGCATCAACATTTTAAAACCTCACTCACCACTCTCCCTTATGTATTTTGGACATCCATTGGAGAACTATCTCACATAACGGCAGTTACAAACTCAAATTCTTTTTTAATAACCTGGTACTCTCCCACCTGCCAACCCCCTAAACTAATATTATCTTAAAAGTGATAAATTAATTCTAATCCCTTTAAAACATATTTCATTTGAAATAAGAAGAGTTCATCACTTTTTTTCCACTATACAGGCGTAATTTAGAAACTGTGTTTTGACCATGAAACTATGAAAATAATGTCCACTTATTAAAAGTTTTAAGTTCATAAGGTGAAATCATTAATGTCTAAATGATCATGTGAGTGAAATACATAAATTTAAAAAAATCTCTTGGGTTCCTGTATGTGTTACGCCATCCATTTCTCAATTATCGCTTTTGATAATTAAAATCATCAATAAGTTGTTCTCTAATATTAGATAATAGTCATGCCTTTAGTTTATAGTCCTGGAATAGATGTTGAAAATAGGACCTGATGAAATGTGTATTTACTTGCCTGTGATTCTAGTACCCCTTTCCTCGGAGCAAATACTTATTTCAGGACCACAAATTAGTCTATTTGTTACATTATCATTATTTGTTCAGGCTAGGCAGTCAGCAGGCTAAAATTGTTTCTTTAGGGCTTACATCGCCTAATACTTCAAGCTACCATGCTTATTTGGGAGAAAAATACTAGATTTATTATAAAATAATGTCTCCAATATGTAATACTAATTTGTTTTTTCCAATTTTCATGACTATCACAGCTGTAGAGTGTCAATGCCATTACCTTCTTCTTCTAAACCTGAGTATTTCAAGAAGCTCTAGTTTTGTATTAGAAGAGGAACGACTTACAAAGAGACTTAGACTCCCATACAATAATAATGGGAGACTTCAACACTCCACTGTCAACATTAGACAGATCAACGAGACAGAAAGTTAACAAGGATATCCAGGAATTGAACTCATCTCTGCACCAAGCGGACCTAATAGACATCTATAGAACTCTCCACCCCAAATCAACAGAATATACATTCTTCTCAGCACCACATCACACTTATTCCAAAATTGACCACATAATTGGAAGTAAAGCACTCCTCAGCAAATGTAAAAGAACAGAAATTATAACAAACTGTCTCTCAGACCACAGTGCAATCAAACTAGAACTCAGGACTAAGAAACTCAATCAAAACCACTCAACTACATGGAAACTGAATAACCTGCTCCTGAATGACTACTGGGTACATAATGAAATGAAGGCAGAAATAAAGATGTTTTTTGAAACCAATGAGAACAAAGATACAACATACCAGAATCTCTGGGACACATTTAAAGCAGTGTGTAGAGGGAAATTTATAGCACTAAATGCCCACAAGAGAAAGCAGGAAAGATCTAAAATGGACACTCTAACATCACAATTAAAAGAACTAGAGAGGCAAGAGCAAACACATTCAAAAGCTAGCAGAAGGCAAGAAATAACTAAGATCAGAGCAGAACTGAAGGAGATAGAGACACAAAAAACCCTCCAAAAAATCAATGAATCCAGGAGTTGGTTTTTTGAAAAGATCAACAAAATTGACAGACCGCTAGCAAGGCTAATAAAGAAGAAAAGAGAGAGGAATCAAATAGATGCAATAAAAAATGATAAAGGGGATATCACCACCGACCCCACAGAAATACAAACTACCATCAGAGAATACTATAAACATCTCTACGCAAATCAACTAGAAAATCTAGAAGAAATGGATAATTTCCTGGACACTTACACTCTCCCAAGACTAAACCAGGAAGAAGTTGAATCCCTGAATAGACCAATAGCAGGCTCTGAAATTGAGGCAACAATTAATAGCCTACCCACCAAAAAAAGTCCAGGACCAGATGGATTCACAGCTGAATTCTACCAGAGGTACAAGAAGGAGCTGGTACCATTCCTTCTGAAACTATTCCAATCAATAGAAAAAGAGGGAATCCTCCCTAACTCATTTTATGAGGCCAACATCATCCTGATACCAAAGCCTGGCAGAGACACAACAAAAAAAGAGAATTTTAGACCAATATCCCTGATGAACATCGATGTAAAAATCCTCAATAAAATACTGGCAAACCGGATTCAGCAGCACATCAAAAACCGTATCCACCATGATCAAGTGGGCTTCATCCCTGGGATGCAAGGCTGGTTCAACATTCGCAAATCAATAAACATAATCCAGCATATAAACAGAACCAAAGTCAAGAACCACATGATTATCTCAATAGATGCAGAAAAGGCCTTTGACAAAATTCAACAGCCCTTCATGCTAAAAACGCTCAATAAATTCGGTATTGATGGAACATACCTCAAAATAATAAGAGCTATTTATGACAAACCCACAGCTAATATCATACTGAATGGGCAAAAACTGGAAAAATTCCCTTTGAAAACTGGCACAAGACAGGGATGCCCTCTCTCACCACTCCTATTCAACATAGTGTTGGAAGTTCTGGCTAGGGCAATCAGGCAAGAGAAAGAAATCAAGGGTATTCAGTTAGGAAAAGAAGAAGTCAAATTGTCCCTGTTTGCAGATGACATGATTGTATATTTAGAAAACCCCATCGTCTCAGCCCAAAAGCTCCTTAAGCTGATAAGCAACTTCAGCAAAGTCTCAGGATACAAAATCAATGTGCAAAAATCACAAGCATTCTTATACACCAGTAACAGACAAGCAGAGAGCCAAATCAGGAATGAACTTCCATTCACAATTGCTTCAAAGAGAATAAAATACCTAGGAATCCAACTTACAAGGGATGTAAAGGACCTCTTCAAGGAGAACTACAAACCACTGCTCAGTGAAATCAAGAGGACACTAACAAATGGAAGAACATACCATGCTCATGGATAGGAAGAATCAATATCGTGAAAATGGCCATACTGCCCAAGGTTATTTATAGATTCAATGCCATCCCCATCAAGCTACCAATGAGTTTCTTCACAGAATTGGAAAAAACTGCTTTAAAGTTCATATGGAACCAAAAAAGAGCCCACATTGCCAAGACAATCCTAAGTCAAAAGGACAAAGCTGGAGGCGTCACACTACCTGACTTCAAACTATACTACAAGGCTACAGTAACCAAAACAGCATGGTACTGGTACCAAAACAGCATGGTACTGGTACCAAAACAGAGATATAGACCAATGGAACAGAACAGAGTCCTCAGAAATAATTGGCTAGCCATAAGTAGAAAGCTGAAACTGGATCCTTTCCTTACTCCTTATACGAAGATTAATTCAAGATGGATTAGAGACTTAAATGTTAGACCTAATACCATAAAAAGCCTAGAAGAAAGTCTAGGTAGTACCATTCAGGACATAGGCATGGGCAAGGACTTCATGTCTAAAACACCAAAAGCAACAGCAGCAAAAGCCAAAATTGACAAATGGGATCTCATTAAACTAAAGAGCTTCTGCACAGCAAAAGAAACTACCATCAGAGTGAACAGGCAACCTGCAGAATGGGAGAAAATTTTTGCAATCTACTCATCTGACAAAGGGCTAATATCCAGAATCTACAAAGAACTCAAACAAATATACAAGAAAAAAACAAACAACCCCATCAAAAAGTGGGCAAAGGATATGAACAGACATTTCTCAAAAGAAGACATTCATACAGCCAACAGACACATGAAAAAATGCTCATCATCACTCGCCATCAGAGAAATGCAAATCAAAACCACAATGAGATACCATCTCACACCAGTTAGAATGGCAATCATTAAAAAATCAGGAAACAACAGGTGTTGGAGAGGATGTGGGGAAATAGGAACATTTTTACACTGTTGGTGGGATTGTAAACTAGTTCAACCATTATGGAAAACAGTATGGCAATTCCTCAAGGATCTAGAACTAGATGTACCATATGACCCAGCCATCCCACTACTGAGTATATACCCAAAGGATTATAAATTATTCTACTACAAAGACACATGCACACGTATGTTTATTGCAGCACTATTCACAATAGCAAAGACTTGGAATCAACCCAAATGTCCATCTGTGACAGACTGGATTAAGAAAATGTGGCATATATACACCATGGAATACTATGCAGCCATAAAAAAGGATGAGTTTGCGTCCTTTGTAGGGACATGGATGCAGCTGGAAACCATCATTCTTAGCAAACTATCACAAGAAGAGAAAACCAAACACCGCATGTTCTCACTTATAGGTGGGAACTGAACAATGAGATCACTTGGACTCGGGAAGGGGAACATCACACAGTGGGGCCTATCATGGGGAGGGGGGAGGGGGGAGGGATTGCATTGGGGAGTTATACATGATATAAATGATGAATTGATGGGTGCTGACGAGTTGATGGGTGCAGCACACCAACATCGCACAAATATACATATGTAACAAACCTGCACGTTATGCACATGTACCCTAGAACTTAAAGTATAATAAAAAAATAATAATAATAAAAAAATAAAAAAAAAGAAAAAGAAAGTATAAAACACCTCACTCAAAAAAAAAAAAAAAAAAAAAAAAGAGGAATACAGAATATCTGACATTATGCCCAAATTTCATTTATCTTTCTACAAAGATACATAGAAGAGGGAGGATGGTGGTCAGGAGGGCATTAATATTAAACATATTCTAGGTACAAGGTACTTTACATAATTTAGTTCATCTAATTGTCAACTAATCCTCATAAACAAGTCCATGAATAACGCATTTTTATTTCTATTTTGTATCTAAAGAAACCAAGTCTGTGAGAGGTTAAATAAATGTGCTAGATTGCACAAATAGAGACTGACAGCCAGGATTTAATCTCTAAAGCTAATGTTTTTGCCAGCATATTGTAATAATGTTTTGATTTGTCAATGAAGGATATGAAAGAGGGAGAGGAGAGACAGAGGGAGAGACAGAGACAGAGAGCAATATCTAACATCACTTTTTGGATATCTATTGGATACCTCAAATTAACATATCTGAAAGAAAGCTTTTGATTTCACCCTTCTCCATCAAAAAGCCTTTTCCCTCCATCTTTACCACCTCTGTTAACATTAATACCCACCACTCAATTGGTCAGGCCAGCAACCAAGGGGCTGATGCTGATTTCTTCTTTTCCTCACATACTGCCCATTGAATCCATAAAAATTTTGTCAGCTCCACCTCCAGATCTTTATAATGTCTTTGGATAGTTCTTAAATGTTGTTATACATGTGATTTTTTAAAAATCTGTTAGTGTTATTTAAAAGCAAGCTGATTTTCCAATTAGTAATTTAATACCATAAGAATTGAGACATCTGTCTACATAGAGACAGCTTAGGTCCCAACAGAGCCTCAGCAGACTGGAAGTTAAACTCCCTTTGCATCCTATAAAAAGTACAGTAATAGAACCTCTGCTTCTGCTGTCTGTTCTGAGATAAGAGGCCACTATGTGAGAAGACCTTAGAAAGTGGTCCACATAGAAGAGCTAGAGGAGAACAGGGATTGGACCCTAAAGAGGCAGTCAAAGTCCAAAGGGTGTAGGATAAAGGTTCAGGAAACATATGTCCTCATACCAAGAAGAGAAGCCACAATGAAAAAGCAGTGGCTTTTCCTGTTGTGCCCATGTAAGTGTAATGTTGCAAATACAGAAAGGAGGGAGGGTCTTTAATGAGGAATAAGTGATAACTGAAAACAAGGTGCAAATTCTAGATGGAGACTAGTGCTGTGGACTGTATAATTTATCACTTAGCTTCTGTATATCCTAAGACAAACTTGTGTATAAACAAGTCAGGATATATCGGGAAAAGAAAATTCACTCAACCACAATGCACATGTGTGTGTGCAGTTGAAATATACTGGTTTGGGTATGTATTTGTATGTATTAAGAAATTATATTTATTATTAAATATAACTATGAAAATAAATTTTTGTCTTCTTTTGAGGTATTTAAAGCCCAACTCAAAATGTAACTCAAAAGTTAATTTCTGCCCACCTTGGCTTGGTACAGCACTTCTTTATGCCTCCGTTGTAATAATTACCATGCTGTATTAGAATTATTTGCTGCAGCTTTTCTCCCTCACTAAAATGTTAGTATTTGATGGGAGAAATTTGCAGGACCTAGAAAATTGCTTTCTTCACAATACGTAATGAACTAATGATGAATAAATGAAATAACAAATGAGTGAATTTTGTTTTCAGAAATGTATTAAAAAGTATATTGGTTTTATTTAGAAAGCTTGCCATGCATAAGGACTGAATCCATGAAAGGAGTTTGACAGTCATCAGCATCAATCATTGGCATAGCCTTAGAATTTGCCTAAGAGTGGGTTCAACATAAACCATCACTTTGAAGCATCAGGTGATTTAAATCTAACATCAATGAAATGTGCATATAATTCTAAACAAGAGAAAAGTAAACAGGAGAGATGACTGCATTGGCGAATGACAAGCTCGGGGAGATTGGCAGATATAATGAGATGAGATTTAACACATATACCTCAGGATAAGTTACCTGGGGAAAAATCAGCAGCAGCTGAGATATGAAATGGAAACCCATTCTCCCATTGCAAATAAATAATGTTTCAAAAGAGTCTGGTTATACTGGATAAGTTGTATATGAGATCACTTTGTAATGCTGATACTAAAAAGCCAATTACCTTCCCAAGAGAATGAATATAATGGATTATTTCAACCAGATAACCAGATACACACACACAGACACACACACAGACACACACACACACACACACACACACACACACACACACAAAGGAGAGAAAGTGCCTTTAGCAGCTTTAGGAATCACCTTGATTCTACTGTCGGTAATTGGAGCCCTCTCAATACAGAAAGAACACCTTAAAGTTTAAGGAAAGACAATAAACATCATGAAATGAATCAGAGTCTATTTAATTTGGAAAACCTTGAAAAGGCTCAGAAAGAAGGTCATTCTGCCCAGTCCAATACAATCAGCCTCTGACTGCCAGACAGTAAGAATTATTACTAACATATATTGAATCCTTTCTCTGGGCCAGGATTTACCAAATACTTTAGATGCATTATCAGACTTAATTCCCACAGCAGATCCAAGTCATTGCTACTTGACATTGTATCCATTTTACAGATAAGGAAACCAAAACTGAGAGACATCAGGTCAACTGTATGTGGTCTTACAGCAAAGAAGTGACAGCACCAAGATTTGTACCCTAGTCTCTCAGAATCCTAGGCTGTGATCTTCATCACTCTGCTGTGCTTTCAGTATACCACTCTGCTATTGATGAAACTGTAAGTCTATTTTTTGTCTGATTTCTACAGTTCTCCATTAAATAAAGATGACATCTCCTTTCTCTTCACTCTGATCTCTTACCCTTCTTCAACCACTTCTCTCCATTAAATTCAGAACTTTCCAACAAATTATATTAAATCCTGTCTATGAACCTTTGCTGTGATGTAACTCATCTGAAAAAACTCTCTTTCTCCACCTGGCCAACTCTTCCAATCCTCTCCATCAGAACTCAACTTTCGGAGAGAATTTTAAATAGATTATATTTTGTTTTTGAAATTATATTCAATTGTTTTGCACACATAAACATTTATTATACTGCTGCTAACACTAACATTTACTGCCTTCACCGAATTCATAATCTAGCACACAGGTAGCATTCATAAACTTGGTTTGGTTGTGAAAAGACAGACGTTTAGGGAGATAGAAATGATTTAGAAATATTTCCAAAGTTCAGCATCCAAAATGAATGGTACTATTCACATGGAAGAAACTGTGAAGCTTCAGTTTTCTGTTCAAAGTGACTAGAACAAAGACCAGAAAACAAATCTGTGTGTGTGAAAAGAGAAGCGTTAGATCTACTAAGCCCAGCTTTAAAGATGTATTGACATTTGATGCTCAGAAATCATCCACTTACGCTCTCAGCAATAGCAATGAGAGAGCACTGTTTTGCCAGACAAGATTCCCAGGTTATCAATGTTGCCCATCTGTTTCTGGTTCTATGTGGTAAAACTCTGGGTACTACACTCAGAAATTTATTGTTACTTCCACATCTGGGATATGAGATATCAGATTGTGAAAAGGGCATGAGGATTGAATAAATCAAAATGTAATGACCTCAGCTCTGAAGGTATGCCTACCTGGAGGACAGCCTGCTGTTTGGAGTAATAATACAAGAGCACAAAAACAGCTGAATGTTAGTGCATTTCACTACTGTAATTCCATGGAAAGAAAAATGATGATGAAGCCATCAGCTATCCTATACCATACACATTTCATTGCTATTGAAAAATGTCCCACATCTGTGTCTTAATGCAGGCATCTGCTTCAAATTACCCTCTGATGAGCTCTACAGCTCTTGCCTAATTGGACACTATCAAAATGACATGGCTGTTACTGCTCAGCTTCCAGTTGCCCTTTATGCAGCAGTCTGGGCTCATGATGAATCTTCATCTTCACATGAAAGAGTCTTATTTTTACTAGAAATTCTAAACGTAGTTGTATTAGTTCATTCTCGTACTGCTGTAATGAAATACCTGAAAGTGGGTAATTTATAAAGAAAAGAGCTTTAATTGACTCATGATTTCACATGCTGTACAGGAAGCATAGTGGCTTCTGCTTTTGTGGAGCCCTCAGGAAACTTACAATAAGGGCAGAAGGCTAAGGATAAGCAGGCACATCTTACATGGCTGGAGCAGGAGGAAAGGAGGTGGGAGGGGGCCACTTTCAAACAACCAGATCTCAAGAGAACTCACTCACTATACTGAGAACAGCACTAAGGGGGATATCTGCCCCCAGGATTCAATCACCTCCCACCAGGCCCCCCCTCCAACACTGGGGATTGCAATTCAACATGAGTTTTGGCAGGGACACAGACCCAAACAATATCAGTAGTATATTCCAATAATTTGTTCAAAATATCCTGTGTATCAATCAAATTATTAGTTCTCTCCTAAATTTCTTTGTGCCTTTTAACTGAGATTCTTTTTTTTTTTTTTTTTTTTTTTTGAGACAGAGTCTCACTGTGTCACCCAGGCTGGAGTGCAGTGGTGCCATCTCGGCTCACTGCAACCTCCGCCTCCCGGGTTCACACCACTCTCCTGCCTCAGCCTCCTGAGTAGCTGGGACTACAGGCGCCCTGCCCAGCTAATTTTTTTGTGTTTTTGGTAGAGACGGGGTTTCACCGTGTTAGCCAGGATGGTCTGCATCTCCTGACCTCGTGATCCGCCCATCTTGGCCTCCCAAAGTGTTGGGATCACAGGCGTGAGCCACCGCACCTAGCCTTAACTAAGAGATTTTTAAATCCAGTGTTCTAGAAGCAGTTGGAAATAAAACAAATAGAAATTCAATACATCCAGACCTTTAGAGATTAGAGTTTTAGAGAGAGCGAAAATAAAAATAAAAATAAAAATAAATAAAAAAAAAAACAGATAATGAAATTGAGAAGCAGGCAAAACAGTTCTCTTAAGGTCAGAGGTTAAACTCATGGCAGAATTCTGACAGGAAACATTCTGCTCCCTAGCACTAACACTCCACTCCCTCAGTTATTATTGTCACCAGTTAAGAAGCATCTGGCAAAGTCAGATGCTTTAAAGGGAAGTTGAGTCCATGCATCGCCTTTCCTTTTTTCTTGATAAAACCTGACACAATATCAAGATATCAATGAACGTTGTTGTCACAGAACATCCAGAGTCAAGGCACACGACCTTGAGGAAAGGAGTAGAAAATTCAAGCATGACAGCCAAAGGCAAAGTCTGTTTTAGAGTTAATACATGGCAAGTCTAAGGAGTGGGCACAGCAGTATTTTTGTAAGATGAGCCTCACCAGTAAGATGAGGGCAGAGTTTGAACCAGAAGGACAGTGTTTTGCAGTATTAATGATGCCTAATCTTAAAAATAAAAAGATATTACCAAGGCGTAATTTATTTAAATTTCTTGCACTAAGAAAAATGTGGGAGGCTATAATATGTAGCAAATCTGTTTTGCTGATGTTCTTAAATTTTGCAACACACAAAAACAGCAAAATTTCATCTCTGCAAATACATCGTAAAATAACAGTATATAAGTTATGAATAATATGAATGTATTTCATGATAAAATTATTACTTCTATGAATCAACTGTAGCACTGAATTTCATATTTTGGTGAATAACATTACCATCAATCCAAATTTCCAAATGAGATTCAAAATCATCTTCATCTTCTCCCATGCCTTAAATTCCTCACCCTCTCTTTAAATCTTATTGACTCAACCTCTGCTATACTTTTCCCCCACTTGTCGACGCACAACCTCTGCTTTATTCAATCTCATTTTATCAAAAGATTGAACAATCAGCCATAGCAGTGGCATAATTGTCCACCTGCCTCCACCCTATTTTCTCCAACCCGTGGTTTCTCCTCTACATGGCATCGGTAGCGTATTTTTCAAATACAGAGTCACTCATGTTATGTCTTTGGTTCAGAACCTTCAATAACTTCCCAGTACTTGCAGATAGAAACCCTCAAAATACTTTGAATGGTCCACACAGCTATTAAATTCTGGTCACAACCCAGTCTTTTAACCTCATCTCCAGGCTACTTCACATGTCATATCCCTTAAACTACACCAAACTCCCTGAAGCATTCCAAAACACTTATACCTTGGCTAATTATTTTCCTGCTAATTGAACTTACTAACTTATCCACCTGATGAACTTTCACTCAACCTTAATGAACTGACTTAAATATCCATTTTCCTATGGAGACTTCTTGACTCTCCAAGGCATAATGACCCATTTTTTTAATGTCGCCATTATTTTACCTATAAAACTACTATGACCTTTGTTACATTACATTAATGTGTACTTAAAAGTATTTTTCTCATTTATTATTCAGAATTGCTAGAAGGCAAGGAGTAGGTCTGCTTGTCTTTATCCCTAGTATCTGGCATATCTCAGGTGCTCACATTGTTCAGTACTAAATTAATTTTTCTGCTTAATATTTTATGTCATTCTCAACAGTCACAGTGATTGGTCATAATCTTTACTCCAAAACTGTTAGGCATTTATAATATTAATTCCATGATGAATTCTTCATAGAAACCTTAAATAGAGTAGAAATTTCTAGGAGAATAAAAACAGAGAAATGTCACTGAATTTGGCAAGGTGGTCATTGATAACATTTGCAGGAATAATTCCAGTATAATTGAAGAGAAATCTTAGAGGTGTTGATGAATAAAAATGAATATAACGATAACTAATATTTTTAACACTTTGTAAGGCTCTTCTCAGTGTTTTATATACTTTATTCATAAAACCTGTGAAGAAGCAAGACTCTGCCAAGTGGTAATGGTTTTAGGCACATATATATATATGCCCAAAATTATCAAATTATAGTTTTACATATGTGCAGTTAGTTATATGTTTATTATAAAGCTCAACAAAGCTGCTAAAGAATAAATCCATATGGAAGTTGTCCTGATAGTCTCCATTTGGCAGATAAAAATGAAGCACAGAAAGATTAAGTGGGTTACCCAAATTCCCTTACTCAGCTGCAGATGAGTGTTAAACCCAATTGCTCTGACTTTAGAACCTGTGTGGGTCTGTTCCTACTTTGCTATAACAGAAAACTCTCAGTTACTCTAGAAGTTCTGTTATGAAGGAAAGAGATGGAGGCTCAGGAAGGGAGCCGCAGAAACTCAGCAGGTTCAAGCAAACATTTGTTTTTCTTCTGAGTAAAATTTATACCTATTTGAGATCAGAAAAAAGGAGGGAATTTGTAAATTAAAATTGCACTGCACACTTATGTGCTTGTTTTAAATTATTTTATGTCTAATAACCTAGTTACAACTTTAAAGCTTACTGTTATGGCCGTAAGCATAAAAATTACAGTACCACTCATGCCTCAGGCAATATGCCACTTGGGTCAATAGTGGAAAATAAGGTAAAGAGAAGCCCCAGGACAAAAAAGGTCAGGAAAATTGAATAGAGAGCCTCCAACCCACATCCTAAGGTCAGGAGCTAAGAAGCACCTGCTGACAGCAGAATCTGCCTTTCCGGTAGAGGAACACATTTGGGAAATTCTTTAAACTGACCCTATAGGGCAAAGAGTGTGAGGGGAGATAGACTGCCCTTTGATCTCCACTTTCTGAGAGAAAACTTGTCAAAAAGTACAGTGGCATCTGTCCTTCACGAAGGCAGAGCTCTAAACCCAGCACACAAAGCAAAGTTACCCCTAAATGTCACTTAGATTGTGCACAGATGCACTATGAATGATGTTATGCTTCCAGTCTTGAAAGTTATCATTTTATATATGAACTTTCAGGAGCCAAAATTTCTAAGGAACAAAATAAAAGTCTGTAGACACAGTCCTGGGCATTTATACTATTCTGCCTTTCTGATAACTAAGAAAGGCCAACCAATGAATAAGGAACAGGTGAAAATTTTACAACATTCCTGCTTGCCTGAAGGTTTTTACTCCTCTCACTTTTAAGTCTAAGTTTTGATTGCCTTGGTGCCTACAGTGTTGTGAGTTACAAAAAATGGTGGAATTAAGCCATTTCTAAGTTATCTTGTAATGAGAATCTGTAGTATTACATTTAGCTTGTAGTATATGTAAAGTATGTAGTATATAAAATCAATATATTGAGAACAAGGTAGGCTTTAGAAAGAATGTGATAATGTAATCACCTCAGATATCTAAATGGGAGACTGAATTATATATTGTGGGGTGAAAGAGATAGAGAATGTCTTTCTTATTTATAAAGTCTCAGGACATCACCTCAATATTTATGAGCTCAGGATCAGTGGTACTGCAATATGCCATTCTCTCTTCCATGCAGAGTAATTGTTGGAATACAGCATTATTACAAAATTTAGGTAATTATATTTTCTTTTTTCTATGTAATATATTTGTATATTTATGTCTATTTTAAATATAACTACATACTTATCATATATACCATGCCAACAACAGTGTAAAATTTACTCCTTGTGAAATAATAAATAGGGTAAATTATACCCAAATTTATTAATAGTACCCCTATTCTTCTATTTCTACACATCTAAGTATTACTCAGTCTTAACAGATTGCTGAATGATTTATGAAGACTGAAGATCACATTTCATGTGATCTATTCGTTCTTCACATTTATTACCACATATAGTTATAAACTACAGCTACTGCATTAAATGTTTTTAAATCAGTATGTAATTAAGTATTTCAAGTATGTATGTTATTAAGTAAAATTATTTTCTCTGAGTACAAATTTAGGTGACCTTATAACACTACAGTCCACACTTTTCTTCAGAATGGGGCCTTATTAAATTAACCACAGTGATTTTCAGCATTGGGATTTTAGAGAGCATGTACACTAAGAAACACAGTGAAGGAGGTTGATATTTATAAAATATTATTTCAAAGGGAATGTGTAACTTAATTCTCAATTGGCAAGGTGTTGTGCCTTTTATCTACTCTGTTTTAAATGTATAAGGAAACTTCATTGACATATGATTTATTCACTGAAACATTGCCCTACAAATTATGACACTGTGTTTGAGGCGCTTGGGTGGTGCTAGGTGATCTGCTTTTCCAGGGGTGACTTCTCCCCTTCAGTGCTGATTTGCTTCAAAGATGAGTCTTAGCATCTGAAGTTCACGTCGTTTATTCTGGCAGCGCTTTTAAAAGATAAACAGCCAGTGGCACGGGTCAGATACAATCAGGGCCAGATGACAGCCTGAAAAGAGACTATTCTCAGAGTTTGGGGGATTCTTCCCCCTTTCTTATTCCTGTAGTCAGTCCGGGTCAATTACCAGAGGTTTCTTTCATAAAAGGAGTTCAAGCTATTTTCGTTAAAGATAAGCTTTGCTTTGAAGTTTATGAGAGTTCATCAGTACTAAGGTAATCTTGTCTCCTGGAAATCTCTGAGCCAGGGTTGGAAACCCTTGGGCCAGGTTGCATCATATTGCTAAGTAACAGTGTTAGCCCTGTGAGATGTTTGGGTGAGCCTTATGGCCATCACTAATCCGATAGACACTGTATCTCTCTTAGAGTATACTACAAGATACACTCCACTTCTTAACTCATTTCCACTGGGAAAGAGAGGCCAGGAAGAGCACAGCGTGACTTTTTACTGCATCATCTCCTGCCTCAACCCTGCTTCTTCTTCTAATCCGTGAATATTTTCTTAGTGGTAACATCTCCCTACATCTGAAATCACCTTTGCCCTCTCCCTCTCACGCCATCATTCGCCTCCCACCCTCACATATACAGTCACTCATTACAAATCACACTTCAGATACTTTGTTCTATTCCTACTGTGACTCTCTGTCTCTTGTGCATCGGTCTTTCCTGTATTCGTGTTCTAATGGGGTTTTCTGCCCAGTCTTTCTTCCAGTTTAGTTTGAACCACTATCAGATGAGTCTCAAAAAGGCACAGCTCCAACCAGCAAACCAAAAACATCTGTTACTCTCCCTACTGTTCTTCTACACATTTATGGAAACAAAGAGTGGAAATACTATGACATGTTCTCTTACCAAAAAGCTATAAAGTAGAATTGAAAATAATGATGTAGAAGGCCATTATATTTTTAAACAAAACCCACAAATTATAAAATTGTGTGTGTTTGTGAAAACATACTTTTAAAAGTCTGCTGGAAATGTTTGTCTTTTGGATAGAAGGAATTACTCTATTCATTTTCTATTCATTCTATTCATTTTCCAGAATAAATCTGGAAATAACTTCACACATATCTAGATACACATATGTAAATATTTGAATTCCTCTCTGTAAAATATATTAATTTTGTATTTAAGACCATGATTTAGAAATTTAAAAATTTATTTTAACAATTCCTTCTTTATACATATGATCAAAATTATAATAATATGATATTTAGAACATAACCATGTTAGATCATGACACATTGGAAAATTTGGAAGTGTAAAGTACTTTATTCAGAACAAAATTAAGTATGTAAACCATGTCAGAAAAATAATGGAAACCATGAAACACATATGAAAACTGACCCAGGAATCTGGTAGATCATAGTGGATTGGTCCAAAACTGTGGCAGTGGAGATAAGAAAGATGTGGAGAGAGACTAGGTATATTTCTTAGAGTTAGAGCTGATCAGAGGTGATGATGAATGGAAGTGGAGGTAGGAGAGAGAAATGTCAAGGATTACTGCTAGCTTTACAAAATGAAAAACCAGGTAGATGGAAATGTTTTTTCTTGAGATGGGAAATACTGGCAGTAACAATAAGAGAGAAGGTAGGGGGGCTGAGAGATGTCTTAGAGACCTCCAAAAGGAAATGTCATGTACACAGCTTAATCTATGTGCCTGGAGATGAAAAGAGAGATTAGGAATAGAAATAAATGTGGGAACGGTCCCATCTAGATGTTATTTAAAACCCTCCTTGCAAATGAGGTAAACTAGAAAATACGTCTAGATGGAGAAAGGAGGCTAGTATTAAGATTTGAAAGAGGAGAAAGAGCCAGTAAAGAAAAGTGAAATTGAAAAGTCAGGTAGATAGAAATTAGGAAAGCATGCAATCTCAGAAATAAGAGAGGTACACTTTAATTTTTTTTGCTTTTCTTTTTCCTTTTGGTGGAACATCAACTGTATCTAGTGTAGCTGAGTAGAGAATAAGATAGTGATTGAAATGTACTCATTCAGTTTCATTTCTGACGTGTGGTAGATTAAGTTCCTGAAAATCCTCACACTAAGGATCACCAAGAAATGCTGCATAAAATACAGCAAACATTGAGCTCATAAGAAAGTGAGGAAAACACTTAAAGAGCAAAATTCAAGGAAGAAGATGCAAACCAGAGTAGAAGATGGGTGCTGAAGAAAGCTGCCTTGAAGGAACTACCTACCTCAGTAACCCAGAGCTTTCAGGGGACCATGCAAGATGGGAGAGCTGGAACTGAAACCCTGGAAGGGCAGCAGCTTTGTTGAAGTTAAAAAGTATGCATGAAAAAGATCTTTCTCTAGGAAAAGAGAGGTTATAATGGAAAGTCCTGTCTCAGTTAGGCTACAGGGAGGTGACAATGGTTTCCCCTGAGCATCTGTGACCAATGAACTGGACACCCCTTTCATATCTTTCATATCTGATTTGTATTTATAATATCTTCAGGGAAACGCAAACTGATGTATTAACTTAAATGGTTGGTTTGCAGCCTGTAAAAAGTCATTTTACTGCTCATCCACTTCTGTTTTCCCCAGAAGACATTTTGTATTTCATCAAAAAAAAAAAATGATAGCTTCTAGAAATTGCTTAACCCAGAATGACTCCTTTCCCATCAAGTTTCCCATCCCTCTGTTCCCCACACACATACACATTCAACCAGACTGACACTACCTTGCCCACTGCCTATGTCTGACTCTTACCACATTTTTCCTTTTTGAACAGATAAAGCTATTTTTAATGCTCATGGTAATAATAATCATATCTTAATAAGTAAATGGGCTATAAGATCCTTTTGCGTTGAAACAGGGTCAGATTACAAAACAAATGGATCTTTAATTTTGCGATGTTAAGACAGAAAGGATCTCAGAGATGGGCAAAGAAAAAAAACTACAGTCATCCCTTGGTATATGTGGGGGATTGGTTCCAGGACTCCCTGTCCCCCACAACATATACCAAAATCAGCACATACTCAGGTCCCACAGTCAGCCCTGCAAAATCCACATACACAGAACTTTGGCCTTTTGTATACTCAGATTTCACATCTCACAAATATCGTATTTTCAATCCTCATTTGGTTGAAAAATAGCCCCATGTAAGTAGACCAGTACAACTCAAACCCCTGTTGTTTATGGGTCAACTGTATATAGATGAGATGATTTAAATAGCCACAAAAACATTTGTTAAATACATCTAGATCTCAGAGTAAAGGATATCAAACTCTAAGGAGCAGAAGTTTCTGAACAGAAATATAAGCTGAACTGATAATGATTAACGTGCTAATTATTCTTTATTCTCTTTTACTATTTTCCATGATCTAAGTAGTTATGTGGCATGTTGCTTCTCTTATAAAAGAAAAATTACTAAAAAAAAAATAAAAAGAGGAAAAAATCGATTTCATGATATGCACCTGAACATGTAATAGTAGAGGCTTTACCACTGACCACCCAGGAGAGAGACTCATTCTGAATTCTTTTGCAGTTCCTTATCTCTGCTTTGCAGTCCTTGGGCCCAAGGCTGCCTTCCTTTAAAGTAGAGAAACTACTACATAATTTTTCTGACTTTTGAAAGTCAGTCTTGCCTTATGTGTATATATTTAGACAAGCATGCATATTCACAGACAGTTTTATATTTTTTCAATTTATCTAGCATTTGTTTTTTAATTTCTATCATTAAAAGGAAAAATAGCTACTTAAACACTGTGGTCAGGCAGTTATGTGGATGGCCCCACTTTTGCTGACTCTTCTCCCTACTATCAATTGTTTTGAAATGCATTCAAGCTTTTTAAAAATATTTCAGATCTTTAGTTTAGTTGCCTGAAACAAATGAAGGTAAGTAAGAATCTGCGACATTTTAGCCAAACAAATATTATGATAGGAAAGAAGAGCACAGTCTAAAGTGACTCAGACACAGAAACCTTATGGCCCAAGAATCGTTCAGGATATGTGCAGACTTAAAATGCCAAAAAAAAAAAAAAAAAAAAAAAAAGTTAAATGAAAAAAAAATAGAAGTACATAAAAACTCAAATATGCCATGAACTCAAATAATGGACTTTGTTTGGAATCAAAGCAACTCATATTTTCAAATAAGTATGTTGGGGTACTGTTTGGTCCTGAAGTGCATCATGAGTCATTCATAACGGACTGTCCGTATTCACTTGCAAGATCCTGCCTGATTTCTCTCTGCACTCCATATTGCTGAATTCTGACTTAATGTTTTTAAATTGTTAGGAAAATTGTCCAAGACTTGGGAACAGGAAAAAGAGATGATTCAGCATTATCTAGCAGACATTCTGGGAATTATCTGATCCTATTGGCAGAGGGGGTAGGAACATCTGATGAGATATGTGATTCACTTAGGCTAGTTTACAGCTAGCTCTATATACATAGAAGTTAAGTTACAGAAAATGGATAAAATGCAACCAGTTAAAGCAGTTATAGTTGGTCCCTGAATAACGCAAGTTTGAATTGCACAGGTCCACTTTTCTGTGGATTTTTGTAATATTGAAAAAACTTTTGGAGACCTGCAACAATTTGAAAAAACTTCCAGACAAACTGTGCTCCCTAGAAATATATTAAAAAACACACACACAAACAAAGTCAGATATGCTGTGAATGCATGCAATGTATGTAGATACTAGTGTACTTTATCATTTAGTACCATAAAATATACAAAAATCCATTATAAAAAGTTAAAATGTATGCATACAAAAACAGATAATACATGATGACATTTGCTGTTGAGAGAAATGTAAACAAATGTAGATTCAGTATTAAATTATAACTGCATTAAATCAACTGTAGTACATACTGTACTAGTGTAATAATTTCATAGCCACCTCCTGTTGCTACTGTGGGAACTCGTGTTGCAAGATCCACTTAGAACACCATGTGGCACGAGTCTCCCAGTGAGCAGTCCATCTGTCCAGTAAATTGCATGTTGAAGTAAAAAGTGATCTCTCCCATTTCTTCGATATTATTCATTGTTTTTGGTTCAAAAAAACAATGGGAAACAAAGCTTCAACAACACCACGGGACCCATATGAAGTGGCACTAATGATCCTAGACATACTAGCAAGAAGTAGAGAAAAGTCACGATGCTACAAGAAAAAACTGAATTGTTTGATATGTCCCATAGATTGAAGTCTGCAGCTGTGGTTGTGTACAATTCCAAGGAGACAATTAACTCATCTTTAAACAGAAGATAGTAAACTTATGGTATCAAGAGAATCAGTATAGTACTGTAAGTGCATATTATCTTCCTATGATTATCTTAATAACATTTTCTTTCCTCTAGCTTACTTTATTGTAGGAATACAGCATATAACATACAAAATATGTGTTAATCAACAGTATATGTTACCAGGAAGGCTTCTGGTCAACATAAGCTATTAGTAGTTAAGTTTTAGGGGAGTCAAAAGTTACACATAGATTTTTGACTCTGCAGGGGTGTTGGCACCCCTAGCCGCTGTGCTGTTCACCAGTCAACTGTACGTTACTTTCATATGAAAGTAATGTGAATTAATTTTATCTAGTAGAAGATGTTAATCTCTCAAGACAAATCTAATGGAGAACTCAGCATCAAGGTTCCTGTGTAGCTGATCCAGTTCAAGAACATTCTAGGCCCCTCATCAGATAACTAGTACTCTATCTTGCCAGTTCCTAATCTTAGTATAGTCTTGGCAATTTGGCTACTATGCCAATGTATTACATAGAATCTTCCAAGATTCAAGTATCAAAAACAAATAAAGCTTATCTCAGTGATTGGGCTTTATTGAGAGGAGCATTACTGAAAGTGGAAGGGTTGGGTGT
Organism: Rhinopithecus roxellana; assembly: GCF_007565055.1. Classification (NCBI taxonomy): domain Eukaryota; kingdom Metazoa; phylum Chordata; class Mammalia; order Primates; family Cercopithecidae; genus Rhinopithecus; species Rhinopithecus roxellana. Next base: position 103,168,553 of record NC_044559.1, on the reverse strand, counting down.
GGTGGCTCACATCTGTAATCCCAGCACTTTGGGAGGCTGAGGCGGGCGAATCACCTAAGGTCAAGAGTTCGAGACCATCCTGCCAACATGGCATAACCCCATCTCTACTAAAAAGTACAAAAATTAATCAGGCGTGGTGGCATATGCCTGTAATCCCAGCTACTCAGGAGGCTGAGGTGGGTGACAGAGCAAGACTCCATCTCAAAAAATAAAAAGAAAGTGGAGGAAGAAAAAAGACAAAAAGCTATTTCTTCCATCATATACCCAGACTCATGAAAACTTGAAAACTATAAACTGAAAGATCTTTCAGCATAAAGTACATCATATTTTTTTCTTACCCAATGACATTTCACTGGAGTGATTCATTAATCAATTAACAATAGATCACATTAACTGAATATTTGACTATCTTTCTCACACTGGAATAAGCATTTTACATATATAATCCCATAATCCTCTTAACCATGCTATGAAGCAGATACTGTATCATATTCACTTTAAAGATAAGGAGTTTAAGGCTTATAATGTTTAAGTCTCTTGCCCATGATTATACAATTTTTGCAAGTAGGAGAGCAGGAATTCAAATTCTAGTGGTCTGGATCTAAAGCCTTAGCCCCAGCATCTCTCTGTTGCTCCTGCCTCTTAATTTTCCTCTTAATTTTTCTTACTACACTTTACCCTTTTTTCTATTTAAAAAAAAAAAAAAAAAAAAAAAAAAAAAAAAAAAAAAACGAAGCCCTGAGCTCCCAGAAAACAGTAACAATTTTTTAAAAACCTACTGTTTTGTGTTTCAAGAAGTGGTTTAACACAAAGAACCATCCTTGGTTATACAACTTAACTAAGACAATGTTCTCTCTTTCTTGTGATTGGTAAGATTTGTGGATGTCTCCCTTGTTTACTTGTGACAAGATCAAGCATAACCCTCTCCTGCTTGGTTTCAACCTGTTAACAGGCCTTCCTACAACCTCCTCTTTAACTGATTAGCTGACATGAGAACTGTTTATCCCCCTGAAACTAAATGTGGTAGGCAAAATAATGACCCGCTAAATATATCCACATCCTAGTTCTTAAAATCTGTGACTATGTAAACTTACATACAAATGGGAATTATTGTTTCAAATGGAGATAAGGTTGCCAATCAGATAACTCTAAAATAGTGAGATTATTCTAGATTACCAAGGTGTATATAATCACAAAAGTCCTTAAATGTGGAAGTCAGAGTGAAAGAAAAAAGAGGAACTAGAGAGGTGGCCTGACATTGCTGACTTCAAACATGGAGGAACTGGGCCATGATCCAAGGAAGACAGGTGGCCACTAGAAGCTGAAAAAGAGAAGTAAATGGATTATTTCCTACAGCCTCCAAAAGGAATACAGACCTGCCAACACCTTGATCTCAGCCCAGTGAGATGCTTTTCAGATTTCTGACCTTCAGAACTGTAAAATAATAAATGTGTATTGTTTTAATACGTTACATTTATGGTAATATGTTACAACAGTAATAGGAAACTAATTCACTAGCTAACCATAGACAGAAACACTTACTATTCAGATGACTGACAGAAACTTCTCCTACTTGCAAAACTACCGCAGCTGTAAATCACTCCATCTGCAACTTGTTTGCCCCTCCCCACAAAAGTCTAAGGAAAAACCACTCTGTTGAGAAACTCTAATCTTTGGATCCTGCAATAACCTATGTAAAGTCATCTCCTTAGTTGTCTGGTGCATTGTGTCTTGGACAATTTGGTGCCACGCCACTGACAGGATCAGACCCCACCTTTGGGTCCTCATTTCCTCCTAGGTAATGAAGCGCCTTAGAGAGCCCTTTGTGATCGTTTCCTGACTGGTGATCTAAAGACCCAACAATGAGTCTCTCTCCTGGTCCTCTGTTCTGGACTCTTGTCCCTCTGCAACACAGTAAGGATTTTGATTCCTTTGAGTACTGAGTAAATTTTTGGTGGTGGCTTCTTTTGGTTTTATGTTCTGACCATTCGGTGATTTCTATAAATGAGTAAGTGGTTCGTAGAGACCTTCTCTTCTTTGGGTGAAACATAACAAAGGGTCTGGTTTGATGGACTTTTATGTTTGTCTGTTTTTATATTTTGAGCTCAAATCAATTAAGAATTCATGTACACTAAGAAGAGACTATCTCTTTCATAAGGACTGGCAAATTTTATAATTATGTATTTACTCTTAACCCAGGACCAAAATTCAATAATTAAAGCTATAACCTCTCTGTGTACAGTCATTCTTCTGTATCTGTGGGGCATTGCTTCCAGCACCTCCCATGGACACCAAAATCTACAGACGCTCAAGTCTCTGATGTAAAATGGCCTAGTATTTGCATCTAACCTGCACATATCCTTCTGTACACTTTAAATCATCTCTAGATTATTTACAATACCCAATACAATGTAAACACTATATGAAGTGTTGTATTGTTTAGGGAATAGTGACAAGAAAAATAAATTTGTACATGTTCAGTACTCAAATTTTTTACATTATTCTTAATCAGTTTAATTAAATCTTCAGAGGTGGAACAGATGGATACTAAGGGCCAACTCTCCTTTTATGTATCTGCGTGTATGGAATATTTTTCTCCTTCTGTGTAGCATTACCAAATGAGATTATAAAACACCTTAAAGAAGCTTTGTTCTGACTGACAAGAAAATATTTATATAAGTTAAATATTCCTAAAATTTGCAAACATTAAGATTTAAATATTAAATAGTTTCAATGTGCTAAATAAACCATATAAAAACTAATTAAAATGCCTTAAGAATTAAAACTCATGTAAGTGAGGTAAATCTTTGCAAAATAGACTAATTTAATCTTATTGGTTTACTAAAAACAGCTGTCGGCCAGGTGCGGCAGGTCACTGCCTGTAATCCCAGCACTTTGGAAGTCCGAGGCGGGCAGATCACAAGGTCAAGAGATCAAGACCATCCTGGCCAACCTAGTGAAACCTTGTCTTTACTAAAAATACAAATATTAGCTGGACATGGTGGCACATGCCTGTAATCCCAGCTACTTGGGAGGTTGAGGTAGGAGAATTGCTTGAACCTGGGAGGCGGAGCTTGCAGTGAGCTGACATCACGCCACTGCACTCCAGCCTGGCGACAGAGCAAAACGCCTTCTCAGAAAAACAAAAAAAACAGCTGTGTCTTTAGCATTAACTATAACACTAGCTTATGTTTTCATTCCATTTGTGTTGTTCTTCCTAGACTAATACAGGTTTACCTGATCAAAAAAGCTAGACTATTTTGTCAAATGTTTAATGTGATGAAAAATGTTAAATATGTGTTTAGCCAAATTGAATCATTATTTTGACAAATTTTATTTAAGTAGAAAGTATATTTTGTAGTATGTGAGTTTGTTTTTTTTTTTTTTTTTTTTTTTGAGACAGAGTCTCGCTGTGTCGCCTAGGCTGGAGTGCAGTAGTGCCATCTCGGCTCACTGCAACCTCCACCTCCTGGGTTCAAGCTATTTTCCTGCCTCAGCTTCCTGAGTAACTGGGACTACAGGCGCCTGCCACCACACCAGGCAACTTTTTGTATTTTTAGTAGAGATGGGTTCCCCATGTTGGCCAGGCTGGTCTCGAACTCCTGACCTCATTATCCTCCCGCCTAAGTGGTCTCTAAGATTTTTAGATAATTTAAAACATTGAACTAATACTAAATTTACTTAATTAATGGATATACATTAGATAACTAGATTATTTCTCAGTAAAAGAATGCTGAAGCATGAATTCCTAAGCATAATTTTAAGTTTAGTACTTTTGTCTCTTATTTTTATATGATACAGAGAGACTATGTATGTTTGGGTCTGTGAACGTGCTCACTTTTGTCACTTTGTTTTACTAGAAGAAATGAAAATCGCCGTAGTAAGTTATTAGTTTTCATGAGCTCTGCTGGTCTGCTGAAAAATACTGGTGTGTGACAGGCAATGTACAATTAATCATTTCCTAGTTTTGACTGTGAAAGAGAAGTTACTTTGGTTAAAAATTATAATCAATATATGTGTTGTATCAGGAAACGATAGTGGCAGTAAAGGTAAAACTTTGTATGCAAGGTGTGAAGAATGTGTTTTTGTTAAGAGATAAAAAGACCAGAGTTTTTTCCTAAAGAAAAATGACCAATTGCTCTGGAATGACAAAGAGGAAAGTGTAGGACAAAACTTGAATGGATGTAGACAGTTGTAGAAGGTTTTCAAGCCTGTAATCCCGGCACTTTGGGAGGCCGAGATGGGCGGATCACAAGGTCAGGAGATCGAGACCACCCTGGCTAACACGGTGAAACCCCATCTCTACTAAAAAATACAAAAAACTAGCCGGGCGAGGTGGCGGGCGCTTGTAGTCCCAGCTACTCGGGAGGCTGAGGCAGGAGAATGGCGTGAATCCGGGAGGCGGAGCTTGCAATGAGCTGAGATCCGGCCACTGCACTCCAGCCTGGGCGACAGAGCGAGACTCCGTCTCAAAAAAAAAAGGAAAAAAAAAAAAAAAAAAAAAAGAAAGTTGTAGAAGGTTGTGGAAAGAGAATCTTATTTGCTATGGTCAAAGCTGGCTAAGGTTTAATGGGTTTATCTATTACCTTTTCAAAAATAATGTGCTTTTTAAGGTTTTTTGGTTTTTCACATGTTTTGGAGTATTGGTCAATAAAAAGTTTTTGCTGGAAACAGTCTTTCTTTATCTTCTGAGTAATCTGCCTAGAAGGCAGGGGTTCTGTGTTTTATCAAAATTATTCCCTCTGTTGTGTGTTGATTTTATCATGCCCTTGATTATTTAAGAAAAGTTTTCTCAATTTTGAATGGGCTAAGATTTTTACAATATTACCTCCAATGTTTCTTTTTAAAATCTTTTATTGTTACTTAGAATAAATAGGTAGCCAACTATTATTTCCCAGTAACCCATGATTTTATCTTAATCAAGTATTCAACTCTCCTAAGAACTTTTGATATTTTGCTTTCCTAAAATTGAATTCTAAATGACATCTTTTGCACCTAAAGCTGACTTCAAGATTTCCCAGAGGGTTCCTGGAAAAACCACAAAGAATTGTTTTCTCTTACTTTCTAAAAAGAGAGATGCTAGATAAGTAGATCCATTTGATATGTTACAACTGCTGAGTTGTGTAGGAACCACTGCCAAATCAGAAGGAACACTTAACCTTCCCTGAGTTAAATTCATATGGGCAAAGGGATATACATATTTCAAGAATTAGATGCTGTATGGAAAGTCCCTGGATATTTTTCAACGTATTAGCTGTCAAAGATATGTTTTAGAGTCCTGGTATTGCTTTGCCCGATAGTAGATAATGAGTATCGTGCTATTGTCCATAATTTCAGATATTTTTTAAAGTTTAATTTTGTTACAACTTTACCTATTTAATTTGTATCTAGCATCTTCTAGCATAGTGGTTTTCAAAAGGGTATTCACATCACTTATTTATGGGGTTTTATTAATATGCAGATGTTCAGGACCTACTCCAGAACTGTTACATCTCTTTAGTGGAACATCTTGATACATCCTTGGTACACTCTATATGTTTGGTATATTCATGTTATACTAAGTCTCAGAATTATCATAGTTTATATCTGAAGGGTGTTTTTTCTTTGTAAAGATTACGTACCAATTTTTATAAATTAGATGTTACATCAAGTCTTCTTTAAAAACAGGGTTAATTATTATGTTTTAAGGTATTTTATTATCAACCTGTTTTTATTGATTTTCTTTGCCTACTACAGAAAACACATTTATTTGTCAATTGCACGGTTTTCATCGTTAACTCTTATCAGGTCTTTACCTCTTGAAAATTATCAGCAATAAATTAACCACAGTTATTTTAAGTTTTGTCATCTACAGAAAGTGTTTTTGTTTTATTTTGATGCTTTTCTAAAAGTGCTAGCTACAAGCCAGAATGTTTTGACTTTAATAAAGGGTGGTCTCAGAGTGCCATGACTATGCCAAGTTTCTTGGGTACCGTCTTCTGATATTATAGTATTGCTTTAAAAACTTTAACATCATACCAGTGAACTGAGTCAGGACTTTCAGATTTCTAGTTGAAAAGCAGATGGGTTCCTGAGACTGCTAACCCATAATCAAGCGGAACAAGAACTAATTACACAGGACTGAATGAACTGATGAGAAATAATTCTGGTTTTTATTTGAAATATTGTTGTGTTATAGTTCTCTTTTGGGGATATAAGGACCTCTATCATCTTTTCTCCAGTGATATCATCTATCTGTATCTTTATACATCATAACAATTTAATAGATTACGCTTTTGTTAAAGGAAATGAAATATATATCTTTATTTCCCTGTCTGATCTTTTCAGAGTTAAGTATTCTTATTTTCTGGGCAGCATAGTTATGTGCATGGGTTGAATAAGAATCTGTCCTCCTTTTGAACAGCACACATGGAAACATTGGTTATGTGACTAAGTCTTTGCCTGGAATATCATATTTGAGAATGATGCTCATTGAATCACGTATAACCAGACACTTTCTTTTTATTATTATACTTTAAGTTCTGGGATACATATGAAGAACATGCAGGTTTGTTACATAGATATGCACGTGCCATGGTTGTTTGCTGCACCCATCAACCCATCATCTACATTAGGAATTTCTCCTAATGCTGTCACTCTCCTAGCCCCCGACCCCCTGACAGGCCCCGGTGTGTGATGTTCCCCTCTCTGTGTCCATGTGTTCTCATTGTTCAACTCCCATTTATGAGTGAGAACATGCAGTGTTTGGTTTTCTGTTCCTGTGTGTGTTAGTTTGCTGAGAATGATGGTTTCCAGCTTCATCCATGTCCCTGCAAAAGACATGAACTCATCCTTTTTTATGGCTACGTAGTGTTCCATGGTGTATATGTGCCACATTTTCTTTGTCCAGTCTATCCTTGATGGGCATTTGAGTTGGTTTCAAGTCTTTGCTGTTGTGAACAGTGCTCAATAAACATAAATGTGCATGTATCTTTATAGTAGAATGATTTATAATCCTTTGGATATATACCCAGTAATGAGATTGCTGGGTCAAATAGTATTTCTATAACCAGACACTTTTAAAAGCCTATGTTTGATTCAATGAAGCCAATTCTTACAAAACCTTCAGAAAAATGGTCTGGTCTTACTTGCAGATAAAATAACCTTAGAGAAAGGTCACTTCCTGAACTTTGCTGCTTAAGTCACTGCATCCATCAACCCGTCATCTACATAAGGTATTTCTCCTAATGCTATCCCTCCCCAACCCACACCCCAACCCTGCGACAGGCCCATCATTCTCAGCAAACTAACACAGGAACAGAAAATGAAACACCGCATGTTCTCACTCATAAGTGGGAGTTGAACAATGAGAACACATGGACACAGGGAGGGAAACTTATGATATTTTGGAAACTTCGAGAAGAAAATAATTTAATGAAATGTATGGGTGCTGAAGGTGAAATATTATGATCAACCCTTGGCTTAGATTCATAGCCTAAGAAGGTTTTTAAAAGTCCAATCAAAGATTCGTGATAAAACTTCCAGCAAAGCAGATTTAAGAAAGTACACAGTATCTAGTCCAATGATTGGCACTTTGGCCTTGCCCAATAGTTATTTCTTGAATAAGTGAGTACATAAAAAATCTATTAGCACTCTTATTTTTGGTTAAGTCAATAAAATATTTAATGAATTGCTGTAAGTTGTTCTCCTAGGTTCTGGAGACACAAGGGTAAATAAGAAATGCATCACAAAAATTACAGTCTGTTCAATCTTTAGATAAGCATCCAGAAATCAGCCTTTTCCTCCTGTCTCCTAAAGTTGTCTTTATAGATACATTTTTCTAGAAAAATATTTGATAAAAACTTTCCTCAGGGAAAACAACACATCCTGATATGTAAAGTTATTTCTAAATTTACATGGATAACAGGCAGAAAACTTTTATAGGAGTTGACAAAAATGTAAAAAATAATTTTAATAAGTGCAAATATTCAAAGGATCAAAGTTAACCAAAAAGTATGAAATTTTAATTTTGTCCTTATTCAACCTATAAATATACTTTAAATAATATTTCTTCATAAAGTGTAATTTAAACCAATGATGAGTATAGAAAATGCTTGTTTAATTTAACAAACCTGCCCAAAATGGACTTTTGTATATTACCATAATTTGCAGCATATTTCTTGTACCCTAATATAAATTTTAGGAAATTAAAATTTATGACTTTTTATGAGCAAAAGAACTTTCTTGTTCCAAATAAATGATTTAAATTAAAATGTTTGTTTTTATATCTTCATTTTTTAGGTTAATATTTTTATATTTCTCAGCATCCTGGAAACTTGTATCATAGTCAGAGTATAATTAGGTGAAAGTGTTATGGTGAAATAACCAGTTAAAATAAAACCAGAGAATGCTATACTAAATAATATAGCTTTGATCACATTTAACATAATTTTTTTATTAGCTCATAAACCAAAGGTTTTAGACAACCACATTATCAACATATTAGTTCTTTCTTTGAATTTGCCAGGAAATTGAATTTTCCTTGACCACATGCTGAAATAATTTCTGTTCATGGAAATTAATTGGCTTTAGATGTTGTTTGGTTGTAAAATTATGATTTACCATTATTTTGTTTGTTTATAGTTAATTAGCATTTTCATTAGCTTCTTAGCATTCTTCCCACTACAGAGGCATTTCTGTAAATTCTCCAAAACAAGCGACTAAGAAAGAGGAAAATGATATTTCAACAAATACATATACCCTTTAAAACTGTATAAAATGAAAGTAGGAACAGAAATTATCCAAGTTAAAAAACAGATGATTCACTTGGACACTGAGTTGTATGATTACATTTATTGAAAACATTTCAAAAAAAGTACAACTTATTGAATAAAGTTCTTGCAAGGTCACTTATTACTAGAGGTGAGATCAGCATTTAAACTTAGAATAAAATATAAATTTAAAGACTTCCTAAACTGGGGTTTTTACAATTTTCCTTAATGATTTTTTAAAATGTAAAACTCTTATTTTCTAACTAATATTTCTCTTGTTGCAATCATTTTGGAGTCAGATTTATAATATATTAAAATATTTAGTCATAGCAACTTTTTTTCAGAGGTCTTATGTTTACATCTAAATTGGATCCGAAGAGGGTTTTGTGTGTTTTTTGCCAGATTTGTGAGCCTGCATGCTTTTTGTCAAGCAGCAAGAAGTTGTTCAAGTCTTTTATTTAATAAAGGATGCACAAATAAATGAAAATGATGGAAAAAATGTATGCCTACCATACCATTCTATATTCTACACTTCTTGTTATGCATCCTTGACCTGAACCTGCTATTTAAAGACAGTACTACCTTGCTGATATTGACCAGCTGGAATCCATTATGACTCCAAAGCAAGTCTAGGATTTCAAATACAGCAAATTTCACAGTCTGAGGCCTTCATTCACAGGAAGGTAGTCTCTTATTTCTGCCAGGATAAGATAAGAAACCACAATGGAACAAAGATAAGGAGTGCTATTCCCTGGGATGGAGGGAAATATCAGTTGCTGGCAAGCCAGGGTTTTCATCATATAAGAATTTTCAGCAGACTCTCTGGCCTTAGCACTGAGACCACTTCAGACCAATCTCCCTCCACCTTATCAAATGCTAAGCACAAGCACTGAATTCACAAATGCCACACAAATGTGTGGTTGGAGTAGGAACATTCTAAAAGTCAGCTCCAAAAATGCACACAGCCCACAGACCCCCTTCAAATAATGCATCTTGTGAAATGGGGTTGCTGTAAATAGAGCTCAAGCTTGAACACTGTAAACACTTGCCAAGAATAGAAGCAATTCGTAGGAATGGTTTAATCAACCCCAAATTATCATCAAATTCAGCTACCTCAAATTTTGGATGCTGCCATCTCAACAGTAAAAATCGAAGGTCTGATTTGTTCTTGCTCAACGCAAATGTGGCGGGATGAGGGAGGTGGAGCTGCCAAAAACAACAGCTTGTGAAAATCTGATCTGAAGTTTATATATTTCATAGGCCTCCACCCAAACAAGATAAATATATAACTGTAAATCTTGCAAATTTTATATATGGAACTGTGGAATGTATTTGTTGAACATTATTTAAATTTTAATCATTTAAAATAGTAAATTGAGCATAGTATATGATTCTACTTTTCACAGAATCTATTTCTTTCTAACTGTGACCCTTATGGGGGTGGTCTCCTCTGCTCTTTCCATTACACTCATAACTTGAACTATGTACACTACAGTTTTTATCACAATTGTATCTGTGATTGTGAGTTGCAGGCAATAACAAGAGTTTTAAAATCTAAGCAAAAATCACCCCGAGTTAATCTAACTTTTAATAATTTGATTGGGAAACTTATTCCTTCTCCATGGTAGGGGTAGAAATGCCTTTCATGGTAGAAAACCTATAGGCTAAACTGAGATTCTACTAGCTAAAAATTATAGAATCAAAAAGGAGAATTAAATATACTCCTCTACAAGCTTGAGTGACTGACTATCCATATGACAGAGGTGTAATCAGGGAGCCTGAACTGAGCACCAAAATGTGACTATAAAAATGCCATATACATCTGTCACATGCGTCCATGTGAAGAGACCACCAAACAGGCTTTGTGTGAGCAATAAAGCTTTTTAATCACCTGGGTGCAGATGGGCTGAGTCCGAAAAGAGAGTCAGCAAAGGGAGATAGGGGTGGGACCATTTTATAAGATTTGAGTGGGTAGTGGAAAATTATAGTCAAAGGGGGTTGTTCTCTAGCAGACAGGGCCTGGGGTCACAAGGTGCTCAGTGGTGGGGGTGCTTCTGAGCCAGGAGAAGGAATTTCACAAGGTAATATCATCAGTTAAGGCAGGAACCAGCCATTTTCACTTCTTTTGTGATGCTTCACTTGCTTCAGGTCATCTGGATATATACATGCAGGTCACAGGGGATATGATGGCTTAGCTTAGACTCAGAGGCCTGACAATATCTATGTCTTTATCTATATGGAGAGAGAGAGAGAGAGAGAGAGAGAGGTGATGGGAGCCTCTTATATTATCAGTTAACTTAATACATGGATACCCCAAGGTTATTTATATACCCCCTTCCTAAATTGTATTATAGGAGGGATAGGGAGTGTGAGAGTCAGAGATAAGATTAAAGATTAAATCTGTAGACACGCACTAAAAATTCAGTGTCTCTTGTGTCTCGTTTCTGGCCTATAAGTATAAAAAAGGAAGCTTATAAATAAATTCTCTTCAAAGAAATATACTATAAAATGATCATAAGTTGAATGAATGAATTTCAGTCAAACTATCATACCTCAGACAAAACAGCTTCCTAGATCGAAAGACTTAATATAACTTTTGAACTACATAAAGGCATCTAAAACAGACTGTATTGGAAGGCATGGTGGGTATGTCTTCCATGAAAATATGAGAGGTAAAAGTGGCAGAAGCAAATATGGGTGCCCATCCTAGCCATGCCCACACAGGGAGGTATCTGGGCAAACAGACTGGATTCTGGTGATAATGAAGAAAAGGCAGCATTAGTGGTTGAAAATCAGTGGCCTAAAGGTGGGATGTTTCCTCTTTTATTCTGAATTTACCATGTCAATTTTCACAGTATCCACAACTAAAAATAAAACAAAAAAAAAATTGTAAAAAACCTTTGAAGGAGAATTTGATAAGACATAAATAATTTGAAGTTTTGTACAATTTCATACTGACAGATTCTTTTCTAAAATTAGATTATCTGGCAATATGGGGTCTATATTCTATCTTACAAGAATTGACTAGAACTGGGCATTGGGCTGCCCCCTGTGTTGGTTTACACACAGTCTCTACTGCTCCTTGTTTTACTCTTCACACTAAAGCAATCTTGATGGCAGTGACTATCATTGCCCTTCCACTTTTTTCATATTAAGTTTTTTAAAAACAATATTTCTTATAATTATGTTCCTGTCAAAAGTGGGAAAATAAAAGCAGCTACAAGGAGGGAAAGCACTGGTCGTGCCCTGATTAACCTCTACTCCAAGTGACAGTTATGTTTTAACAGTCAAGTAATAAATTCACTTTGTTTTAAATGTAAGTTGATATCTGAGTATAGCCCATTTTGGGCCACTCGCTGTAAGGAATGACCAAACCTGCATATTTGTAGAGTGATGAATTCATTGAATTAATGTCACCTTGTGGAGACTGTCCTGGAAGTGGTTTTGATTCAGAACTATAATAGATTCTTTTCCAAGTGTGTGTTATGTGGCAAAACTCTGAAGACACAGCAGCCAATAATCATTGTTGATCACACAGAACAGCTCGTTATCTAACTTGTAATCTGAGTCTCAAATTGAATATATGTATGAAAGGACTTGTAAAAATCGAGTCCAAAAAGTTTAGAAAATTTATTGCTTTACAGTGAATATTTGGGGCAATAAATAAATCAATGAATCTGCTTCATCACAATAATGTTGTAAAGGCCAATTTTAAATAACTTATTGTTCATAAGAGATAATGTGTTAGCTCTTACCAATGCCGGTACTATACAAAAAATGTAACCTAGGGTAGCTAAGAGATTTGCAAAAGGAAGTATGCTATCTTCTACCTTTCTTACTATGTTTCTATCCTGCTAGTTTTTGTTTCATTTTAAGTGACAGGGCATCAGAAAATGACTCCTCATGCCAACCAACTAATCCTTTTCTCTAGTCTCCTCCCTTCCCCAATTAGAGATTGCATTCAGTGGCTCACGCTTGTAATCGTAGCACTTTGGGAAGCCGAGGGAGGCAGATCACTTGAGGCCAGGAGTTTGAAACTATCCTGGTCAATATGGTGAAACCCCGTCTCTACTAAAAATACAAAATACTAGCCAGGCATGGTGGCATGTGCCTGTAATTCCCAGCTACTCAGGAGGCTGAGGCAGGAGAATCACTTGAACCCGGGAGGTGGAGGTTGCAATGAGCCAAGATCACGCCATTGCACTACAACCTGGGTGACAGAGCAAGACTGTCACAAAAAAAAAAATTCACATGAATTACACAATAAATTATTTAAGGAAATTGTATTAATTATGTATTTATGACATGCAAACTCCAGGTTTTTTAATTCTTTATTTAATTTTTATTGTTAGACAAAGAACATGTATAGAATAGGAGTATAAGAAAATATGGATTAAAAATTAAAAGGAGAGAAATGAATGTGATTTATATTCCCATCACCTAGGTAGATATAAGTACTATTAATATTTTAGTATAGATTCCTCTAGAAATATTTTTAATTCTCTGTATTTTCAGTCAAATTATCTTTGAATTGTCAATTTCTTCTAAATTTTAAAAAACATAAGTAACATCCATGCTTGCTAGTTAATTAGATTGCCCATTTCACAAATACTCTGTGACTCTTTCAGCATCTGTGTCTCTAAAAAGTAAGGAAGAAAACAAGGTGGCATTTTCTCAGTATCAACCAGATATTGACAGAAGGCAGGAGAGTGAAACCAGGAAAGAATTAGAGAAAGTATTTGAAAAAGAATAATAATGTCTTATCCTCTAGGTCTAAGCAGTTTGTTGATTTGAAATCTCAAATTATCAAAATAAACACACCAAAACACATACCCCTTGGTAAATTCTCCCATAATTAACTGCATATTGGGTTAGCAGGTCTGTTGGAAACCCAACTAAATAGCATTATCAACATACTATTGATGTTTTTCCTCATTATAGTCTGTTTATGAATCCATCAGATAAACGACTTCTCTAGGTTTAATTACCTCATCTTTAATAAATATACTATTATTGCCTCTCTAATTTCAAAACACTAAAGTTGACATCAGAATTTTATGGTGTCACATAAACAGCAATTATTCCTTCCTAAACAGTATGCAAATAATTTAATAGTTATTTGACACCGGTAAATGCATTTGCTAACTACATTTTTCAAGTCACGTGATTTCGAAAATAAGTAAGAAAATAACCTATATTTTTAAATTCCTATAACCTCTTGTTCAATAAAATCCTTACCAATTTTTCACTAAACACTAAATGGAGTAGATGAGTAATGTTTGTTACATAAAAAATGATACTTTTGCTTAAGTTGGCAGAATTTTGGAAAAACCCTTCTTTGATTCTGCCAAATTCGCCTGGAAGAAAATCAACACACAATTGTAGAGCTCACAAAGTCTAAATAAGTGTTAACACAAAACAGTCTTTCTTTGTTTTTCAATAATTTGTTTTGAGAACATTTTCTCCCACCCCTGTGCCTCCCTGTGTCTCTCCTTCCTCTTTCTCTCCCTCCATGGAAAAAGGAAAGAGCCAATAAAAGACTCTGTCTGAAGCCAAATCTATCTATTTTTCTCTTCTTTTCCTTTCTTTCTTTTCTGTTCTTTTCTTTTCCTTTCCTTTCTCTTCTCTTTTCTTCTCTCTTCCTTGCTTTTCTTTTTCTTGTCTTTTCTTTTTTTTCAAAATGTGAAATTCAGTTTCCCAATATTTAGTTGTGTATGAAACTTCTACAAGAGGTATTTAATAAAGCAAGGCTAATATCAGATGAAAAAAAGTTCATGACAAAACAGCTCTTATTTTCTAGGTGAAATCTGCCACAATTTACTTGAGAAAGAGAGTATGCCATTGCCACTTGAAAGTAAAATTTTCAAAGGCAACAGTTTTCACTTGCAATGCTAAACACCGCAATTACTTTTGCACCAATCTAAAATACAAGGCCTCTTTAAACTTCCTAATACAGACTACTGAAAGACTCCCCTGAATCCATTTTCTCTTTCCAATTAGCCCCAACTGTTGGATTCATGTTATTCCTGAAATAAGTCTACCCTCTGACTGGAAAATTGTACACGTGGGCCTGGTGAAAGCCAATTAGTGCAATCCATCATAGAGACTAGGTTGCTTGGTCAAAGTTAAGCATTTGAATTTGGTCAGGATAATCAGAATGGCTTTCAGAAAATTTGCTTAGAATTCCAGAAGAAAGGCTCTTTCCAGATGAGGTAATGTTCTAGACACAGTACTATAATAAATATGATTGAAATGTGATATTAAAGGGTTGGGATCCACTTATGATTGATTGGTATGTTTTTATGGTGGAATTTAAGAGGGTTCAGGGTGAACATCAGTAATATGTGCTCTGTGGGACTTCGTTACTCATTAGCTCAGTTTCCCTGAAGAGTCAGTGTCAAGTGACGTGGTCTAATTGCTATTAGTCCAATTAGGAAGATTATTTTAGTAACACTAAAACTTAAAACATTTTTCTGCTTGTGTTATACTGACAGCAGTGGAACTGTCCTGCACCATACATACAAAATATATTCAGTAGCTGAGCCTTAAATTCATCAGATTGACCTTCGCTTCCCTTTTTAGGGAAAAACATGACAAATTCAAATGTACAGAAAGTCCCATACAAAAAATTGCATGAGTTTCATTCAACACCGTAAGGTCATGACCAACAGAATTCCAAATATGTCTTGCTTTTCCCTGATAACATTTTTTCCCTATGTCATTCTCAAATGAAGGCCACACATTCACCCATGCTTCTGCATTTTAAGGCTTAACAGAACCCAAGCTCACGCTATTCCCCTGAGACATTTTTCCAATGTCCATAAAGACTTGACACTCTGCATAAATTCTTTGTACTGTTATAATTTGTTTACACCTCTCCCCAACTAGACATCAATTCATGAAGGGCAGGAACTGCATTTTATTTATCTTGCTACCCACAGATTTTGGAATATAATAGGTATTACATCAATGATGATTAAAGAACACTTTGGATGCTTTTCCTTCTTTAAGCTTTTTGCCAATTTCCAATCTATGTGAAACAAACCATATTCTTTCACCATTCCCTTTTCTTGGTCCTGAGTAAGACAAAAAAAAAAAAAAAAAAAAAATTGCTTAATTTCATTGGCTTGCTCCATGGCAAATGCTTTATTCAAGTACCACATTAACCTCAGTGACACTCACAAGTTCATTTTATTTTTTTTTATTTTTTTTATTTTTAGTAAAGACAGGGTTTCACCATGTTGGCCAGAATGGTCTCGATCTCCTGACCGCGTGATCCACCCGCCTCAGCCTCCCAAAGTGCTGGGATTACAGGCGTGAGCCACCGCACCCAGCCACAAGTTCATATATTTATGAGATATTTCATGCTCCACAAGAAACTGGATTTCTTATTATTTTTCTTTCCCTGTCATTTTTTCCTTCTAGATTTCAACTTACCATGTAGATCAATTTTTATAATCTTTATTTTTCTCTCTTCTCCTATTGTAGCCTGTGGCCTTAGGATAATTACACACACACAAAATGTTGAAATAATGGTGATGTTTATGAAATGCTCTTAAATTAATAATGGATATTTCATATACCACACAGAAATAACCCAATCCTATTGCATAGGTCCCTTGAGGTTAGGAAAAAAGGGTCATTATCAAAGAATATGCAGCTATTTATTTATAAGCTAAGTCAGTTATAATAAGAATTTTAACACACAAATAGGGGGAGATACTGAGTATTGCTTTTCAAATTCTTTATGCACATGTATATAGCTTCTCTTTAAAGACTGGCTTAGGGCGAGAAAGATCATTGGCATTTAACTCAACTTCTCATCTTATCATCATGTTTCATTATTTTGCTGCTTTATCTAATTAATGGTGTTGGGAGGTACTAAATTTCTGTATGCCACTCAAATATTCTAATTTAGTCATTTGGCTTTTCTGCTTGCATTCTTATTATGAAATTAATATACATGCTTTTTTCTTTCAAATTAAATACATTTTCAACTTAAAGAGAAAACTTAGAAGAATGCCAACAAAAAACTTTTCTAAATTATTTGTATACAGTATACCTAAGCCATTGTATTATAATATAAAATTATGGTAATGGATAACTTGCACAACGTTGATAATCTATACTGCCCGCAATGCAGAATTTTCAAACTAATGTCCTCTTGTTCAATAAAATTAAGGTGTTTTTCTTTTCAGTTATATTTTCTAAGTGTATTTTCTACTACTGAAAAATTCAGTTTGAGAAACCAGGTGACAAGGTTTTCTACATGAAAAGAAGCATCCCTGGTTGGAAACATCTTGCTTCCTTGTTGCTATAGCAATGTGGTTGTCCATCATTGCATGAAACCAGGTGCTAACTATAAAGAAAGACTTTCTGCCAAATAAGAGCAATTAATGAACCTTAACATACTCTATCTGAAAATAATTATCTAGTGCAGAATTTGCCAATATGTGTTCTCTGAAACACTGTCTAATAGTAATTCTAACGAAAAATGCTTTTTCATCTTTTTCAGAGGTTAAGAATATACACATAATTAGTAAGGCTGAAAGAATTTCTGTGGTAAACAAGTTTGTATGTATCAACTAAATCTGTATTTACCAAATATGTTTTTCCATAAAATCTAATTTTTACAAACACCTATTAGCATAGTACCACTAATCAGTCTCCTCTTTTTACTTCTGGTACTGTACTGGCTTTCAGTCATCACAGAATTTTTACATGCATAATATTTATCAAAATAACAAACCCAGGTTGTTTCAAATGCTATGGTGAATTCAGAATTTTAAAATGGCATAACCTTTCTCATACTCAAATTCAAAATTAGAAAAGCATGATTAGCACATTAATGTCAAACACAGAATTCTGTATATTTAAATTACACATGTATTTTTAAAGGTAAGACAGCCGCCGGGCGCGGTGGCTCAAGCCTGTAATCCCAGCACTTTGGGAGGCCGAGATGGGCGGATCACGAGGTCAGGAGATCGAGACCATCCTGGCTAACCTGGTGAAACCCCGTCTCTACTAAAAAAGACAAAAAACTAGCCAGGCGTGGTGGCGGGCGCCTGTAGTCCCAGCTACTCGGGAGGCTGAGGCAGGAGAATGGCGTAAACCCGGGAGGCGCAGCTTGCAGTGAGCTGAGATCCGGCCACTGCACTCCAGCCTGGGTGACAGAGCGAGACTCTGTCTCAAAAAAAATAAAAATAAAAATAAAAATAAATAAAAAATAAAAATAAAGGTAAGACAGCCTAATGTGTAAACAATTTCTAAACAATTTCTAAACTTCACTCACTCGTATTGCTTAGAAACACACACAATGATGTTGTTTTCTATTGTATCATAATATAACAAGCTTGACAGGTCATCGTGGTTTCAATTCCAATCTGAATCCAGAGATAGAATAATGTAGTATGCTAAGAAACACCATAACAATATAAGTCCTCCAGCAGATTTCTACACATGCAGAATAATAATTTCAAATTACTACAATTAAAATGAATGAAATCAAGGGGAGTGCTGGTTCAGACCCTAAGGCACAGACAACTTTCAGATAAAAAGTCAAGAAGCAGACATCTCATTTCAGCTGCACCACTGCAAAGCACTGAAAAGTCCCATTCTCACGGCAAGAAAAAAGTGGACTAGCTTAAAATCAGTGACCTTTCTTAAGTAATCAGAGAATTGAGGTCACAGCACTAATGATTATTATGAAATCTGGAGAAACAGGGGAATATGGAGAACACGAATTTTCAATTTAACTGAAGCAGAAGCTGATGGAGCAAGTAACTGGTAGGAACACTTGAATAGTAATTTTGATCTATTATTGGATGTTGTGGATAGATAAGTTTAAGAGTTAAAAAGTCTTGAGGGGGGTCACTCTTAGGAGGGAACCTACAATTTCATTTCCATTTTATTTCCAACCCCCACCAAATTCTCACAGACAATATCAGAGTAAAAAGTTCCCTCTGCTGTCAGGCAAAGAGAAGGAAAAATTAGCCATTTTGAAATAGGTCCAGATGTTCCAAAATATGTTCACCTGCATTCTAAGGAAAACTGCATTACCAGAGCCTTATCTAACCTAAAGGAAAGGCAACTAATCAACTCCTGAGACATTCCTGCCTCTTGTCAAGGGAAGAGGAGAAAAAGGGCTAATAAAAATTTCTGAGGTCATAACCCAAGGACTCAGACCAACTAAAAAAGCTGAGATTTAATTATAAGATTATAAGAACACTTTTATTACCCAATAACTTAGCACCATATCATCAGGACACCAGGATAATAACTGAATTACAACTGTGAGAGCTATAAGACACAGATTCTATTTAAGAAAGAGTTCTTAGGGAAGCCCAAAGACAAAAGAGGAAGAAAAAATTAGAAGAAACTGAAACTTCTGGCAACTACAGCTACAACAAACATTAAACAAAGCCCAACTCTCAGCTATATGTAATCGTTCAGTCTGCTATAGCAAATATCATAGATGAGGTGGCCTAAACAACAGACATTTATTTCTCAGTTCTGCAGGCTGAGAAGTCTGCAGACACCAAGGTGCCAACAGATAATGTCTGATGAGGGTCCTCTTTTTCATTTGCAGATAGGCCATCTTCTTATGTCCTCATGTGGTCCTTTTTTGATAAGTGCACAATGAAAGATTAAGAACTCTCATGTTTCTTCCTCTTTTTATAAGATCATTAATCCCATCATGAGGACTCCACACTTATGATCCCATCTAAACTGAATTACTTCCCAAAGACTCAACTCTAAATGCCATCACATTGGGGAAAAGGGCTTCAACATATAAATTTGAAGAGGGAAGCAGCCATTCATTTCAGGACACTAACATAAAACCTCACATGAATTCTTATTATCTCAGTTCCTATTACCCAACATATTACATTTGGTTTAACAAAAAATCACAAGCCTTGTTAAAAAGAAATTTTAAAAATAGAGCATGAAAAGATGATGCAAAGATTCATATATGAAACAGATTTTGAAATTATCAGATAGAAAAATTGAAATAACTGTAAGTAATGTGTGAAAGATTATAATTGAAAAATAAGACAACATGCAAGAACAGATTATCAATGTAGGCAGAAAGATGGAAACTCTAGGAATAGATCAATAGAGAATGCTAAAAATAAAAAAAAAAATGAAACATGATACAAATGAACAATGCCTCTAATAGACTCATCAGTAGACTGAACACAGCCAAGAAAAGAATCAGTGACATCAAAGATATGTCACTAGAAACTTTGACAACAGAAATGCAATGTGAAAGAAAGAATGTTATTAAAAACTGAACAGATATCCAAGAACTGTAGGACAATTGTAAAAAACATAGCAATAGTATAATTAGAATTCCAGAAGGAGAAGGAAGAAAGATGCTGAATAAATATGTGAATAATAATGGCTAAGAATTTTCCAAAATTGATAACAGAAACCAACCCACATATCCAGGAAGCTCAGGGAATACCAAACAAATTGCATATCAAAAAAATCTATACCTAGGCCTATGGTGTTCAAATTGTATAAAACTGAAGACAAATAAGAAATCTTGAAGGAAGTCAGAGAAGCAAATACCTTATCTACAAATGAATAAAGTCAAGAATCACGTTGTGTTTATCATCAGATACTCAAGGAGGAAGAGACTAAAATATATGCCCTATTTAAACAAAAATATCACAAACCTAGAATTCCTTATCTAATAAAATTATCATTTACACATGAAGGGAAGTAACAACTTTCTCGCACAAATAAAAACAGTGAATTTATCATCAGTAGACCTACTTTACAACAAATGTTAAAAGTTTTTCAAAGTAATATATATAGGTCAGAAACTTAGATTTACGTAAAGAAAAAAAATTACGGAAGGAGTAAGTACAGGTAAAATAATTTTTTTTCTTTTTAATTGATCTAATACATATTTATTTAAAATAATAATAGCAACAATGTATTGGGTGAGTTCAGTATATTGATAAGTGAAATAAATGACAATCAAGATTATAAGAGATAAGAAAGAGGAATTGGTACTACTCTGTAAGAAAGCATGTTAAGTTACTGTGAAGTAGTCTGCAAAAGCTGAAGGATTATTGGGTTTGGGGTGTCCCCTAATGCACATATGACTGCAGTCACCAAAAACTTAATTCACAACACCCAAGTCTCCACAAATACCTGGAAAGCATTCCCAAGAAGGATGGATGCAAACAAGCTCAGACTGTGAAGACTACAATAAATACCAAACTCTTCAATGCACAGACATGATCATCCATAAGTATCAAGACCATCCAGGAATACATTACCTCACCAACTGAACTAAATAAGACATCAGTAACCAGTACAAGAATGACAGAGATATGTGACCTTTCACACAAAGTTTAAAATACCCGTGTTGAGGAAGTTCAATGAAATCCAAGATAACACAGAGAAGGAATTCAGAATCCTATCAGATAAATTTAATAAAGACATTGAAATAATTATTAAAAATCAAGCATAAACTCTGGAGCTAACAAATTCAATTGACATACTGAAGAAAGCATCAGAATCTCTCAACAGCAGAATAGATCAAGCAGAAGAAAGAATAAATGAGCTTGAAGACGGACTATTTAAAAATATACAGTCAGAAGAGACTAAAAGGAATAAAAGATCCTGTATAATCTGAAACAAGACAAGGAAGCCCATTTTCACCAGTTATATTCAACAAAATACTGGAAGTCTTGGTCAGGGCAATTAAGCAAGAGAAAGAAAGTGCATTCAAATTGGAAAGGAATATATTAAATAAATAAAAGGTTTGTACCCAGATGGCATGGTCTTATAGTTTGAAAAACCTGGAGTCCACTGTAAAACTGTTACAACTGATAAATACTCAGTAAAGTTACAGTTTACAAAATTGACATACAAAAATCAGTAGCATTTATATATGCTAACAGTGAACAATCTGAAAAGAACATCAAGAAAGCAATCCCTCTTTTACAAACAATCAATATTCTTTGTACCTATGCAAAGTTGATTCTTGGGAATGAAGTTAACCAAAGATATGAAATGGGAATGAACTTAACCAAATATGTGAAAAATCTATACAATGAAAAGCAGAGAACGCTGATGAAAGAAATTGAAGAGGACACATAAAAAAATTGAAGGATATTCCATGCTCTTGAATTGAAAGAATTAATATTACTACCCAAAGCAATTTACAGATGCAGTGTAATCCCTATCAAATTATCAATGATGTTCTTCACAGAAACAGGAAACAAATTCTAAAATGTATATGGAACTACAAACGACCCCAAATAGCCAAAGCCATCCTGAGCATAAAGAATAAAGCTGGAAGCACACTACCTGACTTTGAAATATACTACAAAGCTATAGTAACCAAATCAGCATGATACTAGCATTAAAACAGGCATGAGACCAATGGGATAGAATAGAGAACCCAGGTATAAGTCCACATATTTATAGCCAACTCATTTCTGACAAAGGCACCAAGAACAAATAATGGAGAAAGAACAGTTTATTCCATAAATGGTATTTGGCAAACTAGAAAACCCCAGAAGGATGAAACTACATCCCTATCTCTCATCAAATCAAAATGGACTGGAGATGTAAATCACAGACCTGAAACTATGAAAGTACTAGAAGAAAACATTGGGAAAATGTTCCAGGATATTAGTCTGGACAAATATTGTGTAGGACTTCAAAAGCACAAGCAACCAAAGCAAAACTAGACAAATGGGATTAAATCAAGCTAAAAACTTCTGCACAGCAAAAGAAACAATTAACGAAGTGAAGAGGCAATCCAGAAAATGGGAGAAAATATTTGCAAACTCTCCATCTGGTAAGAGATTAATAACCAGAATATACAAGGAACTCAAACAACTCAATAATCTGATTTTAAAATGGGCCAGAGATCTGAATAGACAGTTTCTCAAAAGAAGATATACAAACGGAAAACAGGTGCATGAAAAGGTAGTCAACATCGTTGATCATCACAGAAATGCAAATCAAAACCACAATGAGATATTATCATCCCAGTTAGAATGGCTATTATGAAAACAGAGAATAACAGATGCTGGCAAGGATGTGAAGAAAAGGGAACATTTGTTCAATATTTGTGGGAATGCAAATTAGTATAACCACTGTGGATAACAGTATGGAGCTTTCTCTAAAACTAAAAAATAGAACCACCATATGGTCCAGCAATTCCACTACAGAGTACATATCCAAAAGAAATGATATCAATATATTGAACAGATATCTGCACCCATATTTATTGTGACATTATTGACAAGTAGCCAAAATACGGAATCAACCTAAGTGCCTGTCAAAGGATAAATGGAAAAAGAAGGCCAGGTATGGTAGTTCGCTCCTATAATCCCAGCACTTTGGGAGGTCAAGGTCGGAGGATCAGTTGTGTCCAAGAGTTCAAGGCCAGTCTGGCCAATATAAAAAGATCCTCATCCTGGCCGGGTGTGGTGGCTCATGCCTGTAATTCCAGCACTTTGAGAAGCTGAGTCGTGTGGATCACTGGAGGTCGGGAATTCGAGACCAGTCTAACCAACGTGGAGAAACCCCATCTCTACTAAAAAAAATACAAAATTAGCCAGGCGTGGTGGCTTCTGCCTGTAATCCCAGATACTCAGGAGGCTGAGGCAGGAGAATCACTTAAGTCCAGGAGGCAGAGGTTGCAGTGAGCCGAGATCACGCCACTGCACTCCAGCCTGGGTGACAGAGTGAGACTCTGTCTCAAAACAAAACAAAAAATCATGCTTACAAAAAATCAAAAATTAGCCAGGCATGGTGGTACATGCCTGTAGTCCCAGCTACTTAGGAGGCTGAGGCAGGAGGATCACTTGAGCCTGGCAGGTTGAGGCTACAGTAAGCTATGACTGAGACACTGCACTCAGCCTGGGTGACAGAGTGAGACCCTGTCCCAGAAAGTAATAGCAATAACAATAAAATAAATAAATATGTAAATAAATGGATAAAGGAGGTGAGGGCAGGGGCGGTGGCGCACACTTGAAATCCCAGCACTTTGGGAGGCCAAAGCAGGTGGATCACCTGCGATCAGGAGTTCGAGACCAGGCTGAGCAACATGGCGAAACCCCGTCTCTACTAAAAACACACATACACACAAAATAATAATTAGATGGTTGTGGTGGCAGGTGCCTGAAATCCCAGCTACTTGTGGGGCTGAGGCAGGAGAATCGCTTGAACCCGGGAGGCAGAGGTTGCAGTCAGCAGAGATTGCACCATTGCACTCAGCCTAGGAGACAAAGCGAGATTCTGTCTCAATAAAATAAAATAAATGAAATATTATGTATATACACAGTGGAATATTATTCAGCCATAAAAAAGAATGAAGTCCTTTAATTTGCAGCAACATGGATGGAACTGGTGAATATTATGCTATGTGAAACAAGCCAAACACAGAAAGACAATTACTGTGTGCTCTCACTTACATGTGAGAGCTAAAAGAGTGGATCTCATGAAGACAGAAAGTAGATTGGTGGTTACTAGAGGCAGGCTGAGAATGGTAAGGTGGAGGAGGAGGCTTATTAATAGATATCAATATACACTTAGATAAAAGGAACAAGTCCTGTTGTTTGATAGGTTAGTAAGGTGACTATGATTCACACTGATTGATTGTTCATTTCAAAAGAGCTAAAGAAAATAATTTGAATATTCCTAGCATAAATAAAATATAAATATTTAAGGTAATGGATATCCCAATTATCCTAATTTTATCGTATGAATATATCAAATAATTATCACATGCACCCAAAAAAGTATATCCAATATGTATCAATGAAATTAATTAATAGATTAAATTTTAAAAATATATGCAAAGAACACTTAAAGTGAAACTAGAAACTAAGCAACTCAATTAAAAAGGGGCCGAAGATCTGGATACTTCATCAAGAAGATATACAAATTAAAAATAGCGTATGAAAAGACGTCTCACGTCATATGTTACTAGAGAATTGCAAAATGAAGCAGCAATAAGACACCAATGCACACCTGCTAGAAGGGCTAACATTTATTTTTTAAAGCCTGACAATATTTACTGGAAAGAAGGTGAAGCACCATTCATTGCTGGTAGGAATGCAAAATGATACAGCCACTTCAGAAGACAATTTGGCAGTTTCTTACAAAGCTAAACATAGTCTTATCATATGATTTAGCTATCACGCTTCTAGATATTTACCTAATTGTGTTGAAAAATTATGTGCATACGAAAACCTGCACATGAATGTTTATATCAAGTTTATTCATAATGACCAAAAAACTGGAAGCAACCAAAATGTCCTCCAATAGGTAAATTAATGAACAACCAGGGTACATCTATACAGTAAAATATTATTCAGTGATAAACAGAAATGAGCTATTAAGACAAAAAAAGACGTGGAAAAATATTAAATGAATATTACTAAGTAAAAGAGGTCAGTCTTAGAAGATTAAATAATATGATTCCAATTACATGACATTGTAGAAAAGGACAAAACTGGAGACAGCAAAAGACCAGTGGTTGTTGGTAGTTACGAGGTTGGAGGGTCAGAGGCAGGTAGAGGAAGGAGGGAGGAATAGGTGTGGTATGGGGGAATTTTTAGGGTAAACTGTTCTGTCTAATATAATGGGGGAAACATAGTAATTTGCATTTTTCAAAACTCATAGAACTGTAAACCACAAATAGTGAGCCTTAATGTAAACTGTGAATTTAGTTAATAATTATGTATCAATATTGGTTCTTTAATATAACACATATACCACACTAATGTAAGATGTTAAAAATTGGTAAAACTGTTGAGGTTGGGGGCAGATATAACAAACTCTCTATGTTATTTACTCACATTTTCTGTAAATTGAAAACTTTCAAGAAGTAAGGTAAGAATTTAAAGATAAAATAAAGGAGAACTGCATGTTCATTGGCTTTACAATTACTTTCACGGCAGAATCTTTCCTTGAGGTGGTCTCTGACTTGAGAATAGGGTCTTTTACTTAACCATTCATGACTAAACTCCCAACTCCATGAAATTTCCCTCCTTCACGTGTCTTTGTCTTGTGCACGAGAGATTTGTCCGAAGGATACTGTCTACTAACCAAAAGATTAATTGTGAAATGTTTGACAGTGTAACTGATCATTCTTGACATGGTCAAAAACAGTTCTCTTTTTGTATGTTCTGGGTTATGAGCAGGGATGAGAGGGTTTGGAGGCAGGAGAGTGTTTTCCCTACTTCCACTTTATGAACACAATGCTCATGGTTGATACCTCCCTGCCTTTCTATCCCTGAAATCATCTTCTTTACAGTTGTGGAAAATAACACATTTGCCATGGGTGAATTGATCTATTTAAACGCATCAAACTATCATATCTTTAAAGCCTTGTTAAGACCAGCCTTTCTTCAAGAAAAGTATGTTATAATCCAATGGTTTCACCTGCAGAAACATTTTTTCTGAATTTAATCAGAATAAATTACATGCCATTTGATCTGTCTATTCCATTTTTTATTCTGAGCACTGATTCATACCTTGGTTAACTCTTTCCTATGTGAATACAGCCATTTTGCTCTTAACTGAGTACATGGTAGCATATATTTACAATAAAAATGTTTTTTCTTCTCTAGCCCGTTTTTTTCTGTTTTAATTTCCAATATTATACTTCCTTTTCATAATTTATACAAAATAGTCTGTCAACTTCTCTCTCTTTAAAAATGTAGTAAATATTTCTGCTAAAACTATTAGATGGTTTGAAATGTGAAATTTTATATAGCTGGCCTTCCGTTATCTATAGGTTCTGCCTTCATGGGTTCAACTAACTGCAGATCAAAAATATTCAAGAAAAAAACACAAAAATAACAGTTAAAATTTTAAAAATCAATACATTATAACAGCTATTAACATAGCATTTACTTTGTATTCGGCATTATAAGTAATCTAGAGATGATTTGAGGTATACGGAAGGATGTGCATGGGGTATAGGTAAATACTACACCATTTTATATAGGGGGACTTGAGCATCTCCTATAATGGGTCAGGGGAGGGTTGGGTCCTGAAACCAATCCCCCATAGATACCCAGATACGACTGCATACTGATTTGATTGCCTTTTATTAGAGTCAAACTCAAGTTCAGCTAAGTAAAATGGGACAGTCTCTCAGGTGAGGACAATTGGGAGCAACAATAACTCAGGAAATATGAGGACTATAAGAATTTATGTCAAAGGTGCTAAAAAGTACACAGATTCAATTAAGAGTCTTAGGGCCTAGATACCTGCACATTTCCCCCCTAACATTACTCATCAAATTATATTGCAAATGTCTGTTTACTTATCTGTCCATCCCACCCATCTGTAAGCTTCATGAGATCATAAATCATGTCTTTTTTTTTTTTTACCATTTTATGCCTAGCACCTAGCAAAGTGCCTGATTATATTATGTGCTTATTAAATGATTATTAAATAGAGTAAATAAAATAGATAATCTAAACGAGTTGCAAATATTCTAACAATGTGCCAAAGAATCATAATCGACTTAAAGACTCTTCCTTCCATTCACCTCCAATCAACCCAACCATCAAGCAAGCATAATTAAATATTTACTGCTCTTTCAAAAGCTACCTAAATGTTTATTAGCAAATTATGAAGCACAAAAATAGTCCCTTTAACCTTCCATATTTTTCTACCTTTATTCTTCCTAAGTGCCCATTTCTTAGCTGAACTCCTCTAATGCCCTCTATAGTTGTTTACAATTACTCACACTAAGAAATTAATTATTTATAAAGGTGTAACAGTTTTAAGAATATTTGCAGTTTAATAGGACTCAAAGCCCAACCTGGTTGTAAAGTGCATATATAAGTCTTTGTCCATTTAAAAATTTGAGTTGTCTGATTTCTTTTATTAGTCTGTAGGAGTTGCTTATTTATTTATTTATGTATTTATTTATTTATTTATTTTGCTGAAAGTGGTTACTTTATTGGTTGGAAAAGGGAGAAGCTGTGGTCAGCCCAGGAGGGAATACAGAGGCCAGAAAAAGGCGAGGGCAGGTGGGCTGGAACCAGATGCAGGGCCAGGCAGAAACTTTCTCTCCCCACTGCTCAGCCTGGTGGTGGCTGGAGCTCAGAATTTGGGAGTGACACAGGGCACTTTCCCACAGCCATTGTGGCAGCATTTCATCCGGCCAGGACCCTGGCTGTCCACCTGGCACTGGTCCTGACAGAGGCTGAGCTGGGGGAAGTTACTGTTCACCTGGGGGCAGGAACCCTCCTTATCATTGGGCAGAGAGCAGAACGTGGCGCAGCCCGCGCTGCAGCACTTGGGGTTGTCCGCGCATTCGCTGTCCCAGACGCACTCCTGCGTGCAGTTCTGGTCAGCCTGGAGCTCGGGGCACACGCCCGTCTTCTCTGCTTCTGTGCCTGGGACTAGGGTAAAGCCGAACAGCAGCAGGCCAAGGAGGGCAGCGGCTAGCAAGCCTAGGCGACAGGCAGGCATGGTGCTATGCCAGGGCGGGGTGCAGGTCAGAGTTGCTTATTTATTTAAGACAGAGTCTTTCTTTGTCACCCAGGCTGGAGTGCAATAGCACAATTTTGGCTCACCACAACCTCTGCCTCCCAGATTCAAGCGATTCTCATGCCTCAACCTCCCGAGTAGTTGGGATTACAGGCATGCACCACCACACCCGGCTAATTTTTGTATTTTGAGTAGAGATGGGGTCTCACCATGTTGGCCAGCCTGGTCTCAAACTCCTGACCTCAGGTGATCCGCCCACCTCAGCCTCCCAAAGTGCTGGAATTACAGGTGTGAGCCACTGCACCCGGCCAGGAGTTCTTTATATAGTCTGGTTATGGGTTTCTTCTCAGATATATGCATTACAAGTATTTTCTCAAATTCTGACTTTCTTGCATTCTCTTTCTTGTTTTTGAATAAATCAAGGAAAAGGTAAATGAAGCCCCATGAACAGTATTTATCTTCATGTTTCAGTGCTTTTTGTGTTCTATTAAGAAATTACCTATCCCAAGTTCTTAGATAGTATCTTATTTTCTAAAATAGTTATTGTTCCACCATTCTTATTTAGCAATATAATCCAAATAAAATTGATTTTCTGTGTGGGATCCAGTTTTTTAAATATGTAAGTGATATGGTTTGGCTCTGTGTCCCCACTCAAATTTCATGTTGAATTGTAATCCCCACATGTTGAAGAAGAGCCTGGTGGGAGGTGATTGAATCATGGGGGGCAGACTCCTCCCTTGCTGTTCTCATGATGGAGTTTTCACAAGATCTGGTCGATTTTGTTGTTGTTGTTGTTGTTGTTGTTTTTGAGACAGAGTCTCGATCTGTTGCCAGTCTGGAGTGCAGTGGCACGATATTGGCTCACTGCAACCTCTGCCTCCCAAGTTCAAGTGATTCTCCTGCCTCAGCCTCCGAAGTAGCTGGGACTACAGGTGCACACCACCACGCCCAGCTGATTTTTGTATTTTTAGTAGAGATGGAGTTTCACCATGTTGGTCAGGGTAGTATTGATCTCTTGACCTTGTGATCCACCTGCCTCAGCCTCCCAAAGTGCTGAGATTACAGGCGTGAGCCACTGCACCCGGCCTGCAAGATCTGGTTGTTGAAAAGTATGAAGCATGTCCTCTTTCACTCACTCTCTCCCTCTCTCCTCCTTTTGCATG
This sequence comes from Rhinopithecus roxellana, assembly GCF_007565055.1. Classification (NCBI taxonomy): domain Eukaryota; kingdom Metazoa; phylum Chordata; class Mammalia; order Primates; family Cercopithecidae; genus Rhinopithecus; species Rhinopithecus roxellana. The sequence continues at coordinate 103,139,149 of NC_044559.1, read as the reverse complement.
GTAAGATGTGCTTGCTTGCCCTTCACCTTCTGCCATAATTGTGTTTCCTGAGGGCTCCTAGTCATGCTTCCTATATAGCCTGCAGAAATGTGAGTCAATTAAACCTCTCTCTTTCATAAATTACCCAGTCTCAGGTATGTTTTCATAGCAGTGTGGGAATGAACTAATACAGTATTTATATTCAGTTAATCTAGCCTAATTTATTTCTTCATTGCATTGCACTTGCACATTTCTCATACACCAAATAAACCTATGTTTTACCTTAGTTTACCCCATTAAGCAGACTTGTATGCAGATAATTTACTTTATTTTATATTTATTTATTTAGATAGGCCCTTGCTCTGCCATCCAATCTCCACTCCATCTTGCTGGAGTGGAGTGCAATAACATGATCATAGCTCACTGTAACCTTGAACTCCTGGCCTCAGGCTATCCTCTTGTCTTGGTCCTCCAAAGCACTGGGATTATAGGCATGCCACTGCACCTGGTTAAGGAGCTTATTTTAAAAGGTATTTCAGGAAATTAAGAAGAGTCTAAGATTGGAACAGGTAAGGAAGGAAAGCCAACCTGAGGGTACATTAATGAACTGTTTATCACTGGGCTTAGTTCCCAGTCCTTCTTTAGAAAAGGTGTAGAACATAGCTTTTCATCTGTAACCTTTGTAATATCCTCTGTAATAACCTGGCAGATGAAGTAAGTATGTCTGAGTTCTCTGAGCGGCTCCAGCAATTTAATGGGACCCAAGGTGGGATGAGGGGCACAGTCTCAGACACCGAGCCCTCAACCTGTGGGATCTGAGGCTACCTCCAGGTAGACAGTGTCAGAAAAGAACAGAGCTTTAATACTCAGCTAGTGTCTGTCACAGAATTGCTTGCTTGTTGGTGGGGAGAAATCCCCACAAGTTTGGTCACAGAAGTCTTCTGTGTTGATTGTTGTTAAGAAAACAGAAAAAGCACTTTGAGTTTGGGTGAGAGTTTTGTTGTCCTACTCTACGTTATAAAAACACTGATGTTATTTCTGTTGCAGCTAGTTATAAAGTGGCTAATGGTGGCATGTAAATGTTTAACTAATGTCAATATCTAAATAGAGAACACACTGCATACCTCTCAAAAAAAAAGGTGTAGAATATCCCTCAGAATATTTCAGCCATGACATGAAAAAGAGTCATATTTATACATGAATTTCCATTTTTCAATTGATAGTTTAACACCTGAGGGTGTTAAATTCATTGCAACTTCAAGTATGCATGCATTAGATTGGCTGAGTGAGCTACTGCAAGTGTCTGACACCATAGCAGACAAGTGCTGGAGCAGCAAGAAACAGATTCATGGTGCAGATGTGGCAAGGTATTAATGGCTACATCCTCCTGCAGCTGGTTATTGCAGTGCCTGGAATAAAAAGATGAATTGAGAAGATGTGAAACAGGAAATGTAAAATTCCTGATAAAGTTCACACCTTATACCAATAAGATCTGCTCTACTGCAGTCCATCACAGAGACACGTGATCAGGTACAAATTGTGAAAAGTCTCAATACAAAAATATGTAATTAACAACCATTTTGAGGCTGAAATTGATATTTATCATCTCCCTTATCGACCATTCTAGAGTTCCCTCACTCACAGTTATTACTTCAGCAAAACCGGATGGCTTGTCCCAAAGGCGATCAAGGTCTCCTTGGACTATGTTGTGACCAAGAGTAGTTGACATAAACCTGAGACAAGACAGTGAATGTGTACTGCTATCTTTAGGACATAAACATGAACTACTTTTTTTTTTTACTATTTTTATGGATTATATAGTTGGACATTGAGAAAAATTCCTTCACCATATCAGTAGCCACCATGTGGACCCATTCCAGAAAAGATGCCATTGTTTAGATTGGTTATGCTGGAAAAATGTTAAGTTAAACAGTTAACAGATCATTCTAATGCCAGTCTTCTCAGAGCCTTTATATTCAATGCATGCTGCGAATCTTCAATAAGCAGACACTATACAGAAACATGCCCAAATTTATTTGTTCATAAAACACTTTTCTGTGGAACATTTGGAAGAATTAGGGTTGTGAAGTACACACTTTTTGGAATGCTCTACTTAGGAGATAAGGAATTGCTGAAGTTCAGAGTCTATATTCTCATTATCTTTGAAGAACTAAATTCTGAAACATAGTAATGCACAATAAGTGTTGAATAAGTGAGTGAGTGAGTGAGTGAGTGAGTGCATGGTTGAACTGACACCAACAAACTGATAAATGTGACTAGTTTGGGGCCATTTTAGTTTTTTACACCTTTTTAATGAAAGTTGTTGAATGATTGCAATGTATGGGTACTAGGCAAAGTAATTTATTAGTGGTAACTCATTTAAATGTCATTCAAAACCTTCTGACATAGACACTATCATGATTTCTCATTTATTGCTGAACAAATAGAGGCTAAGAAAGTTTAAGTAACTGTCAAAGAATAAACAACCAATAGGTAGAAAGCTAGACAGAAAGCCCAGTTCTGTTTGTGTCTGAATCCTGCATTCATAACCAGCATGATCAGATCACTGCATTTGCTTCAAATTTTCTGCCATTTTATAAAAAGCCTTATAAGTATAAAGCATGAACAAGTCTAGATTTTCTTTTCTTTTAGAATTGCACTGGAAAAAATCAGACCAATAGTTATGTTATCTAGCCCTCACTTCATACTCAATGCAGCTGAAAGATGTATTGGAACACCTCCAGACAGGAGGCAGTAAAACTGGACTGTATGCCAGCTTTAAAGGCTACTGAGCCTTTGGGTTCCTCATTTGAAAAAAATTGAGACAACAAGATTTATTTTATTAGAGTTTCCCGGGAGATTAAAAATTAGCATAAAGAAAGATAAGCATCTTACCAGAATGTGAACTCTGGAGTCATACTACAAGGATTTGAATTCCAGCCCCAATATTTTCTAGCTGAGTAATCTTCTGCAAGTTAGTTGATTCATCTGTGCTTAGTTGCCTCATCGATAAACCTGATTGGTAATACTATCTAAAACATAGGGTTGTGGAGAAAATCAAATGAGTTAACATACATAGTGTAATTAAAACATTTTCTCACTCATGAGAAGATCTGTGTAAAGATTAGTCATGTGAGGTAATCTGTAACTGGTACCTATTACATGTATCAGTTCCATCAGCATGTATAAAAAGCCTACTGCTTTAATAAACTTTCATTGTAATACTGTCTCTGCCGTTATTAGTGATATGGCCCTGTCAACTAATTTAATTTTTCTATACATTAGTTTTCTCATCTATAAAATGCAAACAAGAAAACTTTATCTCACAAGGTTTTCAGGAAGACTAAATTACCCATCATATGCAATGTCCTGGAGCATAGAAGTTTTTCAATAAAAATTAGTAGTTTCCTTTCTTCCTTCCTCTCTTCCTTCCACAGTAGATTTGCTCTCTGAAAGTCTTAAGTAACAAGTAAGGCTGTACCTTAAAAAAATATATGGTAAGTCTTTCAAAGATACAATCACCAAGTGCAACAATGCTTTCGAAAGGGTTTTGGATGATAATTTAACTCAGATATTAAATATGACATATAACATATCAAACTGCTTCTTCCTTTCTTGAAGGCATATAGTCAGCCCTCCATTTTCACATTTCAGATTCCACATTCATGAATTCAAACAAAAATGGATCAAAAACATAAGGAAACAATAATAATACAAATAAAAACCAATGCAGTATGATAATTTATATAGCATTTACATTGTATTAGGTATTATAAGTAATCTAGAGATGGCAAAGTATTTGGGAGGACATGTGTTGGTTGTATGCACACACTACACCATTTTATAGCAAGGACTTGCTTACTGGTATTTGCACAGGTCCTGGAACTAATCTACTCCACTGTGCCTCACCCCATGCAGATATCAAGAAATGACTATAGATACACACAACTTTTTTTCTACTGTCATATTCACTAATTAATTTTGCTACCTGCACTAGCAGGATGCTTGCAAGTGGTAAATAAAGACTGGAGAGAACTAAGTAAACATTCCCAGTATCATGTGTATATGTTAGAAGTGAAAAGTGGCTGAAATGTAGTTTTGTTGACCAAATCTAATTTTCTTACAATTCTCTAGTTTAAAGTAAATCTAATGAGTCAGAGAATCTTGAGTCAAATGATCTCTTACTAATGCTAAGCCTCTAGGGCCCTGTGAAGTTTCCAATAGCTTTATGTACAATTCTCACCGTAGCATTATGGAAAAGTTGTCATTATGAATTGTACTGATGCTGTGATTAAAAGCAATCTTGCTTTATGTCCTTCAAGAGACTTAAAATATTACAACCTGGAGACAGATAAAGATGTTCTAACCAATCAGCCCTAATAACACCACACATGTATATTGAATTTTATAACTCACAAAGGAATTTGACATCCATTATTGCACACCTCTCTGTGAAGTAAGCAACAGAAGTATTTTCATCTAGTTTTATAAATTCAGAAAATAAGGCACAGAGAAGTAAAAAATGACATGCCCAAAATTCCTTAGATACACAACTAGAATACAGCTTTCATCTCAGTCTAAAAGATCTTATTTCTACTATACCCTCTATTTCCCAGCAACCATGAGGAAAATAAATAAAAATTTAAAACTTTTTCAAATATGAAATAATAGATGTGACTTTTTTAAAAAAGGTTTTTTAATTATTAGTAATGGATCTTGGATTAGGCAATTAGTCAAATTAACTACCTTTAGCCAAGAGGGGGTCCTTTGTTTTATCCCACTGTTGAATTCTCCCTACTGTTCATGCACCCTGAAACTTTGAACATGATGATGGTTCCTTGATCCTAACCTGTTGGAACCTCCTCCATGTGTCATGATAACAGTAAATGTACCCATTTCTTCTCCCATTCTCTCTAAAATAAATGTGTGGAAGAAACCGAACTAAGCCCTATCAATCCTGCAATAATTTTATTTGTGTGTTTGTTTTTAATTGTCCCTTCATTATTTTAAAGTACCCTACAAATCTTTATGAAGGGATGTAAAAACCTACCAATGATGTTTACTCTTTATCGGACATTTAGGGGACTGCTTCATATCCTCTATGATTCACTGACAATCATGATAAATAAGTAAAGTTAAAAACAAATAAGTACCAAAGAAAAAATGTACTATTATTAACTTTCTTTGAGAAAAATAATGTCAATAGATTTAAAATAAAGTACTTTCAGTCCTAAAGATGTCTTTTAAATAATGTGTGAGCATGTGGGAGGGTGTGTGGGTGTGTGGGTATGTTTCAAAGAAGAAAGTCATCACTTACAATTGAAAAGTTAAACTTGTACTTAAAAGCAAGAAGAAAAATTCTCATCTCTGGCACATAAAAACTTTTATATTCACAATATGACTTTGATTTGATGTATATTGAATCATTGACTTTTTCTATCATCACTATTCCCTTGACTGTTCTTCACCTTTTAAAAACAGGACATGACAGTGGGAATAGTTGTATTAGAGACAGAAACCCAGAGGGGAAACAGTCTTGTTTATTTTTACAGCACCAGGGTTCTTTCCTTAGGTGAACATCTTTGGAACTACCCTCTGTGCTAGGGAGAGAAAGCTGGGGGAGAATGATGAGAGACCATTGAGAGGGAAGGCAACAATTCCAAAGGGGAAGCTAAATCACCCAGTTGTCAGTGTTTTAGAAGCTGAGAATGTCATTTTGGTAAATAATCCAAGCCTTTGCTCAATGACCTTGCCCTCACCACTCTGTTGCGGGAGTGGCGGGGGGTGGAGGTAGAGAGGAGGGAAACTGATAGTATATCAATAGTATCACACCTGACTCTGAACCCAGTCTTGCAAAAGCCCAAGGGGCATCAATTGACAAGACAAATGAATTCCTTTTTTTTTGACAATGTGACTCACCTGAATGTCTCAGGTCACTTCTCCATTTTCTAGTCAGGGTTTGTCAATTTAAAATGTTTTATCCCTAGTCAAATGTCCCTGGCAGAAAGAGGAACCCCCAAGACATGTTAAGTGTAGAGAATTTAAAAGAGAAAGAGGTATACTTGTGATTTGGAGTTATAATAGTTACTTTACAATAAAATTATATTTGTTATATTAATTTTATTGTAAAAATTAACACATTGTAACAAAAATTTAAAACAATTTCAGCATAACTCAGAAATATCCTAATAAATACAGGAAGCTAGAAGAAAGAAATAAAATAACATGATAAAGGCAATTTTAGAAAAGAAATGTATGCTAATGCAGAAATCTCCAGCTAGATAAATTTGATAGATCCCTTAATCTTACTTCTTTTATTTCTCACCCTTCAATTCATAGATTTGAAGTCTTAGGCCCAGAAAACATTCCTGACTTGCTAATTCATGGTTGAGCTAGATCTAGAACACAGGTGTTGGAATCCTAAGGACAGTTTTTTTGTTTTTTTACTTGATACCAAGTAGCATTTATTAAACAGAGGTTTATCAGGAATTTATAAACTAGTCATCAAACCAAAAAAAAATCAATCCAAAATTTTCGATGAACTAGAATTATTTTTTTATGGTTTACCTGGCACCAATTTAAACTCCTGAAAATTCCTTTTGATATTGAAAACCTAGGCTATTGCCCTCCCCATTTTTTTGCCAATCACCACTAACAACAAAATTGTGTTTAGGTCAATTAAAAGTTAGAAAAAACTTCACATTGTATACTTAACTGTGATGAAGGCTGAGTTTTACTTGCAACAATAACTAAGAAAATCCAAGCCAGGATGACAAATTCTAATAGTGTTTTGTCATCTTTTTTAAACAATAGATACAGTGAGTTCATTTCCTCTGAAGCCTCATACACTTCTGCATGCATATGAATTTGCCAAATGAGCTATTCAGGGGCTATTAGGCTCAGATACATATACAAATATAGGAAATACAACTCTGGCTCTTGATCAAAAACATATTCTCAATGTTCTCATGAAATAGCAAGAAATGAAAAAGAAACAATCTTCCCAAGCACTGGGCTTGTTATTACCTTATTTTTAACTCCATATGTCAAATAGAATCCTGGAGGGATCAGATATAATACTGGAAAGTACATTACAAGGGGGGAAAGCTCTCTGTCAGTCTGATGATAAAAGTAACTGAAAAAAATGCTTATTTTCCTTCTCTAATTCTATAGTACAGCTTTCTGCCTGTAGGTAAAAGTGTAAATTACAAACAGAAACTATCAAGTATCCATGTATCTGCCTATTAGTTTGTGGCTACCCAGACAATTTAACATGAAACGTTCAACTATGTTTCATCTTATTATCTTCAGTGGAAATAAAAAAACAAAAATAAAGACGTAGTTTTATAAGAGCTACTAAGGTAGTGTCATCACAATCTAAACGTTTTCATTCAAAGGAAAATCTATGGTTAATCTCCTGTGTGTGATATCATAACAAAATGACTGTTTAAAAAAAGAAAGAAGGAAAATGTCCAGGTAATTGGGTGAATTTTTACTTTCTATTTGATGATTTAGTACAATGTAGATAGTGCTGAAATCCATTGCTAAAAAGAAATGGTTTATTAATGAGTAATGAATTAAATCTGGAATATTTTAAGTACAGAAAAAGTTTAAATGCAATATTCATTATCAAACTTCAGAATGAGTTAGAAATTTCTAAAATTACTTGATTTGGGTATTTGTATAAGGTCATGTCTCACAGTCTTATGAGATCAGATATTTTTAGAAATGGATCTAGGCTACATGCATGTTCTGATTTGAACACAAATGGTTTTAACCAATAACGTAAGCAGATTATCTTAGTTCTTGAAAATATTAGTATTTAATGACTGTAAGATCATAAAAAGGATTTTGAAAAATAAGATTTGTCATGAGGCAATTTTACTTTTATTTGGTCTTTTTAAAATTCCATTTAAAGAATTATCAGATATTAAGTCATATAAATCTGGAAAGAGCTTCAGAAAGCACTCATTCAACATTTGCCCATACTTAGTCTCTTTTGCTCTGTTTCAAGGTTAGAATGAGTTTGAGAATAGCTGCAATCATGGTTTCGACAAACCAGAGTCTGTAGTGGGTTGAAACTATTGTCTGATAACTAACTCTTAGTGTTTGGATTCTCTACTTCTACTCCATTTAGTCTGAGCAAATACCTTGGGGCATTGTTGTTCACCATACTCAACTTCTATTTCATCTTTATCAGATGCTGGTCAGGAGTAGTAGGTTTTGCCTTCTTGCCTAGTAGTAAGTTTGGGTCAATGCATGGGAGTATGACCATGCAGCTTTAAGATCTTCATTCTAGAAGCACTGTTCGCCATCCAGGGGTCAAGGACAATGAAAGGCAGAAGGTCAAAAGTGCAAGAGAGGAGGAGATAAAAAAAATTAATCATAGCATACATAATTAATGTATGCTACATGTGGGCTCATGTTTATCTTGTTTAATATATCATAGGTGTCTGGAACATCCTTAATAAATATGTTCTGAGTAAATGAATAAATACAATTAAGCAGAAGGCAGGACTAAAGAGAAAAAATAGAGGAAGACAGTCCGCCAGATTCATTTTTCTCCTCATCAAAACTCTGTTCAAACTACATGCCATTACTTTTCTTCTTGGCAATTCAGGGAAAATATTATTAATTATTTATACTTATAATTATTAATTTTACAATTATTTTTATTTATTTACTTTTAAGACAATGTCTGTGACCCAGGCTGGAGTGCAGTGGTATGATCATGGCTCATTGCAGCCTTGAAATTCCAGGCTCAAACAATCCTTCCACTTCAGTCTCCTGAGGAATTAGGACCATAGGCATGTGTTACCATGCCCAGATTTTTTTAAAACATTTTTTTGTAGAGATTGAGGTCTTGCTATGTTGCTTAGACTAGTCTCAAACTTTTGGGCTCAAGCAATCCTCCCTCCATAGCCTCCCAAAGTGCTAGAATTACAGATATTAGCTGCCACACCCAGCTTATTATTATTATTATTTACAAATCAACACTCATGTGAACATAAGCTAAAGGGTACATAACACAATCAGTTCCTGTTCCTTGAAAAAACATTACTCTGCTTCCCAGTAAGTCTGGAATAGTCTCCAGAATTCTTAACAAACCATGCCAGGGAGCTACTATGTATAATGGCACTGCTCAGTGTGAGAAAACCTACCCATTTCCAGTGTGGATGAAATATGTGGATTGGTCCTCTGAAAAGCTGCAGTCTCATAACAAAAGTGCAAGCATAAAATAGATGAATTCATTCTCACCAAAATTAAAAATCTTTGTGCTTCAAAGAATATCATCAAGAAAGTGATTTAAAAAACACCAAGATTGAGAAATATTTGCAAATCATATATCTGAAAAGGGTCATGTGCTTGCACTATAAAAAGAACAATTAAAACTCAATGGTAAAATGTCAAATAATACAATTTTTAAAATTGGCAAAGGATCTGAATATATTTCTCCAAAGAATAAATGCAAATGGCTAATAAGTACATGAAAAAAATGTTCAACATTGTTATCTACTTTGGTTTGAATGCAGTGTCTCTTCAAATTTCATGTTGAAACTTAATCTCCAATGCAATCATATTAGGACGTGTATTAGTCTGTCCTCACGCTGCTAATAAAGACATATCTGAGACTAGATAATTTACAAAGAAAAACAGGTTTAATGAACTCACAGTTCCACATGGCTGGGGAGGTCTCACAATTATGGTGGAAAATGAAAGGTATATTTTAGATGGTGTCAGGTGAGAGAATGAGAGTCAAGAGAAAGGGGAAACCCCTTATAAAACCAACACATCTCATGAGACTTATTCATTACCATAAGAACAGTATGGGGGAAGCTGCCCCCATGATTCAGTTATCTCATACCGGGCCCCTCCCACAGCACATGGGAATTATGGGAACTAAAATTCAAGATGAGATTTGGATGGGGACAGAGCCAAACCATATCAGAAAATGAGACCTTTAGATGATGGTTGGATCGTGAGGACACTGTCTTCATCAATTAGGTAAGTGGCCTTATAAAAGGACTTGAGAAAGCCTTTTTGGCCCTTTTCCTCATTCTACCAGGTGAGGATGCATCTTGGAAGCAGAGAGCAAGCTCTCACCACACATCAAATCTGCCAGAACCTGGATATTGGACTTCCCAGACTCCAGAACTATGAGAAATAAGTTTCTATTGATTATAAATTACCCATCCTGTAGCATTTTGTTACAGTAGCCTAAACAGCCTAAGGTATTTTTCATCAGGGAAATGCAAATCAAAAGCACAATAAGATACTACTTTACACTCACTAAGATTAATAGAATGAAAAATATAATAAAAGAGTTAATGTGAATGTGGAGAAACTGGAACCTCACACACTGATACAGAATGTAAAACTGTGCAGCCACCTTATAAAATAGTCTAGCAGTTTCTGTAAGAGTTAAACATAGAGTTACAACCTGATTCAGGAATTCCACTCTGAGTATATACCTAAGAAAAGGAAAAGCTATGTCTGCACAGAAAAAATTATACATGAATATTTAGGGCAGCATTATTCATAATAACCAAAAAGTAGAGATAACACTAATGCTAATCAATCAATGAAAGGATAAATGAAATGTGGTATATCCATACAATGAAATATCATTCAGCAATAATAAGAAAGTATTGGTACATGCTACAACAGGATGAACCTTGAAATCATTATGTTAAGTGAAAGAAGCCAATCGCAACGAAATAAATATTGTAAATACTGTAATGATTTCACTTTTACAAAATGTTCAGAATAAGCAGATCTGTAGTAGATTAATGGTCACTTAATGCTATGGGGATGGATGTACAGGGAAAAGGGGTGACAGCTAATGGATTTGGTGTTTCTCTTTGAGCTGATGAAAATATTCTACAATTAATTGTGATGGGTGCACAACTCTATAAATATATTAAGAGGCATAAAACTGTACACTTTAAATGAGTGAATTGCATGGTATATGAATTATATCTCAATAAAACTTTTACCAAAACATTCCAATTTAAAGAACTCTCAGGATCTTCTTTTTCCACTTTTCACCAAGAGACAACTTTCATTCTCTTTGTGCAATGAAATTCGCAATGTCTAAACAGGACCACTATTACCCAGTCAAGGACCTTGTGTTAACAAAAAGTTGCCGAAATATTCAGAATTTAACAGATGCATGTGTATGTAATATAAATATGTGCCTGGATATACACACATTTATATATTCAAATTTATACACACACATGCATTTATTATTACAAATAGCCTTAGCCAATGTTCAACAGGTTGAACATTTTCTCTCACTCCAGTCAATCACAGCTAGTTTTCCAACAGTCTCCCTAAAGGTTTTATGACCAGGACCAATTATGCAGTACTGCTTTATTGGATTGTTAAGGCCTGCCAACAGTTTGGTGAATTACACAGCTGTCACATCAGTACATGAGTGATAGTCAGCAGAAAGACAATAACAATAACAGAAGCACCCAGTGTACAAATCACAGGAAAAAGAAAAGCCTAACTGTTCTAAAGTGTTGGAAAATCATTATAAGAAAAAAATAGGCATATACTAGTTTCTGGATATTTTACATATAGAAGTGAGTCAAGAAACCGGTGGGAATTTAGTAAATGATTGACGTTACTTCATTCCTCCCAGTGTACACAGATTATTTTAAGACCTTGATATGGTTTGGCTGTGTGTCCCCACCCCAATCTCATCTCAAATTGTAATCCCCACATGTCAAGAGAGGGACCTGCTGGGAGGTGATTGCATCATGGGGATAGTTTTCCCCATGCCCTTCTCCTGATAGTGAGTGAGTTCTTATGAGATCTGATGGCTTAAAAGTGTTTGGCAGTTCCCCCCACACCTCTCTCTCTCCTCCTGCTGCCATGTAAGATGTGCCTTGCTTCTCTCTCACCTTCCACCATGATTGTAAGTTTCCTGAGGTCTCCCCAGCCAGCCATGTGGAACTGTGAGTCAGTTTAAACCTGTTTTCTTTATAAATTACCTAGTCTCAGGTAGTTCTTCATAGCAGTGTGAAAACTGAATAATACAGACTTTACAGGTCTTAAGAACTCTTTTTTAGAAATTACACCCAACAGAACATGAAACATAAATATATTTCACACACCCTACCATTCCAGATACAGATAGATATAAAGAGATAGATATAACGACAGAGACACATACAGAGATGAGTATGTCTATGTCTGTCTCTCCATAGACCTATGAAGAAAACTTGTGAGTCTTTGTTACAATTTTCTGAATTTATGGTGTGCCTTAGTGAAAGTTCTCTGAGAAGTCCATTGTGGATGTCATGACAGGATTAAGTGGGCAAGGAATTTATTAGGGAAAACACCTGTGTAAAGAAAAATGAAAAAGAGAGGGAGGCAGAAGTCATCTGGAGAGGGTCAGAGGCATCAGGTCATGATGCAAGGCTGACTCTGAAAGAGAGAGGGAGAGAAAGGGGGTGGAAACCTCCTAGACTATGATATGGAGGAAGGAAATTTTGACAAAGCTATTAGGGAGTTCCTGAGACAAAGTCAGCCATATCTCCTAGAAACAGGTTTGCTTTTCTCTGTCTGTCTTGCTCAGTCATTGATTGGGAGCAATCCATGGGAAGGATGGCTTCAATACAAATGCTTTCAAATCACAGCAGCTGAAGGCTTTGGTTAACTACACTGACTGTAGATGAGAATTTACATGATATATTCTCATGGCAACCACACTGTGATTCACAAGCATCATCTATTCCCAGAAATTCTTGTACTGTGAAAATATCTAACTCATGAGATAGTTTGAAATGCAATGAAAGCTTTATTAATACTGAGTGTAGTAGCACTAAAGTGGACAGGATACTTGATTGGTAGACATTTATAAATATTTGTTATCTTTGATTTCATAATTTCCTGGATTAGATGTGGTAGATTAATTGCAGGAATGACACCAATTCCTTCCGCCTGTCCTGTATGCACATCCTTTGCAATGTGCTTTTGCAACTCTTCCCACCCTGAAGGGTGGTCTGTTTTCTCCTTGAGTGTGGATTATCCTTTAAATTGTTTTGCCTAGTAGAATGTGCAGAAATAATAATGTGTCTTTTCCAAATCAAAGCCTAAAGAGATCTTGTGGGCTTCTATACTCTTTTCCTCCTGTACCTTTCCATTAGAACTTTCTTGACCTAGCTTCTTAGAATACGACATTGTGTGGGAGAGTCAAGTTGGCACAGATGTCTCAGGCTGAGGCCCCATACATGTGAGAAAACCCAACTAAGTAAGATGACTAAGGCCACCTAACAAACTCACAGTTTACTACAGACACGTGAGAGAGCCCTGCCATGCCCAGCTCAAATCTGCAAAACCACCGAGTTGACCATTTGACTTGTGATCAATAATAAATTATTGCTGTTAGAAACTTCTAAGTGGTAGGGTAATTCATTACTTAGCAGTAGCTAACTAATACATAGTTATGAAACATTTAAAAGTTTATATGTCTAAGCTTTTGACAGTACTTAATGGATTTAATACTATATAATTACACACACACACACACGTCATAAAGACATAAAGATCAGTGAATGGGGCTTTTAACTGCATCCTATACCTTGAAGGAAATTCAGTGCCATTGGTAGCCATGACTTCAGTCATCAAGAGCAGTTTTCCTGTATAGCTGTTGCTTTTATCCCATTATATAACATAGTGACCAGGATAAGGCCTAGAGGCCCTGAGTCATCATAACCATTGGATGATACAGGAAAATTATTCCCTCAAATCTCTCCATAATATTGGAAGGCAACGCTTTAGAGTCCACTCAAAAGGCACTGAAAACTAACCTTTATCATGTGCTTATTTCTGGCCTCTGTAAGAGGTCTGGGAACCCAAAGGGATATAAAAGTGATCCATATCCATGGCATGGCAAATATTTAAAGTTAAATGAACAAAAAAACCATTATTATGGCATTAAAAGTTTCATTGTATTGGAAAACACAAAGGTAGTTAAACGTCTGGTCTTAGTGTAGTACTTGAAATCTCAATCTTCTCCTAGAACCCCTCTTTTTGTATTTCTAACTACAATGGATTTTATATTAAATGAATTAAATATTTTAAATCAAATCAGTCATATTCTATAGCTAGGCTGTGGAGTGTGATAATTAGAAAGCTGCTTTTATATCTTCATTTAATTTCTGGATAGCAATTTCCTTTGTTAGGAGACCTGCAAACTAAATTATCCATAGTCCTTACCCATAAGCTTGAAATGACATCTGGGAAATAGGAAGTTATACACTCCCCTCCAGCGGCATCCTCCCCTATACCCATTGACATTTAAACATGGTCATCGAATTCTGGGCCCTAAAACTCTAGCACAGCCCAGGACATAATGATACTTTTATATACTAAAGGGATGCATTTTGAGTTCTAGTTTTTTAAAGCACTGTGGAGACATGTGAACTAGGCAAATCATAGACTGAAGGCTGCTAAAACTCCTGTCAATCACTCCCCTGCCCTTGTTCTTCAGTCCTTGCATATTGACTGACAGAATAACTGTCCTAAGGCACAGTTCAGATCATGGAACTCCCAACTCACACGCTATCATCAATAGTAAAATCCCAAGTTCCCAAAGCCCTCTAAGATCTGGCTACAGATTCTCTCACCAGCCTTAACCCCTGATGAATTCACCCATGCACCAGACACATCCAACTCTTCACTGCTCTCCCAATTGATTTAAATTTTTGTTTCCATAGGTTATTGGGGAAAAGGTGGTGTTTGGTTACATGAGTAAGTTCTTTAGTGCTGATATGAGATTTTGGTGCACCCATCACCTGAGCAGTATACACTGCACACAATTTGTAGTCTTTTAGCCCTCACCCCTTTCTCACCCTTTCCCCCGAGTCCCCAAAGTCCATTGTGTCATTCTTATGCCTTTGCATCTTCATAGCTTAGCTCCCATTTATGAGTGAGAACATACGACATTTGGTTTTCCATTCCTGAGACTTCACTTACAATAACAGTGTCCAATCTTATCCAGGTTGCTGTGAATGCCATTAATTCATTCCCTTTTATGGCTGAGTAGTATTTTGTTTATTCACTCATTGATTGATGGGCATTTGGGTTGGTTCCACATTTTTAAAATTATGAATTGTGCTGCTATAAACATGCGTGCACAAGTATCTTTTTCATATAATGACTTCTTCTCCTCTGGATTCCATTCCACCCAGTAGTGGAATGGCTGGATCAAATGGTAGTTTTACTTTCAGTTCTTTAAAAAAGAAATCTCCACACTGTTTTCCACAGTGGTTGTTCCCACCATCAGTACAGAAGTGTTCCCTGTTCACTGCATCCACACCACCATCTGTTATTTCAGTATTTTTTGTTATGGCCATTCGTGCAGGAGTAAGGTGTTTTCGCATGTGGTTTTGATTTGCATTTCCCTGAACATTAGTGATATTAAGCATTTTTCCATATATTTGTTGACCTTTGTGTATCTTCTTTTGAGAATTGTCAATTCATGTCCTTAGCCCACTTTTTGATGAGATTTTTTTTTCTTGCCAATTTGTTTGAGTTCATTGTAGATTCTGGATATTAGTCCTTTGTCAGATTTATAGATTGTGAAGATTTTCTCCCACTCTGTGGATTGTCTGTTTACTCTGCTGACTGTTCCTTTTGTCAAACAAGAGCTCTTTAAATAAGTGCTAGATATTTAACTATGTTTCCATAGCATTTGCTTTTGAGTTCTTGGTCGTGAAATCCTTGCCCAAACCAATGTGCAGAAGGGGTTTTCCAATGTTATCTTCTAGAATTTTTATAGTTTCAGTCCTTGATCCATCTTGAGTTAATTTTTGTATACAGTGAGAGATTAGGATCCAGTTTCATTCCTCTACATGTGGCTAGCCAATTATCACAGCACCATCTGTTGAATAGGATGTCCTTTCCCCACTTTATGTTTTTGTTTGCTTTGTCGAAGATCACTTAGCTATAAGTATTTGGCTTTATTTCTGGGTTCTCCATTCCATTCCATTACTCTATATGCCTATTTTTTTTTTACCAGAACCATGCTGTTTTTGTGACTATGGCCTTATAGTATAGTCTGAAATCAGGTAATGTGATTCCTCCAGATTTGTTCTTTTTGCTTAGCTTTGGCTATGCAGGCCAAATGAATGTTCCATATGAATTTGTTCCATATGAATTTTCGGATTCTTTTTCTAGTTCTGCAAAGAATGTTGGTGGTATTTTGATGGGAATTGCATTGAATTTGTAGATAGTTTTTGGCAGTATTGTCATTTTCACAATATTGATTCTGCCCATCCATGAGCATGGAATGTGTTTCCATTTGTGTTGTCTATTATTTCCTTCAGCAGTGTTTTGTAGTTTTCCTTGTAGAGGTCTTTCACCACCTTGGTTAGGTATATTCCTAAGTATTTTATTTTATTATTTTATTTTATTTTTTGCAGCTATTGTAAAAAGGGTTGAGTTCTTGATTTGATTCTCAGTTTGGTCGCTGTTGGTATACAGAACTACAGATTTGTGTACATTAATTTTGTATCAGGTAAATTTGTTGAATTATTTTATCAGTTCTAGGAGCTTTCTGGAGGAGTCTTTAGGCCTTTGTAGGTAAACAATCATACCACCAGCAAACAGCAACAGTTTGACTTCCTCTTTACCAATTTGGATGCCCTTTCTTTCTTTCTCTTGTCTGATTCCTCTGGCTAGAACTTCCAGTACTATGTTGAAGAGAAGTGGTCAGTATGGGCATCTTCATCTTGTTCTAGTTCTCAGAGGAAATGCTTTCACCTTTTTCTCATTCAGTATAATGTTGGCTGTGGGTCTGTCATAGATAACTTTTACTACATTGAGGTATGTCCCTTGTAAGCCGATTTTGCTGAGAGTTTTAAACATAAAGGGATGCTGGATTTTGTTGAATTTTTTTCTGCATCTATTGAGATGATCATGTAATTTTTTTATTCTATTTATGTGATGTATCACATCTATTGACTTGTATATGTTATACTATCCCTGCATCCCTGTATGAAACCCACTTGATCATAGTGGATTATCTTTTTGATATGTTGTTAGATTTGGTTAGCTGGTATTAAGAATTTTTGCATCCAGGTTCATCAGGGATATTGGTCTGTAGTTTCCTTTTTTGGTTATGTCCTTCCTGGTTTTGATATTAGGGTGATGCTGGCTTCATAGAATGATTTAGGGAGGATTCTCTCTTTCTCTATCTTGTGGAATAGTGTCAATAAGAATGGTAACAATTCTTCTTTGAATGTCTGGTAGAATTCTGCTGTGAATTCTTCTGGTCCTGGACTTTTTTGTTGTTGTTGTTGTTGGTAATTTTTTTTATTACCATTTCAATCTGGCTGCTTGTTATTGGTCTGTTCAGGGTATCTAAATCTTCCTGATTAAGCTAGGAGGGTTTTATCTTTCCAGGAATTTATCTATCTCTTCTAAGTTTTCTAGTTTATGTGTGCAACGGTGTTCATAGTAGCCTCAAATTATCCTTTGTATTTCTGTGGTGTCAGATGTAATATCTCCTGTTTTGTTTCTAATTGAGCTTATTTGGATTTTCTCTCTTGGTTAATCTTGCTAATGGTCTATCAATTTTATTTATATTCTCAAAGAATCAGCTTTTTGTTTCATTTATCTTTTTTTGTTTGTTTGTTTCAATTTCATTTAGTTCTGCTGTGGTGTTAGTTATTTCTTTTCTTCTGCTGAGTTTGGGTTTCATTTGTTCTTATTCCTCTAGCTCCTTGAGGTGTGACCTTAGATTGTTTGTGCTCTTCCAGACTTTTTGATGTAGGCTTTTAGGGCTATGAACTTTCTTTTTCACATCGCCTTTGCTGTATCCCAGAGGTTTTGATAGGTTGTGTAACTATTATCATTCAGTTTGAATAATTTTTAAATTTCCATCATGATTTCATTTTTGACCCAATGATCACTCAGGAGCAGGTTATTTAATTTCCATGCATTTGCATGGTATTGAGGGTTCCTTTTGGAGCTGATTTCCAATTTTATTCCACTGTGGTCTGACAGAGTGCTTGATATAATTTCAATTTTCTTAAATTTATTGAGGCTTGTTTTGTAGCCTATCATATTGTCCATCTTGGAGAAAGTTCCTTGCACTGATCAATAAAATGTATATTCTGCAGTTGTTAGGTAGAATGTTCTATAAATATCAGTATCTGTTAAGTCCATTTGTTCCAGTATATAGGTGTTTGTTTTGAGATGGAGTCTCGCTCTGTTACTCAGGCTAGAGTATAGTGGCACAATCTCAGCTTACTGCAAACTCTACCTCTCAGGTTCAAGCCATTCTCCTGCCTCAGCCTCCTGAGTAACTTGGATTACAGGCACCTGCCACCACATCCCACTAATTTTTGTATTTTTAGTAATGATGGGGTTTCACCATGTTGGTCAGGTTGGTCTTGAACTCCTGACCTCAGGTGATCTGCTTACCTCAACCTTCCAAAGTGCCGGGATTACAGGTATGAGCCACCACACCTGGCCCAGGGTATGATTTAAATCCATTGTCACTTTGTTGACTTGCTGTCTTGGTGACCTGTCTAGTGCCATCAGTGGAGTATTGAAGTCCCTTACTATTTTTATGTTGCTGTCTATCTCAATTCTTAGGTCTATTAGTAATTATTTTATAAATTTGGTAGATCCAGAGTTAGTTGCATATATACTTAGGATTGTGATATTTTCCTGTTGTACAAGGCCTTTTATCATTATATAATATTCTTTTTGTCTTTTTTAACTGCCATTGATTTAAAGTTTTGTCTGATATAAGAATAGCTACTCCTGTTTGCTTTTGGTGTCCATTTGCATTGAATGTCTTTTTCCACCCCATTACCTTAAGTTTATGTAAGTCCTTATGTGATAGGTGAGTCTCTTGAAGGCAGCAGATAGTTGCTTGGTGAATTCTTATCCATTCTGCAATTCACTATCTTTTAAGTGGAGTATTTAGGCCATGTACAGTCAATGTTTGTGCTGAGATCATTCCATTTATCATGCTATTTGTTGCCTGTATACCTTGGGTTTTTGGTGTTTTTTTTTTTTTTTATTGTATTTTTGTTTCATAGGTCCCGTGAGATTTATTCTTTAAAGAAGTTCTGTTCTGATGTGTTTCCAGAATTTGTTTCAAGATTCAGAGCTCTTTTTAGCAGTTCTTGTAGTGCTGGCTTGGTAGTGGTGAATTCTCTCAGCATTTTTCTGAAAAAGCATTTTCCTTCATTTATCCGGCTTAGTTTCACTGGATACAAAATTCTTGGCAATAATTCTTTTGTTTAAAGAGGCTGAAGATAGGACCTCAATCCATTCTAGCTTGTAGGGTTTCTGCTGAGAAATCTGCTGTTAATCTGATACGTTTCCTTTGTAGGTTACCTGGTGCTTTTGCCTCACAGCTCTTAAGAGTCTTCCCTTTGTCTTAACTTTAGATAACTTGATGACTATGTGCCTAGGTGATTTTCTTTTTGCAATGAATTTCCCAGGTGTTCTTTGAGCTTCTTCTGTCTAGGTCTCTAGCAAGGCTGAGAAAGTTTTTCTTGATTATTCCCCAAATATGTTTTCCAAACTTTCAGATTTCTCTTCTTCATCAGGAATGCCAATTATTCTTAGGTATGGTTGTTTAACATAATCCCAGACTTCTTGGAGGCTTTGTTCATTTTTTTAATTCTTTTTATCTTTGTCTTTGTTGCATTGGGTTAATTTGAAAAACTTGTCTTCAAGCTCTGAATTTCTTTCTTCTGCTTATTTGTTTCTATTGCTGAGACTTTCCAGACATTTTGCATTTCTATAAATGCATCCATTGTTTCCTGAACTTTTTAAATTGTTTATTTATGCCATTTATTTCATTGAAAATCTCTCCCCTCATTTCTTTTATCATTTTTTTTTTTTTTTTACTTCCTTAAATTGGTCTTGCCTTTCTCTGTTGCCTCCCTGATGAGCTTGATAACTGACCTTCTGAATTCTTTTTCAGGTAAATCAGGGATTTCTTCTTGGTTTGGATCCATTGCTGGTGAGCTCGTGCGATTGTCTCGGGCATTAAAGAACTTCGTTTGGTCACATTATCAGAGTTGGTTTCTGGTTCCTTCTCATTGGGGTAAGCTCCGTCAGAAGGAAGGTCTAGTGCTCAAGGCTGTTGTTCAGAATTTTTTGTTCCCTTGGTGTTGTACTCTCTCCCTTTTCCTAATGATGTGGCTTCCCGAGAGCCAAGCTGTAGTGATTGTTATCTCTCTCCTGGATCTAGCCACCCAGCAAGTCTACCAGGCTACAGGCTGGTACTGGGGGTTGCCTGCACAGAGTCCTGTGATGTAAACTGTCTGTGGGTCTCTCAGCCATGGATACCAGTCCCTGCTCCAGTGGAAGTGGCAAGAGGGTGAAATGGACTCCATGAGGGTTCTTAGCTTTCATTGTTTAATGCACTATTTTTGTATTGGTTAGCCTCCTTCCACGAGGTAGCACTTTCAAGAGCATATCAGCTGTGGAAGTATAGAGAGGATCAAGTGGTGGGCAGAGCCCTAGAACTCCCAACAGTATATGCCCTTTGTCTTCAGCTACCAGGGTGGGTAGGAATGGACCATTAGGTAGGGGTAGGGCTAGGCATGTCTGAGCTCAGACTCTCCTTGGGCAGATCTTGCTGCAGCTGCTGTGGGGGATAGGAGTGTGGTTCCTGGGTCAAGAGAGTTATGTTCCTAGGAGGATTATGGCTGCCTTTACTGTGTCATACAGGTTGTCAGGGAAGTGAGGGAAAGCCGGCAGTCACAGGCCTCACCCAGCTCACATGCAATCCAAAAGTCCAGTCTCACTCCCACTGTACCCCCAACAATAGCACTGAGTCTGTTTCCAGGCAGTAGGCAAGCAGGGCTGAAAACTTGCTCCAGGCTACCTGCCTCACAGCTGCAAAAACAAGTAGGGCTTTTGCACCTCCCTGCCTGTGGAATCTGCACACCCAATTCACACCCTCCCCCAAGTTCTGGCCAGGAGAATTCTTGATCAATTCAAACTGTTACAAAGGTCCCTTCTCCCTGTGGTCTTTTCCCAGTGCCTCTGGCAGTCTTGCCCAAGGACCCAGTATTTGAGGCATCTCCCAGGTCCTGTAGGAGCATTTTGCTTCCTTCCGAAGGTCCCTGGGTCCTCTCAGCTTTCCTGACTTACTCCTGAGTCATTCTGGAGCAAAAGTTCACAGTGCAAGCCTCCACATGCTGCTCTGTCCATCCAAGTGAGAGCTGCAATTTAATCCTGCCTCCTGTCCACCATGATCCCAATTGATTTTTGAACTTCCCATTCTGCCTAAGATAATCCTACTGCCCACTGAGAATGCCTTCTCAACTATTTCCGTTTGTAGAAATACTGGAATTTTCCACAGCCTCACTCAACAGCTTCAACACAAATAATAAGTCATTTGCAAACATGTCTATTTCACCTAATTCATCATAAACTCCTTGTGTTTAGGATACATCCATTTCATTCTGGCATATTCCATAATATCTGGATTTGTGACCCAAAATTACAGGTATAATAGTAATAACAATAATCATAATGTAATAATGTATATGTGAATATGCATGAAATATATATGTGTTTGTTTGTATATGTCTGTATATATTCTGATTGACTATCAGGATTCAAGATAAGATCACATCTCTTTTAATAATTGTCAATATAAATATAATCCTATAATACACTATTTAAAAATTTCTTCTTATTTCTTTCTCCCTTTTCCTCTACATACTTGGATAGTTCTGCATGCCCACATAATAACTCAGTGCAAGAGGCAAGTCATGGACACAAAGACCTCATCAAGGAAGAACCTAAAAACTTTCCAGTTCCCTATTGCAATTGCTGCTGTCATTGCTAGAGACGGAAAGTAAAGACCACTCTTTTTGTGAGTCAAATCAACCATTCTTTCCAATTATTTACATAGAGAAATTTTGCAAAGTTGTAGCTTTTTTGTTGAAGCTTATTCTTCTAAATAAAAGTGTCAGAGTGTTTTTTCACAGAGGGTTCCCTAATTCTACTACAAATTTGTTCACTTTTTCCTCACTGATTTCATATCTGAACCCGGCAAAGGTCACAGGGAGAGAGAAATAATCTCTGTTAGGACAAAGAAATACACAGTTGCATTCTTTCTCCAGAATGCATTGGCATACCTAATAAATATTTCTCAAGTTGCATTCTTCCAAAGATTTAATGTTTCACCTGCTGTAAATAAAGGCAACTGATAATTTGTAAGCAAAATATCCTGTTACTTTAAAAAAATGAAAGCAATAAAGAAAAAAAGGGAAATGATAGGAAAGCCAATAAAAATACAACTGATTATAATTTCTCAATTTCTTTGAGTTCTGTTATGTGGGATATATTAGCCATTTTTTAAACATATTTTATCTTCTAATTCTCACAACAACCCTATTATGCTCTAGTGGTTGAAATATTGAAGAATCAAGCAATGAACAATGTTCTCCATTGAAGAGCTGAACTTAGAACTGTCTGACTCCACTGTTTCTGTTCTAGCAAACTCAACTGCCCTGTTATAGCAGTGCATTAATTAAACTGAATGGAATGAAAGTAGTTTCACACTGCTTTCAAGATGGTAAGCCTACTTTATCCAAATTATTATCATACTTTTTCATACATTGATAAAGATATACAGAACAAAATTGTATTAAGTGTCTGTTCAGGGAATTTTTCTAGGATTAATTAAACTGGCTCTCTCTCTCGTCTCAGCATGTTTGCACTAACATCTGTTGCGTGGCATCCATACACACTTTCTTCCTGTACTGTACCACCAGGATCTGAAGAGGCAGCAAAATTATCCTTCTACTAAAAGCAACTCAGATATTTCACAATATTGAATCACTGCATTTTGCTTTTTTTGAAAATAACCATTTTCTGCTGTAACATTTTATAGTGACTGCAATTGTCATATAACCATCATTATAAGCATGCTGCATTCACAGATCTCTTTTGCAACCAGTATTCTTTTTATTCAGATTTTTTTCTCCTCTTACTCCTCTCATTTCCTGCATATGACTATTTTGCAAAATTGTATTTGGATTCATAAACTATGTTCTTGGACTCAGTAGTTAAAAAAAAGATGGAAAAACATGTGCTTCTATCTCCTATATTGCTAGAAGCTCTATCAAGTTTTGTTGATCTTGATAGATAGCCTTATGATCTTGTCTTGTGATTATCTCTTTCACCCAGTATAATAACCAATGAAGTATCTTCTTGCCTCTAAATATTCAGAGCAGTGAACATACTTTGAGAAGCACTCATCCTGGACAAAAACCCTGAATAATCTGATTAAAAGAAGAACAAACCTCTTGTACTTTTCCATCACATAGATCATAAAGCTAAAAATAGCATAAGGTGGTAAAAATATTCATGTATATGTCATATGCCTGGAAATGAATCAGATCGGTATGTAAACAGGGAATTGGAGATAAATAGAAGGTGAGTGATGTGGTTAGGCTTTGTGTCCACACCCAAATCTCATCTTGAATTGTAATCCCCATAATCCCCTCGTGTCCACGGAGAGACTAGGTGGAGATAATTGAATCATGGGGTCAATTTCCCCCATATGTTTTCATGATAGTTTGTGAGTTCTCTGGAGATCTGATGGTTTTATAAGGGGTTTTCCCCCTTCACTCAGCACTTCTCCATTCTGCCATTTTGTGAAGAAGGTGCCTTGCTTTCCCTTCACCTTCTGCCATGACTGTAAATTTCCTGAGACCTCCCCAGCCATATGGAACTGTGAGTCAATTAAGCCTCTTTCATTTTTAAATTACCCAGTCTTGGGGAATAAACTAGTACAGTAAATTGGTATCAGCAGTGGGGTGCTGCTGTAAAGATACCCAAAAATGTGGAAGTGACTTTGGAACTGGGTAACAGCAGAGGTTGAAACAGTTTGAAAGGTTCAGGAAAAGACGGGAAAGTGTGGAACTTCCTAGACACTTGTTGAATGGTTTTGACAAAAAGCTGATAGTTATATGGACAATGAAGTCCAGGCTGAGGTGGTCTCAAATGGAGATGAGGTACTTCTTGGGAACTAGAGCATAGGTGACTCTTGTTATGCTTTAGGAAAGAGACTGGCAGCAATTTTCCCCTGCCTCAGAGATATGTGGAACTTTAAACTTGAGAGAGATGGTTTAGGGTATCTGCTGGAAAAAATGTCTAAGCAGCAAAGCATTCAAGAGGAAGCAGAGAATAAAATTTGGAAAATTTGCAGCCTGACAATGCAGTAGAAAAGAAAAACCCATTTTCTGGGGAGAAATTCAAGTGTGCTGCAGAGATTTGCATAAGTAACAGGAACTTAATGTTAATCGCCAAGACAATTAGGAAAATGTCTCCAGGGCACCTTAGAGACCTTCACAGCAGCCCCTCCAATCACAGGCCTGGAGGCTTAGAAAGGAAAAATGATTTAATGGGCTGGGCCCAGGGCCCCCTGTCTCTATGCAGCCTCAGGACATGGTGCCCTGGCCCAGTTGCTTCAACTCCAGCCTTGGCTAAAAAGGGGCAAGTTACAGCTTGGACCATTGCTTCAGAGGGTGCAAGCCCCAAGCCTTGGCAGCTTCCATGTGGTGTTGAGCCCATGGGTGCACAGAAGTTAAGAATTGAGGTTTAGGAACCTCTGCCTAGATTTTGGAGGATGTAGCTAAATACCTGGATGTCCAGGCAGAAATTTGCTGCAGGGGTGGAGTTCTCATGGAGAACCTCTGCTAGGGCAGTGAGGAAAAAACAATGTGGGGTCAGAGCCCCTAAACAGAGTCCCCACTGGAGCACTGCCTAGTGGAGTTGTGAGAAGAGGGCCACTGTCCTTCAGACCCTAGAATGGTAGATCCACCAACAGCTTGCACTGTAAACCTGAAAAAGCCACAGACAATGCCAGCCCATGAAAGGAGCCAGAAGGGTGGTTGTACCCTGCAAAGACACAGGGGTGGAGCTTCCCAAGACCACTGGGACTCACTTCTTGCATCGGCATGACCAAGACATGGAGTCAAAGGAGATCATTTCAGAACTTTAAGATATAACTGCCATGCTGGATTTTGCACTTGCATGGGTCCTGTAGCCCCTTCATTTTGGCCAATTTCTCCCATATGGGATGGGCGTATTAACCCAATGCCTGTACCCCCATTGTGTTTAGGAAGCAACTAAGTTGCTTTTGATTTTACAGGCTTTTAGGCAGAAGAAACTTGCCTTTTCTCAGATGAGACTACTTTGGGGGAATGTTGAGAAGACATGATTGGTTTTGAAATGTGAAAGGGACATGAGATTTGGGAGGGGCCAGAGGCAGAATGATATGGTTAGGCTTTGTGTTCCCACCCAAATCTTATCTTGAAATATAATCTCCATAATCCCCATGTTTCAAGGGAGGGACCAAGTGGAGATAATTGAATCAAGGGAGTGGTTGCCCCCACACTGTTCTCGTGATAGTTCATGAGTTCTCCTGAAATCTGATGGTTTCATAAGGAGCTCTTCTTCCTTCACTCAGCACTTCTCCTTCCTGATGACTTGTGAAGAAAGTGCCTTGCTTCTCCTTTGCCTTCCACCATGATCATAAGTTTTCTTGAGGCCTCTCCAGCCATGCAGAACTGTGAGTCAATTAAACTTCTTTCCTTTATAAATTACCCAGTCTCAGGTATTTCTTAATAGCAATGTAAGAATGGACTAATAGAGTGACTCATGGTTATTGTCATGGGTTTATTAGCACATGATTTTTTGAGGTTTAGACATGTCTTATAAATCTGTCTGTCATGCTTGCAAAACATGCACAAGCGGGGTAGGGAGGTTATTTATGTATTTATTTTGTTTCATTTCACGAGATGTTACCATTTATGCCTTTCCAATAGCAAAAATACAAATGGAAATATTTTATTTCTAAAATATGTGAACATTTGCTTTGAGATTTGAAACGTGAACTGCTTCACTCGGTTTGAAATACTGTGTTCTCCACATCTATTGCTCTTCAATGCTCTTTTATACAACAAGATACAATGAATGGGAAAAACACATAGCTGGCTGTCAAAATGACCTGCCACTTAGCAAGTATACCAATCAGCAAGTTTCTTAACCTTCCAAGCTTCAGTTTTCTCACCTTAGAAATTGATATAATAATATCTACCCTGAAGTGTGGGTGGAAAGATTAAATAGATAATATATTTAAAGCACTTATGCAAAAAATCCTCCAGCTCATCAAGGGTTCCCAATAATGGTAGTTAGTAGTATCCCTAATTGCCTCTAAAGTTATTTTCCAAAATATAAATGGTCAATAACTATCTAAAACTTAGTTTTGGAAAGATCAACATGTATTATTGATGCCTGGAACTACATTTTCTGAACTGTAATGGCCACTGGTCAAGTACATCTCAAGTTGACTGAGTGAAATTTCAGTGATTAGGATTTTGTGATGATTCAAGTGCAACAAGATGACTGTAGGGTTGCTGAGGGGAGGAAGCCTCTTTCTGCTCCACTCTCCCTAAACCAGTCACTTCAAATTAACTGGCCATGCTTTCCCTGAATATAAACTGGCTCTCTCTCTCGTCTCAGCATGTTTGCACTGACATCTGTTGCATGGCATCCATACACGCTTTCCTCCCGTACTATACCACCAGGGTCTGAAGAGGCAGCAAAATTATCCTTCTACTAAAAGCAACTCAGATTGACTGGCAATGCTTCCCCTGAATATAGGTATGGTTAAAGGGATATTGTCCTTTTATGTCCTGTTAGGTTATGCTATGTTGGGGAGGGAGGGATTGCTGTGTTAAACAAGGTAGACAGTGAAGGCCTCAGTGTTAAAATACTATTTGAACAAAACATGAAAATGTGAAAAAGTTATTCACATGCATAAAATGAAGGAAAGTATTCCAGGCTGAGGGATCAGCCAGTGCTAAACACCCAAGGCATTATGTTTGTTCTGGTCAGAGATTACTTAAGGACAGCTTGGTTTGAGCCATGTGGTCAGACTGAGTCTGAGAGGGAGCAGAGCCTTTCTTTTGCTCTTGCAGGGTCTTCTCAGAGCCCTGACTTTTATTTTACAGGAGGTGGGCAGCCACTAGACATTTCAAGCGGAAGACGATCAATATCTAAAGTGTCATTTAAAGGAACCACTATAGCATCTCTGTAGATGGACAGTAGGATAGAAGAATGGAGGCAGGGAGACCAGGTTAAGAGATTATTGGCAAAAGCCCAGGCAAAAAGCAGATTGGTGAGCAGGGGAAGTGATGAAACATCTTTGAGTTCTGGTTATATTCTAAAGGCAGAGGTGACAAGACTTGTGAACACATAGGATGCAGGATATACTTAAATTGTGGTTAGGTAAACATTATTGATTTGAGCAACAAGAAGGAAAATGATTATTTTCTTAGATGGGAAGGCTGATGAAAAGTTTGGAGGGAAGGTCAAGAGTTCAATTTGGGACACGTTGATTTTGGGATTTCTATTAGACATCCAAGTTTTTAATAAGAAATTAGATATTCAAATCTGGATTTTAGGGGAGAGGTATAGGCTAGACACACAAATTTAGGCATCAACAGCATATCAATGATATGTAAAACATCGAGAATGGTAAGATCTATGGGAGTTATAAGTGCAAGGAAAATTGTTCCCTGGTATACTCTAACATTTAGGAGTTGGAGAACAAAGAAAGTAAATTTATAAAGTGGTTGATGACAGAGACATTAAGCTAAAAGTTTCACTGTGTCACAGAAGCCAGGTGAAAACATGTATATCCAAGGAGAAGGCATGATAACTGAATCAAATTCTGCCATAGGTCAGGGAATATGTGGACTGAATTCACCACTGAATTTAGCAATACGGAGGTAATTATTGACAACAGGAACAGTTTCAGCAAACTATTAGAGTAGAAACTAGTTTTACAAAGGATTCAAAAGAAAATAGGAGAAAATGAATCGGAAAAAGCAAACATTAACAACTCTCTCTAGGCAGTTTGATGCAAAGGAAGGCTAAAAATTAAGATCAGGGCTCGAGTAGAATGTGAAGTCAAAAAAGGATTTATTGTTTGCTTTACTGTTGTGACGGTGGTTTTTTGTTGTTATTTTGGGGGATGTTTTTGTTTTGTTTTTCAAACAGATAATAATCTCTCCCTTTCCCTTTCTTTCCTTATGCCCTGAGGGTAGATATGGACATATTGTTGAGTTGGAAGATTGAATTGAATTGATGCAAGCTCATTCAAAAAGTTTTTCACAAGTAAAATCTTTATGAAAATCTTTCTTCACAACTCGGTCTTAGCTGAAAACATTTCCTGATTCCCATGTGAAGGGAAAGCCATTATGATATAAAATATTCTAAGATTTTATTTGGCAGTGGGATCTATCTTAAGTATCACAGAAACCATGAATATCTCCTTGTTATCTATATTGATTAAACAATGTTTCTAGAATCTTTTTGTTACTATTTTAGAATCCTCAGGATGAGAAAATGCTTATTCCAGTTAGGAGCAATAATTGCCCCTTTAATCTCAGCCTCCTTGTCATCAGATCTTAGGGGGCTTCCTATTCCTGAGGACTTGGAAGTGCTGACATTCATATAGCCAAATCTGACCCTATTGTTTACTGCTTAAAAGGAAAAAAAGTCATTCAAACTATGTTGCAGCAATTGCAGTGGGATTCCCTGGACTCATAAACGAAGAAAAAAGATTAAGGTAATTTTTCAGCGGTACCCAGCTAGCTCACCAGAATTGTAGACTATTACTAGAAGCAATGAATAGAATTTAGATAAATTGACAGCACATTTTATTACTTAGATATTTCAGTGTAGACACAAAAATTATTTCAATATTCCCAAATTTTATGATAGTAGTTGTACTTGTGTTTGTATATACATAATAATGTAAATGCAATAAATAATTTAATTATACAATGTAATAAGTATATAAATTTATGAAGTATGGGCATAAAATGTAGTTGTTATTTCTATGAAAATTAAGCTGAATCGTTTGCAAAGATTCAATAAATATAAATCACTAAAAAAATTCTGTAAAATTAAGCATGGTAATATGTCTTCAAATGATTTGGAAAAAAAAATCACAAAAACTGCATTCTCCTTCCTCTTCCCCTTCCCCTTCCCCTCCTTCTCCTTCTCCTTCTCCTTCTCCTTCTCCTTCTCCTTCTGAGTCAGGGTCTTGCTCTCTTGCCCAGCCTGGAGTACAGTGACACGCTCTCTCACTGCAGCCTCACCCTCCTGGGCTCCAGTGTTCCTCCCACGTCAGCCTCTCAAGTAGCTGGAACAACAGGTGCATGCCACTGCACCCAGCTACTTTTTGTATTTTTGTAGAGGCAGGGTCTCACTATGTTGCTCAAGCTGGTCTCAAATTCCTGAGTTCAAGTGATCCACCCACCTTGGCCTCTGAAAGGGCTGGGATTAAAGGCATGAGCCTCCGTGCCTGATCCAAAAGCAGAATTCTGCAGTCAATTTTCTTTCTTTCTGTGTGTGTGTGTGTGTGTGTGTGTGTGTGTGTGTGTGTGTGTGTGTGTGATGGAGAGTCTTGCTCTGTCACCAGGCTGGAGTGCAGTGGTGCCGTCTCAGCTTACTGCAACCTCCACCTCCCGGGTTCAAGCAATTCTCCTGCCTCAGCCTCCTGAGTAGCTGGGACTACAGATGTGCGCCACCACACCCAGCTAATTTTTGTACTTTTAGTAGAGATGGGGTTTCACCATATTGTCCAGGATGGTCTCGATCTCTTGACCTCGTGATCTACCTGCCTCGGCCTCCCAAAGTGCTGAGATTACAGGCGTGAACCACCACACCCGGCCCACTCTGCAGTCAACTTTCTTTGCTAGTATTTTTAAGTTCTTAATTCCACTGTAAAGGAAAATAATAAAGAATGCATCAATTATGTATATGTGGTCTATAAAAAGACAATTTTAATCTTCAATTATAAGTCCCAGGTATAAAGAATCCTTGCCTCATTATCAAAAAATTGGTGAATGAATATACACTTACATGTTTTAGATGTAAACAAATTAATTTCTACATGTATTCATTTCTATGATTTCCTGCTTTAATAATTTTTTTACTGACCATATACCTGCTTTAATAATGTCAGAAGTTTTTATTCTATTTTTTAAATATTCTATTTTTAAATATTCATGTGTTTTAAAAATATGGATAATTCAATCTTTATGTTAAATTTTGCATTAAATTCTGATCAAACAACCTTGTATTCCAAGTATTTTTGTGTATTATACAAGTCTTAGGATGATATTAAAAATATTTAACAACCAGTTTGACAGGGGCCAAACCAGCTAAAATAGACTAATGGCCAATTAGAATTTAGGTCAGTTATACACAACCTGAATGAATAGGTGCATACCAATACACACAGAGTCATTATTTTAATAACTCAATCACTTTTCAAATAGATAGGCTGTATTTTACTTCATCACAGGACTACTCTTAGATTTGAAGATTGTTTTATTTTTCTCTGATATTAATAATTTTGCAACAAACATGCATACTAATCACCTTCTTTTACACTTCTGAATAGAAAATTTATTCCTCATGACAAAAGAAGGAAGAGATGAAGAGAGGAAGATAACACTTATTGCCTATTATTGACTAGCCTTCTTGCCTGCTTGCCTGCCTTCTCACTTGTTTAGTTATTTACTGAATTATTTGCTTCGGAAAGTATTTTAAGCACAGCAAGTGTGAGTGATACAAATAAATCTCTTCACTTTATTTCAATTTAATTATATTCTAAAATCTGGGTTCATGCATTAAGCAGCTACACTTTCCAAAATTCTCCAAGCAATTCTTCATACCTCACATTTATTTGACTTTGAAGAATAAGAAAAATGAAGTAAAAGCAATATTATTTTTCCTTAAAATCTGAAGACCATTATTCATATTACTTAGTATTCCTGCCTCTGTGCTTAAATTTTGTGTGAAACTAAATATATTCACTTTTGAAAGCACTAATGTTGGCATTATGCCAAAAGGTACCTCATGCCAACCCAGAGGATTATCTGAAAATTCTGCTTCTGAAAGAACTTAATATTTTGAAATTGATAATCTCCCAGAATGTACCAAAATGCTCCTGATTGCTGTTCAATGCATAAGTAACATTTAAAACTGCATCCCTAAAACACTTAGATCCTCACGAATTATAAACTATGTGTGTGTGTGTGGGGGGGGGGGCGTATTTTTCCTTCTGAGCATCCTTAATTCGGAGTAACATGTGATAGTAAGTCTCTCATTACTTTTGAATATGTTGATGCAAAAGATTAAGACATGGACTTTTTGAAAGCTCATAAATTTTGCACTTCCTTTGAAAGTTTGTGCAAGATGTACTTTTTATTTTTAAAAGTTTTCATCCTGAGAATTTATAAACTAAATAAGAAGAAAAATGTTCACCAATCTCTTAGCCTTGCACAGCACACTAATTCTAATATGGCAGATATGGAAACCCAGGAGTCAACAAATTCCAGGACTCAGAGGTACTTTATATAACTGTATAGTCCATCATTATGTTATAAATGAATAAATTTATGTCCAGAGACTCCAAAGCAGTTATTCATAGTGACACAACAAATGACTTACATGTCAAACTTATTTTCACTACAATGTGCCATATGGATCCTGTGACTATTTTCCTAATGTAATCAACTGAAAAAATAAAATAAACCATCAAATATATTATCTCTCAATAATGTTGAACTATTGATTTGAATTTTTTTCCCTCACTTAACTTACCGGTTGTTTCAGCATTCTGGAGAAAAACAAACCAACCAACCCATAGTACCAAGCTGTAAACAACAGGCTGAGCTCTGGTTTCCCATTTCCGGGCTTCTTGATTGAATTCTCCAATTCTCCTTTCCCTACTACTATGCTGGGGGGTGGGCAGGGGAGGGGGCAGGAATTGAATTCTGTGCTGCAGATTGGAGATCTACATAGCATATACCAAGGAATAAGAAATTTGATTTCAACTGCATTGAGAGTACATATGATGCTATGGTTCTCATTTACCTGTAACCTCCGTTAAAAGCAATGGGAGGTCTAATAGGCTAGGTAATTAATGGAAGTGAATAGATTCCAATGGATAACAGTGAAATAGCCAAATAAAGCCTTCTTGAAAGTTCTGTATATCGATGTGCTCTCCGTGATGAACTAAAGAAAGATGTTTTTCATGCTTTTCGATATACAAAAGTTTTGCCCACCTCACACCCCAAGAGTCTTCAATTTATTTTGAGTGAATTTCTGATATCCAGTACTACATTACTCCCATCTCATAGCAAAGCATGAAGTGTTTCTTCTTTCTTATCTGTCATCAGTACAGTTTTCCTAGGTTCTTACCTAAGCAAAAAGAGGCATGAATTGAAGTGACTGGCATTTCAAAAAATTAGAGACATCACACCAAACTGTAAGGTACCTCGTAAGCAATGGAAGTCACCTCAAATACAGAAATACACTAGCAATTTTGTCCCTTGTCACGAGTACTTAGTTTTCAAAATGAAATCTTGAAGACTCCTTGACCCTGCACGACCCTGCATTTCTAGGGTTGTGCTGGCACATCATTTCAAGCCATCTAGCTAAGCTGTATAATATTATAATTATACTGTCACGTAAGAAGATTTCACGTGAAATTAATGAAACACCATTCACCTCAGACAAGAGCTGTGGAAGCTTAGAGCACTTTCCTGGGGTGCCTTTTTCTATACCAAATCTGTCTTAAGGGAAAAAAGGAAAACCTCAAACTAGAATGCAAAATACAATTCAAGGAACTAATCTTGCTAAATGTTTCTCTCTCTTTTGTTTGTTTTCTTTAGTTTGGGGATATTAAATTTCCTATACTCCCTCATAAACAGAAGACTGTCTAATTAAAATCAATGAAAAACTATAAAGAGAAAAATAAAAACAAAGAAACATAAAAATTCCATATCTTGAAAATATTCAGTCTCCTTCACTGGCATCCTTCATTGGTGTAATTACAAAGTAGAAAAACAAGTAATTAATTCTTTTGGGATCCCAATACTCAATGTGCTCTCTCCAGATATAGCACAGAATATATATATATATGGGGGGAGAGAGAGAGAGTGTGTGTCAAGTTTCATGTATGAAATTAAATTAACTATATCTAGCTACAGGATGCAGGAAAACAAATGCACGCCAACATCAAACAAACAGTTAAATTTTAATGATGGATTAAATTATTTTATTCTTTCCACACAAGCCTTTTGGACATCAGTTTTAAGTCAACAAAGTAGGAAGAATATGCAAAAAAGCATTTGCCCTTTTCAACTTTCCCAGCCTTTTTGTTTGGTTCTGACATTTGTCTCCCATATTCTCTTTTGTTTACTACCTCAATATTTTCTGCACATTGCATTTCCAAACACATACCCATTAGACTGTATTCATATATTTACATTACATGAATGAATGTGGAAGTTTTAAAAGAAAAAAGGACTCAGTGATGCAGAGTCTGATTGAGTGTCCCACAGTCAGCAAGTGAGTTCAGATGGTAATTCCTCTCCTACTGCCATCAGCATCATGCTCTCGGTAGACTCCAAGTTTCTCCCTTTGCATGAACCAATGACTGTACGGTCACCTCTCTACTTCTGTATTTCTGATACTGATGCAAACTTATTCCACAAATACCGGACAATGATTGTGGAGCTCTTATTTTATGTTAGATATTTGGACCACTCTTCTACTTCATTAACAATGTAATTTATTTATCTATACACCTACATTTAATACAAATTTCTTGCCCTCATAAGTGACAGACACAGCTAAGCACTAGGAATACAAAGCTGAACAAGATCATTCCCTTTGCCCTCAAGAAGCTTAGAGTATAATAGAGTATTTGACAACATATATATATTTTTAGTATAAAGGCCAATTTTAAATACCTTTTTTTTTTTTTTTTTGAGACAGGGTCTCACTCTGTCAGTTAGGCTGGAGTACCATGGCACAATCATGGCTAACTGTAGTCTCAACCTTCTGGACTCAAGAGATCCTCCCACCTAATGCTCTCAAGTAGTTAAGACTACAGGCACACAACATCATGCCTAGCTATTTTATATTTTTTGTAGAGACAGATTCTTACTATATTACCCAGGCTTGAACTTCTGGCCTCAATCAATGCTCCCACTTCACTTCAGCCTCCCAAAGTGCTGGGATTATAGGTATAAGCTATTGCATCTGGCCTAGATATCAAATAATTTTGAGTGCCATCCCACACATCAGAATACTTGCTTTTCTTACAAAAGGAAGTATAATCAAAGTAAAGTTATTATGAAATCATTCGATCTCTTTAAATTAATTGTTATGTAATTTATCATAGTATCTATGTACACATTTTAAAAACAAAAGAACAAAAATGTATGAGAAATATCATTTATCTTATTTGTGAAAAGGGTTAAGAGCTGTGTTATTAAAATTGGATTAGAATCTTAGTTGAGCCATCTACTTATCAAGTGACCTTAAACAAAGGCTTTAAAACTCTCTTTTTAACACTCTTTAAAACTTCTTTTTAATCAAAGAAAAATGAGCAAAATAGTGGTCTGTATAGTATATTGTGCCAAGACCAGCTCAGTCATGGAGACCCTAACCCAGCAACGCTGGGTTTTAAAGGAATTAAAGACACACACACCGAAGTATAGAGTGTAGAGTAGGAAATTAGAGGACTGATAGCCTTGAGAGCTGACAGCCACAAACAGAGTTTTATCCACATATTTATTGACAGCAAGCCAGTGATAAGTATTGTTTCTGTAGATTATAGATTAACTAAAAGCATTCTTTTACGGGGAAACAAAGGTATGGGCTTTGGCTAGTTATCTGCAGCAGGAACATGTCCTTAAGGCACAGATCGCTCATGCTATTGTTTGTGGTTTAGGAATGCCTTAAGCAGTTTTCCACCCTGGGTGGGCCAGGTGTTCCTTGCCCTCATCCTGGTAAACCCACAACCTTCCAGCATGGGCATCATGGCCATCACGAACATGTCACAGTGCTGCAGAGATTTTGTTTATGGCCAGTTTTGGGGCCAGTTTATGACCAGATGGGGAGGCCTGTTCCCTATAATATAGTATATTATAAGAGACATACAGTGGCTATAGGGTTAATGATAGCCATAAATTCCACTCAGACATCTTGTAGGTCTGACACTATGCCATGTAGTGCACCCTGACCTGGTGGTTTCCAACCCTAACAAGGGGATTTCCAAGAGACAAGACCACTTCAGCATAGATGCAACTCTCACAAACTTTAATTAAAAGTTTACCCTTACAAGAATAGCTTGAACTCCCTTTATGAAAGAAACACCTAGTTACTGATGTGCACTGAGTACAAGTAGAAGAAAGGTGGAAGAATTCCCCAAACTCTGAGAATGGTCTCTAGATGGAGATCCCCAGTCAGGTGGTTACCTGATGCTAACTGAATCTGGCCCCTGCCACCAGCCTGCTCCTGCTGTTTGTCTTCTAAGAATGCTGTCAGAATAAACCACTTGAACGTTAGACGGTGTTTAAGACTCATCTTTGAGGCAAATTTGACCCAAAGGAGAGAAGTTGTCCTGGGGAAACTGATTAAGTAGGATCACTCGAGAGCCCCAAAAGCAACATAGCATATTGTCAGGATCAAGCAAAATGACATATGCAAATAACTAGGAGAGTGCCTAACATACATTGCTTTTAATACTTGATTTTTTTTAATTTTCCATTATTATGTCTACAGACAATGGCTGAGAAATATTTGAGAGTATAGTGAACGAGGAATTGGTACAAGGTTTCTCCTTTTTCCTCCATTTGGGCTCAGAGACAAAAGGCATGTATCTGAAGGAAAGATAGCAGCCTGCAAAGAGCCTGTGGTGGATGATGACTTTGCCAACAGTAGACATCCATAATGGGAGAGGATGAACTCATAGTAATCCCTGGGAGAACATGGACTGTGCATTTTCACTGTTGCCTAGAGCACATTTTAGGCACTCAATAAACACTTGATGTATTCATTAATTATTGGCAAAATTTGAGGAGAAAGTGAAGGGAAGAAAAATCACTTCAAACCCTTTAACTGTGGATGAAGAACTAAAAAAAAATGATTTTTATCTAAATCTGGACAAACACATACAGGAACTGGATTTTTCCCACTATGTAGAGCAAAATTCAGACTACTTCCCCAAATTTCTCATTTCTCAGCTTTAGTCCAGTTTTGACTGTGCCACTTGTCCCCACCCATAATATTTTAATACCTGTGTCTTTCTTAAGTTTTTTCTTATTCATTCATACCACCAACTTAGTTCAAAGAAACCGTAAGCTTGAGTTTAGCAGGGCAATCTTAAAAAAATACAACTCTATCAATTGAACTGCCAGCCAGTACACAAATTCACAAAAGGAGAAAAAAAGCAAAAACAAAAATCCCCACAAAAAGCAAAAAATACTAAACAGCCTACTCACCAGAGAAGGGCAGGCCTGAAAGGTAAGATCTTAAATCTTAAAATATGGATGAACTCATTATATTAAAAATATATGAATACTGTGAAGTAGAGGTAAAATGGGATTCATTTTCAGTAACAACACACTATGACCCTAATATTCCCATTTCTACTTCATTTTCCCAGAACACACAACAAACGGCACTTAAAAATGCATTTAACTCCTCTTCAGAGAATATTAAATTTTAAAGCCTTAAAGAGTGCCTGCCAACGAAAAGGAACTCATCTACAACTTGAAGATTAGTAGTTGCCTTCCCATTGAATTCTAAGAAGCAAATTTTCACTTCTTTTCAGTCATATTGCATTCAGCATACCTGTGAATTAATTCACCACAGTATCTCACATTTACATTTCGAGTAGGAATAACATTATTTCCTTCTGTAGTCAGTGAGGAGAGAGTTACAGTAAGAATTTCTCTTATTCATCCCATCCCCCCATTTGGTACAAAGGTCATTAGAAGGTCATCCACTGAAGCTACAACTGGCAAGAATCTGAAGAAAATAAATGCGTTTAATATTCTGCAGTACCAGCTTCCCAAAATATTGTTAATTTAAATGAATACATTTCCTAATGTCCTTTTCAAGGATTTCTCTTATTGTCACTCAAAGTCATCAGGATGACTTACAAATCCAATGAACTCTGAGGTGTATCCTCTAGAAACATGACTGGAACAAAATTTGTACACTGAAGAGTGCTGGTCCAGATAAAGCAAATAAAGAGTTTGACTTAGTCTACGACTGAGACATTTTATAAGGTGGAGCATCCTGACTCAATGAATCCCATTATTGACAGGAAAATTTATCAAATAAATTAGAATGTT
The DNA here is from genome assembly GCF_007565055.1 of Rhinopithecus roxellana. NCBI lineage: Eukaryota > Metazoa > Chordata > Mammalia > Primates > Cercopithecidae > Rhinopithecus > Rhinopithecus roxellana. The sequence goes on along the minus strand of NC_044559.1, from coordinate 103,101,920 downwards.
GCTGGACAGAGTCTGTATCAGTATATTTTAAAAGCTCCTCGGAAAATTCTAGTACCTGTCTCTTTGCAAGTTATCAGCAGTAGTATTGTTAAAGGGAACCATTTATTAAAGCTCACTATGAACTAGGCACTGTCTTGAGAAATATATATATATATATATATATATATATATTTCTCATATATATATGCATTATAATGCTTAACCTTTAAACAAGTCTGTGAGACATATATCATTTTCCTTATTTTATGGGCATGGAAACCAAGCCTCTGAGGGATTAGCTAATTTGACTAAGATCACATGAATTGTAAAAGACTATATTAAAATTAAAATCTAGTATTGCTTGATTCCAAAGCCTGTGTTTTTAACTCTGTGAAACTATCTTTCATCCTTTGTTTGCCCATTTTATTTTCAAGTTTGTTAAGCTGAGAACTGTTTCCCAGAAATCTTTTCTGTCTGGCGCTGGGTTAGAGTTAGCCGAAAGAGGAACTCATGTGAGATTTGAGAGAGAAGGGAAAGGATGGAAGCAAAATAGCATATATTACTCTCTGAATATCTTTGTAAGTCTTTAGATGTGTGTGCCCAGTGCGTTCTGTCTTGAAGACTTCTCCTCCAGCCCCTTTTCCTCAACCCAATTCAACTTGGCTTTTCAGGTCATACAGTCAGTGACCAGCAGTGTACAAAATTCCAGTGGCTCTATATTGTTGTCCACACTTGGAAATGTCAGTTTTTTTCATTTTAGTTATTCCCATGTGTAATAAAGGTATCTAATTGTTGTTTTAATTAGGATACCCGTGGTAATTGCTGTAGTTGAACCATTTTCTCTCCTACTGGACATTTGAATATTGTTTTCTATTAAATGCCTGATCTTTTGCTGAGTTTCCTAATTTTTTTTCCATGTTGGCTTGTAAGGCATCTTTTATAATGTGAATAAGAGCTCTTTTCTGTTTATATGTGCTATAAATATCTCTTCTGCCCTTTATAAAGCTGTTAATTTTATAAAGTCATCTTTATCAATTTTTGTGTGTTTTTTTTTTGAGACGGAGTCTCACTCTGTCACCCAGGCTGGAGTGCAATGGCATGATCTCAGCTCACTGCAACCTCCACATCCCAGGTTCAAGCAATTCTCCTGCCTCCGCCTCCCGAGTAGCTGTGATTACAGGCAAGCACCAACACATCCAGCTAATTTTTTGCATTTTCAGTAGAGATGGGGTTTCACCATGTTGGCCAAGCTGGTCTTGAACTCTTGACCTCAAGTGATCCACCTGCCTCAGTCTCCCAAAGTGCTAGGATTACAGGCATGGCCTATCAATCTTTTTATATTAAAGCTTTTGCCTTTTCTATCCCAAGTCATACCTGTATTATCTTGAGGATTTATTGTTTTATTTTGCACATTTAAGTCTATAATCCTAGGATTGATTTTTTCTTGTATATTGTGAAACAGGAGTCAAATTACATTTTATTTCTTATATGTTCAAATATCAAAAAGCCTGTTTTGTCCCCAGAGCTCTTTAGTATCAACTTTTTTATGAGGTAAATTTTAACATATGCTTAGGGCTCTTTCTGAGCTCTCATTTCTATTCTATCAATCCAGTAGTCTATCCTTGTAAAAATACCATACTCCTTAAATATCTATTTATTTAAAATAATCCCTGTTATCTTGTAAAGCAAATCTTTCTCACTTGTTCTTCATAGGTGTGCCTTAACTAGTGTTCGCTTTTGTTTCATTTCCATACAAATTTTACAATTAACATGTAAAGTTACATATAAACACACAAGTTTAAAAAAAACTCATAACATGATATGAATTGCATTGAAACTATTGGGGAATATTGACAGGTTGACAATACTGGATCTTCTTCTAATATGTGAATATTGTTCATTATTCTGTTTATGTAGGATTTTTTTCAAATTCCTCTCAATATTTTCTATTTTCTGTATACGGTTAAGTACAGTTATTTTATTTATTCCTCAAGATTTGAATTTTTTTTTTTTTTTTTCAGATGGAGTCTTGCTCTGTCGCCCAGGCTGGAGTGCAGTGGTGGGATCTCAGCTCACTGCATGCTCCACCTGCCGGGTTCACACCATTCTCCTGCCTCAGTCTCCCAAGTAGCTGGGACTACAGGTGTCTACCACCACACCCGGGTAATTTTTGTATTTTAGTAGAGATGGGGTTTCACCGTGTTAGCCAGGATTGTCTCAATCTCCTGACCTCATGATCTGCCCATCTTGGCCTCCCAAAGTGCTGGGATTACAGGCGTGAGCCACAGCACCCAGCCCCCAAGATTTGATTTTTTAATACTACAGTAGGTGATATCTTTTTAAAATTGTATTGTCTTATTATTATTATTGGTAGGTAGAAATACATATTGATCTTACATTCATAAAACCTGTAAAGCTACTCATTAAATCAAGTAATTGATTTCTGAATTGTTTTGGGCTTTCCAGGCACAAAATATGTCATCTGAGAATAATGATGGATTATTTCTGTTTTCTAATTCTTAGACATTTCTCTTTTTTTCTCCTTGTTTATCATCCTCTCTAAATCCTCCAGAACAATGTTAAATAGAAATAGAAATGGTATAGCTGTCTTCTTTCCCTTACACAAATCTTAAAAAAAAGAAAAGGAAAACTTTTGTGGTTTTACCAACATGTAAGTTGCTTCCTGTAGGTTTATTTAAAAGCCTTTTTTGGGAGTGGGTGTAGATTAGGAAATGCTCCTTGTTTTTCTAGATGGCTAAGATTTCACATATAAATAAGCATTTACCTTTACATAGACTTAAATATATTTTAAAGTTTTTCAGATACTTTTCTATCTCTATTAAAATAATCAGGCTACTTTTTTCTCCTTTATTCTGTATATAAAGTAAATCATACTGATTGATTTACAAATATTAAATAATTTTTCATTCTAGAATAAAGCCAACATGGTTATGATATAGCATACTTTTGCAATATTATTGGACTAGTTTGGGAATCTTTTATTTAGTATTTTTTACATCTATGCTAATGAGTAAAAATGACTGATAATTTTATTTTCTCATTTCTATTGAAAACTCAGATGTCAATCTAATTGCTACTTCTTTGCAGTTAATTTATCATTTTTCTTTAGATGTTTTAAAATTTTTTCTCTTTATTTTTCTGAGGTTCATTGACAAAGGTTTGATGTGATTTAGTGAATAATTCTTTTTATTATCCTTATTATTCATAAAACTTCTTGAAACTGTGATAAATACTTAGTTATCATCTCTTCAAATGTTACTTCTGTGACATTCCATTTTTCCTCTTATTCTGGGACACCCATTGGTGCATATTAGCATTGTAGGTGTATCCTCGATGATTCTTACATTTACACTGAACATTTTTCAGCATTTCATTTGTCTGTTAAGTCTGCATATTTTCTTCTGGTCTAGGTTTCAGTTCACTAATTCTCTCATCAGCTATATCCTATATGCCTTTAAACCAACTGTTATTGTACTTTTTAATTTCTTAATTTCTATTTGCAGTTTTTCATAGTTTAAAAGGCTTTGTAAATTTTCTCAATCTTATCTCCTTGAATATATTTATTATTTTATACCAGATAATTCCAATATATGGAAGCCTTTATTGTCATTTTTATTTCTTAGCTCTTCTTTATTCACATTGTCTTCCTCATTTATGTCATTATTTTCATATTTTACTTAACATTTTATTAGACACACTGCATAAAATTGCAAAAAATAAAAAAGAGAGAGAGGCCAGGATAATATTATCTTCACCCAAGAAGATATGATTTCCCTTCTGCCAGGTACCTGGGGGTACTATCACTCAAAGATTGCCTTAACTCAATTTTAGGGATTGAGATGATATTAAAGTTAGGTACAGTCTCTTTTTTTTTTTTTTTTTTGAGACAGAGTCTCGCTTTGTCACCCAGCCTGGAATGCAGTGATGCAACTTTGCCTCCAGATTCAAGGGATTCTCATGATTCAGCCTCCTGAGTAGCTAGGATTACAGATATGAATCACCACACCCAGCTAACTTTTGCATTTTAGTAGGGACAAGGTTTAGCCTGGTTGGCCAGGCTGGTCTCAAACTCCTGGCCTCAAGTGATCCGTCCACCTCAGCCTCCCAAAGAGCTGGGATTATAGGTATGAACCACCGTGCCCAGCCTGGGTACAGTCTCTTGCAGGGACTTACAAATACCATTTCACACTTAGCACTGGGCACAGCATTGTAGGGCCTGGGACTCAAATCCATGTTCCTTCGCATGGAAAGGATATCCTCAGCATCACAGTCTCTCTACTGCTCACTCAGGAATCAACAAACACCTTTCTCCCATAGAAGAAAAGCAGTCCTGAAACATGGGTTAACCTGCCCAGGCTTCTCTCCCTCACAGATCCTGGCCTGATCATTCTTCGCTCTGTTATTAGCAACTTAATGCATTTTAGCAGATGTTTTCATATTATTCCAAGGTGTTGTATCATTGATCTGTGGAATATTGGTGTAAATTACTTAGTTTGCCACAGTAGGAAATGGAAGTTTGCTAATCCTTTATTTTTTGTAATGTTTAGGAAAATCACTTATTCCCTCTGACCCTTCCTGTGAAAAAGGGAGAGTCCTCTGTGGAAAGAGCTCCTTTTAATTCATCTGTACATACTTTCTAATGACTTCTTCAATTCCAGCTCAGAACTGAGGTAGGATTACTGTTCATGATTATAGATTTTTATGTGTAAATCATATAAAATAAGAAGTTATATTAACAACAAAAATCCTACATATTCTAATAGAAATATACATAATTACACACCTACATACGTTCATATACATGTACATGTGAACCAACTAAAATAATGGCAAGTAAAAGCATGAGGCAAAAATGTTACATGTAAGTTGCTCAACAGAAGACTGCTACTCCTTCCAGTTGGCCCATCATAACCACTCTAAACTGAGACAAAATCTTCAAATAGATCACCCAGGAGAGAATAGCTTCACAGCAACGATCTACCTCAAAATTCCATGGAAAGTGTGTCTTCTCTTCTAATTTACCTGAGTGCCTAGAGAGCAGCCCGGACCCATCCAATTTGCAGCCACAAATCTCTTACCTTAGCAACAAAAATCAGAAATGAGCTCTTCCCTCTGCCTGTTCCAACCTCCTTTTCACCTGAGGTAGGTCGTTGTGGAATATTGGAAAAACAATTAAAAAAATTAAGAAATAACCAAGACTTACTGGTTTATTTTCAGTTTTTAGGCAAGCCTAATATGTAGTTTTTCGAAGGAGGAAAATTTATTAAAAATGAAATTCAGTTTTGGAATTCAAATCCAAGTTGTTCAGATTCTTCAAATGTAAAATGAGGATTACTCATGCATACTTGGTAGGTTTGTAAGGGAGGATTAAGTGTGGTCATTCATTAATGCACTTTTCATAATTCTCACTACTTTGATCTAAAGAAGAGGTAGGCTTCTGTGATTGCAGTGTGAATTACAATAAGTGGATTTTAGAAAGTGTAACCACATAAGAATTAATGGTTGTCAAAATAAATAATGAATAATCTTACCTCATGTTTACAGAAAATACTTTTTCTCTACAATTTGCTTCTTGAACAAACCCTGTGGGAAGTAGTTGAGACTCAGTAATAAGAAAATTTTGCTTAGAGCTAGAAGATCTGGATTTAAATCCCAACTGTGACTTTTGTCAGCTGTTAAACTTTGCAAAAATCATCTACTTTCTGCCTTCGTGCTCTTATTTGCAGACTGTGAGGATAATATCTACCTCACAGGAGTAAGTAGACAACACATGTAAAATTGCCTTCTTCTGTGGACAAGTAGGTACTCAAGAATGGTTGTTGTATTACCAGTCCCATTTCAAAGATAAAGAAACCTAAATACAGATAGTTAAGAGGGTCATAGTTTCTAAATGAAGACAAAATGACAATGTTGAAAATAGAATGAAGTTTTTATGAACATCTATACTAGCACTCTTCCGAACGACCATGTAATTTTTTTGCATTTATGAACCACTGCCTGTAGTATGAAAAAATATGCTTAATTCTATTCAACTTGTCCTAAATGATCCAGCAATCATTTTGTGCCTCAAAGACCCAATTAGACACCAGTTTCTCAGGTATAGGAATATAACATGGAACCATAATGTAATGCTAAAAAGCTCCTTATTCCTTATCAAAAATTATCCCACTCATTATACATCTGAGGAAACAGAAGTCACAGGCCATTCAGAAAGAATGTGGGCAACATTAGCTGTTGAACCGAATGTGTATTCGATGCGAGAAGGAACACTAAGAGTCACTGAGACTAAAGAAAAGCCCATTATCAACTTGTTTGTTTTTCTTTTGTTTCTTCCTTGTACAAGTCACGCACAATATGAAAATAAAATCATTATTGAAGCATATCGGTTAAGCAGGAACTGAGTTTAATAGACTTCAAAACCTCTCAAAGTGCTATACGGCTTAACGAAGATTATTGAAAGAAGAAACTGAACAGCTAATTGAAAAGATGGCTAAAAGCATTCTCAAGCATAAAGAAAATTTTCTCTCTTTAATATATTCCTAGCTGTGAAATTACAACAATCTGTAGGGCTTCAAAATGAAACCAAAAATAAGGTTTTCTGATGAAGCAATTAAATTTTATCCAGCACAGTGATGATCAGACCTTTATATTTTTTCATTTGCTAAGAAGACCATCTGGTTGATTTGGAGCAGGTGAATTCAGCTAATTTCTTTTCAGAATGAGATGGAACTATGTGAAGGAACTGCCCTTCACACTTGGTTGCACAGGATTCTCACTTTCCTGACCTTTCACCTCCCCTCCAGGCCCAAGGGCCAGAGAACCTCATGATTTCATTATAGTAAATTAGATGTCACAAGCTGCTGTGATCTGCCAGCCAAGTTTAACAGTGACATTGCAAGTCTCTTTGCTACTCTCCAAGAAATCAATAATACCTCCCCCTGCAGCAGGATCCTGAGCTCAGATCACTTTGTCACATTTCTAAGCAAATGACACAGCATGTGGAAATGGCTCACAGACAAAAAGCAAAGGGGTACAGAAATATTGAGAGTGCTCAATACGAAGAAAAGAAATTAAGATCTTGTAAATGAATTTCTAATCATACTCTTTCTTTCAGATGGGCATTCACAGACTTTTACAGTTTTAAAAATCAGAAGATTGCATTGTCAGGATTTCAAATTAGCAAATTTATGATAAATGGTGATTCATTTTAAAGTACAGGCATCTATGTCTGCAGAGGTAAATAATCCATAGAGCCTAGTGGCCTAGGCAGGGTTTCAGAATATACAAAAGCCATTCTCTGTTGTCCTCCACAGTGTAATGACTACATGATGACTATTTCTATTTTAGTGACTGTAGTCATTGGTCTTACTATGATTTCCAACTCACAGATGTAATAGCTACAACAAACAAAGCAAAATCTTCTGAATGATTTTATGGAGATAATTTGATTCAGCTCTATTCCTCACTTTCACTTTTGAAGGATTATATTTTGTAAAGGTGAAGTAAGAGAAACCGCACAGGTTGGGTGTGGTAGCTCACACCTGTAATCCCAGCACTTTGGGAGGCCAAGGCGGGTGGATCACCTGAGGTCAGGAGTTTGAGACCAGCCTGACCAACATGGTGAAATCCCATCTTGGCTAAAAATACAAAAATTAGCCAGGAGTGGTTGCAGGTGCCTGTAATCCCAGCTACTCAGGAAGCTGAGGCAGGAGAATCGCTTGAACCCAGGAGGCAGAGGTTGCAGTAAACCAAGATTGCACCATTGCACTCCAGCCTGGGCGACAAGAGCGAAACTTCCATCTCAAAATAAATAAATAAATAAATAAGAACCAGCACAAATCATGGGTCAGCAAATCTATAATCCATATTATAGATTAAATCTGGCCCACTGCCTGCTTTTATAAATAAAGTTTAATTGAAAGAGAGGTACAATCATTCAGTTGTATATTGCCTATGGCTACTATCAAGCTACACCAGCAGAGATGAGTACTTTAGACAGACATCATACGAACCACAAGGCCCAAAATATACTATCTAGCACTTCACTAAAAAAAATTTGAGATACCCTAGCCAAAGTGATATTGAGTTTATGCATCTTTCCCTTTGTACAAATGATAATAGAAAAATCTCAATACAGGTAGCCAGGCTAAGCTGTGTCCTAGGCCAGATATTGCGAGAGAAGTATTTGCTGAAGGGTAAAATAAAAGATCACCCAAAAGCTTTGAGAGAAGTAGTTTGAAAATAAAAGTAAAATATAGTGTTTTCTAACTGTTTACCAAACACTTACTGTGTTTTGGTTTCCTATTGCTGCTGTAATGAGTTACCATAAACTGGGTGGCCTGAAACACCACAAATGTATCATGTTACAGCTCTGGAGGTCAGAAGTTCAAAATGGGTCTCACCGGGTTAAAATAGTGGTGTTGGCTGCCACGACTTCTTCTAGAGGTTCAACGGAAAAATCTGTTTCCTTGCTTGCTGAATTGTAGAAGCTACCCACATTCCTTGGTTTGTTTCCATCTTCAAAACAGCAGTGACTTGTCAAGTCTTTCTCAAGCTGCTTGTTTCTTCCATATTTAAAGACTTTTGTGATTACATTGAGCCTGCCTAATTTAGGATAATCTCCCTGTTTTAAGGTCAGCTGATTAGCAATACTAATTTCATCTGCAACTTTAATTTCTTTTTGCTATGTAACCTAACATTTTCACAGGTTCCAGGGATTAGGACATGCACATCTTGGGAGGACAATTATCGTGCCCACCACACACATATTATATTATTTAATATTCACAGTAATCCTATCAGAGAAATATAATTATCCTTATTTTACAGTTTAGAAAGCTGAGGTTCAGAGAGGCTAATTAACTTTCCCAAAGTCACAAAGCTACTAAGTAATAAAGATGAGATTCAAATCCAGTTCTTTCTGACTCTAAAGACTGTGTTCTTTTTATGATATACTGATTAAGAGTACTCTAGGCAACACTCAAGACATTCAGTCTCTCACAGAATACCTCCTTACTCTCTCAGAAAGTACCTGGGGAGACAACATTGTATTTTGTATATACATGATTTTTCCTCTGCTGTTTGACATTGCTTGAACATGTGGAAAATATTTAGAAATAGGCACATATTAATGACCTTGATAGAAACTGATTTCTTAAAACTCAGTTTAGCCAGATAGAATGAACTTTGTAGAATTTTTCAAAGAAAGTTTATTGTTGATTTCTTCACAGATTTTAGGAACCAATCAATCATTTCCTTTGTGGATCAGCATGACAAAGTTACACACTGGTTCCAAAGATTCAAGAGAGGAAAAAGTAAATTTCAGAATCAGAACTAGTCTAGAGATATTAACATAGCAACCCTTATCTAAGCACATCACTCAGAGAATAAAGGATTGCACATAACACTACATACACTACACAATTCGACCTATGTGGTTCTGCTGTGACTTGCTTTAGGATCTGAGCCTGAAAATACTGATACAATTCTTATTTTTCCAGTTAGTTATTCAAATACAAATCTGTCAATATTTGAAGAAATACCAGTTTCTCCCTTTTTTTTTTTTTTTTTTTTTTGAGATGGAGTCTCGCTCTGTCGCCCAGCCTGGAGTGCAGTGGCGCGATCTCGGCTCACTGCAATCTCCGCCTCTGGGTTCACACCATTCTCCTGCCTCAGCCTCCCCAGTAGCTGGGACTACAGGCACCTGCCATCATGCCTGGCTATTTTTTTTTCGTATTTTTAGTAGAGACGGGGTTTCACCGTGTGAGCCAGGACGGTCTCAATCTCCTGGCCTCGTGATCTGCCCGCCTAGGCCTCCTCAACAGTTTCTCCCTTTCGTAATGCATTCATCTAAATTACCTAAGAACCTAAGGTGCTGACTCAGGTCCAAAGAGGTTTGTTCGGTTTACAAAACCAACTGTAGTTTCAGTCCCCTCAAACTACAGAGAAGGACTAATACTTATCAAACTACTGAAAATTTGATCTCTGCATTCTGAGGGCCACATGCACACTGCTAATGTGATGTTTCTGCAGATTCAGTTGCTGCTGTCAGTAGCATGTCAGAGTTCAGGACATGCTACCCCCCAAATATGGCACCTTAGTTTTGAGAAGACAGCAGAAGCAGGAAGGCCTCTCTGACCTCCTCCTACCATGCTCCCTGGAAGCAGGCTATAAACCTAGGAAGGTCTCTCTCTGATATTCTCTTTCACTTCTCCCCAGAAGAATTCCATGTGCACTTTACCCAAAGGAAAGGAATGTCATACAGGGACATTAAAAAGAACTCTGAAGAAATTGTTTGTTTGTTTGTTTGTTTTACTTCTGAAGACCTTGCTAAATCCGAAGACCTTGCTAAATCTGAAGACCTTGCTAAATCCACCCCTCCTAATTTGTTAACATTAGATTATACCCTTTTGTCCTCCAATCATACTTCTGCATGACTGTCCATAGAAATACACAAATCTTCCCACTTCTTTGGGCCTTCATTTCTGAAGGCTTCTGGGTCATATAAAATGTACATTAAATAAATGTGTATGCTTTTCTCTTGTTAATCTGTCTTTTATTACAGGAATCTTAGTCATGAATTTTGCAACATGTAATGAAAAGAAATTACTTTTTCTTCTCTATGGCTTCTGTTGACCAACATGAAGCAAGACTCTGCTCACTCCTGAGCCTACAGATGAGATCTTCAGACAATTTAAAAGATTATTTTTCTTCCCTACACTGCTAATGTCACACTCCAGTTCTCCAAGCTGGTAGCTATTTTGGTTCATAATCTCATATTTAGATATTTTTTATCAAAGGCAGGTTAAATCTGCAGTGAACTTTTGTCTCAGCCATCATTACGCAAAACAAGTCCTACCACCGATACTTGGGTTATTTATTCTGTCTAAACCCACAGTGATTTACCCCTTCTTGTCAAAAGACACAAAGGTCCTAAGGACCCCAAAGGGATCCTTTCTTGTCAAAAGTCCTCAGTGACTCCTTGTTCCAAGTAGGAAAAATGCCTACCTCATTTCCAGTGAGTAGCTCTACATTTCCAAGTAGTACTGTGAAGGTCTTTATCATGACATAAAAGTCATCATGGGCATGGAGCCCTATTGCCTTATACGTAACATAAGGATGACTTTAAATATCTCTTTCATAAATAAATTATCCAGTCTGATGTGGCGCCTCCATTTTGGACATGGAAGAGAGTAGCATAATTATTCATTATATTGCATTAATTTCATAATGTTTTCAGGTCTTCCCTACTACTTATTTATTATCCTTAGAGAATTGAGAATATAAATAGATCTTTCTAATAATATTAAGGAGAGTTCATTAAACATGGGTTAAGAGAATCAGTTGTGATCTTCGGTCTAACTATCGTGTTCTCTCTGGTTAGGTGAGGTAAGAAGTATTAGCTTACAAAATTGTGCCCTCTCCCCATCCCCAAGGATTATCCTCATAAATTATTTAAAGAATCTATAATATTTAATTTTAATTTTTTGAGTTTGAAATAATTTTAGTTACACAAATGGCTTCTGAGTTTTAGTATACCCATTACCCAGCTTCCCCTAAGATCAGTTTATCTAGACAAAGTGTAATTATTTAAACCAAGACATTAACATAGAAGCAATGCTGCCAACTAGCCTGAAGACTACTCACATTTTATCAATTGTTTCACTAATGGCATTTTACTCGTTTGTGATCTAATCCAGAATCCCATAACAAAGTCAGTTGTCATGTCTCCCTAGTTCCAACAGAGGACAGTTCCTCAGTCTTTATCTTTCATTACCTTGACATTTGAGGAGTAGTTATTTTATAAAAAAACAGAGTTTTGTAGTTTGAATTTTTTTGTTATTCATTTTTTGGCATGAACATAACAAAAGTATTATTTGCAGAAAGGATACTGTGTCCATTTACAATATATCATATCAGGAGGTATGCGACGTGGATATTATTTATTACTGATGATTGTAAAATTGCCACTTTATTAAGGCAGTGTCTACAAGCTTTTTTCACTATAAAGATACCACTCTTCCTTGGAATCAATAAGCACCTCAGGAGAAGTTACTTTGGGAACATGTAAATACTCTGTTTCTGTTCATAATTTTGTTCATTAATCTTAGCATGCATCTGTGATTTTTGCCTGCAACAATTATTATTGTGGTGTTTACCAAAGGGTGATTTTCTATTCTTGATGGAAATAGACAGATTCCTTTTACTTTAAATACTTAGAATTCTACCATAAAGAAAATCTATCCCTTGTTTCCTATTTTTTTATTTAATTATGAGTTAGACTCTTATGAATATACAGATAGTTATTTTAGTCTATGGGTTATATTACTCTAATTTATTTTTCTCAAAGCGTCTCAGATTTGGCCTTTGGAAGTCTTTCATGTAAACTTCCTTGTCCTTTCAACAGTCTCCCATCATTTTTTGAGCACTTTGTTTTCTAGCACAACAAAATATTTCAGGATTTTTTTGTGCTCTTTCTAGCACATGGTAAAATTGCATTAAACAATTTTCCTGGTCCTGGGTTGTCATTGTTTCCCAGTCTACTCAGTTGATGGAATTAATGTATGTGTGTATATATACACACACACACAGATGTATATGCACATATATTATCTATACATATATACATATACAAATGTATGCATATATACAATATGTTCAAATATTACATATCCCTCTATATGGAAACCTATGAAATTATACATATGTGTACATAAATGTACACACGCATATGAAAACATACACCTCTAAAACTCATTTAGTGTGCATGTGTTTACAGCGTGTGGATAAATAGGTAGATTATTTATATGAGAGGAGGAGACGGTAGGTGGGTTCATTTTCCCGTTTTACTTATTTCTAAGTCCTTTCATTGAGTGAGAATTCAGCTCTGTTTACAATGTAGGTGCTTATTCCTTCAGTTCTCATATACATATAAAGTACTTTCATAATTGATATCTACAGTTCTATGAGAAACAAGTTTACTAACTAGAATATTATATTTGTGTGCAATTCTTTTGGTGTTTAGCCTCAAAAATATACAGTCAAAATGCTGTTTTCCAAACTGATTTAAGGTTATTTTCTTCCTACGGTCTTTATTGTGGTTATGCTATTAATTTGTAATTGATTTAATTTGTTACTCTTCATAGTTCATCTTCAGTTCCCCCCCTGTTAAAATCTGGTTAATTTTAATTGTTTATATTTTGGGATATGTGAAGGACCATCATAGTTTAAAGCACAAAAACTATTATAAAAATATATATTCATAGAAGTGTCACTTCTCCCTCATCTCTTCTGCCTCATTCTTATTCGCCCAATCTTTCCACACTGTTTCTCCGAATCCCCTGTAATTAACCAACCTCATTCATTTCTGGTTACTCTTTGTATTTCACTTTGCACATTTTTATAGAAATATATTTTGGCTGGGCACAGTGGCTCATGCCTGTAATCCCAGCACTTTGGGAGGCTGAGGTGGGTGGATCATGAGGTCAGGAGTTCAAGATCAGCCTGAGGTCAGGAGTTCAAAATCAGCCTGGCCAAGATGGTGAAACCCCGTCTCTACCAAAAATACAAAAAGCCGCACATGGTGGTGGGCGCCTGTCATCCCAGCTACTTGGGAGACTGAGGCAGAGAATTGCTTAAACCCAGGAGGGGGAGGATGCAGTGAGCCAAGATCCCACCACTACACTCCAGCCTGGGCAACAGAGCAAAACTCCGTCTCAAAAAAAAAAAAAAAGAAATATATTTTATGAAATGTCTGGTAATATCTTTTTTCATTTTTCAGCAGGTTTTTTTGGATGTTTGTCTCCTCAATTTTAAAGAGTTCTTTATATATTAGTATATTAGCCCTTTTTCTAGATTGTGTTGAATATATTTTCAGCAAGTTTGTCAGTTATCTTTTGGCAATTTTATACTTTTTCTGTGATGAAAATATTTTATAGTTATGTAGTCAAACTTGTCAATCTTTCCTTTTATTGCCTCTGAATTGTGAGACAGTCTTTCCCTAGATGAGAGTTAAAAAACAAGTTACTCATGCTTTCTTCTAGTAGTTGTAAAATTACATGTTTTGCATTCAGATCTCTGAAACTTTTGAAGTTTCTTCCTGTGAATGGTATGAGATATAGATCTAATTATGTCATCTTCCAGTGGCTATCCATTTTCCCACCACCATTAATTCAATAGCCCATCACTGTCTCAGTGACGAGATGCTACTTTTATCATTTACTACATTTTCATGGGCATTTGGGTTTATTTCAAGACGTTAAATATATTTCACTGACTTTTTGTCTGTTCATCCACCGGTACCACCTGATTTAGTTGTTGTGCCTTAATAATGTGCTTTAATGTCTGGTAGGGCTAAACCTTCTCATAGTTTTTCTTTTATAGTGTTTTCTTATCTATTTTTGCATGTTGCCTTTTCATATTTAAATTTCTATTTAATATTACTTTGTCTAACTTCATAAAAAGCTTCTTTGTATTTTATTGGGTGTTGAATTTATAAACATAAATTTGATAGAAATAACATCTTTATAATACTGTGTTGATCTAGCCAAGAACTGTGCATGTCATTCCATTTATTCAAGTCTACTTTTTGGCTTTTAAGACGGCTTTAAACATTTTTTTGTTTTGTTTTTTGTTTTTTTTTATTGAGTAAATGTGATACCTTTTAAATAGGGCATCTTAGCCATCTGTGCTGCTGTAACACAATACCACAAACTGAGTAATTTATCAACAATAGAAATTTTGTTTTCACAGTTTTAGAGCCTGGGAAATCCAAGGACAACGTGCTGGCAGGTTCAGTGTCTGGTAAGGGCTGCTTTCTGCTTCCAAGATGCTGCCTTAATGCTGCATCCTTTAGAGGTGAGGAATGCTGTGCCCTCACATGGCAGAGGACAGAAGTGCAAAAGGGACACACGTCCCTCATCTAGCTCTTTTATAAAGACAACTAATCCCATTTACAAGGGAAAAGCTCTTATGCCCTAATCACTTCTTAAAGGCCCTACCTCTTAATTCTATCACATTGGCAATAACTGAATTTTTCAGGGAACACATGCAAACTATAGCATAGGGTTACTGATTTCTGCATGTAAATTTGACATTATGCCATCTAACTGAATTATTTTATTATTTACATTATTTTTTAGCATCGATGCTCTAGGGTTTTCCAGGAATCTATCCTATCATGTGAAAGTAGAGATACTTCTGTTTCTCTTTACCCATACTTATGCCTCCATGAATTTCTCTTATATAAATGTACTATGATGTTGAATACTACCAGAGATAGTGGACATATTTGCATGTTTCTTGAACTTAGTGAAGATGCCTAGTATATGTTTTCATTACATAAAATATCAGTTTTATGACAAAGATATTTATATATGTACATATTTATATAAATGTATATTTGTATATTTTATATATACACACATATACATATATAGACACACATATATTATCATCTTTAAAAAGTGCCCCATAATCACTATTTTCTTGAATATTTTTTAGCAGGAAGTGGCTCTGAATTTTGTCGAAGACGTTTTGATTTTGCGTGTTTGTTTTTGTAAGCATCTATGAAGATACATGTCTTAGTCTGTTCAGGCTGCTATATCTAAATACAATAAATTGAGTGGCTTATAAACAACAGAAATTTATTTCTAATAGAGTTGGAAGCTGGAAAATCCAAGACTAAGATCCTGGCACATTTGGTGTCTAATGAGATCTTGATTTCTTATTCGTAGATGGCTCCTTCTAGCTGTATCATTATACGGTGAAAGAGGCAAACCAGCTACCTTAGGCCTATTTCATAAGGCATCAATCCCATTCATGGGGACTCTATTGTCATGATCTAATAACCTCCCCAAAGCCCCACCTCCTAATATCATTGTCTTGGGTTATAAGATTTCAACATATGACTCCGGAGGGAACACAAATATTCAGATTGTAACAATAATCATATGATTTTTAGATGTATTAAAATAGTATATGCTATTAAAAGATTGCCTAATATTTAACCATGTGTATATTTCTGGAATGAAAAACAGTTTTCCATGATGTATTATTTTCCTAATGTGGTACTGGACTCCATTTCTTAAGGTTATCATATGTTTATATTGATATTCAGAATTGGTACTCGTTTACTTTTTGTACCGTTCTTATCAGCTTAAATATCAATGTTACATTTGTCCATAAAAGGAAATAAGTTTTCATCCATTTTCAAGGATCTGGAACAATGTATAGTGTATTGAGGCCACTGTATCTTTGATAGATTTATAGAATTCTTTTTTAAATCCTACCTGGTCTAGTACTTTTCATTGAGGGTAGAGTGGCAGGGTTTTAATAATCATCCCTACTTCTATGGAAATTAGACTATTTGAGCTTTGATTTCAATAGACTCACAGCTGGCTCATGTGTGTAGTCCTTTAAGAGGCTTTAAAAGTCTGAGGTGGGAGGATTGCTCAAGGCCAGGAGTTCCAGATCAATGAGGTCAACTTTTCTAATCTGCGCTGTTTTAGAAAATAATCAGTCTCATTAAGATTTTCAAATTTATTTGCATTCAAGTCTTCAAAGAAGCATATTATGATTTTTTAAAAAATCTTTCTTTTATGTCAGTGTCTATTTCTCCCTTGTCATCTCTCCTTTTTATAATTGTTCATTCTTCATTTTTCCTGGTCAAGTCATTTAGCAATTTATCTATTTTGCTAATTACAAAACAGATTTTTGACTTGTTAATTAGGTCTGTCACTTTTTTCTTTTCTCTATCTCACTAAATTCTGCTTTTCTTAAGCTTTTAGTTAACTTTGTTATTTCTTTCCTCAATTTTTTAACTGAATAATTAAATCATTCATTTTCATATCTTATTTTTGCTGAAAAATTATTTAATGAAATGTATTGTTCTCATAGCACTACTTCATCATATCTCTGATATTTTGGTTTTTTTTTTCATTTTTTAAGGAAATTTTGTAATTTCAGCTTGTATTTTCACTTCAACCAAACATTTCTTAATTGAAATTTCCAGATGCAAGAGACTTTGTATTTTGTTTTGTTAATAATTTAGAATTTTATTTCATTGTAATATGAGATTATTGTTTATAATATTGCTATTTATGGAACTTACTATTTCTGTGACCTTATATATGAGTAAATGTTGTCACAAATATTCTAAAAAATAAAACATTTGTAAATTAGTCTTTCTCTTAGCCCATTTGGGCTGCTATAACAAATTACCATAGTCTGGATGGATTAAACAACAAATACTTTTTGCTCATAGTCCTAGATTCTAAGAAGTTTAAGATCAAGATGCTAGCAGATTCAAGGTCTGGTGAGGAACTGTTTCCTGGTTTATAGATAGCTGTTCTCTGTCGTCACAGGGCAGAAAGCGTGAAAGAGCTCTCTGGGTTCTCTTTTATAAGGGCACTAATCCCATTCATGAGAGCTCCACCCTCACGACCTACATCCTAAAGGCACCATCTCCTAATACCATCACACTGAAGGTTAATATTTCAACATAGGGAATTTTAAGAGGGCACAAACTAGTCCATGGTACATTGCCAGTTATTTCCATCTTTATTATGTATTATATATATGTTATATATAATATTTATAAAGCCAGATACCACTTTAATTTTTTTTACCTCTATATGATATTTTATCTTCTGGCCTAGAGCTTTGAAGTTTTTTTTAAAATCAAAATTTTTACAAGAGTATGTCTTTGAGTTCATCATTTTGGGTAAATTTTTCCAAATACCCAAGTAGCCTAGTTATTTATTTATTTATTTACTTACCTATTTACTTATTGTTGTTGTTGTAGTTTTTTGAGGAGTGTCACTGTGTCTGGAGTGTAGTGGCAGAATCCCAGCTCACTGCAACCTTTGCCTCCCAGGCTTAAGCGATTCTCCTGGCTCAGCTTCCTGAGTAGCTGGGATTACAGGCATACACAACCATACCCAGCTAATTTTTGTATCTTTTTCATAGAGACAGGGTTTCACCATGTTGGCCAGGCTGGTCTTGAACTCCTAACCTCAGGTGATCTGCTGCCTCAGTTTCCCAAAGTGCTGGGATTACAGGCATGAGCCACCATGCCCGGCCCTCAGGCAGCCTTTTTAATATTTACCTTTGGGACTGGTAGTAGTGTTAGTAGAAAGTTTTCCCGGGTTATAGTTTTAAATATTAGTTCTATTCCATTATTTTGTTTTTCCTTTTCAGAGAAGGAATCTTTTTCCTTCTTAGGCTATCTTTCACTTCCTCTACTTTCTCTCTGACCCTTCTCACCTTTTTGTTCTCTCATACTCATTTTCTTGGTTACTTTATGGTTTCTTCCATGCCTTCTATTTTATTCTTTATTTTATTATATTCCTTCTTGAAAACATTGGATGTTATCATTTATTCCTGATATTATTTTGAAGTTTTCTTCCCTTATTTTCTTAAGTTCAAACATTTCTTCATTTATTTATTATTCATTTCTGTGCTAGGATTTTAATTTCTGATTCATGTAGTTTTTCATATCCTCAAATGCTTGTGATATATTCAATTCAGTTTGTCGTTTGCTTTTCATTTAGTTTTGTTTTTGCTTTCTTTTTTTCATTTTGGTTGTTTATGTGGAGAGGGGATTTTTCTCTGTTGTGTTGAATCTCATTTTCTGATTTTAAAATAAAAACTATATGAATCTGTTCATATTTTTTCTCTTCATTTTTGTGCTATTGGGGTATTTTCTAAAATGACTAGTTTTATGGCACCCTCTTCTGTCATCATAACAAAATGCAGACACTTTAGCTGATTTCTGTTCTTTTGATTTGATGGTGGGGATGTGAGTGTACGTTCTTTTGGGGGATTTTTGGCCCTCTTGTTTCGTAGGACCCTGAAATATTTGTCTTCTTTTTTTTCTTTTACCATTCATCACCTAACTGATTTAAAAAAGTTGTATTTACTTGCATTCATTTTTGCATTTTTCCCCCTCAGAAGCTACAAACGTCAAACACTGCATGCATTTTAAGTGTCTTCCTATGGTTTATGTTCTGATATATCAGAACACTTTTTTGTGTGTGATTTCAGAATTAGATTGTACTTAATCTTTCTGACAGTGGTTTTTAGGACAACTTTATACCTGTTATTTGATTCTTTCTCTATTCCTCACAGTTTTTCTGAATCTACCTTTGCTTGCCACAAAGTCTTGGGGAAGGTAAAGGGTGGTAAGGACAGTAAGATCATTCACGGGGATTTGGTAATTTTTTCTGTTTTACTTACTATCTGATTAACGTTTGGAAACTCGTTGTATTGAAGTTCTGCCAAGTGAATTTTTTGTAACTTTATTTTTCCTTTCTTGTTGTTCTCTATTTGTTTTGGAGGAAACAAACTTTGAGAAACATGAAACTAGCTGGCTATCACTGTCTTTAACTATCAGAAGTCCTCACCTTTAATATTTTATGTTATCTATGCATCTTCACCACTTTCCTCCAGTAGCATTAGAATTTTGACAAAATTCTTTTACATTGTGGCTGTATGCCATAATGGCCTAGGAATAGCTTATGCTTTGTTCTTACTTTCCCAGGCTGAACATTATTTGTCTTGCACAATCTGCCTTTCTATAGCATTTAAATCCACATAATTACCAGCTCTAGGGCAAAAAAAAAAAAAATGAAAGCAACATGGTCAATAAACAGTTACACAGATAATGCTGAATTGCTCTGTGTCCAGTTCTAGCCAGACATAAGTGATACGATTACTATGCTGGAAATTGTTTGCATTGTAGGTAGTGAATTATAATATGCCTTAGCTTTCCCATAATGCCTTTATGTTATAACAGAACTCTGCATTTTTTTTTTTTATAATATAATTGCAAGTATTTTTTTTTCTTTTTTTTTTTTATTATACTTTAAGTTCTAGGGTACATGTGCATAACGTGCAGGTTTGTTACATATGTATACTTATGCCATGTTGGTGTGCTGCACCCATCAACTCGTCAGCACCCATCAATTCATCATTTATATCATGTATAACTCCCCAATGCAATCCCTCCCTCCTCCCTCCTCCCCCCTCCCCATGATAGGCCCCAGTGTGTGATGTTCCCCTTCCCGAGTCCAAGTGATCTCATTGTTCAGTTCCCACCTATAAGTGAGAACATGCGGTGTTTGGTTTTCTCTTCTTGTGATAGTTTGCTAAGAATGATGGTTTCCAGCTGCATCCATGTCCCTACAAAGGACGCAAACTCATCCTTTTTTATGGCTGCATAGTATTCCATGGTGTATATGTGCCACATTTTCTTAATCCAGTCTGTCACAGATGGACATTTGGGTTGATTCCAAGTCTTTGCTATTGTGAATAGTGCCGCAATAAACATACGTGTACATGTGTCTTTGTAGTAGAATAATTTATAATCCTTTGGGTATATACCCAGTAGTGGGATGGCTGGGTCATATGGTACATCTCGTTCTAGATCCTTGAGGAATTGCCATACTGTTTTCCATAATGGTTGAACTAGTTTACAATCCCACCAACAGTGTAAAAGTGTTCCTATTTCTCCACATCCTCTCCAACACCTGTTGTTTCCTGACTTCTTAATGATTGCCATTCTAACTGGTGTGAGATGGTATCTCATTGTGGTTTTGATTTGCATTTCTCTGATGGCGAGTGATGATGAGCATTTTTTCATGTGTCTGTTGGCTGTATGAATATCTTCTTTTGAGAAATGTCTGTTCATATCCTTTCCCCACTTTTTGATGGGGTTGTTTGTTTTTTTCTCGTATATTTGTTTGAGTTCTTTGTAGATTCTGGATATTAGCCCTTTGTCAGATGAGTAGGTTGCAAAAATTTTCTCCCATTCTGTAGGTTGCCTGTTCACTCTGATGGTAGTTTCTTTTGCTGTGCAAAAGCTCTTTAGTTTAATTAGATCCCATTTGTCAATTTTTGCTTTTGCTGCCGTTGCTTTTGGTGTTTTAGACATGAAGTCCTTGCCCATGCCTATGTCCTGAATGGTACTACCTAGATTTTCTTCTAGGGTTTTTATGGTATTAGGTCTAACATTTAAGTCTCTAATCCATCTTGAATTAATCTTCGTATAAGGGGTAAGGAAAGGATCCAGTTTCAGCTTTCTACTTATGGCTAGCCAATTTTCCCAGCACCATTTATTAAATAGGGAATCCTTTCCCCATTTCTTGTTTCTCTCAGGTTTGTCAAAGATCAGATGGCTGTAGATGTGTGGTATTATTTCTGAGGACTCTGTTCTGTTCCATTGGTCTATATCTCTGTTTTGGTACCAGTACCATGCTGTTTTGGTTACTGTAGCCTTGTAGTATAGTTTGAAGTCAGGTAGCGTGACGCCTCCAGCTTTGTCCTTTTGACTTAGGATTGTCTTGGCAATGAGGGCTCTTTTTTGCTTCCATATGAACTTTAAAGCAGTTTTTTCCAATTCTGTGAAGAAACTCATTGGTAGCTTGATGGGGATGGCATTGAATCTATAAATAACCTTGGGCAGTATGGCCATTTTCACGATATTGATTCTTCCTATCCATGAGCATGGTATGTTCTTCCATTTGTTTGTGTCCTCTTTGATTTCACTGAGCAGTGGTTTGTAGTTCTCCTTGAAGAGGTCCTTTACATCCCTTGTAAGCTGGATTCCTAGGTATTTTATTCTCTTTGAAGCAATTGTGAATGGAAGTTCATTCCTGATTTGGCTCTCTGCTTGTCTGTTACTGGTGTATAAGAATGCTTGTGATTTTTGCACATTAATTTTGTATCCTGAGACTTTGCTGAAGTTGCTTATCAGCTTAAGGAGATTTTGGGCTGAGACAATGGGGTTTTCTAAATATACAATCATGTCATCTGCAAACAGGGACAATTTGACTTCTTCTTTTCCTAACCGGATACCCTTGATTTCTTTCTCTTGCCTGATTGCCCTAGCCAGAACTTCCAACACTATGTTGAATAGGAGTGGTGAGAGAGGGCATCCCTGTCTTGTGCCAGCTTTCAAAGGGAATTTTTCCAGTTTTTGCCCATTCAGTATGATATTAGCTGTGGGTTTGTCATAAATAGCTCTTATTATTTTGAGGTACGTTCCATCAATACTGAATTTATTGAGCGTTTTTAGCATGAAGGGCTGTTGAATTTTGTCAAAAGCCTTTTCTGCATCTATTGAGACAATCATGTGGTTCTTGTCTTTGGTTCTGTTTATATTGTGGATTACGTTTATTGATTTGCGAATGTTGAACCAGCCTTGCATCCCAGGGATGAAGCCCACTTGATCATGGTGGATACGCTTTTTGATGTGCTGCTGAATCCGGTTTGCCAGTATTTTATTGAGAATTTTTGCATCAATGTTCATCAGGGATATTGGTCTAAAATTCTCTTGTTTTGTTGTGTCTCTGCCAGGCTTTGGTATCAGGATGATGTTGGCCTCATAAAATGAGTTAGGGAGGATTCCCTCTTTTTCTATTGATTGGAATAGTTTCAGAAGGAAGGGTACCAGCTCCTCCTTGTACCTCTGGTAGAATTCAGCTGTGAATCCATCTGGTCCTGGACTTTTTTTGGTGGGTAGGCTATTAATTGTTGCCTCAATTTCAGAGCCTGCTATTGGTCTATTCAGGGATTCAACTTCTTCCTGGTTTAGCCTTGGGAGAGTGTAAGTGTCCAGGAAATTATCCATTTCTTCTAGATTTTCTAGTTGATTTGCGTAGAGGCGTTTATAGTATTCTCTGATGGTAGTTTGTATTTCTGTGGGGTCAGTGGTGATATCCCCTTTATCATTTTTTATTGCATCTATTTGATTCCTCTCTCTTTTCTTCTTTATTAGCCTTGCTAGCGGTCTGTCAATTTTGTTGATCTTTTCAAAAAACCAACTCCTGGATTCATTGATTTTTTGGAGGGTTTTTTGTGTCTCTATCTCCTTCAGTTCGGCTCTGATCTTAGTCATTTCTTGCCTTCTGCTAGCTTTTGAATGTGTTTGCTCTTGCCTCTCTAGTTCTTTTAATTGTGATGTTAGAGTGTCAATTTTAGATCTTTCCTGCTTTCTCTTGTGGGCATTTAGTGCTATAAATTTCCCTCTACACACTGCTTTAAATGTGTCCCAGAGATTCTGGTATGTTGTATCTTTGTTCTCATTGGTTTCAAAGAACATCTTTATTTCCGCTTTCATTTCGTTATGTACCCAGTAGTTATTCAGGAGCAGGTTGTTCAGTTTCCATGTAGTTGAGCGGTTTTGATTGAGTTTCTTAGTCCTGAGTTCTAGTTTGATTGCACTGTGGTCTGAGAGACAGTTTGTTATAATTTCTGTTCTTTTACATTTGCTGAGGAGTGCTTTACTTCCAATTATGTGGTCAATTTTGGAATAAGTGCGATGTGGTGCTGAGAAGGATGTATATTCTGTTGATTTGGGGTGGAGAGTTCTATAGATGTCTATTAGGTCCACTTGGTGCAGAGATGAGTTCAATTCCTGGATATCCTTGTTAACTTTCTGTCTCGTTGATCTGTCTAATGTTGACAGCGGAGTGTTGAAGTCTCCCATTATTATTGTATGGGAGTCTAAGTCTCTTTGTAAGTCTCTAAGGACTTGCTTTATGAATCTGGGTCCTCCTGTATTGGGTGCATATATATTTAGGAGAGTTAGCTCTTCCTGTTGAATTGATCCCTTTACCATTATGTAATGGCCTTCTTTGTCTCTTTTGATCTTTGATGGTTTAAAGTCTGTTTTATCAGAGACAAGGATTGCAACCCCTGCTTTTTTTTGTTCTCCATTTGCTTGGTAGATCTTCCTCCATCCCTTTATTTTGAGCCTATGTATGTCTCTGCATGTCAGATGGGTCTCCTGAATACAGCAGACTGATGGGTCTTGACTCTTTATCCAGTTTGCCAGTCTGTGTCTTTTAATTGGAGCATTTAGTCCATTAACATTTAAGGTTAATATTGTTATGTGTGAACTTGATCCTGCCATTATGATATTAACTGGTTATTTTGCTCGTTAGTTGATGCAGTTTCTTCCTAGCCTCGATGGTCTTTACATTTTGGCATGTTTTTGCGATGGCTGGTGCCGGTTGTTCCTTTCCATGTTTAGGGCTTCCTTCAGGGTCTCTTGTAAGGCAGGCCTGGTGGTGACAAAATCTCTAAGCATTTGCTTATCTGTAAAGGATTTTATTTCTCCTTCACTTATGAAACTTAGTTTGGCTGGATATGAAATTCTGGGTTTAAAATTCTTTTCTTTAAGAACGTTGAATATTGGCCCCCACTCTCTTCTGGCTTGTAGAGTTTCTGCCGAGAGATCTGCTGTTAGTCTGATGGGCTTCCCTTTGTGGGTAACCCGACCTTTCTCTCTGGCTGCCCTTAAGATTTTTTCCTTCATTTCAACTTTGGTGAATCTGGCAATTATGTGTCTTGGAGTTGCTCTTCTGGAGGAGTATCTTTGTGGTGTTCTCTGTATTTCCTGAATTTGAATGTTGGCCTGCCCTACTAGGTTGGGGAAGTTCTCCTGGATGATATCCTGAAGAGTGTTTTCCAACTTGGTTCCATTTTCCCCCTCACTTTCAGGCACCCCAATCAGACGTAGATTTGGTCTTTTTACGTAATCCCATACTTCTTGCAGGCTTTGCTCATTTCTTTTTCTTCTTTTTTCTTTTGGTTTCTCTTCTCGCTTCATTTCATTCATTTGATCTTCAATCACTGATACTCTTTCTTCCAGTTGATCGAGTCGGTTACTGAAGCTTGTGCATTTGTCACGTATTTCTCGTGTCATGGTTTTCATCTCTGTCATTTCGTTTATGATCTTCTCTGCATTAATTAGTCTAGCTGTCAATTCTTCCACTCTTTTTTCAAGATTTTTAGTTTCTTTGCGCTGGGTACGTAATTCCTCCTTTAGCTCTGATAAGTTTGATGGACTGAAGCCTTCTTCTCTCATCTCGTCCAAGTCATTCTCTGACCAGCTTTGATCCATTGCTGGCGATGGGCTGCGCTCCTTTGCAGGGGGAGCTGCGCTCTTATTTTTTGAATTTCCAGCTTTTCTGCCCTGCTTCTTCCCCATCTTTGTGGTTTTATCTGTCTCTGGTCTTTGATGGTGGTGACGTACTGATGGGATTTTGGTATAGGTGTCCTTCCTGTTTGATAGTTTTCCTTCTGACAGTCAGCACCCTCAGCTATAGGTCTGTTGGAGATTGCTTGAGGTCCACTCCAGACCCTGTTTGCCTGGGTATCAGCAGCAGAGGTTGCCGAAGATAGAATATTGCTGAACAGCGAGTGTACCTGTCTGATCCTTCCTTTGGAAGTTTCCTCTCAGGGGTGTACTCCACCCTGTGAAGTGTGGGGTGTCAGACTGCCCCTAGTGGGGGATTTCTCCCAGCTAGGCTACTCAGGGGTCAGGGACACACCTGAGCAGGCAGTCCGTCCGTTCTCAGATCTCAACCTCCGAGTTGGGAGATCCACAGCTCTCCCCAAAGCTGTCAGACAGAGTCGTTCGCAGTCTGCACCGGCCCCCGCTGTTTCCCCTGTTGGTCTTCAGCTGTGCGCTGTTCCCAGAGGTGGAGTCTACAGAGACAGGCAGGCTTCCTTGAGCTGCTGTGAGCTCCACCCAGTTCGAGCTTCCCAGCGGCTTTGTTTACCTACTTAAGCCTCAGCAATGGTGGGCGCCCCTCCCCCAGCCTCGCTGCTGCCTTGCCGATAGATCGCGGCAGACTGCTGTGTTAGCAGTGAGGGAGGCTCCGTGGGCGTGGGACCCTCCCGGCCAGGCGTGGGATATATTCTCCTGGTGTGCCTCTTTGCTTAAAGCGCCGTATTGGGGTGGGAGTTACCCGATTTTCCAGGTGTTGTGTGTCTCAGTTCCCCTGGCTAGGAAAACGGATTCCCTTCCCCCTTGCACTTCCAGGTGAGGCGATGCCTCGCCCTGCTTCAGCTCTCGCTGGTCAGGCTGCAGCAGCTGACCAGCACCGATTGTCCGGCACTCCCTAGTGAGATGACCCCAGTACCTCAGTTGAAAATGCAGAAATCACCGGTCTTCTGTGTCGCTCGCGCTGGGAGTTGGAGACTGGAGCTGTTCCTATTTGGCCATCTTGCTCCGCCCCCCCAGAACTCTGCATTTTTAATCACAAACATAAATTATGTCTGTAATGCAAATTACCTTACTCTACAGAATAGCCAAGGTCCTGAAAGGGGAATCTCTGGGAACTAAATCCCATCTTCCCACTGCCCATGCATATGGATCCCTCAACAGATATCCTTGACTCATACACACTTTGCAAATATATATCCTCTTTAAGTAAGACAATGTATGAAGAAATATTAAAATGAGATTCATAATATATAGAAAAGTTTTAGTAAACACAATGCATTCTCCAAAGTTTACGAAGAAAACTGCAACTTACTATGTATTACATTTGAAAATTTTTCTTTGAAAACTATTCTTACTGAATAATAAACAAATGCTCACTATCCAAGCAGTGCTTGTCAAGCTATCTGTGAAAAAATATAAACAAATGAATAAATAATAAATAAATGCAGTGAAAGGCTTTCAAACAAGGGAATTGAATGCTGCAAGCCTTGTAATGCCGATTACAGGCAGTATAGAAACAATTAACTTGTTTTGTTAAGCATTTTAAAAATTTGCTTTAACTAGAAAGTCTTGAGTCTCCATATCTTAAGAAACTACTTTTTGAGGCAGAGTCTTGTTATATTGCCCAGGTCGGTGCCGAATTCCTGGACTCCAGTAATCCTCCTGCCTCATCTTCCTGAGCAGCTGGGATTACAGGCACACACCATCACACCTAGCTCAAGAAAACTTTTTTAAAAAATCACTAGTAGCTGCCCAAAGCCTATATACCATTTGTCAGATATGCTCTTCTTGTTTTAGTCGAATACATATAAATAATCATACAGGACACACACACACACACACACACACACACACACACACACACACACACAGGAAAGACCTCAGAAATTATTCAGTTCAGGCAAATATCTGAAATGCTTTCTAATCTGAGTATCTGCAAAGTTCATTGAAAGTTTCAAAAAATAATGATTCCTTGGGATTTATGGATTACACTGTGACACTCACATTCTTATACTGGCCCTCATTAGAGGAAACCAGGATGTGCAAAGAAAACTATTCTTGGCCTGGTTTCCCAGGGAACCAATGTGTATGAATTTTCTATGTGGCAGTCTGTTTCTATCAAAACCACTTGCTCTCAGGAGCACACAGCAAAGTTAGTTGAAATTGGAAAGAGAAAATCCAAACAAAGTACACATATCTGAATTTAAAATAGCTTATGATCAGTAAGTGATGTCAATGTCTACCTCAATTTTCATGGCTTAAAATCATTCATTGATTTAAGCCTCTGGTCACGGTTACTAACGCACCATGCTGGTTGTGTACTGAACACTTCCACATGGGAGGAGGTATTCACATAGAGTATAGATGCATGGTGCCCATGTGTGGTGCACAATCCATCCAACCTCATATGCAGTGTGCCTGCATCTAACATCATCTAGCAGAACTAAGGTATGCAAGTAAAATTGCTGTGACATCACAAAGTCAGCTCATTCAAAAACTATGAATTTTTGGAAGGAAAACTAAACAAGAAACTTATTTTCTGACATGTTTAAACAAGCCAAATATTCAAAAACAAAAATACCAATTTTTAAGAGTTAAACATACAATATAATCTCCTATAAGTTAATCCTATAAACCAGTTATAGGTATTTTTAATCAACTCATTAATCAGTTTCTTTAAATATTAATCACAACTGGTTTTCAAAGTGTATTCATTCATGTATTTATTTAACAAAAATCAATTGAGCCTTTACATGTGTACTGGTATCATCTGTAACATGGACAATCTGAAATAAAACTTGTTTAAGGCAGCATTCTGCCTCTCTAGACTGAAGGTAGGGAATACTAAATATTCTCTCATTCTAACACTAAAATAATAACACTTTTCTATGACAATTTAATCAATTAAGTATTTACCAGAGACAATTGGAGATTAATGTGGCCTAAAAAGTAGAAAGGCTTTTTTTCCAGTTGTTTTTTTTTGTTGTTGTTCTTTGTTGTTGTTATTGTTGCTATTAAATATATAGAAATTACCTAACACTAATATAGTCAGCAAAAATGTATCTCCACAACATAGAATACTGAGATTTTTTTAAATGATAGCTGGGCTAAAGGAGAAAAAATCAGCAGCCATATTGTTTGAGACAAGATGTTAAGTGATGGAAATAGAGGTAGCCTAGGAGGAAAAACCTTAACTTAAAAAGCCTAACATAGAAATTCCTTAAGAAAGTAAAACGAGATGAAAACTCAACATTATCAAAAGACATACTATTCAGTTGAAAAAGGGAATAAATCTGAAGTGACAGAATTCACATATAATTCAGACATACATTCTAGCTTACTGGAGGGAAACATGTCAGGTAAAGGTAATTGGCAGTCTGATTAAGGGACTGCAGAATCAAAAGAATGTATGAAATTTTCGGTAATGGAAGTACCATAATATATGTGCTGGATATTATTAATTAAAAGTTAAAAGAGAAGTCTGATTATCATTGATACTGCATTCCAAGTATAGTTTTAGTGACTAATGAGACATCACCAAATATTTGTGTAAACAAGATTTAAGTTACTCCATACAAATGAACAAGTAGAAGATGACCAGAGTGTGTTACAAAGGCTCACCCCTGAACTTCAAACTCTTCCTGGAGAGACACTGAAATGAATAACACTGCAAAAAGAGCACCTGGAAGACATTCTTGCCAGCCACGCAAAAAGGCGATAACTGCTGGATCAATACTGGGACTCATCAAAGAATTATGATGGCTACTGGCATTGCAATGTACAGAGAGAAAAATACAACAGAATAAATTAGATCCAGTGCATATAATAATTTACTGTATACAAATGGAGGCATTGATAGTCAATGGGAAAAGATACTAAAACTATTGTTTAACTACTTAGAGAAAAATAACATAAATTAACACTCCCCACCATAGGAAAAAAATTGCGATGGCTCAATCCATGGAAAAGTACAAAAATCTTTTTTCCAGTCTCTCTGAGAAGAAATTCTTAAAGGGAGGATTTCAGGTATGATATCAAATGAGTCTTATTAAGAAGATTTCCCCTGAGGATCTCACATTCTTACTGGTAAATGTGAATACCCTCGAGGAAATCTTACAGATTTCTGAACATCCGAGGAAAATAGAATAAAACCAAAATGGTACTTTACCTCCATAAAACTGGAAAAGTGTTCCCTCTGCTCCAACATAAAAGAGCAGTCAAGGGTCCCCCAAGTATGGTTTTAAGGAACTTCAGTAATCCTGGTGTTAGAGGGTAGAGGATAGAGGAGAGAACTGATATTATAAAACATGCAAAAGCATAACAAATGGACTTATGACACATTACTCAGTATTACTTTAAATAATGAATGTATTTAAATCATACAAACCATTGGAATGGCTGATTCTGACTTATATAAGCAAAACACATCTCTCTGCTTGTAAAAAATAATTAGGTTATATTTTTCTACTCTACTCTTCCCTGCCCAAATCTGTTCTTATCAAAGAGAAACTCTCAAATGCAAATCTCAAAACTGTTTTATAATGCTTTTTATTGTTGTTATTTATTTGCTTAGCAAAAGTAACAAGTTCATTTTATATTTTTTCCAAATGTGTGGACATTATATTAATTAGGATTCAGGTTGAAAATAACAGAACCAACTCCCATTTGTTCAAAGAAGAAAGAGGAGAAGGAGGAGGAGGAGGCAAAAAGAAAATAAGTAGAGAGAAAAGTATGAGGTTTATTTCCTACAAGGCAATTATGAGGAAATATGTTCCTATTATAAAGAAGTACTGGACTCAAGTAACCTGTCTAGACTGTGTCTGGGCTTCAGAAAGGAAAAGGAGCCAAGAACAGTGTAAGAATCCAGGGGACGTTTTCTCTCCTCCTCTCATCTCTGGTCTCTCTGTAGCTCTGCTTTGTGCATGAAGGTATATAGCTGTATCGCTGCTCCTCAGCTTTCACATCTATATTAAATTGATTGCAGAATCCTGAGAATGCACATTTGTTTGGGCCAAGTTTGATCGGGTTTTCAGTCTTCATAACTAAACTAAAGTCAGATGAAACATGACTGCCTGGAGCCTACACCTGTGAAAAGTGAGGCTAGTATTCAGGGAAGACAAATTGAACAGAAACTCAGTGGTTTCAATCACAATATTACAGTTTGTTAGATATATTTCTTGATGTTCTATTTTTTAAACAACTAGTAGCTGAACAAATCTAACAGATATTATGGGGACTGCCTCTCCCGCTCTGAGGAATGACTCAATTTCTTGCAGAGAAAATGACCTCTCCTTACAAAATTTATAAGCTTGGGTCTAGCTGATTAAACTAAGTAAGATATAGTTTTTATGTCTATTGCTATAAATACATTTTCTTCAACTACGCTGAAAAGAATACTAATCAAAGTGCCCACATTTAAGGACATTGACTTCTTGTTCCTAACATGAAGAATATATTTGTAAGAATGTAGTTTTAATATATTCTTAAGAAAAATAATAGAATATTGAACCACACACTCCAGTTGTTATAATACTCTGATGAAAACTTTAGCAGGCACCTAGGTATCTGTCTTTATGTTTCCAAATTCTGAAATATCCTGAAACACATGACTATTCAATTGAATTTCTCAATTTTTATATGTTTCAAGTTGTAAATGACAATTATATATAAATATTACTTTCTGATGTTTCTACATTATCATCAAATATTAAACATCTGTTGGGGATTGCTATAGGTTAAGAGAGGAGAAAGACAAAGAAAAATGTTGTGATACCCAGATCACAATACAAAGCCTGTGGCTTCATTCTTCACTGTGGTCCTGACTTAACTGTTGTAGTCAAAGACTGAGTTGAACACCCAGGACTTAAGTCATAACAGACATGTAAGAGGGTATACTATATCACACACCTGATTCTAACATTCTAATATTTAGACAGCACTTCCCTGTATCCTCCCCCATAGAATTACTCAGGAAGAAAAGCCTTCCTTGATTTAATAATTTGAAATAACTAAAAAAAAAGTACGCATGAAGAATATCTACCTTAAAAGGAAATGGAGGAAACATGAGATAATTTGGATAAATTTTCTGTAATTTATAAAAGTTAAAATCATTGATTATAAACGAAAGTCAAACAACATATTTACTGAAAAAAGAAGACATTAGACAAAAGCAGGAGATTAAAAATATGACAAATAATTTAAAGTCAAAAAATTACATTATAAACAATATATATAGGAAAAATATTGTTGGGATGAAAGACAGGCTTGGAAAAAAAACGCGAGGTCTGAAAGTAAATAACAAAAAAAGTTAAAGAATTTAAAGAATAAGACAGGTATGAAATACCAGCTAAGGAGATCAAACATATGCATGACCAGTATTCCTGGAGAAAAACAAAAAATGTGACAGGATAGGAACATGAAGGATAGAGACTTTGAAGAGACAAGGAACTTACTTGAATTTTAAAAAGACTTGGAACTTGAGACTGAAATAGCACATTAAGTCCTAAAAAAGAAAATTTGAAACAAAATGATCAACACAAAGACTGATCAAGGTGATATTGAAAAATAATATTTAAAAGAATGCTATTAGCACCCAGGTAGAAACACAAGTTAGACAGAACAAAGAAAATCAAACTAATTTTAAATGATTCCAGAGGAATATTTACAAATGAAGCAAGTCTACAGAGTTCTGAGGGAAAGGGAATTTCATTTGAAAGCCGTATAAATGAGTAAAATTACACTTCAAATATAATGAAATTATTCATTTGCAATACACATAAGCCTGCAAAATAGTGCACTCATTAACCTTAGTGAAAAAATACAAACACTACCTGTTGAAAAATATAAACAACTAAACAACGGAAAAACCTAGGATATAAGAACTAGTGACAGGCATTGAATTTATTTAGATATGTAAATATATAAATAACAGTAAAAATTATAAACTTTAGCTACAGAAAAGAACACAAATACTGAAGTATTATTTGTGGGAATTCTACTTCTAGGATGATGTTGTGGATATAATTTTTTTATATTTCTTTTACTGAATACAGCCAAAAAGTCATAATATTATAAATAAAACAAATATGAAAAGACTGTAAAAGATGGAAAGAAGAAATCAGACTGACTAGGGATTGCAGGATGTGAGAAACAATACAGTGATAAGATTCTTGGATTTTCTTTTTGCCTCATAAATGCTAGACAGGGTGTTGGAGGCACTAACAACTTAGAAAGCCAATGGGTGAATACTGACAACATCTTCCAAAAAGCCTGCCAAAGCAACAGAGGCAGCACAACAAAAAACAATGGTCCCACCTCCATCCACAACAGAAAAAGCCAAATGAGGAGCCTAGACTTTTATTTTCACCAGATTAGAACAAGGCACCTCAGCCTTCATAATTTCTTTTATCTTTTCCTAAAAATACTTTAAAATTTTAGCTTTTATATTTTTATCTATGATTCATTTTGAATTTGTATATGGCATAAAGTAAGGTAAAATGTTTATTCTTTTCCATATGAATATCTAGTTCTTCTAACAATATTTGTTGAGAACGCTAACCTTTCTCTTTGAATTACCTTGACATTTTGGTTGAGATCAACTGGCCATATTTAAGTACAGAAAAAGGCCTTGGTGAAAAATTGAATTGATTCATGATAAAAGTTCCCAGTGAATAGCAGGAAACTTTGTTTAATCATAATATAATCTTTACAGTTTTTTTTAAGTACTTGCAGGGTATATCATTTCCACCCATTTATTTTACTTACCTGTATCTTTATATTAAAGTGGGTTTCTTGTAAACAGCATGTAACTGGATATTGCTTTTTCATCCATTCTGGTTATTTCTGCCTTCTAATTAGAGTGTTTAAACCATTAACATTTTAATTAATTATTGATATGTTTGAGTTCAAATCTACCATCTTGTTACTGCTTTCTACATGTCCCATTGTACTTTGTCTCTCTTTTTCTCATGTTTTGATTTCTTTTGGGTTTATTATGTAGATTTTAGATATTTCATTTTCTTATCCCATTGTTAACTGGCTAGCATAGTTTCTGAGGGAAATCTGTGATCATTTTTCTGTTTCTTCTCTACAAAATCTGTCCATTGTGTTTAAGACAACAAAAGGCATTGTTTTCAGAAATTTTAATTGTGATGTGTCTAGAAGTTTGTCTTTGGGTTTATACTATTATACATCAGGTTCATGTGACTTCTTGAATATATGGGTTTATTGTTTTCATCAAATTAGGAAATTTTCAGTCATTATTATTTCAAATAGTTTAATGTATCCCCACTTATACATATATTATACTGCTTAATATTGTTATACAGGTCACTGAAGATCTGTTCATGTTTATTTCTGCCTCTCTTCTTCTTATACTTCAGTTTGAGTTGTTTTACTACTGTATTGATTACAGTTAACAGATCTTTTATTATTGTTGTTTTTTTGTGTGTGTTTTTTGCAGTACCTAATCTTCTTATAGTTTAATAATGAATTTTTCCTTTTAAATAATAAATATTTTGTCTTGACAAGTCTCATTTTTTTACATCTTTCATTTCTTTTCTCATTATGTTCATATTTTATTTAAATCCCTGAGCATATTTAGAATGTGTATAACAGCTACTTTACATCTTTCACACTCCAGTTCTACTATCTCTGTTATCTCTGGGACTATTTTTATTGATTGATTTGTTTATTTTTATTGATTTATTTTTCTCATTATAAATCAAACCTTCTAATGCTTAATATTTTTATTGGATGCTGGATATTGTGAATCTTACATTGAGTGTTATTTTTTCTTTTTTAAAAAAGTGTTGGCTGGGCGTGGTGGCTCAAGCCTGTAATCCCAGCACGTTGGGAGGCCGAGACGGGCAGATCACGAGGTCAGGAGATTGAGACCCTCCTGGCTAACACGGTGAAACCCCGTCTCTACTAAAAAAAAAAACAAAAACAAAAACAAAAAAACTAGCCGGGCGAGGTGGCGGGCGCCTGTAGTCCCAGCTACTCGGGAGGCTGAGGCAGGAGAATGGCGTAAACCTGGGAGGCGGAGCTTGCAGTGAGCTGAGATCCGGCCACTGCACTCCAGCCCGGGTGACAGAGCGAGACTCTGTCTCAAAAAAAAAAAAAAAAAAAAAAAAAAAAAAAAAGTGTTAGATGCCTATTTTATGGTAGACAGTTAACTTCCTTCAGGGTAAGATTAGCCCTTTAAAAGCCTTATTTTTAATCTTCACTGGAGCACGTTCAACCCTACTGCTTAACTATGACCCTCATTTGAGCTCTACTGAATGCGCCAGATGGTCAAATCTTCTTCATTTTAAATTACTTGAACTCAAAAATCCCTCAGCCCTTGTGGGTTCTGTTTTTAAACTTTCATTTCCAAAGCTGTTTCCAGCTCAGCTTCACAAAGCTTCACCTGTTGCATATGCAGTTTGATATACAGTTACAGACTATAGGAAATCCCATGTGGGTTTCTGCAACATTCCTATTTAGAGCTGCTTCTTCTCTATTATTCTGCCCTACAATTTACTTCTTCCTTAATCTCCTCAAACTTTGTTATCTTTTCAATTAAATATAAATAAAAAACTTCATGCTTTTTGATTCCTCTTACTACACCACTCTCTGGAAAGTACCTCCAGTTGAAATCTGGGGTAATCTTATTTGTTTCCCCTCCATCAGGGATGGCAGTCCTATGCTGCCTTGTGCCCAGTGTCTGAAAACATGTTTTCTCACATATTTTGTGCAATTTTCTAGTTGTTTACAGTGGAAAGCAAGTCCAATTTACTCCATCATAGCTGGACCTTATGTCTATTTTAAAATGTCATTTGCAGCACAGTGAAGGATGAATTATCCAGTGGGGATAACAAGGTAGAAAAGGCTGTGGCAGTGTGCAGAATAAAAAAAAATAACCATTTGAATCTGTAGCATCAGTAGAAACAGAGAAAAGTAGATAGTGTCAAAACAATTTCAAAGATAAATTAAGTTTTTATAAAGAAAATATTAGTACTTTCTAAAACTTTGATATTTTTAATCACATCATTTATCCCAATTAAGTATCATCATCATGTATGTATATATACACATATAAAAATATAAATATACATATTTATAGTCTGTTTTATCACCTGCTTTTAGGACAAATTTTATTTTCTGTGACTACTCCAATTAAGGCACTTTAAAATGATAAGACACTAGAAAGCAGGAACCATATCTATATAATATTTCCTTATAGGAGAATCTTTTGTAAACTTTTAAAGTATGTGTACATAGAAGAATGTAATTCACTCCTGTATAATTAAAGTCACCCCAGTTTATTTTATGAATAGGGAGGAGGAGTAATACAGATAATGCAAAAGAACAGCTAACTCAACCAGGTTTTATGACTTTTGAAAACTTCATATGATTTTATTGATGACAGATTTTAATCTTTCTAATTATCTTTTACTTAATTCATATTCTCTGAATATATATCAGGTTCAATTAAATATACCACTTAATCACGGCATTATTGAATACATTATATCATATTTTTGATCATATATGCATATATATTTTTGATGTATTTGATCACATATGCATATGATCAAAAACATATGTGAGTGCACAAATGCACACTTGTGAAGGAAGCAACATATGCAAAATATACAAATGATCACAAGAGTGTTAGAGATATAATCCAGTCATGTTAAGATGCTACAGAGGCCAAATATAAAGCAGTTTACCTCTGTAGTAGGCTGGTATTTGAACTGGTCTTCAAAGAAACACAAGAAAAAAAATGTGGAGAAAGTGCCATTCTAGGTACAGAGAAGAAAGTATATAAGAAAGACTGGCACATAAGTATATGATGCTTTGTTGTGTTCACTGCCTTCTGCTGCATTTTTCTCAGTGTGGACTTTCAAAAAGCTTCCCTAGCAGTTTGATATCAATGACACATGCATTTAAATAGCACTGGAACTATATTAGAAGCTGACATTTTTAAACAAAAAGCTTTAGAAGCCACTCTATGAAACATTCAAGAAGAATTAAATGCATTAGATGAGTAATCATTATCATCATCATTAACATTTATGAAACACTTACTATGTGGTTCATACTGTTCTAACGGCTTTACAGGTAATTAGTTTATTTAATGCTCATGATCTCTCAGCAGGGGAAAAAGGAAGGAAGGAAGGAAGGAAGGAAGGAAGGAAGGAAGGAAGGAAGGAAGGAAGGAAGGAAGGAGGAGGGAGGGAGGGAGGGAGGGAGGGAGGGAGGGAGGGAGGGAGGGAAAGGTACTTCTGTAGCCAATAGCCATTATTGATTCTTTATTCTTGCCCACCTGGCCTGTGGTCCTCACCTGAAAACAGAACGAAAATGGAGTAGAACAAAATGCTCCCCCCACCCCCCAACACACATGCATATCCAGATACACACACAGGTACACACATGCAAACATACATATACATACACATACACATATACATATAGACACCTGCCTAATAGTGGAGGCTGTGCAACACCACTCAGATCCTCCACCACCTTCAGTATTGCTGGGAGTGCTGATGGTTCATCTCTCAGGAATATTCTTTTTACCTCATGAACAGTGGAATTGCACTTTTCTGTGGATGCTTAGTGTGAGAAACTCTGATTTAAAAAATGGGTAATTATCAAAAAGTGAAATGAAACATGGTATAATATGATTAAATTTTAATTTAGAAAACACAATAGTGATATGATCAGATTTTAGTGCATCATTGTGTTTTGCAACCAGCATTGATTTCTTCCTTTCTGGGTAAGAGTACTCATTTTTGTTCGAAGAACTACCCTGCTCCCAGTCTCCAAGGGCAGCATGGGATCTAGGTCTGACCAAAAAATCGGGAGAGAGAGAAAGAGAGAGAGAGAGAAAAGTGAGCCTGAATAAAATTATATGAGTTATTAAACACATGCTTACATTAAATCAAACCTAAATCCAAAATTATTACTGAACTTTTTACTTGTGAGTCAAAAGATTCCTCTTTTATCTAAGCATAGTTGACTGACTTTTCTTTCACTTGCAACTGAAAAAGATGTAATATAAAAATTCTGCATTCTCCATTTGGAAATATACAACACTATTCTCCATTTGGAAATTTATCATGTATATTAAAATTTCTGAGTAGCTTTACAGTAAAGAAATTTACTCTTCTTTCCTTGTTTGAAAATATTTATCCAGAGTTTGCCATGTTGAGAACACTGTCCTAGATTTAGTGACTCCATTATGTCAATGATAGACTCAGAACCTGCTAATATTGAGCTTATAGTTAAAGAAAACATGTTTTAATGGAATATCACAGTGTCTAAGTGTTTTCTCTGGTTTGAATGAGTTTTATCCTCACCAAAATTTATGCTGAAATTTGATTCCTATGTGACAGGGTTGGGAGGTGGGGCCTAGTGGGAGGTGTTCAGGTCGTGGGAGCAGATCCCTCATGAATAGATTAATGCCTTCTGGTGGAAAAGAGTTTTCACCCTCAAGGAACCATGTTAGTGACCACAAGAGGATTTTTCCTTCACATATTTGGTCTCTGCATATGCCTGCTTCCCTTTAAGCTTTTCGTCACAAGTTAAAGAAGCATGAGATCTCACCAAATAGGCTGCCTGATCTTGGATTTGCCCGCCTCCAGAATTGTGAGCAAAATAAAGTTCTCTTCTTTATAAATTACCCAGGCTCAGCTATTTCTTATGACAACACAAAATGGACTACGACAGTGTTCTATATAACACAGTTTAGGAAATTCTATTCTGAAAGCACCTCATTAATTTTTTGTTATATTAAATAATATGCTTGACTAAAGAGGGCTGGCTTCCCTTCAATTTGCTGAAAATTCTTGCAATGACTTTGATCTGTAATATTTGTTAACTATTTATTTATTACACTAACTCTTCCTATAGATTATTTTTGTTCTATGTGCTTCTTAATGCCCTTTTTGTCCACGGGTGGGTATTCTAGACTTTACTATATGAGGTTATTTCATCCATTACACAAATTCTAAGCACTTCTATTTCTGTTACTGTGACAGACCTTGAAAATTTTGCAGTACATAAAAACAGATAGACCAGTGTTTTTATGGAGATTTTGGTGTCATAGAGGAGACAAGATAATAATCATGCACATAGGAATGTTTTTCTCTCTTAGCCTGCATACCAACAAGGCCTTCCTTGACCATTCCATTTTATATGGCAATTCCCACACTTTGCTCTTATAATTTTGACTACTCTGTTTGCTTTTCTTTTCCATAGCCCTCACCTTCTTCTGACATACTATGTGTTTTACTTGTTTGATTGTTTTCTGTGCCCTCTGCCAGGATGTAAGTTCTGTTGGGAAAAGAACATTTGTCTGTTTAGTTCACTGCTTTATTTCCAGACTCTAGATCAATGTTTGGTACATAATATGCATATATTAAATATTTGTTTACTAGGACTATATCATATATAAAATAATAAAATATATCATATGTATATCCTCTCAATAAGTCTATTTTGTATTTCACTATAAGGCAACACCAAAGAAGCACTTTTGAAGTGTTTTCCTGAAGCAACATGTATTTCATGATAGGTTAACATGTAACATTCTGTGGCAAATTTTTTTAAGGTATAAGATGTACAAAGGTGAGCAAACTGGCTACTAACAAAATATTCTTCATGACACTTAAAGATGTTTTATTTTATAATATTAAATATGCAAAATTACATACATTTATCACAGATGGAAAGTTATAAAATTCTTATATCTATTTTAAATATTGGCCTTAGAATATTACTATAAGTTGCAAAAACAAAAGAGCATTTTTCAAGGCAAGAAAACACCATAGCAGTTTTGCTTTTGTACTAAGAGGGGTAGGAGGAAGAAAAGCATCTTTTCAGAAGCAGTGACTACATTTTCTCATGTAAACCAAAGATTAAGATTTCTCTTTAATCTTTGGTTAAAAGATAGGTGAAAATAGACAAGTTAAGAGAAGATTGTTAGTTCCTATAAATATTCTTTTGAATCCTTCTGGTTTTGAAATGAAGCAATATGTAAAAAGGAGTTTACTGTATTGTTCTTTTTTAGGTAGTTTTGTTCTGGTTCCAAGAATAAACCTGGAGAAGATTAGCTGTACTGTTCTTACACATTTTGTTTTCTAGCAAGCATTTTTAGAATCCATTGGCTTCACTCAGCTAGCTGCTACTGTGCTTATTTTTTTTCTAAACTTTTTTTTTACAGTTTTTGAGTACTTTAGTGTCAAGTTTTTGAGCAAAAAATACTCTGAATATTAATAACCAGAAGCTTCTATAAAGTACTTTTCTACAGTGGTACTAGGTGTGGTATTGTAAGAGTGGGATTTAAACAAATAAAGACTGTTTACAAGTAGCAGAAAGATTAACTTAATTTATTTTCTTGGAACAAAATGCTGCTGCCATTATTTGAAATCAAAACAATCAATATGATAGCCCAGGTGATGAAAGTTCTGAGTTATTAAAATCATTATCATTCTTTTTATTATTATCACTTTTAGAGCTATGGCCAAGGTTAATTCATAAAACTAATAAGTCATGGAAATTGTTTCTTCTTTTTTTTACTTTTTTATGTGAGAAATTATTTTCTTTACTAAACTGTGTCTATGGTCTTTCATGGGACTTCTGATGTCTTAAGCTTAGAAAGGTTTCCAAAGTCTTAGTTTCCTTTTCTGAAATGGCAGTCTTAAACAGTCTACTGTGGTCTTAATCCAAAATGATTTTTACCATATTGACAGATACAATTAGTGTCTAAAGCCCAGCAGGAATAGTCAGAAAATAATGAATTCATGGTGAGACTAATCAAATACTACTACCATTCTCTTTTTTCTTCCTCATCATCAAAACTAAGAACAGGGAAATAAAAACATGAGTAACAAATGACCTTTCCAGAGTCCAAAATGAAAATGGCCTTTTGACTTCTCCAGTAATGAAATCCAAATACAATGTGAAAAAGAACAAATGGATCACTCAGCATATTGGTTTAATCCATTTTAGAAATGAAGGTCTTGCTCTCATGCAAGGTGAAAGAACTGGTCCCCAACCATTTCAAT
This sequence comes from Rhinopithecus roxellana, assembly GCF_007565055.1. Lineage (NCBI taxonomy): Eukaryota > Metazoa > Chordata > Mammalia > Primates > Cercopithecidae > Rhinopithecus > Rhinopithecus roxellana. The sequence continues at coordinate 103,061,849 of NC_044559.1, read as the reverse complement.
CAGAACTCTTGGTAAAACAAATCAACCACACACAAAATAAAGGGTATTTCCCTGCTCAGCCAATCATGTTTTATAAATGAAACACAGTTAATAACCACAACCAACAGTGTATATTCTGGTTCTGCTGCTGGTACATTAGTGGAGTTTTACTTAAAAACATATTCCCAACTCCAGAATGTCCTTGTACCAGTGGCTATTTCACTATCCTCTCATAAGCTAAATCATCTGCTTAAGCTTTACAAACTTAATTCTGAAACATTGACCTGGATATTAATAAGACTTCATAAAATCAGAATTATAGATAATTAGCATTGGAAAAGATATTAAAGGACATACCATTTGTGATGGTTAATATTGTCAACTTGATTGGCTTAAAGGATGCAAAGTATTGTTTCTGGGTGTGTCTATGAGGGCATTGCCAGAGGAGATTAACATTTAAGCCAGTGGACTAGGAGAGGAAGACCCGTCCTCAGTGTGGGTGGGCACTATCCAACTGGCTGCCAAGGCTGCTAGAAAAAGCAGGTGGAAGAAGGTGGAATACACTGTCCTGCTGAGTCTTCCAGCTTTCATCTTTCTCCCATGCTGGATACGTCCTGCCCTTGAACATCAGACTCCAGGTTCTTTGGCCTTTGGACTCTTGGACTTAACAATAATGGTTTGCCAGGGGCTCTCAGGCCTGCGGCCACAGACTAAAAGGTGCACTGTCGACTTCCCTACTTTTGAGGGTTTGGGACTCAGACTGAGCCACTACTGGCCTCTTGTACCTCAGTTTGCAGACGGCCTATCATGGGACTTCATCTTGTGAACGGGGCAGGGGGAGTGAATTCTCCTTAATAAACTCCCTTTCATACATACATATATCCTATTAGTTCTGTCCCTCTAGAGAACTCATTAATACACCATCCAGTGATTTTATTTTATTTATTGTTTGTTTGTTTGTTTTAGGCAGAGTCTTGCTCTGTCGCCCAGGCTGGAGTGCAGTGGCTTGATCTCGGCTCACTGAAACCTCCGCCTCGCCGGTTCCAGCGATTCTCCTGCCTCAGCCTACTGAGTAGCTGGGACTACAGGCGCCCGCCACCATGCCAGGCTAATTTTTTTTGTATTTTTGGTAGAGACGGGGTTTCACCATGCTGACCAGGCTGGTCTCGAACTCCTGACCTCATGATCTACCCCCCCCCCTTGGTCTCCCAAAGTGCTGGGATTACAGGTGTGAGCCACCACACTCGGCCCATCCAGTGATTTTAAGCTGTGAACTATTGACGTGTGGGCAGGCTTCTGTAAATCCATGTTGATTCAGTAAAGGCATTTTATTTTATCTATTTTACCTATTAGCATGACATACAGTATAAGATTCCCTTTGAGAAGAAGGTATACCTAAACCAAAGTATGAAATTCATCCATCTAGTTCAACCATTTTATATTATATATGGGAAACTGAGACCCCTATCTGTTTAGTAACTGTGACTTCTAAGAGGCACACAGCTAATTAGCAGCTAGTTAGTATAACTCTGTTATTTCCTTCCTGTTGAAAAAGACACAAACTCAGGTAAAATGGGCTTAAAAGAAGGAAATTTAGTTGACATATAAATGAAAACTTTAAAAGTAGTTTCAAACAAAGCTGGATCCAGATATCCAAAACTGACCTCCAGGTGTCCTTCCCGCTCTGTTTTTCGGTACCACTCTCCACCAGGTTGGCTTCATTCCCAGACATGTTCTGTCCACACAGTTGCCCTGAAGTGGCAATTTGAGATCTATATCCATCAGCCTCAAGTCTGGTGGAAAGAGAGTGTCTGTTTCACAGGAGTTTCTTCACATTTGAACAAATATTGAGCCTCACTGGCTTTAATTACAATACTAAACCAATCACTGTCCAGGGAGATGGACTATGTGGATGAACTAGGCTTAGGTCATATGCCTATGCCTATTCAGGTAGCATGGGCCTACCTGAATGAATGGACCAAAGAGGAAGTGTGGTTCTCCTCATAAAAACTGAAGCTCCACTCCACTCCAGAAGAAGTAGCAATGGATGTTGGAAGAATAATAGCACAAAATGTTCACTGCCTGTCATCACCTGACTCCTGTCCAGAACTTCTCCACTAAGCCACTCTCCATTCTTAAAGGAAGACTGCAGTGGCACTATCTGATGAAAGGCAGTAATGGCAGCAGAAAAATGCAAGAAACAATCAAATGTCTCCTCTCTTCTTTTTCCATTCATTGCTCGTAAGAAAAAGTCTTCATCCCAGATGTCCTCAGGATGCTAGATGCCACCTGTTATAAGAAAATCAGCTAATGAATTAACTTACTTTCTCCAATGAGCTCTAACTTCTTCCTGGAGTGAGCCACAATTTGTTCCCTGGGCACTCAGTTCACACTTCTATTATATCACTTGCAATCTGACTCAACAGTTTTTCTGTTCTGAATACACCTGTGCTCAAGAGCACCTCAGGAGCAGACATTCTTTTATTTATCTCTATAACCTTAACACCACAGTGTTTGGCACATTCCAAAGGCTGAATAAATGTGGATTATTGTTGCAGGAATGATTTATAACAACCTCCCCAAAATGAGTTCCCAGAACATAATCCTGTCAAATGTTCCAAAAAATGTTTCACAATCAGATACATTTTGGAAATATTGGATGCTACAAAACCTCTTAGAAATTCATGATTGGTGGCCGGGTGCGGTGGCTCAAGCCTGTAATCCCAGCACTTTGGGAGGCCGAGACGGGCGGATCACAAGGTCGGGAGATCGAGACCATCCTGGCTAATACGGTGAAACCCCGTCTCTACTAAAGAATACAAAAAACTAGCCGGGCGACGAGACGGGCGCCTGTAGTCCCAGCTACTTGGGAGGCGGAGGCAGGAGAATGGCGTAAACCTGGGAGGCGGAGCTTGCAGTGAGCTGAGATCCGGCCACCGCACTCCAGCCTGGGCGACAGAGCCAGACTCCGTCTCAAAAAAAAAAAAAAAAAAGAAAAGAAATTCATGATTGGTGTTAGAGAAATGCAAATCAAACCATGATGAGACACCATCTCACACCAGTCAGAATGACAATTATTAAAAAGTCAGAAAAGAACAGATGCTGGTGAGGTTGCAGAGAAAAGGGAACACTTATACACTGCTGGTGGGAGTGTAAATTAGTTTAACTACTGTGGAAAGCAGTATGGTGATTCCTCAGATAGCTAAAAGCAGGACTACCATTTGACCCAGCAATCCCGTTACTGAGTATATTCTCAGGAATGTAAAGCATTCTACCATAAAGACACATGCATGCAAATGTTTATCGCAGCACTATTCACAATAGCAAAGACATGGAATCAACCTAAATTCCCATTCGTGATAGATTGGATAAAGAAATGTATACACACACACACACATACACACATGCACACACACACACACCATGGAATACTATGCAGCCACAAAAAAGAATGTCATAACTTTTGCAGGAACATGGATGGAGCTGGAGGCTATTATTCTCAGCAAACTAATGTCAGAACAGAAAACCAAATACCGCATGTTCTCACTTATAAGTTGGAACTAAATAATGAGAACGTAAGAACACAAAGAAGGAAAAAACAGATACTGGGGTCTATTCGAGGGTGGAGGATGAAAAGAGGGAGAGGAGCAAAGATAACTATTAGGAACTGGGCTTAACTCTGGGATGATGAAATAATCTGCACAATGAATTCCCATGACATTAGTTTACCTATGTAACAAACCTTCACATGTACCCCTGAACCTGAAATAAAAGTAAAAAAAAATAATAATAACTAGAAAAATGAAAAGAAAAAGTAATTCATGATTGGTGTATTAGCATATCAGATGCTGTGATATGTCTTGGGGTTAAAAAATGTGTTTGATTTTGTTTAGATTCATTTGCAATATTCATAATTTATTTTAACTTAAACACTAATACCCAATGAGATCAATATTCCATGCAAGAAGACTTGAGGAAACACTGCCTTTTTTCCTTTTTTTTTTTTTTTTTTTTTTTTTTTTTGGGAGAGGGAGTCTTGCTCTGTCGCCCGGGCTGGAGTGCAGTGGCCAGATCTCAGCTCATCGCAAGCTCCTACTCCCGGGTTTATGCCATTCTCCTGCCTCAGCCTCCCGAGTAGCTGGGACTACAGGCGCCCGCCACCTCGCCCGGCTAGTTTTTTGTATTTTTTAGTAGAGACGGGGTTTCACCGTGTTAGCCAGGATGGTCTCGATCTCCTGACCTCGTGATCCGCCCGTCTCGGCCTCCCAAAGTGCTGGGATTACAGGCTTGAGCCACCGCGCCGGGCCCTTTTTTCCATTTTTGTTGGGAGAAGGGGAAGTGTTTTTGCAGCAGCAATTTACAAACAATAATACTTAACTGAATAAGATAGCCCTGTCACTCACTCATTCAGCCAAGCCTCTAATTTAGTGGGTGCCTACTCTGGGAGAGGAAGGACTTCTGCCTTCTAAGAGTCTATGATCTTTTAAATGGAAACAGGCAGGTACATTTAGGAAAAAAATGCAATGAAATGGTAAAATGTACTTCATCAAAAGTGAGTCAAAGCTGTAATGAAGGTACAAATTGAACAGAATTCAAATAATACTAAATCATCCTATTCTTACTAGAATTTGAGAAATTTCTTAGCAACACAAACTAGGGCGATGGCTGACATAATGAGTCTGGGTATCAAAAGCCATGTGATTAGAAGACTCAGGAATGTCAAGTCTGAGCAGGAATAGAAAACAATTTGCCCTTTTGAATAATATGCTTCCTTGAAATTTACATTATCTTCCCTTCTGATGGCTATGTTTTCAGATGTCATATGGTCTCTGGGCTTCTACTCTAGAGTTTTGATGCTTTAGTGAACTGTGCAAAATGTCCATCTTCCAGGGCAGAAACAAGGAAAAGAAACACAAAGGAGAGTGTAAAGTTTCCGGGGCAATATGTGTGAAATTGCTGATTGCATATGCGGAAAACAAGAATCTGTGTTTCCTTTCTTACCTTCTTTCCTTCCTCTCTCCTCTTTCCTTTCTCTTTCTTTCTTTTTATTCCCTCCCTCCCTCCCTCCCTCCCTCCTTCCTCTTTCTTTTTTTTTCTTTCTTTGAATACCAGTTGGCAAACTTCTATCAATATTTCTGAGTCGGAAATGAAGTACAAATTTGGCTCACAAAATATTCCAATATCACATAAAAGATTTTTCCAGCTGGGCACAGTGGCTCATGCCTGTAATCTCAGCACTCTGGGAGGCTGTGGTGGGAGGATCATTTGAGGACAGGAGTTCAAGACCAGCCTGGGCAACATAACAACACCCCATTTCTGTTCATTAAAAAAGGGGGTTTCACCTAACAAAGCACGCACACATGTGTGTGTATGGGTGGTTAATTCGATAATAGGTGATTTGCTGATTCTTCAGTCAAAATATTTTAACATTTTTTAATGTGTTTAGCATTTTCATTCAAAAACATTTTCAGGTTTTTTTTTATATATATAAAATGTGGCAAAAACATTTTCTAAATGCTTGCTCTGAACCAGAGGGACCATGTCAAGCACTGCAGCTATAAAGAGAATGAGAGATGCAGTGTTGGCCACAGTCTCAGTCCACAGCTCACAGTCAGGTGGGAGAGACCCACGATCATAATATAATAACTTGGTAATGTCTATAAATATAAATAACTGCAAACCTGGGGTGAGTCCGAAAAATCTCAAAAAATAATGGACATTGAAGCTAAACTTTGAAGTAAAAGGAATAGTTTTTTAAAAAACTAAAATTTATAGAAGCTTCATTGTTGACAATAATTATGGAAACTGATTTTTAAAAATTTTCGGCAGGGCACGGTGGCTCAAGCCTGTAATCCCAGCACTTTGGGAGGCCGAGACGGGCGGATCATGAGGTCAGGAGATCGAGACCATCCTGGCTAACACGGTGAAACCCCGTCTCTACTAAAAAATACAAAAAAACTAGCCGGGCGTGGTGGCGGGCGCCTGTAGTCCCAGCTACTGGGGAGGCTGAGGCAGGAGAATGGCGTGAACCCGGGAGGCGGAGCTTGCAGTGAGCTGAGATCCGGCCACTGCACTCCAGCCTGGGCGACAGAGCAAGACTCCGTCTCAAAAAAAAAAATTTCTATAGAGCCACTCCAACATGAATCTCTGCTTTACTTTTCACTCCCTTGGGAATTTGTTTAATTTCCTTGCATTCCCAAGTCACCACAGGAACGGTTTTATGTTGGCACATTGGCATGTTTGTCTATCTTGGGCATTTTCTTTCTTTCATTCTGTTTTGACTTCACTTTTCTTGAACACCATGCGGCTGCAATAAACAAATGTAGCTCCTTAAGTGTTTCTGACAGGTTTGACGTGATTAAATCAACTTATGGAAATGCCTTGAGACAAGCTGAATGCCTTTCTTTAAGAAAGTTACACACTTTCTAAGTTGAGCAAGAGAATGTGAAAGGAAGACTAATATAAGATTGAGTTCTGTTGACTCTAAGGGAAAATGTATACCAAGAAAATGACAATAGTTCTTTAAAACCTACCAAGTCATGACATTCAATATCTGATACATATGAGCTAACAGAGCTTTAAAAAACTTTAATTGCCTAAGTACTACATTCTTTATGCATAATTTTAAAAATACAGGTAAACAAAAAGAATGAGAAAAACTTAAAAATCACTATAGTCTTAATGCCAAGATAACCACAATTATATTTTGGAGATGTTTTTTCAGATTCTTTTATATACATTTACTTGTTTGTATAAATATGTATTTTAACAAAAAATGGGTTCATATTATGACCTACTTTTTCCATTTAGTATTGGGCCATGAACATCTTTTTATAAATATGCGTATTTCCACACCATCATTTTTTAATACTTGTTTATTATGTAAATAATACATTATTGTCATTAATTTGGTATTTTGCAAATAGAAGTCACACTCCAGTGAATATTAGTATGGCAACATCTTTACATATAATTTTAATTACGTAATATAAATTCCCATCAGAATTGCTTAAAGTACATACGCTTTTGTCAGAAGTTTTTGAGCCATAATGCCTAATTCTTCTTCAGAAAAGTCCTGTCAGTGTAAACACCATTCAGTAAGATACAATAATGTTAATTTCTCCTCATTTTTGCCAACAACAAATATTAATTGTTTGGTCTGTATTTTGTCAATATGACAGACAACAATGATATTCATTGTCCTAAATTTCATTTATCTGATTACTAGTAAAACTGAGTAAGTTTGTTTGTCTTTTATTTATTAGTTATATTTTTCTTCTGAGGGTTAACTATGTCCCTTGGAAATGTCCTATGAAAAGTTACATACTTTTAAAGGAGATATACATGCTTTGAAAATTTCAGCAATGAAATGCTGTGCCAAAGAGTTTAAGTTATTATGTTCCCATGTAACTTTTTCTTAGATAAGATGAATTTTTTTTTGTTGTTTTTTGTTTTTGTTTTTTGTTTTTTGGTCATTGCTTCCTGAGCTGCTACTGGGACATAAGAAAAGAGGAATTTCTTCCTCTTGTATTTCCTTGATATTCATTGACACTCATGATCTTGAAATTGTGGAACTAAAGGCCAGTTATTTGATAAAATATCCTCAATTAGGGTTCGTCAACCTTTTTCTTCATGGCTAGACTCAGGTTATTCATCTTTGGCAGGAGTGTCACAGAAGTCCCTTATTTTTTGAGATTTATCTGACTCACCCCAGGTTAGCAGTTATTTATACTTACAGACATTACCAAGTTACCATATTATGATCATGAGTCTCTTCCACCTGACTGTGAGCTATAGACTGGGACTGTGGCCAACACTGCATCTCTCATGTGTTCTCCCCTATGCATCATATCAGGCCCTATGTGGTTTTGATTTGTCACATTACTGAGGATGTGAACTGGATGAAAGCAGCATCTCAGGTTTCCCCACTATAAAGTTACTCCTTTGTAATTAGCAAGTGTTTGGTGGGGAAGGATTTTGAGATTGTGTTAACATTATGTGCCTCATCAAAATGAATTAGTTTACTTTATTTATTTGTGACCATATGAACTCATGGATCCCAATTTTATTTAAGATATATGATTCATTATTATCTTTATTTAATTAATTCTCAAATTGTTCTGGATTAACCAAAGGGAATTCTTTAAACATGACTATGATTTCCCAGCACATTTTGAGCATTTCTTTATTTTTCTTGACAATAGGCTATTCCAAGCTAGGCTTATACTTTTCTGGCCCTAGTCTGGAATTAGCTGTTCTTCAAAGAGTCTTGATTCTTTCTGGCAGAGAATAGTCTTTAGAGGACAAGATCTGAGGAGTTAGGCTTGTTCACCGCTCTTGTGGTGTTGCTACTAGACTCTCTCATTGGACAGAAATGGAGAATATAGGCAGAATACACACACACACACACACACACACACACAAATATACACACATAAAAACATTTACATCTAAACATCTTTCAATTTCTACGTATGTACATTGAAATCACAAGTTCACATTGACGCTGTAATTCTAATTCAACACCAGAATGTATTGTAATTTTCACCCTTTCCATATTTGTAACTCCGTTTTCCAACATTGAGAAATTTGCTCTTGTTATCCTTATGTATTTACTGGTTTCACCCACCCTTTATGTAACTCAGCTCCCATTGCTGCCACGAACTTTTCCTTGTGTGAATGCCCTCATCAGTGGGGACTCAAGGTATTACTTGGCTCAGGGCTCCAACACCTCACACTGGGGTGCCCATTTACACAAATGCCCTCCTCAACCTACTGAGGCTCTGATACCCCACTCCAGGCTTCCCTACTCTAGGGACATTCTTTGCACCTTTCTCTTGTTTCAATAATGCATGGCAACCTTCCTTCCTGCGGGTGATCTCATTGTTCTACTTACACTTTGACCCCCATATAGGGGTTCCTTTTTCACCCAACTAAGGTACTGATACCTTGGGCTAGGCAGCCATCTGCAAGGAAGTCCTCTTCCCCCAGCCTGGACTGTACATCCTAGGCCAGGCAGCAGCCCTTCACCAGGACTCCCTGCTCACTACACAGACCTCTCTCTTCCCTCTGCACATTTTTCAGCATCCTACACTGGGCCACCACCTACCAACATGGACACTCACCTTATCCTGTTCAGGGTCCCTATAACCCTCCCAGGTGTGGAGACGCACCCTGCTGTGCCTCCCCTAATTGCTTTTGGACTGAATTGCTCAAGAAGAAAAAAAAAGAAGAAGAAAAAAGGAAAAGGAAGAGGAATAATGGCATTTTAATGAAAGTGAATTTATAGAATTCTTACTCTGATGTTTTATCACTTATAAATGGACCTTTCCTTACACAGTGGAAATGTTCTTAATGTCATTAATCAAAAAGAAAGTTGTCGGGTTTTTTCTCATTTTTTAAAAAATGCGGTAGTTGAAGACTGAGAATGATCAAATCTTATATTCACTGGTGGGGAAAAAGGGACTCTGAAGGATTCATCTATGCTGGGCAAGTAGATTACATCAGAAGCAGATATTTTGTTCCTAGTGCCAATTTAGTAAATTTTTCTAATTCTAAGAAGTGTCTACATTATGCAATCATTCATATTTCTTAGGCTTTTTCTGGGTCACTGCTCCCTTTTGAGAATCCAATGAAAGCTATAGCTCTTTTCAGAAAAATGTATATACTGATTTAGACACACACACACACACACAACTTGCAATCAAACTATTTTATACAGAATAATTGACCTCCTAGTTAAGAACAGAAATAGGTATTTCAATAATGTCAGTATTTGCCTACATAAATATAACACAGGCACTCAATCTTTGCAACCAAACTAAACTGGGCTTGAGAACAAGCTCTGCCACTTACTTGATTCATAACTTTGGCCTTAACTTCTCTGAGCCTTATTTATAAAATGGACATAATAACTACCTCCTGCCTGTTGTGAAAAATTGAGTTTATATAGCATTTATGGTTGCTTAGTATGAGTTCATTTTTATTATGTGACTATTTGGAACCATCTGAACACTTCACAGCATACTTGGCTTTTCACTGCATGCTTAGTCCATCCTGAATGGACTTTTGAGAGGCCAAGTTTATTCAGTTCCTATCCTATTGGTCCTGTTGTCAGAAGGTATTTCCATATTGAGAATTTTTGAGCTATGAAAAAACCGATAGTGTGAAATATGTGTTGATGCTTTCATTAAATTCAAAGATTCCAACCTACAGGCCTTCAGAGGTCCTCTGTAAGAGTAAGGTTGAGGCAAGTGACAGGAAATGCAAAGACTGTAGAAATTATCCTAAAAGTAGCAGTTCTTTCATGGCTCTAGATCAATGCTCCAGTGAAGGACTGTGAGCCTAGGTTACTAGATGGGATAGAAGTCTTTTGGACAAGTCAGAAATGTGGGTTTCTTTAATACATCTTCGCATTTTAACACATTGTGTGGTCCATCCATTTACAATGTCTGCTATAAGTGGAGACATGCCTATACATATGTCAACAGTGGTCTACGGTTTTGGATCAAAGAAAAAGGATGCGCATAACTACATAAAAACATGTTAGTAACAGTGAGGATTTTTCTATCATCATAAGTCTATTTAAGATACTGAACAGAGAAAGCAGAACCTTAGTAAGCTCCTCAGCAATTAGCCAGGATGTCCATAAAATCTAAAGAGAAAGATCATATTAATTCTATTTTTATAGCTTGAAGATGGCATTGATGGCATTATGTGTGTATATTTGCCTATGATTTCAAGCTTATGGGCAACATTGTGATATTAAAAATAATTCAAAAGTGACAAAATCATGAAGCACCTTCAATAAATAGCCATAATTTAAACTTCAAGTATATTTATAAATTCTAGAAACCAACAGTGGCATATGTTCTATATAGGTTGTTTTTATGGTTATTCCATTGTGACTAATCTAAGTATCACTTATCAAAAGGACAACACTTTTATTTAATCATCCTCATTATATGAAACCAATTCAATATATAGTTTTTTTTTTTAATTGAACAAGATTAAAGCAAAACAACACAAAGTTTCCCTAGGAAAAAAATGCTAACTTTGCAGCGGGGCACAATGGCTCATGTCTATGATCCCCATGCTTTGGGAGGCCAAACTGGGAGGATGGCTTGGGCCCAGAAGTTTGAGACCAGCCTGGACAACATAGTGTTACCCCAACTCTATAAAAAAACATTGCTAACTTTGAATCTTACCAGAAATTAATAAAACATATTTCCCTCAGGTATCATATTCCTTTCTTCCAAAGAGTGTGCTTTGAACACATTTTTGCACATTTTCCTTGACTGGGCCTATAAAACTAGAACCCAAACAAATATTCAATTCAACAATATGGGCTGCAAACACTACCAAGATACCAATGAAATACAGCTATAAGCAAAATGAAGATAATTTTCAACAGAAAACGAAAATTTAAAAAGTCATAAATCTTAGTTAACTACGTAAAGAAACAAATTTTTTTTCTGACAGTTTTACTGGCACTGATTATGACACCTTTCCCACGTTTCTACCTATTCCACTGTTTAGCTACCATAGGTTACCATAGTAACAGTATATATATAGAAAAACTATAGTCAGTATAAACCTCATATACAACATGAGTTTTTTGGTTTGTTTTTTTTTTTTTTTTTTTTTTTTGATACTGCTCTTCAGAATATTTAAAATGTCAAAATCCAGGGGATCTGGTTGCTTTCAGAACTGAATTATAAGAAACAGCTCCTTTCCCCAAGGTGCCATAAAAAATATTATCTAAAGTACCTCCAAGGAAGTCATTAAACTGACCATTTAACTCAGTAGATAGCAAATAACTTCCTGCGAAAAGAAACTACATCCACAAGACAGAAAAATTAGTGTATTTCATTGACAGAACTTCAGCAAGCAGGCCACTGGTTATTTTCAGACATGGGGATCATTATCAGAAGTGGGAATCATTAAAGTCTAAGAGATAAAGTTTTAGTACTTTTAAAAAGCACTTATTTATTTCTTTCCCTGCAAACATGTCCTCAGTCCCAAGGAGCAGGGCCACAGAAGCCTGGATGTATTTGGAATTGTTATAGCAGAGGAGACCTTACAAAATTCCTGGGTGAAACCCCAGGCAGGCTAAAGGCCTTATAGAAATTCCTCACTGAATTCTAGCATGGTGTGACCACATTTGCATATGACATGCATGACATATCCATGCCAATTATGCCAGCACCATTTGTTGAATAGGGCGGCATTTTCCCACTTTATGTTTCTGTTTGCTTTGTCGAAGATCAGTTGGCTGTAAGTACTTGGCTTCATTTCTGGGTTCTCTATTCTGTTCCACTGGTCTATTTTTATACCAGTACCATGCTGTTTTGGTGACTACAGCCTTATAGCATAGCTTGAAGTTAGATAATGTGATGCCTCCAGATTTGTTCGTTTTGCTTAGTCTTGCTTTGGATAGGAAGGCTCTTTTTTGTTCCCATATGATTTTTAGGACAAGCTTTTAAATTAGTGATGGTACATAAATAATTTTAGAATGTTATGATACCATAAAGTTTATCTATTAATTTCATCAGTATCTTTTAAATGCTCATGTGCCAGACAGTGTGTAAGGTCTGAGAAGCAAAGTTTTCAAAGACTGGTGAAAGAGACATAGTGACTTGGAGCACAGATTATGGAGCTTGCCTGGGTTCTGGTCTGGTTCTGCCACTTCTGGGCATGTGATTTACTTTTTGTGCCATGGTTTCTTTATCTAGTATAATGGTATTACAAAGGAACCTACTTCATGTTTGTGAAGTTTAAATGAATTTGTATATTTAAAGTACTTACAGCCATTCCTGACATTTAGCAGCTGCTGTATAATTGTTATTGTTATTCATGTTTATTATTGCTATTATTATGGCAAGTGAAAAAAATCCTTGACAATAGGAGTTGGATTTTTGTGAACCACCTGCACTCAAAGCCAAAGCATCTACAATGTTTGAATGGAAAGACATCTAAACGAATAGAAGGAAACCTTTTCTGAAGGAGTATTGATAATACATATTGTGTCAATATGAATTGTAATCCACAAAACTTAGGAATACAGAAAACATAATTTTTCTCTATTTTAAAAATAACCAAACTTAATCATACCTGGAGTTCTGATTCCACTGAGGGCAAACATAACCTTTGTCAATTGAGTGATTGCTTGCTTATTTTATAGTTTATCTTAGAACTATTGTCGTAGATAATTCAGATGTTCTTGAAGTCATCCAGAGCTTTCCTCCTTTTTTTTTTTTTTTAAATCTCTATGGCTGCTCCATGTTTTAGGGGGAGGTTATGAAGTATCAGGTCATTATGGGAGGCTGTATCATTCTGGCTTTTCATTCTTGTTGGTATTAGCTGCTGAATCCTGTTTCTTACCAGCTTTAGTTAATCAGTATATTTTTTCCCCAGAAGATGTTCTAGGATAACACATTTTCTTCTGTCTCTGGTGGTCATTTTGCTTTCTCGATTTCCTTCCTTGTGCCATTATTCTTTCAGGTCTTCTCTCTCTTTCTCTAACTCTCTTACTCTTTATCTCATTCTTTCTTTCTCTCTGGCATTTCTGATGTCATCTTACAATCAAGAAAAAATTTTGAATACTTCACCACATTACCTGAGTCATCAGGGGGTTCTTGGGAGCTGTCTCAGGCCCTCTTAGCATGGATATGCCACGCATGTCATATGCAAATGTGGTCACACCATGCTAGAATTCAGTGAGGAATTTCTATAAGGCCTGTAGCCTGCCTGGGGTTTCACCCAGGAATTTTGTAAGGTCTCCTCTGCTATAACAATTCCAAATACATCCAGGCTTCTGTGGCCCTGCTCCTTGGGACTGAGGACATGGTTGCAGGGAAAGAAACAAATAAGTGCTTTTTAAAAGCGCAAGTAAAACAATGAAACTGGATCCTCATCTCTCACCCTATACAAAAATCAACCCAAGATGAATAAAAGACTTAAATCTAACACCTGAAACCCTAAAAACTCTAGAAGATAATGTCAGAAAAACCCTTCTAGACATTGACATAGGCAAAGACTTCACGATCATGAACCCAAAAGCAAACACAATAAAAACAAAGATAAATAGACGGGACTTCATTAAACTAAAAAGCTTCTGCTCAGCAAAATATATAATCAGCAGAGTAAACAGACAACCCACAGAGTGGGAGAAAATCTTTGCAAACTATGCATCCAATAGAAAAGTAATATCCAGAATCTACAATAAACTCAAACACATCAGCAAGAAAAAAAATCCCATCAAAAAGTGGGCTAAGGACATGAATAGACAATCCTCAAAAGAAGATATACAAATTGCCAGCAAGCATATAATAAAATGCTCAACATCGCTAGTGATCAGGGAAATGAAGAACAAAAGCACAGTGCAATACCACCTTACTCCTGCAAGAATGGCCATAATCGAAAAACAATAGATGATGGCATGGATGTGGTAAAAAGGAAACACTTTTACACTGGTGGTGGGAATGTAAACTAGTGCAACCACTATGGAAAACAGTGTGGAGATTCCTTAAAGAATTCAAAGTAGATCTACCACTTGATCCAGTAATCCCACTAGTAGGTATCTATCCAGAGGAAAAGAAGTCATATGAAAAAAATACTTAAACACACATGTTTCTAACAGCACAATTTGCAATTGCAAAAATATGGAACCAGCCCAAATGTCCATCAATCAATGAGTGAATAACAACAAAAAATTATATATATGCATATCCCATGGAATACTGCTCAGCCATTAAAAGGAACAAAATAATGGCATTCACAGCAACCTAGATCAAATTGGAGACCATTATTCTAAGTGAAGTAATGCAGGAATGGAAAACCAAATATCATATGTTCTCATTCACAAGTGGGAGCTAAGCTATGAGGGGAAAGACTTAAGAGTTATACAATGGACTTTGGAGACTTGGGGGACAGGGCGGGAGAGGGGTGAGGAATAAAAGACTACACTTTCGGTATAGTGTACACTGCTTGGGTGGTGGGTACACCAAAATCTCAGAAATCAGCACTAAAGAACTTATCCATGTAACCAAACACCACCTGTTCCCCAAAACCCTATTGAAATAAAAAAAATAAAATAACATATTTCCTCTAGAAAATAAATATATAAAAGTTTATCCTACTGCTGGACAGTTAAATGGTATTAAAAATAACACTGTGAAAAACAACCAGATTAAAAAAAAAATGGGCCAAAGACTTTAAAGATTTCTCTCCATAGACAATATAAAGATGGCAAATAAGCATCTGAAAAGAAGCTCCACACCATATGTCTTTCAGGAAGTGTAAATTAAAACGGTAATGAGATACCACTACACACCTATTATAATGGCCAAAATTCAGAACACTGACAATACTAAATGCCGAAGAGGATGTGGAGCAACAGAAACTACCATTCATTGCTGGGGGAAATATATACACTACAGCCACTTTGGAGGACAGTTTGGCATACTCTTCCCATAATGTCCAACAATCTCACTTCTTGATAACTATCCAAAGGAGTTGAAAACGTATATCCACACAAAAACCTACACATGAATGTCTACAGCAGCTTGATTCATAATTTTCAAAACCTGGAAGCAACTATAATGTCCTTCAGTAGATAAGTAAACTGTGTTACATATTGTCAGTGGAATTTTATTCAGTGCAGAAAAGGAGAGTTATCAAGTCATGAAAAGGTATGAAGAAAATTTAAATGCATGTCATTAAATGAAAGAAGCCAATCGGAAAAGGCTACATGCTCTCTGAGTCCAACTATATAACATTCTGGAAAAGCCTAAACTATCAAGACAATAAAAATATCAGTGTTGCCAGGGGTTGCAGTAGGAGAGTAGGGCATTGGAGGATTGAATAGGTAGAGCACAGAGGATTTTTAGGGCAGTAAAATACTCTATGTAATACTATCATGTTCATATACATGTTTCCAAACCCATAGGATGTACAATAGTAGCACACTAGTAATACAGTAATAAACCCTAATGTAAACTATGGACCTTAGGTGATTATGATGCATCAACGTAGGCTCATCAATTGTAACAAATATACCTTTCTGGTGAGGATGTTGATAATGGGGGAGGCGATGCATGTGTGGGGACAGGGGTATATGGGAACACTGTACTTTCCTCTCTATTGTGCTGTCAAGCTAAAACTGCTCTAAAAAGTAAAGTCTTTATTAAATACATAAATACTATGATGGCCATTTTTATATATTAGATTTTTTCCTTAATTTTGACATACAATTTAAACAAGGTGCCTAAAAGGGAGTTATTAAGTTAAAGAATATGAATGCCTGTGTCTCTTTATAATTATTACCAATAATTGTTTTCCAGGTAATAATAAACAATTAGTATTATTAACAATAATTAATAATTTATAATAATATTTAATCACCAATTGTTTTCCAGATAATTGTTTATTGTTATTAATAATAATTATATTATTATATAATAATTATCTTTATTACATAATTGCATTATTATTGTTAATTATATTATTATTATATAATAATGGTTTCCAGCCTAATAATTTAACTGCTACCAACAGTCTATTGTTTCACCTCATAATTGCCCAAACTTTGGATTTATAAATTTTTTCTTGTTAATAGTCAAATATACCATGTGATTTTTTTTTTTTTTTTTATAGTAGGTAGCTAGGCAGGCATGAGCAGGGCAGGAGAGAACTCCCCTCCCCAACCAGAAATTCCAGGTGACCATCAGATGATGGTCAGGCTGTTATTAACTGTCTCTCTAAAATAATAACTAATCCAGCCTACACCAGGGAAAGACATTCTCTCAACAGATAGAAAAAACCTGAAACTAGGGATCAGCAATTTCCCAATAAGATCTCAGGAGTTGGGCGAGTGGGCTTAAGCAGGCGTATTAAGATCCAAAATCGGGCCTGGCGCAGTGGCTCACACCAATAATCCCAGCACTTTGGGAGGCCAAGGGGGGCGGATCACGAGGTCAAGAGATCGAGACCATCCTGGCCAACATGGTGAAACCCCGTCTCTACTAAAAATATAAAAATTAACTGGGCGTGGTGGTGCGCGCCTATAGTCCCAGGTACTACGGAGGCTGAGACAGGAGAATTGCTTGAACCTGGAATGCAGAGGTTGCAGTGAGCCAAGATCAGGCCACTGCACTCCAGCCTGGTGACAGAGTGAGACTCCGTGTCAAAAAAACAAAGAGGCAAAATGGCAGCATTTAACTGGCGTATGACCTCCTAGGGACTTTTGACTGGTAAAGGAAAGAACGCCTGAAGTGAGTGAGGAGTGGAAAAATACTGAATATCAGAGGTCAGAAAAGTCAGGAAACTCCCCTTAATGCTAAAACAACAAGGTTATCTGGAAAGTCCCTAGCAGGGCAAGCGGCCGTTTGTGGTTTGGTCAAAGGGCGGGAACCAATGAACAACTGACTAATGTTTAACTTTAAATGTCAGCCAATTGTAAACCTACAACTGTAAAAATCCCCAGTGACTCTGTAACTTGCTGTAACTTGTTTGTGTCTGACTATAAAAGACGGCTGAACACCGAGCTCGGGGTCTTTCCCTAGGATCTGATACCTAGCTGGAGGGAACCGAGTTCGAACTCGAAATAAAGCGATCCCTGCAGCTTGGCTTTGTCTCTGGACTCTGGTGGTTGCTTTCGGGTCATCGCGGGTCTGGGCATTACATAAGCATAGGTGCAACTCCAGTAAACACCCTGCACATGCTCCTTACCCCCCTCCCCCCCACCCCCGCACCAAATACCAGCAGGCCCCTGTGCCTGGGGACAGCCCATGCCCAAGAGAAGAATCAGGGAGAAGGGACGGACGCAAGACAGCAGAAGCAAGACGTCTGCTTGGCCCTCTTCCACGAGTACTTCCCTTCATTCCTGTTGTAAAGCTTTTTAGTAAACTTTCACTCCTGCTCTAAAACTTGCCTGGGTCTCTCCTTTTGCCTTATGCCCCTGAGTCAAATTGTTTCTTCTGAGAAGGCAAGAATTGAGGTTGTTGCAGGCCACTATACATTCGCTGCCAGTAACAGTTTGAATCTGCACTTCTTTGATTACTAGTGAAGTTAAATAAGGTTTTTTGAATTGTTTATTGGCCATTTGTATTTCTTTTGTCTGTTTCACTGCCTTTTTAAGTATAATCTAACTCTAAATTAACTATTTGTTTTTTCTTATTTTGCAAAATGTTTCTTTTCGCCTGGAAAATATATTGCTATTTTCTTTTGTAATAAGCTACCTAACAAGTCCCCCATTCAAAACAAGTAGCAGGATAAGGTCACCAAGAAGCAATTCTAAGATAATCAAATTCTACCCAAGGAGCATAAAGTTCCAAGTTCGACTTCCTGCCCTTAAACAAACAAACAAATAAATAAATAAATTGAGGCGTAAGTTGAATATGTATATTTGAAGCAAGTTAAAAGACATAAAACACAAATTGAGCAAATAGCTTCAGGGGACATGTATTTATTCATGACCATTAGTGTTCCAAACCATAAATCTATTTAATTAGTTTTAATTACAATACTGCTCAAGACAACACAGAGATAATAAAAATGTGAGAGTGGCATTTTATATATTGCTAGAGGGATTGTCTGTTTATGCAAATAACTGACATGCCTTTGCTCAAAAGTACTAATTGAATGAATTGTTAAAACTTATGGCTAATGAGGGAAGTCAGAAAGGAACAGCCTGAATTCTTCAAATTTCAAAGCTCTTCTGGCTTCTTTTCTACTGGGACCTATGACTCACCAGGCAAAGCAGAATGAAATAGCCTCAGCATTCAGGGAATGGGAAGCACTCCAGATCTTCTTCATTTTTCTCAAACATTTAGCAAAGTTAACTACTGCCTTCCTACTTGATATTCCTATAATTATCTGCTTGTTGCATGATAATGTATCTATTTACAGGTCTTTTTCACCTACAAAGCTATGAGCTCATTGAACGCAAGGAACATGTCTGGCTCATCTTCTTATTCCTAGTGTCTGTAATAGTCTTTGCCATATAAGAAGTATTCAGTAAAATTGTTGAATGTGGGAATAAATGGGCACTAGGAAACACTTAAAATGCCAATAATAACAGCTTTCATCATCTCTAACTTTGAAAGACGTTTTTACTCATATATTCTAAAATCAAAATCTAGCCTTGATCACTACAGACTAGGTACGTTGCACTGACGGTAGCTTTATAAAATGTCTATACTCTGTCACAGCCAATTGACCATGATGAATAAAAAAGAAGAGCTTTGGGATCAAGATGCTAACAATAAATAAAATATCAGATCTAGATATACAAAGTGGTCATAAGACTCTCAAATCTCCAGCCACCACTTTACATTTCTATTGTGAGGGATAAACAAGGGACCTTGTGACATTTGAAAAATATTGATTAGTTTGTCTCTCTGCAAACTGATTCTCTGAATGATCACCCTGAGTAGAACATAAACTAATGCCTTCAAACTTTTGGGCAATTCCAGCCTGCGACACACTGTGTACATAACTACTTGTTCCCCACAAAGATGTACTCTCCCCATCAAATCTTCCATACATGTACAATGGTTGTTCATCCTTGTATTCATTCATACTGCAATAGTAACTGAGCACCTTGTCATCCTAAAGAGGACAGGATAGCTAAATAGTAGAAAGGAGAGCTTTGTTGGTGATATCATTTTACAAGCCAGAAAGAGAAAGTCTCCAGCATAAATTGAAGGTGTTCTCCAAAGAACGGAAGGACAGGTTGGGTTTTATGCCGCACAGGGCTCGCATCATACATACCCAGTAGGTTAAGGGAAAAGCTATACAGATTTACAAAAGGAGGCTATAAATTAGGTATACAAGTATGCATGAAAATTGGGTATACAAGTATGTAACATATATTCTATGTTCACTTTAGGGCAGGGTTTTAGCATTAAGATGAGGGGGAATTTGGCTCTTTATGTCAAAAGGTGAACTACAAGGACATAAAGACAATTTGTGTGCATATAAGCTGGCTGAAACTGGCCTGGGGGTGCAGTAGCTTATCAGAAAAGAAGAGAAGGCCATTCATCTGTCCAATCAGAGTTGGACCTGATAGCTCCTGTTGCTGGGGAGTTTAGCCATAGGAATTTAGGAATTTGCTATACCAGCCAGGCCCTGAAACTTTGACCCATAACTTTGTTTCTTTAACATTTGGACTTGTCTTCGTTGATAAGTAGGCATCTCTTTTGGTCTCTCAGATCACAGCCTACTATTCCAACACTGTAGCAACCTCTGAATACCGTAATTTCTAAACTTGCCAAGTGCCATTGCACATCCTAGAGACAAAGGAAATAAGCTGGTATTTTCCAACCTTTTGCATATTGTAGTATACAGAGGAAGTGCAGGTATTGCCCAGGAGCAGATAAACCTTCTCCTGCTGGCCACCCCAGCCCTGCCCACCTGATCCTAGGTTTAAGGAATGAAGCATACCTATGTAACTCTGCATAAGATTGAGACAAAGTCAAGTCACCAGGCACAACTAGAGGTTGAATCTAATGTCTATCTCCAGGCCTCATTTGCCTAGTTTCCAAGTAACCTTAGTCAAATTCAGCAATACCTCAAGAATGAAATTCATGATTTTTCTCCCTCTCTCTTCTTCATCTTAAAGTTGATGCTGAGGAGACTTAAATGTCAGGAGGTTAAATGCTGCAGAGTCATCAGTGGTATATATGAACAAACAAAAATTTTAAATAAGAGGCTTAATTTTTCCTCTTAAAAGGGAAGAGATGGCAGGGCATGGTGGCTCACACCTGCAATCCCAGCACTTTGGGAGGCTGAGGCAGGTGGATCACAAGGTCAGGAGTTCAAAACCATCCTGGCCAACATAGTGAAACCCTGTCTCTACTAAAAATACAAAAATTAGCTGGGCATGGTGGTGGGCAACTGTAATCCCAGCTACTTGGGAGGCTGAGGCATGAGAATCACTTGAACCTGGAAGGCGGAAGTTGCAGTGAGCCAAGATTGCACCACTGCACTCCAGCCCCGGCGGCAGTTCGAGACTCCATCTCAAAAAAAAAAAAAAAAAAAAAAAAAAAGTAAGAGACATCCCCCTTCCTTTTCTTTGAGCATAATTTCCTTTATAAACTTGTAATTGTAAATTTATGTAAATCTTTTTATAAATCTCTTTTGCCAGTTTTGCAACCCAGAAATGTCTTTCTCAAGGACCTAGGAGCCAACCTCTAAAAATGTAAATATCAAGTGATAGATACAGCGCCCCATCTTCCAGTTTTTATGAGAGGGTAGGCATCTAATTTTTCCAGGCACCTGGCTCCAAGCTGCAAAATTTTCTGTCATAAAGTTATGGAAAGAGCATTGTCCTTTGTATAAAGCCAGTTATCTAACACAGATGTTCACTCCAATTACCAGATAAAATTAGGATGAACTATGTGTGGCAAATGGTGCTGTCAAGTCCTCTTACTTGAAGACTAGTTATTGTTTATCTTGAAAATATGTATGTAATGGGTTATATCTGCTTGGCTACATAAAAGAGTGAGATTTCTTTTCATCTTTGCAATATCTTAGCAGATTGCCTGCAATGTGGATCACATTCTGGTTTAATGCCTATTCAAAAACAAAAACTGTTTTCTTTCTAAACTACCTTTGTGCAGAGGTTTTCTGGGTCAGAATATTTCGCTTTTAATTATATTTCCCCAGCAGGAAGGAGTCATCTTTCTTTTGGTTCTTGCTTGTCTCTTGATTCAAATGATGGTTTTTTTGTTTGTTTTTTTGTTTTCCATCGACACTTAAGCATGTTCTACACTATGCTAGTAATCTATTAGGATGTAGCTATGTCATCATCCTGTCCCTGGTGGGATGGATCAATTAAGCTGCCCTAGTTGTCATAGCCTGGCCACCAGACCCTTGCCTGCTCAGGGGCTTCTTTCTCTCAGCTAATATCCATATAAGCTTAAGGACCTACAGGTACTTTTTGATGCCTCCCATCACAGTCTGGGAAGTCTTCAACCTCCTCTTGCCGAGACATACTGCATCACTATTTCTGTTCTCTGTGGCAACATGATGAGGTTCTGTGAGGTTCACTTTTTCCTAGGCCTTACACAACTCAGAGATTCCAAAATTCTCACATATCTACTATCAAGATCTGGCTTAGGCTGGAGTGAGGGGCAGGGCACAGAGCTCCCACACCATCTAACACTTCTTTCTAGACTCTTCTCTCTCCCCAGGACCAAGGGTCTTTTATCTCATAGAGAGAAAGGAATAGGTCAAAACAAACAAACAAAAAACTGCCTAACTGTAGCTTCTTTGAAATATTTTCCTGACTTACATTGCAAATGTGTTTTTTAAACATCAAAGACAAGGACTTTAACATATTTGTCTTCTATTTTGACCATGCCTTGACCATGAACAAAGTTCTTAAAGTAATTACAAATAAATTATGCAAGGGGTGGGGGTGGTGGGGAATAATCTATCACAACCCAACACATCATACACTGCATGTATGATTGGGGTAAAGTCTCAATTTCTCTCTAAGCCTGGTGTGGTGGCTCACTCCTGTAATCCAAGCTACTCTGGACACTGAGGTGGGCAGATCACTTGAGTCCAAGAGTTTGAGAGAAGCCTAGGCAACACGGTGAGACCCCATAAGCTAGGCATAATTGCACACGCCTGTACTCGCAGCTACTTAAGAGGCCAAGGCAGGAGTTCTCAGGAGTAGTCAGGAGGAACTCCAAAGCAGAAGGCCCAGGAGTTCAAGGTTGCAGTGAGTTGTGATTGTGCCATTGTGCTACAGTATGAAGGATGCAGTGACATCAGGTCTCTAAAAAATTAATTGATTAAAATTAAAATTAAAAAATTAGCTGGGCTTGGTGGACCTGTAATCTCAGCTACTCAGAAGGCTGAGACAGGAGGATGGCTTTAGCTTAAGAGTTTGAGGCTCAGTGAGTTATGATCATGCCATTGCACTCCAGCCTGGGCAACAGAGCAAGATCCCATCTCTAAATAAATCAGCATCTCTCTAAAATTCCCTTCAATTAATATCAATTTCAATTTGTAGAATAAATATTGATTAATTGTTTTTTTCTTCCTTATAACACTTGCACAATGCCGTTTTATTTGTGGCAAAAACCTCAGACATCTTTTTTGTTTGTTTGTTTTTTAACTTTCTACAAAGAAACCAAATTTAGTGGGTTTCTCATGTTTGGAGTTTTTAAAAAACACTTCACCCTGGTAGAAGCAAGGACACTAAAGAGCCATTTGAGATCTTAAAATAATCAACTACAGAACCATTGTGCGGACTAAAGAATCAAATCAATAGGATCTCCTGGCCTCTAGACTAAATAATATGATGAAAAACTTACAAGCTAATAAAAATCAATACAAGTTCATCTCTGTGTAGAAAAACCCAATATATTCAGACCTCCTCTACCTAACAAAATGTATTGCAAACTCTGTATCAATAGAGGTGAAATATGTTAAGGAATATGGCTGTGAGGAGTCATTTTACTCAGGCAGTTCTTTAATACTCGATCACAGAACTTGACTCCAGCTATTCACCAAGTATGGAGTACATGCTCATATGTTGAAAGTGACCAAATTTTTTGAGAGGAGGCATAGCACTTACCGAACTACCCATCTTCTGTACCTCTATTTGTCTTTGCTTGGTCTACAATTGCCTGCCAAGGCTCAGAGAATCCACTAACATTATTTTAAAAACTTCTTGGCATGACGCTGCTCATGAAAGCGAAGAAAAAGAAACCAAACAATTTGATAGTGCCATAAGGCAGGCCCACATGATAATTTTTAAAAGAGGAATCAGACATATATAAGAAAGTCAGAGATCAGTAGATCTCTGGTTATATGTGGCTTAGCCCAAGGCAGACAAAAATGCTCTGGAATTTGCAGTATTAATTGGATTCTTTCAAACTAATTAACATCAATATTCCTTTTGTATCTACTAGAAGAATGTCTGAAAATGGTCAGAACCTGATTCTTGGAAGCAGGAACTAGGCAAGTAATAGATACTAGATAATTTTTTCTTTTATTATTATTTAACTAATAGGTATTGAAAGTTATATAAGATACTAGAGATACAATAGTGAGACTGTTTTAAAATCATACTATTCCTAATGAACTTTCAGTCTTCAAAAGACATGTATGTGTATTTTTAATTAGAAAATTAATATAAATAAAAAGAAAAATGTAAAACTCCATTCTCTCCTATTAAATTGTTGCCGACTACTACAGACCTTTTTCTTGTTTGAAATAACTTAAATCCCCAAAAGTATAAAGGATAACATGACAAATATGATGTGTGTGTAGTGGCTTTTTCCTCTGTCACCTTAGCTAAGCTGGACATGCATATCCTAGCATTCTCTTCCCCATTAGATTCTAGATAAAGACTGGCCATAAGAAAATACTCACGAGTTTCAGAAAGTGGAAGTGAAGCTGCAGCAATTCTGCTGTATTTTTTATAAATTTAAAATTACAGCAGCTCATGCCTTTAATCCCAGCACTTTGGGAGGCTGAGGCAGGCAGATCACCTGAGGCCAGGAGTTTGAGACCAGCCTGGCCAACATGGCAAAATTCCATGTCTACTAAAAATACAAAACTTAGCTAGGCTAATGTGCTAATGTAATGGCACATACCTGTAATCCCAGCTACTCAGGAGGCTGAGGCAGGAGAATCATTTCAACCTGGAGGTGAAGGTTGCAGTGAGCCGAGATTGTGCCACCGCACTCCTGCCTGTGTGACAGAATACGACTCTGTCTCAAAAAAAAAAAAAAAAAAAAATTATATTCATCTATATTCATGGGGTACAAAGTGATATTATGATATATGTATGCAATACATTAGTGTTAACTATAGTCACTTTGCTGTGCAACAAATCTCAAAAAATTGACTCTCCTGTCTAACTGAAACTTTATACCTTTTGATCAACATATCCTCACTCCTCCCAGCCCCCAGCCTCTGGTAATCATCTTTCTACACTCCGCTTCTATGAGATTGATTGTTTTAAATTTAACGTATATGTGAAAACATGTGGTATTTGCCTCTCTGTGTCTGGCTTATTTCGCTTAGCGTAATATTCTCCAGGTTAATCCACATTGTTACAAATGATAGAATTTCCTTCTTTTTTAAGGGTGAATAATATTCCATTGTGTATATACCACATTTTCTCTATCCATTCATTCACTGACAGACATTTAGATTGTTTTCATAACTTGGCTATTGTGAATAGTGCTGCAATGAACATGAGAGTGCAGATATCTCCTTGACATACTGACTTCATTTCCTTTAGCGATATACTTAGAAGTGGAATTACTGAATTATATGGTAATTCTATTTTTATTTTTTCGAGGAACCTCCATACAGTTTTCCATAATGGCTGTGCTAATTTACATTTCCACCAACAGTGTACAACAGTTATCTTTTCTCCATATCCTCACCAACAACTGTTACATTTTACCTTTTGAATAGTCACTAGCAGATGTGGGTGCTATCTTATTGTGGTTTTAATTTGTATTGCCCTAATGATTAGTGATAGTGAGCATTTTTTTCTCATATATATTAGCCATTTGGAGCAGAGTAAAGAGCCCAGAAATGAACCCATGCATTTATGATCAATTTTTTTTTGACAAAGATGCCAAGAACACACAATGAGAAAAGGACTGTCTCTTCAATAAAAGGCATTATATTATTAACATAGTTAAAGTATGCCATATTCCCTTTTCTAGTTTCAATCTTTTTGCTCCTTTCCTAGAAACAATTATCATGATTTTGATGTCTATTTTCTATGCCGTATATTTTATTTTACTATTTATAAACAGCATATCTGATTTGGAATCATTCTGAAATTTTTCATAAATGGAAATATGCCAGACATTACTTCAAAATATGGTTTTTAAAGTCATCATTTAAAGTTTATAAATTGGTTTTAGTGTCTATATTTCACTGCCTTATAATATTGCATCATATTAATATACCATGTAGTTTCTATATTTTTTACTACAAACACACTTCAATAATACCCTTTTTATATTTCCATATATATATATATGTGTGTGTGTGTGTGTATAGATAGATAGATATACACAGAAACATATACAGATCTTAAGTCTTCGTTCAGTGCAATAAATTTTTACTTGTTTATATGCAGGTATAGGCCAGTGTGTAGAACAAGATATAGAAAATTTCCAGCTCTTCAGTAGCCTCCATGTTTGGTTAATTTTATGTACTTTCAAGCTTTATATAAATGAAGCCATACTATGTGTACTCTTGTGTATTTGGCTTTTTTCTTCAACATTATGTTGCCATATAGAATTCATCTGTATTGTACATCATACTATCTGCATAAATCATCAGTGCAGTGTAGTATAAATTGTGTGAATATAATATACATTGCAAAGCCATTCAACATTGATGGATATCTGGATTAGTTTCAGTTTGGAGCTATTATGTATAATTTAAATACGAATATTTTAGTATTAGATTGATGAACCATAAATACTGGAGTTTTGGGGGCCAGAAATAGTTGAGTATCTGCAGTTTAAGATGGTTAACCTAACATCTGTCTTGTGGTGAACATAAAAGCATTAATTTCCCTTCAGGACTTGGCAGCAAGAGAGGTTTACCACTGAACTCTCCCTTTAAGAAATAACTTGTCATTCAACTGCAAGGACTGCAGTTAACTGATAGCCTGTAGCTGGTGGCACCTCCAGGACCTACACCATCTTTTGATCTGAGGTCACACTCTTCCTGTTCAGTCTACAAGGAACGACTGAACAGAGTAAGGTTACCAAGGCTAGACCATTTTTGCCAAAGCCAATTCCACTCATGGGAATTTCCTTTGGGTTGTCCCAGACTGTCAGATAAGCATCACGGTATGAAGTCTTTCTCTGCTCAGTCCTGATCCTTTCCCTTTTATCATTTAGAAATACTACTCTCCAATACACTCATAATCCTAACTCAATTTGATGCCCAAAGCACCCCACTAGTACAGTTGGTAGCAGGCATATTATGAGGAAGCAGGCAGTGCAATGGGCTTTTGAGACTGGATTGCTCTGTGTTTGACTGGCAATAATAACTGTATGGTATGTGGGGCACATGGCACAAGATATTGAACCAATTACTTAAACTTTCATCAGTGGTGAGTTGGAAAGTATTGTAGTGTAGGGGACCACCCTGGCTGGTACACTGGCATTTGAGAAGTAACGGAATCAATGTGTGTAAGTACTGTGGAATTGGCTAATTATCACTAACTATATAGATGCCCTACAGACAGAGAATGAAAGCTTTGTGCCGTTAACAACTAATTGAAAGTATGAAGGCTAGAGGGTCTATTAATGTAACTTACAAAGAGCCCTTATTCCCGATCTTGGAAGAGTAGAAACAGCTAAAGACAAAAAACTGGAAATTTAATATTTAGAGTTACAAACTTCTAAATATGGTTGAGTGCTAATGCAGGTCTGTGATTTCAAGTCCTGGTCAGAGAAACTTGGGTCCTTGATATATGGGATGGGGATATCTTGATGAATGCCCTGAAGACTGGCTCTCCATCTCCTATACACCAGGTTGCTAACACCCTCCACATTAAGAGTCGTAAGCGAGCCACATCTTAGACAATACTTAGTAAAGAAACCAACTTTTTAACATTTTTATAAAAATGAAGTACATGAAATAATATCTCACTGTAATGTTATTTTGCTTTTTGTTTATACATTTACCTTATTAACCAAGAATTACCTCTTCATCGTTCTCATATTAAAATGCAAGATTCTTTAAATGTTGTGGGCACTAATTATTTGCAGATTATACCTTGTAATTATCTTATCCTAGAGTGCGGTGGATCTTTTCAGTTTTTAATGGTCTCACTTGAGGCAAAGAAGTTTTGACTGTCAGGCTGGGCCCAGTGGCTCATGTCTGTAATTCAAGCACTCTGGGAAGCCAAGGCGGGAAGACCACTGTAGTCAGGAATTTGAGACCAGTCTGGGCAACATAGTGGTACCCCATCCCTAAAAAGAGTAAATAATTTTTAAAAACTTAGCCAGGCCTGGTGGTCCACATCTGTAGTACCGGCTACTTGGGAGACTGAGGTGGGAGGATGGCATGAGCCCAGAAGGTAGAAACTGCAATTAGCCATGACTGCACCATTGCATTCTAGTCTGGGTGACAGAGCGAGACCCTGTCTCAAGAAAACAAAAATAAAGAAATTTTTATTGTAATTGAATTTATTAATTTTACCATGTTTTATTTACAGGGTTTGATGTTGTTTAAGAATTCTTTTCCTATTCAAGATCATAAAGATTTACTCTTATATTTTAAGAGTTTTTAATTTTGTTTTTTATATTTATGTTTTTGAAAGAGATCAAATGAAAAAAACTAAAAGGCAGAAATGAAGTCCACAGGCAAGCAGCCCGGGCGGCGCCCTGACAGCCTGGGCGGCGCCCTCAGCCTAGTTAAAGATCGACCCCGGACCCAACCGATTAGGTTAATTAGGTTATCTATAGACTCCGGACATTGTAAGGACAAACGTTGTGAAAGTCTCTGTCCTGCTCTAATTACTGGTATCTGCCACATATCTTAGTCCTGGGCCCAGGACAAACACAATCCTCTATTTTGTCCCAACTTCCTAAGCCCAACACAAACACATCCCCCCACACACACATCTCAGAAACACCACCTAGAGAGCCCCTGATAAGATCACAACCGTTTGTAGTTTTACTAAAAGCGCGGGAACAAATGGAAAACTGTTCATTGTATTAACCAATTACCAGTTGTAATGCTGCAACCAAAAGAATTCCTTTGTACCTCTGTAACCTTGCATATCCTGTATGCATCGGGCTATAAAGAGCGGCCACATGCATCATTCGGGGCCCTCTTGTATGTTGTAAAACAGAGGGACCAAGTTCGAACTTGCATTAAAGATCCTTGCCGCTTGGCTTTGACTCTGGATTCTGGTGGACTTCTTCGGGGAATAAAGGGTCTGGGCATAACATTTTTAGCAAAGTTTTATTTTTCTATATGGCGTGAAGTAGAAAACCCCTTTAAGTTTTATTTTTCACTTGTAGATAACAAAATGTCTCCACATAATTTTTATATAGTCTCTTGAAATAATGTGGATGTGTGTCACCACCCAAATCTCATTGAAATGTAATCCTCGACGTGGGAGGTCCGATCTAGCAGGAGGTGATTAGATCATGGGGCAGATTTCTTATGAATAGTTTAGCATCATCCCCTTGGTGCTGTCCTTGCAATAGTGAGGGAGTTGAGATCTGATCATTTCAAAGTGTGTGGCACCTTCCTCCTCTCTCTCTTGTCCTATTTTCGCCACATGATGTGCCTGCTTCCTTTTTGCCTTATGCCATGTTTGTAAGCTCCCTGAGGCTTCCCCAGAAGCAGATGCCCCTATGCTTCCTGTACAGCCTGCAGAATCATGAGCCAATTAAATCTCTTTTCTTATAAATTACCCAGTGTCAGATATTTCTTTACAGCAGTGTAAGAACAGACTAGTACAGATAATTGGTACTGAGGATTGGGGCATTGCTATAAAGATACCTGAAAATGTGGAAGCAACTTCTTCACTGGGTAACAGGCAGAGATTGAAAGAGTATGAAGTGCTGAGAATAAAACAGAAAAATGAGGGAAAATTTGAAACTTCTTAGAGACTGGTTAAATAGTTGTGACCAAAATGATAATAGTGAAATCTAGACTACTGAAATCTCAGCTGGAAATGAGCAACTTACTGGGACCAGAAGTCTAATATTACACAAGCATTATGCCTTAGCAAAGAACTTGGCTGTATTGTGCCCATGTCCTAAGAACTGTGCAAGTTTGAGCTTGACGTCAATGACCTGGGGTATCTGGCAGAAGAAATTTCTAAGCAGCAGTGTTCAAGAAGTGGTGTGACTGATTCTAACAGCCTATACTCAGATGCAGAAGCAAAGGAATACACTGGAACTTATATTTAAAAGAGAAGCAGAGCATAAAAGCTTGGAAAATGTGCACCCTGGCCTTGTGGTGGGAAAAAAAAGCCTGTGCTTAGGAGAGGAATTCAAGTGGGCTGCTGAGCAATCACTTGCTAGAGAAATTTGCATAACTAAAAAGAATACAAGTGCTGATAGCCAAGACAATGAGTAAAAGGCCTCAAAGTCATTTCAGCAATCTAAATGCAGCCCCTCCCATCATAGGCCCTGAGGCCTAGAAAGACAGAATGGTTTTGTGGGCCAGGCCCAGGGCCCTGCTGCCCTGTGCAGCCTCAGGACACTGCTCCCTGCTTCCTGGAAACTTCAGCTCTAGCTGTGGCTCAAAAGGGCCCAGGCCACTGCTTCAGAGGATATAAGCTATAAGCTTCAGTGGCTTCTATGTGGTACTAAGCCTGCGGGTACACAGAATGCAAGGGTTGAGGCTTGGGAGCCTCCACCTAGATTTCAGAGGATGTACAGAAAAGCCTGAGTGTCCAGGCAGATGCCCGCTACAGGGGTGAAGCGCTTATGGAGAACCTCTACTAGGGCAGTACAGAGGGAGAATGAATGTGGGGTTGGAACCCCCTACAGAGCCCCCACTGGAGCACTGCCTAGAGGAGCTGTGAGAAGAGGGCCACCATCCTCCTCCAGACCCCAGAATGGCAGAACCACTACCAGCTTCCATCTTGTGCATGAAAAAGCCACAAGCACTCAACTCTAGCCCTTGAGGCCAGCCCTGGGGACAGAACCACGCAAAGCCACAGGGGTGGAGCTGCCCAAGGCCTTAGGAGCCCACCCACTTGCATCAATGTGCCCTGGATGTGGGACTTGTAGTCAAAGGAGATTATTTTGGAGCTTTAAGATTCCATGACTGCCCTGCTGGGTTTTGGACTTGCATAGGGCCTGTAACCCCTTTCTTTTGGCTGATTTATCACTTTTGAAATGGAAATATTTACCTGATGCTTGTACCCCCACTGTGTCTTGAAAGTAATTAACTAGTATTTGACTTTACAGGCTCATAGGTGAAAAGAATTTGCCATGTCTCAGATGAGACTTCAGACTTTGGACTTTGAACCTTTGAGTTAACACTGGAATGAGTTAAGACTGAGGGATTATTTGGAAGGCATGACTGTATTTTGAAATGTGAGAAGGACACAAGATTTTGCAAGTACCAAGGTCAGAATGACACAGTCTGGATATGTGTCCCTATCCAAATCTCATGAAATGTAATCCCCAGTGTTGGAGGTTGGGACTGGTGAGAGGTGATTGGATTGTGGGGTAGATTTCTCATGAATATTTTAACACCATCTACTTGGTGCTGTCCTCACAATAGTGAGTGAGTTCTCATGAGATCTGGTCATTTGAAAGTGTATGGCATCTCCCTACTGTCTCTCTTGGTCCTGCTCTTGCCATGTGATGTGTCTGCTCCCCCTTTGCCTTCTGCCATGATTGGACGCTCCCTGAGGACTCCCCAGAAGCAGATGCTGCTATGCGTCCTATATAGCCTGCAGAACTATGAGTCAATTAAGTCTCTTTTATTTAAATTACTCAGTCTCAGGTATTTCTTTATG
The DNA here is from genome assembly GCF_007565055.1 of Rhinopithecus roxellana. Classification (NCBI taxonomy): domain Eukaryota; kingdom Metazoa; phylum Chordata; class Mammalia; order Primates; family Cercopithecidae; genus Rhinopithecus; species Rhinopithecus roxellana. The sequence continues at coordinate 103,030,366 of NC_044559.1, read as the reverse complement.
GCAGTGCAAGAATGGACTAATGCATCTATTTTTCTTTCTAACCTACAATTCAACCTCCCTTATATATCTAATTTTTATATGTATTTCGGTCTATTTCAGTACTCTTTATTCAAGTCCATTAGTCATTTGCCAGTGGAGACTATTCTCCAGTATCCTAATTACCACACATTTGATACCTAATGAGTCAAATCCTCTTATTCTTTTTAAAAATTATCTTGGCTATTCCCAGCATTTTGTTCTTTCATAGAAATTTCAAAATCAGCTCATTCACTACCATTTAAAAAATTGCACTATTTTCTGTTTTTTCATGTTCTTTTATATACACTTGACTGTTTTCAATCAATGTGAGCCAACATTTCTGATCTTCGCCTTTGTACTCCCTCCTCAAATTACTACTGAGTGTCCTCAAATTGTGTGTAATACATTTTTTTTCTTACTCTGTAAATCAAGCTGCTGAAGTGACTGGGAAAATGGTGAAATGGCAAGGGCTGAAATTATTTAGTGGACTAGCAGCAAATAGTTTGTCAAACCGAGATCCATAAATTAAACATGTTCTGAGGACTCTTGGCTTACAGATTCTCTCAGGCATACGTGGGACACAGACAGCTCATTACCCCAGAGTTAGTGTAATTCAGCCCGTTAATGCAATCCCCCTAAGCTTTGCTAGAACCAATAATGCTGTGCAACCTTCCAAAGGAAACACAGGTGACCAGTCTGTTTCTCTAAGATGGAAATCTCATGCTCTCTGAAGACTGGACACTCTTATTCACGTGGGAAAATAAGCTTTTCCCTAGACTCTGTCAGAAAAACAAACTTTCTCCAAGACTTCTGGTTGTGTGGCCACACTTCTCCCACACCCACAAATAGTAGATGAAAAACAAACAAACATAAACATATTTTCTTTTTTTCAAAAATTTCAACCATACAAAAAAAGTAAAAGAGGTGTACACATGTACCCTTCACTTATATCTATCAACTGTTAATATGTGTCACATTTGCATTTGATGATAAATGATAGACAGATGGATAGATACATAGATACATAGATAGAGAGTCTTAGTCCATTTGATATGTTGTAATAGAGTACTAGAAACTGGGTGACTTATAACCAACAGAAATTTACTTCTCATAGTTCTCAAGAATGGGAAGCCTAGGGTCAAATTCTCAGCAGAATCAGTGTCTGGTGAGGGGCCACTTCCTGACTCATAGATAGCCATTGTCTTGCTGTGTCCTTTCATGGTGGGAGGGGTGAGGGAGCTCTTCAGGGCACTAATCTTATTCATGAGGGCTCTTCTCTCATGACCAAATTACCTATCAAAGTCCTCACTTACAAATATTACAGGACTGGGGGCTAGGATTTCAGCATATGAATGTTGAAAGGATACTTTCAGTCTGTAGCACACAGATGATACATACATATAAGTATATTACATACATATAAGTATACATACATAGAAGTATATATACATACAAGCATATTTTGATGTTATTGCTAAACTATTTGTAAGTAACTTTTAGCAATAATGGCATTCATTTCACTCCTCACAACTTCAATGTTTATCTACTAAGAATTAGGATATTCTCCCACATAACCACAATAACTGTATCACACCCATAAAATATAAAACTTACAGAAAATACTATCTTATATACAGTCTTTAAACATAAAGCTCATGCAACTATTTTTTTAATTTTGATCCAGGATCCAATTTGGTACCTTAGGTAAATATCCAAAACTATTCACTCTCCCTTCTCTTGGATTTGGCTCCAGCCATGTGACTCTCTGCAACCAGTGAACTGTTAGAAGGCTTTCAAATGTGCTTGCTTGTGTGTTTGTTTCCATAGTTCCATGAAAAGAGCTTCCTTCAGGGTGCGATGGCCTTAGGCAGGCAATCCCTTGAGTCCAGGAGTTCAAGACCAGCCTGGGCAACATAGTGAGCCTTCACCTCTATTTAAAAAAAAAAAAAGGCCGGGCGCGGTGGCTCAAGCCTGTAATCCCAGCACTTTGGGAGGCCGAGACGGGCGGATCACGAGGTCAGGAGATCGAGACCATCCTGGCTAACACGGTGAAACCCCGTCTCTACTAAAAAATACAAAAAACTAGCCGGGCGAGGTGGCGGGCGCCTGTAGTCCCAGCTACTAGGGAGGCTGAGGCTGGAGAACGGCGTAAACCCGGGAGGTGGAGCTTGCAGTGAGCTGAGATCCGGCCACTGCACTCCAGCCTGGGTGGCAGAGCGAGACTCCGTCTCAAAAAAAAAAAAAAAAAAAAAAAAAAAAAAAAAAAAAAAAATTGTCTGGGCATGGTTGTGCCTGCCTGTAGTTCCAGCTACTTGAGAGGTTGAGGTGGGAGGATCCCTTGTATTCAGGAGGTTAAGACTGCAGTATGCCCATGATCATGCCACTGCACTGCAGCCTGGGCAACAGAGTGAGACTTTGTCTCAAAAAAAATAAAAAATAAAAAAAGAGTTTTCCTAGCATAAGAATTGTGCTCTGAAATAACCATATTGTAGCAGAGATACCCCAGCCAATCCCCACATCCATGAGCAAAATAAATGCTTATCATTTTATGTCACTGAGACTCCATACTTGGTTGTTATGCCACAAAAGCCAAATGATAAATCAATGAAAGATTCACATACATATAGTTATCATGTCTCTTTGGTTTTTTTTTAATCTAGAAGAGTTCTCCTCCTCATTCTCTCCCTCACTACACGCACCTTTTTAGATTTTTCCTTTCAAGCTATTGACATTTTTGAAGAATACTCACCAGTTGTCAGGAAGGACAGTCCACACAATATAGATGTGTCTAACTGTTTCTTCATGAGAAGATTCAGGTTAAATGTTGTTGGCAAGAATACTGCATTGAAGAGGTTGTGTACTTCCCATTGCATTACATTAAGTCACATAATAGTTTCTCTGGCTTCTAATAATGCTGAATTTGGTAACTTGGTTTAGAAAAATTTGCCTTTTTTCTTGATTTTAGAGTTAATTCTCTTTGTATTTAACAGTCTTTGGGTTGATCCTTGAGATTACATGACTATCCCCATCCCCAACAACCTTTTACAAAGGGTTGCTAAAGTGACCATTAATGAAGCATGTCTGAATCAATTTTTAACTTATTATTCAGTTTTAAATGGTGATTTTTGGCCAGGTGTGGTGGCTCACACCTGTAATCCCAGCACTTTGGGAGGCCAAGGTGGGCAGACTGCTTGAGCCCATGAGTTCAAAACCAGTCCGGGCAATGTAGTGAGACCCTGTCTCATTAAAATAAATAAATAAATAAATAAAATAGTGATCTTTTAAATCCTATAACAATTTCTATAATTCTTAACTGATATGTTTTGTAAAGAATGTTTCCACCAAGCATAGTTTATTATTTTAAATTATGGACTCATGGATTATTGTCTGTGTCAATGGTTTATAATCCATTAATAAAATTAATTTTTGAATGCTCATAATGTCCCAAATTCAATCACAAGAAGCCCATTTCAAAACTTCCAGTATTGTCTTATCAGTGTTACATAGGTGAACATGGACAATGTTTCTGAAGTTCACCTATTAAAATGATACCATAAAAACTTTATATATATGTTGTTTATACATTCAAAGAAGAAGAATTGGCTAGGTGTGGTGGCTCACGCCTGTAATTCTAGCACTGAGGTCAAAGCGGGTGGATCACCTGAGGTCAAGAGTTCGAGACCAGCCTGGCTAACATGGTGAAACCCCTTTTCTACTAAAAATACAAAAATTAGCTGGGTTTGGTGGCGCATGCCTGTAATCCCAGCTATCTGGGAGGCTGAGGTAGGAGAATCGCTGGGACCCAGAAGGTGGAGGCTGCAGCGAGCCAAGATTGCGCCACTGCATTCCAGCTTAGGTGACAGAGCGAGACTCTGTCTCAACAAAAAAAAAAAAAAGAGAGAGAGAGAGAGAAGCAGAATTGTGAAGTCAAATGGTAGTTTTATCAGTCACAATCTAGGGAGGAGACCAAAATCACACAGCAACTTGAACACAGAACATTTAATATAAAGTTATTAACTGGTAATTGGTAACTAGAGTGACAGGTGGTTGGCTACTAAGGAATAAAGAAAATTCTAAAGAATAGAGGAATATCAGCTATAGGGAATAACTACTATCCCTGCAACTGAAACAGAGTAACACAAGAAGAAGAAATGTGAGAGAGACACCCTCCTATGAAAAGGCTGAGATTTAAACCCCTGGAGAGGCAGTGGCTACGTCCCACTTGATAACAGAGAATTGTGCTGAGGTGCTTCGGGCCAAAGTTGGCAAACAGTAAACCATTGACTATGACAAAAGAAACTTGGTGGGGTCTCTGTTATTTGCTGTTAAACAAGCTGGGAAGCTGAAATAATTGCTTGCCAGGAGGCCACCAGGAATTATCTCTCAATGGGGCATGTTGAAGTTTCCGAGAAACCAGCAGGGGTCCCTGTGACACCCAGCTGGAAGTTACCTGTGTGGATGCTTCTAAGACTCTGGAGCTGAGCTCCACTGGGTGTCCCACATACCAGCCAGGCATCACAGAAGCTAGAAAAACGACAGCACAGTGAAACCTTGTAGGAAATCTCCCTCCTACCATGTCTTTCTAGTGCCCTCTGCTTGTGAATCTTAATATCATGCCAGTTGACAAAGGAGAAATGTTCACTAGATCCAGCTCCAGTTTGGTAAGCAGAGCAGCAAAGGCAGATTTGGAGACAAGAGGCAATAGGTTTGCAACATATATAACATATAAAGCGTACCCTCTAATTATATACAAGTCTCTTGTACATAGCAGGCTTTGAAAAATGTTGCCCTCCTCCAGCAATGTGTGAAAATGCCTTTCTTCCTCAAAGTTCTACCAAATAGCACAAGCTTTCAATTTTTTGTGAATCTTATGCATGAGAAATGATATTGCAGTATATTCTTAAATTTTAACTTATGAGTAATATTGAGCATCTTTTATGTGTTTAATGGCCATTTGTATACTAAGTCTGTGGGAATGTCTGTTAAATGACTTTCATCCATTTTTCTATCAGGTCCTTGTTTTTTGATTTTTCTTTTTCATTGATATTAAGAGACTTGTATCTAATTAGAGAGATTACCCTTTATATGTGAGATATGTTGTAAATATTTTTCTCCCAATCTATCATTTGTCTTTTCACTTCATTTATCATGCTTTGTTTTGCTTTGCATTATTTTGCCAACTTGCTGATTTTTTCCTTAATTGTCTTTAATTTTAAATCATGGACAAGAAAACATTTTTTATATCCAGAAATTCGCCCATGTTTCTTTTATTTCTTGGATAGTTTCAGTTTTTATATTTCTGAATCATCAGTAATTCACTTAATATGGTGTGAGACATATTCTCCCAAATAAAATTGTCCAGTTTTTTCAGTAATTTCTCCAATTACTTGAGATGATGTTCTTATCATCTGTTAACTTTTTGTATGAATTTTCAGTAGAAACTAGAAAACTGTTGGGGGAGAGGGGGAATGAAAGGGTTTACCTTACCAAGTATGGATATAAAACATATCATAAAGTTTTTATAATTAAAATAGTGTGGCATTGGTACAGAAATGGAGAAATAGATCAATGGAATAGAATTCAAAGTCCAACTACAATAGTGATCAGGCAAAAAGACATAGCCAGTTCTGAGTTTTCACCTTAGAGAGATGATCAATGAAGTAACAGAAGTGGGTAAAATTGCTGCATAACAAACTACCCTACAAGTTATTGGGTTTAAATAAGAACCATTTTATGTTATTATATCCCATGACTTCATGGGTCAAGAATTCAACCAAGGCTTTGCTAGGCCATAGCTCTGCTCCACATGGCATTCATAGAACAGTTTTTAGCTGACAGATGGACTTATCTGTAAGACCCAAGGGTGCTTCATCTACATTGGATGGCTGTGGTCAGCTGGCACTGTCACTCACAGTACCTTCAAGTGGCCTCTCAGTCATAGACATTTCATAGTAGTGGGCATCTTAAGTGGTAGCACAGGTAAGGCTTCAGGGTGGAAGCTATAATTTCTAATCTGACCTTGCTTCAGAATTCTCCCAGTGCCTCCTCTGCCATATTCTATTGGTTATTAACACATCACATGTCCAGCTCCAATTCAAGGGGTGGGCGTGTGTGAGTAATAGAAGGTGTGGTTCACTGGAGTGGCAATATATCTTTGGAAACTGGCTACCACAAAAATGAAAAACAGGAAATTTAAAATCTATATGGCAGAAAAAATATTAAAGAATGCCAGCCGGGCATGGTGGCTCATGCCTGTAATCCCAGCACTTTGTAAGGCCGAGGTGGGCAGATCATGAGGTCAGGAGATTGAGGCCATACTGATCAACATGGTGAAACCCCATCTCTAATAAAAATACAAAAATTGGCCAGGTGTGGTGGCGGGTGCCTGTAGTCCCAGCTACTCAGGCGGCTGAGGCAGGAGAATGGCGTGAACTCAGGAGGCAGAGGCTGCAGTGAGTCGAGATTGTGCCACTGCACTACAACCTGGGCAACAGAGAGAGACTCCATCTCACAAAAAAAAAAAAAAAAAGAATGCCTTCATCATTAATGGGCAGGATGGGAGTGGGATGAAGAAGCAAATAAAACTTACTAAAGAAAAAAAAAAAGAAAACACAAAAGAAAGTCATAAAAAGCTATAAAGTATTGGATAATTTAAAGAATAGAGTCAGGAAAAAGAATGGCCCACATTGTAACAGGTTAAATAGGAGCGTGAAGGATAGAGACTGAAAAGAGAAATTTTCTCTATCCTTCACAGAGAAAATTGAATTTCTTAATAAAGTGCTCATTGGTAACTTTTAAGGAAGGTATTTGTGTAAAGTGATGACTAATAATTGTGAAGTCAAATAATAAGAGGTTTTGGGTAGAAAGTGAAAGATGAAATAACTATGCCCTCTCTTTACTATATTTCAAATATTTAAAAAAATAAAAATCTGAAGTTTTAAAAACTTATCTCTAAGTAAGACTGAATTTAGTAAGTGTATTCCTATCACTGGGTCTATCAAAACACTTTTTTAAAAGCTTTGTTACTGAGGTCTTTCCAACAAGTTCAGGGAAACAATATAGAATACAGAATGAAAAATTCAATCAATATTTAGAACCTCTAGTAACTAATCAGCATTTAATTATGTCTTAATTTGAAATAAGTAATTATCAAGTAAGAAATCAAGTAAAAATGGCAACAAGTATTATTGAATATTTATTATGTGCATCCACTATTCTAGATTAAAAAAAGACAATATTATACTACATAAATTATAAGAATCAAGTGATATTTGTATTATTCATCTCTCAATACAGATTAGCTCCAGGCATGGGGATGTACCATAGCATATAAATTATCCATATCCTATTAAATTAGCTCTGAAATGACATTCAGAGGCTGTTCCTACTATTATAGTATTCCCATGCCACTGGTCTCTGGTAAGATGTGGAAAAGCTTAGAATGGAGATGGTACACACTGGAGGAATCACATGGAGATTCTGTAGGGCTAACAAAAATAGCTGATTTAAAAGTGAAATATTCAGTAAATCTGGCAACTATTTTGTCTAAATAAGGAGTAGACATTAAGCTACTTGAATACAATGCCCAAACCTATTTCTTCCATTAGAGGAGTAATATTTAGAAAGTTTAAATGTGATTTTTGTCTTCTGCCTTTTCTAGACCATTGGAGACAATCGTTTGCTTGTGGAAAGATTGGATTATACGGCAGATAAAATGCAATGTAAAAGAGCAAGATAATATTCAGACTTTGGCATGCAAACTTACTGTCTACAAAAAGAATTTTCTATGTTTCTTTATCCTTCCACCAACCATCCCCATTTATCATAACAGCAAATAAGCATGAATGACTCAGATCATAAAGTGCACTTTCAACATACAGGATATTCCCCTTCTAGTGATCCATGTTGGAATAAGGATAGGATGTAGCATAAGCAAAAGAAAAGCCCACAGTTTTCCTAGCACTAGAGTACAGAAGCAAGCAAAAGAAGAGAAAATTGGAAGAAAGACGAGTGTGTAATTATTTCTCCTACTTTCCCTGTTGGAGTCTCTGCCTTAGAGAGAAAGGAGGTATGTGAGGTACTTAAGAGAGAGGGCAAAGGGAGCTCTTTCTGTCTGTGACTAGCTACTGTTACCCCACAGTGACATTAATGTACAGCTTGGTTAGCCCTGGGAGTTAGTCCACTGAGTCACTGTTGGTTCCTGAGCAGCATAGACTGAGCTCTGAAAGAATAAAGCTATTTCTGGGGAGTTTCCATAGAGATGCCTCCCTAGTGAAGGGAGTAGATCAGATCACCCAGACAGGAATAAACACAAGTCACATCAGACCTCACAGGGTTCTATAGTGCTGAGGGGAATAACAAGAGCTGTTCATCAAGGGAGGAACATCACATCCTGTCCAAGAAGACAAAATCCAGATCGCTAACAAACTCAGGTAGGCATGTAGTCACCAAGGCAAGTTGCCATCAAACAGACAAAAGACACTGTCCTTGAGGCTACAGGAGTCAGTAATACTATAGCTGAAAACCTCGACTCTCCCTGTTTATCATAAGTTTGTATAAATTCTTAGCTCCTCATGCTGCCCCCTCTCCTACACACACACAAATACACATACTTTATTAGATAATGTCCAGGAAGTAGGGTAGAAACCTGAGAAATCTGGGAGATTGAAGTTTGCCTTTTTCCTTGACAACTTCAGTATTACTGAAGGCACTGTTTAAATTATCCAATAAAATTAATTTTAAAACAATTTGGACCTTTTGTTCTTTTCCATTAGAAATCAGAGGAAATGAGGAAAGGAATGTGTAAAGAAGGTCAGAGCTTCTAGAGACAACATTTAAAATGAAGTCTGCAGACATTCAGTTATCAGGTTGCAGGTTACATGCTAAACTTCTGTGTAGCCAAATTTCCATGAAGTGTTGGACAGACATGTGACAAAAGGAGGTTGGAAGAAGTACACAAAGAAGGAAAAAGGACTAAAATATGTTTTTATTTGATTTTACTTACAATTGATATGACTCAGTGTTTTGTGACATGTAGACATGTCTGTGGCTGTTTCCTAACACTTACTGCTCAAGTTCCCTCGTCAGTAGATATTAATAACAACAAATCAGCAAAAAGTAATCTGAAATAATGTAATTATTTATTACCCTGAAGAGTTCCACTGAAAACTGTTGTCAGCTAAAGAGAAAGGATAAGAGCCCCATAAAATAAGGTAGGTTTTTAAGGCTAATAATTCATAGGCTTGCTAAACTTCAGACAAAGTTATTATCCCAGGAGAATCTTGAGATGTAGCAAGTAAATGCTTTTTTCCCCTCCACAGACCTAGACTTAAAAAGACTTAATGGAAATGGTAGGCAAAAGTATAGGATTAAAATATATCATAATAATAATTCCAGTGTTCTAGAAAAGGAACTCTTGACAGAAAGAAATGAAAAGAACACGTAAAAGAGAAGGATACAGATAAACTAGTATTGCCTCTGACAGAAACCTCACTGGTGTATTAGTCTTCATCCCTAGGAGTTTACAGCTCATAAAAAAGTTCCAATAGGAGTCCTTTTCAGATTATATATTGTTAAGGTTACCCAAAAGAAAGACTGAATTACATTTACTGTGACTAAGGAAATCTGGTCATAGAAAATGCATTAATGCTTAGGCAATAGTAAAATGCTAAACATAGAACATTTTTAGTGTATTAGTGGTTCTCAAAGACTCAAGTGTGCTACAAAGACAATAAAATTCTAAAAATAAACAAATATGATTAAAGTGCATTTCCTTTGGAATAAGTATGATAACTTACTTTCAGATTACAAAGTCCCAACTCTGAAATATGTGAAGAGAGATAAAAATATAGTCAGGTAGATAACAATGCCATCTGCCTGCTTTTAACCTAGGTGCTCTGTGATGACATACAGATTAATTGAATCTTACAGTCAAGGAATCTCTACCCTATCAGGGAAGAGATGCATAAAACAACCAAGACTTGAAGTTGATGTATGGAGTTCAGAGGAATGGAGAAAGTAATCACTCTTAAGCTGGAACAATACAAAGAGCATCATGGAGGAAATTGGACTTAACTGGTTATCAATTACATTAAAAAGATGGAGAGTCATACAGTAGAGAGAAGCATGAGTAAAACATGAATGTACAAAAGCTAAAAGTGTGCATCCTCACCTGGAATGTAGCAGCTACCTTATAATTTGAAGAAAAGGAGGGAGGTAAAAAAGGAAGGGAAAGAAAGAAGGAAGGAAGGGAGGGAGAGAGAATGGGAGGAAGGACCAAGATAGAGAAGAAGCAGGGAACAGAAAAACATTTTAAAATAATTAGAACTAACATCCTCTGAGTTAGGTGAGACTGTACACATTGAACAAGAATCGAATGCTACTTCTTTCTAAATTTTATTTATTTATTTATTTTTTTGAGATGGAGTCTTGCTCTATCACCCAGGCTGGAGTGCAATGGTGTGATCTCGACTCAGCTCCCTGCGACATCTGCCTCCCGGGTTCAAGTGATTCTCCTGCCTCAGCATCCTGAGTAGTGGGGATTACAGGTGCACACCACCACACCAGGCTAATTTTTGTAATTTTAGTAGAGATGGCGTTTCACCATGTTGGTCAGGCTTGTCTCAAACTCCTGACCTCGTGATCCACCCACCTCAGCCTCCCAAAGTGCTGGGATTACAGGTGTGAGCCACCGCACCTGGCCAAATGATACTTTTTTTAAAAGTGAAAAATATTAATATCTTAGTGTTAATAGTTGTTTCACATGTATGTAAAATATTAACAGAATAAACTGGATGAAAAGTATATAGGAATTTGGTGTACTCTTTTTGGAACTCTTCTAAAATTATTTAAATTTCATTTTGAAATGTAAAAACTTTCAAAGGAATGAAAGAAAAAATATATTTTTCAACTTTTTTCTTCAAATACAAATAATATGAATGTGTATATGAAGATATTTTTATATATATGTATATATTTGTATTTGACTCTGGGTGTGTGTATATATAAACATTTGAATATTTTAATAGACAATTTGGAAGACAAATTTGGTAAAATTCCCAGGAAGCAGAACAAAAAGATAGAATGAACAATTGCCTTCCCTTCCTGGTACAAAGGAGTTGGAAGGTAGGGAAGGGAAGGAAGGGTCACCAGCAGTATTCATTATGGTGCTCAAGAACACAAAACACTAAAGAAGAAGGGCATGGAGCTTTCTGGAGACATGTTTTCAGTGTGTCCACTGGCAATTAAAGATGTGAGGTGCCTGGGCACTATTGGGTTGTGGGAGGGGTGAAATGGCAGACAGAAGAGTCAGTTGCCAAAGTTGAGTGAGTGATAGCATTGGGCAAATAATAAGTTGATTAAGCAAATGTTGTGCATAATGAGAACTAGGTTTTTCATGGTTGAAGAATGTGTTTACAAACATGGAAAGAGAAAGGGCAGGAAGACTTTGGATTGAAGTTGGAGGCTTTAATATGAAGTCATAGTTTTTGAATGTACATGTTCTTATACACATATGTATTTAGAAAAGGCAGTGAATACACCAAGTAGTCAGATCTTGGCTTCTAATGGTCATCCTTCACTAAAAGAAACTGGGGCTTCTTAAAGAAATGACTTTTCCAAGTTCCATTTAAGGACAGTAGAAGATGAACCTCAGACATCTTGTGGTGCCAGACCATTATTCTCTTACATAGAGAATAATGAGAATGTATCAAAAAACACAGGAGCTATCTTGAAGTTGCTCCTACTGGCCTAATCTGGGCCAATTTGAGCATGAAAATGATGACAGTAAGTAATTACAAATCAGTGAATAAAACAGAAATCCATAAGTTTGCACCGATATAAATAAGTATATGGATAAGTAAATGGCAGAAAAGAGAACGTTCTTCATTACAGAAGAATAACAGAATGACAACTTATAAGTGTTTCAAAAATAATGAATATATAAATCACTGCTCTATAATCGTCATAGTAATAGCTAATTCAGCCATAGGCGTGGGCTGGAAGAAAGGTATCAGAGCAAGGAGGGTCTGGCCACCTGCTTGTACAGCTTATTTTTGCCCGTAGCCTTTCTTTCGCTCAATACTGGATGGACCAGTTCCATCTTACTATGGATTGATCTTAGGTCTACTAAACCTTTTGAAACAGTGAGTCTGACAGAATCCATTTTATAATGGATATTTCTATCACATGGTGTCCCATGGTCAACTCTACCAGTGCCTAGTAGCACTAGAGTCCAACTCTACCAGTGCTTAGTACCATGCCAGGAATTATTATTGAAAATGTAATTTTCCACTGCAGGCTGTTGACTGGGACTTGCCATAAACCTCACACACCTTTCCTCACCACAGAAACCTCTAATACCATGGGTTCTTCTGTTCTTCTGGGTTATATGGCCCTTCTCACCACTGGACCTACTTCTGGTGAGACTACTATTTGCCTTTGTTCACGTTAATCTGCAATGATAAAATAACATTTTTAAAATGAGGGAAATAATGGCTCTGTTAGATGGTCACTTCACATCTGGAATCATGGATGCAAATCTGGAGACCGACTAAAATTTAAAAAGAAGTTGTATTTTTCTTTTCTGTGGCATCCCTGTCAGATCACAGATGACTGGTACAATCTAAAGAGAGGCAGATTTCAGCTATCTGTAAGGAAGTACTAGTAATCATAACTGTTCAAAAAGGAAAAGGACAGCGTCTAAAGGTAAAGAGCCCCCCTGTTCTCAGAAAACCACTTGGATGATTCGAACATCATATGGGAAACTGGACTTCATCAATGGTGTGTAACTAAGGATTCATATCAGAATACCTGGAGTGCTTTTCTTTCAAATCCTGTATTAATAACTGAGACCTGGTGATTCTCATTCTGTAGATCAGGAGGCTGCTCAGGTATTTCTGAGGAGCATCCTCTCTAGAGAAGCCTGGAGACTTGAAGGTGACTTTGAAGTTTCTTCTAACACTGAGGCTCTTGTTTTACCTTAGTTGTAGTTTTAATTGGATATAGAAAGCCAGTGCTAACTATACAACATTTAAAATAATGCAGATTCAAAATAAAGACTCTTGGTTTTCTTATGATGAACATGTAAACTAGACTTAGTGAGAGAAAGTAACTACAAACACAGAAAAATAACTTATCTCCAGCCAATATTCTCATTCCTCTTTTTTCTTCCAAACAATTGATTATTCCCTAATTTTGCATGTGATCAGAGATAGGGAAAAGCAAAGAAAAAAGCAGACAGCTATTCAACAGAAATTTCTGGAGCTATTTCAAACGTGGGTAACTATGTTGTATTAGATTATATTATTACTCTACAGAGCTAGAATAATTGGTCTACAGTAGAATTTGCTGTGTTTGTTGAATTCCCTCTGAAAATACTTTTATTTCTTTATTTCCTGTAAAGGCTAAATAATATTATAAATATAATGTACATCATGTAGTTTAAAATATGCCCAAGAGGAACACATAAGAAAGCTCAGACAGGGTTGCAATCTTTAAAAACAAGGAGGAAGCATTTTAATATAACATTTTTTCTTTTACAGACTATACACATTATAAAATTACAGCCCCATTATGTAAGTTTTAGAAGTGAATAAAATATTACTTTTGACGTTCTTCAGAAGATAATGAAATAAAATACATTTTAACCACACTGAATGATAAAGCTGTAAACAAACTGCAGAAATATCTTCTTTCCCACTTGAATAAAACACATATTGGGTCAAAGTCTTGATATTATTCTGAAGTGTCTGAGGACTTCCTAGCAATCTTGATGATGAATGAAGTTCAAAGGCCTGTTAAATAAACCTTAAATGACCATTCACTCTGTTAAAAGTTAACTAGCTAGATTTTGGCATTAGAGAGACTTGATGTAAATGTCTAAGGTCCTGTACTTTTTGACTATGTGGACTTGTGTGAACCTATCTCATCTTACTAAGTCAGTCAGCCAGTCAATAACTACTTAATGAGAGTGCTAAGCACTAAGGCTTAATAATTAACAAGATAGACACTACCACGTCCAGAAGACCTCATGGGGTTGAAGCTGGGCAGCAGGGACAGGGGTTGAAGGACTCAGGGACTAAAATAAAAAGAAATGTATGCATCATGGGAAGTTTGATCTTAGATTGAAAACAAATGGAAAACAAAGGATTTTAAGTAGAGAAGAAAGGTAATATAATG